>NC_080690.1:81715891-82980891 GCF_030445035.2 Dasypus novemcinctus | reverse complement strand
ATTTTCTTTTTTTCTTTCAGGTGGCACTGGGGCACTCAAACCTCTGAGCTGCACTTGCTCCCCTGATTTCCACTCTTGTGTCTCAACATGACCCATTCACACACTCTGTGCCTAAAGGTTAAATTTGGAAGGCACCCAAGTGTTTGACCTTAACATTATTTTAATTATATGACTGGAGCCACACCCAGATAAAATGCCTTCTTTAAATGCCTTGATAGCAAGCGTATCCCTGGAGTTATTTATCTCTTTGTGTTTCTTTCCCACCCAGTACCACTATGGGGGATTTTTCTCTGGTTAAATGGGGCAAACAAATAAGGTCTGTTGTTTAGTTAATAGCACTGTACCATCACCAGCCTCCTGATTTTGATCATTTTACTAGGCTTATGGAAAATGTAATCCCTGGGGAAGCTGGCTGAAAGAGACACAGAACTCTCTGCACTAGTTTTGCAATGTATATGTGAGTACATTATTTCAAAATTAAAAGTTTAAAAGAAAATTAGATGGTATATCCACTTTTCCCTGAGAAGAAAATTTATTCTAGACGAATGAGACCCACAAAAAAGCAAGAAATGTGCTTGGGTTTTGGTGGAGTTTTCCAAAAATGGTTCTTGACATTCAAAAGGGAGGAATCGAGGAAAGAAGTCACGCTGAGCCATAAATAAGCCTGCTGCCTGGAACGTTCATCGAGGCTTAGTCCACAGCAAGGAATCCCTTTTTAAATTGTCCCATGGTGTTAGGATAGACACAGTTTTCTTCATGACCCATACCTGGCACCCAGGAAAGACTGTGCCCTCAAGGGCAGCAGATCTGGAGATAATTTAATGAAGCAGCCAGCCATGGGATTGATATGCAGACACATCCTGCCTTTGAGTCTGACGTCTTAAATCTAAAGGATGAATTTCTAGTAACAGATCCCTTCACCTGTGATTCACAAACTTACCTTGCCAGAGATCAAGGACAAACACTATTATTAGCATACTGTGTATGAGAAGATTTTCAATTCAAAGACAGCCTGCTAGAATTATCTTGGATCAAAGAGTAATTTTGAGAGGTGTGTTTTGCTGTAAAAACTACATACAGACATAGCATCCTGGAGCTATCCAGCCGGCAGAATCAGCTTTTACATAAACCTTCCTTATATCATCCAGCTTTCAAGTCTGCTGTGCTTCTGAGTTCCCTGGATAATGGACAACTAAGGATAATGGAGTTATGTTGAAGATACTTGAGAAGACTAAATCTTTTTTTTTTATAATTTATTTATTTCTTTTTCTCCCCTTCCTCCCAGTTGTCTGTTCTCTGTGTCTATTTGCTGCATCTTCTTTGTCCGCTTCTGCTGTCATCAGCGGCACAGGAATCTGTGTTTCTTTTTGTTGCGTCATCTTGTTGTGTCAGCTCTCCGTGTGTGCAGCACCTTTCCTGGGCAGGCTCCGCTTTCTTTCATGCTGGGCGGCTCTCCTTATGGGGTGCACTCCTTGCATATGGGGTTCCCCTGCGGGGACACCCCTGCGTGGCATGGCACTCCTTGAGTGCATCAGCACTGCAAATGGGCCAGCTCCAAACGGGAGAAGACTAAATCTTAATAACTCAAGGAAAATGGGCCCTAGTGAAACCCATGAGGGACCATGGATCAGAATCTTGAAATAGCAACATCACCCCCAAAGAATGATCCATGATGACTCTAGCTTCATTGAACCATAGCTTTCACACCTGTGCAGCTTCTCTTTTTGGAACAATTTTCTCATTTCTCTTTCCAGATCTCAGGCAAGGAGATGTTTCTCTACAGGTAGGTGTCTTCGTGCTGACCTGCTCACCATGGCTGAACTGGGAGGACAAGGTGTGGAGACGAGTCAATGGGGTGTAGGGTGCATTCCCAGAGGTCCGAGTTCTGATACGTGGGTTTGATTGAGGAACAGCATGGATCAGCTGTCCCATCCCATTGAATTGGGTCCTTCAATAGTCATCAGAGACCCGTCTCTTTAGTTCTGTCAGCTCCCATCACCTCTGACCTCCCAGCTCACACTTCCAGGAGTATGTGCACCCTCCCTGCCATCCACAAACATCCCTCACCTTCAAGACCTCCTTCTTCCCTCACACCTACAGACTCCAGTTCCTTCTTTAATCCTCCTTTCCCCACTCCAATCTACAACTTGAAAGCAGATGGAATTTTGAAGACCTCCCCCCCTTCAGCAGCGCCATATTTTAAGGGGAAATTTTCTTATTCTTGCAGACTCCCCAGCACCTGGAGTTTGTCCTCCTTGCTTTCATTCATTGCTTCCAGAGAGTATTTTCCAACTAATTTTAAAGGACCTCCCATCAATGCTGCATTTACCCTCTTCTTTTCTCCAGGAAAATTGCCTCATTCACAGAAGAATTTGGAATCTAACTCACAAACTTCCTCTGCTTTCCCAGACTCTGAAAATGTCCTTGTGAATTCAACATCCAGGTAAAAGGCATCTCATCTCACTGCGGCTGAGATCAGTATCTTCCACATCCCAATTAACGTTTCCACAATTCTGTCTCCATTGCTTTCCTTCAGTGTCCTGTTTTGAAACTTTTCATTTCTGGAACTACTCATAACCATCAAAATCTGAGAGTCAAACACCCCATGCTGAACACACCCTCCTCCCCTACTCACTGACTTGCTTCCAGAAACAGTTTCCCCCAGATTCCTTTGTTTCACTGAGGTCCAAATCCATGAAGCTTAGCACTTTATAAACCAGGCACCTCCTTCCTTGTGAAAAAAAAACAAAAAACTGGGAAACTTGGAAAGTCACTCACTCAACAAGAGGTAGTTAGAGAAAAATCCCTGCCCTATCCTACTTAAAGAGAAGAACATGACTTTCTCTGCATGTGTAGCAAAATACAACTCTCCTTAGAATGCATAGCCACAGTCTTTCTCTCACATGGATTTGGGATTTCTTTTATTTTAAAGATTTATTCATTTATTTTTCTCCTCTCCCTCCCACTCCACACCCCTACTGTTTTTGTTGTGTCCATTTGCTGTGTGATCCTCTGCATCTATTTCTCTTTGTGTCTTCTCT
Organism: Dasypus novemcinctus; assembly: GCF_030445035.2. NCBI lineage: Eukaryota > Metazoa > Chordata > Mammalia > Cingulata > Dasypodidae > Dasypus > Dasypus novemcinctus. Next base: position 82,977,850 of record NC_080690.1, on the reverse strand, counting down.
TCTTATCTTTCTCCTCTAGGATTCACTGGGGTTTGTTCCTGGGGACCTCTGATGTGGAGAGAGGTTACCTGTCAGCAGCACCACTGCATTTTCTGGTTTCTGCGGCAATTCACCTTGACTCTCCCCTTCGTCTCTTTTATTGAGTCATCATCTTGCTGCATGACTCACTTGCACGGGCATTGACTCACTGCATGGACATTTGGCTTGCCACGCGGGCACTCAGCTCACCATGTGGGCATTGGCTCACCGTGCAGACACTCAGCTCACCATGCAGGTACTGGCTCGCTGCATAGGCACTCATGTGGGCATACAACTGATCATGTGGGCACTCAACTCACTGTGTGGGTACTCAGCTCACAATGCATGCATTCATGCAAGCACTTGGCTCACCATGCCAGCCCTCACCTCACCATGCTTGCATTGGCTTGCTGTACAAGCATGCTTTCTCATCCTTTTCACAAGGAGGCCCGAGGGATTGAACCCAGATCCTCCCATATGGTAGGCAGAAGCCCTATCACTTGAGCCACATCTGCTTCCATGGAATTTCTTGATCTTTCCACTTGGACATCTAACAAGCCTTGAATCTCTGCACATCCCAAACTGTCCCCATTTCCCCCACCGTAATATCTTCTGAACGACCACATCAGTTATGGCAGTCTCACCTTCCCAGGTGCTCAGGCAAAAAGAATGTTTGAGTGTCATCTTACTCTTCTTTTTTTTTCCCCACATGCCACATTCAGTCTGTCCATAAATACCTTGCCTATATTTTCTACATACATCCAGAATTATTTTTAGACATATATACACCTGTGAAACCATCACCATAATCAAGAGCATGAGCATATCTGTTACTGAGCAAGGGCTTGCACCCACTACCTCCAGTCACTCGTGGGGTTTCAAGAGCCTGTCATATTCTGGCTGTTCCCCCTGGACTTGCTTGGGCTGATCGATAATTATTGGGCATAGGGGTCGCACTGAGATGGAGTCTTCTAGCACCATCTGAGGAGTAGCACACATTCCTTACAACAGCCCAAAGCCGTGTTAGTTGAGCTCGGGAATCACTGCCTGATTTGTTTCCACATGTTCTTCTGTCAAATTGCCATCTTCTGGTGAATTTTGGGTAGATGGTGGAGAGGGGTAAATTTAGACCTTAATGGATGCTACTGTTCAATTTAATTCACCACAAGACATTCAGATCTTCAGGGCCCTGGACTCTGTCGTCAAGTCAACTTCCAACCTCTCACTTTTTCAGGTCTTCAGAGAATCTTTCATCTCTAATCCTATGAAATTTATGTTCATTGTTACCTCAAATATTTCTTCCTCTTTATTTTCACTTTCCTATCATATGGCGTTTGGGCTTGGGTTTTTTTCTTTCTTTCTTTTTTTTAAGCAAACAGTTCATTTCAAAGTGAAAGCAGTGAAAGTACACACTTGAGACATGCATGTGGGTGCTTTTACTGGCAAAGTGGTAACCCGGTGCCTTGGGGCCCAGGTTTAAGTAGGGATGAAATGGGAGTGTCTTCTTCCTGGTGGTTTCATTTGGTAGGGGAGGGATAAGGGCCAGTATATTCTGTTTTCTCTGGTTGGGCAGAATATGATGTTATCTCTTATTTCCTGAGGTTTTATATGCAATAACTCAGGTCTGGATGCCCACAATAGCTCTGGTCTGGCTGTATACAGTGCTTTCTGTTGTCCCTGATATGAAGTGCTTACTGCTCTCCCTTTTTCCTTCTCCAGTTCCCCATTCTGACCTGCCTCAATGCATTTTTTCTCCTTTCTTCACTGCTAAATAAATTTATTTATTTTTACATTAAAAAATATAAAAGGTTCATATATACCCCACTTCCCACACCCCCCACTCCTCCCACATCAACAACTTTTTTCATTAGTGTAGTATATTCATTGCATTTGATGAATACATTTTGGAGCACTGCCACACAGCATGGATTATAGTTTACATTAAAGTGTACATTCTCCCCCAGTCCATTCAGGGGGTATATAATGTACTGCATCTGTCCCTGCAATATCATTAAGAACAACTCCAAGGCTCAAAAATGCCCCCATATCACACCTCTTTTTCTCTCTCCCTGCCTTCAGCAATGCCCGTGGTCTCTGTCTCTACACAAATGATATCATTTCTTCCATTGCTAGAGTCACAATAATTCTATAGCAGAATACCAGTAAGTCCACTCTAATCCATATTTTATTCTCCCATCCCAAGGACCCTGGCATGGTGATGTTCACTCCAACTCTAAATTGAGAGGGGTCTTAAATCCCACATGGCTGATGCATGGGATTCTCCTGCTTGTAGTTGTAGACTTTCTTGGTTCCTTGGTGTGGTGGTTGATCATCCTCACCTCTTTGTTAGCTGACCTGGGTAAATCCAATGAACTGAACAGTAGATTTTGCAACTCTGCTGAGGCTCAGGGCCCAGCTAGCACATGGACTGTCCAGAGATTCAAGTCCCCTGGGCATACACCAATCCCAGCTCCAAACAAAGGTTTAATAAAAGTAACAGAAGAGGCATGTGTAGAGAAGCTACATACTGTGTACTCTGTCACTCTCAGGAGTACAAACTCCAAAATAGGGCCCACTGGCAAGGCTCCAAACTCCAGAACCATTTGCCATGATCATAGGACCTGGGTATACCTCCCCAGAGGAGTTCCTTTGTGAAGTTCATGAAGGGCTTTCCACTGCACAGCTCCCGGCAGGTTGACTTGAGTATTTTTAACAAGCCACCCATCAGTTTTCAGGATGAACTACAGGCTAGGAGCCCTGGTTATTTCATACTGACTATACTGTGGAACTCCAAGTACTGGGTACAGGTGCTAGAATAAGGGACAGGAGGGAAATGTGGGTTTGTGCTGCCACTTTCATAACTGTGTAAGCACAAGTATTGCTTTTTTGGCAATAGCACTGTTTGTTTTCTGATGCCCTGGATAATGCATAACTACTGTTTCCCAAGGTAACAGTATGGGTTTTACTAAATCTAGGATTTCTTAGCTATGTTTAATTGGTGACCCACTGTTAGTAAGCAATCTTTGTTCTCATTAAACAGCAGAGAGAGCATGAAGGATAAGGAAAGCATACATAGAGTCTGTGCAAATATTAGCCTGTTTTCCATCTGCTGGCTTTAAACATTGGCTAAGTGCAAATTGCTCTTCTTTCAGGGCTGAAGTTCCAGGGGGAAGAACTTGGGCTTTATGGTTTCAAATTGAGGAACCACTCTATAGCTTGCCTTTTTTGTCTCTTTCTTAATAAAACTGTTTCCATCTGTGAACCATTTGATATTTGCATTCACAAGAGGCTTATCCTTTAAATCTGGTCTGCTTGAGTATTTTGGTTAAGAATTTCAAGGCAGGAATGGAGAAGGGGTCCCTCAGGATCTGACTTTGGGCCCACTACAGGAGGTAGTGTGGTTGGGTAGAGAGTTTGACATACTCCTCTCTGCACATTGGGGTCTTTAGTAATTGATACTGGCTGCCCGTAAGCCACTGGCGGCCCCTGACCTCAAGCACATGATATGGGATGAAGATTGTGGAGGGCACACCCAAGCTTATTTAGTGGCTTTTTAATTAAGAGGGCTGTTGGCTTCACGGTTCTCAGGCAAGGTGGCCATTCCTTTACCTTATAGACATGTTCATTAACTACTCAGAAAATGAAGTTGATGATTACTTTGAACATGCTGAATGTCCTTCTGCATATGATTTATTAGAGGTATTACCATATCATCAGACATATATTTAGAATAGGATATAGGTATAGTATTAAATACTATAAATATTAATGTACTACTCAAAGCATTACTTTCTCCTTGAGGTGCAGTTAATAACTGTAAGTTTAGGTTTGCAATGCCATACATGTTATCTCTCCATGGGAGCAAGCTATAGTTCCAACTGTGTTTAAGTTTTACTCCCAGTATTCTAATATTCATTGCTCCATTGGTATGTTCTTTACAGAAGCTTCAGCACCATTGACCCTATAGAGAAACTAAGAAAGGAGTTTCCAGTATTCTACTGTCTGGTGCATAGCACTCTGCCATTATGAAACAGCCCAGTCTGGAGGTGATATCCATTGTACATTTGGCTATATTGAGCTGTTATTGGCTGTTGCAGGACTTTGAAACTGTAACATAGTTTTCATTGACTTCAGGAGCACAACCAGAGTTGTAGTAGATACTTTTATTGTTTTATGGGTCAGTGACAAACCTAGTCAATAATTCATATGGAGAGGCAACCTACAGTGTATTCAAGGCTGGATTTGAATGCCCAAGAGTGTTTGACAATGCTGGAGTTTATCTCTTGATTTTTATATATCTTTCAAACACTTTTAATGGAATGTATTACATATTAAATGCATTTTTAGGACCCAGCTTTTTACTTCTGCACTTTTACTATGAAGACATTAATTACATAGGTATTTTACTTAGGCAGTAGAGAAAAACCTATTTTCTCAATTTTAAAATGAAAACTGAAGATCATTCAGGGTGCCCTTAAATGTCCACAGCCACAACCCTCCCTCCAGTCCTTGGCCACTGGCAGCTATTCCTCTCTCTAGCTCAATAGCTATCATCTGGGGTCCTCTATGAATGGCATGCATGACTGTTCAAAGGACTTAGTCCTATTCCTAGGCTTTGTTTTCCACAGGTCTCCCCACTGATGTAGGTAGATGTATTAAAACTTTCTTTAACCATGGGCAGCAGACGGTCCTTATTGGGATAATCTGGATAAAATCTTTTTCTCATTTTTTTTGACTGAAAGAGAGATGCATGTGCACCTAAAGGAGACAGAAGCAAATGGTGGTGATATTGTGTTTCTTCTTAATTCCCAGAGCAATGTCCTTTTGAGCAAGTGGACACTTCATGGCAGGAATTAGAACAAAATGCTGGAGAAACGATTGATAGCATTTTTAGTAAAGGTTGAGGTAAACTTCATGCCAAGGACTAAAGGAATGTGGTCTTTCTGGTGCTTAGCACATGCAGTTTCAACCAAGTGTAAACAAAGAGAAACCTGCAGCAAGGCAGGAATGGAGACTAGAGGGCTCAGTAGTTGTATTACAAAGTGCATTGTTTGTAAAGGAAAAGATTTTGCTTGAGCAGGAGGACAAATCATGAAGAAGCAATCATCTGTGGTTTGAAAACCTGCAGGGAAACTCCACGGAGAATAAACTGGAGGGGTCCAAAGAAAGAACAGGATGGACAGTCTGCTGTATGAAGCAGGTGAGAGTTGGCTTCATGTCATGTATCCCACAAGGGTAGGTTCTTAACCTTAATCCATTCCTGTGGGTGAGACCCCATCCTATATAGGACCTTTAGATGAGGTTACTTCAAGCAAGGTGTGGCCAACAGAGCAGGAAGGGCCTTAATCCTATTCCAGGAGTCCTTTATAAACAGAATTATATTCAGATACATAGAGAGAAAGCCACCCAAAACAGTCAGAAGTCAGCTGAACCTGGAAAAGCCAGGAGAGGCTGCCATGTAACAGAAAAAATGATGACAAGCATTGCCAGTTGCCAAGCCCAGATTACCTCAGTCTTCTGTGAAAAAGCATTGCCTCAATGATGATACCTTGATTTTGGACTTCTGGCCTCAAAATTATGAGCAAATAAATCCCCACTCTTTAAGCCAACTAGCATTTGGTATTTGTTTTAGCAATCAGGAACAAAATCAGATAGTGTAAATGAAGTCCAGGTCATGGGATTTAACTCTAATATAATACAGATAACATGGGATTATGTTGCATATACATTACCAAGTAAAAGGCACAGTCTCTAGTTGGGTTCAAAGAAAAACCATTCTAGAAGAGAGAGACAAAGAAGGGCCAACCAATATGCTAACTGATGAAATGTGTCAAAGGGAAAGAAAAGGATGTGAAGGATTAGAGAGAGGAATGCTTTTGTTAGAATGCTATGGTCCACTTCTCTGTTAAGTGGACATTTCTCCTGAGACATATAAATGTAATTAACAGAGAACATTTGGATTTAATATCAACTGATAAAGGAAAGGGGAAGGTGAAAAATGAATGAATAAACATTGAAGTCTAGCAATCAAGGGCAGAGAAGGCTTAAAGAGGAAATCCAAGGATTAGCTGATCTTCAGAATGCAGAGATCTACAAAATGGTTGGAGTGGGAGAACATGAGTATCCGTGTGTTTGAAAAGAATAATTGGAAAACTTGTGAGGAGGCAGAGTGTCTAGACTAATGTGGGCAGTACTAGAGGCTTACTGATATCAAGGTTGGAGGGCAATGTGGCTATTTACTCTGAAACATTGTTAATTGGATTTGAGGTACAAGAATTCCACCATCCCATAGAGAGCTGTATTTCAAGACAGACTCACCATTTCCATGAAGGAACCATTGAAAGAATTGTTCAAGTGACTCTGGAGATTTCACAGTCTTCATTCCTTTCCAAAAAAAAAATAACCAGAAGCAATAATATCTCTGGGATTTCCGATTATGTAAATAGCCTAAATGGAAAAGAAAAGAAAAGTGTGAAATAAATGGATCTGATTCCCTTGCTCCTAGATCTTAGAAAATGGTGAAACAGCTATTCCCCATTAAAACATGTGGCTACTTGTCAGTCTTCTGTTCATTCATTCAGCAATGTTTGTTGTTGTGTGCCAGAAATTATGTAGATACTCTAGATGGGACAGTGAACAAGACGTGGATTGTTTCTACCCTCCAGGACATTTCAATACAAGCCAAGGAAATGTTCCCCAGTACTTTGAAGGAAAAATGATAATAATCATCAGGACAATATGAATAGTTAGATAACTAATAACACTTGCTGAGAATGTGCCATATGTCAGCAACCAACCATTGCAGCACTTTGTCTGCAGTATAATAGCATTTATATGAGAGGACAAGCAAAACAGCATATTATTTATGTTAAAAAATTTGCTCTAAAGCAGCACATTGGCAAAAGGAAGAGGTGTGATATTACAATGGGAGGGTCTACCTTACATGACAGCATTTCCTTTATGATTTTATTTTAGTGAAGTATAAAAAACATTCAAAAGATAACTTTATGGTTTGATAAAATGACGATCATGCCAAACAGAGGAGGAGAACATTGCTGATATCAACCTAACAGTGTACCTCATGCTTTTCCCATCATTTGGCACCTCATGTGTGACCATACTCAGAAATGTTTTACTTTAAATTGCTTCTAAGTGTTTGTGTTTTTATAATATAAATATATCAATAAATTATATCTACTATATGTAAATACATATTTATATAGTATATATACTGTATTGACATACACAGTGTTTATCTGTTTATAGTATATGAATAGCATATAAATGATGTAAACTATAAAAATTTTTATACTCATATTATTCTACATGCAAAATATATACTTGTGTCAATAGATACATAATGATATAATTAAATATAATATATAGGTATATAATATATAGTATGGTATATGTTTAACTTAAACTCAGTATACAAGTATATATAAATATGCATATCAAGTAAAACACAATATTGCAGTACATGTATTACTATATGTCTATATTTTATATATGTAAAATATATGACATACCATTTATTTTGTAATACACATATTTACACATATGTAATAAACATCAACATGTTCACAAAATTTTTATATAGCACAAAAAAATTTTACATGTGGTTCATATATTTATATATATGCATAACTATTTTATGTAATATTACAGATAGTACATAAGATATGTTCTGGAAGTACATATTTATACAGTACATATAACCATACATTCATAAAATACATATATTCATACCTATGTTACAAAGCATTTATTAACTGTTTTCATGAACATACTGTATATTGTTAAAATCCCTGCAGCATTTCTATATTCAAGTAACTGTGACCATGAAATGTGACTAATCCCCAGGGGTTTCAGAGGGTATTGCAACAAGACAGCCCTGAATGATTGTTGCTGAAGGGGTGAAAGAGGGAAGGGGGCCTCTCAGGCTCTCTGTTTCGCTGGTTTTCTCTCCCTCTCCCTTTCCTCCCCCCCCTTTCTCTCACACACTCTCTCCTTCTCCCTCTCCCCCCTCTCTCCACCCCTCTCAACCTCCCTCCTCCCTCTCTACCACTTTCATGTTTTCAGTAGAGAACCATATTGACATGGAGAGGACCTGGCCTACAACTACGTTTTTGACCTTGAGCAGTTGAGAAAAGTTACCTCAGCATGGATAATGGACAGCAGATAAGGGGAGCCTCAAGGTCCAGTGGGATTTTTGTCATAAACGAGGGGAGGAGAGGTTTTGCCTATTTTTGTGAAAGCATAATGGAGAGTCATTTGCATTTAAACTTCTAACATTAGAAGTTCCTCAAGGAATATTGTTTCCTAAATATTCCTTCTTCTTCAACTTTATATCTTGTGATAATATCCAGGCCCTGAAATCTATGCAAATAATCAGGATGCCTCTAAGTAATCTTCTACCTCAATTCTCTCTCTTCATCACCTTCAAGAAATACTAATGAAATAGGATTTCTTCTTTTAACATGAAAGAGGAGAGGGTAGAAAACTAATCCTCCTGCCTTTGAAAACTATAAAACTAAGTACGATATTTCAGACAACAGTTTTCAGGCAGTTGCCAAGAAGCTGAGCAAGACTTGGATTCAAAGGAGCAGGGAACTAAGGAATTGAGAGTCATGGTCTCCCCATTCTCTGTTGGGGACAATTTCTCAAATGCAGTGGAGGGAGCTGCAGTGTGAGCTCAGTCATGCTGAGGCACAGGGGCAGAGGTCTATGACTTGGGGCCCCTGGGGTGACAGAAATGGACAGAACGGCATCCCAGAAAGGAGACTGGTCTAGAGAGATGGGGACTCAAACATCTGCCAGAATACCCTGTAAACTGAGGGCATACAGCTGGGCTCCAGACATGGCACAGGGAGGCTGGAGACAAGATGGCAGCTGCCCTTAGCTCATCAACACCCCTGCATCCAGGGAGGCAACCCAGCAGCCAGAGAAAGATACTAACATTTTGTACAGTGTAGAAAGGGTAAGAATTCCCCCTGGCTTCTCATCAGAAAACATATAGGCCCAAAGAAAGTCAAAAGCTGGCCTTAAAGTGCTGGAGGGAAAACCCACACATAAGCACACACACAACCATTAGCTTCTAATCCTGTATCCATGAAAGCTGAGAATTTATTACCAGAAGCTCTACCCTACCATAAAAAATGCTTGAGGAATGGGACATATGGGAATCTCCTGTGTGTGTGTGTATATATATATATATATATATATATATATATATATATATTTTAAGGTTTATTTTATTATTTATTTCTTATCCCTTCCTCCCCTCCCCTCTCCCCCCCCCCCCAGTTTTTTGCTCTCTTTTGTCCATTCACTGTATGTTCTTCTGTGTCTGCTCACATTTTCTGTGGCACTGGGAATCTGTGTCTCTTTTTGTTGCCTCATCTTGCTGCGTCAGCTCTACGTGTGTGTGGCACCCTCCTGGGTAGGTTGCACTTTTTTCTGCATGGGGCATCTCAATGTGGGGTGCACTGCATGCACACGGGTCTTCTATATGAGGGAGACACCCCTGTGTGGCATGGCACTCCTTACACATGGCAGCACCATGCATGGGCCAGTTCACCACATGTCCAGGAGGAACCTGGGTTTGGACACTGGACCTCACATATGGTAGGTCAATGCTCTATCTCTTGAGCCATGTCCACTTCCCTCCTATATATTTTAAGCTAACATTTTGTGTGATCATGTCTCTTTAAAAAATAAATAAAAAATATATTTTTTAAAAATGCTAAAACAAGTCTCTCAGTATGAAAGAAAATAGTAGTGCATGTATAGGAGAGAACAAAGAGCCTCAGAAACAGTAACTAAGTGAGTAAATATTAAAGATATTTTTCCTCCTGTAATTCACTTAAAAGGCAGACAACTGTTTACAGCAAATTAATGGCACAGTAAAGAAGTTTTAAATCTATCTTCTCAGGTGGCCACAGCACATTTGCTACACTCCACCTCGTTCTGTCTCCAGGTTATCCCATCTCAACAGTTCCCAAACTCCAGTCACACCAGTTCAACACCCCAGCTTTCCCTTGCTCAGACATTAAATGAAGGACCAAAGCCTCCATCCATACTCCATCTGCAAACCCCTGCCCTCATGGGGAGGCCCAATACCTTCCCTATATTTCTCTCCCTGCTTTACCCTCAATATATTTATGATGTTTTTAAAAATAGGCCTTATTTCTTGAGCATTCCCAGGAGTCAGATATGATGTCAGACAATCACTAAGCAGTATTATTGCTATGAAAGTACCTAATCATAGTTGATCCATCATCTTTTTCCACTTAATCCTTTAGTAGGTGACTTGAGTTGACGTTAATCAGCACATTTTTTCTTTCATAGAGCAAAATACATACTAGGGATATAATATTTAAATATATGAGGAAAACAAAGCAGGAATGCATGCACAAAGGAATAAATGAATTCAGGAATGACTACTAGCAATTTAAGCTGCAAAGGCATTGTGCTATTGGTGATAAACAAAAGCTGAAAAGCCAAGAATCAAACCAAAATTTTCTGATGCAAAACCCCAATAATTTTCCAGAACTTGTTCATAGGTCATTTTTTTGTTTTGTTTTGTCTTCATTCATTATTTTCTTCATCCAATATTTCCTTTAGTCTCTATCTTGTGCCTAACAATATGCCACATTAGTGTAAAATGATAAAAAAAAAATTAGTAACAAAATAAACATGACCTCCATGACACTGGAGAAATCAGTGAGTAAATGAACCTGACAATAAACAGGCAGACAAAGAGAAATATAGCACAACACGAACATAATATAGCACACTGTGGTTTTAGAACCTTTTGATAATACTTCTACTACCACATCATGTAAGATGGTTTAACAGGGGAGTGTCATGCAAGTGACTCAACATCTTTGGTGTCACATGATCTCAACAATAATCTAAGAAGAATACACATTCATATTTATTGCCCAGGGTCACTCAGTTTTAGAGCCACACTTCAGAACTCCTGGAATTATGCATGAGGCATGTGGAGCTTTTTTTCTTTTGCCAGAAACCAAGGATTGAACCCAGGACCTCATACATGGGAGGCAGGATCTCAAATACTGAGCTACATCCACTTCCCATGTGGTGTTTTGATTGGGAAAACCATGCCATGTGTAGATGATATCATGATTACAGAAACACAACTGCATTCCTGATGTGAGTGGCAAGTCATATTTCCTCTGAAATATAGGTTCTGATTTATACACTATAAATGGGCAACTGAATCTTGGGGTGAGACAATGCTCAACTTACTAATGAAGGCAATATTTTTGGGAGCAACACCACAGCGATTATTTACTGTCAGACACTATAGCTTGGAACAAGTTTGCCTAATATGCTCATGTTAACAAATGTCATATTAACTTGGTCCTTAAAACACAGGCATTCAGCACACACAAGAGGGCGAGAGGGTCGTTGCCCTGGTTTGCTCACCTTGGCTTTGGAACTGAAGAATGACTTGGGGAAGAACTGAATGGGGAGGTGGGAGATGTAGAATCGTGGGCCTTTTTCAGGTGTATGATTCCTTAATTTTTCATACCCATTCACAATTTCTAGCCATGGTGAGTGATCCCAGGTGACAACAGACTGGATCCAGCTGGGGTCTCCTCTTGAATGAATCAGGCAGATGATCTCTAACAACCAATTGGTTCCTAGATAAAGAAAAAAAGTGGTGCCTACAACAGCCTGATCTCTGGCCATGCCACCACTTCTGAAAGGCACTTTTTTCTTCCACTGATAATGCCAATGCCCATAAATCCAAGTATGTTGATGCTCCTCATTTTCCTTCCTCAGCAGCACTCACTCAGTACTTCAAACGTAAAGCACATGGCTGGGCATCCCCTGCTCCCACTCCTCCACCCTTGCTCCCTCCTGGACAAACACACAACACCCACCCCTAACCAGTTTCTCTTATTCCATATCCAGAGCTGGGTGAGTTTGAATGTGAGGATTTCAGAGGTGAACAAGAAAAAGAATTGGCCACTAGATGAATGTAACACTATACTCAGGGCGCTGCTCCACAAGTTTATGTGAGGGGCAAGCTCCTGGAGCCAGAAGCTTCCAGAGGCCAGCTCCTCTGCAGAGAGGATGTGAGCCAGGGGGAACTCCTACCCTCCTAGGGAAAAGCAGATAAGAATGGGGCCTGCTGTCCTGGCCTGAGGCTGCCCTGTGTGGAGCACTGGGCCACAAGCTCTTGGATTTAGAGGTGCCAGTATTACTGAAGCAGTTTGATATTATTATTGAATTCCAAAAAGAAATATTGGATTATGTTTGTAATCTGATCTGTACCTGGGAATGATTGATTTATGATTAGGGCATTGAATCCCCATGCCTTGATGGGTGGGGACTCACAGATAAAAGGCATGGCAAAGAACAGAGTTGAGGGTTTTCTGATGTTGGAGTTTTGATGTTGGAGTTTGAGGCTGAAGCCTTAAGCTGGAGCCCTGAGAAGTAACCTCACAGAGAAAAAAAAACCCAGCACCAGGAAGAAAGGAATCTTGCACCAGAGAAATGCTGCACCCTGGAAGAGAGGAATCCAGGAAGCCTGAACCCTCACAGCCACAGGCTGCCGTTTTGCTTCAGCACATGAAAATAGACTTTGGTGAGGGAAATAACTTATGCTTTATGGTCTGCTATCTGTAAACTCCTACCCCAAATTCATACTCTTTATAAAAACCAACCAATTTCTGGTATTTTGCATCAGCTGCCCTATGGCTAGTACAGAATATGATACTGGGAGTGGGGTAGTCCTTTTGCAATTACCAAATTGCTGGGACAGTTTTATAAATGGGTAAAGGGTATTCCTTGGAGGAGTTGTGAAATGCTTGGAAGAAAAGACCTACAGTGCTTTGTAGAGACTGTTGATAACAATATGGATGTTAAAGAGACTTTTTATGATGCCTCAGAAGTAAATGATGGAACTCTTATTGGAAACTGGAAGAAAGGTGATCCATGTTTTAAAATTGCAGAGAACTTAGCAAGATGAATTCCTGGTGTTGTATGAAAGGCAAAATTTGAAAATCACAAGCCTGGGTATTTAGCTGAAAAAATTCCTAAGTAAACCCTGAGAATGTACCTTGGCTTCTGCTTGCAGCTTATAGCAAAATGCTAGATGAGAGAGATAAGCTAAGGTCTGAATGGTTTGGCAAAAACAAAAGAGAAACTGATTCTGGAAATTCCAAGCCTTTGGAAGTCAAGCTCACAATGGAACTGCCCCATTTGTGGACTTAGCTAAACTTGGAACTGGCAAATCAAGATCGAAGATGCAGTTATCTAGGAAAGACTTGTGGAAAGTCTTAATGTCTGATGGTTTGGACCCCTGCTTCCTGCATGCTAAACCAAGGGACTTTTTGAGAGAGCCATACGAACAAAATCACTGTCAGCTTGGAATGAAGAGAACATAGAAAGAAGAGATTAAAGGAGAAACAGTTTTAAGAGGAAAACCATGGAAACTGAGGTCTGGAACTTGGACATCACCTTGGGCCAAGAGAGGAACCCCACCCACATGTACAGGGAGGATGAGTTTGCCCCACCAGTTGAAGAGGGTGGATATTCCTGTCCCTTGTTCTGGTAGAGTTTTGCCACCCCAGAGTACAGAGAGATTGGAACACATTCCCCAAGGATTAGGGTGGTTAATGTAAGCACCCCACAGGTCTAGGAGGGGTGGATCTTTCCCCAAAAGGTTAGGGAAAGCAAGGTGGTCACCTCATTGCTCTGAGAGGATTGAGCCTGTATGCCAAGTTTAGGGGGAATGTTGTCTTCACATCACTGTACTAGGGGGATTAAGACTCTAATACAAAGATTGGGTAAGGTGTGGCAAACACCCCAACACTCTTGGAGGGAGAGGTGTGGAGCTTGGTCAACACCCAAATGCTTGATGAGGGTGGAACCAAGAAAATGGCCATTGGGCAAGACTGTGGAAAGGGTGGGTCTTCATATGGCCCCAAGGAGAAGAAATCATCTTAAGAATGACTCTCAGAGTTTGAAATCAAATGGAGAATGTCCTGAAGGTTTACTGAACTGTAGAGGACCCATGACTCATGTTTTCTTCTCCATTTCTCCTTATTTAATGAAATTTTTTATCCTTTGTCTATTTGTGTATTGAAAGCAGATGAATTGTTGTGTAAATTTCAGAGGTCTAGAACAAACAGGACTTTGCCCTTAGACAAATTTTAATTCTTTAAATTGTTTGTGATATAATTTAGTACTTGCAGTGAAACTGATTGTCTTTTTAAAGATTTATTTTTATGTATTTCTCTCCCCTTCCCTACCTGCCCCCCATTTTCTGTTCTCTGTGTCCATTCACTGTGTGTTCTGTGTCTGCTTGAATTCTTGTCAGATGGCACCAGCAATCTGTATCTCTTTTTGTTGTATCATCTTGCTGTCTTAGCTCTCCATGTGTGTGGCACCACTCCTGGGCAGGCTTTGCTTTTTTCACACAGGGCAGTTCTCCTTTTGGGGTGTGCATCTTAAGCATGGAGCACCCCTATGTGGGGGATGCCCTGCATGGCATGGCACTCCTTGGGCATAGCAGCACTGTGCATAGGCCAGCTCACCACACAGGCCAGGTCACCCTGGGTTTGAACCCTGGACCTTCCATATGGTAGGCAGGTGCTCCATCAGTTGAGCCACATCCACTTCCCAAGTTTTTTGTTTTGTTTTGTTTTGTTTTAATATTGCAATGCCCTTTTGGAATTCAGAGGGTGGAGTGTAGCAGTTTGCTCTTATAGATGAATTCCAAAATTAAATATTGGAGTATGCCTGAAATTTGATCTGTACTTGGGCATGATGGGTTATGATTAGGGTATTGAGTCTCCAAGAAAAAGGCATAACAAAGAACAGAGTTGAGGGTTTTCTGGTGTTGGAGTTTAATGCTGGAGACTTAAGCTGGACCCCTGGTAAGTAAGCTCACAGAAGACAGAGAAGCCAGCCCCAGGAAGAAAGGAATCCTGAACCCAGAGTAAAGCAAGACCCTGGAAGGGAGGAATCCAGGAAGCCTGAACCCTTGTAGCTATCAGCTGCCATCTTGCTCAAACACGTGAAAATAGACTTTGGTGAGGAAAGTTACTTACACTTTAAGGTCTGGTATCTGTAAGTTCCTATTGCAAATTCATACCCTTTATAAAAACCAGCCAATTTCTGGTATTTTGCACCAGCACCTGTAGCAGTTTGATATAATTGATGAATTCCAAAAAGAAGGATTGGATTATGCTTGTAATCTGACCTGTACCTGGGCATGATTGAGTAATGATTAGGGTGTTGCTTCACCACCCCTTGGTGGGTGGGGACTCATAGATAAAAGACATGGCAAAGAACAGAGTTGGGGATTTGATAGAGTTTGATGCTGAGGACCTGGGAAGTCAGCACTCAGAGGAAAGAGAAGCCAGCCCAGGAAGGAAGGAACCTTGAATCCTGAGAAAAGCAAGCCCCAGGAATGTAGGAACCAAGGAAACCTGAACCCTCACAGACATCATCAGTCATCTTGCTCCAAACAGACTTTGGTGAGGGAAGTAAATTATGCTTTATGGCCTGGTATCTGTAAGCTACTATTCCAAATAAATATCCTTTATAAAAACCAACACAGTTTCTGGTGTTTTGCATCAACACCTCTTTGGCTAATACATTTACCTTATGAATGGTAGAGGGATATTGGGCAGGTTAAATCCAAGCCTTAAAATTGCTTGTGTGAATTCTTTTTAGAAGAATGTAAATTTGGCACCAGTGACCTTTTGAAAACTGCTTATCCCTTTGGTGATTAGGGCTTCAGGTTATCACTATAAACACATCCAGTCTTACCACATTGCTCTCCTCCCCATCCTCCAAGGGACAATGGTCCCTAGCTTTACAATTTCTTGAATACGCATCCTTTTACTCTAGGCTTTTCCACACATACCTTCCCCCCTCATCTAACAATCTCACATTTATTCTTGAAATCTCAGGGTAGAAATACTTCATTCACTCTCCCCCCTAAACATTCCCTTGTGATCACAAGCACTGGCTGTAGGATTCTGTCCAGAAAGTCTCCATATGATTTGTCAGGGCCTTTGGATTACGGGGGCCTCTCTCTGTCCTTGGCATCAACACAATGCCACTCTGATCACCAACAGTCAATGGGGAGCAGAGAGCAGGCCTTGGTGACATAGGCCCACAGCCTTCCTCAGTTTCAGATCTTGCTTCCTTACCTGACTTTGGGTAAGAAAGTGTAATGACATCTTCGTCCTTCACCACAAATTCATTCTGCAAAAATTCCAGGTTTTTAACAGTTAGTGTAGGGAAAGGAATCCCATCTATCAACATATAATCAGCAGCCATCTCAAATGCATCCTGCAGAAACTTCTGGCAGCTCAGGCATCAGCAGTCCTGGAAGCAGCTGTTGGCTGTTTCCCACAGCTGAGGGAGTTGAGCATTTAAGAAAGCAGGAGATTGGCACAGACCAGTCTGCAGCTTCCTGAGGTTGCCATGCTGGGCCACAGCCTTGGAAATACCAAGGGAGATGGGAAATGGCTCTCTAACAACAGCTTGAGTAATCATTAGCTAATGAAGTAGTTTCAGAGGATGTATGTGTTCTGTTGAAAATAAAGCAAACAGAATTTAAAAAGGGGGTGCAGAACAATTTTATTTAGCTAAAGTTGCATTCATGCAGGAGCAGCACTAACAGAGCTTTCTGCTCAAAAGGGTGAGCTGGGGAGCATCTTATATGGCTCCTTGAAACAAAGGAAAAGGGAAGGGAAAAAGGGGGCATGGTTTATGGTTACTTTGGGACCATCAGCACTGTTTGAGCAGGATGTCCTTGATCATTTATTAGCAATCAAGCAATCAGGATATTGATGTATGATTTGGCCATTTGGTGAAGAACAGCAGATTTGCTGATGTTGGCTTGAAGTCTTCTTTTAAAGATTTCTTTTCGTTCTTTCTTTCTTTCTGCCCACACCATTCCCCCACCTTGTATGTGCTCACTGTCTGCTCTCTGTCTGTTATGTGCTCATCTTTATTTCAGCAGTCATCAGCAGCCAAACCTGGGAACTGCCATGTGGGAAGGAGGCACCTAATTGCTCTAGCCACCTCCACTCCCTGCTTGTTGTTTCTCATTCTGCTTTCCTCCTTGTGTCTCATTGCATCATCTTGTTGTGCCAGCTCACTGTCTTGCTCATCTTCTTTAGGAGACACCAGGAAACAAACCCTTGACCTCCCATGTGGTAGGTGGACAGCCAATAGCTTGAGCCACATCCATTTCCCATTCATCTCTTTGTTACAGTTCTTTCTCCCAGGCTCAGGCAGGGGTTTTAATTAGCACCACAAATGATCATTGGTATGTCAGCCTGCTTCCATTCAACTTTGTTTCTTTATAATTTCCTGGATAAAATGGAAGCTCAAGTAAATCAAGATGGTTAGTGAAATCATTGATTATTCCAACTTCACATTCCCTCCTTTTGGTTGAAGGAGTCCTTTGAGTTCCTGAAGAAAAGGTATGACTAGTTTCAGGCTTTTCATAGACTGATAACCTAGATCAGGGTTTCATAATCATTTTTGTTCCAAGAACTCCATTGCCAGTCAGGGAAAAACTGCAGACCCCTTACTAAGTCCACGCTGTGCTGTGTATTATTAATAAACATATCATACCCACACCAACACATCTCCACATGGACAGTTTTTTTGAATTTCACTTCAGGCTCAAGGACCCCTTGAAAAACCACTGCTCCAAAGCTACAGGGAACAGGATAAAAGTCTGGTGACTTTAAGGTGACATGCAGTGAACGATGCATGATGATGACAGAAACAGGTTGAGGAGAAGGATGATGAACAGCATCATCAGTGGCGATTGAGGGAATACACCAAGGGGCATTAACCAGGACCCCCATCCTTGGTTCCATATGTTCCTTGGTTGCAGGGTTCAGGCTGTGAAGCCATTTGGCTTCTTTCAAGATTTCCTGGATGTTCCACTGTTAATATTTTGATCTATTTGAAGCAGGCTAGATAGGGAGTCAAAAGATAGAACTGGAACCTGGCAAAAAGTCCATGTGGACATCGATACCCCCACGATGACTGCTGGAAGACCCCAGTGAGATTCTACCATAAACACTGAGTCTTCCTCCAAAAGTCAGGACAAGTCTTGGATCTTTTCAATGGGCCTCATCATTGGGCCCTTCCAGGTGGTGGGTGGGTGGGGGAAATCAGTGAAGACAGCAAACAGCTGGGACCACGCCTGTGCCATTAGCAAAGGGGCAGAGTAATTAGAGGTTTAGAAAACCAGCACCAAGGCCTCCTGCTCTCCTGCCTTCACCCTGTCCCTGTGCCCTATTCTGGCTTCTTGACACCTGCCTGGATCAATACAGAAGCAGCCCCGGGCATTTATAATCTGTAATGGGAACTGCAGTCTGTAAATCGGCCTCTTTATCACTCTTAGCCCCTTCCTCCCCACCTGGGAGATCACCTCTTATTTTCTCCTATTTCTCTTCCCTCCCTACCTGAATAAATCATCTGACCTAATTACCAAGGTGTGCTTTGAAATTCATTTCCTGCAGTTTAGCCAGGGACCTAGGCAAAATCCAGCAACATAATTCTTTCTAGTTTTGAGGCAGCTCAGTACAGAAAAAAGACCAAAGGCCAGTCACAGCTGGGACCCCACCTGAAAGCCCCTGCAGAGATGCAGCTACTAAGAAACAAGTAGGAAAGACCCCATGTGGAAAGACCCTGAGTAGCCCCTGCCCATGAGACCTCATGTGGACTTCTCCTGGGGCCAAGGGGAAGCCCTGGAAACCTGAACTAAAGGCCTCCCCACTGGTCCCCTAAGGGCTAATGGGTGGGGCAAGCAAGGAGGCCAGCAGGCAGGTGGGGCCCCTCCCCGAAGCAGGGCAGGGGCGGAGTGGGAAAAGGCTTTACTATGGGCAGCTCCTGACCCCAAGTGCCCCTCTTCCTGGAGCAGCCTGCATCGGTGTCTGGGTGAGCACTTTCCTCTAGTTTCTCAATAAACCTTCGCTGGCCTAACTAAACGGGCATACTCTGAAACTCTTCTAGGTGCCTTAGCCAAGAGCCCAGGGGCCTCCTGCACCTTCTGCCCTCAGTTTTGCTTTTTAGGAATGTTCCCTGTGGGTCTCAACTTGTCCAGGGATGTTGACCCAGGTGCAGCAGGGTGTGCTGGCAACAGCACAGACGCCTCCCTCCTCTGCCAGCAGGTCACCTCCAGCTAACTGGGTATCCCTAGTCAGGGCTGTGAGGCTTCCAGGTGGCCCTGAGGTTGGGGATGATGGTTCTTGGTACCTGAGGCCTACCCAGGGGCTGAAAGCCCACGTCTGAGCCCTCCTCCAGCACGAATTACACACAGCAGTGCTGTGATAGAGGCCACAGCTACAGTACAAACCAGATGAGCAATTACAGGAGCTCATGGGCACTAGGAGCTGCCACCCAGAGGGCGGCTCTTATCTGAAAGATGAGGGAAGGACATTTCAGGGGAGATCAGAGATGCTGGGTGCTGGCACGTACCTGCACCTCTAACAGACTGACTGAACATGGATGTTGCCACGGTGGCACCCAGTCAAAGAAGAAGTTAGAAGAGGCCTGTGAGTCTGGAAGAGAAGCCTAAGGGTGCAAGCACAGGTGCTCAGCAGGTGCTGGAGGGAGAGGGGCAGGCTTCCTCAGGTGAGTGCTGTGACAGTGGAGCTTCCTCCACAGGCCAAGGACACTTGCTTGGAGGGCACTGACTTACAGCACCACACACGGGGACCCTCCAGAGGAGCTGGCCATAATGACAATTGTGTTTTACCTCCCGGTGCTAGTTCCTCCAGGCCAGTCATTCTGTGTAGCCATAGGGCTGCTTCTTCTTCACTTTTAGGGCTGAAAAGTGGGTTCCAGGTACTTAAAATTTCTAGGGAGCTTTTAGGTTACACACAAAACATACAATATCTTAGGACTTAGAAATAAAAATTAGAGGTCAGAGCCCTGGAATAAATGACTGCTGCAAGAGCTTTAGAGTCTAGGGCCTAATTTCCTTCCATGAATCTATTTCTAGAGATTTTTAACTGTAACATATAGTAGCAGGTTTGTTCCATTTTACTTTTATTTCTTACCACAAATATTTTAATCAACAGGCAAAATATAATAAACTTTTGCCTTGCTTTTCCTTTAAAGTCCCTTCTTGTTTACAATATGGTGACTGCATGTTCTTTAGGAGAAGCATCTGAGCAAAACAGTGTAACTGATAAGAGATTTTGGTTCTTTGTATAACATCACATTTTTTAAAATAATTAAAAGTGTAGCTTTTCCATTTTGTGGCCATCATTGAAGCGGCAGTGGCCAAAATGAAGTTCAATCCCCT
The DNA here is from genome assembly GCF_030445035.2 of Dasypus novemcinctus. NCBI lineage: Eukaryota > Metazoa > Chordata > Mammalia > Cingulata > Dasypodidae > Dasypus > Dasypus novemcinctus. The sequence goes on along the minus strand of NC_080690.1, from coordinate 82,957,500 downwards.
TGTGTCCAGAGCAAGAACTCCTCTTTTCCTCTTGGGATATGTAATGTTAGGCTATTGTGTCAACATGGCCAGGTAATTGTGCACAGTTGTTTGATCAAGCAAGCACTGTGCTAACTGTAATACAAGGGCATTTATAGACTTTAGTCACCATTGACTTCACTGCAGTAGTAAGTCATAGATAGTTGGTTATAATTGCATCAATCAGGGAAATTGTTATAAGCAATGAGTGGTGCTTAACCCAATCAGTTGAATGCCTTAAAAGGGGAAGTGATTCCTGCACTGAGTGAGAATTTCTCAGTTCATCTTTGGACAGTCAACATCTCCCATAACTCATCAAAAACCTTCATTGGACTTTCATTGCAGCCCCTGATTGTGACCTGCCTGCAGAACCTCAACTTGTGCATCCCCATGGCTGCACGAGAGACTTTTATAGAATCACATACTATTGACAGATATCTCTTGTTGATTCTGTTTCCCTTAAGAACCCTGAATAATACAGCATATTAGATTGTATTGGATTCAGAGGTTTTGCTTTTACTTGGTTAAATATGATCAGGGCTTTGACTGGGCCATGTCATTAGGACATTGAGTCCTGCCCCCTTGCAAGGGTGGACACTCACAGAGAAACTGCACCACAGAGAAGGGAGGTCAGAGTCTTGAGCTGGAGCCCAGGAAGTAAGCACACAGCAGAGCCTGGTTGTGAAGAAAGAGAAGCAAGCCCTGAGAAGAGAGGAACCCATGAAGCCTGAACCCTGGCAGATGTCAGCAGCCATCTTGCTCCAACACTTGGCAGCAGACTTTGGTGAGGGAAGTAACTTGTGCTTTATGCCCTAGTAAATGTAAGCTTCTACCACAAATAAATACCCTTTATAAAAGCCAACAGAGTTCTGGTATTTTGCATCAGCACCCCTTTGGCTGATAAATACAGCATTTCAATGCACCTTTCTACATTTAGAGGAAAATTATGTCTTTCCTTCTTTCCCAGGAACTGAGACAGAAATATAATGTTCAGTCCATGCCTATCTGAAAAGATGATGAAGTTCAGATTGTGCAAGGACACTACAAAGGTCAGCAAATTGGCAAAGTAGTCCAGGTTTATAGGAAGAACTATGTCATCAACATCGATGAGTGCAGCAGGAGAAGGCTAATGGCACCACTGTCCACACGGGCATTCACCCCAGCAAGGCAGTCATCACTAGTCTAAAACTGGAGAAAGACCACAAAAAGACCTTTGAATGTAAAGCCAAATCTCACTAAGCAGGAAAGAAAGAGGGTGTATGTAAGGAAGAAACAATTTAGATGATGCAGGAATAAGAATCTCATGTGCAACTTCCATTAAAAACTGGTAAAATGGGGAACTGGATGTGGCTCAAATGATTGGGCTCCTGTCTACTATATGGGAGGCGCAGGGTTTGATTTCTGGGGCCTTCTGGTGAAGACAAGCTGCCACACACAGGAGTGCTGGCCCATGCATAGAGCTCACACAGCAAGATGACACAACAAAAAGAGACATAGAGGAGAGACAATAAGAAATGCAGCAGACCAGGGAGCTGACATGGTGCAAGAGATTGAGCACCTCTCTCCCACTTCAGAAGGTCCCAGGATCAGTACCCAGTGCTGCCGAAAGACAAGGAGGCACAGAAGAACACACAGTGAATGGACACAGAGAGCAGAAAACAAGCACAAATACAATGAGGGGTAGGGGTAGAAATGAATAAATTTTAAAATGTTTAGAAAAAACTGTAAACAACAATATTACCATGCAGATAAGTATTAGGACAGATTTGACAGTGAGTATTTTAAAAGTCTTATAAGAAATATTTTTATAAAATTCCCAAATATATAAGAAAATTACACATTTCATTTCTTCACATTTTCTTCTTTTAGAAAGATACTTTTGGGAAGTGATTGTGGCTTAACTGATAAGAATGTCTGCCTACCATAGGGAGGGTCCAGGGTTTGATACCCAGGGCTGCCTTGCCCCTGTGATGAGCTGACTCACATACAGTGCTAATGTGTGCAAGGAGTGCCATGACACCCAAGGGTGTCCCCTGCATAGGGAAGCCCTAAATGCAAGGAGTGTGCCTGACAAGAAGAGTGTCCCCAGATGAAAAAGCACAGCCCACCCAGGAGTGGTACCACATACACAGAGAGCTTACGTAGCAATATGATGCAACAAAAATGATGCATTTTCCCATTGCCACTGTATAATGCAAAGCAGATGCAGAAGGACACACAGCAAATGGACACAGAGTAGACAATGGGGGGAGAGAAATAAATAAAATAAAACTTTAAAAATAAAAGAAAATTGTCCTTACTGATCCCCAGAGTGGTAAACATGCTCTATGTGAAATAAAAATTATTAGAAGACTTGACCATGATGACTCTGTGAAAGTATTTGAACCTCTTGGCCCCAATAGAAGACAGTTAACAGATGATGTGGGCTCTCTTACTGAACTGAACAGTGTTTACATCTTTTAGGAGTACATGGAGACAGACTTGGCTAAAGTGCTGGCTCAGGGCACTTTACTGGAGGAGCATGCCAGACTTTTCACTGATCAACTGCTGCAAAGGCTCAAGTATATTCATTCTGCAAACATACTGCAGCTAATCTTTTCATTAATACCAGAGATGTGGTGCTGAAGATAGGTGACTTTGGTCTTGCATGGAACGTGGATTCCCGTTATTCCCATAGGGGTCATCTTTCTGAAGGATTGGTTACTAAATGGGACAGATTTCCACATCTTTTACTTTGTACTAATAATGATACTAAAGCCATTGCCATGGGGGCTGCAGGCTGCATCTTTGCTGAAATGCTGACTGGTAAAACCCTCTTTGCAGGTGCACATGTACTTAAACAGATGCAGCTGATTTTAGAGTCTATTCCCATTATACATGAAGAAGAGCATCAGGATCTTCTCAGTGTAATTCCAGTTTACATTAGAAATGACATGACTGAGCAACAAAAATCTTTAACACAGGAATTAGTAGAGAAGCACTGCATTTCCTGGAACAGATCTTGACATTTATTCCAATGGATTCATTCACAGCAGAGAAAGCAACTTTCCTATCCTTACATAAGCGTATATTCTTTTCCAACAGATGAGCCAATTTCAAGTCATCTTTTTCATATTGAATATGAAGTTGATGATATTTGCTTATGGATGAAATTTACAGTCACATTTATAACTGAGAAAGATACCATGATTGTCAGTTTTCAGAGCATGATTGGCCTATACATAACAATTTTGTTATTGAGCAAGTTCAGCTTGACCCAGGAGCTCTGTCTGATGTCACTGATGAAGTACAAGTTGATCCTTGAAAATATTTGGATGGAGATTGTGAAAAGTATCTTGAGGATCCTGCTTTTGACATGAATTACTCTATGGAGCCTTGTTGGCAGCACCAAGATCATCACAAAAACAAATACTTGATCTGGAGAGTAGCCATACTTGAAATACATAATGAGGTCATCATCGTATTTAGATAACTTAGTTTGGAAAGAGAGTGAAGTTAATCAATACTATGAACCCAAGCTTATTATAGATCTTTCCAATTGGAAGGAACAGAGCAAAGAAAAATCTGATAAGAAAGGCAAGTCAAAATGTGAAAGAAGTGGATGGTTTAAAGACCAGATAGGTCAAGAGGAAGCATCACAGCAACTGGCTGAAAAAGAAAGGGAAAAGAATCAGGGATTTGATTTTGATTCCTTTATTGCAGGAACTATTCAACTTCATTCACAACATTAGCTTACAGATGTTGTTGATAAATTAATTCACTTGACTAGCTCAGTATCCCAACTAGAATTGAAAAGCTTGATATCAAATTCAGTAAGCCAAGAATAAGAGGAAAAAGGACTGGGAAATTTGTCTCAGTTAGAAGTCTTGTACCTGTCTTCTTGGGACAGGCAGTTTGTGAATGGAGAGGAAGACTGTTTTCTCATAAGTCAGTTTTGTTATGAGGTAAGGAAGGATGAACAAAATGAGAAGGAAAACACTTACACCAGTTGCTTAACAGGTTCTTTAGCAGGAAATAAGATCCCAAAATGCTAAAAACTGATCCAGGAGAGGATGGGAAGCTTGGGGAGGGAGGAAATGAGGAAGGATTTCTGAACAGCAATGGGGAGATTCTCTTTGACAAGCAGCTTGAATCCATGGGCATCCCATAGCTTCATGGTCCCATTGGGTCACCACTTAAGTCAGTACAGGCCACATTAACACCTTCTAGCTATGAAATCTTCTCCTCAAATTCCTCATAAAACATACAGCAGCATTCCAAAAGTTCTGACCTAAAACACTCAGCAGACACTTCTCTTTGTATTCTTCATGAAATGAGGTTTTTTTAATTACTAGTGTTTAAGTCATTTTTTTACTTGAATCAGACAGTGTCATTTTAGTAAGGATTTCTTTAGTTCTTGGTTTTTAAAATCCAGACTGATTTTCTGCATGTGAGAGTTTTCATTTTAACTGGCATATGATTTGCACATAAAAATTTTAAAAATAGAGTGAAATAATGCAATGCAGGAGGAGACAAAAGAAATGCATTAAGAGAAGTGAAAACATTCTCAAAGAACAATGATCTGTTTTGCAGGAAACAAATCTCACCTTGAAATTTACACAGGAAGATTATGCATAATTGCATGAAAGGATCTATTTTTTTCCTAAAACATTTTTCATTCATGAAAATTTTTAAGTTTTTCATACTATACACATTTCTTAAAACCCATATGATACTAAAACAGGCTAATAAGATAGGGAATTAATAGGTGGATCTGAAACCTGACAAGGAGTCCACGTGTACATCTGGAACCCCCAAGATGGCTGCTGGAGGGACCCCAGCCCTGGGATTCTACTTCCTAGAACAAAGAAATGCCCGGATGTTCTCTAGAAACTTTATCATTGGGTCCTCACAAATTGATGGGTGGGATAATCTATCCAAACTGGGAACAGCTGAAACTCCCCTCCCCTTCCATTAGCAAAGGGGTGAAATAATTCACAATTTTAAAGCAAACCGTGAGGCTTTAGTGTGCTCTCTTGCCTTCCTCTTTTGCCTGCAGACCTGTCCTGCCCTCTGCATGCTTCTGTCACCATTTTTCCTCTGCCATGTGGCCACACAAGTAACCCTGGGAACTTATAACCTATAATGGGGAATTATAGCTTGTAAATTAGCCCTCTTCATCCCTTTTCATTTCCTTCTGCACTTCGTGGGGCCCCTGCTCTGTTATTTTCTGTTATTTTCTCCCATTTCTCTTCCCTCCCTACCTGAATAAATTACTGGCCGAACTCACCCAGCATGCTCTTGAAATTCATTTCTGCAGCATAGCAAAAAACCTAGATAGAATCTAGTAACAGTACCAGCAGCAACTGAAAATGAAAGCTGAATTTGGTGCATATGTGCTTTCTACCTCAAGGTAACAAAAGTGTGTGGCAAAACATATACCACCAATAGTGCTCCACAATATGTACTTCTATTTAGCCAGCATTTATTATAGTAAACTATTCTTAAGATTCATTCACTATTTATAAATGTTCTGGTATGCATTCTTTATAGTGAAGTGTTAACACATCACATATTATTTATTTTAGCAAATCAGTATATTTTCTGGATTTAATTATAGAACGTTAACTTAGTTTTGGAAATTGATTTGCAAACACACTTTTTCCATTTCGTACTATGGCATGTTGCCTACCTAGCTGAATATATAATGTCAGTTTATTCTAAGGCTGTCAACATGCTTAATTTACTTACGTGTTCATTTTAAGCAAATTGCTCACTATGTAAAGGAACTTGTATTTCAGAGGTGCTTGATCTATCTACCAAAAAAAATTGGAAAGTACTTTATTATAAAATGCTCCTAGAAGTCTTAATTGTGTTTATTTTTAAAAAATTGTAATGTTAGGCTTGTGTGCATGGAAGTATTTAAGTACATCATTATTGTAGATTAAAAGTTGTATATGATAAGACATTTTATTTCTACTGTATATTTTTACTGAATGGTCTATGTCTTTTCTAAGGCAAGCATGAATAAAATTAGGTTAAATGTAGCATGTGACATCACAATCTCTTAGAAATTTGTTTATCTATTTTATTTTACTGAACATTTTCTCTATCTTTGGTTATCTTACCCTGTTTAAAGAAAAAGGACAAATAGAACATATCCAGCAAAAGAAAGTGATAAATGTAATCTGAATTTTTACACACAGTAAGTGTATATATTTTAGCACCTGACTTTTTCCAAGGTGAAAGAACAAGTTGTTTTCTAACAGTTTGCAGTTTAAGATATACTTAAAGGTTTTATTAAAATATTAAATGTTGTCAGGTCTGAACATTATGTTTAAATAGGCCTCGATTTATCACAATGACAGATAAGTTAGTAAAATAGTTAGAAAAAGACTTAACTTCTAAAGGAGCAGTTGCTGTGTATTTTTTCTTAAACAATAAGGATTTGATGAAGCCACTTTGATAAGACTCAGATTCTTTGTTTTTTATAAACACATCTATTATCTCAAAAGGAATTTTATATCCTTCCACTCCAAACAGAAGAGCGATTTAAGAAATTGTGTTACTTTAACTGAAAGTACATCATTTGGTAAAGAGATCTTATTAGTATAGTTTATTACAGATTGAGGTGGCAACTTGACAGTTTTTTCTGCTGTAAGTTACTTTATCTAATTAACATCAACTCCTAGATTTCCACTTAATGTTTTCCTGGAATCAGTCATTTACACTGAAATCTTTCAGTTTGGAAAATCCTTTTACAAACTTCCCATAACCATCCTTAGCCATGTAGACTAGTTAGTTACTTCATCTCAAGGTAAATTTCACCTTTAAATAAACTTATTGAATTACAGCCAGCAGCATGTGAACTTACTTACACTAACTCTTCTACAACCTTCCACATCCATTCAAGTCTTGTCCTACATATTTCCGCACTGTTTTTATGAAAACCAGCCATTTTATCTTGGGGCAAAACACACTCTCTTAAACAAGCTTTCAGAAACCTTCTCCTTCTTTCTTATCCCTTTTTAAAATATACACACATTTGGAAAAAGATACTTAGATTACATAAATATTATAAGAATCATATCCCTTTAAGTCTTGTCTTATGGCCATCATTCTGTTCTGTGAAGAACTAGTCATTTCAATTTTGGCAAAATAATTAATTTTTTAGGAGGTACTGGGGATTGAAACTGGGACCTTGTACATGCAAAGCAGGTGCTGAACCACTGACCTACACACACTCTACAAAACAATTGTTTTAAAAATTTTGTAGTAGTTTAACCAAAAACTTACAATTTTCATCATCTTAAAGATTTAACACACTGACATTATCTTATTTTATTAGTATCCATATAAAACTAGGGACATTGCCCTAAGTAGAATAAAATTAAAATAATGATAGCTGACATAATAACTATTTCCTTCTATCTTTTCCTCCATAGGTTAAAAGTTCTTTGTTTTCATAATATGTTCAATTTCTGAACCTCAAAAGCATCCTGACTCAGGCTCTGGAGAATGTATTGTAATTGTTTGGTTTTAATTATAATTTGGAAAACCATTTTCATAGATTTTAAGGGTATTTTTCTTTACATGCTGAAATTTGGACACTGGATTATTACTTTAATCTCAAAACTGTTAAAATTTAATTGGGGCCTTACAGGATAGACTGTACAAAATCAGGTTTACTCAGTAACATTTTCTTTGTCCCCACCACTCTTAATTTCTAGGCCAAGTAGAGATAGTTCTAAGCTAAAATTACTTTCTCTTGTCCTGGAGAGGGGAGGGGCAGGGTTGTTCAAGGAGCCTAGGAAAAACCTTTTTTCCTAAAAAGTTATTCAGTTTAAAAGATAATAAATTGTAACAGCACTAATTAATTAATGTGGTTATCCAGGTTGAATTAGAATGAACATGGAAACAGAACAGAGAACATTAATGTTGTTAAGTTTTTTAGTACTATTCCTTGATTTTTTCCCTACATAATATAGCAAAACTATACAAATGAAACTGTGAAAATACATTTTGTACTAACAGATTTGTTGAAATACTTAAAACACTTTAGTTAATGTATTTTTAAACAGTAATATACAGTATTTTAAACAAGGATTAATGGCACATATAGGTATGGCACTATTTCCAAGAAAAAAAATGTATTATATACAACTTAATTCTATATGAATTTTGAAATTTATGATGGTATTTTGTATTTACACTTTTCATAAATACTTTGAAATTAGGTATATATGCAAATTTAGTTTGTACAAAGCTTGGAAAGAAGTTTTTTCCTATAAATGAATTATGTTTATTTATGAAGACACAAATGTGGAAAAAGGTTAAATTTAATTTTCACAAAGAAGCCAGAACTAGCTCTGCTGGTCCAGGAGTGAGGGAAAGGAATTCTAGTGACTTTGGCTTTGGCATGCCAAGAGTTTCAAAAGTGGTGCCAAAATGAGGGGGACCAATGATAAGAAGCAGGGGTGGGGTCAAAATGAGAAGAGTCAATGGTGAGAGTTGGGGGTTGGGCCAACAGTGAAAGTGGCTCCAAATTTGAAAATCACCCAAGGGTTGAAAGCAGCCCCCAGCACCCACAGCCTGCCAGAATGTAGAGAGTATGGGAGCAGGGACTGACAGTGGGAACTGAATAACTTAGGTGATTAAAATACGCTGTGACTCCTGAAGCACCCAATAATTGGGGAACAGGGGAGGAACTAGTTCATTAGGTTTAGGGTATAAATGTCAGTGTTTCTTGCTTTTTGGCATGCTGGCCATTTTATCCAGGTTGCATGTCTGTTCTTGCAAGATCCTTAATAAAATTCTTTTCTTCTCCACAATTGGTTGAGCTTTGTTTTCTTACAGGTACAGCTTTCTTTCTAACAATCTTGGGGGCTCATCCAGGATCCAAAGATTCAGAGGGGGTCTTCCAGGGTGGACCAGGGAAAGGCACACCTTGATGACTGAGCAGTCTTGGACTCCACCACTGGGGGCCCATATCTACAGCTGGAAGGACCTGAGACCAGATACTTAGATCTGCTGATTGTGGATGAGAAAAGGAGAAGGGAAAACCTGCCTCTCACTGACCAGGTAACCCTGTGGATGGGCCAAGGTAAGAAAGGGACTGTTAAGTACTGCCTTGCTGGTGGGGAAATTCTGATGAGTCTGGACTTGAAAGAAGCCCAGACAAGACTCAGAATGGGGAACAGAGGCAGATGGTCAACTGGGGAGTGGGTATCTGTAAGATCTCGCAGGAACATTCCTGCAGGTAGTCCATTAGGGAGGATGTTGGAGCATTGGACAAATAATGAGTGGACTAAGGGAAAGGAAATATCTGGTCAAAATTGGGGCAGATGAGGATTGGCTCTGTGCCAACCTTGCTTTCATAATTGTTTTTGTGTTTTTCTGATTATTCAGTGTATGTTTTAATTTCTCTGGGTGGTAATATTAAAATGACAATGAAAATTCTTAAAAGAGCTCTATTCAAATGGCTAAAAATTAAAAAATGAAACATTAATAAAGGAAATCTAATTTTAATACTTTTTAAATTAAAGTTAATACATCACAAAGACTGTTACATTAAAAACATTAAAAAACATACTGATATTCTACTATAAAACTATTTAGACTAGTAAATGAAGAAATTGTAATACTGAGGTGGAGAAAGTGGAAATCTAAATTGGGAAGAATGGTTTATTCTTTTTTCACAGAACAGAATGAGGAATATGAAACTTAAGTAAATACTGAAAGGCATAAGTTTGTTTAAAAGAATGTGTTTTTTCCTAAGATAAGATAGCTGGTTTTCATAAAATCAGGATGGAAGTATGTAGGACAAAACTTGAATGCATATGATGATTTGTAGAGGGTATTGTAGAAGGTAGCATTAAGTAAGGGAATGTGTTTTGTGAAGGTAGAATTTATCAAGATGAAGCAACTATGTGGTTATGGATAGTTATAAGAAGTTTGTAGAAACAGTGTTTAAACCAAAATATTTGAATGGCTAATTCCAGTACATTATTATTAAACAGAAACTGAATTGATTTTAATATCAAAAAGAAGCTTCATAACAGGAAAAACTGTCAGAGGCCACCTCAATCTGCATATTAAAGTGTTGGTAAAGGAAGATAATCTTGATTCCATTGGGCATGTGTATTGCTGAAGTAAAATATGTGTTACTTAATGTCATCATGGTGAAGATGTATACATAAAAAGCTCCATGGTGCTGACTTATGCTATGCACAAGACCAGTGGAATACTGGAGCCAACCTTTGTAGCTTCTCTCTAGGGTCAAAGGTGCTGCGGCATACTGGCTATGGGAAGGACATACTAAGTGGAACAGTAATTACCATAGTGCTGTGTGTAGAACATAAATATAATTGGTGTCATGGCCTGCTCCCATGTAGAGGCAACTTGTATGGTGTTGCAAGCCTGGAGTTTAGATCTCTTAATTGCAACTCAAAAAGTAACTTATGCATTCATTAGTGCATTGATTGGTGTTAAGTACTGTACCTATATCTCTCCTATTCTATATATACACTTGATTATGGGGACATCTTTTCTAGATCATATGCATAGCGATGTGGAACATGGTCAAAAGTCCTGGTAGACTTCATTTCCTAAGTAGTTAATGAACATGTTTAATCCAAGTCTCCCTCCTAGCCCTTATTCTAAAACCTGTCCCACTCATATCCTGGGGAGGACTGGCAAACCCACATGCCATCCTGCCAGGGCTAAGCATTTTCCCACCAGGAAGGAAGCAGTAAATGAGGTGGCCGGGATCCACTTCAGCTTAACCCCTTCAAGATAGTCTATGGGTAATCTTTCCTCACCCAGGACCGGGAAACCAGTTTCTGATGAAAACCTGAAAAATAAAGCCCAGCAACTTTGAGAGGTTGCAGGCTTTAGGCACCTGGCCTTTTCTAATTTTGTGGTCCAGCATCCTTTCAATGATACCCTATGTCCTCCAAATTCTAATTAAGTTTATTTCCTCCATCTTGTTAGCCATACTAGAATGTGAGCCAGTTTCATGCAGGTTGCCATAATCATCTTCCTCCAACCAGAATAGAATAGCAGAAGGGATTGACACCTTTTCAGGTAAGGCCTACTGCCCCTAACCAGCAGGAAGCAGTTACAAAAGAGTGACCATGACTATGGTCCTTCAGCATCCCTTTAAGAATGAAGGTGTAAGCTCTCAGGGAGAGATAAGAGGCTTTAGAGGGGCACAAACAGGCATTTGTGCAAACTTCTGTTCTGGCCCTCTCTTCCCTTGAGAAGCCTTTCCACCTGTTTGTTAACAGTGATAAAGGGACAACCTTCAGGATTCTGATCCAAATCTGGAGAAGTCAAAGGAGGTCTTTAGCCATACGTTCCAAGATTTTGGATGCCGCCTTTGGGGGATGGCCAGGCTGCATTCAACCTGTGGCAGCAACTACTCTCCTAGTAGAAGAGAGCAGGAAGCTGACTTTTTTGAGAGCCTTAGTCATTAGCACCCCTCATCAGGTCAGAACTGTTCTGTTTCAGAAAGCAGGAAGGTGTTGGTGACTGATTGCCGGATTCTGAAGTATGAAGCTATCCTAATGGAAAAAATTACTTGGCATTGACACCAGCCCATACCCTAAACCCAGCCTCCTTCTTTTGGAAGGGATCTGATCAAATGGAGGGTCCTGAGCATGACTGTTTTGACTGATTGAGTATCAGACCCCAGTCCAATCTGACCTTGGGGACCTTCCCCTGAACTTGGGAGGAAAATTATTCATAGATGGGTCCTCCAGGGTCCTAGAAGGAAGGAGGCACAAGAGCTATGCAATTATGCATGGACTAACTTGTGTGGTGAAAGCAGGTGACCAATTGTCCAATGACTGGTCAGCTCAAACTTGTGAATTGTATGTATTAAAACAAGCCCTCAAGTTATTAGAGGAAGACTATGGTACAGTCTACTTGGACTCTATGTATGCCTTTGGGGTAGTCTACAACTTTGGAAAATTTGAGAAAAGAGGGAATTGATTAACAGTAAAGAAAAAAGGGCTAGTCCATGGGAAAATAATAAAACAAGTATTGGCCAATCTACTTTTACCCAGGGAAATATCAGTGTTGCATGCAAATGACATCAGAAAAGTCATACCTTTGAGGCATAGGGTAATAGGTTAGTAGATGAAGAGGCTAGGGAAGCCTCCCTTAGTTGTCCTTTGAAGTTGATGATCCTGATATCCTCAATTCCCGAAGACTTTGGGGCCCCCTGCATTATCTGAAAAGGAAGTGAAAAAGCTGGAGCAGTTAGGAGTGACTCTAGATGATCAAGGGAGGTGGCTTCTCCCAGATGGCCAGCAAATGTTGAATAAACAAGTGTGAGAGAGGAATTAGCAGTCTTATACCATGGGATTCATTGAGGGGTACAGGCCATGTGTGAACTGGTCCGTAAGTATTTTGGAAGAGTGGGCCTTTATGCTATAGCTAAACAGTAAGTGAACGATGCATAATTTGGCAAAAGGTTAATAAGCAAGTCTTAAGAAAGCAAGAACAAGGGGACAGGAGCTGGCCCTCCAGTCTCGAAGCCAAACTCAGCATGTAAATGCACTGCCTTCCCCCCAGCATGGGACATGACTCCCAGAGATGAGCCTCACCGGCACTGAGGGATCACTACCAAGTACCAACTGATGATGTAACTAGAAAATGACCTTGAATAAAAGGGTCAACTCAGACCAGCAGAATATCCCTGTCTACATATAATAACAGGAGTTAAAAATGTTTTTTGACCTAAATCAAGGGGGAAATGGAAAGGACAAATGAGTTTATATGGCTATGAATCTCTAAAAAAGAGTCTGGAGGTTGTCAGAAGGATTGCCCTTATGCACACCTGAGCAGAGTCTCAGAGACAGATAAAGTAGATACAACCCCAGGTATTGGTCCTTCTGAGGGCTAAAGAGACTGACAGGTTTTATGGTCATGGCAGATGGAGTTCACTGCCATGTCAGTTGGCCCTTTTTTGGAGTTGGTGTTTCTGCATGATGGAGCTGGACTCAGATGTGATCTCTTTTTATAAGCCTTTCCTGTTACTTTACCAGAATTGTAGTTGGTGCTGGGGTTTAAGATATATCTAGGGGATCTGAATCTCTGGACTGAAAATATGATAGCCAGGCCCTGAGCCTCAACAGACTTCAGCTCCTACACTCTGATTTACTGGACTTACCCCACTCAGCTAACATGGAGTTGAAGAATGTCAACCACCACACCATGGAGCCAGGAGTGCCTACAACTGAGAGCGGGAGGATTGCATCCAGCATCCATGTGGAGTCTGAGCCCCTCTTCACATAGATGTGGAATGGACACTGCCAATCCAAGTTCCACAGGATGGAGGAACACTGTAAGGATTTGAGCTGACTTACTATATTCCATTCATGAACTATTGTGGTTAGTAATCAAAGAAAATGTGGCATTGGTGTGGAAAAAGTGGCCATGGTGGCTGCTGGGTGCAGGGAATGGGAAGAGGAGATGAAATGTGGAGGCATTTTCGGGACTTGGAGTTTTCCTGGGGGGTGTTGCAGGGACAATTACCGGACATTGTGCATCCTCCTGTGGTCCCTGGATGGAGCATGGGAGAGTGTGGGCTGTGATGTGGACCATTGACCATGGGGTGCAGAGATTCCCAGAGATGTATTCACCAAATGCAATGGATGTGTCATGATGATGGGGGAGAGTGTTGCTGTGGGGGGAGGAGTGGTGGGGTGAGGTGGGTAGAGGGTGAACGGGGACCTCATATTTTTTTAATGTAATATTTTTTAAAAATTAATTAAAAATTAAAAAAAAGAAGAGCTGACCCTCAGGCCATTCCAGAGGATTAAGGTATGTTTTGGTTATAGTAGATCATCTGACAGGATGGGTGGGGGCATATCCTCTGGCCACAGCTACAGCATCAGGAACTTCTAATATTATCCTTAAACAAATCATTCCTCATGGATTAGTGGAAAATATAGACTCAGACAATGGTAGCCACTTTACCACCCATGTACTCCAGAATTTTATGTGAAGCCTGGGTGTTACATGGAACTTCCATACACCTTGGCACCCACGGTCTTCAGGGAGAGTGGAGAGACTGAACCAGACTTTAAAGAAGCATCTTTCGAAGTTGGTCTTAGGAACAAAGTTACCCAGGATTAAGTGCTTCCCCATAGCCCTATTGGGGATTAGAACCGTCCCTAGGAAAGTACTGGGAATCTCTCCTTATGAAATGCTTTCTGGCTTGCCTTTTCCTAGAAGGATTAGAGATCTCCCATCCTTAGAGTAGAAGGATCTCTTCTGTAAGAATTACATTCTGGCTTTGTCCTCTACTTTGTCATCCCTCAGGCATCGTGGTTTGCTTGCCCACACCCTGCCTCTTGAATTCACTGTCCACCAACACCAACTGGCAGTTGAGTCCTAATCAAATCATGGAAGGAGTCCAAACTTCAGCCTACATGGGAAGGACCATATCAAGTCCTGCTGACAACTTAGACTGCAGTCTGGAGAGCAAGAAAAGGCTGGACCCACTATTCTTGAGAAAAAGGACCTGTACCCCACCCAAACGATGAGTATCCAACATCACCATCTGAATCCTGGGAAATAACTGCAACTCCCAATCCCTTAAGGCTCACTCTGAGAAGGCAGTAGTTGGGAGGGCATATCAGAAAGGGAGCAGGACTACTCAGACTCTATATCAGTGAACTTTGCAGGAAGATATCCCTCCACTTAGAGGGAAGACTATTATCTATAAGCAACTTGTCTAGTGCCTTAAGAGACAAGCAGATGAAGTATTTAAAGTTTCTGAAAATGAGAATAATTATACTGACTATGAGGTTTCAGATTCAGGTTATGACAAAAATGTTAAATTGATAGTAAATATAACCAACGGTCAGGAGTCCCAGACCATGCAGTTTGATGCCTGCAAAATAATAGACTGTGGGAATTTCAAGCACCAGCGATGGCTGAGTGGGGAAAATAAATACCTATGCCCAGAGCCAGTGGGGAATGGTTACAGTCAAGCCCCCCCTTTCCCCTTCTGGAATGAAGTATGGTGGGTAACCAGTATAAGGGATGGACCATAAATATGGGATGAGTCTCACCATGTTCAAGGCCATTAAAAGGTAAAAATATCCTTTTATAAAGGTAATACTCTGCCAGTCTGCAATAGTCTTCAGTAGTAACAACTATTACTAGTAGTAATAATTATCCAGTAGTGCGGTCACCCCTCGGGCTGAAGTGTGGTTTGCTGGCCTGGCAGGGGAGCAGCCGCGGTAGGCCTAATTCCGCTGCCCCCATAATAGGGTGGTTGGTCGGGCCCACCGCCACCCCTGAAGGAAGCTCAGCATGGGCGCAGAGTGCCCTCGGGTCTCCCCTTCTCAGCAGCCATGCTTCCGCGGCCGCCCCTCCTCCCAGATGGCGCCACCCGATGCCTTGTGGGGTGGCACCCTTCTTCTTCCTTCTCCCTGCGCAGGCGCAGGGCAGAAAATTCCAGTCTGCCCTTTTCCCCTCCCCCGACAGCAGCAACAGCCAGGCGTGGGCGGAGAAATCCAGTCTACCCTTTTCCCCTCCCCTGACCGCAGCAACAGCCAGGTGTGGGCGGAAAAATCCAGTCTGCCCTTTTCCCTCCCCCCGACAGCAGCAACAGCCAGGCGTGGGCGGGAAACTCCAGTCTGCCCTCCACCCCAGCAACAGCAGCCACCAATCCCTAAACCCTGCCCCTTCCCCCAGCAACAGTGACAGCCAATCCCTAACCACCACCCCTCCCCCATCCAGTACCGTCCACTGACCTTTCACCGGCAACCAATCAGAACAGGGCGTGGCTTCAACCAATCAGCCTTCCCCAGCCCCTATAAAACTGTTGCCTCTCCCACAATAAAGTGGACTTGCGTGTTTACCTTGTCTCCGCGGTAGTTTTTCTGCCGTGCGCCCTCCAGTCCTGAGTGCCCCCGACAAGGGCCTGGCCTCCCTTGTCCCCAGTTCGTTGCCTGCTTCTCCGGGCGACCCCTTCGTCGCCGGCTTCTCCGGGCGACCCCTTCGTCGCCGGCTTCTCCGGGCGACCCCTTCGTCGCCGGCTTCGCCGGGCAACCCCGTCAGCCGAACCGCGCAACCCCTTGTGAGACCGATCCCTCGTCTGCTGCCGGACCGACCCCTCGTCCCAAGCGGGACCGACCCCTTGTCCAGAGCTGGACCGACCCCTCATCCGCAGCCAGACCCCACCTCTACCGACCGAGCAAGCCGTCGCAGTTGGCGCCCAATGTGGGGCAAGGCAACCCCACCACAGCCTCACTCCATAACCTGGCGGCCCCCCCCCTCCTCTCTTCTCACTGTGGGACTTCTCTCATGCAACATTGCTGCTACCTGAGCCTTGGCTACCTCATACGATCCATGGCGGTCTGGGAGAACCGCTGGATGGCTTTCTCCTTCCATGTCGGGGGCTTATACCGACCTGCTATGATTAAGAGGAGCCTTGGATTTCTCGGGAGCGCGCACTTGCACGTCTGAAGTAATCCTACCACAGCCCTACCCCCTCCTCTCTTCTCACCTTGGGACTTCTCTCGTGCAACATTGCTGCTACCTGAGCCTTGGCTACCTCATACGATCCACGGCGGTCTGGGAGAATCGCTGGATGGCTTTCTCCTTCCATGTCGGGGGCTTATACCGACCCGCTATGATTAAGAGGAGCCTTGGATTTCTCGGGAGCACGCACTTGCACATCTGAAGTAACCCTACCATAGCCCTACGCTCTCCTCTCTTCTCACCCCTATCTTTTCGCTCTGCATTGCTGCTCCTGAACCTTGGTGACCTCATATGATCCACGGCGGTCTGGGAGAATCGCTGGATGGCTTTCTCCTTCCATGTCGGGGGCTTATACCGACCCGCTATGATTAAGAGGCGCCAATAAAACTCTCAGGAGCGCGTGCCTGAGCACCTCCACCCCTGCCTTCACCTCTGCCTCCTCCCCTCTGCGCTTGCTCCCCTTTGCCTTGCTCCACTGCTCGTCGTCCCGCCCTCCCCTCGTCGGGGCCTTCTCTTGGCCCGTGACCACCGTCGGAGCCCCACCGGCTCCGACCCCTCGTCTCACCGCGCACCTCGGCTCCCATTGCCGTGCTCTCAAGGTAAGGGCCCCTTTGCTTATCGGCTCCAAAAGGCCATTAGCAATGGGTAACATCCTATCTGCTAAGCAAGCCCCACAAGTTCGGGCCCTCGCCGGTCTCCTAGACACTCACCGGTGTAAGATCTCTTTGAAACAGCTTCAAGTGTATTGGGACCTTCTTCTCCCCTTTAATCCGTGGCTTACCACGTGTCAGCTTTGGGACCCGGACCCCTATACTCGCCTTATAGATAGGGTCACTTCTGCTGTGGAGCAGGAAGGTAAAAGATTCCCTCCTGGCTTATTACTGGCGCTTTTTATCATCCACTCCTGCCTTCAAGGCACCCCTACCATTGACTCCCCCCGGCCGAGCCACCGCCGCCGCCGTGATTGTCAGGACAGCGACTTTAACAGAGACCCTGATTGGAATTCTGATACCGACTCCGATTCTGACTCTGAGTCATTTGTTGAGCGCCTTAATAACGCGCTCGAAAATTGTCCCCCTAAACAATGTAATCTAGCAGTGCCGAGCGCCGGTGAAGATGGTGAACTTCTGCCTTCTTCCTCGCTCGTAAAGGGGAGGTCCCTTTGCCCCTCTCTCCCCCCGACGACTTCCTGCCTGGGTGGGCCGGAAGCTCCCTCCCCGCCATTTTGTAGCACCGCTGGGGATGGCCCGCAGCCATTTTGTAACACCGCATGGGCAACGGCTCCTCTCGCGCCCTCCGCGCCAGCGGCCCCCCCCGGCTCCGCCTCCCCCTGGCAGCCCCCTCCATCTGATCCGTGGCAAGCTGCCGCATGCACGGCCCCCTCTAGCCTATTTTTGGACCCGTATTCCTCCCCCGTCGGGGCACCTCCGCCTACCTCCCTGCCGCCTCCTACCACCTGCTTTCCCCTCAACGTAACTCCCACCCCTCAGCGCCCCTTTCCATGGTACCCACATGATGCGGAAAGTGTTAAACAGCTCCGCAAGGCCGTTAAGGAGGATGGGTTAGGCAGCCCTTATGCTCAGCATTTGTTAGAGGAGATGTCCACCCTTCTGTGCATCCCCCTCGATTGGCTCCAACTGGCCCGTGCCATCCTCACGCCTGGCCAGTTTATAAATTGGCGCGCCCATTTTCATGCCGAGGCTGAAAAGCAGGTTGCGGCCAACGTCGCAAGGGGTGTTAATCACCCACCAGAAGCCTTCACCGGCACCGGTCAGTTTAGCCAGGCTGCGGCCTACTACCGTGCTCCGGCTGGCTTCTGGCTTCAGATTCGTGAGGTAGCCCTACGGGCCTTTCGCGCCTGCACTGCCAGTAGTGCTGACAAGTTCACTAAGCTCACACAGACCAAGGATGAGGACTTTTCTACCTATGTTTCCAGAGTCCTCCGGGCATGTGAGCGCAGGGTCCACGATGAACAGGCTCAGTGCGCCCTCGCCCGTGAAATTATCCTTGAAGGGGCCAGCCCCATTTGTCGACAGGCAATCGCTCCCGTGAGAGAAAAGTCGATAGACAATTGGGTAATTGCCTGTAACGGCCTTGACCAACAGGCTGCTTCTTTCGCCAAGGCTGTCACGACAGCCATGGCACTTAACTCCTCTTGTTTTAGATGTGGCGAGCCAGGACATTTTGCCCATGAATGCCTGGCAGTCTCTGCACCGCCGGGCCCTCCTGTTCCTCCCCCCCCACTGCCCCGACAGGGCCCTTCTACCCCCTGCCCCCGCTGCGGCCGGGGGTACCATTGGGCTCGCGACTGCCGTATGCAGCCTCCCCTGCAGCGGCAACAGCCATCTTTAAACTCCAGGAGGGGCAGGCCTCAGCCCCACCCCAAAGAGGCTCCCCATCCCAACCTTCCAAAGCCCTGATGTGGACAGTCCCCATCACGTCCACCAGGCCTACCATGAGGTTTAAGATTCACCACTGCTGGTATTCTGGGACCCTCGACTCAGGTGCAGAGGTCTCTTGTTTCCCTGCTCATTTCGCCGCCCAGTGGTCTGTTCAAGAAGGCCCTTCTGTCCAAGGGGCCACTGGCTCCTCTACCTCCCTTCGTGCCAGTCACCCTATTGCCTGGGAGGATGGTGAGGGATGTGTGGGCACATTCCGGCCCCTCTTCCTTAGCACCCTTGATACTATACTTTGGGGGCGAGATGTCCTGGAGGAGTGCGGTGTTCAGTTAGCCACTCAGCCCCCCCAATAGTTTGCGCCACTGCTCAATTAACACCTCCCACACCCACTCCTCTGCGGTGGGATACAGAGGAGCCTATTTGGGTGGAGCAGTGGCCCTTGCCATCCCACAAACTCCAAGCTCTTTGTGAGTTGGTTCGAGAGCAGCTTGAAGCTGGACATATAGAACCGTCCACAAGTCCCTACAATTCGCCCGTTTTTATCATTAAAAAGAAGGCCACTGGCAAATACCGCCTCCTACATGATTTGAGGGAGATTAATAAGCATATCCTCCCCATGGGAACTCCCCAACCGGGACTCCCTCACCCAGTGGCCATTCCTAAACACTTTTTTGTGGCTACTCTAGATATTAAGGACTGCTTTTTTTCCATTCTGCTTCACCAAAAGGACCGCCCGCGCTTTGCCTTTACTGTTCCTGTCCCCAACCACCGAGGGGCAGCCGATAGGTATCAGTGGAAAGTCCTTCCACAAGGCATGCGCAATAGCCCGGCCATCTGCCAGCTGTATGTGAACGCGGCAGTCGCCCCCTTGCGAGATCTGGGCTACCTCATTCACTATATGGATGATGTCCTGGTCGCATGTGAGACCCATGAGAAGCTGCAGTATGTCCTCTCTCAACTTCGGCATAATCTGTCCGCCATTGGCTTAACAATCCAGAATGACAAGGTCAAATTTGAACCCCCCTTAACCTTCCTGGGGTTCCATATCTCCCAGCATGTAACCCCAATGGCTGTGCGACTAAATGTGCCAGACCGAGTCACCCTCACAGAGCTCCAGCAGCTCTGTGGGAATATCAATTGGGTCCGTCCGGCTCTGTCTGTTACCACAGCACAGCTCCAGTCATTATTTGCTCTCTTACAAACCAGTCATAAACCCCCCTCTGCCGTGTCCGCAAAGATAGCCATCACACCAGAGGCTCGAGCCACCATTGCCGCTGTAGATAAGGCCCTTAATAACTGCTGCCTCCAGCGGTTCGATCCCCAGCGGCCTCTCCAGGCATTGGTCCTCCCCACCAAGGGAACGCCCACTGGAGTTCTTTGGCAGGACGGGCCCCTCCTCTGGCTCCATCCTTCTAAAAGCAAGATGCAAAAGATCTGCCCCGCAGTAAGACTATGGATCGCTCTCGCAGCCGATTTAGTGCAGCTGTCCGTCCATACGTTTGAAACTCAGCCTGCTGTAATTGTTTGGCCGCTTAATGCAAAAGAAACCACCTCCCTCATTAGGGATAATGAGCAAATGCAGGTGCTGTGTGAGGGATTTGCAGGCGATTTCAATTGCCATTTCCCTAGTCACCGCCTACTCCAAGGCGTGTCCAAATTTCCCTTCCGAAGTCCTTTTTTCCCCTTCCCATCTTCCTCCCCCTTTCTGAGGTCCGTCACTATTTTCACGGATGCGTCTAGAACTAAGTACTCCATGGTTGTGTACCTGGACGGAGTCGCAGAGCCGAAAGTCTTTACGCATCTTAACCTACACTCCGTCCAGACGGGAGAGCTTTTGGCTATTGTAGAAGCGCTTCGCGCCTTCCCCTGTGAACCTGTTAACATCTTTACAGATAGCCTCTATTCTCTGCAAGTCTGCAGGGTCTTGGCATTAGCTACATTCTTCCTGACCTCCTCTCCTATTGATGAGGCACTGGATGCCCTTAAGACCCTTCTTGAAAAACGCATGGCACCCTGGTATATTGCTCATATCCGGAGCCACTCCGGGTTGCCTGGCCCCCTAGCGGCAGGCAACGACACCGCGGATCAGACGGTCTCCGCCCTTGCCCTTGATTCGGTCGGAGATGCTATCAATCAGGCTAAATCCTTACATTCGAGGTTTCACTTTTCTGCCGCCTCACTCCACCACCTTTTGCCTGAGTTGCCAATTGAGACTTGTAAGCACCTAGTGCGGACATGCAAAACCTGTGCCCCCTTCCTGCCTCTGGGGCCTCTGCAACCGCAGGGGGTGAATCCCCGCAGCCTTAGGCCTAATTCCAGGTGGCAGATGGATGTCACGCATGTCCCGTCCTTTGGACGCCTTAAGTTCTTGCACGTTATAATTGACACCTTCTCCCACATGTGCTATGCAGTCCCCTTGCCTGGGGAGACTGCTAAGCACTGCATTAAGGCCCTTCGGCAAGGGATTCTCTTCATGGGGGTCCCCTGGGACCTAAAGACGGATAACGGCCCTGCTTATCGCAGTGAATCCTTTGCGAGGTTCCTTCAGCTCTACCAAATCGCCCACCATTTTGGTATCCCATATAACCCACAAGGACAGGCCATTGTGGAGAGCTCCCATCACCGTCTGAAACAACAAATTGAAAAACAGAGGGAAATCCTCCCTCACGCTCCTCCCGGAGACATCATTACCGCTGTCCTAATCCATCTAAATCTCTTGACCTTTGATAAGGATGGTCTCTCGGCAGTCCATAGGCATTGGGGCCCCTCGTATCGCCCCACACAGGCCCCCCTGGTCCTTTGGAAGGACCCTCAAACAGGTCAGTGGCGTGGCCCATGCCCCCTTCTTACCCAGGGCCGAGGTTTCGCTTGTGTCTTCCCGCAGGATGCCGCTCAGCCAATCTGGGTCCCCGGGAGATACGTCAAACCCGCCACCTCAGCAGCAGATGTCCCGCAGGGCACAGCGCCAGATGCGAGTGATCCAGCACCAACTGAGCCAGCTCACCCTCCACCATGAGAGGCAACCATCCAACCCTGAAGTCCATTCACTGCTCGCACTCTACCGTCAGTGCAGACGCCGCAACCCTCACCATGCTGCCGAGCCAATTAACATAGTCTCTCTCCTTCTCCTTATGCTCTCCCTCGCCACCTCTGGCCAAGCTAACCCCTCTCACCAGCCCCGCTAAACAGCCCGCAACCCGCTTTCCCCGGACCGCAGCTTGCGGAGCTTCCTCCTGTCTCGACCTCACTCCTCTTCTCAGCCATCCAAAGCGTCCTTTCTCGTCCCCCGCCCCCCTCCTTTTTTCGCTTGAACCCCTACTGCGTTGCAGATTGGGCCGCCCCATGTCGGCCCGCCCCATTAACATCGGCCTCTCTCACGCCCGTGAAGACTTTGGCCTTCTTATTGTCCTCGCCTACGTCTCCACCACTCCCGACGCTGCCGCCACCACCATCGCTGGTGCCCTGATGCGACTTGTCCTCACCACTGCGATCCTCCAGACCATCACACAGTCTGCCTCTACCGCTCTTCGCCGCCAAGAAGAGATCAACTACCTGTAACGCGCTGTCATCCTGGACTTTTAACAAGCAGATGGACCTTATAGCCACCGAGATCAACGAGAATTGGACATTGGCCACCCTTGCTTGCAACGGCAAGATACCGCCCCCCAAATTGTACATTTGTGTCCCCATCATACTCACCTCCCTCTTCAGCCCCGCTTCCCTCATTGCTTACTGCCTCTTGGGCCTCGGCTACTTGTTGCTGCTGCCATCCTGGCCCTTATTTGAAAAGAAGGGGGAAATGCGGTCACCCCTCGGGCTGAAGTGTAGTTTGCTGGCCCGGCGGGGGAGCGGCCACGGTAGGCCTAATTCCGCTGCCCCCATAATAGGGTGGTTGGTCGGGCCCACCGCCACCCCTGAAGGAAGCTCGGCATGGGCGCAGAGTGCCCTCGGGTCTCCCCTTCTCGGCAGCCATGCTTCCGCGGCCGCCCCTCCTCCCAGATGGCGCCACCCGATGCCTTGTGGGGCGGCACCCTTCTTCTTCCTTCTCCCTGCGCAGGCGCAGGGCAGAAAATTCCAGTCTGCCCTTTTCCCCTCCCCCGACAGCAGCAACAGCCAGGTGTGGGCGGAAAAATCCAGTCTGCCCTTTTCCCTCCCCCCCTCCCCCCCCCCCGACAGCAGCAACAGCTAGGCGTGGGCGGGAAACTCCAGTCTGCCCTCCACCCCAGCAACAGCAGCCACCAATCCCTAAAACCTGCCCCTTCCCCCAGCAACAGCGACAGCCAATCCCTAACCACCACCCCTCCCCCGTCCGGTACCGCCCACTGACCTTTTGCCGGCAACCAATCAGAACAGGGCGTGGCTTCAACCAATCAGCCTTCCCCAGCCCCTATAAAACTGTTGCCTCTCCCTCAATAAAGTGGACTTGCGTGTTTACCTTGTCTCCGCGGTAGTTTTTCTGCCATGCGCCCTCCAGTCCTGAGTGCCCCCGACAAGGGCCTGGCCTCCCTTGTCCCCAGTTCGTTGCCTGCTTCTCCGGGCGACCCCTTTGTCGCCGGCTTCACCGGGCAACCCCGTCAGCCGAACCACGCAACCCCTTGTGAGACCGATCCCTCGTCTGCTGCCGGACCGACCCCTCGTCCAGAGCTGGACCGACCCCTCGTCCGCAGCCAGACCCCACCTCTACCGACCGAGCAAGCCGTCGCACAGTAGTAATAACTATTAAGAAGGCAGACAAATTAGAAACTGGGAGTAGAACCAGGGACCAAGCAGTCGCTACAGTATATATAATGGGGTATACATTACAGGAAAAAATCCTCTGGGTAGGTTCGGTGTTCAAGTCCTTCCTCACCCTGTAGATATGACATTGACAATGCCCTCTTCAGATAACCCTTCAGAGATAACAAGGGCAACCCACCAAAGGTCAGTTCGCCAATGCAAAATGATCCCAAAGCAGTCAGGATACTTAAGGCAGAAGATTTAAAGCAGACCATAGAAATAAGACCAGATAGGGAGATGCAAATGCCTCAGTATAATGGGTCAAATACACAGTCCAGAGTCTGAACAAAAGTAACTTTTACACTAGTGCAACAGGCCAACCCACAGCTCATATTGTACATTTCCACTAGGAAGGGAAAAGCATGAAAGGCAGTTTAAGTGCATGATACTCCTCTTCCAGAGTGCTACTCCTGGTAAAAATATATAGTATGTTGTCCTCTCTCTTCCTTCTTGTCAAAAAAGGAAACACCAAAGCCATACCTGCTTCCTGCCTTCGTCCAGGAAGTCACTCTGACTGTCTCTCAAGATGGTAAAAAGGGCTGTAGGCCTTGGGACCATGGCCTTGTGTATACAAGTATGGAACGTGAGTGAGGATATTACTGTCAATATCTCCAATTTGGCCATACCGTGAGCAGACCTTTGGTGGTACTGTGGAAAGGGCATACTCTGACCAGTGTTACCTGAGAAGTGGGGAGGAACCTTTGCTCTAGGTCAATTGGCCATCTCATTTACCCCGGCATTTGAAAAAGAGGAAAAAACACAAAACCAGGGAAAGAGAAAGAAAAGGGTTTCACTCGCTTACTTTGTTGACTGAATTTATCTAGGTAGTATAAGAGTTCCCTGGGAAATCCCTAACATATTTAATGCTAGAATTCAGATAGCTACAGGATTTGAGTCTTTCTTGTTCCAGCAGATCACTGTTAACAAAAATGTGGATAGGATTAATTTGTATATCATAATCAACAAAGATTTATCAATTATACTAGTGATGCAGTTAAGGGAATAGCAGAACAGTTGGGTGTTACTCGCCAAATGGCTTGTAAAAATAAGATAGTCCTAGAATGATGCTAGCAGAAAAAGGGGGCATCTCTGTTATGATTGGAATTAGTTGCTGTACCTTCATCCCTAAAAATATGGCCCCAGACAGGACTATCACCAAGGCCTTGCAAGGATTAACAACTTTATCTGAAGAGTTAGCAGAAAATTCTGGCATTGATAACCCACTCACAGGATGGGTTAGAGCTGGTCTGGAAAATGGAAAGGAGTGGCACTATCTGTCCTGACCTCCCTTATCATCATGACTGGGGAACCCACAGCAGCTGGGTATTGTAAAATCCCATGTTCCTGACAGTGAGCTCAAAAACTCACTGAAACAGCCCTAACCAAACAGATGTCCATACAGTATAAGCAAAATAACTTGTATCCACTTAAGGAGGAAGATTTCTATGATGAAGAATGTTAGAAGGGTATTAGCAGGTTTGAGAAACTAAATTGTGAAATTTAAAAGAGAAACTTAAAAGAAAGAGGGGGATTTGTAGGAAAGTGTGAAGTTTAACTTTCACAAAGGAGCAGCTGGAGCTGGCTCTGCCGAAGGAGGAGGGAGGGAAAGGGTTCTAGCACCGTTGGTGCCACAGGAATTTGAAAAGTGGTGCCAAAATAAAGGGGGCCAATGTTGAGTGCTGGGGATGGGGCCAAAGCAAGAAGGGCCAATGGTGAGAAGTGGGGGCAGGGCCAATAGTGAGTGCAGTGCCAAATTTGAAAAGCGCACCAGGAGTGAAAGTAGTCCCGAGGCTGCAGAGTCCATTGAGCACAGGGAATGCAAAGGCAGCAACTGAGAGCAGAAACTGGTAAGTTAGTTAGACCTCTCGGATAGGCTGTAACTCCTGAAGTACCCAATCAATGGGGAACAGGGGAGGGACCTGTGTTTTAGGTTTAGGGTATGAATGTCAGTGTTTCTTGCTGTTTTGTGTGCCAGCCATTTTATCCAGGTCTTGGGGCCATTCTTGTAATATCATTAATAGAATTCCTTTCTTCTCCACAATCAAGTGAGCTTTTGTTTCTTTCAGATGCTGCTTTCTTTCTAACAGTAAGATTTCTACAACTCAAGAGCTCGCTTCAGCAGCACATATATTTCTACAGCTCCCCAAGTGACTTCTAAGATGCACAAGGATTGCAAATAATTCAATGTGAAGGTTTTATTTTAGGAAAAAACCTTACTGCATTGTCCCTAATGGAAAACCAGTATCACTTGCCATAATAGAAAGCGGTCAGGACAATAAATACAATGAAAAGAGATATAACCAGATAAGCTTTTAGGGACAGGCTTACTCTTTAATGAGAAAGACTGAAAGAAATCTGAAAAAGCAACACTTTGTGAACCTGATTCACTGTAGCCACTGAGCAAAATCCATACCTCCTCATAGCCTCACTGCCCAAGTATTTATAGGCCATGGTGAAAGTACACCTAACACCAGGAGGAAAACACAGTAAATGAGAGTAACAGATTTTATTGCCATACTGTATTAACATACGATTTTAGTCCTCGAAATTCAATTGTGCACCTCCTGGTTATTTTATAGATGGCACAAATTTGGCCCAGAGATCTTGACCAAAGTCAACAAGTAGAGTCAAGGGGAGGGCCTGGACAAGAAGCTACAATTAGAAGGTGGCCAAGTCCATTCCCATCACTCCACTTGCAAAAACTGGGAATGACGAGGGACAACAGCAATTGCATGACAGAGATTTCTGGAATTTGGATTTCCTGCCACTTAACCTTGTAGCAGCCTTCCTGGGACACAAAGCTGCCGGTTATGTGATAAGAAGGAAGTTTAGAGATGATGAGATCCAGCGCATCCTACCTGCAGATCCAGACACTGAGACTCACTCCAGAGAGGAGGAGCGCCTTGTCCAAAGCCCCAGTCAAACTAGGGAGATGATGCTAAGCAGGACAGCCGAGATGTTAGTGCCTTAATTCTCAGGACAACCGAAGGAGGCACTATTATCCTCATTGTGGTACCTTAATTCTCATGACAACACAGGCAGGCACTATTACCATCCTCATTTTACATATGGGAAGCTGAGATCGGGAGCGTTTATACCCTGCCGGAGGGCCCAGAGCTACTAAGGGCAGAGCAGGGTCTCAAAGATCATTTTACAAAAGGGGAAACTGAGGACCGTAGACGGTGAAAGTTACCAGCGCACCGTTCCCGGCGTCTGGGGCAAAGGTTAAGCGCCCTGGAGGAGGGGGCGTGGCTCAAACTTCCTTACCCTCTTCAAATCTGCTCTCTCTTTCCAAGGGGCGCTATGACGTCGCATAGGAACAAGGAGGGGGTGTTACCATGGAGACCAGAAATCCTTTCGGAAACCCCTATCTGGGGTCGGTCCCGTCGGCATCCACAACGCGGGAAGACGGGGGGTCGCACTCCTCTCCCTGGGCGCCCGTTCAGAGCACGCGCAGACCCCCGCCTCCCAGAGCGCTGACAGCGGCTTGCGAAAGACCCGCGACCCCCACGCCGTGAGGAGGGGGGCGGACCCCGCGACTCGCTGGTGCACGCCTGCTCCGCCCTTTAAAATAGGTGTGTGTCAGCTCAGCCAATCGGAAGCCGTCCTCCAGGCAGGCCCCGCCTCCTCCGTCACAATTCCCGCGTCTCTCAGTCTCCAAGGAAACCCGGGATTCAGAGCCTGGGCAGAGGGGCCCAGAGACTTCCGGGCTTTGTAGTCTCCGAAGAATAGAGAAAAGGGAGGCGCACTTGTTAGTAAAGTTGAGATTAAGTAAATGCTTTGGCCAAATGATGGTTGGGGTCCGGAAGAAGGGGGGTGCCGCAGAAGCTGCTGGGAGTTGTAGTTCAGCGCATGCGTTGGAACCGGGCTGATTCCGGAAGTGGAGAGCAGAGGCGAAGGGGCAGCCGGTGTAACAGGGAAATGTCTCCGGACCAGGCGTCTCCTTCCCCGCCCCTGCCTGGCGGGGCCCGCCGCGGTGGCTGACTCATTCCCGGGTCTCCCGGCTGTTGTAGCAAGCAAGACTCTCGCTCTCGGACGTTTTCTATCGGCATCTTGGTCTCCATGGGAACACCTACCGCTCTCTCTCCACCTTTGCCGAGTGACGTCAAAAGCGACTGACCCCGGAGAGGTCATCGACGCTGCGCTTGGGCTTGGAGGAGGCGGTGAGCGCATGCGTCGGGGGTTGGAGGAGGCGATGGAAATCTTCCCTGGAAAGCACACGTGGGTGGCGGTGGCAGGGATTGGAGGGCTTCCTGCTTCATTGACTCGTCTGGTGTTGTTTGGGAGAGGCTTCGCTTAATTCACTGTAAACAACTAGCACTGTAGAAAAGTCAGTCAGCGGTGGAGGCAGCGTATGCTCGCTGCCCTGCCTGACGTCCACGCTGGGTTCTTCTGACAAACCTTAATATCCCCCACACCTGACACTCCATCTAAATATTCCTCACTTCCAATAGTGAAGGTCTAGTTTTTCAAGCAGCAGAGCCCCTACTGCTGCCCATTATCTTAACATTTGGCAGCTGGCTTCTCCTTGACTTCAGCCTGCTTGACCGCTTTTCCTAGGACAGCCACATCAGAGCAGAGAAGCAGGCTCCAAAGAGCTTAATTCCAAGAAAGGGCCTGAGGATGGAAAGAGAGGGAGAGAGAGAGGAACACAGGCATATAAAGAAAGTTAGATATGGAGAGGAGAGAGAAGGAAAGAGGACAGAGAGACATTGTGTGAGTGAGTGTGCAGGCACAATTATGAAGGTGAGCCAAGGACAGGCCATTCCAATGGGACTTATAAATTTCCCCCTCTGCTTTTCTCATCAAACAATTGCCTCCAATTTAAAATTCTTGTTTCTGATCTTAACTTATCCGTGGGAGAGAAATAAGAGGTTAGTGAGTCTTGAGCTTTCTAGTGACTGGAGTTTACTCCTGAGAGTGAGTTTGAAGAGGAGCTAGATATACACAGAGCCTGACCTCAATCTGATTTTAACTCTCTGCCACACTATCCCGGTTGTTTGCTGTATTCCTCACGTGCATTATATTTTTTGAGTAATTTTAGGGTGTGATGTCTCAACTGTCTGAATTGAGTTCATTCAGTTATTCTGTTGTAGAATTTGAGAGAGGTTCAATTATTTGCGTATAGAGAGGCCAGGACTCAGGAATGATTTTGAGAAGGAAAAATGATTTATTGACGGCTGGCCGGAATTGGGAGCTTTCTGTTTCAATCCCGAGCCCTGAACAAGAGTTTGAATCCCTTTTTATACAGAGAGGAAAGGCCAAATGGTCCTTTTGTTTCAGTTCTCAATTGGCTTCAATCAGCATATATCTTTCACATCTTAGGTAAGCTTTTAGCATGGACTTCAAACATTCTAGATAAGCTTTTTAGCATATTTTGTTTGCATTTCCCCTAAATACTTAAAGTTTATAGACCTTGCATTGTTAAACTGTTTCCTGGAACTGGAGTCCTTGCCATTGTTACCAAGAGCAGGACTGCACCTTTTTAGTGTCACACTCACAAGTCAGAGAGCTTAGGTTAAATCTCTGAAGAGACAAAGAGCCTCCTCATTGATCAATTCCTCATTGATCTCTTCAACAAAATTCTAAGGGCCTATTTTGAACAAGGCACTTTTCTAGAAGTTCATTAAATGTAAAAATTTAGAGATTCAATTGTATGTGAAGACTTGCTCACATTCATTTCCTTTAAAGTTTTTCTCCGAGTGAATTCTCAGGTGTCAAATCAGGACTAAGCTCTGGCAGAAAGTTTTCCCGCATGCCTTCATTAATAAGGTTTCTCTCTGGTGTTGGGTTTATGTTGAAGACTTTCACACACTTGGTGCATGTTATATAAATAAGTGAAAGACGGTTCCTGTGCTTTGTTTACTTGTTCAAAGAAGCATGGAACCATACATTCATTTCAACAAGTATACAGTTCATTATAGAAACAATTGGGAAGGATTGAAAAGGGATCACAAGGGGATTTGGTAGGGAAATCCCTACAGATGATTACTCAGCTACTTTGTGGGCTTATCTTCTCATGGTACAGGAGATATTTTCCCACCTTGCCTTTGGGCAGGCAGGTGTTAGTCTTCAAAGGACCCAAGTCATTACCTTCTAAATTAGCAGTCCAGGGCACAGAGCAGACTGTTTGGGAAAGAAAATATCTGGGAGATGGAGGAAATTCAAAGATTGAGCTAAGATGGAGCAGGATCACTAAAAGGAACAGCAAGGGTCATTTCTAAGAAAGAGAAGGAAGAAGAGAGAAATGTATTTGTACATTTATTCACAAATTCATTCCTTCTCAAACTCTTTGCCTGAGCCCCCAGGGTCCTACATGACCTGCTCTAATCCCACTTCCTCCCACTGTCCCCAGTCTACACTCCTCACAGATTATGATCCACCACCTTGTGCCTCCAACACGCCATGCTGTTCCACCACCTGGAAGGTGCTTCTCAGAGCTTACTGCACTGGCTCCTCTTCATCTTATAGCACAAACATCTCCTTGTCAGAGTGGTGCTCCTGACCCCTCAAGGTCCTCTCTGTCATGCCATGTTGTGGCATGTATCAGTATCTCATTCCTTTTTATAGCTGAGTAGTATTCTATTGAATCAATATGCCACATTTTGTCCACTCACCAGTCCATGTACACAGCCCATTTATTTATATATTCTTTATGGCTGCTTCCACTACAATCACAGAGATGACTAGTTGCAACAGAGATAGTATAGGCCACAAAGGCAAAAATATTTACAATCTGGCTCTCTAGAAAGAAATTTTGCTGATACCTGGTGTAGTGGGTCACACAGACACCCTCATATGAAACTTAAAATATGGTGCGACTTGTGCTTAAAAATATGGCCAAGGAGAGCATGAAATCCCATTCAATTCATTCAGCTGTCCTCCCTGTATAACAAGAGCTGGTTTTGGCTTCCCAAATAAAGTCATGTCTGGCTGAGTCTTGAGGACTGGGGTGCATCTAGGCTGATAAAGGGTCTCTAACGCTATTCAAGACAGAGGGACTGGCATGTGCAATGGCATAAAGGAGGGGTTCAAGTGGTGCTTTTTAGTTTAAAATGGACAGAGAATGGAATGTGGGTGGGGATGGAGGCAGAAAGAGATGTTGAAAAGGGGTGGATTTGATAGCACTGGCATTGAAGATGGAGATGACCACATAAGAAGTTTAGATGGTCTAAAAGAGTCAAGAGTGACCCTCATGCAAGAACCAGGAAGAAAATGGAGATCTCAGACCTACAGTTTAAGTGTTAAATGCTGCCAACTGAGCGAATGAACTTGTGAGTGGATGCTTCCCCAAGCCTAGATGTAAGAGGTAGCCTGGCTGACAGCTTGACTTCAGCCCGGTGAGCCCCAAAGCAAAGAACCCAGCCAAACCCACCTAACTCCTGACCTATGCAACTGAGATAATAAATGGTACTATTTTAGGCTGTTAAAGAATAAATAAAAAGGTGGGAGAAGAAGGAAGGGTCCAGAACCTGAGAACCTTTGGATGCTGCCCATGCCAAGGGGTTGAAGTTGACTGGGGGAGGTGCTCTCAAATCACACCCTGTGGAACTCTGGGATCCTTTGGGGTTTCCACATATGCATACTTTGATTCTTGTTTAAAAATGAGACTATTTTTCAAAGCTGTGATAAAAATACCACATACACTTAACTTTTCCTGTCTTTGGAGAACTGCATCATCCTTCTGTACAGGTTTTTTTTTTTTTTTAAACCTTGGAAGAACCGCTATTAACTGAAAAGCATCCTGAGATTACAAGTCAAGCTGTTCTATAATTGTTACCAACTGCAATTACTTACTTGTATAGAATTAAGATTTTCCCCCAAAGAAACACACAGAATTTGGGGATATATGTAGAAGAATGAAAGTATTACCATCTCACACCTTATACACAGATCAACTCAAGATATATCAAAGACCTAAATATAAGAGCCAAGACCATAAAGACCTTGGAAAGAAGTGTAGGGAAACATCTACAGGACCTTGTAATAGGAAATGGCTTCATGAACTTCACACCAAAAGCATGAGCAGCAAAAGAACAAATAGATAAATGGCGCTCTGTCGTGGTCCCTAGGCGAGCAGCGGGAGTCCCTCAGGTGCAACGGTAAGGACCAGGAAGGAATGAGGGTCCAACAGTGAGCCCCTGATACTAATGACTATGCTTGTGAGTCTATACACCTGAAATAAGAACAAGGCCTAGAGCAGCACTGTGCCTAAGAGTTTCCTCCTGACATCCTCCATGTTACTCAAATGTGGCCAGTCTCAAAGCCAAACTCAGCATGTAAATGCAATGCCTTCCCCCCAGTGTGGGACATGACACCCAGGGATGAGCCTCCCTGGCACCGAGGGATCACTACCACATACCAGCTGAAGATGCAACTAGAAAATGACCTTGAATTAAAGGTTCAACGTGGACCAGCAGAATATCCCTGTCTACATATAATAATAGGAGTTAAAAATGCTGTTTGACCTAAATCAAGGGGGAAATGGAAAGGACAAATGAGTTTATATGGCTATAAGTCTCTAAAAAAGAGTCTGGAGGTTGTCAGAAGGATTGCCCTTATGCACACCTGAGCAGAGTCTCAGAGACAGATAAAGTAGATATAACCCCAGGTATTGGTTCTTTTGAGGGCTAAAGAGACCCACAGGTTCTATGGTCATGGGGCTGTGTTTTTGTGTGATGGAGCTGGACTCAGATGGGATCTCTTTTCACAAGCCTTTCATGCTACTTTACTGGAATTATATTTGGTGCTGGGGTTTAAGATATATCTAGGGGATTTCAATCTCTGGACTGACAATATGATAGCCAGGCCCTGAGCCTCAACAGACTTCAGCTCCTACACTCTGGGGTAAGTCCAATAAATCAAAGTGTAGGAGCTGAAGTCTGTTGAGGCTCTGGGCCTGGGTGTCATATTATCAGTCCAGAGACTCAAATCCCCTAAATATATCTTAAACCCCAGCACCAACTGCAATTCCAATAAAGCAGCATGCAAGTCTTGTGAAAAGAGTTCCCCTCTGAGTCCGATTCCATCACGCAGAAACACCACCTCCAAAGAATGGCCATCTGCCATGGCAGTGAACCCCATCTGCCATGACCATAGAACCCGTGGGTCTCTTTATCCCTCAAAAGAACCAATACCTGGGGTTGTATCTACTTTATCTGTCTCTCAGACTCTGCTCAGTTGTGCATAAGGGCATTCCTTCTGACAACCTCCAGACTCTTTTTTAGAGACTAATAGCCTTATAATCTCATTTCTCCTTTCCATTTCCCCCTTACATTAGGTCAAACAGCATTTTGAAGTCATGTTATTATATGTAGACAGGGATATTGTGCTGATCCGTATTGAACCTTTAATTCAAGGTCATTTTCTAGTTGCATCTTCAGCTGGTATGTGGTAGTGATCCCTCGGTGCCAGGGAGGCTCATCCCCGGGTGTCATGTCCCATGCTGGGGGGAATGCACTGCATCTACATGCTGAGTTTGGCTGTGAGAGTGGCCACATTTGAGTAACATGAAGGCTGTCAGGAGGAAATTCCCAGGCACAGTGCTACTCTAGGCCTTATTCTTATTGCAGGTGTATAGGCTCAAAAGCATAGCCATTAGTATCAGGAGCCCACTGTTCGGCCCTCCTTCCTTCCTCGTTCTTGCCGTTGCACCTGGGGGACTGCCACTGCTCCCCCAGGGTCCATGACAGTGACCCCCCGGGCAGGGGCCCAGTACCCCCCCAGGTGTTGTTTTTAATTGTTTCCACTATGAGTATATCTAGACATTAGTATATATTTTTAGACATATATACACCTGTGAAACCATCACCATAATCAAGAGCATGAGCATATCTGTTACTGAGCAAGGGCTTGCACCCACTACCTCCAGTCACTCGTGGGGTTTCAAGAGCCTGTCATATTCTGGCTGTTCCCCCTGGACTTGCTTGGGCTGATCGATAATTATTGGGCATAGGGGTCGCACTGAGATGGAGTCTTCTAGCACCATCTGAGGAGTAGCACACATTCCTTACAACAGCCCAAAGCCGTGTTAGTTGAGCTCGGGAATCACTGCCTGATTTGTTTCCACATGTTCTTCTGTCAAATTGCCATCTTCTGGTGAATTTTGGGTAGATGGTGGAGAGGGGTAAATTTAGACCTTAATGGATGCTACTGTTCAATTTAATTCACCACAAGACATTCAGATCTTCAGGGCCCTGGACTCTGTCGTCAAGTCAACTTCCAACCTCTCACTTTTTCAGGTCTTCAGAGAATCTTTCATCTCTAATCCTATGAAATTTATGTTCATTGTTACCTCAAATATTTCTTCCTCTTTATTTTCACTTTCCTATCATATGGCGTTTGGGCTTGGGTTTTTTTCTTTCTTTCTTTTTTTTAAGCAAACAGTTCATTTCAAAGTGAAAGCAGTGAAAGTACACACTTGAGACATGCATGTGGGTGCTTTTACTGGCAAAGTGGTAACCCGGTGCCTTGGGGCCCAGGTTTAAGTAGGGATGAAATGGGAGTGTCTTCTTCCTGGTGGTTTCATTTGGTAGGGGAGGGATAAGGGCCAGTATATTCTGTTTTCTCTGGTTGGGCAGAATATGATGTTATCTCTTATTTCCTGAGGTTTTATATGCAATAACTCAGGTCTGGATGCCCACAATAGCTCTGGTCTGGCTGTATACAGTGCTTTCTGTTGTCCCTGATATGAAGTGCTTACTGCTCTCCCTTTTTCCTTCTCCAGTTCCCCATTCTGACCTGCCTCAATGCATTTTTTCTCCTTTCTTCACTGCTAAATAAATTTATTTATTTTTACATTAAAAAATATAAAAGGTTCATATATACCCCACTTCCCACACCCCCCACTCCTCCCACATCAACAACTTTTTTCATTAGTGTAGTATATTCATTGCATTTGATGAATACATTTTGGAGCACTGCCACACAGCATGGATTATAGTTTACATTAAAGTGTACATTCTCCCCCAGTCCATTCAGGGGGTATATAATGTACTGCATCTGTCCCTGCAATATCATTAAGAACAACTCCAAGGCTCAAAAATGCCCCCATATCACACCTCTTTTTCTCTCTCCCTGCCTTCAGCAATGCCCGTGGTCTCTGTCTCTACACAAATGATATCATTTCTTCCATTGCTAGAGTCACAATAATTCTATAGCAGAATACCAGTAAGTCCACTCTAATCCATATTTTATTCTCCCATCCCAAGGACCCTGGCATGGTGATGTTCACTCCAACTCTAAATTGAGAGGGGTCTTAAATCCCACATGGCTGATGCATGGGATTCTCCTGCTTGTAGTTGTAGACTTTCTTGGTTCCTTGGTGTGGTGGTTGATCATCCTCACCTCTTTGTTAGCTGACCTGGGTAAATCCAATGAACTGAACAGTAGATTTTGCAACTCTGCTGAGGCTCAGGGCCCAGCTAGCACATGGACTGTCCAGAGATTCAAGTCCCCTGGGCATACACCAATCCCAGCTCCAAACAAAGGTTTAATAAAAGTAACAGAAGAGGCATGTGTAGAGAAGCTACATACTGTGTACTCTGTCACTCTCAGGAGTACAAACTCCAAAATAGGGCCCACTGGCAAGGCTCCAAACTCCAGAACCATTTGCCATGATCATAGGACCTGGGTATACCTCCCCAGAGGAGTTCCTTTGTGAAGTTCATGAAGGGCTTTCCACTGCACAGCTCCCGGCAGGTTGACTTGAGTATTTTTAACAAGCCACCCATCAGTTTTCAGGATGAACTACAGGCTAGGAGCCCTGGTTATTTCATACTGACTATACTGTGGAACTCCAAGTACTGGGTACAGGTGCTAGAATAAGGGACAGGAGGGAAATGTGGGTTTGTGCTGCCACTTTCATAACTGTGTAAGCACAAGTATTGCTTTTTTGGCAATAGCACTGTTTGTTTTCTGATGCCCTGGATAATGCATAACTACTGTTTCCCAAGGTAACAGTATGGGTTTTACTAAATCTAGGATTTCTTAGCTATGTTTAATTGGTGACCCACTGTTAGTAAGCAATCTTTGTTCTCATTAAACAGCAGAGAGAGCATGAAGGATAAGGAAAGCATACATAGAGTCTGTGCAAATATTAGCCTGTTTTCCATCTGCTGGCTTTAAACATTGGCTAAGTGCAAATTGCTCTTCTTTCAGGGCTGAAGTTCCAGGGGGAAGAACTTGGGCTTTATGGTTTCAAATTGAGGAACCACTCTATAGCTTGCCTTTTTTGTCTCTTTCTTAATAAAACTGTTTCCATCTGTGAACCATTTGATATTTGCATTCACAAGAGGCTTATCCTTTAAATCTGGTCTGCTTGAGTATTTTGGTTAAGAATTTCAAGGCAGGAATGGAGAAGGGGTCCCTCAGGATCTGACTTTGGGCCCACTACAGGAGGTAGTGTGGTTGGGTAGAGAGTTTGACATACTCCTCTCTGCACATTGGGGTCTTTAGTAATTGATACTGGCTGCCCGTAAGCCACTGGCGGCCCCTGACCTCAAGCACATGATATGGGATGAAGATTGTGGAGGGCACACCCAAGCTTATTTAGTGGCTTTTTAATTAAGAGGGCTGTTGGCTTCACGGTTCTCAGGCAAGGTGGCCATTCCTTTACCTTATAGACATGTTCATTAACTACTCAGAAAATGAAGTTGATGATTACTTTGAACATGCTGAATGTCCTTCTGCATATGATTTATTAGAGGTATTACCATATCATCAGACATATATTTAGAATAGGATATAGGTATAGTATTAAATACTATAAATATTAATGTACTACTCAAAGCATTACTTTCTCCTTGAGGTGCAGTTAATAACTGTAAGTTTAGGTTTGCAATGCCATACATGTTATCTCTCCATGGGAGCAAGCTATAGTTCCAACTGTGTTTAAGTTTTACTCCCAGTATTCTAATATTCATTGCTCCATTGGTATGTTCTTTACAGAAGCTTCAGCACCATTGACCCTATAGAGAAACTAAGAAAGGAGTTTCCAGTATTCTACTGTCTGGTGCATAGCACTCTGCCATTATGAAACAGCCCAGTCTGGAGGTGATATCCATTGTACATTTGGCTATATTGAGCTGTTATTGGCTGTTGCAGGACTTTGAAACTGTAACATAGTTTTCATTGACTTCAGGAGCACAACCAGAGTTGTAGTAGATACTTTTATTGTTTTATGGGTCAGTGACAAACCTAGTCAATAATTCATATGGAGAGGCAACCTACAGTGTATTCAAGGCTGGATTTGAATGCCCAAGAGTGTTTGACAATGCTGGAGTTTATCTCTTGATTTTTATATATCTTTCAAACACTTTTAATGGAATGTATTACATATTAAATGCATTTTTAGGACCCAGCTTTTTACTTCTGCACTTTTACTATGAAGACATTAATTACATAGGTATTTTACTTAGGCAGTAGAGAAAAACCTATTTTCTCAATTTTAAAATGAAAACTGAAGATCATTCAGGGTGCCCTTAAATGTCCACAGCCACAACCCTCCCTCCAGTCCTTGGCCACTGGCAGCTATTCCTCTCTCTAGCTCAATAGCTATCATCTGGGGTCCTCTATGAATGGCATGCATGACTGTTCAAAGGACTTAGTCCTATTCCTAGGCTTTGTTTTCCACAGGTCTCCCCACTGATGTAGGTAGATGTATTAAAACTTTCTTTAACCATGGGCAGCAGACGGTCCTTATTGGGATAATCTGGATAAAATCTTTTTCTCATTTTTTTTGACTGAAAGAGAGATGCATGTGCACCTAAAGGAGACAGAAGCAAATGGTGGTGATATTGTGTTTCTTCTTAATTCCCAGAGCAATGTCCTTTTGAGCAAGTGGACACTTCATGGCAGGAATTAGAACAAAATGCTGGAGAAACGATTGATAGCATTTTTAGTAAAGGTTGAGGTAAACTTCATGCCAAGGACTAAAGGAATGTGGTCTTTCTGGTGCTTAGCACATGCAGTTTCAACCAAGTGTAAACAAAGAGAAACCTGCAGCAAGGCAGGAATGGAGACTAGAGGGCTCAGTAGTTGTATTACAAAGTGCATTGTTTGTAAAGGAAAAGATTTTGCTTGAGCAGGAGGACAAATCATGAAGAAGCAATCATCTGTGGTTTGAAAACCTGCAGGGAAACTCCACGGAGAATAAACTGGAGGGGTCCAAAGAAAGAACAGGATGGACAGTCTGCTGTATGAAGCAGGTGAGAGTTGGCTTCATGTCATGTATCCCACAAGGGTAGGTTCTTAACCTTAATCCATTCCTGTGGGTGAGACCCCATCCTATATAGGACCTTTAGATGAGGTTACTTCAAGCAAGGTGTGGCCAACAGAGCAGGAAGGGCCTTAATCCTATTCCAGGAGTCCTTTATAAACAGAATTATATTCAGATACATAGAGAGAAAGCCACCCAAAACAGTCAGAAGTCAGCTGAACCTGGAAAAGCCAGGAGAGGCTGCCATGTAACAGAAAAAATGATGACAAGCATTGCCAGTTGCCAAGCCCAGATTACCTCAGTCTTCTGTGAAAAAGCATTGCCTCAATGATGATACCTTGATTTTGGACTTCTGGCCTCAAAATTATGAGCAAATAAATCCCCACTCTTTAAGCCAACTAGCATTTGGTATTTGTTTTAGCAATCAGGAACAAAATCAGATAGTGTAAATGAAGTCCAGGTCATGGGATTTAACTCTAATATAATACAGATAACATGGGATTATGTTGCATATACATTACCAAGTAAAAGGCACAGTCTCTAGTTGGGTTCAAAGAAAAACCATTCTAGAAGAGAGAGACAAAGAAGGGCCAACCAATATGCTAACTGATGAAATGTGTCAAAGGGAAAGAAAAGGATGTGAAGGATTAGAGAGAGGAATGCTTTTGTTAGAATGCTATGGTCCACTTCTCTGTTAAGTGGACATTTCTCCTGAGACATATAAATGTAATTAACAGAGAACATTTGGATTTAATATCAACTGATAAAGGAAAGGGGAAGGTGAAAAATGAATGAATAAACATTGAAGTCTAGCAATCAAGGGCAGAGAAGGCTTAAAGAGGAAATCCAAGGATTAGCTGATCTTCAGAATGCAGAGATCTACAAAATGGTTGGAGTGGGAGAACATGAGTATCCGTGTGTTTGAAAAGAATAATTGGAAAACTTGTGAGGAGGCAGAGTGTCTAGACTAATGTGGGCAGTACTAGAGGCTTACTGATATCAAGGTTGGAGGGCAATGTGGCTATTTACTCTGAAACATTGTTAATTGGATTTGAGGTACAAGAATTCCACCATCCCATAGAGAGCTGTATTTCAAGACAGACTCACCATTTCCATGAAGGAACCATTGAAAGAATTGTTCAAGTGACTCTGGAGATTTCACAGTCTTCATTCCTTTCCAAAAAAAAAATAACCAGAAGCAATAATATCTCTGGGATTTCCGATTATGTAAATAGCCTAAATGGAAAAGAAAAGAAAAGTGTGAAATAAATGGATCTGATTCCCTTGCTCCTAGATCTTAGAAAATGGTGAAACAGCTATTCCCCATTAAAACATGTGGCTACTTGTCAGTCTTCTGTTCATTCATTCAGCAATGTTTGTTGTTGTGTGCCAGAAATTATGTAGATACTCTAGATGGGACAGTGAACAAGACGTGGATTGTTTCTACCCTCCAGGACATTTCAATACAAGCCAAGGAAATGTTCCCCAGTACTTTGAAGGAAAAATGATAATAATCATCAGGACAATATGAATAGTTAGATAACTAATAACACTTGCTGAGAATGTGCCATATGTCAGCAACCAACCATTGCAGCACTTTGTCTGCAGTATAATAGCATTTATATGAGAGGACAAGCAAAACAGCATATTATTTATGTTAAAAAATTTGCTCTAAAGCAGCACATTGGCAAAAGGAAGAGGTGTGATATTACAATGGGAGGGTCTACCTTACATGACAGCATTTCCTTTATGATTTTATTTTAGTGAAGTATAAAAAACATTCAAAAGATAACTTTATGGTTTGATAAAATGACGATCATGCCAAACAGAGGAGGAGAACATTGCTGATATCAACCTAACAGTGTACCTCATGCTTTTCCCATCATTTGGCACCTCATGTGTGACCATACTCAGAAATGTTTTACTTTAAATTGCTTCTAAGTGTTTGTGTTTTTATAATAT
This sequence comes from Dasypus novemcinctus, assembly GCF_030445035.2. Taxonomy (NCBI): domain Eukaryota; kingdom Metazoa; phylum Chordata; class Mammalia; order Cingulata; family Dasypodidae; genus Dasypus; species Dasypus novemcinctus. Next base: position 82,917,645 of record NC_080690.1, on the reverse strand, counting down.
AAATATATCAATAAATTATATCTACTATATGTAAATACATATTTATATAGTATATATACTGTATTGACATACACAGTGTTTATCTGTTTATAGTATATGAATAGCATATAAATGATGTAAACTATAAAAATTTTTATACTCATATTATTCTACATGCAAAATATATACTTGTGTCAATAGATACATAATGATATAATTAAATATAATATATAGGTATATAATATATAGTATGGTATATGTTTAACTTAAACTCAGTATACAAGTATATATAAATATGCATATCAAGTAAAACACAATATTGCAGTACATGTATTACTATATGTCTATATTTTATATATGTAAAATATATGACATACCATTTATTTTGTAATACACATATTTACACATATGTAATAAACATCAACATGTTCACAAAATTTTTATATAGCACAAAAAAATTTTACATGTGGTTCATATATTTATATATATGCATAACTATTTTATGTAATATTACAGATAGTACATAAGATATGTTCTGGAAGTACATATTTATACAGTACATATAACCATACATTCATAAAATACATATATTCATACCTATGTTACAAAGCATTTATTAACTGTTTTCATGAACATACTGTATATTGTTAAAATCCCTGCAGCATTTCTATATTCAAGTAACTGTGACCATGAAATGTGACTAATCCCCAGGGGTTTCAGAGGGTATTGCAACAAGACAGCCCTGAATGATTGTTGCTGAAGGGGTGAAAGAGGGAAGGGGGCCTCTCAGGCTCTCTGTTTCGCTGGTTTTCTCTCCCTCTCCCTTTCCTCCCCCCCCTTTCTCTCACACACTCTCTCCTTCTCCCTCTCCCCCCTCTCTCCACCCCTCTCAACCTCCCTCCTCCCTCTCTACCACTTTCATGTTTTCAGTAGAGAACCATATTGACATGGAGAGGACCTGGCCTACAACTACGTTTTTGACCTTGAGCAGTTGAGAAAAGTTACCTCAGCATGGATAATGGACAGCAGATAAGGGGAGCCTCAAGGTCCAGTGGGATTTTTGTCATAAACGAGGGGAGGAGAGGTTTTGCCTATTTTTGTGAAAGCATAATGGAGAGTCATTTGCATTTAAACTTCTAACATTAGAAGTTCCTCAAGGAATATTGTTTCCTAAATATTCCTTCTTCTTCAACTTTATATCTTGTGATAATATCCAGGCCCTGAAATCTATGCAAATAATCAGGATGCCTCTAAGTAATCTTCTACCTCAATTCTCTCTCTTCATCACCTTCAAGAAATACTAATGAAATAGGATTTCTTCTTTTAACATGAAAGAGGAGAGGGTAGAAAACTAATCCTCCTGCCTTTGAAAACTATAAAACTAAGTACGATATTTCAGACAACAGTTTTCAGGCAGTTGCCAAGAAGCTGAGCAAGACTTGGATTCAAAGGAGCAGGGAACTAAGGAATTGAGAGTCATGGTCTCCCCATTCTCTGTTGGGGACAATTTCTCAAATGCAGTGGAGGGAGCTGCAGTGTGAGCTCAGTCATGCTGAGGCACAGGGGCAGAGGTCTATGACTTGGGGCCCCTGGGGTGACAGAAATGGACAGAACGGCATCCCAGAAAGGAGACTGGTCTAGAGAGATGGGGACTCAAACATCTGCCAGAATACCCTGTAAACTGAGGGCATACAGCTGGGCTCCAGACATGGCACAGGGAGGCTGGAGACAAGATGGCAGCTGCCCTTAGCTCATCAACACCCCTGCATCCAGGGAGGCAACCCAGCAGCCAGAGAAAGATACTAACATTTTGTACAGTGTAGAAAGGGTAAGAATTCCCCCTGGCTTCTCATCAGAAAACATATAGGCCCAAAGAAAGTCAAAAGCTGGCCTTAAAGTGCTGGAGGGAAAACCCACACATAAGCACACACACAACCATTAGCTTCTAATCCTGTATCCATGAAAGCTGAGAATTTATTACCAGAAGCTCTACCCTACCATAAAAAATGCTTGAGGAATGGGACATATGGGAATCTCCTGTGTGTGTGTGTATATATATATATATATATATATATATATATATATATATTTTAAGGTTTATTTTATTATTTATTTCTTATCCCTTCCTCCCCTCCCCTCTCCCCCCCCCCCCAGTTTTTTGCTCTCTTTTGTCCATTCACTGTATGTTCTTCTGTGTCTGCTCACATTTTCTGTGGCACTGGGAATCTGTGTCTCTTTTTGTTGCCTCATCTTGCTGCGTCAGCTCTACGTGTGTGTGGCACCCTCCTGGGTAGGTTGCACTTTTTTCTGCATGGGGCATCTCAATGTGGGGTGCACTGCATGCACACGGGTCTTCTATATGAGGGAGACACCCCTGTGTGGCATGGCACTCCTTACACATGGCAGCACCATGCATGGGCCAGTTCACCACATGTCCAGGAGGAACCTGGGTTTGGACACTGGACCTCACATATGGTAGGTCAATGCTCTATCTCTTGAGCCATGTCCACTTCCCTCCTATATATTTTAAGCTAACATTTTGTGTGATCATGTCTCTTTAAAAAATAAATAAAAAATATATTTTTTAAAAATGCTAAAACAAGTCTCTCAGTATGAAAGAAAATAGTAGTGCATGTATAGGAGAGAACAAAGAGCCTCAGAAACAGTAACTAAGTGAGTAAATATTAAAGATATTTTTCCTCCTGTAATTCACTTAAAAGGCAGACAACTGTTTACAGCAAATTAATGGCACAGTAAAGAAGTTTTAAATCTATCTTCTCAGGTGGCCACAGCACATTTGCTACACTCCACCTCGTTCTGTCTCCAGGTTATCCCATCTCAACAGTTCCCAAACTCCAGTCACACCAGTTCAACACCCCAGCTTTCCCTTGCTCAGACATTAAATGAAGGACCAAAGCCTCCATCCATACTCCATCTGCAAACCCCTGCCCTCATGGGGAGGCCCAATACCTTCCCTATATTTCTCTCCCTGCTTTACCCTCAATATATTTATGATGTTTTTAAAAATAGGCCTTATTTCTTGAGCATTCCCAGGAGTCAGATATGATGTCAGACAATCACTAAGCAGTATTATTGCTATGAAAGTACCTAATCATAGTTGATCCATCATCTTTTTCCACTTAATCCTTTAGTAGGTGACTTGAGTTGACGTTAATCAGCACATTTTTTCTTTCATAGAGCAAAATACATACTAGGGATATAATATTTAAATATATGAGGAAAACAAAGCAGGAATGCATGCACAAAGGAATAAATGAATTCAGGAATGACTACTAGCAATTTAAGCTGCAAAGGCATTGTGCTATTGGTGATAAACAAAAGCTGAAAAGCCAAGAATCAAACCAAAATTTTCTGATGCAAAACCCCAATAATTTTCCAGAACTTGTTCATAGGTCATTTTTTTGTTTTGTTTTGTCTTCATTCATTATTTTCTTCATCCAATATTTCCTTTAGTCTCTATCTTGTGCCTAACAATATGCCACATTAGTGTAAAATGATAAAAAAAAAATTAGTAACAAAATAAACATGACCTCCATGACACTGGAGAAATCAGTGAGTAAATGAACCTGACAATAAACAGGCAGACAAAGAGAAATATAGCACAACACGAACATAATATAGCACACTGTGGTTTTAGAACCTTTTGATAATACTTCTACTACCACATCATGTAAGATGGTTTAACAGGGGAGTGTCATGCAAGTGACTCAACATCTTTGGTGTCACATGATCTCAACAATAATCTAAGAAGAATACACATTCATATTTATTGCCCAGGGTCACTCAGTTTTAGAGCCACACTTCAGAACTCCTGGAATTATGCATGAGGCATGTGGAGCTTTTTTTCTTTTGCCAGAAACCAAGGATTGAACCCAGGACCTCATACATGGGAGGCAGGATCTCAAATACTGAGCTACATCCACTTCCCATGTGGTGTTTTGATTGGGAAAACCATGCCATGTGTAGATGATATCATGATTACAGAAACACAACTGCATTCCTGATGTGAGTGGCAAGTCATATTTCCTCTGAAATATAGGTTCTGATTTATACACTATAAATGGGCAACTGAATCTTGGGGTGAGACAATGCTCAACTTACTAATGAAGGCAATATTTTTGGGAGCAACACCACAGCGATTATTTACTGTCAGACACTATAGCTTGGAACAAGTTTGCCTAATATGCTCATGTTAACAAATGTCATATTAACTTGGTCCTTAAAACACAGGCATTCAGCACACACAAGAGGGCGAGAGGGTCGTTGCCCTGGTTTGCTCACCTTGGCTTTGGAACTGAAGAATGACTTGGGGAAGAACTGAATGGGGAGGTGGGAGATGTAGAATCGTGGGCCTTTTTCAGGTGTATGATTCCTTAATTTTTCATACCCATTCACAATTTCTAGCCATGGTGAGTGATCCCAGGTGACAACAGACTGGATCCAGCTGGGGTCTCCTCTTGAATGAATCAGGCAGATGATCTCTAACAACCAATTGGTTCCTAGATAAAGAAAAAAAGTGGTGCCTACAACAGCCTGATCTCTGGCCATGCCACCACTTCTGAAAGGCACTTTTTTCTTCCACTGATAATGCCAATGCCCATAAATCCAAGTATGTTGATGCTCCTCATTTTCCTTCCTCAGCAGCACTCACTCAGTACTTCAAACGTAAAGCACATGGCTGGGCATCCCCTGCTCCCACTCCTCCACCCTTGCTCCCTCCTGGACAAACACACAACACCCACCCCTAACCAGTTTCTCTTATTCCATATCCAGAGCTGGGTGAGTTTGAATGTGAGGATTTCAGAGGTGAACAAGAAAAAGAATTGGCCACTAGATGAATGTAACACTATACTCAGGGCGCTGCTCCACAAGTTTATGTGAGGGGCAAGCTCCTGGAGCCAGAAGCTTCCAGAGGCCAGCTCCTCTGCAGAGAGGATGTGAGCCAGGGGGAACTCCTACCCTCCTAGGGAAAAGCAGATAAGAATGGGGCCTGCTGTCCTGGCCTGAGGCTGCCCTGTGTGGAGCACTGGGCCACAAGCTCTTGGATTTAGAGGTGCCAGTATTACTGAAGCAGTTTGATATTATTATTGAATTCCAAAAAGAAATATTGGATTATGTTTGTAATCTGATCTGTACCTGGGAATGATTGATTTATGATTAGGGCATTGAATCCCCATGCCTTGATGGGTGGGGACTCACAGATAAAAGGCATGGCAAAGAACAGAGTTGAGGGTTTTCTGATGTTGGAGTTTTGATGTTGGAGTTTGAGGCTGAAGCCTTAAGCTGGAGCCCTGAGAAGTAACCTCACAGAGAAAAAAAAACCCAGCACCAGGAAGAAAGGAATCTTGCACCAGAGAAATGCTGCACCCTGGAAGAGAGGAATCCAGGAAGCCTGAACCCTCACAGCCACAGGCTGCCGTTTTGCTTCAGCACATGAAAATAGACTTTGGTGAGGGAAATAACTTATGCTTTATGGTCTGCTATCTGTAAACTCCTACCCCAAATTCATACTCTTTATAAAAACCAACCAATTTCTGGTATTTTGCATCAGCTGCCCTATGGCTAGTACAGAATATGATACTGGGAGTGGGGTAGTCCTTTTGCAATTACCAAATTGCTGGGACAGTTTTATAAATGGGTAAAGGGTATTCCTTGGAGGAGTTGTGAAATGCTTGGAAGAAAAGACCTACAGTGCTTTGTAGAGACTGTTGATAACAATATGGATGTTAAAGAGACTTTTTATGATGCCTCAGAAGTAAATGATGGAACTCTTATTGGAAACTGGAAGAAAGGTGATCCATGTTTTAAAATTGCAGAGAACTTAGCAAGATGAATTCCTGGTGTTGTATGAAAGGCAAAATTTGAAAATCACAAGCCTGGGTATTTAGCTGAAAAAATTCCTAAGTAAACCCTGAGAATGTACCTTGGCTTCTGCTTGCAGCTTATAGCAAAATGCTAGATGAGAGAGATAAGCTAAGGTCTGAATGGTTTGGCAAAAACAAAAGAGAAACTGATTCTGGAAATTCCAAGCCTTTGGAAGTCAAGCTCACAATGGAACTGCCCCATTTGTGGACTTAGCTAAACTTGGAACTGGCAAATCAAGATCGAAGATGCAGTTATCTAGGAAAGACTTGTGGAAAGTCTTAATGTCTGATGGTTTGGACCCCTGCTTCCTGCATGCTAAACCAAGGGACTTTTTGAGAGAGCCATACGAACAAAATCACTGTCAGCTTGGAATGAAGAGAACATAGAAAGAAGAGATTAAAGGAGAAACAGTTTTAAGAGGAAAACCATGGAAACTGAGGTCTGGAACTTGGACATCACCTTGGGCCAAGAGAGGAACCCCACCCACATGTACAGGGAGGATGAGTTTGCCCCACCAGTTGAAGAGGGTGGATATTCCTGTCCCTTGTTCTGGTAGAGTTTTGCCACCCCAGAGTACAGAGAGATTGGAACACATTCCCCAAGGATTAGGGTGGTTAATGTAAGCACCCCACAGGTCTAGGAGGGGTGGATCTTTCCCCAAAAGGTTAGGGAAAGCAAGGTGGTCACCTCATTGCTCTGAGAGGATTGAGCCTGTATGCCAAGTTTAGGGGGAATGTTGTCTTCACATCACTGTACTAGGGGGATTAAGACTCTAATACAAAGATTGGGTAAGGTGTGGCAAACACCCCAACACTCTTGGAGGGAGAGGTGTGGAGCTTGGTCAACACCCAAATGCTTGATGAGGGTGGAACCAAGAAAATGGCCATTGGGCAAGACTGTGGAAAGGGTGGGTCTTCATATGGCCCCAAGGAGAAGAAATCATCTTAAGAATGACTCTCAGAGTTTGAAATCAAATGGAGAATGTCCTGAAGGTTTACTGAACTGTAGAGGACCCATGACTCATGTTTTCTTCTCCATTTCTCCTTATTTAATGAAATTTTTTATCCTTTGTCTATTTGTGTATTGAAAGCAGATGAATTGTTGTGTAAATTTCAGAGGTCTAGAACAAACAGGACTTTGCCCTTAGACAAATTTTAATTCTTTAAATTGTTTGTGATATAATTTAGTACTTGCAGTGAAACTGATTGTCTTTTTAAAGATTTATTTTTATGTATTTCTCTCCCCTTCCCTACCTGCCCCCCATTTTCTGTTCTCTGTGTCCATTCACTGTGTGTTCTGTGTCTGCTTGAATTCTTGTCAGATGGCACCAGCAATCTGTATCTCTTTTTGTTGTATCATCTTGCTGTCTTAGCTCTCCATGTGTGTGGCACCACTCCTGGGCAGGCTTTGCTTTTTTCACACAGGGCAGTTCTCCTTTTGGGGTGTGCATCTTAAGCATGGAGCACCCCTATGTGGGGGATGCCCTGCATGGCATGGCACTCCTTGGGCATAGCAGCACTGTGCATAGGCCAGCTCACCACACAGGCCAGGTCACCCTGGGTTTGAACCCTGGACCTTCCATATGGTAGGCAGGTGCTCCATCAGTTGAGCCACATCCACTTCCCAAGTTTTTTGTTTTGTTTTGTTTTGTTTTAATATTGCAATGCCCTTTTGGAATTCAGAGGGTGGAGTGTAGCAGTTTGCTCTTATAGATGAATTCCAAAATTAAATATTGGAGTATGCCTGAAATTTGATCTGTACTTGGGCATGATGGGTTATGATTAGGGTATTGAGTCTCCAAGAAAAAGGCATAACAAAGAACAGAGTTGAGGGTTTTCTGGTGTTGGAGTTTAATGCTGGAGACTTAAGCTGGACCCCTGGTAAGTAAGCTCACAGAAGACAGAGAAGCCAGCCCCAGGAAGAAAGGAATCCTGAACCCAGAGTAAAGCAAGACCCTGGAAGGGAGGAATCCAGGAAGCCTGAACCCTTGTAGCTATCAGCTGCCATCTTGCTCAAACACGTGAAAATAGACTTTGGTGAGGAAAGTTACTTACACTTTAAGGTCTGGTATCTGTAAGTTCCTATTGCAAATTCATACCCTTTATAAAAACCAGCCAATTTCTGGTATTTTGCACCAGCACCTGTAGCAGTTTGATATAATTGATGAATTCCAAAAAGAAGGATTGGATTATGCTTGTAATCTGACCTGTACCTGGGCATGATTGAGTAATGATTAGGGTGTTGCTTCACCACCCCTTGGTGGGTGGGGACTCATAGATAAAAGACATGGCAAAGAACAGAGTTGGGGATTTGATAGAGTTTGATGCTGAGGACCTGGGAAGTCAGCACTCAGAGGAAAGAGAAGCCAGCCCAGGAAGGAAGGAACCTTGAATCCTGAGAAAAGCAAGCCCCAGGAATGTAGGAACCAAGGAAACCTGAACCCTCACAGACATCATCAGTCATCTTGCTCCAAACAGACTTTGGTGAGGGAAGTAAATTATGCTTTATGGCCTGGTATCTGTAAGCTACTATTCCAAATAAATATCCTTTATAAAAACCAACACAGTTTCTGGTGTTTTGCATCAACACCTCTTTGGCTAATACATTTACCTTATGAATGGTAGAGGGATATTGGGCAGGTTAAATCCAAGCCTTAAAATTGCTTGTGTGAATTCTTTTTAGAAGAATGTAAATTTGGCACCAGTGACCTTTTGAAAACTGCTTATCCCTTTGGTGATTAGGGCTTCAGGTTATCACTATAAACACATCCAGTCTTACCACATTGCTCTCCTCCCCATCCTCCAAGGGACAATGGTCCCTAGCTTTACAATTTCTTGAATACGCATCCTTTTACTCTAGGCTTTTCCACACATACCTTCCCCCCTCATCTAACAATCTCACATTTATTCTTGAAATCTCAGGGTAGAAATACTTCATTCACTCTCCCCCCTAAACATTCCCTTGTGATCACAAGCACTGGCTGTAGGATTCTGTCCAGAAAGTCTCCATATGATTTGTCAGGGCCTTTGGATTACGGGGGCCTCTCTCTGTCCTTGGCATCAACACAATGCCACTCTGATCACCAACAGTCAATGGGGAGCAGAGAGCAGGCCTTGGTGACATAGGCCCACAGCCTTCCTCAGTTTCAGATCTTGCTTCCTTACCTGACTTTGGGTAAGAAAGTGTAATGACATCTTCGTCCTTCACCACAAATTCATTCTGCAAAAATTCCAGGTTTTTAACAGTTAGTGTAGGGAAAGGAATCCCATCTATCAACATATAATCAGCAGCCATCTCAAATGCATCCTGCAGAAACTTCTGGCAGCTCAGGCATCAGCAGTCCTGGAAGCAGCTGTTGGCTGTTTCCCACAGCTGAGGGAGTTGAGCATTTAAGAAAGCAGGAGATTGGCACAGACCAGTCTGCAGCTTCCTGAGGTTGCCATGCTGGGCCACAGCCTTGGAAATACCAAGGGAGATGGGAAATGGCTCTCTAACAACAGCTTGAGTAATCATTAGCTAATGAAGTAGTTTCAGAGGATGTATGTGTTCTGTTGAAAATAAAGCAAACAGAATTTAAAAAGGGGGTGCAGAACAATTTTATTTAGCTAAAGTTGCATTCATGCAGGAGCAGCACTAACAGAGCTTTCTGCTCAAAAGGGTGAGCTGGGGAGCATCTTATATGGCTCCTTGAAACAAAGGAAAAGGGAAGGGAAAAAGGGGGCATGGTTTATGGTTACTTTGGGACCATCAGCACTGTTTGAGCAGGATGTCCTTGATCATTTATTAGCAATCAAGCAATCAGGATATTGATGTATGATTTGGCCATTTGGTGAAGAACAGCAGATTTGCTGATGTTGGCTTGAAGTCTTCTTTTAAAGATTTCTTTTCGTTCTTTCTTTCTTTCTGCCCACACCATTCCCCCACCTTGTATGTGCTCACTGTCTGCTCTCTGTCTGTTATGTGCTCATCTTTATTTCAGCAGTCATCAGCAGCCAAACCTGGGAACTGCCATGTGGGAAGGAGGCACCTAATTGCTCTAGCCACCTCCACTCCCTGCTTGTTGTTTCTCATTCTGCTTTCCTCCTTGTGTCTCATTGCATCATCTTGTTGTGCCAGCTCACTGTCTTGCTCATCTTCTTTAGGAGACACCAGGAAACAAACCCTTGACCTCCCATGTGGTAGGTGGACAGCCAATAGCTTGAGCCACATCCATTTCCCATTCATCTCTTTGTTACAGTTCTTTCTCCCAGGCTCAGGCAGGGGTTTTAATTAGCACCACAAATGATCATTGGTATGTCAGCCTGCTTCCATTCAACTTTGTTTCTTTATAATTTCCTGGATAAAATGGAAGCTCAAGTAAATCAAGATGGTTAGTGAAATCATTGATTATTCCAACTTCACATTCCCTCCTTTTGGTTGAAGGAGTCCTTTGAGTTCCTGAAGAAAAGGTATGACTAGTTTCAGGCTTTTCATAGACTGATAACCTAGATCAGGGTTTCATAATCATTTTTGTTCCAAGAACTCCATTGCCAGTCAGGGAAAAACTGCAGACCCCTTACTAAGTCCACGCTGTGCTGTGTATTATTAATAAACATATCATACCCACACCAACACATCTCCACATGGACAGTTTTTTTGAATTTCACTTCAGGCTCAAGGACCCCTTGAAAAACCACTGCTCCAAAGCTACAGGGAACAGGATAAAAGTCTGGTGACTTTAAGGTGACATGCAGTGAACGATGCATGATGATGACAGAAACAGGTTGAGGAGAAGGATGATGAACAGCATCATCAGTGGCGATTGAGGGAATACACCAAGGGGCATTAACCAGGACCCCCATCCTTGGTTCCATATGTTCCTTGGTTGCAGGGTTCAGGCTGTGAAGCCATTTGGCTTCTTTCAAGATTTCCTGGATGTTCCACTGTTAATATTTTGATCTATTTGAAGCAGGCTAGATAGGGAGTCAAAAGATAGAACTGGAACCTGGCAAAAAGTCCATGTGGACATCGATACCCCCACGATGACTGCTGGAAGACCCCAGTGAGATTCTACCATAAACACTGAGTCTTCCTCCAAAAGTCAGGACAAGTCTTGGATCTTTTCAATGGGCCTCATCATTGGGCCCTTCCAGGTGGTGGGTGGGTGGGGGAAATCAGTGAAGACAGCAAACAGCTGGGACCACGCCTGTGCCATTAGCAAAGGGGCAGAGTAATTAGAGGTTTAGAAAACCAGCACCAAGGCCTCCTGCTCTCCTGCCTTCACCCTGTCCCTGTGCCCTATTCTGGCTTCTTGACACCTGCCTGGATCAATACAGAAGCAGCCCCGGGCATTTATAATCTGTAATGGGAACTGCAGTCTGTAAATCGGCCTCTTTATCACTCTTAGCCCCTTCCTCCCCACCTGGGAGATCACCTCTTATTTTCTCCTATTTCTCTTCCCTCCCTACCTGAATAAATCATCTGACCTAATTACCAAGGTGTGCTTTGAAATTCATTTCCTGCAGTTTAGCCAGGGACCTAGGCAAAATCCAGCAACATAATTCTTTCTAGTTTTGAGGCAGCTCAGTACAGAAAAAAGACCAAAGGCCAGTCACAGCTGGGACCCCACCTGAAAGCCCCTGCAGAGATGCAGCTACTAAGAAACAAGTAGGAAAGACCCCATGTGGAAAGACCCTGAGTAGCCCCTGCCCATGAGACCTCATGTGGACTTCTCCTGGGGCCAAGGGGAAGCCCTGGAAACCTGAACTAAAGGCCTCCCCACTGGTCCCCTAAGGGCTAATGGGTGGGGCAAGCAAGGAGGCCAGCAGGCAGGTGGGGCCCCTCCCCGAAGCAGGGCAGGGGCGGAGTGGGAAAAGGCTTTACTATGGGCAGCTCCTGACCCCAAGTGCCCCTCTTCCTGGAGCAGCCTGCATCGGTGTCTGGGTGAGCACTTTCCTCTAGTTTCTCAATAAACCTTCGCTGGCCTAACTAAACGGGCATACTCTGAAACTCTTCTAGGTGCCTTAGCCAAGAGCCCAGGGGCCTCCTGCACCTTCTGCCCTCAGTTTTGCTTTTTAGGAATGTTCCCTGTGGGTCTCAACTTGTCCAGGGATGTTGACCCAGGTGCAGCAGGGTGTGCTGGCAACAGCACAGACGCCTCCCTCCTCTGCCAGCAGGTCACCTCCAGCTAACTGGGTATCCCTAGTCAGGGCTGTGAGGCTTCCAGGTGGCCCTGAGGTTGGGGATGATGGTTCTTGGTACCTGAGGCCTACCCAGGGGCTGAAAGCCCACGTCTGAGCCCTCCTCCAGCACGAATTACACACAGCAGTGCTGTGATAGAGGCCACAGCTACAGTACAAACCAGATGAGCAATTACAGGAGCTCATGGGCACTAGGAGCTGCCACCCAGAGGGCGGCTCTTATCTGAAAGATGAGGGAAGGACATTTCAGGGGAGATCAGAGATGCTGGGTGCTGGCACGTACCTGCACCTCTAACAGACTGACTGAACATGGATGTTGCCACGGTGGCACCCAGTCAAAGAAGAAGTTAGAAGAGGCCTGTGAGTCTGGAAGAGAAGCCTAAGGGTGCAAGCACAGGTGCTCAGCAGGTGCTGGAGGGAGAGGGGCAGGCTTCCTCAGGTGAGTGCTGTGACAGTGGAGCTTCCTCCACAGGCCAAGGACACTTGCTTGGAGGGCACTGACTTACAGCACCACACACGGGGACCCTCCAGAGGAGCTGGCCATAATGACAATTGTGTTTTACCTCCCGGTGCTAGTTCCTCCAGGCCAGTCATTCTGTGTAGCCATAGGGCTGCTTCTTCTTCACTTTTAGGGCTGAAAAGTGGGTTCCAGGTACTTAAAATTTCTAGGGAGCTTTTAGGTTACACACAAAACATACAATATCTTAGGACTTAGAAATAAAAATTAGAGGTCAGAGCCCTGGAATAAATGACTGCTGCAAGAGCTTTAGAGTCTAGGGCCTAATTTCCTTCCATGAATCTATTTCTAGAGATTTTTAACTGTAACATATAGTAGCAGGTTTGTTCCATTTTACTTTTATTTCTTACCACAAATATTTTAATCAACAGGCAAAATATAATAAACTTTTGCCTTGCTTTTCCTTTAAAGTCCCTTCTTGTTTACAATATGGTGACTGCATGTTCTTTAGGAGAAGCATCTGAGCAAAACAGTGTAACTGATAAGAGATTTTGGTTCTTTGTATAACATCACATTTTTTAAAATAATTAAAAGTGTAGCTTTTCCATTTTGTGGCCATCATTGAAGCGGCAGTGGCCAAAATGAAGTTCAATCCCCTTGTGTCCAGAGCAAGAACTCCTCTTTTCCTCTTGGGATATGTAATGTTAGGCTATTGTGTCAACATGGCCAGGTAATTGTGCACAGTTGTTTGATCAAGCAAGCACTGTGCTAACTGTAATACAAGGGCATTTATAGACTTTAGTCACCATTGACTTCACTGCAGTAGTAAGTCATAGATAGTTGGTTATAATTGCATCAATCAGGGAAATTGTTATAAGCAATGAGTGGTGCTTAACCCAATCAGTTGAATGCCTTAAAAGGGGAAGTGATTCCTGCACTGAGTGAGAATTTCTCAGTTCATCTTTGGACAGTCAACATCTCCCATAACTCATCAAAAACCTTCATTGGACTTTCATTGCAGCCCCTGATTGTGACCTGCCTGCAGAACCTCAACTTGTGCATCCCCATGGCTGCACGAGAGACTTTTATAGAATCACATACTATTGACAGATATCTCTTGTTGATTCTGTTTCCCTTAAGAACCCTGAATAATACAGCATATTAGATTGTATTGGATTCAGAGGTTTTGCTTTTACTTGGTTAAATATGATCAGGGCTTTGACTGGGCCATGTCATTAGGACATTGAGTCCTGCCCCCTTGCAAGGGTGGACACTCACAGAGAAACTGCACCACAGAGAAGGGAGGTCAGAGTCTTGAGCTGGAGCCCAGGAAGTAAGCACACAGCAGAGCCTGGTTGTGAAGAAAGAGAAGCAAGCCCTGAGAAGAGAGGAACCCATGAAGCCTGAACCCTGGCAGATGTCAGCAGCCATCTTGCTCCAACACTTGGCAGCAGACTTTGGTGAGGGAAGTAACTTGTGCTTTATGCCCTAGTAAATGTAAGCTTCTACCACAAATAAATACCCTTTATAAAAGCCAACAGAGTTCTGGTATTTTGCATCAGCACCCCTTTGGCTGATAAATACAGCATTTCAATGCACCTTTCTACATTTAGAGGAAAATTATGTCTTTCCTTCTTTCCCAGGAACTGAGACAGAAATATAATGTTCAGTCCATGCCTATCTGAAAAGATGATGAAGTTCAGATTGTGCAAGGACACTACAAAGGTCAGCAAATTGGCAAAGTAGTCCAGGTTTATAGGAAGAACTATGTCATCAACATCGATGAGTGCAGCAGGAGAAGGCTAATGGCACCACTGTCCACACGGGCATTCACCCCAGCAAGGCAGTCATCACTAGTCTAAAACTGGAGAAAGACCACAAAAAGACCTTTGAATGTAAAGCCAAATCTCACTAAGCAGGAAAGAAAGAGGGTGTATGTAAGGAAGAAACAATTTAGATGATGCAGGAATAAGAATCTCATGTGCAACTTCCATTAAAAACTGGTAAAATGGGGAACTGGATGTGGCTCAAATGATTGGGCTCCTGTCTACTATATGGGAGGCGCAGGGTTTGATTTCTGGGGCCTTCTGGTGAAGACAAGCTGCCACACACAGGAGTGCTGGCCCATGCATAGAGCTCACACAGCAAGATGACACAACAAAAAGAGACATAGAGGAGAGACAATAAGAAATGCAGCAGACCAGGGAGCTGACATGGTGCAAGAGATTGAGCACCTCTCTCCCACTTCAGAAGGTCCCAGGATCAGTACCCAGTGCTGCCGAAAGACAAGGAGGCACAGAAGAACACACAGTGAATGGACACAGAGAGCAGAAAACAAGCACAAATACAATGAGGGGTAGGGGTAGAAATGAATAAATTTTAAAATGTTTAGAAAAAACTGTAAACAACAATATTACCATGCAGATAAGTATTAGGACAGATTTGACAGTGAGTATTTTAAAAGTCTTATAAGAAATATTTTTATAAAATTCCCAAATATATAAGAAAATTACACATTTCATTTCTTCACATTTTCTTCTTTTAGAAAGATACTTTTGGGAAGTGATTGTGGCTTAACTGATAAGAATGTCTGCCTACCATAGGGAGGGTCCAGGGTTTGATACCCAGGGCTGCCTTGCCCCTGTGATGAGCTGACTCACATACAGTGCTAATGTGTGCAAGGAGTGCCATGACACCCAAGGGTGTCCCCTGCATAGGGAAGCCCTAAATGCAAGGAGTGTGCCTGACAAGAAGAGTGTCCCCAGATGAAAAAGCACAGCCCACCCAGGAGTGGTACCACATACACAGAGAGCTTACGTAGCAATATGATGCAACAAAAATGATGCATTTTCCCATTGCCACTGTATAATGCAAAGCAGATGCAGAAGGACACACAGCAAATGGACACAGAGTAGACAATGGGGGGAGAGAAATAAATAAAATAAAACTTTAAAAATAAAAGAAAATTGTCCTTACTGATCCCCAGAGTGGTAAACATGCTCTATGTGAAATAAAAATTATTAGAAGACTTGACCATGATGACTCTGTGAAAGTATTTGAACCTCTTGGCCCCAATAGAAGACAGTTAACAGATGATGTGGGCTCTCTTACTGAACTGAACAGTGTTTACATCTTTTAGGAGTACATGGAGACAGACTTGGCTAAAGTGCTGGCTCAGGGCACTTTACTGGAGGAGCATGCCAGACTTTTCACTGATCAACTGCTGCAAAGGCTCAAGTATATTCATTCTGCAAACATACTGCAGCTAATCTTTTCATTAATACCAGAGATGTGGTGCTGAAGATAGGTGACTTTGGTCTTGCATGGAACGTGGATTCCCGTTATTCCCATAGGGGTCATCTTTCTGAAGGATTGGTTACTAAATGGGACAGATTTCCACATCTTTTACTTTGTACTAATAATGATACTAAAGCCATTGCCATGGGGGCTGCAGGCTGCATCTTTGCTGAAATGCTGACTGGTAAAACCCTCTTTGCAGGTGCACATGTACTTAAACAGATGCAGCTGATTTTAGAGTCTATTCCCATTATACATGAAGAAGAGCATCAGGATCTTCTCAGTGTAATTCCAGTTTACATTAGAAATGACATGACTGAGCAACAAAAATCTTTAACACAGGAATTAGTAGAGAAGCACTGCATTTCCTGGAACAGATCTTGACATTTATTCCAATGGATTCATTCACAGCAGAGAAAGCAACTTTCCTATCCTTACATAAGCGTATATTCTTTTCCAACAGATGAGCCAATTTCAAGTCATCTTTTTCATATTGAATATGAAGTTGATGATATTTGCTTATGGATGAAATTTACAGTCACATTTATAACTGAGAAAGATACCATGATTGTCAGTTTTCAGAGCATGATTGGCCTATACATAACAATTTTGTTATTGAGCAAGTTCAGCTTGACCCAGGAGCTCTGTCTGATGTCACTGATGAAGTACAAGTTGATCCTTGAAAATATTTGGATGGAGATTGTGAAAAGTATCTTGAGGATCCTGCTTTTGACATGAATTACTCTATGGAGCCTTGTTGGCAGCACCAAGATCATCACAAAAACAAATACTTGATCTGGAGAGTAGCCATACTTGAAATACATAATGAGGTCATCATCGTATTTAGATAACTTAGTTTGGAAAGAGAGTGAAGTTAATCAATACTATGAACCCAAGCTTATTATAGATCTTTCCAATTGGAAGGAACAGAGCAAAGAAAAATCTGATAAGAAAGGCAAGTCAAAATGTGAAAGAAGTGGATGGTTTAAAGACCAGATAGGTCAAGAGGAAGCATCACAGCAACTGGCTGAAAAAGAAAGGGAAAAGAATCAGGGATTTGATTTTGATTCCTTTATTGCAGGAACTATTCAACTTCATTCACAACATTAGCTTACAGATGTTGTTGATAAATTAATTCACTTGACTAGCTCAGTATCCCAACTAGAATTGAAAAGCTTGATATCAAATTCAGTAAGCCAAGAATAAGAGGAAAAAGGACTGGGAAATTTGTCTCAGTTAGAAGTCTTGTACCTGTCTTCTTGGGACAGGCAGTTTGTGAATGGAGAGGAAGACTGTTTTCTCATAAGTCAGTTTTGTTATGAGGTAAGGAAGGATGAACAAAATGAGAAGGAAAACACTTACACCAGTTGCTTAACAGGTTCTTTAGCAGGAAATAAGATCCCAAAATGCTAAAAACTGATCCAGGAGAGGATGGGAAGCTTGGGGAGGGAGGAAATGAGGAAGGATTTCTGAACAGCAATGGGGAGATTCTCTTTGACAAGCAGCTTGAATCCATGGGCATCCCATAGCTTCATGGTCCCATTGGGTCACCACTTAAGTCAGTACAGGCCACATTAACACCTTCTAGCTATGAAATCTTCTCCTCAAATTCCTCATAAAACATACAGCAGCATTCCAAAAGTTCTGACCTAAAACACTCAGCAGACACTTCTCTTTGTATTCTTCATGAAATGAGGTTTTTTTAATTACTAGTGTTTAAGTCATTTTTTTACTTGAATCAGACAGTGTCATTTTAGTAAGGATTTCTTTAGTTCTTGGTTTTTAAAATCCAGACTGATTTTCTGCATGTGAGAGTTTTCATTTTAACTGGCATATGATTTGCACATAAAAATTTTAAAAATAGAGTGAAATAATGCAATGCAGGAGGAGACAAAAGAAATGCATTAAGAGAAGTGAAAACATTCTCAAAGAACAATGATCTGTTTTGCAGGAAACAAATCTCACCTTGAAATTTACACAGGAAGATTATGCATAATTGCATGAAAGGATCTATTTTTTTCCTAAAACATTTTTCATTCATGAAAATTTTTAAGTTTTTCATACTATACACATTTCTTAAAACCCATATGATACTAAAACAGGCTAATAAGATAGGGAATTAATAGGTGGATCTGAAACCTGACAAGGAGTCCACGTGTACATCTGGAACCCCCAAGATGGCTGCTGGAGGGACCCCAGCCCTGGGATTCTACTTCCTAGAACAAAGAAATGCCCGGATGTTCTCTAGAAACTTTATCATTGGGTCCTCACAAATTGATGGGTGGGATAATCTATCCAAACTGGGAACAGCTGAAACTCCCCTCCCCTTCCATTAGCAAAGGGGTGAAATAATTCACAATTTTAAAGCAAACCGTGAGGCTTTAGTGTGCTCTCTTGCCTTCCTCTTTTGCCTGCAGACCTGTCCTGCCCTCTGCATGCTTCTGTCACCATTTTTCCTCTGCCATGTGGCCACACAAGTAACCCTGGGAACTTATAACCTATAATGGGGAATTATAGCTTGTAAATTAGCCCTCTTCATCCCTTTTCATTTCCTTCTGCACTTCGTGGGGCCCCTGCTCTGTTATTTTCTGTTATTTTCTCCCATTTCTCTTCCCTCCCTACCTGAATAAATTACTGGCCGAACTCACCCAGCATGCTCTTGAAATTCATTTCTGCAGCATAGCAAAAAACCTAGATAGAATCTAGTAACAGTACCAGCAGCAACTGAAAATGAAAGCTGAATTTGGTGCATATGTGCTTTCTACCTCAAGGTAACAAAAGTGTGTGGCAAAACATATACCACCAATAGTGCTCCACAATATGTACTTCTATTTAGCCAGCATTTATTATAGTAAACTATTCTTAAGATTCATTCACTATTTATAAATGTTCTGGTATGCATTCTTTATAGTGAAGTGTTAACACATCACATATTATTTATTTTAGCAAATCAGTATATTTTCTGGATTTAATTATAGAACGTTAACTTAGTTTTGGAAATTGATTTGCAAACACACTTTTTCCATTTCGTACTATGGCATGTTGCCTACCTAGCTGAATATATAATGTCAGTTTATTCTAAGGCTGTCAACATGCTTAATTTACTTACGTGTTCATTTTAAGCAAATTGCTCACTATGTAAAGGAACTTGTATTTCAGAGGTGCTTGATCTATCTACCAAAAAAAATTGGAAAGTACTTTATTATAAAATGCTCCTAGAAGTCTTAATTGTGTTTATTTTTAAAAAATTGTAATGTTAGGCTTGTGTGCATGGAAGTATTTAAGTACATCATTATTGTAGATTAAAAGTTGTATATGATAAGACATTTTATTTCTACTGTATATTTTTACTGAATGGTCTATGTCTTTTCTAAGGCAAGCATGAATAAAATTAGGTTAAATGTAGCATGTGACATCACAATCTCTTAGAAATTTGTTTATCTATTTTATTTTACTGAACATTTTCTCTATCTTTGGTTATCTTACCCTGTTTAAAGAAAAAGGACAAATAGAACATATCCAGCAAAAGAAAGTGATAAATGTAATCTGAATTTTTACACACAGTAAGTGTATATATTTTAGCACCTGACTTTTTCCAAGGTGAAAGAACAAGTTGTTTTCTAACAGTTTGCAGTTTAAGATATACTTAAAGGTTTTATTAAAATATTAAATGTTGTCAGGTCTGAACATTATGTTTAAATAGGCCTCGATTTATCACAATGACAGATAAGTTAGTAAAATAGTTAGAAAAAGACTTAACTTCTAAAGGAGCAGTTGCTGTGTATTTTTTCTTAAACAATAAGGATTTGATGAAGCCACTTTGATAAGACTCAGATTCTTTGTTTTTTATAAACACATCTATTATCTCAAAAGGAATTTTATATCCTTCCACTCCAAACAGAAGAGCGATTTAAGAAATTGTGTTACTTTAACTGAAAGTACATCATTTGGTAAAGAGATCTTATTAGTATAGTTTATTACAGATTGAGGTGGCAACTTGACAGTTTTTTCTGCTGTAAGTTACTTTATCTAATTAACATCAACTCCTAGATTTCCACTTAATGTTTTCCTGGAATCAGTCATTTACACTGAAATCTTTCAGTTTGGAAAATCCTTTTACAAACTTCCCATAACCATCCTTAGCCATGTAGACTAGTTAGTTACTTCATCTCAAGGTAAATTTCACCTTTAAATAAACTTATTGAATTACAGCCAGCAGCATGTGAACTTACTTACACTAACTCTTCTACAACCTTCCACATCCATTCAAGTCTTGTCCTACATATTTCCGCACTGTTTTTATGAAAACCAGCCATTTTATCTTGGGGCAAAACACACTCTCTTAAACAAGCTTTCAGAAACCTTCTCCTTCTTTCTTATCCCTTTTTAAAATATACACACATTTGGAAAAAGATACTTAGATTACATAAATATTATAAGAATCATATCCCTTTAAGTCTTGTCTTATGGCCATCATTCTGTTCTGTGAAGAACTAGTCATTTCAATTTTGGCAAAATAATTAATTTTTTAGGAGGTACTGGGGATTGAAACTGGGACCTTGTACATGCAAAGCAGGTGCTGAACCACTGACCTACACACACTCTACAAAACAATTGTTTTAAAAATTTTGTAGTAGTTTAACCAAAAACTTACAATTTTCATCATCTTAAAGATTTAACACACTGACATTATCTTATTTTATTAGTATCCATATAAAACTAGGGACATTGCCCTAAGTAGAATAAAATTAAAATAATGATAGCTGACATAATAACTATTTCCTTCTATCTTTTCCTCCATAGGTTAAAAGTTCTTTGTTTTCATAATATGTTCAATTTCTGAACCTCAAAAGCATCCTGACTCAGGCTCTGGAGAATGTATTGTAATTGTTTGGTTTTAATTATAATTTGGAAAACCATTTTCATAGATTTTAAGGGTATTTTTCTTTACATGCTGAAATTTGGACACTGGATTATTACTTTAATCTCAAAACTGTTAAAATTTAATTGGGGCCTTACAGGATAGACTGTACAAAATCAGGTTTACTCAGTAACATTTTCTTTGTCCCCACCACTCTTAATTTCTAGGCCAAGTAGAGATAGTTCTAAGCTAAAATTACTTTCTCTTGTCCTGGAGAGGGGAGGGGCAGGGTTGTTCAAGGAGCCTAGGAAAAACCTTTTTTCCTAAAAAGTTATTCAGTTTAAAAGATAATAAATTGTAACAGCACTAATTAATTAATGTGGTTATCCAGGTTGAATTAGAATGAACATGGAAACAGAACAGAGAACATTAATGTTGTTAAGTTTTTTAGTACTATTCCTTGATTTTTTCCCTACATAATATAGCAAAACTATACAAATGAAACTGTGAAAATACATTTTGTACTAACAGATTTGTTGAAATACTTAAAACACTTTAGTTAATGTATTTTTAAACAGTAATATACAGTATTTTAAACAAGGATTAATGGCACATATAGGTATGGCACTATTTCCAAGAAAAAAAATGTATTATATACAACTTAATTCTATATGAATTTTGAAATTTATGATGGTATTTTGTATTTACACTTTTCATAAATACTTTGAAATTAGGTATATATGCAAATTTAGTTTGTACAAAGCTTGGAAAGAAGTTTTTTCCTATAAATGAATTATGTTTATTTATGAAGACACAAATGTGGAAAAAGGTTAAATTTAATTTTCACAAAGAAGCCAGAACTAGCTCTGCTGGTCCAGGAGTGAGGGAAAGGAATTCTAGTGACTTTGGCTTTGGCATGCCAAGAGTTTCAAAAGTGGTGCCAAAATGAGGGGGACCAATGATAAGAAGCAGGGGTGGGGTCAAAATGAGAAGAGTCAATGGTGAGAGTTGGGGGTTGGGCCAACAGTGAAAGTGGCTCCAAATTTGAAAATCACCCAAGGGTTGAAAGCAGCCCCCAGCACCCACAGCCTGCCAGAATGTAGAGAGTATGGGAGCAGGGACTGACAGTGGGAACTGAATAACTTAGGTGATTAAAATACGCTGTGACTCCTGAAGCACCCAATAATTGGGGAACAGGGGAGGAACTAGTTCATTAGGTTTAGGGTATAAATGTCAGTGTTTCTTGCTTTTTGGCATGCTGGCCATTTTATCCAGGTTGCATGTCTGTTCTTGCAAGATCCTTAATAAAATTCTTTTCTTCTCCACAATTGGTTGAGCTTTGTTTTCTTACAGGTACAGCTTTCTTTCTAACAATCTTGGGGGCTCATCCAGGATCCAAAGATTCAGAGGGGGTCTTCCAGGGTGGACCAGGGAAAGGCACACCTTGATGACTGAGCAGTCTTGGACTCCACCACTGGGGGCCCATATCTACAGCTGGAAGGACCTGAGACCAGATACTTAGATCTGCTGATTGTGGATGAGAAAAGGAGAAGGGAAAACCTGCCTCTCACTGACCAGGTAACCCTGTGGATGGGCCAAGGTAAGAAAGGGACTGTTAAGTACTGCCTTGCTGGTGGGGAAATTCTGATGAGTCTGGACTTGAAAGAAGCCCAGACAAGACTCAGAATGGGGAACAGAGGCAGATGGTCAACTGGGGAGTGGGTATCTGTAAGATCTCGCAGGAACATTCCTGCAGGTAGTCCATTAGGGAGGATGTTGGAGCATTGGACAAATAATGAGTGGACTAAGGGAAAGGAAATATCTGGTCAAAATTGGGGCAGATGAGGATTGGCTCTGTGCCAACCTTGCTTTCATAATTGTTTTTGTGTTTTTCTGATTATTCAGTGTATGTTTTAATTTCTCTGGGTGGTAATATTAAAATGACAATGAAAATTCTTAAAAGAGCTCTATTCAAATGGCTAAAAATTAAAAAATGAAACATTAATAAAGGAAATCTAATTTTAATACTTTTTAAATTAAAGTTAATACATCACAAAGACTGTTACATTAAAAACATTAAAAAACATACTGATATTCTACTATAAAACTATTTAGACTAGTAAATGAAGAAATTGTAATACTGAGGTGGAGAAAGTGGAAATCTAAATTGGGAAGAATGGTTTATTCTTTTTTCACAGAACAGAATGAGGAATATGAAACTTAAGTAAATACTGAAAGGCATAAGTTTGTTTAAAAGAATGTGTTTTTTCCTAAGATAAGATAGCTGGTTTTCATAAAATCAGGATGGAAGTATGTAGGACAAAACTTGAATGCATATGATGATTTGTAGAGGGTATTGTAGAAGGTAGCATTAAGTAAGGGAATGTGTTTTGTGAAGGTAGAATTTATCAAGATGAAGCAACTATGTGGTTATGGATAGTTATAAGAAGTTTGTAGAAACAGTGTTTAAACCAAAATATTTGAATGGCTAATTCCAGTACATTATTATTAAACAGAAACTGAATTGATTTTAATATCAAAAAGAAGCTTCATAACAGGAAAAACTGTCAGAGGCCACCTCAATCTGCATATTAAAGTGTTGGTAAAGGAAGATAATCTTGATTCCATTGGGCATGTGTATTGCTGAAGTAAAATATGTGTTACTTAATGTCATCATGGTGAAGATGTATACATAAAAAGCTCCATGGTGCTGACTTATGCTATGCACAAGACCAGTGGAATACTGGAGCCAACCTTTGTAGCTTCTCTCTAGGGTCAAAGGTGCTGCGGCATACTGGCTATGGGAAGGACATACTAAGTGGAACAGTAATTACCATAGTGCTGTGTGTAGAACATAAATATAATTGGTGTCATGGCCTGCTCCCATGTAGAGGCAACTTGTATGGTGTTGCAAGCCTGGAGTTTAGATCTCTTAATTGCAACTCAAAAAGTAACTTATGCATTCATTAGTGCATTGATTGGTGTTAAGTACTGTACCTATATCTCTCCTATTCTATATATACACTTGATTATGGGGACATCTTTTCTAGATCATATGCATAGCGATGTGGAACATGGTCAAAAGTCCTGGTAGACTTCATTTCCTAAGTAGTTAATGAACATGTTTAATCCAAGTCTCCCTCCTAGCCCTTATTCTAAAACCTGTCCCACTCATATCCTGGGGAGGACTGGCAAACCCACATGCCATCCTGCCAGGGCTAAGCATTTTCCCACCAGGAAGGAAGCAGTAAATGAGGTGGCCGGGATCCACTTCAGCTTAACCCCTTCAAGATAGTCTATGGGTAATCTTTCCTCACCCAGGACCGGGAAACCAGTTTCTGATGAAAACCTGAAAAATAAAGCCCAGCAACTTTGAGAGGTTGCAGGCTTTAGGCACCTGGCCTTTTCTAATTTTGTGGTCCAGCATCCTTTCAATGATACCCTATGTCCTCCAAATTCTAATTAAGTTTATTTCCTCCATCTTGTTAGCCATACTAGAATGTGAGCCAGTTTCATGCAGGTTGCCATAATCATCTTCCTCCAACCAGAATAGAATAGCAGAAGGGATTGACACCTTTTCAGGTAAGGCCTACTGCCCCTAACCAGCAGGAAGCAGTTACAAAAGAGTGACCATGACTATGGTCCTTCAGCATCCCTTTAAGAATGAAGGTGTAAGCTCTCAGGGAGAGATAAGAGGCTTTAGAGGGGCACAAACAGGCATTTGTGCAAACTTCTGTTCTGGCCCTCTCTTCCCTTGAGAAGCCTTTCCACCTGTTTGTTAACAGTGATAAAGGGACAACCTTCAGGATTCTGATCCAAATCTGGAGAAGTCAAAGGAGGTCTTTAGCCATACGTTCCAAGATTTTGGATGCCGCCTTTGGGGGATGGCCAGGCTGCATTCAACCTGTGGCAGCAACTACTCTCCTAGTAGAAGAGAGCAGGAAGCTGACTTTTTTGAGAGCCTTAGTCATTAGCACCCCTCATCAGGTCAGAACTGTTCTGTTTCAGAAAGCAGGAAGGTGTTGGTGACTGATTGCCGGATTCTGAAGTATGAAGCTATCCTAATGGAAAAAATTACTTGGCATTGACACCAGCCCATACCCTAAACCCAGCCTCCTTCTTTTGGAAGGGATCTGATCAAATGGAGGGTCCTGAGCATGACTGTTTTGACTGATTGAGTATCAGACCCCAGTCCAATCTGACCTTGGGGACCTTCCCCTGAACTTGGGAGGAAAATTATTCATAGATGGGTCCTCCAGGGTCCTAGAAGGAAGGAGGCACAAGAGCTATGCAATTATGCATGGACTAACTTGTGTGGTGAAAGCAGGTGACCAATTGTCCAATGACTGGTCAGCTCAAACTTGTGAATTGTATGTATTAAAACAAGCCCTCAAGTTATTAGAGGAAGACTATGGTACAGTCTACTTGGACTCTATGTATGCCTTTGGGGTAGTCTACAACTTTGGAAAATTTGAGAAAAGAGGGAATTGATTAACAGTAAAGAAAAAAGGGCTAGTCCATGGGAAAATAATAAAACAAGTATTGGCCAATCTACTTTTACCCAGGGAAATATCAGTGTTGCATGCAAATGACATCAGAAAAGTCATACCTTTGAGGCATAGGGTAATAGGTTAGTAGATGAAGAGGCTAGGGAAGCCTCCCTTAGTTGTCCTTTGAAGTTGATGATCCTGATATCCTCAATTCCCGAAGACTTTGGGGCCCCCTGCATTATCTGAAAAGGAAGTGAAAAAGCTGGAGCAGTTAGGAGTGACTCTAGATGATCAAGGGAGGTGGCTTCTCCCAGATGGCCAGCAAATGTTGAATAAACAAGTGTGAGAGAGGAATTAGCAGTCTTATACCATGGGATTCATTGAGGGGTACAGGCCATGTGTGAACTGGTCCGTAAGTATTTTGGAAGAGTGGGCCTTTATGCTATAGCTAAACAGTAAGTGAACGATGCATAATTTGGCAAAAGGTTAATAAGCAAGTCTTAAGAAAGCAAGAACAAGGGGACAGGAGCTGGCCCTCCAGTCTCGAAGCCAAACTCAGCATGTAAATGCACTGCCTTCCCCCCAGCATGGGACATGACTCCCAGAGATGAGCCTCACCGGCACTGAGGGATCACTACCAAGTACCAACTGATGATGTAACTAGAAAATGACCTTGAATAAAAGGGTCAACTCAGACCAGCAGAATATCCCTGTCTACATATAATAACAGGAGTTAAAAATGTTTTTTGACCTAAATCAAGGGGGAAATGGAAAGGACAAATGAGTTTATATGGCTATGAATCTCTAAAAAAGAGTCTGGAGGTTGTCAGAAGGATTGCCCTTATGCACACCTGAGCAGAGTCTCAGAGACAGATAAAGTAGATACAACCCCAGGTATTGGTCCTTCTGAGGGCTAAAGAGACTGACAGGTTTTATGGTCATGGCAGATGGAGTTCACTGCCATGTCAGTTGGCCCTTTTTTGGAGTTGGTGTTTCTGCATGATGGAGCTGGACTCAGATGTGATCTCTTTTTATAAGCCTTTCCTGTTACTTTACCAGAATTGTAGTTGGTGCTGGGGTTTAAGATATATCTAGGGGATCTGAATCTCTGGACTGAAAATATGATAGCCAGGCCCTGAGCCTCAACAGACTTCAGCTCCTACACTCTGATTTACTGGACTTACCCCACTCAGCTAACATGGAGTTGAAGAATGTCAACCACCACACCATGGAGCCAGGAGTGCCTACAACTGAGAGCGGGAGGATTGCATCCAGCATCCATGTGGAGTCTGAGCCCCTCTTCACATAGATGTGGAATGGACACTGCCAATCCAAGTTCCACAGGATGGAGGAACACTGTAAGGATTTGAGCTGACTTACTATATTCCATTCATGAACTATTGTGGTTAGTAATCAAAGAAAATGTGGCATTGGTGTGGAAAAAGTGGCCATGGTGGCTGCTGGGTGCAGGGAATGGGAAGAGGAGATGAAATGTGGAGGCATTTTCGGGACTTGGAGTTTTCCTGGGGGGTGTTGCAGGGACAATTACCGGACATTGTGCATCCTCCTGTGGTCCCTGGATGGAGCATGGGAGAGTGTGGGCTGTGATGTGGACCATTGACCATGGGGTGCAGAGATTCCCAGAGATGTATTCACCAAATGCAATGGATGTGTCATGATGATGGGGGAGAGTGTTGCTGTGGGGGGAGGAGTGGTGGGGTGAGGTGGGTAGAGGGTGAACGGGGACCTCATATTTTTTTAATGTAATATTTTTTAAAAATTAATTAAAAATTAAAAAAAAGAAGAGCTGACCCTCAGGCCATTCCAGAGGATTAAGGTATGTTTTGGTTATAGTAGATCATCTGACAGGATGGGTGGGGGCATATCCTCTGGCCACAGCTACAGCATCAGGAACTTCTAATATTATCCTTAAACAAATCATTCCTCATGGATTAGTGGAAAATATAGACTCAGACAATGGTAGCCACTTTACCACCCATGTACTCCAGAATTTTATGTGAAGCCTGGGTGTTACATGGAACTTCCATACACCTTGGCACCCACGGTCTTCAGGGAGAGTGGAGAGACTGAACCAGACTTTAAAGAAGCATCTTTCGAAGTTGGTCTTAGGAACAAAGTTACCCAGGATTAAGTGCTTCCCCATAGCCCTATTGGGGATTAGAACCGTCCCTAGGAAAGTACTGGGAATCTCTCCTTATGAAATGCTTTCTGGCTTGCCTTTTCCTAGAAGGATTAGAGATCTCCCATCCTTAGAGTAGAAGGATCTCTTCTGTAAGAATTACATTCTGGCTTTGTCCTCTACTTTGTCATCCCTCAGGCATCGTGGTTTGCTTGCCCACACCCTGCCTCTTGAATTCACTGTCCACCAACACCAACTGGCAGTTGAGTCCTAATCAAATCATGGAAGGAGTCCAAACTTCAGCCTACATGGGAAGGACCATATCAAGTCCTGCTGACAACTTAGACTGCAGTCTGGAGAGCAAGAAAAGGCTGGACCCACTATTCTTGAGAAAAAGGACCTGTACCCCACCCAAACGATGAGTATCCAACATCACCATCTGAATCCTGGGAAATAACTGCAACTCCCAATCCCTTAAGGCTCACTCTGAGAAGGCAGTAGTTGGGAGGGCATATCAGAAAGGGAGCAGGACTACTCAGACTCTATATCAGTGAACTTTGCAGGAAGATATCCCTCCACTTAGAGGGAAGACTATTATCTATAAGCAACTTGTCTAGTGCCTTAAGAGACAAGCAGATGAAGTATTTAAAGTTTCTGAAAATGAGAATAATTATACTGACTATGAGGTTTCAGATTCAGGTTATGACAAAAATGTTAAATTGATAGTAAATATAACCAACGGTCAGGAGTCCCAGACCATGCAGTTTGATGCCTGCAAAATAATAGACTGTGGGAATTTCAAGCACCAGCGATGGCTGAGTGGGGAAAATAAATACCTATGCCCAGAGCCAGTGGGGAATGGTTACAGTCAAGCCCCCCCTTTCCCCTTCTGGAATGAAGTATGGTGGGTAACCAGTATAAGGGATGGACCATAAATATGGGATGAGTCTCACCATGTTCAAGGCCATTAAAAGGTAAAAATATCCTTTTATAAAGGTAATACTCTGCCAGTCTGCAATAGTCTTCAGTAGTAACAACTATTACTAGTAGTAATAATTATCCAGTAGTGCGGTCACCCCTCGGGCTGAAGTGTGGTTTGCTGGCCTGGCAGGGGAGCAGCCGCGGTAGGCCTAATTCCGCTGCCCCCATAATAGGGTGGTTGGTCGGGCCCACCGCCACCCCTGAAGGAAGCTCAGCATGGGCGCAGAGTGCCCTCGGGTCTCCCCTTCTCAGCAGCCATGCTTCCGCGGCCGCCCCTCCTCCCAGATGGCGCCACCCGATGCCTTGTGGGGTGGCACCCTTCTTCTTCCTTCTCCCTGCGCAGGCGCAGGGCAGAAAATTCCAGTCTGCCCTTTTCCCCTCCCCCGACAGCAGCAACAGCCAGGCGTGGGCGGAGAAATCCAGTCTACCCTTTTCCCCTCCCCTGACCGCAGCAACAGCCAGGTGTGGGCGGAAAAATCCAGTCTGCCCTTTTCCCTCCCCCCGACAGCAGCAACAGCCAGGCGTGGGCGGGAAACTCCAGTCTGCCCTCCACCCCAGCAACAGCAGCCACCAATCCCTAAACCCTGCCCCTTCCCCCAGCAACAGTGACAGCCAATCCCTAACCACCACCCCTCCCCCATCCAGTACCGTCCACTGACCTTTCACCGGCAACCAATCAGAACAGGGCGTGGCTTCAACCAATCAGCCTTCCCCAGCCCCTATAAAACTGTTGCCTCTCCCACAATAAAGTGGACTTGCGTGTTTACCTTGTCTCCGCGGTAGTTTTTCTGCCGTGCGCCCTCCAGTCCTGAGTGCCCCCGACAAGGGCCTGGCCTCCCTTGTCCCCAGTTCGTTGCCTGCTTCTCCGGGCGACCCCTTCGTCGCCGGCTTCTCCGGGCGACCCCTTCGTCGCCGGCTTCTCCGGGCGACCCCTTCGTCGCCGGCTTCGCCGGGCAACCCCGTCAGCCGAACCGCGCAACCCCTTGTGAGACCGATCCCTCGTCTGCTGCCGGACCGACCCCTCGTCCCAAGCGGGACCGACCCCTTGTCCAGAGCTGGACCGACCCCTCATCCGCAGCCAGACCCCACCTCTACCGACCGAGCAAGCCGTCGCAGTTGGCGCCCAATGTGGGGCAAGGCAACCCCACCACAGCCTCACTCCATAACCTGGCGGCCCCCCCCCTCCTCTCTTCTCACTGTGGGACTTCTCTCATGCAACATTGCTGCTACCTGAGCCTTGGCTACCTCATACGATCCATGGCGGTCTGGGAGAACCGCTGGATGGCTTTCTCCTTCCATGTCGGGGGCTTATACCGACCTGCTATGATTAAGAGGAGCCTTGGATTTCTCGGGAGCGCGCACTTGCACGTCTGAAGTAATCCTACCACAGCCCTACCCCCTCCTCTCTTCTCACCTTGGGACTTCTCTCGTGCAACATTGCTGCTACCTGAGCCTTGGCTACCTCATACGATCCACGGCGGTCTGGGAGAATCGCTGGATGGCTTTCTCCTTCCATGTCGGGGGCTTATACCGACCCGCTATGATTAAGAGGAGCCTTGGATTTCTCGGGAGCACGCACTTGCACATCTGAAGTAACCCTACCATAGCCCTACGCTCTCCTCTCTTCTCACCCCTATCTTTTCGCTCTGCATTGCTGCTCCTGAACCTTGGTGACCTCATATGATCCACGGCGGTCTGGGAGAATCGCTGGATGGCTTTCTCCTTCCATGTCGGGGGCTTATACCGACCCGCTATGATTAAGAGGCGCCAATAAAACTCTCAGGAGCGCGTGCCTGAGCACCTCCACCCCTGCCTTCACCTCTGCCTCCTCCCCTCTGCGCTTGCTCCCCTTTGCCTTGCTCCACTGCTCGTCGTCCCGCCCTCCCCTCGTCGGGGCCTTCTCTTGGCCCGTGACCACCGTCGGAGCCCCACCGGCTCCGACCCCTCGTCTCACCGCGCACCTCGGCTCCCATTGCCGTGCTCTCAAGGTAAGGGCCCCTTTGCTTATCGGCTCCAAAAGGCCATTAGCAATGGGTAACATCCTATCTGCTAAGCAAGCCCCACAAGTTCGGGCCCTCGCCGGTCTCCTAGACACTCACCGGTGTAAGATCTCTTTGAAACAGCTTCAAGTGTATTGGGACCTTCTTCTCCCCTTTAATCCGTGGCTTACCACGTGTCAGCTTTGGGACCCGGACCCCTATACTCGCCTTATAGATAGGGTCACTTCTGCTGTGGAGCAGGAAGGTAAAAGATTCCCTCCTGGCTTATTACTGGCGCTTTTTATCATCCACTCCTGCCTTCAAGGCACCCCTACCATTGACTCCCCCCGGCCGAGCCACCGCCGCCGCCGTGATTGTCAGGACAGCGACTTTAACAGAGACCCTGATTGGAATTCTGATACCGACTCCGATTCTGACTCTGAGTCATTTGTTGAGCGCCTTAATAACGCGCTCGAAAATTGTCCCCCTAAACAATGTAATCTAGCAGTGCCGAGCGCCGGTGAAGATGGTGAACTTCTGCCTTCTTCCTCGCTCGTAAAGGGGAGGTCCCTTTGCCCCTCTCTCCCCCCGACGACTTCCTGCCTGGGTGGGCCGGAAGCTCCCTCCCCGCCATTTTGTAGCACCGCTGGGGATGGCCCGCAGCCATTTTGTAACACCGCATGGGCAACGGCTCCTCTCGCGCCCTCCGCGCCAGCGGCCCCCCCCGGCTCCGCCTCCCCCTGGCAGCCCCCTCCATCTGATCCGTGGCAAGCTGCCGCATGCACGGCCCCCTCTAGCCTATTTTTGGACCCGTATTCCTCCCCCGTCGGGGCACCTCCGCCTACCTCCCTGCCGCCTCCTACCACCTGCTTTCCCCTCAACGTAACTCCCACCCCTCAGCGCCCCTTTCCATGGTACCCACATGATGCGGAAAGTGTTAAACAGCTCCGCAAGGCCGTTAAGGAGGACGGGTTAGGCAGCCCTTATGCTCAGCATTTGTTAGAGGAGATGTCCACCCTTCTGTGCATCCCCCTCGATTGGCTCCAACTGGCCCGTGCCATCCTCACGCCTGGCCAGTTTATAAATTGGCGCGCCCATTTTCATGCCGAGGCTGAAAAGCAGGTTGCGGCCAACGTCGCAAGGGGTGTTAATCACCCACCAGAAGCCTTCACCGGCACCGGTCAGTTTAGCCAGGCTGCGGCCTACTACCGTGCTCCGGCTGGCTTCTGGCTTCAGATTCGTGAGGTAGCCCTACGGGCCTTTCGCGCCTGCACTGCCAGTAGTGCTGACAAGTTCACTAAGCTCACACAGACCAAGGATGAGGACTTTTCTACCTATGTTTCCAGAGTCCTCCGGGCATGTGAGCGCAGGGTCCACGATGAACAGGCTCAGTGCGCCCTCGCCCGTGAAATTATCCTTGAAGGGGCCAGCCCCATTTGTCGACAGGCAATCGCTCCCGTGAGAGAAAAGTCGATAGACAATTGGGTAATTGCCTGTAACGGCCTTGACCAACAGGCTGCTTCTTTCGCCAAGGCTGTCACGACAGCCATGGCACTTAACTCCTCTTGTTTTAGATGTGGCGAGCCAGGACATTTTGCCCATGAATGCCTGGCAGTCTCTGCACCGCCGGGCCCTCCTGTTCCTCCCCCCCCACTGCCCCGACAGGGCCCTTCTACCCCCTGCCCCCGCTGCGGCCGGGGGTACCATTGGGCTCGCGACTGCCGTATGCAGCCTCCCCTGCAGCGGCAACAGCCATCTTTAAACTCCAGGAGGGGCAGGCCTCAGCCCCACCCCAAAGAGGCTCCCCATCCCAACCTTCCAAAGCCCTGATGTGGACAGTCCCCATCACGTCCACCAGGCCTACCATGAGGTTTAAGATTCACCACTGCTGGTATTCTGGGACCCTCGACTCAGGTGCAGAGGTCTCTTGTTTCCCTGCTCATTTCGCCGCCCAGTGGTCTGTTCAAGAAGGCCCTTCTGTCCAAGGGGCCACTGGCTCCTCTACCTCCCTTCGTGCCAGTCACCCTATTGCCTGGGAGGATGGTGAGGGATGTGTGGGCACATTCCGGCCCCTCTTCCTTAGCACCCTTGATACTATACTTTGGGGGCGAGATGTCCTGGAGGAGTGCGGTGTTCAGTTAGCCACTCAGCCCCCCCAATAGTTTGCGCCACTGCTCAATTAACACCTCCCACACCCACTCCTCTGCGGTGGGATACAGAGGAGCCTATTTGGGTGGAGCAGTGGCCCTTGCCATCCCACAAACTCCAAGCTCTTTGTGAGTTGGTTCGAGAGCAGCTTGAAGCTGGACATATAGAACCGTCCACAAGTCCCTACAATTCGCCCGTTTTTATCATTAAAAAGAAGGCCACTGGCAAATACCGCCTCCTACATGATTTGAGGGAGATTAATAAGCATATCCTCCCCATGGGAACTCCCCAACCGGGACTCCCTCACCCAGTGGCCATTCCTAAACACTTTTTTGTGGCTACTCTAGATATTAAGGACTGCTTTTTTTCCATTCTGCTTCACCAAAAGGACCGCCCGCGCTTTGCCTTTACTGTTCCTGTCCCCAACCACCGAGGGGCAGCCGATAGGTATCAGTGGAAAGTCCTTCCACAAGGCATGCGCAATAGCCCGGCCATCTGCCAGCTGTATGTGAACGCGGCAGTCGCCCCCTTGCGAGATCTGGGCTACCTCATTCACTATATGGATGATGTCCTGGTCGCATGTGAGACCCATGAGAAGCTGCAGTATGTCCTCTCTCAACTTCGGCATAATCTGTCCGCCATTGGCTTAACAATCCAGAATGACAAGGTCAAATTTGAACCCCCCTTAACCTTCCTGGGGTTCCATATCTCCCAGCATGTAACCCCAATGGCTGTGCGACTAAATGTGCCAGACCGAGTCACCCTCACAGAGCTCCAGCAGCTCTGTGGGAATATCAATTGGGTCCGTCCGGCTCTGTCTGTTACCACAGCACAGCTCCAGTCATTATTTGCTCTCTTACAAACCAGTCATAAACCCCCCTCTGCCGTGTCCGCAAAGATAGCCATCACACCAGAGGCTCGAGCCACCATTGCCGCTGTAGATAAGGCCCTTAATAACTGCTGCCTCCAGCGGTTCGATCCCCAGCGGCCTCTCCAGGCATTGGTCCTCCCCACCAAGGGAACGCCCACTGGAGTTCTTTGGCAGGACGGGCCCCTCCTCTGGCTCCATCCTTCTAAAAGCAAGATGCAAAAGATCTGCCCCGCAGTAAGACTATGGATCGCTCTCGCAGCCGATTTAGTGCAGCTGTCCGTCCATACGTTTGAAACTCAGCCTGCTGTAATTGTTTGGCCGCTTAATGCAAAAGAAACCACCTCCCTCATTAGGGATAATGAGCAAATGCAGGTGCTGTGTGAGGGATTTGCAGGCGATTTCAATTGCCATTTCCCTAGTCACCGCCTACTCCAAGGCGTGTCCAAATTTCCCTTCCGAAGTCCTTTTTTCCCCTTCCCGTCTTCCTCCCCCTTTCTGAGGTCCGTCACTATTTTCACGGATGCGTCTAGAACTAAGTACTCCATGGTTGTGTACCTGGACGGAGTCGCAGAGCCGAAAGTCTTTACGCATCTTAACCTACACTCCGTCCAGACGGGAGAGCTTTTGGCTATTGTAGAAGCGCTTCGCGCCTTCCCCTGTGAACCTGTTAACATCTTTACAGATAGCCTCTATTCTCTGCAAGTCTGCAGGGTCTTGGCATTAGCTACATTCTTCCTGACCTCCTCTCCTATTGATGAGGCACTGGATGCCCTTAAGACCCTTCTTGAAAAACGCATGGCACCCTGGTATATTGCTCATATCCGGAGCCACTCCGGGTTGCCTGGCCCCCTAGCGGCAGGCAACGACACCGCGGATCAGACGGTCTCCGCCCTTGCCCTTGATTCGGTCGGAGATGCTATCAATCAGGCTAAATCCTTACATTCGAGGTTTCACTTTTCTGCCGCCTCACTCCACCACCTTTTGCCTGAGTTGCCAATTGAGACTTGTAAGCACCTAGTGCGGACATGCAAAACCTGTGCCCCCTTCCTGCCTCTGGGGCCTCTGCAACCGCAGGGGGTGAATCCCCGCAGCCTTAGGCCTAATTCCAGGTGGCAGATGGATGTCACGCATGTCCCGTCCTTTGGACGCCTTAAGTTCTTGCACGTTATAATTGACACCTTCTCCCACATGTGCTATGCAGTCCCCTTGCCTGGGGAGACTGCTAAGCACTGCATTAAGGCCCTTCGGCAAGGGATTCTCTTCATGGGGGTCCCCTGGGACCTAAAGACGGATAACGGCCCTGCTTATCGCAGTGAATCCTTTGCGAGGTTCCTTCAGCTCTACCAAATCGCCCACCATTTTGGTATCCCATATAACCCACAAGGACAGGCCATTGTGGAGAGCTCCCATCACCGTCTGAAACAACAAAT
This sequence comes from Dasypus novemcinctus, assembly GCF_030445035.2. Lineage (NCBI taxonomy): Eukaryota > Metazoa > Chordata > Mammalia > Cingulata > Dasypodidae > Dasypus > Dasypus novemcinctus. The sequence goes on along the minus strand of NC_080690.1, from coordinate 82,882,947 downwards.
TGAAAAACAGAGGGAAATCCTCCCTCACGCTCCTCCCGGAGACATCATTACCGCTGTCCTAATCCATCTAAATCTCTTGACCTTTGATAAGGATGGTCTCTCGGCAGTCCATAGGCATTGGGGCCCCTCGTATCGCCCCACACAGGCCCCCCTGGTCCTTTGGAAGGACCCTCAAACAGGTCAGTGGCGTGGCCCATGCCCCCTTCTTACCCAGGGCCGAGGTTTCGCTTGTGTCTTCCCGCAGGATGCCGCTCAGCCAATCTGGGTCCCCGGGAGATACGTCAAACCCGCCACCTCAGCAGCAGATGTCCCGCAGGGCACAGCGCCAGATGCGAGTGATCCAGCACCAACTGAGCCAGCTCACCCTCCACCATGAGAGGCAACCATCCAACCCTGAAGTCCATTCACTGCTCGCACTCTACCGTCAGTGCAGACGCCGCAACCCTCACCATGCTGCCGAGCCAATTAACATAGTCTCTCTCCTTCTCCTTATGCTCTCCCTCGCCACCTCTGGCCAAGCTAACCCCTCTCACCAGCCCCGCTAAACAGCCCGCAACCCGCTTTCCCCGGACCGCAGCTTGCGGAGCTTCCTCCTGTCTCGACCTCACTCCTCTTCTCAGCCATCCAAAGCGTCCTTTCTCGTCCCCCGCCCCCCTCCTTTTTTCGCTTGAACCCCTACTGCGTTGCAGATTGGGCCGCCCCATGTCGGCCCGCCCCATTAACATCGGCCTCTCTCACGCCCGTGAAGACTTTGGCCTTCTTATTGTCCTCGCCTACGTCTCCACCACTCCCGACGCTGCCGCCACCACCATCGCTGGTGCCCTGATGCGACTTGTCCTCACCACTGCGATCCTCCAGACCATCACACAGTCTGCCTCTACCGCTCTTCGCCGCCAAGAAGAGATCAACTACCTGTAACGCGCTGTCATCCTGGACTTTTAACAAGCAGATGGACCTTATAGCCACCGAGATCAACGAGAATTGGACATTGGCCACCCTTGCTTGCAACGGCAAGATACCGCCCCCCAAATTGTACATTTGTGTCCCCATCATACTCACCTCCCTCTTCAGCCCCGCTTCCCTCATTGCTTACTGCCTCTTGGGCCTCGGCTACTTGTTGCTGCTGCCATCCTGGCCCTTATTTGAAAAGAAGGGGGAAATGCGGTCACCCCTCGGGCTGAAGTGTAGTTTGCTGGCCCGGCGGGGGAGCGGCCACGGTAGGCCTAATTCCGCTGCCCCCATAATAGGGTGGTTGGTCGGGCCCACCGCCACCCCTGAAGGAAGCTCGGCATGGGCGCAGAGTGCCCTCGGGTCTCCCCTTCTCGGCAGCCATGCTTCCGCGGCCGCCCCTCCTCCCAGATGGCGCCACCCGATGCCTTGTGGGGCGGCACCCTTCTTCTTCCTTCTCCCTGCGCAGGCGCAGGGCAGAAAATTCCAGTCTGCCCTTTTCCCCTCCCCCGACAGCAGCAACAGCCAGGTGTGGGCGGAAAAATCCAGTCTGCCCTTTTCCCTCCCCCCCTCCCCCCCCCCCGACAGCAGCAACAGCTAGGCGTGGGCGGGAAACTCCAGTCTGCCCTCCACCCCAGCAACAGCAGCCACCAATCCCTAAAACCTGCCCCTTCCCCCAGCAACAGCGACAGCCAATCCCTAACCACCACCCCTCCCCCGTCCGGTACCGCCCACTGACCTTTTGCCGGCAACCAATCAGAACAGGGCGTGGCTTCAACCAATCAGCCTTCCCCAGCCCCTATAAAACTGTTGCCTCTCCCTCAATAAAGTGGACTTGCGTGTTTACCTTGTCTCCGCGGTAGTTTTTCTGCCATGCGCCCTCCAGTCCTGAGTGCCCCCGACAAGGGCCTGGCCTCCCTTGTCCCCAGTTCGTTGCCTGCTTCTCCGGGCGACCCCTTTGTCGCCGGCTTCACCGGGCAACCCCGTCAGCCGAACCACGCAACCCCTTGTGAGACCGATCCCTCGTCTGCTGCCGGACCGACCCCTCGTCCAGAGCTGGACCGACCCCTCGTCCGCAGCCAGACCCCACCTCTACCGACCGAGCAAGCCGTCGCACAGTAGTAATAACTATTAAGAAGGCAGACAAATTAGAAACTGGGAGTAGAACCAGGGACCAAGCAGTCGCTACAGTATATATAATGGGGTATACATTACAGGAAAAAATCCTCTGGGTAGGTTCGGTGTTCAAGTCCTTCCTCACCCTGTAGATATGACATTGACAATGCCCTCTTCAGATAACCCTTCAGAGATAACAAGGGCAACCCACCAAAGGTCAGTTCGCCAATGCAAAATGATCCCAAAGCAGTCAGGATACTTAAGGCAGAAGATTTAAAGCAGACCATAGAAATAAGACCAGATAGGGAGATGCAAATGCCTCAGTATAATGGGTCAAATACACAGTCCAGAGTCTGAACAAAAGTAACTTTTACACTAGTGCAACAGGCCAACCCACAGCTCATATTGTACATTTCCACTAGGAAGGGAAAAGCATGAAAGGCAGTTTAAGTGCATGATACTCCTCTTCCAGAGTGCTACTCCTGGTAAAAATATATAGTATGTTGTCCTCTCTCTTCCTTCTTGTCAAAAAAGGAAACACCAAAGCCATACCTGCTTCCTGCCTTCGTCCAGGAAGTCACTCTGACTGTCTCTCAAGATGGTAAAAAGGGCTGTAGGCCTTGGGACCATGGCCTTGTGTATACAAGTATGGAACGTGAGTGAGGATATTACTGTCAATATCTCCAATTTGGCCATACCGTGAGCAGACCTTTGGTGGTACTGTGGAAAGGGCATACTCTGACCAGTGTTACCTGAGAAGTGGGGAGGAACCTTTGCTCTAGGTCAATTGGCCATCTCATTTACCCCGGCATTTGAAAAAGAGGAAAAAACACAAAACCAGGGAAAGAGAAAGAAAAGGGTTTCACTCGCTTACTTTGTTGACTGAATTTATCTAGGTAGTATAAGAGTTCCCTGGGAAATCCCTAACATATTTAATGCTAGAATTCAGATAGCTACAGGATTTGAGTCTTTCTTGTTCCAGCAGATCACTGTTAACAAAAATGTGGATAGGATTAATTTGTATATCATAATCAACAAAGATTTATCAATTATACTAGTGATGCAGTTAAGGGAATAGCAGAACAGTTGGGTGTTACTCGCCAAATGGCTTGTAAAAATAAGATAGTCCTAGAATGATGCTAGCAGAAAAAGGGGGCATCTCTGTTATGATTGGAATTAGTTGCTGTACCTTCATCCCTAAAAATATGGCCCCAGACAGGACTATCACCAAGGCCTTGCAAGGATTAACAACTTTATCTGAAGAGTTAGCAGAAAATTCTGGCATTGATAACCCACTCACAGGATGGGTTAGAGCTGGTCTGGAAAATGGAAAGGAGTGGCACTATCTGTCCTGACCTCCCTTATCATCATGACTGGGGAACCCACAGCAGCTGGGTATTGTAAAATCCCATGTTCCTGACAGTGAGCTCAAAAACTCACTGAAACAGCCCTAACCAAACAGATGTCCATACAGTATAAGCAAAATAACTTGTATCCACTTAAGGAGGAAGATTTCTATGATGAAGAATGTTAGAAGGGTATTAGCAGGTTTGAGAAACTAAATTGTGAAATTTAAAAGAGAAACTTAAAAGAAAGAGGGGGATTTGTAGGAAAGTGTGAAGTTTAACTTTCACAAAGGAGCAGCTGGAGCTGGCTCTGCCGAAGGAGGAGGGAGGGAAAGGGTTCTAGCACCGTTGGTGCCACAGGAATTTGAAAAGTGGTGCCAAAATAAAGGGGGCCAATGTTGAGTGCTGGGGATGGGGCCAAAGCAAGAAGGGCCAATGGTGAGAAGTGGGGGCAGGGCCAATAGTGAGTGCAGTGCCAAATTTGAAAAGCGCACCAGGAGTGAAAGTAGTCCCGAGGCTGCAGAGTCCATTGAGCACAGGGAATGCAAAGGCAGCAACTGAGAGCAGAAACTGGTAAGTTAGTTAGACCTCTCGGATAGGCTGTAACTCCTGAAGTACCCAATCAATGGGGAACAGGGGAGGGACCTGTGTTTTAGGTTTAGGGTATGAATGTCAGTGTTTCTTGCTGTTTTGTGTGCCAGCCATTTTATCCAGGTCTTGGGGCCATTCTTGTAATATCATTAATAGAATTCCTTTCTTCTCCACAATCAAGTGAGCTTTTGTTTCTTTCAGATGCTGCTTTCTTTCTAACAGTAAGATTTCTACAACTCAAGAGCTCGCTTCAGCAGCACATATATTTCTACAGCTCCCCAAGTGACTTCTAAGATGCACAAGGATTGCAAATAATTCAATGTGAAGGTTTTATTTTAGGAAAAAACCTTACTGCATTGTCCCTAATGGAAAACCAGTATCACTTGCCATAATAGAAAGCGGTCAGGACAATAAATACAATGAAAAGAGATATAACCAGATAAGCTTTTAGGGACAGGCTTACTCTTTAATGAGAAAGACTGAAAGAAATCTGAAAAAGCAACACTTTGTGAACCTGATTCACTGTAGCCACTGAGCAAAATCCATACCTCCTCATAGCCTCACTGCCCAAGTATTTATAGGCCATGGTGAAAGTACACCTAACACCAGGAGGAAAACACAGTAAATGAGAGTAACAGATTTTATTGCCATACTGTATTAACATACGATTTTAGTCCTCGAAATTCAATTGTGCACCTCCTGGTTATTTTATAGATGGCACAAATTTGGCCCAGAGATCTTGACCAAAGTCAACAAGTAGAGTCAAGGGGAGGGCCTGGACAAGAAGCTACAATTAGAAGGTGGCCAAGTCCATTCCCATCACTCCACTTGCAAAAACTGGGAATGACGAGGGACAACAGCAATTGCATGACAGAGATTTCTGGAATTTGGATTTCCTGCCACTTAACCTTGTAGCAGCCTTCCTGGGACACAAAGCTGCCGGTTATGTGATAAGAAGGAAGTTTAGAGATGATGAGATCCAGCGCATCCTACCTGCAGATCCAGACACTGAGACTCACTCCAGAGAGGAGGAGCGCCTTGTCCAAAGCCCCAGTCAAACTAGGGAGATGATGCTAAGCAGGACAGCCGAGATGTTAGTGCCTTAATTCTCAGGACAACCGAAGGAGGCACTATTATCCTCATTGTGGTACCTTAATTCTCATGACAACACAGGCAGGCACTATTACCATCCTCATTTTACATATGGGAAGCTGAGATCGGGAGCGTTTATACCCTGCCGGAGGGCCCAGAGCTACTAAGGGCAGAGCAGGGTCTCAAAGATCATTTTACAAAAGGGGAAACTGAGGACCGTAGACGGTGAAAGTTACCAGCGCACCGTTCCCGGCGTCTGGGGCAAAGGTTAAGCGCCCTGGAGGAGGGGGCGTGGCTCAAACTTCCTTACCCTCTTCAAATCTGCTCTCTCTTTCCAAGGGGCGCTATGACGTCGCATAGGAACAAGGAGGGGGTGTTACCATGGAGACCAGAAATCCTTTCGGAAACCCCTATCTGGGGTCGGTCCCGTCGGCATCCACAACGCGGGAAGACGGGGGGTCGCACTCCTCTCCCTGGGCGCCCGTTCAGAGCACGCGCAGACCCCCGCCTCCCAGAGCGCTGACAGCGGCTTGCGAAAGACCCGCGACCCCCACGCCGTGAGGAGGGGGGCGGACCCCGCGACTCGCTGGTGCACGCCTGCTCCGCCCTTTAAAATAGGTGTGTGTCAGCTCAGCCAATCGGAAGCCGTCCTCCAGGCAGGCCCCGCCTCCTCCGTCACAATTCCCGCGTCTCTCAGTCTCCAAGGAAACCCGGGATTCAGAGCCTGGGCAGAGGGGCCCAGAGACTTCCGGGCTTTGTAGTCTCCGAAGAATAGAGAAAAGGGAGGCGCACTTGTTAGTAAAGTTGAGATTAAGTAAATGCTTTGGCCAAATGATGGTTGGGGTCCGGAAGAAGGGGGGTGCCGCAGAAGCTGCTGGGAGTTGTAGTTCAGCGCATGCGTTGGAACCGGGCTGATTCCGGAAGTGGAGAGCAGAGGCGAAGGGGCAGCCGGTGTAACAGGGAAATGTCTCCGGACCAGGCGTCTCCTTCCCCGCCCCTGCCTGGCGGGGCCCGCCGCGGTGGCTGACTCATTCCCGGGTCTCCCGGCTGTTGTAGCAAGCAAGACTCTCGCTCTCGGACGTTTTCTATCGGCATCTTGGTCTCCATGGGAACACCTACCGCTCTCTCTCCACCTTTGCCGAGTGACGTCAAAAGCGACTGACCCCGGAGAGGTCATCGACGCTGCGCTTGGGCTTGGAGGAGGCGGTGAGCGCATGCGTCGGGGGTTGGAGGAGGCGATGGAAATCTTCCCTGGAAAGCACACGTGGGTGGCGGTGGCAGGGATTGGAGGGCTTCCTGCTTCATTGACTCGTCTGGTGTTGTTTGGGAGAGGCTTCGCTTAATTCACTGTAAACAACTAGCACTGTAGAAAAGTCAGTCAGCGGTGGAGGCAGCGTATGCTCGCTGCCCTGCCTGACGTCCACGCTGGGTTCTTCTGACAAACCTTAATATCCCCCACACCTGACACTCCATCTAAATATTCCTCACTTCCAATAGTGAAGGTCTAGTTTTTCAAGCAGCAGAGCCCCTACTGCTGCCCATTATCTTAACATTTGGCAGCTGGCTTCTCCTTGACTTCAGCCTGCTTGACCGCTTTTCCTAGGACAGCCACATCAGAGCAGAGAAGCAGGCTCCAAAGAGCTTAATTCCAAGAAAGGGCCTGAGGATGGAAAGAGAGGGAGAGAGAGAGGAACACAGGCATATAAAGAAAGTTAGATATGGAGAGGAGAGAGAAGGAAAGAGGACAGAGAGACATTGTGTGAGTGAGTGTGCAGGCACAATTATGAAGGTGAGCCAAGGACAGGCCATTCCAATGGGACTTATAAATTTCCCCCTCTGCTTTTCTCATCAAACAATTGCCTCCAATTTAAAATTCTTGTTTCTGATCTTAACTTATCCGTGGGAGAGAAATAAGAGGTTAGTGAGTCTTGAGCTTTCTAGTGACTGGAGTTTACTCCTGAGAGTGAGTTTGAAGAGGAGCTAGATATACACAGAGCCTGACCTCAATCTGATTTTAACTCTCTGCCACACTATCCCGGTTGTTTGCTGTATTCCTCACGTGCATTATATTTTTTGAGTAATTTTAGGGTGTGATGTCTCAACTGTCTGAATTGAGTTCATTCAGTTATTCTGTTGTAGAATTTGAGAGAGGTTCAATTATTTGCGTATAGAGAGGCCAGGACTCAGGAATGATTTTGAGAAGGAAAAATGATTTATTGACGGCTGGCCGGAATTGGGAGCTTTCTGTTTCAATCCCGAGCCCTGAACAAGAGTTTGAATCCCTTTTTATACAGAGAGGAAAGGCCAAATGGTCCTTTTGTTTCAGTTCTCAATTGGCTTCAATCAGCATATATCTTTCACATCTTAGGTAAGCTTTTAGCATGGACTTCAAACATTCTAGATAAGCTTTTTAGCATATTTTGTTTGCATTTCCCCTAAATACTTAAAGTTTATAGACCTTGCATTGTTAAACTGTTTCCTGGAACTGGAGTCCTTGCCATTGTTACCAAGAGCAGGACTGCACCTTTTTAGTGTCACACTCACAAGTCAGAGAGCTTAGGTTAAATCTCTGAAGAGACAAAGAGCCTCCTCATTGATCAATTCCTCATTGATCTCTTCAACAAAATTCTAAGGGCCTATTTTGAACAAGGCACTTTTCTAGAAGTTCATTAAATGTAAAAATTTAGAGATTCAATTGTATGTGAAGACTTGCTCACATTCATTTCCTTTAAAGTTTTTCTCCGAGTGAATTCTCAGGTGTCAAATCAGGACTAAGCTCTGGCAGAAAGTTTTCCCGCATGCCTTCATTAATAAGGTTTCTCTCTGGTGTTGGGTTTATGTTGAAGACTTTCACACACTTGGTGCATGTTATATAAATAAGTGAAAGACGGTTCCTGTGCTTTGTTTACTTGTTCAAAGAAGCATGGAACCATACATTCATTTCAACAAGTATACAGTTCATTATAGAAACAATTGGGAAGGATTGAAAAGGGATCACAAGGGGATTTGGTAGGGAAATCCCTACAGATGATTACTCAGCTACTTTGTGGGCTTATCTTCTCATGGTACAGGAGATATTTTCCCACCTTGCCTTTGGGCAGGCAGGTGTTAGTCTTCAAAGGACCCAAGTCATTACCTTCTAAATTAGCAGTCCAGGGCACAGAGCAGACTGTTTGGGAAAGAAAATATCTGGGAGATGGAGGAAATTCAAAGATTGAGCTAAGATGGAGCAGGATCACTAAAAGGAACAGCAAGGGTCATTTCTAAGAAAGAGAAGGAAGAAGAGAGAAATTTATTTGTACATTTATTCACAAATTCATTCCTTCTCAAACTCTTTGCCTGAGCCCCCAGGGTCCTACATGACCTGCTCTAATCCCACTTCCTCCCACTGTCCCCAGTCTACACTCCTCACAGATTATGATCCACCACCTTGTGCCTCCAACACGCCATGCTGTTCCACCACCTGGAAGGTGCTTCTCAGAGCTTACTGCACTGGCTCCTCTTCATCTTATAGCACAAACATCTCCTTGTCAGAGTGGTGCTCCTGACCCCTCAAGGTCCTCTCTGTCATGCCATGTTGTGGCATGTATCAGTATCTCATTCCTTTTTATAGCTGAGTAGTATTCTATTGAATCAATATGCCACATTTTGTCCACTCACCAGTCCATGTACACAGCCCATTTATTTATATATTCTTTATGGCTGCTTCCACTACAATCACAGAGATGACTAGTTGCAACAGAGATAGTATAGGCCACAAAGGCAAAAATATTTACAATCTGGCTCTCTAGAAAGAAATTTTGCTGATACCTGGTGTAGTGGGTCACACAGACACCCTCATATGAAACTTAAAATATGGTGCGACTTGTGCTTAAAAATATGGCCAAGGAGAGCATGAAATCCCATTCAATTCATTCAGCTGTCCTCCCTGTATAACAAGAGCTGGTTTTGGCTTCCCAAATAAAGTCATGTCTGGCTGAGTCTTGAGGACTGGGGTGCATCTAGGCTGATAAAGGGTCTCTAACGCTATTCAAGACAGAGGGACTGGCATGTGCAATGGCATAAAGGAGGGGTTCAAGTGGTGCTTTTTAGTTTAAAATGGACAGAGAATGGAATGTGGGTGGGGATGGAGGCAGAAAGAGATGTTGAAAAGGGGTGGATTTGATAGCACTGGCATTGAAGATGGAGATGACCACATAAGAAGTTTAGATGGTCTAAAAGAGTCAAGAGTGACCCTCATGCAAGAACCAGGAAGAAAATGGAGATCTCAGACCTACAGTTTAAGTGTTAAATGCTGCCAACTGAGCGAATGAACTTGTGAGTGGATGCTTCCCCAAGCCTAGATGTAAGAGGTAGCCTGGCTGACAGCTTGACTTCAGCCCGGTGAGCCCCAAAGCAAAGAACCCAGCCAAACCCACCTAACTCCTGACCTATGCAACTGAGATAATAAATGGTACTATTTTAGGCTGTTAAAGAATAAATAAAAAGGTGGGAGAAGAAGGAAGGGTCCAGAACCTGAGAACCTTTGGATGCTGCCCATGCCAAGGGGTTGAAGTTGACTGGGGGAGGTGCTCTCAAATCACACCCTGTGGAACTCTGGGATCCTTTGGGGTTTCCACATATGCATACTTTGATTCTTGTTTAAAAATGAGACTATTTTTCAAAGCTGTGATAAAAATACCACATACACTTAACTTTTCCTGTCTTTGGAGAACTGCATCATCCTTCTGTACAGGTTTTTTTTTTTTTTTAAACCTTGGAAGAACCGCTATTAACTGAAAAGCATCCTGAGATTACAAGTCAAGCTGTTCTATAATTGTTACCAACTGCAATTACTTACTTGTATAGAATTAAGATTTTCCCCCAAAGAAACACACAGAATTTGGGGATATATGTAGAAGAATGAAAGTATTACCATCTCACACCTTATACACAGATCAACTCAAGATATATCAAAGACCTAAATATAAGAGCCAAGACCATAAAGACCTTGGAAAGAAGTGTAGGGAAACATCTACAGGACCTTGTAATAGGAAATGGCTTCATGAACTTCACACCAAAAGCATGAGCAGCAAAAGAACAAATAGATAAATGGCGCTCTGTCGTGGTCCCTAGGCGAGCAGCGGGAGTCCCTCAGGTGCAACGGTAAGGACCAGGAAGGAATGAGGGTCCAACAGTGAGCCCCTGATACTAATGACTATGCTTGTGAGTCTATACACCTGAAATAAGAACAAGGCCTAGAGCAGCACTGTGCCTAAGAGTTTCCTCCTGACATCCTCCATGTTACTCAAATGTGGCCAGTCTCAAAGCCAAACTCAGCATGTAAATGCAATGCCTTCCCCCCAGTGTGGGACATGACACCCAGGGATGAGCCTCCCTGGCACCGAGGGATCACTACCACATACCAGCTGAAGATGCAACTAGAAAATGACCTTGAATTAAAGGTTCAACGTGGACCAGCAGAATATCCCTGTCTACATATAATAATAGGAGTTAAAAATGCTGTTTGACCTAAATCAAGGGGGAAATGGAAAGGACAAATGAGTTTATATGGCTATAAGTCTCTAAAAAAGAGTCTGGAGGTTGTCAGAAGGATTGCCCTTATGCACACCTGAGCAGAGTCTCAGAGACAGATAAAGTAGATATAACCCCAGGTATTGGTTCTTTTGAGGGCTAAAGAGACCCACAGGTTCTATGGTCATGGGGCTGTGTTTTTGTGTGATGGAGCTGGACTCAGATGGGATCTCTTTTCACAAGCCTTTCATGCTACTTTACTGGAATTATATTTGGTGCTGGGGTTTAAGATATATCTAGGGGATTTCAATCTCTGGACTGACAATATGATAGCCAGGCCCTGAGCCTCAACAGACTTCAGCTCCTACACTCTGGGGTAAGTCCAATAAATCAAAGTGTAGGAGCTGAAGTCTGTTGAGGCTCTGGGCCTGGGTGTCATATTATCAGTCCAGAGACTCAAATCCCCTAAATATATCTTAAACCCCAGCACCAACTGCAATTCCAATAAAGCAGCATGCAAGTCTTGTGAAAAGAGTTCCCCTCTGAGTCCGATTCCATCACGCAGAAACACCACCTCCAAAGAATGGCCATCTGCCATGGCAGTGAACCCCATCTGCCATGACCATAGAACCCGTGGGTCTCTTTATCCCTCAAAAGAACCAATACCTGGGGTTGTATCTACTTTATCTGTCTCTCAGACTCTGCTCAGTTGTGCATAAGGGCATTCCTTCTGACAACCTCCAGACTCTTTTTTAGAGACTAATAGCCTTATAATCTCATTTCTCCTTTCCATTTCCCCCTTACATTAGGTCAAACAGCATTTTGAAGTCATGTTATTATATGTAGACAGGGATATTGTGCTGATCCGTATTGAACCTTTAATTCAAGGTCATTTTCTAGTTGCATCTTCAGCTGGTATGTGGTAGTGATCCCTCGGTGCCAGGGAGGCTCATCCCCGGGTGTCATGTCCCATGCTGGGGGGAATGCACTGCATCTACATGCTGAGTTTGGCTGTGAGAGTGGCCACATTTGAGTAACATGAAGGCTGTCAGGAGGAAATTCCCAGGCACAGTGCTACTCTAGGCCTTATTCTTATTGCAGGTGTATAGGCTCAAAAGCATAGCCATTAGTATCAGGAGCCCACTGTTCGGCCCTCCTTCCTTCCTCGTTCTTGCCGTTGCACCTGGGGGACTGCCACTGCTCCCCCAGGGTCCATGACAGTGACCCCCCGGGCAGGGGCCCAGTACCCCCCCAGGTGTTGTTTTTAATTGTTTCCACTATGAGTATATCTAGACATTAGTATATACCCTGGGCATATGCCCTGTATAACTCCCTGTCAACCATATATATCCTGTCAATAACATCCTATATCAGTATTCCTCCGCTGCCATTGTTGAACCACTCTGTGATCCAAAACTTCCTGTAAAGTGAATCCCAACATAATGTCAGCTTCACAAGAGTCTTAGATCACTGAAATTCATATATACAATATACAGTACTTCCCCAGATCCACCATAAAACCTTTTCCCTTCCACAGTAGTAATCTTTTAACTTATTCATATCATATTTCCTGAAACTGATATACAGATTCCAAGACAATGGCTTTCAAACAAGGTGACATTTGTGCTTACTATGTGGTCCATACTTTAGGTTGTACAGTTTTCTAAATTTTTTAGTTATCCTATGTTTTGCCTTATGGTTTACATTATTAGTCTGCCATCCCCTATATGTTTTTGGTGTAATATTACATGTTTTATATTCATCTTCGTGTACTCTCACAAAACTCCTCTCTTGCCCCCATATTTACCTAGGTTCCATCCATTCCACATCCATTTTCCCCTCCCCTTGGTGCCCATAACGCCAGCCAATCTCCATTTCCCGAGAAGCCATGTCCAGAGATACTTGCAGCAGTATTCAGGGCCTGACTTTCTCAACTGCCGTAATGCCCTGGGAGCCATCGTTTCTCACGAGAGATACAGTTCTCTCTATTTGACGGCATTAGTCCTCCCCGGGATGTGGGTCCACCCCAACTCTCACTTCTTGGATCTCTTCCCAATGGTACAACACACCTTGGCAAAATGAGCCTTCAGCTATTCCTCCGGAGTCCATCCCGCATCAGACCATACCCCCCGAGCATCCTAAACAGGTAACCCTCCTACTTATACTTTGATACGATTTTCTCAACATTTTGTTCTCAACGAACACCTGACACTCTCCCATGTTCGTATGTTGCCCCTCCCTCCCCCCAATTTTTGGACAATATTACCCCTCTGCCCATCCCCAGCCCCCCTCAAACCCACAAAGCCCCACCCGAAGGCAACCCCTTGCCCCCATTTTGTCCCTTCTTTGTGCTCATACTTACCGCCAGCTCATCAGAGATTCCACCCCTGCAGACGTTAACTCACATCCTTCCTCCACCCCCCGATTTCCTGTAAGCCTCTTTTCCAGACTCTAGCTCTCTGAGGTAGTTTGCTTATTTCATATCATTGAGGTCATGTAGTATTTGTCCTTCAAGGCCTGGGTTGCTTCACTCAACATAAGATTCTCAAGGTTCATCCATGTTATCACGTGTGATTGTAGTGTATTTGTTCTTACAGCCGAGTAGTATTCCATTGTGTGTGTATACCACATTTTATTGATCCACTTGTCTGTTGATGGACATTTGGATTGATTCCAACTTTTGGCGATAGTGAACAATGCTGCTATGAACATTGGTGTGCATATATCGGTTTGTGTCCTTGTTTTCAGTTCTGATGGGTATATACCCAGCATTGGTATTGCTGGGTCATATGGCAAATCTATGTAGTTTTTTGAGAAACCGCCAAACTGTCCTCCAGAATGGTTGGATCCTTCTGCATTCCCACCAGCAGTGGATGAGGGTTCCCCTTTCTTCACATCCTCTCCAGCATTTGTATTCTTCTGTTTTTTTCATAGCTGCCAATCTTATGGGAGTAAGATGGTATCTCATTGTGGTTTTGATTTGCATTTCCCTGATAGCTAGCGATTTGGAGCATTTTTTCATGTACTTTTTAGCCATTTGTATTTCTTCTTTGGAGAATTGTCTGTTTAAATCTTTTTCCCATTTTTTAAATGGGTTATTTATCTTTTTGTTTTCAAGATATATGAGTTCTTTATATATGCAAGTTATAATTCTCTTATCAGATATATGGTTGCCAAATATTTTCTCCCATTGTGTGGGTTCCCTTTTTACTTTCTTGACAAACTCCTTTGAGGTGCAGAAGGCTTTAATTTTGAGGAAGTCCCATTTATCTATTAGTTCTTTTGCTGCTCGTGCTTTTGGTGTGATATTCATGAAGCCATTTCCTATTACAAGGTCCTGTAGATGTTTCCCTACACTGCTTTCCAAGATCTTTATGGTCTTGGCTCTTATATTTAGGTCTTTGAACCATCTTGAGTTGATCTTTTATAAGGTGTGAGATGGTAATCCTCTTTCATTCTTCTACATATGGCTATCCAGTTCTCCAAGCACCGTTTGTTGAATAGTCCATTCTCTCCCAGTTGAGAGTGTTTGGTGGCTTTATTGAATATTATATGGCTATACACATGAGGTTCTATATATGAACTTTCAATTCAATTCCATTGGTCTGTGTGTCTCTCCTTATGCCAATACCATGCTGTTTTCACTACTGTAGCTTTGTAGTATGTTTTGAAGTCAGGCAGTGTGATTCCTCCTATTTCGTTTTTCTTTTTCAATATGTCTTTGGCTATTCGGGGCCTCTTTCCTTTCCAAATAAATTTCATAGTTAGTTTTTCTAGTTCCTTAAAGAAGGCTGTGTTGATTTTTATTGGGATTGCATTGAATGTGTAGATCAGTTTTGGTAAGATAGACATCTTAATAATATTTAGTCTTCCTATCCATGAACAAGGAATATTCTTCCATTTATTTAGGTCTTCTTTGATTTCCTTGAACAGTCTTATATAGTTCTCAGTGTATAAGTTTTTTACCTCTTTAGTTAAATTTATTCCTAAGTATTTGATTTTTTTATTTACTATTGTGAATGGTATTTGTTTCTTGATTTCCTACTGATCTTGCTCATTATTGGTGTACAGAAATGCTACTGATTTTTGCACATTGATCTTAGAACCTGCGACTTTGCTGAACTCATTTATGAGTTCTAGAAGCTTTGTTGTAGATCTCTCAGGGTGTTCTATGTACAGGATCATGTCATCTGCAAATAATGAAATTTTGACTTCTTCCCTTCCAATTTGAATGCCTTTTATATCTGGTTCTTGCCTCAGTGCTCGAGCAAGTACTTCCAAGACAATGTTAAATAGGAGCGGAGACAATGGGCATCCTTGTCTTGTCCTGAGTTTAAAGGGAAGGATTTCAGGATTTCGCCATTGTAAACAATGTTGGCTATAGGTTTTTCATATATACTCTTTATCATGTTCAAAAAGTTTCCTTGTATTCTCATCTTTTGGAGTGTTTTTATGAAGAAGGGGTGCTGTATTTTGTCAAATGCCTTTTCTGCATCTATAGATATAATCATGTGATTTTCTTCCTTCAATCTGTTTATATGGTGTATCACATTAATTGATTTTCTTATGTTGAACCATCCTTGCATACCTGGAATAATTCCCACTTGGTCGTGGTGTATAATTCATTTAATGTGTTTTTGAATATGATTAGCAAGTATTTTGTTAAGTATTTTTGCGTCTAGGTTCATTAGAGAAATTGGTCTGTAATTTTCCTTTCTTGTGGTGTCTATGTTTGGCTTTGGTACTAGGATAATGTTGGCATCATAGAAGGAGTTTGGCAATGTTCCTTCTGTTTCAATTTTTTGGAATAGTTTCACCAGGATTGGTGTTAGTTCTTTCCGGAATGTTTTGTAGAATTCACCTGTGAAGCCATCTGGCCCTGGGCTCTTCTTAGTTGGGAGATTTTTAATGACTGATTCTATCTCTTTGCTTGTGATTGGTTTGTTAAGATCATCAATTTCTTCTTTCGTCAATATGGGCTGCTTATGTGTTTCTAGGAATTTGTCCATTTCCTCTAAATTGTCATTTTTGTTGGAATATAGTTTTTCAAAGTATCCTCTTATGATAGTCTTTATTTCTGTGGGGTCAGTGGTGATATCGCCTTTCTCATTTCTTATTTTGTGTATTTGCATCTTCTCTCTTTTTTTCTTTGTTAGTCTCGCTAAAGGTTTGTCAATTTTGTTGATCTTCTCAAAAAACCAGCTCTTGGTCTTGTTCATTTTTTCAAGTGCTTTCTTATTTTCTATTTCATTTATTTCTGCTCTTATCTTTGTTATTTCCTTCCTTCTTCTTCCTGTTGGGTTACTTTGTTGTTGTTTTTCTAATTCCGTCAAAAGTGCAGTTCGTTCTTCAATTTTTGCTCTTTCTTATTTTTTGATATGTGAATTTATGGCTATAAATTTCCTTCTCTACTGCTTTTGCTGCATCCCATAAATTTTGGTATGTTGTTTTATCATTATCATTTGATTCAAGGTAGTCATTGATTTCTTTTGAGATTTCCTCTTATATATTTCTTTAAAATGAATAAATAAAATAAAATTTAAAAAAAAGAATTTGGAAATCAATGACTAACAAAAGATGGCAAAGATCATCCATAACCTCTGCCTGCAAATCTCATCAATTGGCTTCCTAAAAGTAAATAGTATAGAGTTGAATTTATTGAAAAATTTATAGTGATAAAAATCTACTTTAAAATCTTTTATATTTTGAGATTCCATGTAAGATTTCATTAGAAAGTTGTTCTGGTTTTATTTTTATTTTATTTTTTAAGATTGAACATCACTGATGTTGAAATCCCACCTGTGGGTTTTAAACGAGGGGATGGGCTGTCATATGATGGGGTCTGCCTTTTTAAAAGTTCACTCTGGCTACTGAGTGGAGGATGGAATGCAGGCAGGGCAAGAGAGGGTGTAGGGAAGCCAGAGAGGAAGCTGATTATAGCCATCCAGGCAAGCAAAAGCAAGTTAGAGAGATCTCATGTGAGTGCACATCTCATCCTCTCCATCACCCAGATGTTAGACTGAGTTGCTACAGCTCTCATAAGGCCCCAGTAGCCTCTTGACTGCCCTCACTGCTTTACTGCAAATCACAGGGCCATGTCCCTCTTCCATTAAAAGCCTTTCAGTGGCTTCCCGTGGCTCTTGGGATCAAGTCCAAAATGCTCGATGTGGTCTGCTTGTGCATATCACATCTTCTCCTGCCACAGCAGTCTCCACCCCCTCCCTCTTCTCCAGCCACCATCCTCCTTTCAGGCACTTTGATGCTAATTTCCACCCAGGGCCTTTGTGCAAGTTGAACCCTCCACCTGAATTCTCTTTGGCCCATTTTCTGTCTGTCTGTCTTCTTCTTGTTCTATATGTCTTTGCTTTAATAATATCACTTTCCCAGGGAGGTTTTCTTTACTGCCAACCAGTCTATGTTATGGCTCTTCTCTTTTCTCTCTCACAACATCCTGTGCTTTTCCTGTGTAGCTCTAAGCATCAGCTGTAAGCATGTACTTATTTTTTCATTTCTGTCTCCCTTGTCTGGAATACAACCCTCATGAGGGCAGGAAGCATGTCTTCCTTGCTCACTGATGAATCCAGAATCCAGTATACAGCAGTAGCTCCAAAACAATTTTGTTGGGTGGATTCTTCAATAAGTTACACATAGAATTACCATATGACCTAATAAAGTGCATACCCCCAAAGAATTGAAAACCTGTGTTCAAACAAAAACTTATACATGCATGTTCAAAACAGCATTATTCACAACAGGCAAAAGGTGAAACCAATCCAAATATCCATCATCATATGTGCAGATAATCAAAATGTGGTTTATCCATACAATGGAACATCATTTTCTCATAAAAGTGAAAAAAATTCTGATACATTCTACAACACAGATGAATCTTGAAAACATGCCATGTGAAGGAAGCCAGACAGAAAAGTGTCACATATTGTATGATTTCATTTGTATGAAATATCCAGAATAGGAAAAGCCATAGAGAGAGAAGAGACTAGTGATTTATAGGAATATGCGTGTAAGGGAAAGAGGAAATAATTGGTTTGAGGGTGATGAAAATGTGCTGGAATTAGATAGGGATGGTGGTTGCACATTATGAATATACTAAATGTCACTAATGGTAAATTTTATATTATGTGTATTTTACCACAATAGAGATTTAAAAATTTTATTGAGTGAATTAATGAATGAAGTCCGTGGTCCTAATTAGAGTTTCTGAAACCACCTGATATCCCTACCTCGACACTAGACATCTCCCCCCAATTAGGACAAAGCCTCTCCCCATCAAAGCATACATGACATCCAAGTCTGGGTTACAGTAGCGGCAGTAACACTTGAGAGGATGATGAAGGAGTGCACTGGGAACAGAGAAAGGAACAGTGAGGTGTGACAGGCTGGTTTCCATCCCTATCTTTTCTCCATCTTTCCTTCCCCATTGTGAAATCCTCACATGTCTATCTCGCCTTACCGCTCACTGCTCCCATGTTCTGCCCATCTTTCAAACCTTCTCCAAGTGTCTCTCTCATAGCATCATGTGCTTTTCCTCTAAGCACCGTCTTGAATCATCTAATTATCCCCCATCTCCAGGGTGACACCATCCTCTAGCCTGGGGTTTCCCTGTCTCTGCACTGTTGACATTTTGAGCTGGACCATTCTATGTTGCAGAGGCCTGTCCTCTGCATCCTTGGCTTCTACCCACTGTCCACCAGTGTGCCTCCCCTTTTCAGCATGGTGGCAACTGCCAAAGCTCCAGATATTGCCGTATGTCCCCTGAGGGGTAAACTCACCCCTGGTAGAAAACCACTGGTCTACCCAAGAGCTGAAACCAAAGCCGGGAACTCTCCCCTTCCTTGGCCCCTCCATTTCCCCCAGCTGTACACCCACTCCATCAGCAGTTCTACTTGTAAGGTAAATCCCAATGCCATCCACTTCTTCTCATCTCCACTGTCATCTCCAAATCTCCTCCCTCAACCTGTGACCTCCTTCTCAGTCCCTTTCCCCTCCCTTGATCTGATTCACTCTCCATGTACACGAACCAGAGTGGGCTTGCCACCATGACCTGCAAGGTGAGATCCTGGCCCCAGGCTCCTCACAAACCCCATTTCTTCACATTTGGCTCCTCAAAGGCACTCACTGTATTTCTGCCTCAGGGTCTTTCCTGCACATACACTTTGCTCACAGCTGTCCCCAAGTGACTCCCAGGCACTGATTTCTCAGTGCAAATATTATCTCCCTACTACCCTATACTCCCTGACACGCCCTGATTTCATTCCTTCTTGGAGCTGGCTTCTTCATTTCTTTCCTGTTCTCTTGTTTCTATTGTGTGCTTCCATAAGTTCAGGCACCTCATGGGTTTTGTTCTCCAAGTCCCCAACGCCTAGCACAGAGCCTGCCAGGCCCGTAGATGAGGAATGAATTGATGACTCCCTGCCTCTTTGCACCTTGCCCTGCTTTCCTGCACCTCTGGCCCCTGCAAAGGGTGTTCCCTCATCCTAGAATGCTTGCCCCTTCCCTGTTCAGTTGACTTGTTCTTCCTGTCCTTAAGACAGGGTGGAGGCCATCTCCTGCCTGAAGCCTCCCATAGGTTCACCCTTGCCCTAGACCACAGCAAGATCACCACCTTGTGCCCTCACACAGCCACTGAGGCTCCCAGGAAATATGACCACTGGGGAATTCTGTATTTTATTGTTGTTTTGATAGCTGTCTCCTTCATAAAATTATTATATAATTGAAAGCAGCTTATTCACTGGAGTTCCCAGCAACCTGGAACCTCCCTTAGGGGTAGCCTAGGGTTGTAAATGTTAATTGAATGAAAACTAGAATACAGAGGTGGATATGGATGTGGTTAACAGAACAAATACAAGAAAGGTCTTCTATGAACAAATATCATCAGTGTTACAAGGTGTTAAGAATATAGCCATGAATGGAAGAATACAATGTGTATACTTATGGAGTATAATTAACAATATTGTAATATTTTTGCATGAATGTCATGCAAAATGTTAAGGATCAATAATAAGGGGCTATGGGATTTTTTCTTTGACTAAGGAAAATGTTCAAAGATTTACTGAGGTGTTGGCTGCATAACACCATAATGAAAGTGAGAGCCAATGAATGTACACTTTGGGTAGAATGTACAAGGCTTGGGATGTATAACACGGCGAACCATGTGGTGGAATATAGACTGTGGTTAGCAGTGCAAATATACACGTGTTCTTTCAGAAACTGTAACAAATATACAATACTAATACATGGTGTTAATAGGAGGGGGTGGGTGTATGGAAACATATACTAAACGTAAGCTATGGGCCATAGTTAGAGGTAATAGTCTGATGATGTTCTTTCATAGTCTGTAACAAAAGTTCCACATTAATGTAAACTTGTTGGTGGAGGGGTGATTATGGGAATTCTGCACATCATGCATGATTGTGTTGAAAGCTTACAACTTATGTATTTTAAAAAATGAAAGTAATTAGAAAAGAACCTCCTTTACATGTTGGATGGAAGGAAAGGGGGAAGGAAGAAAGGAAGGAAGGAAAGAGGGAGGGTGGGAGGAGTAAGCGTGAAGGAGGGAGGGAAGGAGGAGGAAGAATCTTTTACAAGAGGGATCTCCTCTCTTACCTTTGCTTGCTTGGCACTCTCATTCTCTTCACCTCCCTTCCCCTGTGCCCTCCTCTTTCTCTTGCCTTCCACTCTCGCCTTCTATTTACCCTCCTCACTCCTTGGAACAAGGCCCTGGAGTGCTGGCTCCTTCTTACCCAGTCTCCTTTGTTGTAGGACACCAACCAGAAGCTGAAAATCATGTAGGCACATTTCAAAATGTTTCAATTGTTCCTTCTCTTCAGAGCTGGTGTCTTGGTGGGGTGATAGCTTGGGGAGGCTTAACTGGGAGAAGAACCCAATGATTTAGGATGATGGTAATCCATTCCAGTTCTCAAACTCCGTCATTTCCAAATCTCCATTTCTAGCATAGGACTCCATTTCCAGCATAGGACTCCATTTCCAGCATAGGACTGCCTTCTCAACATCAAACCTGTCTCTGTCTGCCTCCTGAACTGAAGTTTTGGTCTATACCCAGGGTTCCCCCCATCTTGATGACTTTGCCACCACACATGCACTACCCAAGACAAATAATCAGTAAACATTTCAGCTTGCTCACTCCTCACATCCCTGACATGACCCTGCCAGACCCTTATATTTCCACCATCTCTCACAAAACTCTCCCTCCTCACCATCTCAAGGTGCCAGCCTCCAGCTCCCCTCTTGGTTATTTCATCAGCCTCCCACTCCATACTTTATCTGCCTCAATCCATCATCTATGTGGGTTCCAGAAAGATCTTCCCAGAACCCAGATCTGACAATGTCATTTTGTTTTAAACCTAATATAGTGCACAGATGTCATTTCTCAAAGATTTGCACATTAAACTTTTTATTAAAGTATACCCAGAAAAACTCGTTTGTAACAAAGTAAACATCTATGTTTAAAAAGATCCTCAAATGAAAAAATAGAACATTACCAGCATATCATAAGCACCTCTAGATACCCCCTTTCCCAGTCACTACCTCTCTTCACAAGTATTTATTACATGCACAACCATATTGTCTGTAAATAAGGAGGGATTCATTTCTTCCTTCTCAATCTTTGTACCTTTAATTCTCTTTTTATGGCCTGGGTAGCACTTGCATTTGACAGTAAAATAAGGACTTGAAATGTGATAGAAAGAATTTTTGTCTCATTTATGATTGTGGGGGCAGTTTTAATATTTTGCTCTTAAACAGTTTGTTTTCTGTAGGTTTTTATAACTACTCTTCATAATATTACAACCTTTCCTTCTATTTCTGGTTTTCTGAGTTTTCTTTTTAATTATGAATGACTTGAATACTATATTCTTTTTGTATCTACTAAGATGATAATATGATTTTTCCTTTTATGTTAATAAGGTAAGAATTAGAATAACATTTACATAGTAAAATATCCTTGCATTCCTGGGATAAACTCAACATGGTCTTGATTTTTTAAACCCATTGCTGGATTGCATTTGCTAACAGTTTGTCTAGGATTTTCACATCTATATTGTGGAACAGATTGACCTGAAATGTTCTTTTCTTCTACCGTCTTAGTCAGATTATTGTGTCACGTTTATGTGGCCTTTAATATGAACTGAAAATGTTGACTGATTTCTAGTATCTGGAATAATTTATGTAAGGACAGTGTGATTTCTTAAAGTTTGGAAGAATATGGTATTAAAGTCATGTGATCTTGGAAGGTATTTTGTTTTGTTTTTTGTTTTTCCAAATTCTACTCAATTTATTCATTTTTTAAAAAAAATATTACATTCAAAAATATGAGGTCCATTCACCCCCACCACCCCCACCTCACCACTCCCCCCACAGTAACACTCTCCGCCATCATCATGACACATCCACTGCATCTCGTGAGTACATCTCTGGGCATCTCTGCACCCCATGGCCTGTGGTCCACACCATAGACCACACTCCCCCACATTCCATCCAGTGGGCTATGGGAAGACATACAATGTCCGGTAATTGTCCCTGGAGCACCACCCAGGACAACTCCAAGACCCGAAAATGCCTCCACATCTCATCTTTTTGTATATATGTGGGAAGGTATTTTGTATATATGGGGAAAGTTTTTTTTTTTTAGATTTTTTTTATTAAAATTATTTATTTTTAAAAATTACATTAAAAAATACGAGGTCCCAATCAACCCCACCACCCCCACCCCCCACTCCCCCCACAGCAACACTCTCTCCCATCATCATGAGACATCCATTGCACCCAGTAAGTACATCTCTGAACATCACTGCACCCCGTAGTCAATGGTCCACATCATAGCCCACACTCTCCCACATTCCATCCAGTGGGCCCTGGGGGGATCTACAATGTCCTGTAATTGTCCGTGAAGCACCACCCAGGACAACTCCACGTCCCAAAAACGCCTCCACATCTCATCTCTTCCTCCCATTCCCCAAACCCAGCAGCCACCATGGCTACCCTTCCCACACCCATTCCACATTTTCTCTGTGGACATTGGATTGGTTGTGTCCATTGCACATCTATATCAAGTGTGGGCTTAGATTCCACATGGATACTGGATGCACTCCTCCTGCTTTCAGTTGTAGACACTCTAGGCTCCATGGTGTGGTGGTTGACCTTCTTCAACTCCATGTTAGCTGAGTGGGGTCAGTTATATGTGGGAAAGTTTTAAAATTACATATTAAATCTCTTTAATACATATAGGACTATACAGTTTTTCTATCTCTTTTCTTGATCACTTCTGGTAATGTATGCTTTCCTAGAATTTTGTCCATTTCATCTAAACTTTGAATTTTATTGGCGTGTTTTTTTTTCCAAACTTATCACCTTTTTTAATACCTGCCGGATCTATCATGATGTTCCCCTTTTTCCTTCCTGATATTGGCAATTTGTGTCTTCTCTATTTTTTTTTCTTATCAGTCATGATAGAAGTCTAAAGTTTTATTAGGCACTTCAAAGAATCAGCTGTTTGTTTTATTGACCTCTTTGTATACTTTGTTTCTACTTCATTTCCCTCCTTCTACTTAGGTTTATTTTGGTTGTATTTTTCAAAATTCTTCAATTTTGGCTACTCAAATAATTGATTTTTAGCCTTTCTAACTTCTTTGCTTTTAATATAAACATTTAAGATTACAAATTTCCTTCCAACCAGAGCTTTGGCTGCATATGATAAGATTGGAGATGTGATATTCTCACTATCATTCAGTTCAAAATTCTTCCTAATACTTTTGCAATTTCTTCTTGGACATATTTAGAAGTATATTTATTAATTTATAGATTTTTATGGATTTTATAATCTTTATGTGAGTCATATCTAGCCTAATTCCAGTGTATTCAAAGGACATATTTAAATGATTTCAATGTAAAATTAATTGAGGCTTCCTTTATGACCCAACATATAACCAATTTTGGTAACATTTCCATGTTACCCTGAAAAACTGCATTCTTTCAATGTTGGGTGTATATATATCCAACATATACATACACACACATACATAACAACTAATCACATTTGTTACTTGTGTTTAAATATTCTATATTCTTAAATATCTACTTGTTCTATCATCTTGTAAGCAGTAAACATTTGGGTGCTGTTTGTTTTCATCCAGACTAACAATCTGAGTCTTTATTTGGAATAATAAGTTCATTTAAAGTCAGTGACATTGCTGATATAGTTATATTTATAACTATTATCTTACTATTGGTTTTCTTTTTTATTTATTTTCTTTTAAATGTTACATTAAAAAATATGAGGTCCCCATATATCCCCCATTTCACCCACGCCACCCCTCCCCCATCAACAAACTCCTTCATTGTGGCACATCCACTGCATCTGAGGAATACATACTGGAGAACAACTGTAGCACATGCACAGTGGTTCACATTGTACTCCACACTTTCCCCCAGTCCACCCAATAGGCCACAACAGGGCACAAAACATCCAGCATCCATCCATGCAGAATCACTTAGGACAACTCCAAATCCTGACAATGCCCCCAAAACATATGTCTTCTTCCCTCTCCCAAACATCAGCAGCCACCGTGGCCACCCTCTCCACATCACTACTACAATTTCTTCCCTTACTAATCACAATAGTTCCCCAGCAGAATACCAGTAAGTCCCCTCTAATCCATTCTCTATTCTTCCATCTTGTGGACCTGGGATGGCTACGTCCAGTCACCCTCTACCTCAAGAGGGGTTTTAGATTCCACATGGATGATGGATGCAATTCACCTGCTTGCAGCTGTAGGCACTATTGGCTCCCTGGTGTGGTGTTTGACTCTCTGCACTTCCCTGTCAGCTGGCCAGGGTAAGTCCAAGAAACCAGATGGTAGGATCTACAAGTCTGCTGAGACCCAGGGTCTGGCTGTCACATGAACAGTTCAGAGATTTAGGTCTCCTGAGTATACACCAACTCCAGCACCAACCACAGGTCTGGTAAAAGTGACAGAAGAGGCATGTGTAGAAAGATTATATCTGAGTCCAACTCCGTCACACTCAAGAACACAAACTCCAAAGTAGGGCCAACTGTCATGGCCCTGAACTCCAGAGCCATCTGACTTGACCATAAAACCTGTGGTTCACTGCAGCCCTCAAGGGAACCAGCACCTGGGTTTCCATCTACCTTGGCTGTCTCTGGTACCCTGCTGAAACATGCATAAGTATCACCCCCTGATGACCTCCCAAATCTTTTTTGGAGACTCTTAGCCATATAAACTCACTTGCCCTTTCCATTTCCCCCTTTTTATCCAAAGTCAAAAAGTAGTTTTTAATACCTGATATTACGTGTAGGCTGAGATATTCTGCTGATCTAAGTTGACCTCTTCATTCATGGTCTTTTTGTAGTTACATCATCAGCTGGTGCTTGGTATAAATCCCTCGGTGCAAGGGAGGCTCTTCCCCGGGAGGCATGTACAATGCTGGGGTTAAGGCAATACATCTTTATGCTGAGTTTGGCTTAGAGTGGCCACATTTGAGCAACCTGGAGGCTCTCAGGAGGTAGCTCTTAGGCACCCCACAGCTATAGACCTAGTTTGTATTTCAGGCACGCAGGCTCATAATCAGGGCCATCAATATCAAGGGCTCATTGTTGGACCATCCATCTTTATTGGTCTTTGCCATTGCACTTGGGGGATTGTTGTTGTTCCATTGGGGAATGTGATAGAGCTCCCCTGGTCAGGAATTCAGCACTCCCTCTTTTGTAGTTTCCAACTGAAACCACTATGAAAATACCCAAACCTTTCTATGTACCCTGTGTGTCTGCCCTGGGGATCTCTCTCCCAGCTGTGTACAGCCCACCAATGGCACCCCACACAAGTGCTCCTCCCCCACCATAGTTGGACCTCTCTGTAGTCCAAAACTTCTTCAAAAACGGAAGCCCAATATATTGCCTGGTTCCCTTAATAGAAAAATGAAATATAGTGATGGGTTTAAAGGTTAGATATTGAATACATAGAAATTTAGAAAAATAAAAATAAAGGAAAAATAAATTGGGGTATGAAAGAAATGAAAAAATGAAAAAGCTTTGATTTTGACATTTTGCCTTTCAATACTGCTATAGGTGTTGTCCTGTATGTACAGTGTCAAGGCAATTGCTTCCTTTTTCACCTCAATGTCTATGTCCTTTCTTTTTTTTTTTCTGGATTATTAAATTTCTGTTGACATAAGTTTTAGTTCACAGTAAGTCACATATACAATATATGGTACACCCATGTACCCAACATCAAACTCTTTCTACCTTTCCCAACAGTGATCTTTTTACATGTTCATATTATATTTACTGCAACTAATGTACAGATATTGAAATGATAGTTTTCAAACATGGTTCCATTTGGATTTACATTATGGTTTTTATTTTAGACTATACAATTTTCTATATTTTTAATTATCTTATGTTTTACATTATGGTTTACATTTTGGCCTATAGACTTTTATACATTTTTGGTGTAATTTAACATGACCTATATCCATCATGGCATGATCTTGTGGAACACTTCCATTGTCCCACAGTTACCCTGATTCCATGTATTCTACACTTCTTTCCCCCTCCCCTCAGGGCCCACCATGACAATCAATCTTCATTACTTGAGGACCATATTTGGAGATACTTGCAAAAATGTTGAGGGCTTCACATATTTGACTGCCTTAACCAATTGGGAACCACCAATTCTCTCAAGAGATAGAATTCACTCTGAGAACGTCAGTCCTCCCCAGGTTGTGGGTATACCTTCACTCCATTTTTTGGTCTCCACCCAATGATATAATCCACTATGACAAAATGATCACTCACACACTCCCCAGAAGCTTGTCCTGTGTCTGATGCCCCCCCTTAAGCATCCCAAACAGGCAACCTTCCATAATTCATTCTCTGAAGAGTTTTCTCTGCACCACAATTTCAACTACATACCTGACAATCTCCCATGATCAAATGTTCCCCTCACCCTCTCCCCAATTTCTTGGGCAATCTGACCCATCCTCCCATTCCTAGCACCCCTAAAGCCCACGCAGCCCCACCTAAAGTTATCCCTATGCCCCATTTTATCCCTTCCCTGTACAAATACTTACCTCGAGCTTATCATAGATTTCACCCAAGTAGCTGTCAGCTCACAACCTTTCTCTAACCTGTAACTACCTTAACGTTTATCATCCCGTCTCTAGCTCTCTGAGACAGCTTGGCTTACTTATTTCATATGAGAGAGGTCATGTACCTGGGTTGCTTCACTCAAAGTATCATTCTCAAGATTCATCCATGTTAGCGCATGTGTTTATACTGTATTTGCTCTTCTAGCTGAGTAGTATTCCATTGTATGTATATACCACATTTTATTTATCCATTCATCTATTGATGGGCATTTGGGTTGATTCCAACTTTTGGCTATTTGGAATAGTGCTGCTATGATCATTGGTGTGCATTTATCAGTTTGTGTCCTTGTTTTCAGATCTTCTGTGTATAAACCCAGCAGTGGAATTGCTGAGTCATATGGCAAATCTATAGGCAGGTTTTTTTGTTTGTTTTTGTTTTTGTTTTTGTTTTAGAAATGGCCAAACTGTCCTCCAGAATGGCTGGATCCTTCTGCATTCCCAACAGCAGTGGATGAGTGTTCCCATTCCTCCACATCCTCTCCAGTACGTGTAGTCTTCTGTTTTTTTAATAGCTGCCAGTCTTTTTTTTATAATTTATTTATTCATTTTTAAAAAAATATTACATTCAAAAATATGAGGTCCCCATTCACCTCCACTGCCCCCACCCCACCACTCCCCCTACAGTAACACTCTCCGCCATCATCATGACACATCCACTGCATCTGGTGAGTACATCTCTGGGCATTGCTGCACCCCATGGCCAGTGGTCCACACCATAGCTCACACTCTCCCATGTTCCATCCATTGGGCCATGGTAGGACATACAATGTCTGAATAGCTGCCAGTCTTATGAGAGTGAGATGGTATCTAATTGTTGTTTTGATTTGCATTTCCCTAATAGCTAGGGATTTTGAGCATTTTATCATGTGCTTTTTAGCCATTTGTACATCTTCTATGAAGAAGTGTCTGTTCAAATCTTTTTCCCATTTTTAAATGGGCTGTTTGTCTTTTTATTTTCAAGATATGTGTTCTTTATATATGCAAGATATGTCTCCTATCAGATATATGGTTAACAAATATTTTCTCCCATTGTGTAGGCTCTCTTTTCACTTTCCTGACAAACTCTATTGAGTGCAGAAGGCTCTAATTTTGAGGAAGTCCAATTTATCTATTTGTTCTTTTGCTGCTCGTGCTTTTGGTGTGAAGTTCATGAAGCCGTTTCCTATTACAAGATCCTGTAGTTGCTTCCCTACTTGCTTTCCAAGGTCTTTATGGTCTTGGGTCTTTATTTTTAGGTCTTTGATTTATCTTGAGTTGAGTTCTGTATAAGGTGTAAGTTGGTAATCCTCTTTCATTCTTTTACATAGGGATATCCAGTTCTCCAGGCACCATTTGTTGAAGAAGCCATTCTCTCCCAGTTGTGAGGGTTTGGTGTCTTTGCCAATTACCATATGACTGTTTATGGGAGGATCTATATCAGAACCCTCAATTTGGTTACATTGGTCTGTGTGTCTATCCTTGTGCCAATACCATGCTGTTTTCACTACTGTAGCTTTGTAGTATGTTTTGAAGTCAGGTAGTGTGATTCCTCTAATTTCATTGTTCTTTTTCAATATGTCTTTGGCTTTTCAGGGCCTCTTTGCTTTCCAAATAAATTTCATAGTTTCTTTAGTTCATTAAACAATGATGTATTGATTTTAATTGGGATTGCATTGAATGTGTAGATTAGTTTTGGTAGGATAGACATCTTAATAATATTTAGTCTTCCTATCCATGAACAGGGAATAATCTTCCACTTATTTAGGTCTTCTTTGATTTCCTTGAACAATATTCTGTAGTTTTCTGTGTTTAAGACTTTTACATCTTTATTTAAATTTATTCCTAGGTATTTGATTTTTTAAAATTTACTATTGTGAATGGGATTTGATTCCTGATTTCCTCCTCAGATTGCTCATTATTGGTATCCAGATATGCTGCTAATTTTTGTGCATTTATCTTGTAACCTTCAACTCTACTGAACTCATTTGTAAGTTTAAAATCTTTGTTGTAGACTACTCAGGGTTTTCTATGTAAATGATCTTATCATTTGCAAATAGTGATATTTTGACTCCTTCCTTTCCAATTTGGATGCCTTTTATGTCTGGTTGTTGCCTCAGTGCTCAAGCAAGTATTTCTAAGACTATGTTAAATAGGAGGGGTGATACTGGGCATTCCTTGTTTTGTTCCTGATATTAGAGGGAAGATTTTAGGATTTTGCCATTGTAAATGATGTTAACTGTGGGTTTTTCATATACACTCTTTATCATGTTCAGGAAGTTTCCTCCCATTCTGATCTATTGCAGTGTTTATATCAAGAAAATGTGCTGTATTTTGTCACATGCTTTTTCTGCATCTATAGATATAATCATGTGATTTTTTCCTTCAATCTATTTATGTGGTGTATTACATTAATTGATTTTCTTATGTTGAACCATTCTTGAATACCAGTAAAGAACCCCATATGGTCATGGTTTATAATTTGTTTAATGTGTTGTTGAATATGATTAGCAAGTATTTTGTTGAGGATTCTGTCATCAAGATTCATTAGAAAGATTGGTCTGTAATTTTCCTTTCTTGTAGTGTCTTTGTTTGACTTTGTTTCTAGAATAATGTTGGCATCATAGAATGTGTTAGGCAATGTTCCTTCTGCTTCAATTTTTTGGAAGAGTTCAAGCAAGATTGGTGTTAGTTCTTTCTGGAATGTTTTGTAGAATTCACTTGTGAAGTCATCTGGTCCAGGGCCTTTTTAGTTGGGAGGTTTTTAATGATTGATTCTATCTCTTTACTTGTGATTGCTTTGTTGAGATCATCAATTTCTTCTGTCAATGTAGTAGGCTACTTACATGTTTCTAGGAATTTGCCATTTCCTCTGAATTTTCATTTTTGTTGGAATATAATTTTTCAAGGTATCCTTTTATGATAGTCTTTATTTCTGTGGGACCAGTGGTGATATTGCCTGTCTCATTTCTTATTCTGTGTATTTGCCTCTTCTTTTTTTCTTTGTTAAGCTAGCTAGGGTTTGTCAATTTTATTGATTTTCTCAAAGAACCAGGTCATGGTTTTGATTATATTTTCAAATGCTTTCTTATTTTCTATTTTATTTAGTTCTGCTCTGATCTTTGTTCTTTCTTTCTTTCTTCTTCAGTTGGGGTTAGTTTGTTGTTTTTTAACTAATTCCTCCAAGTGTGTGTTTAGTTATTCAACTTTAGCAATTTCTTCTTTTTTGATGTATGAATTTATGGCTATAAATTTTCCTCTCAGTACTGCTTTTGCTGCATCACATAAGTTTGGATATGTTGTGTTATTTTCATTAGTTTCAAGGTAGTTATTAATTTTTTCTGAGATTTCCTCCTTGACCCACTCTTTTTCTAAGAGTTTGTTGTTTCACTTCCAAATCTTGGTGCCAAATGTAGGCCTCTGACCCTTGCAGATTTCCAGCTTCATTCCAATGTGTCCAGAGAAATTATTTTATATGATTTCTTTCTGAATTCATTGAGACCTTTTCTTTGGCTTAGAATTTGGTCTATCATGTAGAACGATCCCTGTTCACTTGAGAAGAATGTATATCCTGCTGTATTTGTGTGTAATATTCTGTATATGTCTATTAGTTCCAGCTCCTCAAATATATTTTCAAAAATTTTGTTTCTTTATTGAATCTCTTTTGAAGTGTTCTGTCCAAAGTTGATAGTAGTGTACTAAAGTCCCCCACTATAATTGCAGAGGCATCTATTTCTTCACTTTATTTTTCCAGCATTGGCCTCATGTATTTGGAGGCACCCTTGTTAGGAGCATAAATGTTTATGATTGTTCTTTCTTCTTGAAAGATTATTCCTTTCACTAATACATAGTGTCCGTTTTTGTCTCTCACAATTGTTTTATATTTAAAGTCTATTTTGTCTGACATTAATATAGCTACTCCTGCCCTTTTTGGTTATTGTTTGCTGGTAAGATTTTTTTCCAGCCATTCACTTTCAAACTCCTGGAATCCCTGTGTCTAAGATGTGTTTCTTGCAGTCAGCATATTGAGGGGTCATATTTCCTTATTGAATCTTCCAGTCTGAGTCTCTTGACAGGTGAGTATAAACCATTGACATTCAATTTTATTACTTTCAAGGAATTATTTATATTAGCCATATTTTCTTTGGACTTCTGTTTGTCATATTTTGTTTGTCTTTTCTGTCTCTTTTGTCGTTTTAGTTGCTCTTACACACTCCTCCAACTCTGTCTCTCTTGTTTTTTTTTTTTTTTTTCTTTCTTCCAGCAGAACTCACTTTAGTATTTCTTGAAGGGCAGGGTTCTTGTTGACATATTCTCTTAGTTTCTGTTTATCTGTCAATATTTTGAACTCTCCATCATTTTAGAATGCTAGCTTAGCTAGATAGAGTATTCTTGGTTGGAAATGTTTTTCTTTCATACCTTGACTATGTCATACCACTGCCTCTGTCCTCCATGGTTTCAGATGAGAAATCGGCACTTAATCTTATTGAGCCTCCTTTGTATGTGGTGGTTCTCTTTTCTCTTGTTGCTTTTAGAATTTTCTCTTTGTCTTGAGCATTGGATAAATTGACAAGTATATGTCTTGGTGTAGGCCTGTTGGAATTCATGCTATTTGGAGTGTGTTGTGCTTCCTGGATGTGTGCATCTATCTCCCTCAGTAAACTTGGGAAGTTTTCAGTCATTATTTCCTCCAACACCCCTTCTGTCCCCTTACCCGTCTCTTCTCCTTCTGAGATGTCTATAATGCATATGTTTCTGTGATTTGCCTTGTCATTCCTGTCCCTAAGCCCCTGCTGGATTTTTTATCAACCACTTCTACTCTCTGTTTGATTTCAAATGTACTGTCTTCCATGTCAATAATTCTTTCCCCTGCCTCTTCAAATCTGCTCTTATTTGCTGAGTGTGTATTTTTGATTTCTTAAATTGTGCTGTTCATCATCATCAAATCCATGATATTTTGTGTAGGATTGCAGTTCTTCTGTATTCTCCCCAATTGTTTTATCTCTTTATCTCTTACTTCACCTCATCAAATTGGCCCCTAATATATGTTTTGAGATCTTCAATTACTTGTTCAATGTTCTGCTCCTCTCCTTGTTTTTAGTTTTTTTTTCATTGGATTGGGGTATGTTTTCCTGATTATTGGTTTGGTTTTTAGTTTTTTGTTGCTGTCTGGTCCTCATTTTATCTTGATGGGTGTAGCCAGTTGCTTACCTTCTTTGTCTGGTTCGTAGTTTAATTAGTAGTTGTTTTTGCATGCATGGTAAGTCTTCTCTTTGTCACTCTGTTCTTCTATTTCCTTTTGGTCGACTAAGTTCACTTGAAGGAAAATATTAGGGTCAGAGAAAGCAAAAGGAGTAAGAAAAGAAAATGAATAATAGTAGTTTTGATAGTAAATATTAACAGAGGAACCATGTGAGATATAGGAGAATGGATATTAGACTCATGTAAGGTATATAGAATTATAACAGTAAGAAAAGTAGAGTACATAAAAATCTGAATATAGGGAAGAATACAGTGTGAATTAAAAGGCCTGTGTGTTCAGGAGAGAGGGAACGAGAAAAGAGAGGAAAATAATATAAAGACTAAATATAAGGCAGAAAACAGAACAAAGGTATTAGAAATAAAAAGTCAAAAATTGCAAACCAAGACAGGTGTAATGTAAGAGAAACAATCAATGATGGAGGATAGAAAGTTTCAAGCAAGGAATACTATTTTTAGTTAAGTAAAATGCTTAGGGATTTGATGTCCCCCCTTTTGAAAGGGAAATCTGGGACTCTGCAGACCCAGGGCATATTCATCCATGGAACACGGGCTACAGGGGCTCAGAGGACACACACCTGGGGACCACACATCCGGCACCACAGGGCCCAGAGATGCCACCGCACAACCTACAGATCTCAGGAAACACCATGGCCACCAGCCCTAGGTTGAAGGGTCCTGCTAGTCCCCAGCTCCGACCTCTGTGCTTGTAAGCCGCAATTCTACCTTTAGCAAGACCCACCTCTGCCACTTTCTCTCCAAATCGATGTCCAAACACCCTCCACCCTGCAAGCCCCCCTGGACAGCCTGCTCTGGCAAGACTCCAACATCCTCGGCTGCCTTTTTGCAGGAGAGACCGTAAGGTGCACTCACTCAGACGCCATCTTGCCCCGCCTCTCCCCAACTGGTTTCTATTTGATGCACCTATATTATGATCCCCTTTTCTTCCTTTCTTGCCTTCTTTCCTACTGATAAAATATTTTCTTTACACAATTTTCACTCCTTTAGATGATGTTATCTATTCTTTAACCATTCCTTTAGGAGTAATTATCCTAGAGATTATAATATGCATGCTTGCTTTATTAGAAGTCAGAATAAATTACTTCTTTTATCACATCCTTGGCAATGCTGGGAATTTAGAGCACTTTATTTTATAGTATTTATTTTTTTAGTTTTCAAATCTTCATTGCTTTATACTTTTCATACAACAAATATGTAGTATTTTCTCCTAGTTGTAATGCTGGCATTCTCCACAGGCTGCTTGTCCTTTGTAAATGCCCAATCAGAACTTATTTCAGGATTAATATCTGGAAATATATATATATTTTAACGGGAATATATATATATTTAAAGGGATTATATATATGTCATCTACAGATTTTCATAATTTAGAAATGAAGCTTCTGACCAGAGTTTGGGTCTAGCTCTGCCTGGAGCCCTCAGCCTTCTCCAGTTCCACTTATGTATGCTTTGTACCCTGGTCAAACCAACCTAGACCTACCATCTCTGGAAGAGTTGGAAAACACCCAGATCCTAGCCCTATAGTTGGGAGATATCATGATATGTTCTAATAATTTGGTGAGAACTTTAGCTGGAAGTAAAGGCTGGGTTGGGCTAATCTGATCATCAGGGTGGGAGCAGATAAAACCAAACCCTACTTAGTCACTGGCCTCTGACTGCTCTTATGTCACTGCCCTTGACGAAGGCAGAGGTTTTGGATCTTCCCAATGGGCTTACTGTGGGCAAACTACACCTACAGCAGGATGGAACTGGTGACCTTTTATGCTTTAAGGCTGGTGGGTTGCCCATAAGTGGCAGAAACCATGTTTGCTCCACAGTTTCCACATAACTGGGCTTAGGGGCAGAAACCTTGTAGCAAGAGAGGACACACAAAGACTTGCACAAAGCTGCATTTCAACATTATGCTCATGCTCACTAATTTAGCAAGTTTCTTACCCTAAAGAGGAAACCAGATGTGGTGTGGTATGTGTGATCTTTTATCATCCAGGAGTCCTGCGCTGGTATCAAGTATGGATGCATGTACTACCTGAGATTTGATTTCTCCTTTCAATTCCCTTCTCATTTGTCCTTTTTACTACCTTACCTCTCCAAATATACCTTTTTAATTCAATTTAATTTTTTAATGTTAAATTAAAAAAATATGAGGTCCCCATATATCTCCCTCCCCCCTCACCCCACTCCTCCCATAACAACAACCTTCTCCATCATCATTGGACACTCATTGCACTTGGTAAATACATCTCTGAGAACTGCTGCACCACATGGTCAATGGTTCACATTATAGTTTACACTCTCTCCCAGTCCACCTAGTGGGCCATGGGAGGACATAACAATGTCCAGTAACTGTCCCTGCATTACCACCGAGGACAACTCCAAGTCCTGAAAATGCTCCCACATCACATCTCTTCTACCATCTCCCTACCCTCAGCAGTTACTGTGGCCACTTTCTCCACATCAGTGCTATATTTACTTCCATTAATAACCATGATACTTCCAGAATAGAATATCACTAAGTCCACTCTAACCCATACTCTATTCCTCCATTCTGTGGACCCTGGGATTGTTATGTCCACTCTACCTCTATATCAAGAGGGTGCTTATTTTCCACTTGGATGATGGATGCAATTCACCTGCTTGCAGTTGTAGGCACTCTTGGCTCCCTGATGTGGTGCTTGAACTTCTTCACTTCCCTGTTAGCTGGCCAGGGTAAGCCCAGTAAACCAGAGGGTAGGAGTTGCAAGTCTTTTGAGGCTCACAGCCTGGCTGTCACATGGACAGTCCAGAGCATCAGGTTCCCTGTGTATACACCCCAGCACCAACCACAGGTCCGGTAAAAGTAACAGGAGACATTTGTGAACAAAGAGCACATCTGAGTCCAACTCCATCACACTCAGGAACACAAACTCCAAAGTAGGACCAACTGACATGGCACTGAACTCCATCTGCCATGACCATAGAACCTGTGGGTCTCTGTAGCCCTCAGAAGAACCAATACCTGGTTGTATCTACTTTACCTGTCTCTGGGACTCTGTTGAGGTGTGCATAAGGGCAACCCATATGATTACCACCCAACTCTTTTTTGGAGCCTCATAGCCATATAAACTCATATGTCCTTTCTAGTTCCCCCTTTTATTTAAGGTCAAAAAGCATTTTTAACTCCTGATATTACATGTAGGCCGAGATATTCTGTTGGTCTGAGTTGACCCTTTTATTCAAGGTTGTTTTCTAGTTACATCATCAGATGGTATGTGGGAGTAATCCCTTAGCACCAGGGAGGCTCATTCCTGGGAGTCATGTCCCATGCTGGGGGGAAGGCAATGCATTTATGCTGTTTGGCTTCAAGACTGGCCACAGTTGAGCAACATGGAAGCTCTCATGAGGTAACTCTTAGGCACCCTGCAGCTCTAGTCCTAGTCCTTATTTTAGGTGCACAGGTTCACAAGCATAGTAATTAGTATCAAGGGCTCATTGTTGGGCCATTCTTCTTTATTGGTCTTAGCAACTGCACTTGGGGGAATGTTGCTCTTCCATTAAATAGAACTTCTCTGGCTAGGAATGCAGTACTCCCTCAGTTGTCATTTTTAAGAGTAACCACTATGAAAATGTCCAAATATTTTTATGTACCCTGTATATATGTCCCTTCCAACCATGTGCCCCCATCAATAACACTCCACACCAGTATTCCTCCCCTTCCATTGTTGAACCTCTCTGTGGTCCAAATCTTCAAAAATGAAGCCTAATATATTACCAGGTTCCATTAATAGTCAAATGGAATATAGTGGTAAGATTAAAGGCTAGATATAGAATACATACTAATTTTTTAAAAATAAAAATAAATTGTGATATCAAAAAATTTTAAAAATTAAAAGGTTTGTTTTTGTTGTTTTGCCTTCCATCACTGTAATAAGTGTTGCCCTGCATGCACATTGGCAAGGCACATTCTTCCATCTCTTCCTCAGTGTCTATATCCTTTATTTTCCTTTTTCTTTTCTAATTATTAGGTTTGTCTTCACAAAAACTTTAGATCACAGTAATTCATATATACAATATACGGTACTCCCACATATCCAACATCAGACACTTTGTCCTTTCCCCATCAATAATTTTTTACATGTTCATACTATATTTACTGCAACTGATGTACAGATATTGAGACAATAGGTTTCCAACAAGGTTACACTTGGGTTTACTTTATGGTTCATATTTTAAACTATACAATTTTCTAAATTTTTAATTATCTTATTTTTTACATTATGATTTACATTTTAGCCTATAGGCACCTATACATTTTTGGTGTAATTTAACATGTCCTATATCCATCCTTGTATAGTCTTGTGGAACACTTCCATTGCTCTACAGTTATATTGATTCCATCTATTCAATACCTCTTTCCTCCTCTCCTCAGGGCCCACAGTGACAATCAATCTTCATTGCTTAAAGGGCCATGTACAGAAATAGTGGCAATCATGTTGTGGGCTTGACATGCTCGACTGACCTAACACATTGGGAGCCACCATTTCTCTTGAGAGATACAATTCCCTCTATTTGAGAACACCAGCCCTCCCTAGGATGTGTTTATACCTTCAGCTTCATTGATGGGCCTCCATCCAATGATAACACCCACTATGAAAAAATGAGCTCTCATACACTCCTAGAAGCCTGTCTTGGGTCAGATTCTCTGCTTGAAGCATCTTAAACAGGTAACCCAGCTTATATTTTTGAAAAAGTTTTCTCTACATTATACTCTGCACAACATACCTGACAATCTCCTATGTTCATATGTTCCCCCAAATTCCCCCCAAATTCTTGGGGCATATTACCCATCCTCACATCCCTAGCCTCCCTCAAGCATGCAATGCCCTAACCAAAGGTATCCCTATGCCCCATTTTATCCCTTCCCTGTACAAATACTTATATCCAGCTTATCATAGATTTCACCAATGTAGGTGTCAGCTGGCAACCTTCCTCGACCCCCAAGTTCCTTTAAGCCAATCATCCAGTCTCTAGATCTCTGAGGCAGCTTGGTTTACTTATTTCATATCAGAGAGGTCATGTAGTATTTGTCCTTCAATGCCTGGGTTGCTTCACTCAACATAAGGTTCTCAAGATTCTTCCATGTTAGCACATGTGTTTGTGCTGTATTTATTCTTCTAGCTGAGTAGTATTCCACTGTATATATATATACCACATTTTATTTATCCATTCATCTGCTGATGGGCATTTCAGTTGATTCCAACTTTTGGCGATAGTGAACAATGCTGCTATGAACATTGGTATGCATATATCGGTTTGTGTCCTTGTTTTCAGTTCTACTGAGTATATACCCAGCAGTGGAATTGCTGGGTCATATGGCTAATCTATACACAGTTTTTTTAGAAACTGCCAAACTGTCTTCCAGAATTGTTTGGTCCTTCTGCATTCCAACCAGCAGTGGATGAATGTTCCCATTCCTCCACATCCTCTCTAGCACTTATAGTCTCCTGCTTTTTTTTTTCAAAGCTGCAAAGCTTATGGGGGTAAGATGGTATCTCATTGTAGTTTTGATTTGCATTTACCTAAGAGCTAGAGATTTGGAGCTTTTTTTCATGTGCTTTTTAGCCATTTGTATTTCTTCTCTGGAAAAGTGTCTGTTTAAATCTGTTTCCATTTTTTTAAAAAAAGAGATTGTCTTTTTATTTCAAGATATATGAATTCTTTATATATGCAGGATATAGGTCTCCTATAAAATACATTTTTACCAAATATTTTCCCCCATTGTGTAGGCTCGTTTTTCACTTTCATGACAAACTCCTTTGAGGTACAGAAGGCTTTAATTTTGAGGAAGTTCCATTTATCTATTTGTTCTTTTGCTGCTCGTGCCTTGGGTGTGAAGTTCATGAAGACATTTCCTATTACAAGGTCCTGTAGATGGCTCCCTACATTGCTTTCCAAAGATTTATGGTCTTGGCTCTTATATTTAGGTCTTTGATCCATCTTGAGTTGATTGTTGTATAAGGTGTGAGTTGGTAATCTTCTTTCATTCTTTTACATATGGATATCCAGTTCCCCAGGCACCATTTGTTGAAGAGGCTATTCTCTCCCAGTTGAGGTTTGGTGGCCTTATTGAATATCATATGACTGTATATATGAGTATCGATATCAGAACTCTCAATTTGGTTCCATTGGTCAGTGCATCTCCTGTGTGCCAATTCCATGCGTTTTTAATACTGTAGAATTGTAGTATGTTTTTATGTCAGGTAGTCTCATTCCTCCAGTTTCATTTTTCTTTTTCAATATGTCTTTGGCTATTCGGGGCCTCTTTCCTTTCCAAATAAATTTTATAGCTGGTTTTTCTAATTCATTAAAGAATTCTGTGTTGATTTTATTGGGATTGCATTGAATGTGTAGGTCAGTTTTGGTAGGATAGACATCTTAATAATATTTAGTCTTCCTATCCATGAACAGGGAATATTCTTCCATTTATTTACATCTTCTTTGATTTCCTTGAACACTGTTGTGTAGTTCTCTATGTACGAATTTTTTTAATCTTTAGTTAAATATATTCCTAGGTATTTTTATTTACTATTGTAAATGGTATTTGTTTCTTGATTTCCTCCTCAGATTGCTCATTATTGGTGTACAGAAATGCTACTGATTTTTGCACATTGACTTATAACCTGTGACTTTACTGAACTCATGAGTTCTAGAAACTTTCTTGTGGGCTTCTCAGGTTTTTCTATGTATAGGATCATGTCATCTGCAAATAATGAAATTTTGACTTCTTCCTTTCCAATTTGGATCCTTTTTATACATGGTTCTTGCTTCATTGCTTGAGCTAGTACTTCTAAGGTAATGTTAAATAATAGGGGTGATAGTGGGCATCCTTGTCTAGTTTCTGATCATAGAGGGAAAGATTTTAGGTTTTCGCCATTGTAAATGATGTTGGCTGTAGGTTTTTCATATATACCCTTTATCATGTTCAGAAAATTTCCTTTTATTCTGTTCTTTTGCAATGGTTTTATCAGGAATGTGTTCTGTATTTTGTCAAATGCTTTTTCTGCATCTATAGATATGACCATGTGATTTTTTTCCTTCAGCCTGTTTGTATGGTGTATTGCATTGATTGATTTTCTTATGTTGAACCATCCTTGAATATCCGGAATGAATCCCACTTGGTCATGGTGCATAATTCATTTAATGTGTTGTTGAATATGATAAGCAAGTATTTTGTTGAGATTTTTGCATCTAGGTTCATTAGAGAAATTGGTCTGTAATTTTCCTTTCTTGTGGTGTCTTTCTTTGGCTTTGTTCCTAGGGTAATGTTGGCATCATAGAATGAGTTAGGCAATGTTCCTTCTATTTTAATTTTTTTGGGGAGAGTTTGAGCAAAATTGGCATTAGTTCTTTCTGGAATGTTTTGTAGAATTCACCTGTGAAGCCATCTGGCCCAGGGTGCTTCTTTGTTGTGAGGTTTTTAATGACTGTTTCTATCTCTTTACTTGTGCTTGATTTGTTGAGTTCATCAATTTCTTCTTTTATCAATAGAGGCTGCTATGTGCTTCTAGGAATTTGTCCATTTCTTCTAAATTTTCCTTTTTGTTGGAATATAGTTTTTCAAAGTACCCTAATATGGTAGTCTTTATTTCTATGGGGTCAGTGGTGATATCTCCTTCCTCACTTCTTATGTTGTGTATTTGCATTTTCTCTCTTTTTTTCTTTGTTAGTCTCACTAAAGGTTTGTCAATTTTATTGATCTTCTCAAAAAACCAGCTCTTGGTCTTATCTTTTCAAGTGCTTTCTTTTCTATTTCATTTAGTTCTGCTCTTATCTTTATTTCTATCTTCTTCCTTTGGGGTTAGTTTTTTTTCTTTTCTTTTTTTTCTTTTTACTAATTCTTCCAAGTGTGCAGTTAGTTCTTCAGTTTTAGCTCTTATTTTTTGATGTGTGAATTTATGGCTAAAACTTTCCCTCTTGGTACTGCTTTTGCTGCATCTCATATGTTTGTATATGTTCTGTCATCATTTTCTTTAGTTCCAAAGTACTTATTAATTTCTTTTGAGATTTATTCCTTGCCTCACGCTTTTTCTAAGAGTGTGTTGTTTAATTTCCATATATTTTTGGAAAATCTGAGGTTCTGGTGCTTGCAGATTTCCAGCTTCACTCCACTGTGGTCAGAGAAATTATTTTGTATGATTTTGATTTTTAGGAATTCACTGAGACTTTCTTTGTGGCCTAGCATATGGTCTATCTTGGAGAATGATACATGTGCACTTGAGAAAAATGTATACCCTGCTATATTTGGGTGTAATGCTTTGTATATGTCTATTAGGTCCAGCTCCTCTAATATACTGTTCAAAGTTTTTGTTTATTTACTGATTCTCTTTTGAGATGTTCTGTCCAAAGTTGATAGTGGTGTATTAAAGTCCCCCACTGTATTTGTAGAGACATCTATTCTTTCACTTAACTTTTCCAGTGTTTGCCTCGTGTATTTGGAGCCACCTTTATTAGCAGCATAAATGATTATGATTGTTCTTTCTTCTTGAAAGATTATTCCTTTCACTAATATGTAGTGTCCGTCTTTGTCTCTCACAATTGTTTTGCATTTAAAGTCTATTTTGTCTGATATTAATATAGCTACTGCTGCCCTTTTTGGTTTTAGTTTGCTTGTAAGATTTTTTCCCAGCCATTCACTTTCAAACTCCTGGAATCCCTGGGTCTAAGATGTGTTTCTTGTAGACAGCATATGTATGGGTCCTATTTCCTTATCCAATCTTCCAGTCTGAATCTTTTGACATGTGAGTTTAATCCATTGACATTCAGTGTTATTACTTTCAAGGAATTATTTATATTAGCCATATTTTCTTTGGACTTGTGTTTGTCATATTTTGTTTGTTTTTTCTGTCTCTTTTTTCTTTTTAGTTGCTCTTACACACTCCTCCAACTCTGTCGCTCTTTTTTTTTTCTTTCTTCCAGCAGAAGTCACTTTAGTATTTCTTGAAGGGCAGGGTTCTTGTTGGCATATTCTCTTAGTTTCTGTTTATCTGTGAATATTTTGAACTCTCCATCATTTTAGAATGCTAGCTTAGCTGGATAGAGTATTCTTGGTTGGAAATGTTTTTCTTTCATACCTTGACTATGTCATACCACTGCCTCTGTCCTCCATGGTTTCAGATGAGAAATCAGCACTTAATCTTATTGAGCCTCCTTTGTATGTGATGACTCTCTTTTCTCTTGTTGCTTTTAGAATTTTCTCTTTGTCTTGAGCATTGGATAAATTGACAAGTATATGTATTGGTGTAGGCCTGTTGGGATTTATGCTATTTTGGGTGTGTTTTGCTTCCTGGACATGTGCATCCATCTCCCTCAGTAAATTTGGGAAGTTTTCAGCCATTATTTCCTCCAACACCCCTTCTGTCCTCTTTACCCTTCTCTACTCCTTCTAAGATGCCTATAAAGTGTATGTTTCTGTGATTTGCCTTGTCATTCCTGTCCCTAAGCCCCTGCTGGATTTTTCTATCCTTTATTGATCTGTTATACTGTTTGATTTCAGATATAATGTCTTCCACATCACTAATTCTGTCCCTTGCCTCTTCCTAATCTGGTGTTGTTTGCTGAGGGTATGTTTTTGATTTCTTGAATTATGCTATTCATCACCCTCATATCCGATATCTTTTTGGGTATGATTGTAATTTCTTCTGTATTCTCTCAAAGTGTTTTCTTCTTATTCTTATCCTTCCTTCACTTCATCAAATTGGCCACTAACATATGTTTTGAGAGCTTTAATTACTTGTTGGAAGTTCTGCTCCTCTTCCTGGTTTTTAATTTGTCCATTGGATCGGTGTATGTTTTCCTGTTTATTGGTTTGGTTTGTGGTTTTTTGTTGTTTTCTAGTCGTCACTTTATCTTGACAGGTTTAATCAGTTCCTTAGCTTCTTTGTCAAATCATGGGGTTTAATTAGTTGTTGTTTTTGCATATGTGTCATATCTTCTCTTTGTCACTTTGTTCTTCATATTCTATTTTCTTATTGCTGGATAAGTTTACTTTGAAGGAAAATATTAGGACCAGGGAAAGCAAAATGAATAAGAAAGGAAAACGTTTAATAGTAGTATTGATAATAAATGTAAACAGAGGAACCATATGAGATCTACAAGTATGGTTATTAGAACTCATGTAAGCTGTGTAGAGTTATAACATTAAGAAGAGTACATGTAATAAAACAGTCACCTTAATATTGGGAGGAATATAATATGAATTAAAAGGCCAGTGTTCTCATATACAAGGAAAAGAGAAAAGAAAGATAATAATATAATAATATAGAGTGAATAAAAGACAGAAAACAGAACAAACATATTAGAAATAAAAAGCCATACAATTTGGGGACAAAAAGGGAGGTGGAATGTTAAAGAAACAATACATAATGAAGGATAGAAAAATGTAGAGGAAAGTGTATAGTATTGGTGGCGAAAATCAATACACACAAATAAGAGGAAATGGAGGCTGAGGAAACACAACAAATGTGAAGTGCTCCCTGTAGCACCTAATATATATTACAAAATAAAATAAAAATAAGGAGAGAAAGAAAAAAAAGAGAAAAATGGGGGCAAAACTTGGGGGAAGCAAGGAAGAAAAAGAAAAAGGGAAAAAAGAAAAGAGAAGAAAAAGGTACTTGGGATAAAGAGGAAGACAAAAACAGAAGACAATGCAGCAATAACAGCAACAACAACAACAACAACAACAAAACAAAGTTTCAAGCTAGGAATCCTCTTTGTATTTTAATAAAATTCTTAGGGATCTGACATTCCCCCTTTCTCCCTTCCTCACTTCCCCCTCTCCCAGGGCAGCAGGAAAGCTGCATGAGGGGTCCAGTTGGAAATTCAAGTAGATTCTTGTTGAACCAACTCAACACAGAAGGAAATGATTCTTTATTTCCAGTGAGAGAGCACCTACACCTCACCAGAAACCCCAAATAAGCTATTGAAGCTTGGAAAGCATGTCCTACAGTCCCTCCCACTTAGCTGTGCTTGGAGAGGGCTAATTGATTTTCAGACTGTACCTTCTCCCAGACCGTTTCCTATCCCATGGTGTTTAGGTAAATTGTGCTTTCTCAGCAGATTTGCCTCTCCTTTCTTCCCAGGCTATCCCCAAGCCAGCTGGTATGCTCCACCAAGCTCAAAAAACAAAACAAAACAAAACAAAAAACAGAGGTATAGGGTAATCATGGACTTCAGAAGGACCTCAGGTCATGCTGGATTTAGGAATGGGAAATCTGGGATATTGTGGACTCAAGGTTTGTGAGTCTGTGGAGCATGGGCTATGGGGGTTTTTGGGACACAGATCTGGAAACCATGCATCCAGGAAACACAGGGATTGGAAAAGCCACCACATGATCAACAGTTTTCCAGGAACGCCATGGCTGCCAGCCCTAGGGGGAAGGTTCCCGTCCAAAACTTCGGACCTCTGTGTCAGAAATCCAAAATTCTACCTCTTGTAAGAACTTCTTCTGTCACTGTCTCCAATTTGATGTCCAGACACCTCCTACCCTGCAAGCCCGGTCCATCAGGACTATGACCCTACTCAGCTGCTTCTTTGCAGGAGAGATTATGAGGTGCATTCTCTCAGATGCCATCTTGCACCACCTCCTAGAGCACGTTAAATCCTTTTCTCAACCCACCTTTTGTGCTATTGTTGCCACGCATTTTAATTCTCAATGCATTTAATTCCCATTAGATATTAGTATTATTTTAGTAAAATTAATACTCCTTTCTATTTAGCCACATATTTGTTTTATCCATTGTTCTTTATTCTATCCTTTATTTCCACGCTTCCATATGGAAATGGGATCATTTTCTCTGCCTATAGAATTCCCTTTAGTACTTCATTACTGTAAACCTGTTGGCAACAAATTCTGTGATTTTGATTTTATTTCTCTGAAAGTTCTTATTTTGCCTTCATTTTTAAAGGATTTTTTGCTAGGAATAGGCTTCTAATTTAGCAGTTCTTTTCTTCAAGCACTTACAAACTGTAATTGCATTACCTTCTCACTT
This sequence comes from Dasypus novemcinctus, assembly GCF_030445035.2. NCBI lineage: Eukaryota > Metazoa > Chordata > Mammalia > Cingulata > Dasypodidae > Dasypus > Dasypus novemcinctus. The sequence continues at coordinate 82,838,857 of NC_080690.1, read as the reverse complement.
TCATTACTTCTGTTGAAAAGACAGCTGTCATTCCTTGCTTCTTGGATGGTAATGTCTCTTTTGGAGGGATATGGGCTTGCTTTTAAATATTTCTTCTTGTTTTTTTTTATTCTTTTTTATTTTTTATCTTTTTAAAATTTTTGGTGTTTTTTTTTAATTAAAAAAATATGAGGTCTCCATATACCCTCCACCCCCTTCACCACACTCCTCCCACATCAACAACCTCTTTCATCATCATGGCACATTCATTGCATTTGGTGAACACATTTTGGAGCACTCCTGCAGCACGTGGATAATGGTTTACATTGTAGTTTACACTCTCCTCCAGTCCACCTAGTGGGCCATGGCAGGACATACAATGTCCAACATCTGTCCCTGCAATACCACCCAGGACAACTCCAAGTCCTGAAAATGCCCCCACATCATATCTCTTCTTCCCTCTACTTATCCTCAGCAGCTACCATGGCCATACCCCCATCTCAATGCCACAATTTGTTTTTGGATTTCAACTACTTTACTATGAATTTCATAACTGTGATTTTCTATTTATCCCCCCTGTGGTTCTCAGAAGTTTTAAAATCTGTGGCTTGATGGGCCACTGATTGAAATCTTAATTTCAGTTGTATATTCTTAATTCTGAAATTCCCATTTGATTCTTTTGTTTAATTCTAGATCTCTGGTGAAATGATCATTTCACTTATGGTTTTTTCTTTATATTTTTGTGAGCATGTCAATCATAGCTATTTTAAAGTATTTATCTGATCACTGCAATACCTGGAATACCTGGACTTGTTTCTATAGTCGGGTTTTGTTTTCTCTCTTGTTTTGCAGTAGTCATACAGTCCTTTCAGTTAGCATGCCTGTTAATGTTTTCATTAAATACCATGTATTAAGTATTTAAAAAACAATATGGGCTCTGGATAACGTTATCTTCCTTCAAAGACGGGTCATCCTTTCCTTTTCTAGGCCAACAAAGTCAGGGGAAATAACTTTCATCTAATTATGGACTATGCTCTCTTGAGACTGTGTTGTAGGTTTTGGAAGAGTCCATTTATATGTGGATTTTCTCTCTTCCTAGAGTGGAGGCCTCCAGATGTTCCAACTGAAATTCTGGGGTGTCCCCTGCTAGCTCCTTTTGCTTGGCTTATTTTAAATCCTTGTGACCCCCTCACTCACTAGCTCCATTGTCTTTCTACTTGTTGTTTCTGATCATTGTCTGCTCATCTTCTTTAGGATTCACTGGGAACAAACCTGGAACTTCCCGTGTGGGAAGCGGGTACCCAACCACTTGAGTCATATTCATTCTCTGCTCACTGCATCACCTCGTTGCATCAGTTCATCTTCATTAGGAAACACTGGTATCTGCACCTGGGACCTCCCATGTGGGAGGCAGATGCCAAACTGCTTGAGCCTCATCCAGTCCCTGCTTGGCTTCTTAACCTCTTACCCTCAATGCAATTCATGGGAGCAGAGTCTTGGGCGCAGTTCTGCACCCCATCCTTCTCTCCAGAAATACTTCATTCAAGTCTCAAATTCTTGTCTTTCTAGCTCTGTGACAGTATTGAAAGCTTGGCTAGTTTCTGTGCCTTCTAGTGCCCTCTTTCTTCATTCCCAGCCTCTTTCTCCATACCCAGAATCAACAAAAGTCCTAAGGAAAAAGAAAAGCAGCTCACCTCTCTGCGTATTTCCCATTTCTCCAAGAATTGTCTTCTTTCATCCTGGTTGCATCAGCAGCTCTCCCATGGCTTCAGATATTTGTATACATTATCCAGCTCTTCAGAATATTCTCTATGGGAGTGTGATTTAATACTCCATTATACCCAGAAGTGGAAGCCACCCTTCCCTCTTCTTTTGATAACTCTTAATATGCCTTTGAGAAACCACTTCTCCCCAATTCTCAGCCAATTTTTCTATCAGAGTCTACAACCTTGCTCCAATGATCAACATAAGTTCCATGCTTACAACATGGAGGAAACAGGCTGGTCCATCCCCTTGATCACATTATTTGGTTCAGGAATGGACATTCTACCCAAACCATGTGAACAAGAACACAGTTCCATCAGTCGTTTTGAAACTATTGGGAAAGAGAAAGTCTTTACTTTTTTATTCTTTTCCTGCTGGTTTCACTCAGAGTTAGGAATGTAAGTCTGGAGTTCCTGGAATCATCCAAACCCTCTGAGGAAAACACTTTCCTGAGAATGAAGACAGAAGCAAAGACAAGTAATGGAGAGAGGTGGATTTCTGTTGATATTGCTCAGATTTCACAAACTGGAAGACTTCTTGGGGACTTTCCTGTTAGATGAACCAGTAAAATTATTTTCTTGTTTGTTCGTCTAAGCTTCTTTGAGTTTAGTTTCTGTTGCTTGCATCCAAAAGTGACCTAACAGATTTATCACCAAAGGATAAATTCTAATTCCTCATCCAGACTTAGAGATTTTCATGAACTTGCCTCTGTCTGACTCCCTAGCTTCACCCGCCACTAAGACTCCATGTTTTTTTCACTGCCTCTAGTTCTCTGAGCACACAATTTACCTGGGGAGGCAAGAGGGCAAGAAAGTAAATTGTGGGCTCAGGGAACTGTAAGCCATAGAGAGTGCCCTTTGTCTTAAATGTTCTTTTACTTACCCATCTTTCAAACTATCATCAAGAAAAGTTGTCATCTCCTCCAGGATGTCTTTCTGACTTGAAGTTCATTCCAGTCTGGATTGGATGCCCCTCCCCAAGCCAATTTGAACGCTTTAACACAATGAATTTCTTTCTGTTCCTCCAGTATGCCAAAACCATTCCTACCCTCAGAACCGTTTTACTCACTGGACTGTTCCACTGACTGGAACACTTTTCCTGGATATTCTGAGGTCTAGCTTCTTCATATCCTTCAGGTCGCACCTCACATTTCACCCCCAGATGCCTTCTCTTACACCATAGTTAAAGAGCCAACTCTTGGCTTTGATGCCACCCCACACTATTTCCTTCCACAACACATATGATTCTACTGTGCTGTTGTGGGTTGAATTATGTCCCTCAGAAAAGATTCATGGAAACCCAATCCCTGATACCTACAAATGTGAACTTATGTGGATATGGAGTCTTTGCAGATGTGATCAAGTCAAGATGAGGTCCTTCTGGAGTAGGGGGGTCCATAAATCCAATGAGTGGTGTCCTCATGAGAAGGGAAATTTGGACACAGAGACACAGACTCAGAGGGAAGACACCATGTATGCCTGGAGGCAGAGACTGGATTTTGCTGCCACAAGCTAAGAAAGCTAGAAGAAGCAAAGAAGAATCTCCCAGCACATACTTAGTTTTTGCAAAATTAAAAAATCTGCTTAAAGCCAGCTACTTTGTAGTGATTCATTATGGGAGTCTTAAAAAATTAATACATATGAGTTGGGGAATATGAGTTATAAGTTTGAATCTAATGAGAGATGGGGGTTTTAAACCAAACTGTGTTACATTTTTTCTTTGAAAGCAATGCATTTTAATGGCTGGAAAAACATCCGCTTTGTGGCTATACCAGGTTCTACCTAACCATTCGAATGAACAGACATTTAAATTGCCAAATTTCCACCATTGTAATATAGATATGAAAGTCTATGTCCATAAATTTCTAATTTCTCCTGTGATTATTTAATATTCCTAAGAGTGGAATTACTGGATACATTTTTTTTTATTCCACCCTATTAATTTTTATTCAAGTATACCATTCATACATGAAAACATATAAACAATAAGTTTATAGTAAAGTCTGCAAACTTATAAAATAAACATACAAAATATTACACAGAGGTCTCACATATCAGCTCTCCATCAACTCTTGCATTTTTTGAAACATTTGTTACAAACTATGCAAGGGCATTGTCAAAATACTACTACCAACTATAGTCCTTATCTTACATTTGGTCTATTTTCCCCCATCCTGTACTATTTTTTAAAATGTATTTTTGTTACAGATATTGTGAACTTCCAATACAATCATACAGATGTGTAGATTTTCCATACCATTCCACACCCTGGTGGAACATTTGCTACAGATTATGAGATAATATCATCAGACTATTACCACCAATCATGGTCCACAGAATACATTTGGCACACTTTTTCCATACACCTACATGACCAACACAGTATAACTAACAGAAGGACTCTCTTTGCATTTGTACCCTCAACCACAATTCTCAATCCTCTCTCGGTTCACTGTTATTCAGTCCATAGATTATTTTTTTTTTTTTTTAATTCATTTTAAAAAAAATATTACATTCAAAAAATATGAAGTCCCATTCAACTCCACCGCCCCCACCCCCCACTCCCCCCACAGCAACACTCTCTCCCATCATCATGACACATCCATTGCATTTGGTAAGTACATCTCTGGGCATTGCTGCACCTCATGGTCAGTGGTCCACATTATAGCCCATATTCTCCCACATTCCATCCAGTGAACCCTGGGGGGATGTACAATGTCCCGTAATTGTCCATGAAGCACCACCCAGGACAACTCCAAGTCCCGAAAATGCCTCCACATCTCAACTCTTCCTCCCATTCCCTGCACCCAGCAGCCACCATGGCCACTTTTCCCACACAAATGCCACATTTTCTCTGTGGACCTTGGATTGGTTGTGTCCATTGCACTTCTATGTCAAGAGGAAGCTTAGGTTCCACATGGATACTGGATGCAATCCCTCTGCTTTCAGTTGTAGGCACTCTAGGCTCCATGGTGTGGTGGTTGACATTCTTCAACTCCATGTTAGCTGATTGGGGTAAGTTCAATAAATCAGAGTGTAGGAGTTCAAGTCTGTTGAGGTTCAGGGCCTGGCTATCATATTGTAAGTCCAGAGTTTCAAATCCCCTAGATATATCTTAAACCCCAGCACCAACTACACTTCCAGTAAAGTAGCATGAAAGGCTTGTGAAAAGAGATCCCATCTGAGTCCAGTTCCATCATGCAGAAACACCAATTCCAAAGAAGGGCCAACTGACATGGCAGTGAACCCCATCTGCCATGACCATAGAACCTGTGGGTCTCTTTAGCCCTCAAAAGAACCAATACCTGGGGTTGTATCTACTTTATCTGTCTCTGAGACTCCGCTCAGGTGTGCATGAGGGCAATCTTTCTGACAACCTCCAGACTCTTTTTTAGAGACTCATAGCCATATAAACTCATTTCTCCTTTCCATTTCCCCCTTATATTAGGTCAAACAGCATTTTAAAGTCCTGTTATTATATGTAGACAGGGATATTCTGCTGATCCAGGTTGAACCTTTAATAAAGGTCATTTTCTAGTTGCATCATCAGCTGGTATTTGGTAGTGATCCCTTGGTGCCAGGGAGGCTCATCCCCGGGTGTCATGTCCCACGCTGGGGGGAATGCACTGCATCTACATGCTGAGTTTGGCTTTGAGACTGGCCACATTTGAGTAACATGAAGGCTGTCAGGAGGAAACTCCCAGGCACAGTGCTGCTCTAGGCCTTGTTCTTATTTCAGGTGTATAGGCTCACAAGCATAGTCATTAGTATCAGGGGCTCACTCTTGGACTCTCATTCCTTCCTGTTCCTTATCGTTGCACCTGGGGGACTCCCGCTGCTCCCCTAGGGACCACGACAGAGCCCCCCCAGCCAGGAACCCAGTACCCCCCCAGCTGTTGTTTTTAATTGTTTCCACTATGACTATATCCAAACATTACCATGGACCCTGAACATATGCCCTGTATAACTCCCTGTCAACCATATATCGCATGTCAATAACATCCCATACCAGTATTCCTCTGCCGCCACTGTTGAACCACTCTGTGATCCAAAACTTCCTGAAAAGTGAAGCCCAATATAATGTCAGGTTCCCTTACTAGTAAAATGAAAAATAGTGATGAGCGTAAAGGTTAGATCTAGATTACATATTGATTTGGAAAAATTCTACATCCTAACTTTTTCTTTTCTTTTTTCCTAATTATTAAGCTTCTCTTCACAAGAGCCTTAGATCACAGTAATTCATATATACAATATACAGTACTCCCACACATCCACCATGAAACCTTTTCCCTTCCAGAGCAATAATCTTATAACTTATTCATATCATATTTACTTAAACTGATGTACAGACTCTGAGACAATAGCTTTCAAACAAGGAGACATCTGTGCTTATACTGTTGTCCACGCTTTAGAATATACAGTTTTCTAAATTTTTAGTTCTACTAAGTTTTACATTATGGTTTACATTATTAGTCTGTCGTACCCTATATGTTTTTGGTGTCATATTACATGTTTTATATCCATCCTTGTGTACTCTCCCAAAACTCCTCTCTTACACCCACATTTACCTTGGTTCCACCCATTCAACATCCATTTTCCCCTCCCCTTGGGGCCCACAGTGACAGCCAATCTCCATTTCCCGAGGAGCCGCGTCCAGAGATACTTGCAACGGTGTTCAGGGCCTGACTTGCTCAACTGCCCTAATGCCCTGGGAGCCACCCTTTCTCTCAAGAGATACAGTTCCCTCTATTTGATGGCATTAGTCCTCCCAGGATGTGGGTCCACCCCAACTCTCACTACTTGAGTCTCTACCCAATGGTACAACCCACCCTGGCAAAATGAGCATTCAGACATTCCCCAGGAGACCATCCCACATCAGACCATCCCCTCTGAGCATCCTAAACAGGTTACCCTCCTAATTATATTTTGATACGATTTTCTCAGCATTTTACTCTCAACCAACACCTGACACTCTCCTATGTTCGTATGTTGCCCCTCCCTCCCCTCAGTTTTTTGGGCAATATTATCCATTCACCCATCCTTAGCCTCCCTTAAGCCCGCAAAGCCCCACCCAAAGGCAACCCCTTGCCCCCATTTTATCTCTTTTTTGTGCTCATACTTACCACCATGATATCATAGATTCCACCACTGCAGACATCGGCTCACATCCTTCTTCCACCGGCTGATTTCCTGTAAGCCTATCTTCCAGTCTCTAGCTCTCTGAGGCAGCTTACTTATTTCATATCATTGAGGTCATGTAGTATTTGTCCTTCAATGCCTGGGTTGCTTCACTCAGCATAAGGTTCTCAAGATTCATCCATGTTATCACGTGTGTTTGTAGTGTATTTGTTCTCAAAGCTGAGTAGTATTCCATTGTATGTATATACCACATTTTATTGATCCACTCATCTGTTGATGGGCATTTGGGTTGATTCCAACTTTTGGCGATAGTGAACAATGCTGCTATGAACATTGGTGTACATATATCGGTTTGTGTCCTTGTTTTCATTTCTGCTGGGTATATACCCAGCAGTGGTGTTGCTGAGTCATATGGCAAATCTATGGTTAGTTTTTTGAGAGACCACCAAACTGTCCTCCAGAATGGTTGGATCCTTCTGCATTCCCACCAGAAGTGGATAAGTGTTCCCCTTTCTTCACATCCTCTCCAGCATTTGTATTCTTCTGTTTTTTTCATAGCTGCCAATCTTATGGGAGTAAGATGGTATCTCATTGTGGTTTTGATTTGCATTTCCCTGATAGCTAGCGATTTGGAGCATTTTTTCATGTGCTTTTTAGCCATTTGTATTTCTTCTTTGGAGAAGTGTCTGTTTAAATCTTTTTCCCATTTTTTAAATGGGTTGTTTATCTTTTTATTTTCAAGATATAGGAGTTCTTTATATATGCAAGTTATAACTCTCTTATCAGATATATGGTTGCCAAATATTTTCTCCCATTGTGTGGGTTCCCTTTTTACTTTCTTGACAAACTCCTTTGAGGTGCGGAAGGCTTGAATTTTGAGGAAGTCCCATTTATCTATTTGTTCTTTTGCTGCTTGTGCTTTTGGTGTGATATCCATGAAGCCATTTCCTATTACAAGGTCCTGTAGATGTTTCCCTACACTGCTTTCCAAGGTCTTTATGGTCTTGGCTCTTATATTTAGGTCTTTGATCCATCTTGAGTTGATCTTTGTATAAGGTGTGAGATGGTAATCCTCTTTCATTCTTCTACATATGGCTCTCTAGTTCTTCAGGCACCGTTTGTTGAATAGGCCATTCTCTCCCATTTGAGAGGGTTTGGTGGCTTTATTGAATATTATATGGCTATATATATGAAGTTCTATATCAGAACTTTCAATTCAATTCCATTGGTCTGTGTGTCTCTCCTCATGCCAATACCATGCTGTTTTCACTACTGTAGCTTTGTAGTATGTTTTGAAGTCAGGTAATGTGATTCTTCCAATTTGTTTTTCTTTTTCAATATGTCTTTGGCTATTCGGGGCCTCTTTCCTTTCCAAATAAATTTCATAGTTAGTTTTTCTAGTTCCTTAAAGAAGGCTGTGTTGATTTTTATTGGGATTGCATTGAATATCAGTTTTGGTAGGCTAGACATCTTAATAATATTTAGTCTTCCTATCCATGAACAAGGAATATTCTTCCATTTATTTAGGTCTTCTTTGATTTCCTTGAACAGTCTTGTATAGTTCTCAGTGTATAAGTTTTTACATCTTTAGTTACATTTATTCCTAAATATTTGATTTTATTTACTATTGTAAATGGTATTTGTTTCTTGATTTCCTTCTGATCTTGCTCATTATTGGGGTTCAAAAATGCTACTGATTTTTGCGCATTGATCTTATAACCTGTGACTTTACTGAACTTATTTATGAGTTCTAGAAGCTTTGTTGTAGATCTCTCAGTGTTTTCTATGTATAGGATCATGTCATCTGCAAATAATGAAATTTTGACTTCTTCCTTTCCAATTTGAATGCCTTTTATATCTGGTTCTTGCCTCAGTGCTTGAGCAAGTACTTCTAAGACAATGTTAAATAGAAGGGGAAACAATGGGAACACCACTGTTTGAGAAATCAAAAGTAGACCCTTAGCAAATAGCAGCAGATTAGAAGAGGCAGAGGAGAGAATTAGTGACATGGAAGACAGTACATCTGAGATCAAATAGATAGTAGAACTGGTAGATAAAAAGATAGAAATAATTCAGCTGGGTCTTAGGGACCTGAAAGACAATGCAAAATGCACAAACATACATATTACAGGCATCCCAGTAGGAAAAGAGAAGATAAAGGGGATAGAAGGAGTGTTGCAGGAAGTAATGGCTGAAAACTTCCCAAATCTACTGAGGGAGATGGATGTACATGTCCAGGAAGCCCAACACACCCCAAACACCATAAATCCCAAAAGGCCAACCCCAAGACATATACTTGTCAAATTATCCAATGCTCAAGACAAAGAGAAAATTCTAAAATCAGCAAGAGAAAAGAAAACCATCACATACAAGGGAGGTTCCATAATATTAAGTCCTGATTTCTCATCTGAAACCATGGAGGCAAGAAGGCAGTGGTACTAAAAGAAAAAAATTTCAAACCAAGTATACTCTATCCAGCAAAACTAGCATTCAAAAATGATGGAGAGTTCAAAATATTCACAGATAAACAGAAATTGAAAGAACCTGTCAACAAGAACCCTGCCCTTTAAGAAATACTAAAGGGAGTTCTGCAGGAAGAAAGAAAAAATAGGACAGGCAGACTTGGAGGAGAATGTAAGAGCAACAAAAAAGACAAAAAGAGAAGGAAAAAAACAACAAAATATGACAAACACAAGTCAAAATAAAATATAGCTAACATAAATAATTCCTTGAAAGTAATAACACTGAATGTCAACGGATTAAACTCTCCTGTCAAAAGATTCAGACTGGGAGATTGGATAAGGAAATATGACCCATATATATGCTGTCTACAAGAAACACATCTTAGACCCAGGGATTCCAGGAGGTTGAAAATGAATGTCTGGAAAAGAATCTTACAACAAACAACCAAAAAAAGGGAGGAGTAGCTATATTAATATCAGACAAAATAGACCTTCAATGCAAAACTATTGTGAGAGACAAAGAAGTATACTACATATTAGTGAAAGGGATAAGCATTCAAGAAGAACAAACAATCACAAATATTTATGCTACTAATAAGAGCACCTCCAGATACATGAGGCAAACACTGGAAAACTAAGTGAAAGAATAGATGCCTCTACAATTATAGTGGGAGACTTTAATACACCACTATCAACTCTGGACAGAACATCTCAAAAGGGAATCAATAAAGAAAGAAAAACTTTGAACAGTATATTAGAGGAGCTGGACCTAATCGACATATACAGATCATTACACCTGAATACAACAGGATATACATTTTTCTCAAGTGCATATGGATCATTCTCCAAGATAGACGATATGTTAGGTCACAAAGAAAGACTCAATGAATTCAGAAAGATTGAAATCATACAAAATAATATCTCGGACCACAGTGGAGTGAACCTGGAAATCTGCAAGGGACAGAGGCCCAGATTTCACACCAATATATGGAAATTAAACAGCACACTCTTAGAAAAACAGTGGGTCAAAGAGGAAATCTCGAAAGAAATCAATAACTACCTTGAAACTAAGGAAAATTGATAACACAACATACCAAAATTTATGGGATGCAGCAAAAGCAGTATCAAGAGTGAAATTTATAGCCATAAATTCATACATCAAAAATGAAGAAAGACCAAAATTCAAGAACTAACTGCACATTTGCAGGAATTATTAAAAAAAAAAAAACCAATTAACCACACAGGAAGAAGAAAGATTGAAATGATAAATAAGACCAAGAGCTGGTTCTTTGAGAAAATCAATAAAATTGGCAAACCCTTAGCGAGACTAACAAAGAAAAAAAGAGAGAAGATGCAAAAACACAAAATAAGAAATGAAAAAGGAGATATCACCACTGACCCCACAGAAATAAAGACTATCATAAGAGGATACTTTGAAAAATGATATTCCAACAAAAACAACAATTCAGAGGAAATGGACAAATTCTGAGAAACACATAAGCAGCCTATAAATGATGAAAGAAGAAATTGATGATCTCAACAATCCAATCACAAATAGAGATATACTCAGTCTTTAAAAACCTCCCAACTAAGAAGAGCCCAGGGCCAGATAGTTTCACAGGTGAATTCTACAAAACATTCCAGAAAGAACTAACACAAATCCTGGTAAAACCCTTCCAAAAAATCAAAACAGAAGGACCATTACCTAACTCATTCTATGATGTCAACATTACCCTAGTACCAAAGCCAAAAAAAAGACACCACAAGAAAGGAAAATTACAGACCAATCTCTCTAATGAACCTAGATTCAAAAATCCTCAATAAAATACTTGCTAACAATATTCAACAATAAGCGAATTATACACCATGACAAAGTGAGATTAATTCCAGGTATGTAAGGATGGTTGAACATAAGAAAATCAAACAATGTAATACACCATATAAACAGATTGAAGGGAAAAAGTCACATGATTGTATCTATAGATGCAGAAAAAGCATTTGACAAAATACAGCCCCATTTCTTGTTAAAAACACTGTCAAAGGTTGGAATACAAGGAAATTTTCTGAACTTGATAAGGAGTATATATGAAAAACTGATAGTCAACATCATCTAGAGTGGTGAAATCCTAAAATCTTTCCCTCTGAGATCAGGAACAAGACAAGGATGCCCACTCTCACCTCTTTTCTTTAACATTGACTTAGAAGTACTTGCTCAAGCACTGAGGCAAGAACCAGATATAAAAGGCATTCAAATTGGAAAGGAAGAAGTCAAAATTTCATTATTTGCACATGACATGATCCTATACATAGAAAACCTTGAGAGGTCTACAACAAACTTCTAGAATTCATAAATGAGTTTAGTAAAGTCTCAGGTTATGAGATCAATGTGCAAAATTCAGTAGCATTTCTGTACACCAATAACGAGCAAGCTCAGGAGGAAATCAAGAAACAAATACCATTTACAATAGTCAATAAAAATATCAAATACCTAGGAATAAATTTAACTAAAGATGTAAAAAACTTATACACACAGAACTACAAAACATTGTTCAAGGAAATCAAAGAAGAACTAAATAAATGGAAGGATATTCCCTGTTCATGGATAGGAAGACTAAATATTATTAAGATATATATCCTTCCAAAACTAATCTACACATTCAAAGCAATCCCAATAAAAATCAACACAGCATTCTTTAAGGAACTAGGAAAACTAGCTATGAAATTTATTTGGAAAGGAAAGAGGCCCCAAATAGCCAGAGATATATTGAAAAAGAAAAACGAAATTGAAGGAATCACACTACCTGACTTCAAAATATACTACAAAGCTACAGTAGTGAAAACACCATGGTATTGGCACAAGGAGAGGTGCACAGACCAATGAAACTGAATTGAGAGTTCTGATATAAATCCTCATATAAATAGTCATACAATACTTGACAAAGCCACCAAACTCTCTTAACTGATAGAGAGTGGCCTATTCAACAAATGGTGCCTGGAGCACTGGATATCCATATGTAAAAGAATGAAAGAGTATTGCCATCTCACACCTTGTACAAAAATCAACTCAATTTGATCAAAGACCTAAATATAACATCCAAGACCATAATGACTTTGGAAAGCAATGTAGGGAAGCATACACAAGAACTTGTAATAGGAAATGGCTTCGTGGACGGCACACCAAAAGCAGGAGCAGCAAAAGAACAAATAGATAAATGGGACTTCCTCAAAATTCAAGCCTTCTGCACCTCAAAGGAGTTTGTCAAGAAAGTGAAAAGAGAGCCTACACAATGGGAGAAAATATTTGGTAAACATATATCTGATAGGAGACTTATGATTTGCATATATAAAGAACTCCTATATCTTGAAAATAAAAAGACAACCCATTTAAAAAATGGGAAAAAGATTTAAAGACACTTCTCCACAGAAGAAATATAAATGACCAAAAACACATGAAAAATGCTCCAAATCTCTAGCTATCAGGCAAATGCAAATCAAAACTACAATGAGATACCATCTTACTCCTAGAATATTGGCAGCTATGAAAAAAACAGAAGAATACAAATGCTGGAGGGGATGTGAAGAAATGGGAACACTCATCCACTGCTCGTGGGAATGCAGGAGGTTCCAATCATTCTGGAGGACAGTTTGGCAGTTTCTCAAAAAACTAACCATAGATTTACCATATGACCCAGCAATACCACTGCTGGGTATGTATGCAGCAGAAATGAAAACAAGGACACGAACGATATATGCACACCAATGTTCATAGCAGCATTGTTCACTATCGCCAAAAGTTGGAATCAACCCAAATGCCCATCAACAGATGAGTGGATCAATAAAATGTGGTATATACATACAATGGAATACTACTCGGCTTTAAGAACAAATACACTACAAACACACGTGATAACATGGATGAATCTTGAGAACCTTATGTTGAGTGAAGCAACCCAGGCATTGAAGGACAAATACTACATGACCTCAATGATATGAAAAAAGCAAGCTGCCTCAGAGAGCTAGAGACTGGAAGATAGGCTTACAGGAAATCGGGGGGTGGAGGAAGGATGTGAGCTGACGTCTGCAGGGGTGGAATCTATGATGAGCTGGTGGTAAGTATGAGCAAAAAGAAGAGATAAAATGGGGGCAAGGAGTTGCCTTTGGGTGGGGCTTTGCGGGTTTGAGGGGGGCTGGGGATGGGTGGATGGGTAATATTGTCCAAAAAATTGGGGTGAGGGAGGGGCACCCTACGAACATAGGAGATTGTCAGGTATTGGTTGAGAGTAAAATGCTGAGAAAAACGTATCAAAATATAATTAGGAGGATTACATGTTTTGGATGCTCGGAGGGGATGTTCTGACACAGAACGGACTCCTGGGGAATCTCTGAATGCTCATTTTGCCAGGGTGGGTTGTACCATTGGGTAGAGACCCAAGTAGTGAGAGTGGCGGTGGATCCACATCCTGGGGAGGACTAATGCCCTCAAATAGAGGGAACTGTATCTCTTGAGAGAAAGAGTGGCTCCTAGGGCATTAGGGCAGTTGAGCAAGTCAGGCCCTGAACACCGTTGCAAGTATCTCTCAATGTGGCTCCTCGGGAAATGGAGATTGGTTGTCACTGTGGGCCCCAAGGGGAGGGGAAAATGGATATTGAATAGATGGAACCAAGGTAAATGTGGGGGCAAGAGAGGAGTTTCATGAGAGTACACAAGGATGGATATAAAACATATAATATTACACCAAAACCATATAGGGGATGACAGACTAATAATGTAAACCGTAATGTAAAACATAGGATAACTAAAAAAATTTGGAAAACTGTATATCCTAAAGTATGGACCACAATGTAAGCACAGATGTCACCTTGTTTGAAAGCTATTGTCTTGGAGTCTGCACATCATTTTTAGTAAATTTAATATGAATAAGTTAAAAGATTATCACTGTGGAAGTGAAAAGGTTTTATGGTGGATGTGTGGGAGTACTGTATATTGTATATATGAGTTATTGTGATCTAAAGCTCTTGTGAAGAGAAGCTCAATCATTAGGGAAAAAGAAAAGAAAAAGATAGGATGTAGAATTTTTCCAAATCAATATGTATTCTATATCTAACCTTTAAACTCATCACTATATTCCATTTTACTAGTAAGGGAACCTGACATTATATTGGGCTTCACTTTTCAGGAAGTTTTGGATCACAGAGTGGTTCAACAGTGGCAGTGGAGGAATACTGGTATGGGATGTTATTGACAGGCAATATATGGTTGACAGGGAGTTATACAGGGCATGTGTCGAGGGTGCATGGAAATGTTTGCATATACTCATAGTGGAAACAATTAAAAACAACAGCTGGGGGGGTACTGGGTTCCTGGCTGGGGCAGGGGGGGGGCCTCTGTCGTGGTCCCTAGGGAAGCAGCGGCAGTCCCCCAGGTGCAATGGTAAGGACCAGGAAGGAATGAGGGTCCAACAGTGAGCCCCTGATATGAATGACTATGCTTGTGAGCCTATATGCCTGAAATAAGAACAAGGCCTAGAGCAGCACTGTGCCTGAAAGTACTCTCCTGACTGCCTCCATGTTACTCAAATGTGACCAGTCTTGAAGCCAAACTCAACACGTAAATGCAATGCCTTCCCCCCAGCATGGGACATGACACCCAGGGATCAGCCTCCCTGGCACCGAGGGATCACTACCAAGTACCAGCTGATGACATAACTAGAAAATGACCTTAAATTAAAGGTTCAATATGGACCAGCAGAATATCCCTGTCTACATATAATAACAGGAGTTAAAAATGCTGTTTGACCTAAAGTAAGGGGGAAATGGAAAGGACAAATGAGTTCATATGGCTATGATTTTCTAAAAAAGAGTCTGGAGGTTGTCAGAAGGATTGCCCTTATGCACACCTGAGCAGAGTCTCAGAGACAGATAAAGTGTATACAACCCCAGATATTGGTCCTTTTGAGGGC
The DNA here is from genome assembly GCF_030445035.2 of Dasypus novemcinctus. Lineage (NCBI taxonomy): Eukaryota > Metazoa > Chordata > Mammalia > Cingulata > Dasypodidae > Dasypus > Dasypus novemcinctus. The sequence continues at coordinate 82,823,554 of NC_080690.1, read as the reverse complement.
TAAAGAGACCCACAGGTTCTATGGTCATGGCAGATGGGGTTCACTGCCATGCCAGTTGGCCCTTTTTGGAGCTGGTGTTTCTGTGTGATGGAGCTGGACTCAGATGTGATGTCTTTTCACAAGACTTTCATTCTACTTTACTGGAATTGTAGTTGGTGCTGGGGCTTAAGATATATCTAGGGGATTTGAATCTCTGGACTGACAATATGATAGCCAGGCCCTGACCTCAACAGACTTCAGTTCCTACAGTCTGATTTATTGGACTTACCCCACTCAGCTAACATGGAGTTGAAGAATGTCAACCACCACACCATGGAGCCTAGAGTGCCTACAACTGAAAGCAGGAGGATTGCATCCAATATCCATGTGGAATCTAAGCCCCCTCTTGACATAGATGTGGAATGGACACAACCAAGCCAAGGTCCACAGGAAGGAGGAATACAGTAAGGATCAGAGTGGACTTAATGATATTCTATTCATGAATTATTGTGGTTAATATTCCAGAAAATGTGACATTGATGTGGAAAAAGTGGCCATGGTGGCTGCTGGGAGCGGGGAATGGGAGGAAGAGAAGAGATGTGGAGGCATTCTCGAGACTTGGAGTTGTTTGAGTGGTGCCCCAGTGACAATTGTCGGATGCTGTGTGTCCTCCCATGGCCCACTGGATGGAATGTGGGAAAGTGTGGGCTATGGTGTGGAACACAGGACATGGGGTGCAGCGATGCCCAGAGATGTATTCACCAGATGCAATGGATGTGACATGATGATGGGTAGAGTGTTATTATGGGGGGAGTGGTGGGTTGGGGGTGGTGGGGGAGAATGGGGACCTCATATTTTTTTAATGTAATATCTTTTTAAAAAATGAATAAATGGAGTAGAATTTGAAAAAAAAATAATAGCTAAAAAAAACACAAAAACACTTTATATAAGGAATCCTTTACAAAAGCAACTTTACTCATTTCCAAAATATATTTATCAGAAGCACAGATATTACAAATTGCCCAAGGTAATAATGATTTAGAGGCATACAAGAATGAGGTCTTGGGGCCCTAGTCCTCAGTTGTAACTCAATATTTATTCATGCTTCACATTGAAGATAATAAAATTTCCACTTTTACGTATGAGAAACAATTTTTTAGGCTATATGTTTTCAAATTTTTATTATGTAATACCTGATGACAACAAAAATTATAAAGGAAATGTTCAGTCTAAACTGTATAAGGACAAGGACTCTTCATACCTAATTTAAAATAAAATTCCTTGTTTAAAAAAAAAAAAGAGGGGACTTCCTCATGTCAACAGGCTCAACATGGTCGCTTTTTTGTGAAGCAGATCTACACACCCTAAGCATGCTGTGGGCTTTCCTCAAAGCTCTCACCATCCTTCCCTTGCTCCACGTCAGCAGGCGTTATTAGTCTCGAACTTAGTTAATTTAATTTGTTTACTTTTGTCTGTTTCCCCACCAGACTCTAACGAGTGAGAAGTTCTGCTCCACCTTTGGTTTTCCATCACCTGCATGAGTCCAGCCACATATTAGATGCTCAGGAATTTTTGCTCAGAGTTTCCCACCCATATCCACCAAGTCGCAAGGCCATCATGGTGCACTGTGGTACTTACCTACAATCCCTGGTTGCAGCTCATCCAGAAGGAGAGTTGGTGTCATGGCCAACGTCACAATGTGGGGCAGCACAGTGGGCCAGGACAAGGAGATTTAGTAATTAGAAAACCAAAAACAAAGTCAGGTGCTGGGTGGTGGGGGCAGGCTTGAAATAGAGTCCATGATGGGTCATGGTGAGCAGTTAGGGATTAAAATCAATTGCCCTGAGAGATTACTGAGGACCTTTCTGCATTTGACACAGGGTAGAGCTTTCGTGCAATAGGAAACAAGCTGGGAAGGCAGCCGTGATCCATCCTTTAGTCTTGCTAGGAAGAGAAGAAGGAACTCTCCTTTACTGACTCTGGAAAGATGTGCAGAAAAGTAGAGAAAAGAAAGAAAAAGGAAAAAAATTAAAAAGGAAAAAAACCTCAGCAACAACAATAAAAAGAAAGATGTGCAGAGGCTTTGCTTCTAATTATATCACACCTTCCCTCTGTGCCTAGGGTCTCAACACAATATTGGCAGTGAGGATATTAAGCTCCAAGAAATTATGTAATTTGCAAAGACTTAGTGTACCTGGTGGGTGAAAGAGGAAGAGCTCAAGTTCATATCTCTTCAATGTCCTATACAAATCTTCATATTCTTATCCCTAAAATGGGATCAGGATGAGTCTGCAATTTTCTGAGGAATTCTGTGAAGTTTCTACCAGAAACTGCTGTATTTAGGCAGCTCACAAAACCACTCTCCATATCACCAAAAGTCATGAGGTAGCAAATGCTTGTCATTGCAGGGAACTCTAACAGCTGCTACCCAAACCACACATTTTCACTACCTACGTGCTCTAGGGCTGGTCACTGAACAACCTCTCTGTGCCTCTTAAAATGGAGGTATTACCTCCCAGGTAGAGCTGTGATGATAATGAAGCAAGCAATGTATACTGCAGTTAGCCTAGGTTCTGGCCCAAGGTAGGCATTTGGTAAATGTTAGTAATTGTAATATGTTGTAAATAGTGATAGCTAAAGTAAAAATTGCCTTCTTATGTAGGTGTGCACTGGGGGCTGGGGGAGGGCAGAAAAGGGGAAGCATACCAGGAGAGAGAGGTAAGCAGGAAGAGCTGTTGGAACCTGGCTTTCCCAGGTAGAGTTGAAAAGTGTTTCACGTCTGTCACTGCCTTTGACCCTCCAAACAAGCAGAAAGAGGTGAAATGACTTTTCTGAGCCCATCCAACTAGCGAGGGGAAGGATGGACTCTAAGATAGACATGCGGCCTTTTTTGCACATCGTCACCTCACCTACTGATTCAGCCTCCTGCCTCTTCTTGCAAACTCTGTTCTGAAGAAACCACTGAACTTGCTCCACATGGCCATCTATGTGGGTTGTTGAACAGACAGCACTGAAGGTGACTTCCTGTCTGACCTCAGAAAGCAGAGAGGGACATCAATGTGCTTGTCAAGTACTGGATCTCAAGTAGATCTGAAGTTAGCCATCTGATGTCATGGCTTTCCTCCAGCCATAGATCGAGCTTCTTGGGCCATCAAGAAGTGATGATTTCTGGACAATGGCTTTTGGAGTGGGGGAAGTTTTTGTTTCCATCAACAGAGATTTTCTCATACTCAATTTTTCTAGTTCCTAGACTAGAAGCTGGGTCGCCAAGGACAGTTAGGAGAAGAAAGGTTGGTTGAAGTCAGCAGAAGTTATCCCTGTAGGACAATCAGAATCAAATGGTAGAGCAGGAACTAGGACCTTACCTTTCAGTACTGTTGGCAGTGCAGGCAGCAGGAAGGTGGGGATTGGTGGTGCCCACCGGGGATCGTTTTCCCATCAAAGGTCCAGAGAGAACAGGAAACAAATGGAGTGATCTCTGTACCCCTTTGCATCCCATAGGGCCTGGGATAGGCTAGAACTGGGAGGCAGAGCTCTGACCCAGTCTAAGGGGCCCTCTGGAGACACATTTTTTCCCATAAGATTGAATCCCTGGTGGTGCTGGTTGTTTGGGGAAACCAAAACCACCCCCGTCCACCCAAGTTTGTGAATATTAGCAGAAGGAGGGTTTCCATAACAACGGATGGTGAACTCCATTTCTCATCCGGAGACCGGGACACCTAATTTTTGGAAAAGATGGCGGTTTATTCACTCTGCACCCTACTTTTCTCATCTAAAATCCACCCTCAAGTCCACCAGCTCCACCCAGGTGTGCATTCTGGAGCAGAGGTTCCTAACTCGTGTTGGGTCTCTGGTCTCGCTGAAAATCCGACCAAAGCACAGGACTCTCTATTCCCAGAAGAGCACACAGGGTCTCACTTCCTTTCTCCCCCACATCCCGTTTTCCACGTGATCACAGCATTCATTGAATTCCTAAAGTCCACCTAGGAGTCCTCAGGTTCTAGTTAAAGAGCAAGTGTTTGACTAAGTCTCTCTGACTCTCTCCCAGGTTAAACGTGGGGGTCAGGAGATTCGCTCTCCCTTTTTCCCCCTTCCACCTCTGGCTTGAAGTTCTCATTTGTGAGTGAGAAGGAGACGCGACTTACTTTTGCCTGGATGGGGCAGTCAGTGAGTCCATGAGGAAAACAAAATAAGGAAGAGAAGATTAGAACGAGCAGTATCCATCTGAGTTCATTTCCACATGCATCTCTTTATTCCTTCATGGAACATCTACCTGCCTACTGTGATAAGGGGAGGGATTTCATGAAAGACTGTTTTTATGCAGTTTGTCACAAAGATCAAACCACTTGATAACACTTATTGGAAAGAGTGTTGGGTACCCTTTAACCTAGCAGTATTAGAAACAAATCCTGCACATGTATAATTCCTGCATGTGTGATATTGTTGTATAAGATTATTTTTTCTTTGAAGTATAGTTTAAAAGAGCAAAATCTTGAAAACAACCTGAATGCCCATCAGTAAGTGGCTAGTTAAATAAATTATGAATGTCCAGAGAAGAGATAAAGAGAAAAAAATAAAAAGAAGAAAAAAATTATGGATATCCACACAAGAAATATTATGCAGCCATTAAAAACAATTATTAAGGACATTCTGTGTACTGACATGGAATTATCTTCAAAATATCTTCAAAATTATTAGGTGGAAAAAGCAAGGTGCATGAAGAGAAGGATATACAATAGTCTGTCTTTGTACAAAATGGAAAAAAGGAAGACTATGAATATATAAATACACATTTGCTACTACTTGCATAAATTATTTCTGGAAAGCCTTACAAGAAGCAGGTAATACTAGATGTCTTTGAGAAAGAGAGCTGGGTGGACAGGTTGGGAAGGAAATTTTTTACTGTAAAACCTTGAGAATTTTTTGAATTCTGAACTTTGGAAATGGTATTTTAAATGAAAGCAAAATATTTAAAATTAAAGGAATTTAGTATTTTAAATTGAATATTTATGTTTTCTCTTAAATATTATTAAATTTTAATGTAGTGTTTAAAATGGTTAATTTAAACATTGTTAGTAAAACCACCATTTAAATTAAAAACAATATAATATTTTAAAACAAAAAGTATAAATAATTTAAGCTTATTCAAATTATTAAATAATTTAACCATTTTATTTAGGTTTAAAATGTTCCGTTTTGAAAATAGGAAGAAGCTAGCACCAGTTAGCCTTTCAGGCATAAAGATTCCAAAGTCTTACTGAGGGCCTTATGATTTGCCAGTTCTGGTGTAGGGACTAAAAGTTTGGAAAATGTAGTCATTCATTAAAATATTATGTTTATGTTAATGTGTAACAAGGTTCTTGCTGTCATTTTTAAACAAGTTAAGAAATATTTTATACCTCATTGAGATGTAATTCACATGCCATATACTTCTGTAATTTATAGTGTACAGTTCAATGGTTTTAAATATATTTGCAGAGTTCTGCAGTAGTCACTACAATCAATTTTAGAATATTTTCATCACCTCCAGAAGAAACCCCATACCCCTTAACAGTTATCCCCCAATTCTCCCACCCACCCACCAGTCCTAGGCAACCTCTAGTCTATGTTCCATGGATCTGCCGACTTTTGACATTTCATCCAAATGGAATCATATAATTTGTTGTGTTTTGAGACTGGCTTCTTTCATTCAGCATCATGTTTTTGAGGTTCTTCATGTTATAGTGTAAATCGGTACTTCATTTCTTTTCATTGCCAAATATTATATCATTGTATGGACATGCTCCATTTTATTTAGTCATTCATCAGTTGATAGGCATTTGGGTTGTTTTCACATTTTGACTAGTGTGAATGATGGTGCTATGAACATTCCTATAAAAGTTTTTGTGTGGACACAAGTTTGCTTCTCTTGGTTATGTCATTATGACTTTGATTTGATGGTTAATGATGTTGAGCATCTTTTCATGTGCTTATTGGCTATTTTTATAAGTAAATATCTTTAAGTTTAATTTTTAAAAAATTCTAGGAAGGTAAATATCAATAGAGATAACCCACATTAGAAAAAACAAAAATAAACAGAGACTGTATATAACTCAGTGGTTGAGCACGTGTTTCCCATGTACGAAGTCCCAAGTTTAATCCCCGATACCTCCTTGAAGAAAAAAAATACAAAACACTACTCTTTGAGATCCTCAATTTTAAGAGTGGGAACGGTCCCTGAAAATGTAAAGTTTGAGAACCGCGAGCCAGAATGTGTGGGTCACAGTGTCAAATTAGTGGAGATCTTCCCACCGTTCTTTCTTCCTCACAAAAGCCCTGCCCCTCTCCCAATGAAGGAGGGAAGTCCTTTTGGTTGTGAGTGTGAGTGTGGGTTACTTGTCCTAGTCATGCCTTGTCCCAAGGCCACAGCCTGTGTCCCAGATCTCGCCCCCACCCTTCTCCACAACTCCCAGATCCAAAGGGGTCTGAGAGGAGCTAATTATAGGAATTCAAACTTGGGGTGTCTGCAGTCTTACTTTTTTCTTGCAGTTCATGCAACTGGAGATATCAGCCATCCAGGTCCCAACAGGAGCAGGGGGAAAAGGAGAGAATCAGCATTAGACTCAAGTCACCACAATCACCAAGGAGACCAGAGCCAAACACCAATAGAGACCAGCTGCTCCATCCACTGATAAAGTCACTCAGGTACATCCATCCTTCCATCTTCCATCCATCCTTCCATCTGTCCATCCATCCATCCATCTATCCAGTTAACATTCACTTGGTCCACAAACTGGACACTGGCCTGTGCTTGGTGGCAGGGGCACAATTACCTCAAACATACCCCAAAAAGAATATGCCGTCATCACTGTCTTAACAAAAAATAATCTGGCAATAAAACAAAGATTTATGCATTCACACTGATATAAATAATTGAAAAAATAAATTGGGAGATAGGTTCCACAAAATCTAGGAAAAGAGTATGGATTACACTGGACTTACTGATGTTCTGCTACAGAACTATTGTGATTAGTAATGGAAGGAATTGTAGCATTGATGCAGAGAAAGTGGCCATGGTAGCAGCTGAGGGCAGGGAGTGGGAAGAAGAGAAGTGATGTGGGGGCATTTTCAGGACTTGGATTTGTGCTGGGTGGTACAGAAGAGACTGATGCTGGGCATTGTATATCCTGCCATGGCCCACAGGGTGGACTGGGGGAGAGGTGTAAACTACAGTGTAAACATTATGTGGTGCTGCGGTGCTCCAGGGTGTATTCACCAAATGCAATGAATGTCCCACGATGATGAAGGAGGTTGGTGATGTGGAAGGAGTGATGTGGGGGGTGGGTACATGGGGACCTCATAATTTTTAATGTAACATTTCAAAAAATTAAAAAAAGAGAAAAAAAAAGAATAAAAAGAATTTGGGAGAAAGTTCAGTTCTTCCTTACAGAAGAGTTCCAATTAATACACGTAGAAGGAAAAAAGGTAATGGGAAATCACCATTGGGCCAACACTACAGAAATAATTTTTGTAGTCAAGTGCCACAGATAGATACTGAAATTAGTGGGCAAAATTTTTATGAAGAAGCAGGATATTTGCACAGTCTCCAAGTATTTCCTCCAGGATGTTTATTAATGACAAAAAGGGAAATATTAACTTTACATTGGAGAGACTTGGCAAGTATGACCTTAACTGAGTGATCAGGATGGTCATGGTGATGAATAAGACAAATCAGTATCATATAGTCCCTAATACAATGGGCTGAGAAAGACATGACACCACTTATGTGGGATTCTTGACAAAAGGCACGACCTCACACTCATCATGAGAGAAAGTCAGACCAACCCAAATTGAGAACCTTCTGCAAAATAACTGACCAGTGCTCTTTGTGCCAAATTCTTGAAGGTAAGGAAAGAATGGGGCCTATCACAGATTAGAGAACACTAAGACAGCTCAGTGAGATGTAGGATCCTGGGTTGAAATTTGGAATAGAAAATATCATCAGTGTAAAAATGGGAAATCCAAATAAGTCTGTAGCTTAGCTCATTGTTTTGTGCTGATGTTAATGTCTTGGTTTTGAATGATAGTTATCTGGATATATAAAAATATTGATGTAAGGGGAAAGTGAAGGCTATTTGGGAACTCTATGTTTGCAACTTTGCTGTAAGTCTAAGAGTAGTTTTTAAAGGTTTTTAAAAAATCAATTAGGTATCAGAAGTGGCTCTGTGGTTGAGTGCCTGCTTCCTGTATACGAGGACATGGGTTTAATCCCCATTACCTCTTTAAAAGAAAGAAAGTGAATTGCTCTACTAAGCTTTCCCACTTCAGTTAGGGTGACAGTCTCAATCACCCAGTTGCTCAGATTTAAAAGAAATGGGGATTTTTCTTCCTTTTTGTCCTTCTCTAACCACATGCATCCCCTCCATCTCTCAGTCCTGTTGACTCTTGCCATAATGTCTCACACCATCCCACATAGCCCGGTCTTCCACTGCCACTGGCCTCCTCAATGGCTGTGTTTCCTCTCTTCCTCTTACCTAGTCATTCTTCACCAGAGGCAATGCTGAGTGTTTGACCACACACTCACACACCTCTAAAATGTCATGCCCTTGCTGAAAACCTTTAACAGTTTCCTAGTTTCCTTTTACGCTATGATAACATCCAGAATTCTTAATGGCACCAACAAGGGTTGGTCTCTTCTGGCTCATTGCTCTCTGTTCTTACTCCTACAATCCCCACCTCCCATCCCCAGCATCCATTCACCATGGTGGACGTGCCAGCTCCTCTCATATCCTTGCAGAGACTCAGTGACTTTCAGCCCCATGTCCTTGGCATGAATGGTCTCCTTTGCCTGGAACAGTTCCTCATCCTCACTCTTTACCTGGCTAACTCCTGCTCACCTCTGAAGGCTCTCCTCAAATGTCACTTATCCAGAAGGCCTTTCTCTGAACCCCCAAGCTAGGATGTGTGTGCTTGTTGAATATGGACTTCCATGAAGAAGGGCAATGCCTGTCTTTTCCAAACCTGGATTCCCAGCATGAAGCACATGGGACAAACAAGGGACTCAGTAGGCCTTGTGGATTGCCTGTGGACTGAACGGGACACTCGCTCACATATTGTTTCCAGTATGCCTCCATGGTAAACATCCAAAATCCACCAGAACCCACTAATTATAACTATACTCTCTCTCAGCCATGGCAGAGATGCAACCTCACTGACAACATGGCAAATCCTTTGGCACTGGGATTCTTGAAACCCCCACAGTGCTGATGGGGCAGCAAGGCTAACTGAGGCATTATCAACCCCCAAATCAGAGAATCTGCAACAAAACCGGGGTGGGGGCACCAGTCTGTCTCCAAGGGCACAGACCTTGGTCCCCAGGACTCATCCACCTTCACCCCCAAGGCAAAGGGAACTGGGAACATCTGAATCTGGAGCCAGGGAGTCTCCTTAGACTGCAGGAGGTCCCATCTAAAGCCAACCCACAGGTTCCTCCCCATCCAAGAAAAGCAGGGGAGAGCAGGGGATAGAGGTCTGTCTTCTCAGGGAATACAGGCCTCTGCTAGACACAGGAAAAGGAGAATCAACAGGGACATCTTCAGGAAAGGCTCTGGCCCCAGCATAGCAGGGCCGGGCTGGGGTAGGATACTCTCCATCAAGGACAAGCAGGACTCTGGTCTCCCACCATCCTCCCAGACCCATGGCAGGGCTGTGCAAAAGAATATGAGGGAGAGATTCAGACCAAGGGCCATCATTGCCAACCCCTAATTAGTGTTCTTGAAGTTGTTCTGTCTATTGTACCTATGTGGTAGAAATCATAGATAATGATGTGCTCTTCCCAACTCCATTTTCTGTGGCATCACAGTAGCTTGATGCAAGCCAGTGGGATTATTTATAACACAGAAATTGGTAAACACTGCACATCAGGAATTTTTTTCTCCCAAAAGCTCTTGGTTAAACATTTACCAGCAGAGGATTGATTAGCCCCCATAGCAGCCATTCTATCTGTTCTATTTGTACAACCTCTCATTTTGTTACCAATTGCCACCCACACTCCTTTGTATCCCTCAGAGCTGAAGAGAGATTGGATAATCTATGCACATCACTATTCTTGTTTTAGAGAACCTGGAAGTGGTACCATGTAGTTGCTTTCTAAAGATCTTTTTAAGTGAGGTGACATCATATTGAAACCTAGCTTGACAAGATGGCAGCTGAACCACCTAGGAAAGATTATTTAGCATTACTGATTCTCAGTTCTTTTTTTTTTTAAGATTTATTTTCTTGATTTCTCCCCCCACACACATACCATATCCCCCCATTGTCTGCTCTCTGTGTCCATTCACTGAGGACGGAACTGTTGGACACAAAGAAACCAGAACCTGATACCAGAAATTCCAAGCCTCTAGAAAACAAGCTCTCTGATGAAAGTGCTCCTTTAGAGGACTTAACTAAACTCTGAACTTGTAAATCAGGATGGAAGATGCAGTTATGTCAGAAAGACTTGTGGAAAGTCTTACTGTCTGATGGCTTGGACACCTGCTCCTCCCTGCTAAACCAACAGATTTTTAAGAGAGCTATATGAACAAAACCACTGTCAGCCTGGAATAAAAGGGACATGGAAAGGAGAGAATGAAGGGGAAAGGATGTCAAGAGGAAAACCATGGAGGTTGAGATCTGGAATTAGGATATCACCTTGGGCCAGGAGAAGAACCCTACCCAAGTGTACAAACAGGTGAATTTAACCCAGCAGTTGAAGAGGGTGTATGTTCCTGCCCAATGTTCTGTGAGAGTTTTGCCACTCCAGGGTACAGACAGGGTGGAACACATTCCCCAAGGTTTATGGCAGTTAACATCAACACCCCACAGGTCTGAGAGTGGTTGAGCTGCCCCCATAGATTAAGGAAGGCCAGCTGGTCAACTTGTTGATCTGAGTTGAGTCTGTATGCCTAAGGTTAGGGGAAATGTTGTCTTCACATCACTGTACTAGAGAGGTTAAGAGTCTAACCCAAAGTTTGGGTAAGATGTGTTAATCACCCCAACACTCTTGGAGGGGTTGAGGTCTGGAGCTTGGTTTATAGTCAGATGCTTGATGAGGGTGGAACCAAGAAAATGGCCATTCGGCAAGCATGTGTAAAGGGTGTGTCAGAGTGATGGACCTGAAGGGTATCGGGAATGAAAGACAAAGAGAGATTGGGATCAGGGGTTCTGAGAGCATTGATTTCTCAAGCTCATCAGACAAGTTTATTAATATCAGGGGCTTCTTTATATATTCCAAGCAACTGTGAGAACCAGCAACTATTCTAGCTAACTATTCCCATAACTTCATTAATGAAAACACAGTGCACAGTGGATAAGAGAGTAACTAAAGTCTAAGATGTTCTATTATGTTATTGAAGCAAGTATACTCATAAATCTTGTTGCCCAGGTTACTTGAGATATCAAGTCTGGGTACTGCTGGAATGTTGTGTTTCACAGAGAGATTAGCCACCTGCATGTACATCTCCAGGGACAGCATGACCCAGCGGTCAGAAAGTAGCTTGCTACCATGGAAACAACATGCCTTTGTTTCCCACATTTCCCCCTTTTTGTTTTAGTCAGGGTGACTGTGCCTGTCTTAGGTTGCCCTCCTCTGAGAGTCTTACCCGTCATTGACTACCAGCCAAGCGCTCTGACCATGGGGAATTATATCTGGGTTTTAGCAAGTACCAAATTATTAGCTTGTCCCATCGCGTCAACATGGTGCAGTCTTTGGCATATTTCTCATCCCAGACAAGCAACCACAATAAGCAGCAAGATTAATACACAAAGTCCTATTCCTAATGCTGATAAAAAATTCTGAGACTTCCACCAATCTACTGGATTAAATTTATTAATATGAGAAATTAAATCATTAAAGATATCCTTATCTTCAGCTACATAAATCTGATTATGAGACATTTCTAATATCTTTTTCTGTAATTCTTCTATTTCTAATGACATATTACCTTTATGACCTATTGAATGATTTTTAATTTTTTCCTAATCAAATGTAGAATTATTATAAGCAAGTGGAGTAATACAAAAGTTACTTTCATTCCAATCACATTTCAATCCCCTTACATTTAAATTATACAATTGATCTCCAATATGCAAAACAGCTGATTCTAAATTATTAACTCTACTGTTTAATTCTCCATCAATATATTCTTGACTATGCCATAAGTCACTAGCATTCTTATGCCATTCATGCATGTATTGTTGAGTCTGCACCGTCTCATGCAAGGCCATGATAGCTATAGTGGCAGCTGCAATGACACCAATCAGTCCTAAGATGCCAGCTATTATCAGTCCCACAAATCACTTCGAGCACTTCAGGATTTCTCAAGCCATATGGAACAGCAGTTGACTCTCAGGTGACGATTGCCAAATTCGGTTCAGTCACACTGGAATCCACACTCCCCACCACCTTCAAGCCATTGTAATGAAATCTCCATTCTGTAAAATATTCTTAGACAAATAAGTATGCAAGGCCCCAGTTTTATAAAATAGAACTTTCTTGGTTATAGTTAATTTTCCAACCACAAACACATAAGGATCTCTTACACATGCCTGAAGTTGATGAATTTGATTTAAATGCAGATATTGACCATTCTTACTATTATTCCCAATCCATTCTATAGTAGGAGCTATTTCTAGAAAAACTTTCCATAAGTTCTTTTGAATATGTATAGATGTAATATTACACCATGGAGTAGGTATCCATTTTCCTATATATTTCCAATCACTATTATTTTTAGTAAAGATTATTTTTTCATCATGATTTAAGGATTCATGAAATGGATATTGCATATTAATAATTTGCTGTCCTTTACTATTTAGACCATAACAAATAAATCTGTCATTATATGGAGAGGGACTCCCCATTGGGGCACTCTCCCACACTATTCCATAGGAATCATTAAAAACAACAGATCCTCTTCCCATATGGCACTCTTGCCATCCTTCTTTATCCCTACTTTCTTTTTGTGGACAATCATAAGTAGGATTTTTAGTCATGATTAAATCATAAGAGGGAAATAAAGTCACAATAAACTGAGTATTATTATTTTTGAAGATAGTTATGGCCCGATTTTTAACATACATACAGGAAGGATGGTTACCAATGCATAAAGGTCGATAATCAAATGGTAATACCAGATTATAGATTCTTTGTCTTTCCTCACAGGGTTTAATTGGCAATCAATCATCAATTGGTCCAGGGAATATATGGGTTTTATTCAGATATATATGAAAGAATGGATCTTTCCAGGTTAACACTTTAAGTAATGGGGGGTTAGGTATATAGGCCCAAAAAGTGTAATTACCAGCAGCTTCTTCATTACTTACAATCACCATCATCAGAAGTTGCAGGAGACCCCATCTCTTCATTCCAGGGTTTAATTCTCTTTGCAGGTAGCCAAATTTGTTCTCCATTTTCTGAAATGATAAGAGCATAGCCTCACCCCCTTACTTTAATCCTGCCTTTTTTCCATTCATTGCTTAAAATATCTTTCCAGAATATTGGTTGATCTTCATTTCCTGTGTCCACTGTAGATGTCTGACATTTTCCAAAGTGACGTACTGCAGGTGTCAATGAATTATAAACATTAAGAAAATTTAAAGTAAATAAAGCATTTGCCAATTGATCTTTTGGTGTTATAAAAGCACCCTTTTTGTTTTAAAAGCATAGTTTTTAGAGTATGATGGCTGTGTTCAACTATGGCTTGACCTGTAGGATTATAAGGAATGCTGGTAACATGTTCAATACCATATTTCAAACAGAAAGATTCAAAGGATTTACTAATGTAAGAAGATCCATTATCAGTTTTAATTTTCAGAGGGCATCCCATTACAGCAAAAGCAGACTAGAGTTGTGAGTGAACATGATGAAAACGTTCACCACATTGTGCAGTAGCCCACAAAAAATGAGAGTAAGTATTAATGCAAACATGGACATATTGTAGTTTACCAAATGATGGTATGTGAGTAACATCCATCTGCCACAGCTGATTAGGAGCCAGGCCTCTGGGATTAGTCCCAGCCTGAAAAGGCACTGTAGTTAAGGGTCCACAGGTGGGACAGGTACAACTAATTTCTTGAGCTTGATGTTTTGTTAATTCAGGAAATTTATGTTTAAGTCCCTTGATATTAATTTGAGTTAATGTATGATATTTATTGGCATCCTGCAAACATCCTACTAATAAATCAGCCCTTACATTTTGTGTAGCTAGAGGACCAGGAAGGGAAGAATGAGATCGGCTATGAGTAATATACATATGGGCTGACTTCTTTGCCGAATGAGAGCTTGAAGGCCGGCAAAAAGTTGAGATAATTCATTAGTAATAAAAATATGAGCTGTTTCAATATGAGCTACAGTTAAACACACATATTCAGAATCAGAGACAATATTTAAGGGCTCTTGAAATGTTTGTAAAACCTTAATGATGGCTGAAAGCTCTGTGCATTGAGAAGATGAATAAGGAGTTTGTCAAACCTGTTCTTTTTGAGAAGTAACGTATGCTACTTTTTTATTACTATTACTATCAGTAAATACTGTACAAGATGGTTGGGCTATGCACATAGCCCTGAAAAGCACTGCAAAAGTTTATTGTTGGGTTTTTTACAGATAGAGGAATGCAGCTGGCTTGATTTGTTTAAGAAGACACTAAAGAAAGTTTTAGCAAGTTTTAAAACAAAGTGATAGCAACACAGCTGGACATTAACTTCTTGAAATAAACTAGCAGTGTCTGGGATAGCTGCATACTACAGTGTTGTTACTTTAATCTATGATAAGAGGTTGTTTTTGTGACACACACTCTTTTATAATTATTAAAACCATAATTAACCACATTGTACTTTTCTTTTTAATATTATACTGAAATATTGGTAACTTTATACACTCTTAAGCATTTATAGAAACCTTTTACTCATACAACTTTAATTAACAGAGGGTTAAAGGAAAGAAAAAACTTGTTCATTTTATAACACTTTTAAACACCTTCTATTCGACTTATAATATGTTAAATGAACTTAACTATTTAATTTTTCTTTCAAGGTAAAATAACAAATCGCTTATAATAAGTTTGGAATAAAAGGCTACTTTTCAGGATTTAGTTTTGAGAAAGCAGGTTTGAATGTTATGTTCTTTTAATAGAGATAAAATTTTTCCGTTTTTGAACACTGAGGAAATGATAAGGTTAAAGCACAAGAAGCTATTTTGATAAAACAGACTTTCTTTGTATACTGATTATTCAGGAAACTTTTACCAATACAGATTAATGATTTGAGAGGCTTTGAGAAAGAACAAAATTTTAACTTTGTATTAGTATACTACTTGATAGTAAACCTTTTAAAATTTTATAGATAGACCCATCAAATTTTATTTAACTTTAATCATAAAAATTTCTTTTCTACGAACCTTCTACATTTCTAGTATTCATTTAGGTTTTGGTCCATATTTTACTCTTTCTTAATAACCAATCATTTTATCTTAGGACAATATCATCTCCTGTTTCCTTAATAATAAAAACACATTTCATATAGCCCACATACTATGTTATCAAGCAAACTTCTTATAACATAATACCGTCAACACTAAACAAGCTTGTTAAAATAATGAACTTTACTTTAAATACTTAGTAGCATGCAATATTAGAAACAGTCCCCTAGAAGCAAGTTGTCGGGGGAGGCTGGCTGCCAATGAATTTTCCCATTATAAAATTACCTTTTATTATTATTATTAATTCAGATTTGTTTAATAATGACTTTTTGGAATTAGCCATTTAAACACTTTAATTTAAACAATGCTTCATAAGACTTTTTATAATTATTTATAACCATATAGACTATAATTATATTATTTTAAGACAAATTTTACTTTTACAGAACACATTTCTTTACTTAAAGTTACCACAATACTTTCTACAACTTGCCACATGCATTTAAGTTCCAAGAGTTTATGAAAATTAGCCATCCTACTTTAGGACAAAACACACCTTTTTGCAAAAATGTATTAAATTTCAGTTAGCATTCTCACAAACTTTTAACCTTTTTAATATTCATTTAAGTTTTACATCCTTCATATTATCCTGTGAAGAAAAATAGGTTATTCATTTCAATCTAGGCAAGAACAACTTTTTATTAAAAGACTTATAGTAATTTTGTTAATCAAGACTCACAATTTTTATCATTGTAGAGATCTTATTAGCATTTAAACTTATGTATTAATATAAGCACTTATTTAATTTTTGGCCATTTGAATAGAGCTCTTTTATAAATTTTCATTAATTTTTATTACCATCCGGAGGTATCAAAATATACACTGACATTGAACGAACAGACAAACACAGAACAATCACAACACAGTAACAGAAACATACAGTTTACAATTAACTCATAATTCTTACTTTCTTGGTATAGCTGCTTTTAAGTTCTTATTAAAGTTTCTTCTGGAATCCATGTTGCCTGTAACATGCAAGCTTGTGCTTGGAAACATTTTTATTAGTTATTAGCAATCAGTTAAGATAACTTGAGACAGACTGTTAACACACATTTTTGGATTATTACTCTGTAAGACTATACTGAGACTTGAAGTTCAGGAGTAAACTATTGATTTAGAACTTAAAATTCCTTTTTAAACCTTGATAAAAATTTTGTACTAATTTTAATATCTTGGTTAAATAAGCCCAATTAGAATTAGCATGGAAATAAAACAGAACACCAATGTTGCCATCTTTTTCTCTTTTTCCAGTTACTTAACTCTATTAACCCCCACTAGCCCACAGCTACATTGTCATGTAGACAGCAGGGGGTTTGCAGAGGTGCTGCCAGAAGAGTTTCCTTATCTTAGTTAACACTTTAACAGAGAGTTTTCTTACAAGCCTGATTTCACTAACAAGGACATCATTTAGTATCTTTGCCCATTTTAAATCTTTCAATAGTTTAAAAGTTTTTGGCTCAGGATGAAACTTGACACCCCCTTGCAAATTCTTTGTATCTGGTGGTATCACATGTAATGTTATGGGGAAAGCAGATAATAATTGTTTAACATAAGGCAAAGCATCGGCAACATCTGAAAACATTTCTAATTTAGGCTTAGTAACAGAAGGCAATTCAGTAGGTGCAGAGAGTTGTACTGGCTACATAGAAGATATTTCATTAAGACACTTCACTGAGCTTTTATTGATGAAAGGGTTAATATCAGGATGAGGGGGAAAAACATGATGGTTCCCCATTCACCTCAACCTCCTGTTTTTGTTCCAATTTACTTCCTTTCATTTTAAATTTACTTATGGGCTTAGAAAATATAGTAATTTCATCTTTCTCTCCTTCTTCAGACTGTAAAAGATCTAAGGCGGCAGCAATTTGCTGGCACAAAGCCCACACAGATAAAGGAATGGATTCCCCTCTTTGATATACTCTTCCTAAAGCTTTCATTACACATTTCCACTGTTTCAAATTTAAAACATTACGCCCCTGAGGCTGAAACCAGTAACAATGTTTCTGAACTAAGGCAAAAAGCTCAAGTAAATCAGCCTTTTTTACTGAAATTCTGACAGTATTTAAAAGAGATTTTAGTACCTGTGACTATTCTTCCATCCATCCTGGTTGATTACCCATACCCTGATGCTAGCGGAAAACAGGATTCATTAAAACTCTTACCACTGTGTGGTCAGACTCGAGTCACCTTTTAATGGATGCCTCAACGTTTCTGGAAGGTTTTCAGTTCCGCATTCCCAATACTGTTGTGGAAGAATCTCTGCTGCAGTCACTAATTCGGGCCCCACAGTGGGCACCAAATGTCGGAGTGACGGACCTGAAGGGTATCGGGAATGAAAGACAAAGAGAGATTGGGATCAGGGGTTCTGAGAGCATTGATTTCTCAAGCTCATCAGACAAGTTTATTAATATCAGGGGCTTCTTTATATACCCCAAGCAACTGTGAGAACCAGCAACTATTCTAGCTAACTATTCCCATAACTTCATTAATGAAAACACAGTGCACAGTGGATAAGAGAGTAACTAAAGCCTAAGATGTTCTATTATGTTATTGAAATAAGTATACTCATAAATCTTGTTGCCCAGGTTACTTAAGATATCAAGTCTGGGTATTGCTGGAATGTTGTGTTTCACAGAGAGATTAGCCACCTGCATGTACATCTCCAGGGACAGCATGACCCAGTGGTCAGAAAGTAACTTGCTACCATGGAAACAACATGCCTTTGTTTCCCACAGGGTGGGTTCCCATAAGGCACCAAGGAGAAAAACGATCATTTTAAGAATGACTTTCAGACAGAAATCAAATGGAGAATGCCCTCCAGGTTTACTGAAAAGTAGAGGACCTGTGACTCATGCTTCTCTTCCAATTGCTCCTTATTGAAATGAAAATGTTTATCCTTTGTCTGTCCATTTGTGTATTGGAAACAGATAAATTGTTTTGTAAGTTTCAGAGGACTATAACATACAGGATGATGTTCCAAGACAAACTGTGTTTTGTAAATTGTTTGTGATAAAATTAAGTACTTGCGTTTTTGCGATTTGAAGTTTTGTGGGTTTTTTTTTATATTGTAATGCCTTTTGGAATTCAGTGGGTGGAGTGTAGCAGTTAGATATGATTATGAATTCAAAAATTAGATGTTGGATTATGGTTTTTGTTGTTGTTTGTTTGTTTGTTTGTTTGTTTTTTATAAAGGGTATATATTTGGGATAGGAGCTTACAGATACCAAGCCATGAAGCGTAAGTTGCTTTCCTCAGCAAAATCTATTTTCACATGTTGGAGCAAGATGGCTGCCAATGGCTGAGAGGGTTCAGGTTTACTAGGTTCCTCCTTTTCAGGTTCTTGCTTCTCTCTGGGTTCAGGGTTCTTCTCTTCCTGAGTTTCCAGCTTAAGGCTTCAGCATCAAACTCCAACATCAAAACTCCAACATCAAAAACACTCAACTCTGTCCTCCTTTGCCATGCCTTTTATCTTTGCCAACACTTTAATCATAACTCAATCATGCTCAGGTACAGATCATATTACAAACATAATTCTATATCTATTTTTGGAATTTATAACCATATCAACCTGCTACAGAAATATTGTGGAAATATAACTAATTTGAGCAGATTTTTTTTTTTTTTTGCTTTTTAAAAAATTCACTGAAGTACTCATACATAAACAATAAGTGTATAGGAATAGTTGTAAACTTACAAGCAAATATAACAAGCAAATATAACACCATATAGTGTTCTCATACCTTACCCAACCATGAATACCTTGCATTGTTATGAAACATTTTTGTGATTGCATTTACTTTTTATCTCTTTAATTTTATTTTAAATGTTACATTCAAGAAATATGAAGTCCCCATATAATCCCCACCCCCTCACCTTACTCCATAATCTGGTCTGTACCTGGGTATGAATAAGCTATGATTAGGGCTTTGATTGGGCCACAACATTAGGGCATTGAATACCCACCACTTGGTGGGTGGGGACTCACAGATAAAAGGCACAGCAAGGGACAGAGTTGAGGGTTTTTGATATTGGAGATTGATGCTGAAGCCTTAAACTGGAGCCCTAAGAAGTGAGCTCACAGAGGAAAGAGAAACAAGCCCCAGGAAGAGAGGAATGCTGAGCCAAAGAAGAAGCAAGCTCTGGGAAGAGAGGAACCCTGAAACCCAAGAGAAGCAAGACCTTTGAAAAGAGGAGGCCAGGTAGCCTGAACCCTCACAGACATTGGCAGCCATCTACTCCAACACGTGAAAATAGAAATTGGTGAGGAAAGTAACCTATGTTTATAGCCTGGTATCTGTAAACTCCTACACCAAATAAATACCTTTTACAAAACCAACCAATTTCTGGTATTTTAGATTAGCACTCCTTGGCTAAAAAGAAAGGGTAGAAGCTTGAAGTCACAAGGTCATAAAGCATACGTTAATTCCCTCACCGAAGTCTGTTGCCACATGTAGGAGCAAGATGAATGCCAGTCTCTACTGGAAGGGCTTCAGCCTTCCTCTTCCTCCTAAGACTCTGTGGTCCAGCTCCTTTGGTTCTCAGCTATAGACTAGCATAAGGCTTATCTCTCTACCCAGGGCTCATCTCTTCCCAGGCTCAGCTGCTCTGGTCTCTTCACAAGGACAGCTGTAGACTATCAGGCTCATCTCTCCTCTGCAGGCTGCAGAACCCTGTCCAATGATCTGTCTCTCTTTCTCTGTGTTCTTCCCTGTGTTTACTTTTGTGAGTGCCAGCCCACCAAGGGGCCAGGGACTCAATGTCCCACTGATGTGGTGGAATCAAAGCCCTAGTCTTAATTTAAACAAGTAAAAGTGAGTCCTCTGAATCTAAAACAATCTAACATGCCCAGAGGACCAGACCAGTTTACAAACACAATCCAAAATCTACTTTTGGAATTCATAAATAATATCAAACTGCCACAGAGGCTTTTGTCTTCACAAGTTCCCACAAGTGGTGGGAAGTATGAGATGGTAGGTGGGTAAATTAAAATGTCACATCATTCTCTCACTAAATTCACCAGCTTCTTCCTTCCTTAAGTGTTCACTGGCTGTTGTATGTTTTTCATGTGTTTTTTGTTTTGTTTTGTTTTATTTTTAAAGATTTATTTTATTTATTTCTCTCCCCTTCCCCCTCCCATTGTCTGGTGTGTCCTTTCACTGTGTGTTGTTCTGTGTCCACTTGCATTCTTGTCATGTGGCACCAGGAAACTCTCACTTTTTTGTTGTTGTTGCATCATCTTTCTGCATCAGCTCTCTGTGTGTGCAGCACCACTCCTCAGTGGGCTGCGTTTTTCTTGCATGGGATGCCTCTACATGCAGGGTGCACTGCTTGTGTGGGGGGCAACCCTACATGGGAGACACCCCTTTGTGTCATGGCACTCCTTGCATGTGGCAGCACTGAGCATGGGCCAACTCACAACACAGTACAGGAGGCCTATGTATACTCCAATACTACAATCAACAGCTCCCAGTATAACCACAAAATTGTGCATTGATCACCACAATCCATTTGAGGACATTTTCACCACTCCAAAATGAAAACCACCATACCCCTTACTCCCCTGCTTTTATAGACACGTTAGGACATGGAAAAAGTGTAGTATTTGAGTCCTGAAATCAGTATGACTCATCTGAAATCTAGAAATTTGAGGAATGAATAGGTGTGTGATAAAGGGGGTAGGAAAATAGATTGTATGTCTCAATGGAGTTGTACTATTAGAGGAAATTGAGAACTAATGAGAATGATGTGGCATGTAGAAGCTGAATCTGAGAGTGGGCTATGGGGCGCTGATGACTGAAGAGCAACTGACCTTAGAAAAAAGGAGCTGTGGGTTTGTAGCTTCAACTGAGTGGCTTACAGAGAGCTTAGTCCACAAATTACCTCACAATGTTGGGTCTTCTATGTAAATCATTGCTTGGCTTCTGGATGCCTAGGGGAAGGAATATCTTTCTGGAAAGATGCCTCCTGTTAGTTTGAAATTGTCCAGGAACTTTAGACTTTAGATGACCTGGTTTTGATACCTGGGCAAGCACACCAAAGAATCAACTACAGAAATAGACACATTGAATTCAGAGTAATTTGTAATATTGGGCAAAAGACAGAAAGAAATGAGATTGGTGATGTTTACAGAAAACATGGCGGTGGTGTACATACTGTTTCCTTTCTTACTTTAATACACAAGTCACAAATATTGCAAAGAATTTCCTTTTATTTTTTAACCTGGGTAAAATTTATGTATGTTTAAAACATTATTTTCTTTATTTTTCTCTCTGTCTGAATTATTACATAAGGGTTTGAAGTGAGCATTCCACGCAATTAATGAAGCACTTGGTTGTTTTCAATTATCAGATGCATAATTGCATTATGTGTTTAAAGCATCCTGATTGTGGTTGTGCTTCAGCTGACCTGCCTGTGCACAGGACAGGAAGGTCAGTAGTCACATCAGATTCAGAAACATGGGCTCCTCATTCCCATGGGAAAGCCTCTCGTGGAAGCCCTGCCATCTTCTTTTCATATATTTTATCAAAAGTTTCACTCTGTGCCACTGTGAAGTGATTTTTCCAGTCCCCAGTAATTCCTGTTAAATACAAAGAATGAGTCTACATCACATGTATAAACAGGATCTCAAGACCACATTCTGCTGCCTGTATTTGTCCCTGCTTGCCTTCTCTCCTGAACACTGACCTGGAAATTATAGTCAGTATAGCAGAGTGGCTAAGTAATTCCTGTCTGGAGTCAGACAGTCATCATTTATAGCCCCAGATGTCTGGTTGCATAATCTATTTGACCCCCAAGTTCACCAAATATTAAATGGGATTTTCCCTAATACTTGCCTCATAGTAATATTGTGAAGATTGAAAAGTGATAAGGCAAAAACAACAATAACAATATATGACATACGTTAAGTAATTCTTATATGCCAGGCACTGTTTTAGGATTTTACATGTACATCTCTTCAGTATTCACGTATCTGTAAGACAATGGTTGTTTTTTTCCTCCAAAATCACACTTTGGCCTAATCATCTGGTAGATAGGGTGTTCTTGATACTCACTTCTGATTCCAGGCCTTTTTTTCCACTCTCACTTTTTTTTTTAAGATTTATTTTTATCTCTTTCTCACCCTCTTGCCCTGTTCCCCCCCATTGTCTGCTCTCAGTGCCCATTCACTGAGTGTTCTTCTGTGTCTCTATTCTCAGGTGGCTCAGGGAACTGATCCTGGGAGCTTCATGATCAGGATAGAGGTGATTACTCTCTTGTGCCACCTCAGATCCTCTACTGCTATATCTTCTTGTTTTCTCTCCTGTTTCTCTTCTTGTGTCATCTTGCTGTGCCTCCTCTCTGTGTCAGCCAGCACTCCTCTGTGGCAGCTATTCCCATGCGAGGTGGCATTCCCACAGAGGGCAGCTTTCCTGTGCAGGTCCCAATTCCCACTTGGGCCAGTTCAATGCATGGGACAGCCTGACCTCACCAGGAGGCCCTGGGCATCAAACTCTGGACCTCCTATATGGTAGATGGGAGTCCAATTGGTTGAGCCACATCCGTTTCCCTCATTCTCACTTTTGAATCTCTTAACAACCAGCTATCCTACTCAAAGAATCTCTCCTTTCTAGCTTTATACCACCATCAGGTCAACCTCTCAATCAATGAAGATTCTAGCTCAAGCATACTGGATTCCTGTAACTATCATAGAAAGCTTGTTGATATAATTTCCATATCATGGTCCTTCTTACAGTCTGGATTGCTGCTCTTTGAACTTATATCTTTGAATGATCATGTCCTTCTCTTTGTAAGCCACTCAGCTCAAGGCCACTTTATTCCTAAGGTCTGTTGCTGCTCTATCATCTCAGTGCCCTATAGCCCACTGTAACGTCCAGCTTCTAATTCCACATCATTCAATTAGCATTCAATTTCCCCCAATAGTTCAACTCCATTGATACACACAATCTGTTGTTCCTACCCCCATTTCCACACCCCTGATCATTCCTTAAATTCTTAGATTTCAGATGATTTGTACAGTTTTCAGGATTCAAATAGTACCCCCTTTTCCATGTCTAATGTGTTAATAAAAGAAGGGGATTAAAGGGTAGGTCATTTTATTTTTGGAGTGATGAAAATGTCCTAAAACAAATTGCAGTGATGAATGCACAAATTTATGATTACACCAGGAACCCTTAATTTTACACTTCAGAGGGATTGTATGGAGTATGAACATAGGTCTCTAAAATGACTTTAAAAAGCAGTGGATTTCATTGCAATTCACTTCCTGATTCAGATCAAGAAAAACTTCTCACCTTTTCTTATCATTTGTACTTTGCTGTGATCCAATATGGTATCTGATACTTGAGAGTAATTGTTCATTTTGTTATCTTTCATGACTTGGAAAGATATGTTCTTTAGGACTGAGTTCAGTTCTTCTGGGGTTAGCTTGCAACCCAAGAACTGGCTGATCATCTCTACAGTGCCTCTTCTGTCCTAGATTAGGAAACAAAGAATCAGAATGTGGAAATAAATTTCAGGAAGAAAAAAACTGTAAAAAGAAGCAGAGGCACAGGGGAAGGAATACCAGGAGGAGATGAAATGAGAAAGGGGAAGAGTATAACTAGCTTTTGCACATCTAGAAAATGATCAGTATGGGATAAGGCTAAGTTGGAATAAAAAGAACAGCAAAGACAATTGGAGGTGATGGAGAGGTCAAAAGGAGATAACATGTTAAAAGACAACCAAATCAATATTTATAATTCTGTACCAAGCCACAAGCATGTGTGCCCCTCTCATCCTCTTACTCTATATAATACTCCAATTTTGCTTCCACTTCGGTAGTGCCTGATTTTCATGTCTCCTGAATTGCACCAACTGACAGAGCTTTTAAGCTCCACTTGAGTCAACCTTTTTGCTAAAAACCACCTCTTGCTATCAATATACTTGAATATTTACATATTTGTGCATGCTAGAATCACATTTACATTCTCTTAATCTTGGATTATCTAAATATTTCTTGTACTAATCTTGACCTTGCTAAGTCCCATCTTTCTTTCCAACCTGACATTGCTCTTTGTTTCAAGATTGCATCAGGTCTTTGGCCACAGAAAATTTGATGACACATTTCATCATGTGTACATCCCATCAAGTAATTCATCACTGCATGTTTTAGATGTTTTAAGAATAAATGAATAAGAAAAGCAAAGAAAGAACACATCCTACATATGTAGGACAATGGAGAAAAGGTGGACAATAACTCAACTTGATTTCCTCACTGGGAAATCTCTAACTGAAAGGATAGAATAGAAACATAAAAAATGGAGGTAAGTTAGACACTATGGAATGGGAAAAGGAATGAAATTTTTGGAAGAATGGTCACCTGATGCAAGTCCTCATATGCCACTACCAGGAAATTATCTTTTCCCCTCATTGACAGCCAGCCATGAATATAGTCAAACCATGATCCATATGATACTGCAAGAGAAGTGGAGAGAAAAGGTGGTATTAGAATCACCCTTGTGTGTCAATTGCTCATAATATTCTGGCCAGTGTTAGAAATGCAATACATATTTGAGGAGTGAATGAATGAAGTAGTGGACATTCTTTTCCATTTCCCAATTTTCATAAGAAATAGTGTTCTGCCTTTACCCCATTGATGGCAAAACACTAGTTGCTGTATATGATAAGATATTCTAAGACCAAGTTCACATATGAGAAAAATGAATTTTGGAATTTGAAGGAAATTGAGATAGCAAATTAAAGAGTAAGTGTGTTATGGACTCTGTGTTATAATCAATGTTTTTGTTCTTTCCATTATGAATATCATTTATTTCCCCAATACAAAAGAAAATCTGATTAAGTGTATCAGACACTGATCTTCCTGTTCTTCACCCACCCTATACATTTGAAACAGCACATTTTATGAAAAATTTCCCTTACACATTTACTTTATTCAAAGGACTGCAGTTTAAGAAGTCATGCCCTAAGGTATCCCATTACCTGAATATTGCTGATGTGTTCAGATGGGGTTTGTGATCCATGCGGACCACTGCCTCTTCCTTGGACATCAAGAGAAAAAATTGTTCCCCTTTCTGTCTGAACAATAAAATATAGGTCCACAATTCCAGGAATGGTGAGTTCTTTTTCAGGTCATATTTACATAAAATAATAGAAACCTATCCTTGAACAAAAACAAACAATATTCTCATGCAGAATTACAGGATATTCTGGTTGACTCCAGAGTTCCTTCTATTCCTTAATGAAGTCTAGGTGAATTCGTATACTGGATTCACTGATAAAGCACGGCATTTTCATAATTCTCTTTTGCTTGAGTAAGTTGTGATGTTTAGAGTTGTTTGAAAGTAACATGTTGGTCTAAGTAAGACCTCTTTTGTTGAGATGATGGCATCAGGGCTCGCATGATGAAATTAGTTCTAGACATAGTGTAGATCATAAACACCAAGCAAGACCTTTGAATCAGCATTCCAAAAATCAGTATGAAAGCTATTTCTTTCTTTGCAATAAATACATCACAATTTTTGAGTACTGACAAGTTTTAGGCACTCTCTCAATTAATACATCCCCAAGTCCTTTTTTTTTTTTTTGCGTGTGATATGCTGCTCACTGGGACTAATGAAGATATTTGGATCATTTCTTTTTTTAAAATCTTTTATTTATTTATTTTTAAAGTTAATAGATCACAAGGAATATTACATTAAAATCATAAGAAAACAAAAACATAAAAGACTGCCATAAAACCCACTCCCCACCCACCAAGTCCTTTTTAACCAAGAAGCAAATTGGTGTTTAAAGAATTTCTGTCATTTGTCCTTTGAGAAACACCTAGTAATAGGTTCAATAATCAACATTTGAACACAGAGAGTAGGAACTCCTAGAAAAGAATACTGTTATTTGTAGAAACTTGCAAGATCATGGCCAACTGCAGCATATTGTGCTGCTAAAGGAAAGATGCCTGTAGTGGAGAATATAGTTACTCCATGGGTCTGCAAGGGAGACTTCTGAAATGTGAGCCAGTTGAATAGTCTCAGAAATATTTTTGGCATCACAATGCTTTAAATATATCTTTTATGGAAATCCATTTGCATAAACCCAGGGTACCCTTCAGAAATAATTATTTTTAATAATTATTTTAATACAGGTTGAAGTTCATGCTCTTTAATACAATATCTGTGGCCCATGATCTTGATCTCAAAGATATTATTAGCTTCATATCTTGCCAAATCTCCACTCCCTTTCCAATAACTCATCTCCAGATGTCTGAAATCTCTCCTTGTGCAATTTCTGTTGCCTTCCCCCAATATTAGTAAATGGTAGCATACTCTTTGCACTCTTCCCAATGTCTTAATTGTTTAAACTTAATAATGGATTCTAGAGTCCACTCTGTGGTAGGATAGCTGGAGCCCTTTTTACATCAACTAGGATTCTGTTATATTGTTGGTGGATGTTTTGGTCCTAGATTTTTGGGGGTTTTTTGGTTATAGTTATTATAAATAAGTCTGATTTGAACAGCCCTGTACATGCCCCCTTTTTGCACTTTTGCTAATGTATTCTTTCATGTAAAGAAGTAAGAATCCTGCATCAAGTGGAAAAGGCACATTTAATTTTGTTAGATTTTGAAAAATAAGCCTTCCTAGACTTGGACCATTTCCTATTCCCATGAGGAGGAAATGGCCATGCCTGTCTACCAACAGTCTCATGACCTAGGAATTTCAAAGGTTTTGAACATTTTCTGTCATAGACAGAAGGATATCCACCTTAAAATCCCAGGAAACTATGACATTGTTATCTTTTGATTAACTTAAAGAACTTGAGAAGATCTTCATTACACCTGGGTCTAGTGCAATCAAATGGGTCCTTGTGAAGATGATCAACCACCACACCAGGGAGCCAAGAGGGCCTACAACTGCAAGGAGGAGAATTAAATCCAGAATCCATTGGAATCTAAGCCCCCCTCTCAATATAGAGGTGGAATGGACATATCCATCCCAGGGACCACGGGATGGAGGAAAAGAGTATGGACTAGAGTGGACTTACTGACATTCTACTATGGAACTATTGTGATTAGTAATGGAAAAAATTGTAGCACTGATGTAGAGAAAGTGGCCATGGTAGCTGCTGAAGGTAGGAAGAGGGAAGAAGAATGATGATGTGGGGGCATTTTCAGGACTTGGAGTTGTCCTGGATGGTACTGAAGGGACAGATGCTGGACATTTTATGTCCTGCCATGGCCCCCTGTGTGAACTGGGGGAGAGAACAAACTACATAGTAGCCATTATCCATGTGGTACAGCAGGGCTCCAAAATGTATTCACCAAATGCAATGAAAGTCCCACAATGATGAATGAGGTTGCTGATGTGGGAGGAGTGGGGTGAGGGGGGATGGGGGTGTATGGGGACCTTTTATATTTTTTTAATGTAACAGGTAAAGAAAAACAAAGAGAGAAAGCATTTCCAAAAACAAAAGGGTCCTTGTAATAGGTTGGAAGGTGTGAGAGTCAGAGAAGAAGATATGATGGTGAAAGCAGAGTTTGGAATTATGTGACCATGAGCCAAGAAACACTGGCTCTCTCTAGAAGCTGAAAAAGTCAAGAAACAGATTGTCCCCTACAGCCTCCTGAGAGGAAAGCAGTTCTACTGATAGACACCTTGATGTTTGCCCATAAGTCTCATTTCAGACTTTTGATTTCCAGAAGTCTAAGATATAAAAAAATTATTTTGTTATAAACCTTTAAGTCTGTGATTACTTTTTGAGCAGCAATAGGAACCAAACAATTGGTGAGAAATGCCAATGGCATTTAAATTCATACTTGTCTTATTTTGAGTGAGGTATAGTATCTTTGCTTATGTTTATTACTGTTTCAATGTTGATAGCTTAATTTGGCTTGAAAATAGTACAGGGGAATAAGGCAGGGGATAAATAGGATTATTAGAAAAAAACAGATGATAATTGAAAAGCATTGAAGCTGGGTCATGGGTACTCTACCAGAGGGGTGAGGGGGAGTGGGGGTGTCTGGGGACCTTTTATATTTTTTGAATGTAACAGGTAAAGAAAAATAAAGAGAGAAAGTATTTCAAAAAAAAGGGGGGTCCTTGTAATAGGGAGGCAGGTGTGAGTGTCAGAGAAGAAGATATGCTGGTGAAAGCAGAGTTTGGAATGATGTGGCCATGAGCCAGGAAACACTGGATGTCTCCAGAAGCTGAGAAAGTCAAGAAACAGATTGTTCCCTAGAGCCTCCAGAGAGGAAAGCAGTTCTACTGATAGACACCTTGATTTTTGCCCATAAGTGTCATTTCAGACTTCTGATCTCCAGAAATATAAGGTATAAAAGAATTATTTTGTCATATACCTCTAAGTCTGTGTTTACTTTTTGAGCAACAATGTGAACCATAACAATTGGTGAGAAATAGCAATAGCATTTAAATTCATACTTGTCTTATTTTGAGTGAGGTATAGTATCTTTCCATATGTTTATCACTTACTGTTTCAGTGTTGATAGCTTAATTTTGCTTGAAAATAGGACAGGGGAATAAAGCAGGGGATAAATAGGACAATTAGAAAAAACTAGATGATGATTAATTGAAAAGTATTGAAGCTGGGCCATGGGTACTTTAGGAAAGGGATCATTATCCCATTGTTTCTACAACTGACTATTGTATTAAGCAAGGTTCACTAGGAAAACAGAATTAGCAGGAGATATCTGTCAATAGTGCATGATTTTAGAAGAGTCTTTCTTGCATTTGTGGGGATGCACAAATCCAAGTTGCACAGGCAGGCTGCAACCAGGGGCTTCAATCAAAGTCCAATGAAGTTTCATATGAGTCCTCTGAAAGGTTTTCTGTCCAAAGACAAGCTGGGAAATTCAATGCTGGAACCACTTCCCCTTTTAAGGCATTCCACTGACTGGGGTAAGTGAAATTCATTGCTGATGGCATTCTCCCTGACTGATATAATTGTAAACAGCTATGATTTACCACTGCAGTAAACTCAATGGTAACTAAAGTCCATAAATGCCCTTGTATTACAGTAAGCCTAGTGCTTGCTTGACCAAACAAATTCACCCAATTACCTAAGTTCACACAATAATCTAACCATCACAATTATCTTTTACACTTTGCATTAAAACCTGTACATTATCATGTGAAATGCTTGAAAAGTTGAGAGTCTGGCCAGAGAAAATTATCAACTGATTTTACTGCAGAAACTGAGGCAACAGAAATAATGACAGTCACACAAAGCATGGTGCTTTTGTCTCATATTTATATCATCATAGTTCAGATTAAAAAATTAAGCCTTTTATTTTGAGATAGATAGATTCACATGCAGTTATAAGAAAGACTAGAGAGGGAAGCAGATGTGGCTCAAGTGATAGGGTTTCTGCCTACCATATGGGAGGACCTGCACTTGATCCTGGGGGCCTCATGGGGAAAAAGAGGAAGAGAAAGTGTGTCTGTGCAGTAAGCCATTGCCTGAATGCAAGGTGAGCCAGTGCCCATGTAGTGAGCCAGTGCCTGTACAAATGATTCATGGAGCAGGATGATGATGCAACAAAAGAGTGATAAAAGGGAGAGGCAAGGTGGAGCACAGTAGAAACCAGGAACTGAGGTGGTGCAGGTGACAGGGAACCTCTCTCCACACCAGACGTCTCCAGGATTAATCCTGGTGAATCCTAGAAGAGAAAAAGTGAAAAAGAGAAGAACAAAAGAAATAGATACAAAAGATCATACAGCAAATGGACACAGATAGAAAAAAGGAAAAAAAAAAAAGCAGGGGAGGTGAAAATGAAGAGGAAGGGAGAAAAT
This sequence comes from Dasypus novemcinctus, assembly GCF_030445035.2. NCBI lineage: Eukaryota > Metazoa > Chordata > Mammalia > Cingulata > Dasypodidae > Dasypus > Dasypus novemcinctus. The sequence goes on along the minus strand of NC_080690.1, from coordinate 82,793,284 downwards.
AAATAAAGTGAACCTTAAAAAAAAGAAACTAGAGAAGATCTGGGTACCCCTTTACACAGCTTCCCCCTGTGGTAATACCTTGCAAAACTGTAGTATATTATCACAGCTAGGAAACTGGCATTGATGCAATCTACTGATCTTATTCAGAGTCTCCCAGATTTACTCCTCTGTATGTATTTAGATTCAGGTAATTTTTTCACATGTGCAGATCCAGGTAACACCACTACAGTTTAACTAGAGAACAGCCCCATCACCACAGCGATCCTTCAGAGTGTCCTTAAATGTCCAAAGCCATCTTCCTCCCTCCAGTCCTTAGCCACTGGTATCCTTCCCTCTCTCTTGCTAAATAGCTATTATCTGGGGTCCTCTATGAATGGCATACATGAACTTTCAAAAGACCCAGTCCTATTCCCAAGCTTTGTTTTCTCCAGCTCCCCCTGCTGATATGGGTAGATGTGTTCAAAGTTTCCTTAAGCACAGACAACAGAGAGTCCTCGTTGAAATAATCTGGATAAAATCTTTTTCTCATTTGTTTTGGCTGAAAGAGAGATGTGTGTGCAGCTAAAGTTGAAAGAAGCAAAAGGTGGAGATATTGGGGTCCTTCCTGATTCTTACAGCAATGTCTTTTTGAGCAGGTGCACATTCCATAGCAGGAATTAGAACAAAATGCTGGAGAAGAGATTTATAGTATTTTTGGTAACAATTCGAGTAAACTTCATGTCAAGGACAAGAGAAATGTTGTCTTTCCAAGGCTTAGCACATGCAGCTTCAGTCAAATATAAACAAAAAGAAACCTGCAGCAAGGCAGGAATGGAGACTAGAGGGCTCAGTAGTTGTATTAGAAAGTACATTGATTGGAAAGGAAAAGATTTTGCTTGAGTAGGAGGACAAACCATGAAAAAGCGATCACCTGGAATTTGAAAAGCTGCAGGGAAGCTCCATGGAGAATAAACTAGAGGGGTTCAAAGAGAAGAAGAGGAAGGGCAGTCTTCTGCATGAAGCAGGTGAGAGCTGGCTTAGTGCCACGCATCCCACAAAAGTATGTTCTTAACCACAATCCATTCCTTTGGGTGAAAACCCATCTTAAATAGGACCTTTTGATGAGATTACTTCAGGTAAGGTGTGGCCAGTGGATCAGGAAGGGCCTTAATCCTATTCCTGGAGTCCTTTAAAAGCAGAATATAATTTAGACACACAGAGAGAAAGCCACCCAAAAAAGCTGGAAGTCAGTGGCACCGGGAGAAGCCAGGAGAGGCTGCCATGTAACATAAATGCCAATGACAAGCATTGCCGGTCACCAGGCCCAGAACACCTCAGTCTTCCATGAGAAAGCATCACCTCAATGATGATGCCTTCATTTTGGACATCTAGCCTCAAAACTCTAAGCCAAAAAATTCCCACTATTTAAGCCAAATACCACATGGTATTTGTTTTAGCAGCAAGAAAACAAAAACAGATCATGTGAATGAAGTCAGAGGTCAATCATGGGATGGAACTCTAACATAATACACATGACATGGCCATTATGTTTCATATACTCTTCCAGGTAATTGGCACACAGTCATGAAAACCACAGTCTCTAAGTGGGTTCAAAGAGAAGCCATTCAAGTAGAGGCAGACAGAGAAGGACCAAACAATATGCTAGATGATGAAATGTGTCAAAAGAAAAGAAAAGAAGTGAAGGATTAGAGAGAGGATTGCATTTGTAAGAATGCTTTAGGGTGCTTCCTGGTAAGAGGACATTTCTCCTGAGTCATATAAATGTACATAATAAAAAATGATTGCATTTATTATCATCTGGTAAAGGAAAGGAGAAGGTGAAAGATGAGTGAATAAACATTGAATTCTAACAATCATGGGCAGAGAAGGCATAAAGAGGAAAACCAAGGAATAGCTGATTTTCAGAATACAGAGATCTACAAAGAGTATGGAGTAGGAGAACATGAGAATCCATGTGCCTGAAAAGAATAACTGGAAACCCTGTGAAGGCAGAGTGTGTAGACAAAGGTGGGTGGTACTAAAGGGTTATCAACATCAAGGTTGGAGGAAATATGGGTATTTACCCTGACAGTGTTACTTGCATTTAAACTACAGGAATTCCATTCCATAGAGAAATGTATTTCAAGAGACTCACCATTTCCCTGAAGGAACCATTGAACGAATTGTTCAAATGACTCTGTGGACTTTACAATCTTCATTCCTTTCCAAAAAAAATAACCAGAAGTAATAATATCTCTGGGATTTCTGATGATGTAAATAGCCTAAGTGCAAAAGAAAAAAAAAGCGAGAAATAAATGGATCTGATTCCCTCACTCCATGATCTTAGAAAATGACAAAACAGCTATTCCCCATTAAAACATGTGGCTACATGTCGGTCTTCTCCCATTCATTCATTCAGCAAAGTTTGTTGAGGACCTACTGTGTGTCAGAAATTATGTATATACTCTAGATGGAACAGTGAACAAGACATGGATTGTTTCTGTCTTCAAGGACATTTCAATACATGCCAAGGAAAAGTACCCCAGTACTTTGAAAGGAAATTGATGTTATGCTATATTGGTGCTACTGTGTAAGCTGACCTGGGGTGTGAATGAGGAAACCTGAGATTTGCTGGGACTCTGCCCCTGACTCCCTCCCTAATCAGTGCTCTTCCAGACATTTCATGCTCCAGGCCCCAGCTTCTTTACCTATAATTGTTTACTAAATCAGCATTTCCCAGTTACGAATCAGACAAATGTTAATGGCTAACAGTGTATAAATGTTCTATTTTAGTACTCACATTATTCTACATCCAAAATATATGCATGTGTCAATAGTTACATAATTATATAATTATATATAACATATAGCTATATAATATATAGTATAGTATATGTTTAATTTGAACTAAAGTACACATTACATGTGTATATAAATATGCATACCAAGTAAAACCAATATTGTAGTATATATATTACTACATGCCTGTGTATTTAATGTACATAAAATATATGAAATACCATTTATTTGTAATATACATATTTATACATATGTAATAAAAATATACATGTGCATAAAAATTTTATATAGCACATATAATTTTACATGTGGTTCATATATTTATATATACAGATAACTATTTTACGTAATATTACAGATAATACATAAGATGTAGGTTCCATAGCACATATTTATACAGTACATATAACCATATATTTATACAATACATATATTCATACCCATGTTACAAAGCATTTATTAGCTATTTTCATGAACATACCTGTATATTGTTAAAATCACTGCAGTCTTTCTAAATTTGAGTAACTGCGACTATGAAATGTGACTAGTACCCACTTGTAGAGGGCATTATAACCAGACAGCCAGCAGCCCTGAGTGGTTGTTGCTGAAAGGTTGAAAGAGGGAAGGAGGGGGGTCTCTCAGACTTTCTTCTCTGCTGATATTTTCTCTCCCTTTCCTTCTTTCCCTCTCCCCTCTCTCTCTCCCGCTCATATTTTCAGGAGAGAACCACACTGATATGCAGAGGACCTGGGCTACAACTAGGATTTTCACCTTGAGCAGTTGAGAAAAGTGACCTAGCAGAGTGGCTGATGTAAAGCGGAGTAGGGGAGGCTCAAAGTTCTGTGGGATTTTTGTCATCATTGAGGGGAGGAGACATTTCACATATTTTTGTGAAAGCATAAAGGAGAGTCATTTGCATTTAAGATCCTAGCATTAAAAGTTCCTCAAGTAATATTCTTTCCTAAATATTCCTTCTTCTTCAACTTTATTATCTTGTGATAATACCCAGACCCTGAATCTATGCAAATAATCAGTTTACCTCTCAGTAATCTCCTACTTCAATCTTCTCTTTTTCCGCTTCAAGAAATAGCAAAGAAATAGGATTTCTTCTTCTGACATGATGGAGGAGCAGGTACTAAACTAATCCTTCCATAGAAAAACATGAAACTAATTACAATATTTCAGACAACAGTTTTCAGGCAGTTGCCAAGAGGCTGAGCAAGACTGGGATTCACAGGAACAGGGAATTAATGAATTGAGGGCCATGGTCTCCCTGTTCTCTGTTGGGGACAATTTCTCAAGTGCAGTGGAGGGAGCTGCAATGTGAGCTCAGTCATGCTGAGGCACGGGGGCAGAGGTCTATGACTTGGGGCCCCTGGGGTGACAGAAATGGACAGAACGGCATCCCAGAAAGGAGGCTGGTCTAGAGAGATGGAGCCTGGAACGTCTGCCAGCACACCCCATAAACTGAGGCACACAGCTGGGCTCCAGGCACAGCACAAGGTCGCTGGAGACTCACCAAGATGGCAGCTGCCCTTAGCTCATCAACACCCCTGCACCCAGGGAGGCACCCAGGCAGCCAGAGAAACATGCTAACGTTTTGTACAGTGGGAAAAAGGTGAGAATCCCCCTGGCTTCTCATCAGAAAAAATATAGGCCAAAGGATCTTGAAAGCTGGCTTTAAAGTGCTGGAAGGAAAACACACACACACGCACACACAACCATTAGTCCTGTACCCTTTATCCATGACAGCTGAGAATGTATTACCAGCAGCTCTACCCTACCCTAAAACATGCTTGGCAAGTGGGGTACATGGGAATCTCCTATATTTTTTTAAGGTAACATTTTGTGTGATCTATGTATCTTTTAAAAGCAAATAAAACATATTTTAAAAAATGCTAAACCAAGTCTCTCAGGATGAGTGAAAATGGTAATGCATCTATAGGAAAGAATAAAGAGCCTCAGAAACAGTAGCTAAGTGAGTAAATATAAAAGATAATATTTTTCCTTCTGTAATTCACTTAAAAGGCAGACAACTGTTTGCAGCAAATTAACAGCACAGTAAAGCAGTCTTTAGCATCTGCCATCTCAGGTTCCCATGGTGATATGGGCTCTGTGCAGGGTCCTGAGTGTTTTTTCATGTATAACCTGGGCTGTGTGTGTCAAACAGCAAGAACTGCAGCCCACCTTTCATAACCATGCCAACCAATCCAGTCCCGGAAAGCCAATTAAGTGATACAGGCTCTAAGGACTTTAGATATTCAGGGAGAATGCAAAGTAAATATGTTAATTCAAGCTTACTGGGACTGTGGAGAATATGTATTAATTCAAGTTTACCTACTACTCAAACAAAGAACCATTTGACTCCCAACTCCTATATCCTCTGTATAAAAGGAACTCAAAAATCCTATTCAGGGCTCGGGTTTTTGAACAGAAAATTCAACCACTGGCCAGTGGTTAATAAATTTTCCTTCCCAAAATTATTAGTGAGTCCTGGCTTTCCATATGCAACCATTATTCTCTCTGCTGCCCATGGCACAGTTGCTACACTCTACCTCGTTGTCTCCAGGTTGTCCCCATTTCAGTAGATCCCAGGCCTCAGTTACACCAGTTCAACACCCCAGTTTTCCCTTGTCCAGACCATAAATGAAGGACCAAAGCCTCCATCCATACTCCACTTGCAAACCCCTGCCCCCTTGGGAAGCCCCAGCACCTTCCCTGTATTTCTCTCCCTGCCTCACCCTCAATGTATTTATGGTATTAAAACAATAGATCTTATTCCTTGAGCATGCCCTGGGATCAGATACAATGCCAGGCAATCACTAAGTAGTATTATTGCTATGAAAGTAGCTAATTATAGTTCTACCCATCATCTTTTTCCACTTAATCCTTTAGGAGCTGACTTGAGTTGATGTCACTCCGCACACTTTATTCTTTTATGGAGCCTAATACATACTAGGTATATAATATCTAAATATATGAAGGAAAAGTATGCAGGAATGCATGTACAAAAGAATAAGTGAATTCAGGAATGAATACTGCCAATTTGACCTACAAAGACATTGCAGTATTGCTAATAAACAAAAGCTGGAAAGCCAAGATTCAAAGCAAAATTTTCTGACTCAAACCCCAGTAGTTTTCCAGAACTCAGACTTAGGTAATTTTGCTTTTGTTTTGTTTTCTTTCATTCTTTTCTTCACCCAATATTTTCTCAAGTCTGTATTTTGTGCCAAAAATGCCAGGTTAGTGTAAAATGGTAAAGAAAAAATAGTAACAAAATAAACATGAACTCCACAACCCTCGAGAAATCAGTGAAATAAATGAACCTGACATAAACAAGCAGACATAGAGAAACATAGCACAACATTAACATAATATAGCACACTGTGGTTTTAGAATCTTTTTATATTTCTACTGCCACTTTATATAAGATGGTTTAAAGAGGGAGTTTCATGCAAGTTACTCAACATTTTTGGTGTTACGTGATTTCAAAAATAATCTAAGAAGAATACAAATTCACATTTATTGCCCCAGGGTCACTAAGTGTTAGAATTATACTTCAGAACTCCTGAAATTAAGAATGAGGCTTGTGGAGCTTTTTGAGGGGGGGGAAAGAACCAGAGATTGAACCCAGGACTGCATACATGGGAGGTAGCTGTTCAACCACTGAGCTACATCTGCTCCCCATGTAGTGTTTTGATTGGGAAAGCCATGCCATGCATAGATGATATCATGATTAGAGAAACACAGCTGGGTTCTAAAGGTGAGCAGCAAGCCATATTTCCTCTGAAATATAGGTTCTGATTTGTGACCTATAAATGGGTAACTCAGTGTTGGGTGAGACAGTGATCAACTTACTAATGAAAGCAGTATTTTTGGAGCCACAACAAAGAGATTACTTAGTGTCAGATACTATAGCTTGGAACAAGGTTATCTAATATGCTCATGTGTTAATGAACCTCATATTAACTCAGTCCCTAAAACATGGGCATTCTGGATGTCTGAGAAGGTCAGAGGATCATTGCTCTTGTTTGCTCACCTTGGCTTTGGAATTGAAGAATGACTTAGGGAGGAACTGAATGGGGAGGTGGGAGTTGTAGAAACGTGGGCCTTTTTCAGGTGTATGCTTCCTTAATTTTTCATATCCACCCACATATTCTAGCCATGGTGAGCGATCCCAGGTGACTACAGACTGAACACAGCTAGGGTCTCCTGTGGAATGTATCAGGCTAATGACCTCCAACAACCAGTTGGTTCCTAGACAGAGAAAGAAAAAAGTGGCATCTACAGTAACCTGACATTTGGTCCTACCACCACATTTAAAGGCACTTTTTTCTTCCACTGATGATTCCCATGCCCATAAATCCAATTATATTGTTGCTGCTCATTTTCCTTCCTCAGCAGCATTTGGTCAGTTCTCCGCCATTGAAACACCTTGCTGGGCATCCCCTGCTCCCGCTGCTCCCTCTTCTTTGCTCCTTCCTCATCAGACACACAACACTCACCCCTAACCAGTTTATCTTATTCTATATCCAGAGAAGAGTGAGTTTGAACCTGAGGATTTCAGAGGTGACCAAGAAAAACAATTGACCACTAGAGGGAAGTAACACAAAAGCAAGGGGCAAGCTCCTGCAGCCAGAAGCTCCTGGAGGCCAGCCCCACTGCAGAGAGGATGCGAGCCAGGGGAAACCCCCACCCTCCTAGAGGAGAGCATAAAAGAAGGGGCCTGCTGCTGTGCTGGAGACAGGCCTGTGGGGAGCAGCTGGCAGGAAGCTCTTGGCCTTAGGGGTGCTGGTTTTACCTTATCACTGGTAAACAGATGTTGAGCAGGTGAACTCCAAGGCTCAAAATTCCTTGTTTGGGGTGTTTTAGAAGAATATAAATACGGCACCAGGGGCCTTTTGAAAACTGCTAATCCTTTAGGTGGTTAGGGCTGCAGGTTATCACTGTAAACACATCCAGCCTCACCCTGTTGCTATCCTCCCCATCCTCCCTGGGACATTGGTCCCTAGCTTTACAATTCCTAGAATATGCATCTATTTACTCCAGGCTTTTCTGCACACCCCTTCTCCTCCTTCATTTAACAATCGCACATTCCTTCTTGAAATCTCAGGGTAGAAATACTTCACTCACTCTCCCCCTACCAAACATCCTCGTGATCACAAGCATCAGCTTTAGGATTCTCTCCACAAGGCCCCACATGATGTCAGGTCCTTTGGATTACGGGGGCCTCTCTCTGCCCTTGGCATCAACAGGATGCTGGTCTGATCACCAACAGCCAATGGGGAGCAGAGAGCAGGCACTGGTGACATCAGCCCCCAGCCTTCCTCGGTTTAGGATCCTGCTTCCTTACCTGACTTGGGGTAAGAAAGTGTAATGACATCTTCATCCTCCACCACAAATACATCCTGCCAAAGCTCCAGGTTTTCAACAGTGAGTGTAGGAAAAGGAATCCTGTCTACCCTCGTGTAATCAGCACCCATCCCTGATTGCTTCCTGCCAAATGCTTCCTGCCGAGCCTTTTAGCAGCTCAGGTGTCAGCAGCTGTGGAAGCAGCTGCTGGCCTTTTCCAGGGAGTGAGGGGGCTGAAATTTTGAGAGAGAGGGAGATTGGCACAGACCAATCTGCAGCTTGCTGAAGTTGCCTTACTGGGCCAAGTCCATGGAAATATCAAGGGTGTCAGGAAATAACTCTCTACTGACAGCTTGAGTAATCATTAACTAATAAAATAGTTTCAAAGGATGCATGAGTTGTGTTGAAAATAAATAAAACAACAAAAAAGGGGGGTGCAGAACAAGTTTATTGAGCTGAAGTTACATTCATATATGAGCAGCTCTGACAGAGGTTTCTGCTCAAAGGGGTGAACTGGGGAGCAGCTTATATGGCTCCTTGAAACAAGGGGAATGGTGAGGGAGAAAGGGGGCATGGTTTATGGTTCCTTTGGGGCCAAAGGCACTGTTTGAGCAGAGTGTCCGTGATCATTTATTAGCAAGCCGGATGTTGATGTAAGACTGTGACCATTTGGTGAAGACTAGCAGACTTTGCTGATGTTGGCTTGAACTCTATTCTTTTAAAGATTTATTTTCTTTCTTTTTTTCTGTCCACCCATTTCCCCCACCCTATGTGCTCACTGTCTGCTCTCTGTCTCTTTGTTATATGCTCTTCTTTCTTTCTTTCTTTCTCTTCTTTCTTTCTTTCTTTCTTTCTTTCTTTCTTTCTTTCTTTCTTTCTTTCTTTCTTTCTTTCTTTCTTTCTTTCTTTCTTTCTTCCTTCCTTCCTTCCTTCCTTCCTTCCTTCCTTTCTTTCTCCTTCCTTCCTTCCTTCCTTCCTTCCTTCCTTCCTTCCTTCCTTCCTTCCTTCCTTCCTTCCTTCCTTCCTTCCTTCCTTCCTTCCTTCCTTTTTCTTTCTTTAAGATTTATTTTTATTTATCCCCCCTCATTGTCTGCTCTCTGTGTCCATTTGCTGTGTGTTCTTCTGTGACCACTTCTATCCTTATCAGTGGCACTGGGAATCTGTGTTTCTTTTTGTTACATCATCTTGTTGTGTCAGTTCTCCATGTGTGCAGTGCCATTCTTGGGCAGGCTGCACTTTCTTTCACACTGGGCAGCTCTCCTTATGGGTTGCACTCCTTGTGCATGGGGCTCCCCTACATGGGGGACACCCCTGTGTGGCACGGCAGTCCTTGTGCGCATCAGCACTGCATGTGGGCCAGCTCCACACGGGTCATGGAGGAAATGGGGTTTGAACCGTGGACTCCCATGTGGTAGGCAGATGCCTTATGCATTGGGACAAGTCTGCTTCGCTCTTCTTTCTTTAAATAGTCACCAGCAACCAAATCTGGGAACCTCCATGTGGGAGGGAGGCACCTAATCACTTGAGCCATCACACTTCCTGCTTCTTGGTTTTCTCACTGTGTTTTCCTCCTTGTGTCTCTTCATTGTGTCATCTTGTTACACCACCTCACTGTCTTGTGCATCTTCTTTAGGAGGCACTGGGAACAAACCCGGCACCTCCCGTGAGGTAGGTGGGCACCCAACTGCATGAGTCACATCCACTTCTCATTGATCTCCTTGTTACAATTCTTTCTTCCAGGCTGGGGCAGGGGTTTTTATCAGCATCATAAAGGATCATTGGTATGTCAGCCTGCTTCAGTTCACCTTTGTTTCTTCTTCATAATTTCCTGGATAAAATGGAAGCTCAAGCAAATCAAGATGATTACTAAAACCACTGATCATCCCAACGTCACATTCCCTCCTTTTGGTTGAGGGAGTCTTTTGAGTCCCTGAAGACCAGGTAACAGTAGTTTGGGACTTTTTGTGGACTGATTCTCTAGAGAAGGATTTCTTAACCTTTTTTGTTCCATGGACCCCTTTGCCAGTCGGGTTAAAAACTCGGACCCCTTACTAAGTCCACACTGATCTGTGTATTATGCAATAAACATATTACACCCACACCAACATGTCCCCACAAGATCAGTTTTTTGAATTTCAGTTCAAGCTCATGGACCTCTGGTTAAGAACTCCTGCTCTAAAGCTACAGGGGACAGGGAAGCAGACTTGGCCCAGTGGTTAGGGCTCCCACCTACCACATGGGAGGTCCACAGTTCAAACCCTGGGCCTCCTTGACCCATGTGAAGCTAGCCCACGCACAGTGCTGATGCACGCAAGGAGTGCTGTGCCACTCAGGGGTGTCCCCCATGTAGGGGGTCCCCATGTGCAAGGAGTGCACTGAATAAGGAGAGCCACCCAGTGTGAAAGAAAATGCAGCCTGCCCAGTAATGGCACTACACACATGGAGAGTTGACACAACAAGATGATGCAAGAAAAAGAAACGCAGGTTCCCGTGCCACTGATGAAAACAGAGGCAGACAAAGAAGCAGAGCAGATAGTCACAGAAAACAGACAACAGGGATGTGGGAGAAGGAGAGAGAAATAAAAATAAATAAGTAAAGCTAGAGGGGACAGGAGAAAAGTCTGGTGGCCTTGAGGTGCCATGCAGTGAAGCTGGTGATGATGAAAACAGGTAGAGTAGAAGAATGAGGACCAGCATCATGAGGAGCGAGATGAGGGAATACACCAAGACAGGTGTATTAGGCAGGACCCCCGTCCTTGATTCCACATGTTCCTTGCTTCCTGGTTCAGGCTGTGAAGCCATTTGGCTTATTTCAAGATTTCCTGGATGTTCCACTATTAACATTTTGGTCTATTTGAAGCAGACTAGATAGGGAGTCAATAGATGGAACTCAACCCTGGCAAAAAGTCCACGTGGAATCGATACCCCCATGATGGGGCTGGAAGACCCCTGTGAGATTCTACCATAAACACTGAACCTTCCTCCAGAACCAGGAGAAGCCCTGGATCTTCTCCAGGGGCCTCATCATTGGGCCCCATGGGGGGGTTAGCAGGTGGGGGAATCAATCAAAACAGCAAACAGCTGAGTCTCCTCCCATGCCATTAGGAAAGACATGGGGTAATTAGTGCGTTAAAGAGCAAGCGCCAAGGTCTCCTGCTCTCCTGCCTTCACCCTGTTCCCATGCCCTATTCTGGCTTCTTCACCCCAGCCTGGATCAATACCCAAGCAGCCCCGGGCATTTATAATCTGTAAGGGGAGCTGCAGTCTGTAAATCAGTCTCTTTATCACTTTTAGCCCCTTCCTTCCCACCTAGGGCCATCATCCATTATTTCCTCCCATTTCTCTTCCCTCTCTATCTGAAAAATCACTCTCCTAATCAGCCAGGCATGCTTTGAAATTCCTTTCATGCAGTTTAGCCAGGGACTTAGACAAAATCCAGCAACTTATTTCTTTCTAGTTTTGAGGCAGGTCAGTACAGGGAAAAGAGCATGACCGGTCATGGCTGGGACCCCACCTGGAAGCTCCTGCAGAGAGGCAGCTACTAAGAACCAAGCAGGAAAGACCCCATGGAGCTCCTGCCCATTACACCCCATGTGGAAAGACCCTGTGGAGCCCCTGCCCATGAGATCCCATGTGGACCTCTCCTGGGGACAAGGGGAAGCCCTGGAAACCTGAGCAAAAGGCCTATATTAGATTCACTGATAGAGCATAATTCCCTTTTTGTTTAATTTGTGATGTTTAGTGTTGTATGCAAGTAACAGGATTGTCTAATTAAGTAGGACCTCTGGTTGTTGAGATGATGGCATCAGGGCTGACAAGATGAAATGACATTCTGGACATAGTGTAGATCATAAACTCCTAGCAAGGCCTTGGAATCAGCATTCTAAAAATCAAAATGAAAGCTATTTCTTACCTTGCAATAAAGATGCCAAAATTTTTCAGTATTGACAAGTTCTAGGCACTCCCTCTATTAATACACCCCCAAGTTCTCTTTAACCAAGAAGCAAATTGGGGCTTAAAGAATTTATGCCATTTGTGCTTTGAGAAACACCCAGGAATAGGTAGAATAATCAACATTTGAACAGAAAGTAGAAACTCCTAGAAAAGTACATTGTATGTAGAAACATGGAAGATCATGACCAATTGGCACATATCATGCTACTAAAGGAAAAATACTTATAGTGGAGAATATGGTTACCCGATGGTTCTGCAAGGGAGTCTCCTAAAATGTGAGCCAATTGAATAATTTGAAAGTTATTTTTGGCATTACAACCCTTAAAAATATCCTTAATGGAAATCCATTTGCATAAACCCAGGTTACCCTTCAGAAATAATTATTTTTAATAGAAATACAGGTTGAAGTCCATGCTCTTTAATACAATATCTATGGTGGTACATGATCTTGATCAAGAAGATATTATTAGCGTCATTTCTTGCCGAATCTCCACTTCCTTTCCAATACCCCCAGCTCCAGGTGTGTGATACCTCTCCTTGTGCATTTTCCGGTGTTTGTCCCCCAATCTTAGGTAACTGGTACCATATTCTATACACTTTTCCCTACATCTGAATTGTTTGAACTTAATCTAGTCTAGCATCTACTCTGTGGTAGGATAGCAGGAGTCCTTTTTTACATTAATTGGGATTTTGTTATATTGTTGTCAGATGTTTTATTTTAGTTTTTTTTTTCTTTAGCTATTTTAAATAAGGCTAATTTGAACAGCCAGATACATATCTCCTTTTTGCACTTTTGCTATTGTATTCTTTCATGTAAAGAAGTAAGAAACCGGCATCAAATGGAAAATGCACATCTAATTTTCTTAGATTTTGCAAAATAAGCCTTCCTAGTCTTGGACTGTTTTCCATTCCCACCAGGAACAAACAGCCATGCATGTTTACCAATGGTTTCTTGTCTTATGCATTTCAAAGGTTTTGAACAATTGCTGTCATAGGCAGAAGGATATCCATATTAAAATCCTGGAAACTATGACTACCCTATCTTGATTATACTTGAGGCCAACATAATCTAAAGGGTCCTTATAAAAGGGAGGCACGTGTGTCAGAGTCAGAGAAGATGTGATGGTGAAAGCAGAGTTTGGAATGATGTGACCATGAGCCAAGAAACACTGGCTGCCTCTAGAAACTCAAATAGCCAAGAAACAGATGGTCCCCTAGATCCTCCAGAGAGGAATGCAACTCTGCTGATAGTCACCTTGATTTTTGCCCACAAGTCTCATTTCAGATTTCTGATCTCTAGAAGTATAAGGTAAAACATTTTGTTTTGTTATAAACCATTAAGTCTGTGGTCACTTTTTGAGCAGCAAAAGGAAACTAGTTCAGTGACAACACAATTGATGAGAAATGGCAATAGAGTTTAAATTCACACTTGTCTTATTTTGAGTGAGGTATAGTGTATTTGCATATGTTTACCACTTATTGTTTCAATGTTGATAGCTTAATTTTGCTTGAAAATATTACAGGGGGCTAAGGCAGGGGATAAATAGGAGGATTAGAAGAAAGTGGATGATAATTATTTGAAGAACATTGAAGCTGGGCCATGGTTCTTTATCGGAGGGATCATTATCCCATTGTCTCTACAATTGACTATTGTATTTATCAGGGATCTCTAGAGAAACAGAATCAAGATGAGATATCTGTCAATAGCACATGATTTTATGAGTCTCTCCCACAGCCCTGGCGATGCACAGGTACAGGATCCACAGTCACAGTGCAACCAGGGGCTCCAATGAAAGTCCAATGAAGTTTCTTCATGAGTACCTTGAGACATTGGCTGTCCAAAGATGAGCTGGGAAATTCTCACTCAGTGCTGGAATCACATCCCCTTTTACTGCATTCAACTGATTGGATTAAGCGTCACTCACTGCTAATGGCAATCTCCCTGACAGATGTAATTGTAATCGGCTATCTATGATTTACCACTGCATGAAGTCAATGGTGACTCAAGTCCATAAATGCCCTTGTGTTACAGTTAGCCTAGTGCTTGCTTGACCAAACAACTGGGCATAATTACTTGGCTAAGTTGTCGCAATAATCTAAACATCACAATTATCTTATGTTTTCCATTAAAAAGCTATACATTACCATCTGAAATGCTTGAAAAGATGAAAGTCTCACCAGAGAAAGCCGGCAATTGGTTTTACTGCAGGAATTGAGTCAACAGAAGTAGTGAGTTACACAAAGCATGGTGCATTTGTTTCTTGTTTATATCATCATAGTTTAGATTAAAAAAGATATTTTAGCCTTTGATTTTAATATAGATTCACATACAGTTGTAAGAAAGACATGATAAGGAGGCAGATGTGGGTCAAGTGGTATGGTTTCTTCCTACCCTACAGGAGGAACTGCATTCAATCCCTGGGTCCTCCTGGGGAAGAAGAAGAGAAAATGTGCCTGCATAGTGAGCCAGTGCCTGTGTGGTGAGCAAGTGCCCTCACAGCAAGCCAGCACCTGTGTGGCATGCCTGTGCCCATACGGTGAGACAGTGCCCACACAAGTAGTCATGCAGCAAAGTGATGACTCAACAAAAGAGAGAGGAAGGGGAGAGTCAATATGAAGCACAGTAGGAACCAGGAACCAAGGTGGTACAGCTGACAGGGAGCCTCTCTCCACATTAGAGGTCCCCAGGATCAAATCCCAGTGAATCCTAGAGGAGAGAAAGTGAAAAAGAGAAGACCAAAAGAAATAGATACAGAAGATCACACAGTGAATGGACAGAGAGAGAGAAAAATAAAGCAGTGGGAGAGGGGTGGTGAAGAGGAAAGGGGAAAAAAAAAAAAGAATAAAGCTCTGGGTACTTTTACACAGCTTCCCCAGTGGTAACATCTTACAAAACTATAGTATATTATCATAGTTAGGAACTTGGCATTGATACAGTCTACTGATCTTATCAGAGTCTCACAGATTTACTCACGTGTGTGTATTTATTTCATGTAATTTTTCCACATGTGCAGATTCAGGAACCCACCACACAGTTGAACTAGAGAACAGCCCTGTCACCACAGGGATCCTTCAGGGGACCCTTAGATGTCCACAGCCACCTCCCTCCCTCCAGCCCTTAGCCACTGGCATCTCTCCTGCTCAATAGCTATCACCTGGGGTCCTCTGTGAATGGCATGTAGGACCTTCAAAGAACTCAGTCATATTCCTAGGCTTTCTTTTCTCTATCTGCTCATGCTGATGTGGGTAGATGTGTTCAAAGTTTCCTTAAGCATGGGCAACAGACAGTCCTCATGTGGTTTAATCTAGGTAAAATCTTTTTCTCACTTGTTTTGGCTGAGAGAGAGATGTGTGTGCATGTAAGGGAGGAAGAAGGAAAAGGCAGAAATATTGGGGTTCTAAATTATTCTCACAGCAATGTTCTTTTGAGCAGGTAGACACTCCATGGCAGGAATTAGAACAAAATGCTGGAGAAACGATTTAAAGGATTTTTGGTAACAGTCGAGGTAAATTTCATGTCAAGGACAAAAGGAATGAGGTCTTTCCAGTGCTTAGCACATGCAGCTTCAATCACATGTAAACACAGAGAAGCCTGCAGCAAGGCAGGAATGGGGACTAGAGGGCTCAGTAGTTGTATCAGAAAGTGCATTTTCAGGACTTGAAGTTGTCCTAAATGATATTGTAGGGACAGATGCTGGACATTATATATCCTGCCATAACCCACTGAATGACCTGGGGGAGAGTGTAAACTACAATGTAAACTATAATCCATGTGACACAGCAGTGCTCCAAAATGTACTTGCCAAATGAAATGAATGTGTCACAATGATGAAAGAGGTTCCTGATGTGGGAAGATTGGGGGTGTGGAGTGTGGGGTATGTGGGAACCAAATATATCTTTTAATATAACATTTTTGATGATCTATGTATTTTTAAAAAATAGACAATTTAATAAAAATAAAATAAAGTAAACAAAGAGAAAAAAGAAAGTACATTGATTGGAAAGGGAAAGTGTAGGGTGGCACCGTGTGGGAGCGCGGCGACAGCAAAGGTCGGCTCGTCTACAGGCGCCGGTGCGAGTCGGACCCGGGTGGCGGAAACGGGCATTAAGGCCCTCTGCTTGGGGTTCAGGCGTACTGGCTGCCCCTCTGCCCAGCTGCACCCGCTTCCCCCTTGGTAGCCTAACCCCGCCTCTCCCCCGAGGGCCACCGCCGCGCCATGACAGCCCCGCCTCGCTGCCGCCGAGAACCCTGGCTATCCTGTCTTCTACCCGCAACCAGTGATGCACCCCTGCACGAACCTATCAGCCGTCTGCCGCCCCCCGGCCATGCCCCCTGCCCCTCCCCTGTCTTCGCCCTATATTAACCGCTGTACTTCCTGAATAAATCAGACTTGCGCACAGATCCTGGTCTCCTCGGTAGTCTTCTTCCTACCGCGCGTCCTCCGCACCTTGCTGGCCCCGGAGCGCCTTCTTGGAAGGCCCCTCCGTGTGTTGCAGCCCTCCGCCCAAGCCCACACCGCCCCTGCAGTGGCCCTCCGGGCGAGCCCACACTGCGACAGGAAAGATTTTGCTTGAGCAGGAGGACAAACCTTGAAAAAGCAATCAAGTGGAATTTGAAAAACTTCAGGTAAGCTCGATGGAGAATCACCTGGAGGTGTTCAAAGAGAGGAGCTGGAGGGACAGTCTGCTGCATAAAGCAGGTGAGAGCTGGCTTAGTGCCATGCATCCCACAAAAGTATGTTCTTAACCTTAATCCATCCTTGTGGGTGAGACTCCATCTTAAAAGGACATTTTGATGAGGTTACTTCAGTTAAGGTGTGGCCAATAGACCAGGAAGGGCCTTAATTCTATTCCTGGAGTCCTTTATAAGTAGAATGAAATTCAGACACATAGAGAGAAAGTCACCTGAAAAAGCTGGACTCAGTGGAACCTGGAGAAGCCAGAAGAGGCCACCATGTGACAGAAAAACAAGGATAAGCATTGGCAGTCACCAGGCCCACAACGCCTCAGTCTTCTGTGAGAAAGCATCATCTCGATGATGATGCCCTGATTTTGGAACTCTGGTTTCAAAAGCATGAGCCAAAGTTCCCATTGTTTAAGCCAACAAGCACATAGCATTTGTTTTTGCATCCAGGAAACAAAAACAGAAGTGTAAATGAAGTCAGAGGTCAATCATGGAATGTAACTCCAACGTAATACAGATGACATTATGTTTCATATACTCTTCCAGGTCAAATGTACACAGTCATGAAAACCCATACTCTCTGAGGTGGGTTCAAAGAGAAGCCATTCTAATAGAGAGAGACAAAGAAGGACCAAACAATATGCTAGATATGAAATGTATGAAAGAAAAAGGAAAGGAAGTGAAGGATTAGAGACAGGAATGCTTTGTTAGAATGCTATGGGGTGCTTCCTGGTAGAAGGACATTTCTCCTGAGATGTATGAAGGTAATTAACAAAAAATATTTGGATTAATTATCAACTGATAAAGGAAAGGGGAAGGCAAAAGATGAAGGAACAAACATTGAAGTCTAGCAATCAATCAAGGGCAGAGAAGGCATAAAGAGGAAATCCAAGGAATAGCTGATATTCAGAATGCAGAGATCTACATAGAGGGTGGAGTGGGAGAGCATGAGTACCCATGTGTTTGAAAATAATAATTGGAAAACCTGTGAAGTGTCAGCATGTGTAAACTAAGGTGGGCAGTACTGGAGGCTTATAGACATCAAGGTTTGAGGACAATATGGGTATTTACCCTGGACAGTGTTACTTGGATTTAAGGTATAGGAATTCCACCATTCCATAGAAAATCATATTTTGAGATAGACTCCCAATTTCCATGAAGAAACCATTGAAAGAATTGTTCAAATGAATCTGCATATTTTACATTCTTCAATCCTGTCCCCCCCCAAAAAATAAGCAGAAGTAATAATATCTCTGTGATTTCTGAATATGTAAATAGCCTATGTGGAAAAGAAAAAAAAAAAGTGAGAAATAAATGGATCTGATTCCCTTGCTCCTAGATCTTAGAAAATGTAAAAGCAGCTATTCCCCACTAACACATATGGCTACATGTCAGTCTTCTTCCATTCATTCAGTCAGCAATGTTTGTTGAGGACCTACTGTGTGCCAGAAATTTATATAGTTACTCTAGATGGAACAGTGAAGAAGACATGGATGCCCTCAAGCACATTTCAATTCAAGCCAAGGGAAAGCCCCCCAGTACTTTGAAGGGAAAATGGTGTTATGCTATATTGGTGCCACTGTGTAAGCTGACCTGGGTGTGACTCAGGAAACCTGAGTTTTGCTGGGACTCTGTCCCTGACTCCCTCCCTAATCAGTGCTATTCCAGACATTTCATGTTCTAGGCCCCAGCTTCTTTACTATAAGTGTTTACTAAATTAGCATTTCCCAATCATGAATCAGACAGATGTTAATGACTAACAGTGTATACATGTTCTATTTATTATAAAATTCAAAATGGTAGGATGCACAACTTTGTTATGCTGCTGTAGATTGGGAAACCTCAGGGAAAAATGGTATCAATAAAACTGAAAATGGTCTAGGATCTGCCGGATGCAGTTCTGATCACCTGCCTGCCCCATGGCTGAACCTGGACATGCCCAGAGTCCTGATTCTTTAGGTATGTGACTTTAGGTACACATTAGTTCCCTTCTCTGAGCCTCAGTTTCCTCCTTTGTAATACAGTGATAACAATGTGGTAATAGTAATAATCAGGATAATATAAATTGCTACTATAACTGATAACACTTGTTGAGAATGTGCCTTATATCAGCAATCAACCATTGCAGCACTCTATCTGCAGCATAATAGTATTTTATGAGAGAACAAGCAAAACAGCATATTATTTTATGTTAAAAAATTTGCTCAAGATCAGCACATTAGCAAATGGAAGAGGTGTGATTTTACCATGGGAAGGTCTGCCTTACATGACAGCTTTCCTTTATGATGTTATTTTAGTGAAGTATAAAAAACATATAAAAGATAACTTTAGGGTTTCATAAAATGACAACCATGCCAAACTGAGGAGAACATTGATGGTATCATCATAACTGTGTGCCTCATGCTTTCCACATCCCTTTAGCATCCCATGTGTGACCACACTGAGAAATGTTTACTTTTAAATTGCTTCTAGATGTGTGAGTTGTTTTCAAATATCAATTCATCTATGCTTTATAATACAAATATATCAATAAAATAAATCTACTATATCTAAATAATTATATAGTATGTGTACTGTATTGACATATACAGTGTATTTCTGTTTATAGTATATGAATTATATGCACTATAAAATATTTTAGTACTCATTCTACATGCAAAACATATGCATGTGTCAATAGTTACATCATAATATAATTATATGTAGTACATATGCATATAATATATAGTATAGTAAATGTTTAATTTGAACTAAAGTACACATTACATGTATATGTAAATATGCATACCAAGTAAAACACAATACAGTACATCTATTACTACATGTCTGTATATTTTATGTACCTAAAATATATGAAATACCATTTATTTGTAATACACATATTTACTCATATGTAATAAACATACATGTGTTCATATTAAATTTTTAAACAAGACATAATTTTACAGCTGATTCATATATTTATATATATGCATAACTATTTTGTGTAATATTACAGGTAGAATGTAAGATATAGGTTCTGTAAGTACATATATATACAGTACATATAACCATATATTTATACAATACATATATTCATACCCATGTTACAAAGCATTTATTAGCTATTTTCATGAACATACCTGTATATTGTTAAATCCCTGCAGCCTTTCTATATTTGAGTAACTGTGACCATGAAATGTGACTAATCCCCAGGGGCTTGCAGAGGGCATTGTAACCAGACAGCCAGCAGCCCTGAGTGATTGTTGCTGAAGGGGTGAAGGAGGGAAGGGGGGGTCTCTCAGACTCTCTTCTCTGCTGAAGTCTCCCTGCCTCCCTCTCCCTCTCCCTCTCCCTCTCCCCTCTCCCCTCCCCCCTCTCCCCTCTCCCCTCTCCCTTCTCCCCTCTCCCCTCTCCCCTCTCCCTCTCTCATCATTCCAGGAAAGAACCACACTGACATGGAGAGGACCTGGGGTACAACTAGGGTTTGACCTTGAACAGTTGAGTTACCTCTTAGAGTAGCTGATGGAAAGCCGAGTCGGAGAGCTCAAGGAAGGTCCACTTGGATTTTTGTCATAATTGAGGGAAGGAGAATTTTGCATATTTTTGTGAAAGCAAAAGGGAGAGTCATTTGCATTTAAGCTTCTAGCATTAAAATTTCTGCAAGGAATACTGTTCCCTAAATATTCCTTCTTCTTCAAATTTATTATCTTTTAATAATAACCAGGCCCTGAAATCTCTGCAAATAATCAGTTTACTTCTTAGTAATCTCCTACCTCAATCCTTTCTCTTCATCCCCTTTGAGAAATAGTAATGAAATAGGATTTCTTCTTCTGACATGATGGAGTAGCGAGTACTAAACTAATCCTTCTGCCATAGAAAACTATAAAACTAAGTACAATATTTCAGGCAACAGTTTTGAGGCAGTTACTGAGAGGCTGAGCAAGACTTGGATTCACAGGAGCAGGGAACTAAGGAATTGAGAGTCATGGTCTCCCTGTTCTCTTTTGGGGACAATTTCTCAAACGCAGTGGAGGGAGCTGCAGTGTGAGCTCAGTCATGCTGAGGCACGGGGGCAGAGGTCATGATTTGGGGATGCTGGGGTGACTTAAATGGATAGAACGGGACCCCAGAAAAGAGGCAGGTCTAGAGAGAAGGAGCCTGGAATGTCTGCCAGCACACCCCGTAAACTGAGGCACACAGCTGGGCTCCAGGCATGGCACAAGGTGGCCAGAGACTCACCAAGATGGCAGCTGCCCTTAACACATCAACACCCCTGCATCCAGGGAGGCACCCAGGCAGTGAGAGAAAGACACTAATGTTTTGTACAGTTACCTTCTCACCAAAAACAAATACAGGCCCATAGAATGTCAAAGGCTGGCTTTAAAGTGCTGGAAGGAAAGCACACAGGAATGCATGAACAACCATTAGCCGTGAATTCTTTATCCATGAAAGCTGAGAATTTATAATCTGTGGCTCTACCCTACCACAAAAAACGCTTAGGGAGTGGGGCACCTGGGATATCCATATATATATATATTGTCTTTACTTATTTTTTTAATGTTACTTTAAAAAATATATGAGGTCCCATATACCCCCCCACCCCCCTCACCCCACTTCTCCCATAACAACAACCTCCTCCATCATCATGGGACATTCACTGCACTTGGTGAATACATCTCTGAGCACTGCTGCACCTCATGGTCAATGGTCCACATTGTAGTTTACACTCTTCCCCAGTCGACCCAGTGGGCCACAGCAAGTAACATTTTGTGTGATATATGTATCTTTTAAAAGTAAATAAAAATATATTTTAAAAAGGCTAAAACATGTCTCTCAGTATGAGAGAAAATAGTAATGCATCTGGAGGATATGTTAAAGAGCCTGAGAAGCAGAAACTGTGAGTAAATATAAAATATATTTTTTTCCTCCTGTAATTCAATGAAAAGTCAGACAGCTGCTTACAGCGAATTAACAGCACAGTAAAGAAGTCTTTACATCTATCATCTAAGGTGCCCACAGCACAGTTGCTCTGCTCCACCTCGTTCTGTCTCCAGGTTGTCCCCATGTCAGCAGATCCCAAGCTCCAGTTGCACCAGTTCAACACCCCAGCTTTCCCTTGCTCAGGCACTAAATGAAGGACCAAAGCCTCCATCCATACTCCACCTGCAAACCCCTGCCCTCCTGGGGAGGCCCAATACCTTCCCTGTATTTCACTCCCTGCTTCACCCTCAATATAACTATAATATTTTTTAAAAATAGGTCTTATTCCTTGAGCATGCCCTGGGATCAAATACAATGCCAGGTAATCACTAAGTAGTATTATTGCTATGGAAGTAGCTAATTATACACAGACCCCTCTTCTTTTCCCACTTAATCCTATAGGAGCTGACTTGAGCTGGTCTTAATCAGCAAACATTCTTCTTTCATGGAGCCTTAAACATACTAGGTATATATTATCTAAATATATGAAGAAAAAAATTCAGGAATGCATGCACAAAAGAAAAAATGAATTCATAATGAATACTGACAATTTGAGCTTCAAAGGCATTGCACTATTGCTAATAAAGAAAAGCTGGAAAGCTAAGATTCAAACCAGAATTTTCTGACACAAAACCTCAACAGTTTTCCACACCTTGGTCTTTGGTCATTTTCTTTGTGTGTTTGTTTTTCTTTCATTCTTTCCTCCATCCAATTTTTCTTAAGTCTTTATCTTGTGCCAAACATTATGCCAGGTTAGTGTAAAATGATTTAAAAAAATAGTAACAAAATAAACATGACCTCCATGCCCCTGGAGAAATCAGTGAAATAAATGAACCTGACAATAAACAAGCAGACAGGGAGAAATATAGCACAATGTTAACATAATCTAGCACACCGTGGTTTTAGAATCTTTTGATAATATTTCTACTACCATATTACATAAGATGGTTTAATGAGGGAGTTTCATGCAAGTTACTGAACATCTTTGGTGTCACATGATTTCAACAATAATCTAAGGAGAAGACACATTCATGTTTATTGCCCCAGGGTCAGTGTTAGAGCCATAGTTCAGAACTCCTGGAATGATGCACGAGGCATGTGGAGCTTTTTTCTTTTGGGAGGAATGAAGGATTGAACTCAGGACCTCATGCATAGGAGGCAGGTGCTCAGCAACTGAGCTCCACCCACCCCCATGTGGTATTTGATTGGGAAAGCCATGCCAAGCATAGATGATACCATGATTAGAGAAACACAACTGGGTTTCAGATGGGAGTGGCAGGCCATATTTCCTCTGAAATCCAGGTTGTGACTTATAACTTATAAATGGGCAGCTCAATGATGGAGTGAGGCAGTGGTCAAATTGCTAATGGAGGCAGTATTTTAGAGAGCCACCCCACAGAAGTTACTTAGTGTCAGGTACTATAGCTTGGAACAAGGTTGTCTGATATGCTCATGTTAACGAACCTCATATTAACTTGTTCCCTAAAACACAGGCATTCTGGATGCCTGAGAAGGTCAGAGGGTCGTTGCCCTTGTTCGCTCACCTTGGCTTTGAAACTGAAGAATGACCTGGGGAAGAACTGAATGGGGAGGTGGTAGGTGTAGAAGCCTGGGCCCTTTTTGGGTGTATGCTTCCTTATTTGCTCATACTCATTAGCATTTCTAGCCATAGTGAGCCATTCCAGGTGATCACAGACTGGACCCAGTTGGATCTCCTCTGGAATGGATCAGGCTGATGATCTCCAACGATTCATTCCTAGATAAAGAAAGAAAAAAGTGGTGCCTTCTGCAACCTGACCTTTGACCCTTCCACCACATCTTAAAGGTACTTTTCTCTTTCACAGATGATGCAAAGGCCCATAAATCCAATTATATTGACACTCCTCATTTTCCTTCCTCAGCAGCGTTCCATCAGTTCTCTGCTGTTGAAACACCTTCCCTGGCAACCGTTGCTCCTGCTGCTCCCTCTTCTTTACTCCCTCCTAGTCAGACACATAACACTCACCTCCTAACCAGTTTATCTTATTCCATATCCAGAGCTGGGGTGAGTTTGAACGTGAGAATTTCAGAGCTGACCGAGAAAAGATTTGACTCCTAGATGGAAATAACACAAAAGCTATACTGAGGAGTGCTGCTCCACAGGTTTGTGTGAGGGGCAAGCTCCTGCAGACAGAAGCTTCAGGAGGCCAGTTCACTGCAGAGAGGAAGCGAGGCAGGGGAAACCCCACCCTCCTCAGGGAGAGCAAAAAGAAGGGGGCATGCTGAAGTGGCCAGAGACAGCCCTGTGGGGAGCCGTGGGCAGAAAGGTCTCAGCCTTAGAGGCAACAGTTTCACCTTATCAGTGGTAAATGTTTGTTGGGCAGGTAAACTCCAAGGCTCAAAGTTCCTTGTTGGGGTTGTTTTAGAAGAATGTAAATTTAGCACCAGTGGCCTTTTGAAAACTGCTGATCCCTTAGGTGGTTACAGCTGCAGTTTATCCCTGTGAACACATCCAGCCTCACCCCATTGCCTTTCTCCTCTTCTTCCACCAGACAATTGGTCCCTAGCTTTACAATTCCTTGAATATTCATCATTTTACTCTAGGCTTTTATACACACATCTCCCCCCCCCCCCCCTCATCTTACAATCTCACATTCATTCTTGAAATCTCAGGGTGGAAATATTTCACTAACTCTCCCCCCGAAACATCCCTCATGATCACAAGCATTAGCTTTAGGATTATCTCCATCAAGTCCCCATAAGATGTGTCAGGTCCTTTGGATTACAGTGGCTTCTCTCTGTCCTTGGCATCAACAGGATGCCATTGTGATCACCAACAGCCAAAGGGCAGTAGAGAGCAGGCACTGGTAACTTCTGCCCCCAACTTCCTCTGTTTCAGATCCTGCTTCCTTACCTGACTTTGGATAAGAAAGTGTAATGACATCTTGGTCCTTCACCACAAATTCTTCCTGCAGAAACTCCAGGTTTCTAACAGTGAATTTATGGAAAGGAACCCCATCTACCCCGAATGCCCAGCCTTCTGGCAGCTCAGGTGTCAGCAATCCTAAAGCAACTGCTGGCTGTTTCCAGGTGCTGAGGGAACTAAATTTTTAATAGAGTGGGAGCTTGGCACAGAACAATATACAGCTTGATGAGGTTGCCTTGCTGGGCCACGGCCATGGAAATACCTAGAGTGACAGGAAATGGCTCTCTAATGACAGCTTGAGTAATCATTAGCTAACAAATTAGTTTCAGAGGATGGATGTGTTTGTTGAAAGTAAAGCAAATAGACACAAGAGGTGTGTGTAGAACAGGTTTATTGAGCTAAAGTTGCATTCATGCAGGATCAGCATCAACAGAGCTTTCTGCTTGAAGGGTTGAGCTGGAGAGCAGCTTACATGGCTCCTTAAAACAAAGGGAATGGGCAGGGAGAAAGGGGGCGTGGTTTATGGTTACCCTGTGGGCCACAGGCACTGTAATTTGGGGCTATTTGGTGAGGACGAGCAGACATTTCTGATGTTGGCTTGAACTCTTTTTTTTAAAGATTTATTTTCCTTGTTTCTTTCTGGCCATACCCCCCAGTTGGATCATTGTATGTGTTAAGTGTCAGGGTGAGACAATTAGGACACGAAGACCAGCATTTGCAGGCAAGGATTTATTAGGAAGATCTCTCAATGGAGGGAGTGTGAAGAATAAACATCAACCACCTGGCAGCATGGCGGGAGTCTTAAGATTAACTTCAGCCCAACCCTGGTAGAGGCAGTCATGCATCTATACAGTACATCTATAGGTGGGAACACACTTAATCATTAGGAGGGTTTGGTGCTTGGGTGAGACTCAAGGGCCTGTACAGATGGCTAGAGGGTGATAGGGTAAAGGGAGTGAATTCTAGGGGTGCAGGAGGGGTTGGTGGGGTCATGTGGTTTGTCTGCTCTTGTGAGCAAATGAACTGTATCTGGACATATAGGCTATGGATGGGGGCTGTTCTATGTCATGGGATGTGGCTCCTTCTGATAATATGCCTAGTTGCACTTTCACAGTGGGAAGAGGTCATAATAAACTTGCAAATTCTGCACATTGTGGCTGTTTTTCAGTTCAGGGGCTAGGGATGGGGCATAGTTCTGTCAGTATGTGCTCACTGTTTGCTCTCTGTTTGTTCATCACATGCTCATCTTCCTTCTTTAAGGAGTAACTAGGAACCAAACCTGGAAACTTCCATGTGGGAGGGAGGCACCTAATTGCTGGAGCCACCTCTGCTCCCTGCTTAGTGTGTCTCTCATTGTGTTTTCCTCCTCGTGTCTCTTCATTATACCATCATGTTGTGCCAGCTTGCTGACTTGTTCATCTTCTTTAGGAAGCAATGGGAACCAGACCCTGGACCTTCCATGTAGTAGGTGGTTGCCCAACTGCTTGAGCCACTCAATTTCCATTGATCTCTTTGTAACACTTTCTTTCTCCCAGTCTGGGGCAGTGGTTTTTATCAGCACTACAAAGGATCATTGGTATGTCAGCTTACTTCAGTATTTCTTTTGTATGTGTGTGGTTTATATTTTTCCACCCCCCTCACCCTAGTCCTCCTATAACATCAATCTCCTTCATCATCATGGAAAATTCATTGCACTTGGTGAATACATCTCTGAGAACTGCTGAATCACATGGTCAATGGTCCACATTATAGTTTACACTCTCCCCCAGTCCACCCAGTGGGCCATGGGAGGGCAAACAATATCCAGTAACTGTCCATGCAGTACCACACAGGACAGCTCCAAGTGCTGAAAATGCCCCCACACCACATCTCTTCTTTCCACTCCCTACCCTCAGCATCTACTATGGCCACCTTCTCCAAATCAATGCTACATTTTCTTTGATTTCCAATCACAATAGCTCATGAATAGAATATCAGTAAGTCCAGACTAATCCACACTGCACTCCTTCATCACATGGATCCTGGAATGGCCACGTCCACTCCATATCTATATCAAGAGGGGGTCTAGATTCCACATGGTTGATGGAAGCAATTCTCCTGCTCTCAGTTGTAGGCACTCTTGGCTCTCTGGTGTGGTGGTTGACCTTCTTCATATCCATTTTAGCTGATTGGGGTGAGTCCAGTAAACCAGAGTGTAGAAGTTGCTAGTCTGTTGAGGCTCAGGGCCTGGCTATCACATGGTCAGTCCAGAGACTCAGGTCTCCTGGATATACAGTGAATCCCAGCACCAACCATGGTTCCAATAAAAGTAACAGGGGAGGCTTGTGAACAAAAATCACATCTGAGTATAGCTCCATCACACAGAAATACAAAATCCAAAGTAGGGCCAACTGACATGGCACTGAACTCCATCTGTCATGACCATAGAATGTGTGGGTCTCTGTAGCACATAGAAGAACCAACAACTGGGGTTGTGTCTACTTTCTGTCTCTGGGACTCTGCTGATTTATGCATATAGGTGACCCCTATAACCTCCCAGCTCTTTTTTTTTGAGAATCATAGCCATATAAACTCATTTGTCTTTTCCATTTCCCCCTTTTATTCAGGTCAAAAAGCATTTTTAACTCCTGATATTATAGGTAGGCTGAGATATTCTGCTGGTCTGAGTTGACGCTTTTATTCAAGGTCATTTTCTAGTTACATCAACAGCTGGTACTTGGTAGTAATCCCTCAGTGCCAGGGAGGCTCATCCCTAGGAGTCATGTCCCATGCTGGGGGGAAGGCAATCCATTTACAGGCTGAGTTTGGCTTCAAGACTGGCCACATTTGAGCAACATGGAGGCTCTCAGAAGGTAACTCTTAGGCACCCTATAGCTCTAGGCCTTGTTCTTATTTCAGGTGCACAGGCTCACAAGCATAGTTATTAGGATCAAGGGCTCATTTTTGGACCATCCTTATTTTTTGGTCTTTACCCTTGCACTTGGGGGATTGTTGCTGCTCCATTAGGGACTGTGATAGACCTCCCCTGGCTAGGAACTCAGCACTCCCTCAGTTGTTTTTAACTGTAACCACTATGAAAATGTCCAAACATTTTTATGTACCCTGGATATATGCCCTGGAGAACTCCCTGCCAACCTTGTGTCCCCTGTCAATAACATCCCACAACAGTATTCCTCCCCTGCCATTTCTGAACCTCTCTTTGATCCAAAACTTCTTCAAAAGTGAAGCCCAATATATTGCCAGGTTCCATTAATATTAAAATGGAATATAGTGATGAGCTTAAAGGTTAGATATAAAATACATATTAATTTAGAAAAATTAAGGTAAAAATAAATTAGGGTATCAAAAAATTTAAAAATGCAAAAGCTTTGTTTTTGATATTTTACCTTGCATCACTACAATAATTGTTGCCCTGTATGCAAATTGGCAAGGCAAGTTCTTCCATCTTTTCCTCAGTGTCTACATCTTTACTTTCACTTTTTCTTTTCCTAATTATTAAGCTTGTCTACGCAAAAGTTTTAGATAACAGCAATTCATATATACAATACACAGTATTCCCACATATCCAATATAAAGCCCTTTTTCCTTCCACAGCAATAATGTTTTTACATATTCATACTATATTTACTGAAACTGATGTACAGATATTGAGACAATAGCTTTCAAACAAGGTAAAATTTGGGTTTACATTGTGGTTTATATTTCGACTCTACAATTTTCTAAATTATAAGTTATCTTATGTTTTTCATTATGATTTACATTTTAGCCTATTGGACCCTATACATTTTCAGTGTAATTTAACATGTCCTATAAACATCCTTGCATAATCTTGTGGAACACTTCCATTACCGCACAGTTACATTGATTTCATCTATTCAATTCCTCTTTCCCCTCCCCTCAGGACCCACAGTGACAGACAATCTTCATTACTTGAAGGGCCATATTCAGAGATTCTTGCAACAATGTTGAGGGCTTGACATGCTCGACTGCCCTAATGCATTGAGAGCCACCATTTCTCTCGATAGATACAATTCCTTCTATTTGAGAACATCAGTCCTCTCCAGGATGTGGGTATACCTTCGCTCTCATTATTTGGGTCTCCATACAATTATATAACCCACTATGACAAAATGAGCACTCACACACTCCCTGGAAGCCTGTCCTGCATCAGCTTCTCCACTTTAAGCATCTTAAACAGGTAAACTTCCCTATTATATTTTTGAAAATTTTTTTCTCACCATTATATTCTCAACCCAATACCTGGCAATCTCATATGTTCATAAGTCTCCCTACCCTTTCCCCCCAATTTCTTGGGCAATATTACCCATCCTCCCATCCCTAGCCCACCTCAAGCCTGCAAAACCCCACCCAAAGGTATCCCTATGCCCCCATTTATCCCTTCTTTGTACAAATACTGACCTCCAGCTTATCATATATTTCACCCTTGTAGGTGTCAGCATGCATCCTTCCTCTACCCCCCAAATTCCTTTAAGCCTATTATCTGGTCTCTAGCTCTCTGAGGCAGCTTGGTTTACTTATTTCATATCATTGAGCTCATGTAGTATTTGTCCTTCAATGTCTGGGTTGCTTCACTCAACATAAGGTTCTCAAGATTCAACCATGTCATCACATTTGTTTGTCATGTATTCATTCTTAAAGATGAATAGTATTCCATTATATGTATATACCACACTTTATTTATCCATTCATCTGTTGATGGGCATTTGGATTGTTTCCAACTTTTGGCAATAGTGAACAATGTTCAGTTCATCTTTGTTTCTTCTTTATAATTTCCTGGATAAATTGAAATCTCAAGCAAATCAAGATGGTTAGTAAAGTCATTGACCATTCCAACTTCACATTCCCTCCTTTTGTTTGAGGAAGTCCTTTGCATTCCCAAGGACAAGGTATGAATAGTTTGTGGCTTTTTGTAGACTGATACTCTAGAGCAGGGGTTCTTAATCTTTTTTTCCCACAAACCCCTTTGCCAGTCAGGGAAAAACCACAGACCCCTTACTAGGTCCAGGCTGTGCTGTATATTATTTAGTAAATATATCACACCCACACCAACACATCCACCTAAGAAGAGTTTTTTTTTGAATGCCAGTTCAAGCTCATGGACCCCGGTTAAGAACCTCTGCTCTCAATCTACTGAGTATAGGAGACAAAATTTGGTGGTCTTGAGGTGCCATGTGGTATAGGATAAAAACAAGTCAATCAGAAGGATGACAAACAGCATTAACAGCAGCAAGTTGAAGGAATACACCAAGGGGCATTAGGCAGGACCCCTGTCCTTGATTCCACACATCCCTTGGTTGCTGGTTCAGGTAGTGAAAATATTTGATTTGTTTCAAGATTTTCTGGATGTTCCACTGTTAACATTTTGGTCTATTTGAAGCAGGCTAGATAGGGAGACAGTAGACAAAACTGGAACTTGGCAAATAGTCCACGTGAACATCAATACCCTGCCCCCTGATGATTGTGGAAGATCCCTGCAAGATTCTGCCATTCAGCCTGAGACTTCCTCCAGAAGCCAGGAGTAGCCCTGGATCTTCCTCAGGGACTCATCATTGGGCCCTCCCAGGGGATTGGCAGGTGGGGGAATTGATCAAAACAGCAAATAGCCAGGACCCCTCCCATGCCATTCGCAAAGCACAGAGTATTTTAGTTATTCAAAATGGAAGCACCAGGGCCTCCTACTCTCCTGCTGTCACTCAGTCCAAGTGCCCTATCCTGGCTTCTTTGCCACTGCCTAGATCAATACACAAGCAGCCCCGGGCATTTATAATCTGTAAGGGGAATTGCAGTCTGTAAATGGGCCCTCTTTATCACTCTTCAGCCCCTTCCTTCCCATCTAGGACCATCATCTGGTATTTTCTTCCATTTCTCTTCCCTCCCTACCTGAATAAATCACTGGCCTAATCAATGAGGTGTGCTTCAAAATTCATTTCCTACAGTTTCTCTGAGGACCTAGACAAAATCCTGCAACAAAAGGAGACACAGAAGAAGGACAATAAGAGACACAGCAGACCTGGTAGCTGAGGTGGTGCAAGAGATCAGGCACATCTCTCCCACTCCAGAAGGTCCTAGGATTCGTTCCTGGTGCCACCTAAAGAGAAGACAAGCAGACACAGAAGAACACACAGTGAGTGGACACAGAGAGCAGATGAGCACAAAAGCAATGAGGGGTGAGGGGTAGAAATAAATAAATTTTAAAATCCTAAAAAATCCTGCTAAAATGAAAAAAAAACTGTAACCAGCAAAATTATTTTGTAGATCAGTATTGGGACAGAAGAGACACTGAGTACTTTAAATTATTTTAAGTATTTTTAAAACAATTCTTAATATATAAGAAAATTACATATTTAATTTCTCACATTTTCTTCTTTTATAAAAATACTCCAAAGACACTAGCAGTACTAGAAGTAAATTATTTTTTTCTAGTAAATTTATGAAAACTTAAGATTCCCAATGGAATCAAGATTATCTTCTAGCTACCAAACCTTAAGAATATATTTCTTTTAGCAATGCAGGTGATACATTAAAACCTCAAAGTGATAAATATGATCTGGAATTTTACACATAGTAAGAGTATATATTTTAGCACCTGAATTTTTCCAAGGTGAAAAAACAAATTCTTTTGTAACAGTTTGCAGTTGATAATATCTTTGAGGGTTTTATTC
Source organism: Dasypus novemcinctus (assembly GCF_030445035.2). Lineage (NCBI taxonomy): Eukaryota > Metazoa > Chordata > Mammalia > Cingulata > Dasypodidae > Dasypus > Dasypus novemcinctus. Next base: position 82,761,966 of record NC_080690.1, on the reverse strand, counting down.
AAATATTAAAGTTTGTCAGGTCTGACCATTATATTTAAAAAGGCCTCTATTAATCAGTGACCAATAAGTTAGTAAAATAGTTTGGAAAAGGCTTAACTTCCAAAATCTCAGTTGCTGTGTATTTTTTTAAACCTTTAAGGATATTGTAGTGGCAGCAGAGAGAAATCGGTGATCCCATATTCTAGGCTAGGACATAGGAATTATCTGAGAAAGATTTATTATGACCAGCTGGGTGGGCAGACTTCTGTCCAAAAAACCAACTTCAGAGCAGGGCATTTAGGTTATTTTTACACAAGAGACACATGGGGCCAGGAGAGGTTTTAGCACCAAACAGACTTTCTGTGTTAGTTTTTTAGGGTTTATAGGATTGTTTGGATACCAGGTAAGCTTGAATTAACATATTACCCACTTTCCTTCTGGATGGAAGTTCATATACACATTTGGTTTACATCTTTCCTGAATACATAAAGCCTATAGACTTTATTTCACTTAATTGCCTCTCCAGAAACTAGGCAAACTTACATACAGATTTAGATATGTTTGAATATATGTATATACACGTACAGTCTATACTGTTCTCCCCTTTGATGCATGCTTAAGTTTTTTAAGCTTTGGCATCACAATTTTCAGAGTTATGAGGTGGGTGGCTGTCTGTGTTTTTACCACATCATTTATTAAAGCATGTACTCTAGCAATTATTAAGGGGAGGAAGGAGGGAAGTATGATGAGAGAATGGGAGGAGTTCCAGTTGCTTACTGCTTTGGCTGCTTATTTCCCTCACTAATTTTCCAGAAGGGTTTAATGACAAAGTTGTTGGGGAATATTTGGGGCCCCTGCTGGCCTCAGGAGGAGGTTCCTTTCCATGAGGCAGCATCTTGGGGAAGGTTTTCCGGCAGCCATCTTGGGGGCCATTGGTATGCATGTGGACTCTTTGCCAGGTTGCAGATCCATCCACTGATTTTCTATCTTACTAGCCTGCTTTATTTCCCCCCAGAGTTTACACCCTTGATATTAAAGGGGTGCTGCAGGGAGATGACATTTCATCTGTAGCTACTTCCTGCTGGTTAGGGCAGGATTTCCTACCTGTCGAGGTATAAATCCCTCCCTGCTATTCTAGGTTGGAGGAAGAAGATCTGTCAACTTGGGTAAAGCTGGATCAAGTTCCCAAATGGCTATCAAGATGCTGGTTCTGCTGACATTATATTGGGATTCACTTTACAGGAAGTTTTGGATCACAGAGTGGTTCAACAATGGCGGTGGAGGAATACTGGTATGGGATGTTATTGACAGGCTATATATGGTTTACTGGGAGTTGTACAGGGCATATGTCCAGGGTGCATGGTAATGTTTAGATATACTTATAGTGGAAAAAATTAAAAACAACAGCTGGGGGGGTACTGGGTTCCTGGCCGGGGGGGCTCTGTCATGGTCCCTAGGGGATCAGCAGCAGTCCCCCAGGTGCAACGGTAAGAACCAGGAAGGAATGAGGGTCCAACAGTGGGCTCCTGATACTAATGACTATGCTTGTGAGCCTATATGCCTGCAATAAGAACAAGGCCTACAGCAGCATTGTGCCTGGGAGTTTCCTCCTGACAGCCTTCATGTTACTCAAATGTGGCCAGTCTCGAAGCCAAACTCAGCATGTAGATGCAGTGCATTCCCCCCCAGCGTGGGACATGACACCTGGGGATAAGCCTCCCTGGCACTGAGGGATCACTACCAAATACCAGCTGAAGATGCAACTAAAAAATGACCTTGAATTAAAGGTTCAATGCAGATCAGCAGAATATCCCTGTCTACATATAATAACATGACTTTAAAATGCTGTTTGACCTAATGTAAGGGGGAAATGGAAAGGAGAAATGAGTTTATATGGTTACGAGTCTCTAAAAAAGAGTCTGGAGGTTGTCAGAAGGATTGCCCGTATGCACAACTGAGCAGAGTCTAAGAGACAGATAAAGTAGATTCAACCCCAGGTATTGGTTCTTTTGAGGGAGAAAGAGACCCACGGGTTGTATGGTCATGGCAGATGGGGTTCACTGCCATGTCAGATGGCCCTTCTTTAGAACTGGTGTTTCTGCATGATGGAACTGGACTCAGATGGGATCTCTTTTCACAAGCCTTTCATGCTACTTTACTGGAATTGTAGTTGGTGTTGGGGTTTAAGATATATTTAGGAGATTTGAATCTCTAGACTGACAATATGATAGCCAGGCCCTGAGCCTCAACAGACTTCAGCTCCTACACTCTGATTTATTGGACTTACCCCACTCAGCTAACATGGAGTTGAAGAAGGTCAACCACTACACCATGGAGCCTAGAGTGCCTACAACTGAAAGCAGGAGGATTGCATCCAGTATCCATGTGGAATCTAAGCCCCCACTTGACATAGATGTGCAATGGACACAACCAATCCAATGTCCACAGAGAAAATGTGGCATTGGTGTGGGAAGGGTGGCCATGGTGGCTGCTGGGTGTGGGGAATTGGAGGAAGAGATGAGATGGGGAGGCATTTTCGGGACTTGGAGTTGTCCTGGGTGGTGCTTCATGGACAACTACGGGACATTGTAGATCCCCCCAGGGCCCACTGGATGGAACGTGGGAGAGTGTGGGCTATGATGTGGACCATTGACTATGGGGTGCAGCGATGCCCAGAGATGTACTCACCAGGTGCAATGGCTGTGTCATGATGATGGGAGAGAGTTTTGCTGTGGGGGCAGTGGTGCGGTGGGGGCGGTGGGGTTGAATGGGACCTCATATTTTTTGAATGTAATATTTTTTTAAAAAATGAATTAAAAAAAAAAAAGATGCTGGTTCTGGAAGAAATACACTTAAATCAGAATTTTGAGAAAATATGGTTCCACTAAGCAGAAATTGGATAAAAGGTCAGAGGCCTGCAAAGGCTGCATTTTCCCAAAGCTGTTGGGAAACAGTTTTCTTCTTTAAGTCATTTAATGCTGTCTTAACTTTAGAGAGAAATTGCAATAGACAATGTGTTTAGGTATAAATTGCCAATTTCAATTTGTATAGTAGGAGAGAAGAATGGGAAGACATATTGCTCTTTTAGTTAAGTTAAAGGTCATGAAAACAGACAAGGTTTTGAAGCAGGCTAGTGGTATAGGGAATTAATAGATGGATCTGGAACCTGATAGAAGGTCCACATGGACATCAGTAAACCCCAAGTTGGCTGCTGGAAGGCCCCACCCCCAAGATTCTGCTATTCAAAACAAAAGACTTCTCCTGGATGCAAGAAAAAGCTCTGGATGTTCCCTAGGGACTTTTTCATTGGGCCCTCACTGGGAATTAATGGGTCTGGTAGTCAATCAAAACAGCAAACAGCTGGACCCCTTTCCCTGCCATTAGCAAAGGGGTGGAAAAATTCATTGTTTGTAAAGCAGACCACAAGATCTGAGAGCTTGCACAACTGCTCTCTTGTCCCTGGACCCGTTCCTGAACACTGTGTGTCACTCTCACCATTTTTCATCTATCCTATGATCATGTAAGTAAACCTGGGAATTTATAACATATAAGGGGGAATTCTAGTCTGTAAATCAGTCTTCTTTGTCACTTTTCAACCCCTTACTCTCTACTTGGGACCCCTGATCTATTGTTTTCTCCCATTACTCTAACCTCTCTACCTCAATAAATAACTGGCCTAAGTCACCCTGCATTTTCTTGACATTCATTTCTGCAGCACTGCCATGAATGTAAACAAAATCCAGAAACATATTTGGCCAGCTAATCCAGGTGTTTATTGGTGAGTGCAAGTATGGACTGCAGTCTGTTCAATGCCTCCCTTTGGTTTTCTATTTTAAAGGGTTTTGCCTAGAGCCCCCTCAGGATGTAATCCAAGGAGGGAAGTGGCCAGGCCTGGAAATACTCTGTGTCCATGCTGCAGGTGCAGGCTTATGAAATCTGACCCCAGCCAGGACAGCTGAGTCATAGGGCAGTGGCTTAAATCATGTCCTTGCTAAGATAGAGTTTGCCAGACAGAGCACTGGGCCCTGTGATGCTTTGTCATGTCATTTTAGCAGCTGGAGTCTTTGTCCTTGGGCCTGCCTGCCATTACCTTCTCCCACCATTTTTCAACTAGGGGTTGCATGGCAAAGGTGGAGAGCCAAGGGTTTTACACCTCCTATGGCGTACACACCTTTGTAAGCACCATTCCTATCTGACTGCACCCAGCTACCTGGGGGAAAGAAGTAGGAAAATGGGCAGAGGCCATGGGAGTTCCCTTCCCAAGGGATGTCATGGGTCAGGATACATTTGTAAAATTAACCTTTAGTCAAGTTTTACCTTTCTATTTCTTGCTACTGAATTTCTCTTTGCAGATGTGTAATAGAATGCTTTGGAATGTTTTAAAAACTGTGAAACTTGGAAATTGCCCTTGTTTTGCAAAGAAACTATTGCCTCAGGGACCCTAAAGCCTTTTAGCTGGAACGAGTAACTTCTTATCCCTTGGTGGCCTTCTGAAGGCTGGTTTAAATGAAACTCCTAGACAGTAAAGTCATAGAACCAGGACTGTGTCTAAGACTTCTGGAAGGTTAGGAGGAGAAAGCAGTATTTGCCTTCGCAGCTTCCGGTGTAAATCTATTCAGCCTGTCTCCTAAGTCCAGGACTACCCTGGGAATGCCCAGCAGCAGGGGCTCTATGATTCCCTGGGGAGACTGGAATCAGAGAGCAGCCAAATGTTTCCTGAGATTTAACCCAGGAACCTCTTTTTTGGTGAGTTAGTCTCAGTTCTGGAATGTCCGGGTGCCAAAAACCTAAGCAGGAAACTGAATGGCTCCCATTCCTTGGGCCCATCCATTCAGAGAGCAACCAAATATCCCCTGGGGCAAACATCTCAGATGTTTCAATTTGGGGCGCTGCTCAGGCCTCCCACCAGTTCAGCTTTGGCTCATGGATCTGATATGCAGAATCAGATACGGCAAGAGCTACCCACAAGGACACTTGTGGGACAGAAAGCTCTGAAAATTGAAATTCTCAGGACAATTGAAACAGGGTTTCAGCGCCAAATAATTGTTAGCAGTGAATGGTTATATTCAGACTAGGACATTGGGACACAAGAACGGACAATTAAAAGCTGCTTCTTCATTCTTCCTAGAATAATAGGCATAGCCTCGAGCATACCAGCAAACTCCCCATAGGAGTCTCTTTGGAATCAGGAAATTCTGCCTACTGCTGGTCCACATGGCCACAGTACAGCTGAGAGCAGCCTCTATAGGACCCTAAATTCCATTAAGCCAGTGTAATAAAGGGAAAAGATAGAGCTGAGGCCCAGAAATCTAAGGTCATTTCTCCTTAAAGAAACGAGTAAATAAACCTCAAACTTCTCAATTTAAACTCAGATGTGCCTATAAAAAACTGTGAGTAGAGATCAACATCCAGGCCAGCTACTAAACATCTCCTGGAATCTAAGAAACCTCTTTGACATCAAAGAGTTCCTAGAGATGCTAAAGGTATAAAATTCTCTCCTGTTTTAATTTGTGCATAATTTTATGTTTAACTTTGAAATCTGTGTTTAACTTCATCAGTTTGCTTGTGCCTAGGAAATCAGATTTGGTGTTGACCTGTTACAAATTGGATAATGGTTAAAAGTAACCAAAAAATGAGGCTTTGGATGTCAATACTGTCTTAGTAGTGGATTTAATGCATAAATCACATGTAGAATTTATTTAATTGCTGAAAAAACAGAGAAACTTCATAAAGTTGATACTGATAAAATTCTTGTTGCTTAGTGAAGTTACCCAATTCTTCTTCAGTTAAACTTTCTAGAAATTACAACTCAGAGTTAAGATAATTTATAGATGCCTTTATATTATGGAACAGGAGAAGGATAACAACTGAAATTGTAACTGGGTGGATTTAGCATAAACCTACTATTGTAAATGTAAGTTCTATACTGACCTTACATTCATTTATGGTCACTTCCAGTCGAGTCTCACCCCTTCCTTTGCTTATATTTATTTCATAACAGCTTCTGCCCCTATGGCTCAGGGGAAAGCAAACTTGAGGCAGCCTGTCTCCTGACCTATTGCTATTAGTGACCCTATTTTCTCTCATGGATCCAAGTGTGGAATAAATTCCTGCCTGGTGGAAATCTTGACCCTTGGGGTTGAATGTCCACTCTTTCAGTCCAGTGGCCACAGGAGTCCTGTTACCTCTGAGGACTGGGAAATGAAGAAGGCCTCCTGACTTGACTGTCAGGGTTACTAAGAGTGGCATTTCTTAAGAGAAACCAGTTTCCCTGATTTGACAGCCTCAATGAATATACATATAATTAGTCTGTCTCATCCAATGTCTGCTAAAGTCAAAGTAAAATATAACGTTCTGAATCAAAGGAAAATTACATTAAAGCATTGGGAACATTTTGGTTATAAGCCATTAATTAAGAAACAAAATTCTTGTGCAAAACTGCATGGTCATAGTTCAGATTAGAAAAAATCCTTCTGGGAGATCTTTCAAATGTGGTTATACAGTTGAACTTGTTTTGTAAAAGAATGAAAGTTTTAAGTAACTAAGTTATGTTTCCATGTCAAACTATTCATTTCTGCCTTTTTGCCCAATGTATATCTACATACATTGGGATGACAATATCAAGTTAACAAATGAAAATTCTAAGTTCATATCTAATGAAACTAAGCTAAAGAAATATAGATCTGTCCACTTTTAAATGGATCAGTAAATTTCATTGCTTGCTAACTATAATTTAATAAACTTCTTTTAAGGTAAATTAACCAGTCTATGTGATATGTTCAATTATAGAGAGTTTGTAAAAGCATCTTCCAAATTGAATTATATAAATGGGAAGTTCTAAGAAGCCATTATTAACTAGAAGACTAGATTGATATTAATGGTAAAAATTTACTTCATAGCAGTGAAATTTGTTTGAAAGTCACCTCAATGTGCATAGTTAAGTGTTGATAAAGAAATTTACCTTGATTTCATTGAGAATCTTCAGTTTTCATTTAAAAAACAGAAATAGAAATTTGCCTCTACTGCCTAAGTAAGATATCTGCTTATTAAAGTCTTCATGTTGAAAGTGTAAATGCAAAATACAAAGTACTATGAAGTTCATTTGATAGGTAACACATTGCATTGGAAATGTTTAAAAGGTGTATAAAAATCAAGAAATCAACTTCAGAATTGTCAAACTCTCTCATGCATTCAAAGCAAGCCCTGCATACACTGCAGACTGCCTCTCCAAAAGAGTTGTTGGCTAGGTTGGTCACTGACCCCAAAACAATAAAGGTATCGCCTACATCACTGGTTGTGCTCCTGAAGTCAATTTTAACTATATTGCAGTTTCATACACCTGCTGCAGCTAGTGGTGGCTTGATGTAGCCAAGTGTACAATGGATATCATCTACAGATTGGCATTGTTTCAGTGCCAAAAAGAGGTATGCACCAGGCCAGTGGAATACTGGAGACTATTTCCTAGGCTCTCCAGGGTCAACAGTGCTGCAGCTTACTTACTGTGTGAAAGACATAAAGTGGAGCTATGATCACCAGAGTACTGAGAGTAGAAATTAGACACAATTGCTATTATGGTCTGCTCACATGGAGAGATAACATGTAAACTATTGCAAACCTGTAAATTAAAACTATGAATTACAGTTAAAGAGATACTTATGCATTGAGTAGTACATTAATTAGTATGAAGTTCTGTACCTATATCCTATTGTAGATATATGCCTGGTAATTATGGTGGTAATTCTATTAGATCATATACAGAAGGATAATAAATATGTTAAAGTCCTGGTAAACATCATTTTCTAAATAGTTAATAAAGGTGGTTAATCCAGGTCTCCCTCCTAGCCCTTATTAAAGTTAAAAGAATGTCCAGCTTGGTCTATGAATCCTGAGTGAAACCAGCTGCTCAAGAAAGTGCCAGCTCACTAGAAGCACCTGACAGGACATACAAGTGCCAGCCATTGAATGGCCTGAAATACCTCTCCAAGAGACAAAGCTAAGTAATGTCTATGTCAAAGTCAGCTTTTGCCTCTAACTCTAGACCAAATGCCTATTGCTGCAAACCAGACTTCCCTTTAAATGACCTACCTGTTTCCACCTGTAGCTTAACTGAAAAGGAAAATGCCTCTTCTCATTCCTCTCCTCTACCAAAGAAACTGGGATTAGCAACTGATACCTAACCGTGTTGCTTATTGCAATTTCTCTCTAGAGTTAACCAACATTATAAAATAAATCAAGGAAAAATACTGTTTCCCACCTTTGGGAAAATGTAGCCTATGGAGGCACCTTGCATTTTCGAATTCTCTGGTCCTGGGTCCTCTTAGTAAAACCATATATTCCCAAATTTTAATTAAGTTTATTTCTTCCAGGATCAACATCTTGTTAGCCATATGGGGAGCTCATCCAGCTTCATACAGGTTGCCAGATCCATCTTCCTCTGATTGAGATAGAATAGCAAGGGAGCTTTACACCTTTTACACCTTGTCAGGTAGAGTCTACTGCCCTTAACCAGCAGGAAGTAGCTACAGAAGAAAGATCATCTCCTTTCTGCATCCCTTTAAGATTAAATGGGTACACTCTCTGAGGGGCAATGAAGCAGGTTGGTAAGATAGGGAATTAATAGATGGATCTGGAACCTAAAAGAGACTCCATGTGGACATCAGTAAGACAGCTGCTGGAATATCCCTCCCCTCTCCCCCCAAGCATCTGCTATCCAGAGCAAATACTTCTTCTGGAAGCAAGGAAAAGCCTTGGATGTTCCCTGAGACTTTATACTGGGCCCCCACTGGGAATTGCAGGGTGGGGTAATCAATTGAAGTTGCAAGTAGCAGGAACCCTTCCACTGCCATTAGCAAAGGGGTGGAATAATTAATAGTTTATAAAGCAGACTGCCTGAGAGTGCTCACATCTGCTCTCTTGTCTCTGGACTTCTTCCTGCCCTCTGCACACCACTTTCACCAATTTTCCCCTGCCCTGTGGCCATGCAAGTGAACCTGGGGATTTATAACCTATACAGGGAAATTGTACTCTGTAAATCAGCCCTCTTTATCACATTTCAAACCCTTCCTCTCTACCTGGGACCTGTGATGTGTTATTTTCTCCCATTTCTCTTCCCTCCCTATTGAATTACTGGCCTAACTCGAGCAGCATGCTTTTGAAATTCATTTCTGCCACATAGCCAAGAACCTAAACAAAATCCAGTAACTCTTTGATTTGCCTTCCCCCTAGCAATAGGCATCTGGGTTAGAGTTAGAGGAACAGGTGTTTTTAACATAGACACTACTTATCTTTATTTCTTGAAGAGGTGTTTCAGGCCATCCAATGACGGGCATTCATACATCCCATCAGGTGCTTCTCATGAAGTGGCATTTTCTTGGGCAGTTGGCTTCACTCAGGGTTAGTGCACCAAGCTGGATATTCCTTTAACTTTAAAAGCTGTGGGAGTAATTAGAACTGCAGAGTAAACTTTTTACATTTTTGGTTTTGAGTAATTTCTAGTAATTTCTTTGGCTGTTTTTGCCAGGCTTTGTTTTTTGAATACCCATTTGAGTAAGGCAAACAGGGCTTTCCTTCTCAGATGAGTGCCTTGGTGAATATCATGGAGGACTTTCCACTGCACAGCTCCTGGCAGGTAGAGTTGAATATTTTAAACAAGCACTCATCAGTTTTCATGTTGAACCCCAGGCTAGCTGCCCTGGTTGTTTCATCCTGGGTGTACTGTGGAACTTCATTTACTGGGGACAGGTTCTGGAATAAAGGTTAGGAGGGAAACCTGGGTTTATGCTGGTGCCTTAGTAGCTTGGTAAGCATGAGCATTTCTTTTTGCTATAGCAGTGTTTATTTTCTGATGCCCTGGATAATACATAACTGCTATTTCCTACGATGACAGTATGGTTCTTAGTAAATCTAGGATTTCTTGCCTGTGTTTAATAGGTGACCAACTGTTAGTTAGCAAGCTTTGCTTTCATTACACAGCAGAGTGAGCATGAAGGACAAGGAAAGCATATTTACAGTCTATATAAATATTAGCCTGTTTCTCAGCTGTGGGCTTTAAACTTGGGTAAGTGTAATTAGCTCTGCCTTCTGGGCTAAAGTTCCAGGGGGAAGAGCTTCGATCTCTGTGGTTTCAAATTGAGAAACCCTGCATAGCCTGCCCTTTTAATTCTTTCCCTAATAAAACTGCTTCCATCTGTGAACCATTTAATGTTTGGGTTCACAAGATGCTCAACCTTTACATCTGGCCTGCTTGAATAGTTTCGGTTAAGAGTTTCAAGGCAGGAGTAGAGAAGAGACCCCTCAGGATGTGACTCTGGGCCCACTACCCATGGTAGGGTGGCTGGGTTGAGAGTCTGACACACCCTTATCTGCACCTCAGGGTTTTTATTAATTGATCCTGGTATTAATTAATGAGCTACCTCTAAGCCACTGGTGTCCCCAGGCCTCAAGCATATGGTGTGGGGGGAAGTCGGTGAGAGGTTGCCCCCATGCTAATTTGGTGGCTTTTTAAATTAAAAGGACTGTTGGCCCCACTGTTTTCAGGTAAGGTGGCCATGACTTTATCTTATAGTCATGTTCATTCAGTACACCGAAAATGAAGTTGACCAGGACTTTGAACATGTTCAACGTCCTTCTGCATATGATTTACTAGAAGTATTACCATAATCCTCAGACATATATCTAGAATAGAAAAAAGGTATAGTATTTGATACTAATTAATGAATTACTCAATGCATAAGTTTCTTGTAGAGCTGCAATTAATAACTGTAAGTTTCATGTTTGTGATTCCTTACATGTTATCTCTCCATGGAGCAAGGTATAATGGCAATTGTGTTTAAGTTTTCCTCCCAGTTTTCTGGTTTTCATTGTTCTACTTGATATGTTCTTTACAGAACTCCAGCACCATTGACCCTAGAGAGAAGCTAGGAAAGTAGTTTCCAGTAGTCCACCCTTCTGGTGCATGGGGCTCTTTGGAACTATGAAACAGTTCTAGTTTGGAGGTGATATCCATTGTACATTTTGCTATATTGAGCCATTATTGGCTGTTGCAGGAGTTTAAAACTGTAACATAGTTTTCATTGACTTCAGGAACACAGCCAGAGATGTAGTAGTTACTTTTATTGTTTTATGTGTCAGCAACCAACCTAGCCAATAACTCATATGGAGAGACATCCTATAGTGTATTGAAGGCGTGATTTGAATGCACAAGAGAGTTTGACAATGCTGAAGTTTTCCTCTTGATTTTTATATATCTTTTAAACATTTGTAATGCAATGTGTTACATATTTAATGTAACTTTAGTACTTTGCTTTTACTTCTACACTTGTACCATGAAGATGTTAATTACAAAGTATTTTACTTTGGCAGTAGAGGAAAAGCTATTTTTCCCATTTTTAAAAAGAAAACTGAAAATTCCCAGTGGAATCAAGGTAACTTTTCATTACTGCTACTTGAATATGCACATTGAGGTGTGTTCCAGAGAGGTTTTTATTGCTATGAAGCTACTTTTTGTCATTATTATTAAATTAGGTTTCTAGTTAATTATGGCTTCTTAGAACTAGCCATTTAAATGTTTCAGTGGAGCAGATGGTTTTAAACTCTTTATAATTTATTACAACCACATAGACTGTTTAATATACATTAGATTACAATTACCAGCTGATGGGAAATACTATCTGTATTTAAAAGAAGGCAGATCTACATTTTCTTCTTTAGCTTAATTTCATAAAACCTGAACTTACACCTTTTATCATTTTAAAGATTTAATATATATAATGTTATTAACTTGTTATTTTATAAGCCAAGGAGATAACACCCAAAGTAAATAAATTGAAACAGTTATAGTATACAAAGAATTTTTTTAAAAATTTATACAGGAGGCTAAAACCATTTTAATACAAACTAATAATTCCTTGTGCTTGGAAGACCTCCCTCAGAGCTCTTGCAAAGAGAAGGCCCTGGGGATGGAGCTGGTTAAAGAGTTCAGGAAAAGTCTTTTCCTTTTTTCAATAGTTCCTAATTCAGATTTTTATATGACATTTATATTTTAGCCTAATTTGGGTTCTAGGAATATTTTTCACAAATATAACTGCATATTCAATTTTTTAAAAAATTTGAAAAACCTTTTAAAAGAATTGTTAATTTGTTATTATTACCACAAGGAATAAAAATATATACTGTTAGGCAGACATGAATAGTTTGACTTGGAAACACAACTTAGTTACTTCAAACTTTCATTCTTTCACAAAACAATTTTAATGATAAAACATGTGGAAGATGTCCCAGAAGGCTTTTTCTACTATGTAGTATAACCATGCAGTTTAGCATGAGAATTTTGTTTTTCAATTAATGGCTTACCAATAAAATGTTCTGAATGCTTTAACACAATTTTCCTGTGCTTCAGAACTTTGTATTTTACCTTGACTTCAGAAGACTCTTGATGAGCAAGACCAATTACATGTATATTCACTGAGGCTAGTAAAGCCTCAGGAACTGGTTTCTCTCATGAATTGCTACCGGAAGGAAACCTGACAGTCAAGGCAGGAGGCTTCTTTTACTTTCCAGTTCTCAGAGGTAATAGACCTGCATGGCCACTGGATTGGAAGAGTGGAAGTCCAACCTTGATGGTTAAGAATTCCACCAGGCAGTAATTTAGTTTTACACTTGCAGGCATGAGAGAAAGCAGAGTGATTAATACCAGTGGAATAGGAGACAGGGATGTTTTCAACTTGTTTGTTCTCAGCCAAAGGGGCAGAATTTGCCAAGAGATAACCATAAGCAGAGGCAAGGGGTAGGACCAGACTTGCAGTAACCCTAAACAAAGGCAAACTCAGTTTACAATTACCATCACAGTAGCAGAAGTTTAAGGGTTCGGTAGGTTAGTTATAAAATGAACATAATTAAAGGTAAGTTTGAGGTATATTTACCATTTTTACTATAGTAAGCACAAGATAGACTTGAAGTACCAATAAATGATGGTAAATTAGTTTAAAATTACCATTATAATAGCTGAAATCTAGGCTACATTTACTCCACTGTAATAATTTCAGTTATTATTTTCTGCTGTTTTATATATAAAAGCATTTAAGCAATGATGTTAACTCAGTTTCTAGAAAATTTCCCTTAAAATCAATGTTGGCACTTTTATTAAGTAAGCAATTAAAACAATTTTATTAGTAACAGTTTTGTGCCACTTTTTCACAGCCATTAAATACATTCCACTTGTGATTTATGAATTAAATTAACTAGCAAGACTGTATTGACATTTAAAGTTTTTTTTTCAGATTACCTTTCACTGTTATTCAATTTGTAACAGGTGAACTCCAAATCTGATTTCCTAGGCATAAGCAAACTGGCAAATTTAAATGTAGATTTTAAAGTTGAGGACAGAGTTAAGCACAGATTAAAACAGAAGATGAAATTCAATACCTTTAGCATTTCTAGGAACTCTTTGATTTTAACTGATGGCATATGAGCTCTTTTTATTTTGATCACTATTCACAACTGAGTTTTCACTAATGGAAGTTTGACATTTATTTTCTCATTATTTTTAAGGAGACATGATATGAAGTTTCTGGGCCTTAGATCTATCTGTTACTTTTTATGCTAGTTTAACTGGAATTCAGGATTTTATACAAAGACTGCTCTGTGGCCATGGGGACCAGCAGTAGGCAGAATTTCCTGATTCCTGAGAAGAGATTCTTATGGAGAGTTTGCTGGTATGCCAGAAGATGTGCTTATTATTTTTGGAAGAATGGAGAGACAACTTTTTAGTCAATTGACCTGGGACCCTAGATTTTCAACCTAACCAAAGTTCATCATTTTACAGAAATTAATACTATTATCACGTGGTATGAAAATATTTACTGGTACTAAAAAAGTGGACAAACACCATAGAGTTATAACACACAGACAGAAACATAAAGTTCATTAATTTGACTCATAGTTCTTATGCTTTTGATATGGCTGTTTGCAACCTTTCCATCATTTTATATTTTTGATTTTTATTCTCTCAGGATTTTCAACTGGAGCTAAGGGGACTCACACAGTATACTTCACAACCTTTGGGTAAGTGTCATGTTTTCAGACATGTAAGCTATGGGAGGAGGCTTATGAGGGTAACATCTAACAGGACTCTTTGCCTACACCTGCTGTCTATAAGACAAGCTCAATTGCTATCCAGCATTAAAATTTAAAGGTTTATTTCTGGCCAAAGTTTTCCACTGACCAATTCATATTTAGACTAAGCTTTTTCACAAAAATCATTCCATTTCTCTGTAACTAATATCTTCCAAATTTAGACCAATTATTCAGGAAGCATTCCAGTGGGAAACACAGGGATATTGATGAGGGAGTGGAACTTTAACCCACAAAACTTCTCTCACTACCACCAAAACTTTAACTTGCAGTTTACCAAAACCAAACATCAGATCAGTATAAACACCCAACTCAGATGAAGAGCCCTAGAAGGTGCTTTCACTGCCCTTGACTAGAAGAGGTCATCACTGATCCTTGGATTAGGACTCCAGTCTTGCCCGGAAGTATGTCTTTGAATTTTATTCACAGAGTCACACACACAGCTACTCACTTTTCCACAGTCATAGGCACACAGCCACTCCCTTTTCTTTATTTTTCAGACCTGGAGAAGATGGCATACCCCCTGAAATTCTGAAGTATTAGGGCCCTCTCAGGGGTTGTTCAGGTCCCCCTCTCAACATTCACAGTTAGGCTTTTCTCACACTATGCCCCCAGGGGACTTACTCATCTGGCCTGGGGAGCTTTTCTGTTCTATTGGTGGTGCTCCCTTACAACCCTTTAGTGCTTCTGGTTTCTTCTGAGAGGGCTCTGACAGAGTCCACAACTTCTTTCTGGACTAAAGGTATCCAGAGTTGCCTGGGCTGGGGTTTTCCTGGGCTCTCCTGGCTTCCTTAGAGGTGGCCAAGAGGGGCAACCAAATGCTACCCTCTCTGGGCTTCACAGTGATCCTGGGCAAGGTCCCAGAAATGTAGTGGGAACAGACAGAAGTTGGTGATCCTGTATTGAAGGCTGGGGTGTAGGAATTCTCTGAGAAGGAAGATTTATTACCACAGGGCAGTCCCAGAGGACTTGTGTCCAAAAAAACCAAGCACAGAGTAGGGCCTGTACCTCATTATTATTCAAGAGACACTTGGTATGAGGTCAAGAGAGGTTTTGGCACACAAAAGCCTTACTTTGTCAGCTTTTTTAGAGAATAGGGGTTTCTTTGAATACCAGGTAAGCTTGAATTAGCATACCATATTCTGTCTGGATGTATGCTTGAATGCACATTCAGTTTACATCCTTCCAGAATACATAAAGCCTATAGAGTTTATATCACTTAATTGGCTCTCCAGAAACTAGGTAAACTTGGATACAGAATTAGATAAGTTTGAATACATGCATATATACATACAGGATATATTAATATGACAAAACTATTTTAATAAGAAACATACTCTTTGTTATTTGTATATACATCAATTATCTCAAAAGGAGTTTTATATCTTTCCACTCAAAACACAACAGCCATTAAACTGTGTTACTTCAACAGAGAGAAAGTACAGCATTGGGTAAACAAATCTTCTTTAGTATAGATTATTACAGACTGAGGTAGCATTCAACAGGTTTTTCTGCTGTAAAGTTACTTTTTCTTATTAACATTAAATCCTAGATTTCTACTTAATGGTTTCCTGGAATCAGTCATTTACATTGTAATCTTTTGGTTTGGAAAATGCTTTCAAAATCTTCCTGTAACCATCCATAACCATGTAGACTAGCTACTTCAAGTCAAGATAAATTTCACTTTTAAATAAGCTTATTGAATT
Organism: Dasypus novemcinctus; assembly: GCF_030445035.2. NCBI lineage: Eukaryota > Metazoa > Chordata > Mammalia > Cingulata > Dasypodidae > Dasypus > Dasypus novemcinctus. Next base: position 82,746,151 of record NC_080690.1, on the reverse strand, counting down.
ACAGTCAGCAACAAATGAGATTTACCTCCACTAATCCTTCTAGAGCTTTCCATATCCATTCAAGTCATATCCTATATATTTCCACCCTGATTTTATGAAAACCAGCCATCTTATCTTGAGACAAAACACACTCCCTTAAACAAGCTTTCTGAAAACTTCTTTCCAATCACTTTTTAAATATACATGCTTTATAAAAAAGATACTTATTTTACATAAATACTACATGAATTTTTTAGTATACTTTTTAAATTTTTTAAAAAGTTACTTAGATTGCATGAATATTACATGAATCATATCCCTTTAAGTCTTGTCTTATATCCCTCATTCTGTTCCAAGAAGAACTGGTCATTTTAATTTCAACAAAACAATTTTTTTAGGAGATACTGGGCTGTGAAACTGGCACCTTGTACATGAAAAACAGGTGTTCAACCAAGGATCTACACCTGTTCTGCAAACAAGTTTTAAAAAGTTTGTAACTATTGAACCAAAAACTAATCATTTTCCTCATCTTAAAGACTGAACACACTGATGCTACCTCATTTTATTAGAATCCATATAAACCTAGGGAAATTGCCCCTGAGTAGAATAAAATCAAAATAATGATAGCTGACATAAGAAATACTTCCTTTTTTCTTTTCCTCTATATTTTAAAACTTCTTTGTTTTCATATTACCTTAAATTTCTGAACAACCTTAAAAGCATTCTGACTCTCAGGCTCTGGAGAATGTATTATAATTGTTTTGTTTTAATCATAGTGTAGAAAAATATTTTCATAGCTTTTAAGTAAACAATTTTTTTCTTTACATACTGCAATTTGACCATTGGATTATTTTTTTAATCTCAAAAATGTTAAAATTTAATTGGAGGTTTACAGGACAGACTATACAAAATCAGAGTAACATTTTCTTTGTCCCCACCACTCTTAATTTCCAGGCCTAACAGAGACAGTTCTAAGTTAATCTTACCTTTCCCTTGCCCTGGGCAGGGAGAGGGGTAGAGGAGGTCAAGGAGCCTAGGAAAAACCTTTTATCCTAAAAAGTTATTCAGTTTAAAAATTACTAAACTTTATCAACACTAATTTTCTTAATGTGGTTACCCAGGTTTAATTAGAATTAATGTGGAAACAGAACAGAGATTATTAATGTAGACAATTTTTTTACTATTATTCCTTGTTTTTTTATATAATATATAGTAAAACTATACAAATGAAAGTATGAAAACACATTTTGTACTAGCAGATATGTTGAAATACTTAAAACACTTTACTTAATGTATATTGAAACAGTAATATACAATATTTTAACCAGGATTACTGGCACATGTAGGTATGACTTTATTTCTAAGAAAAACTATGTAATGTATACAATTTAATTCTATATGAATTTTGAAACTTATGATGGTATTTTGTTAAGTTATTTGGAATTATATATATGTACAAATTAAATTTGTACAAAATTTTGTTAAATTATTTTGAATTATGTATATATACATATTAAATTTGTACAAAGCTTAGAAAGTAATCATTTCTTTAAATGAATTATTTTTATTTATGAGGATGTAAATAATGTTTTTTAAAATAAGATTGATTTATTTATCTCTCCTCCCCACCCATTGTTTCTTGTGCTTCCTATCTGCTCTGTGTTTGTTCTACTCTGTCTGCTTGTCTTCTCTCTAAGCAGCCCTGGGAACAAATCCTGGGACCTTCTGGAGTGGGAGAGAGGCACACAGTCTCTTTGGCCATCTCAGATCCCAGGTCTGCTGCATCTCTTATTGTCTCTCCTCTGTGTCTCTTTTTGTTTCATCATCTTGCTGTGCCAGCTGTCCATGTGGACCAGAACTCCTGCGTGAGCATTTTGTTTGGGCCAGCACACCAAAATGGGCCAGCTCTCTGCTCAGGCCAGTTCACAGCATAGGCCAGCTTACCTTTTCCCAGAGGGCCCCAGGAATCAAACCTTCTATATAGTAGATGGGGCCTAATGGCTTGAGCCACATCTATTTCACAATATTAAGCACTTAAGATGTTTATTTTAGGGGAGCAGATGTGTCTCTAGCAGGTGAGTGCCTGTCTCCCATATGGGAGGTCCTGGTGTTTCCTACAGAAGATTAGCAGACAATGAGCATTCACAAGGAGCAGAAGACTGTCATCAGACAAGGAGAGACTTATTGTCTCTTTGACAAGGAAAGCAGAGTTAGCAATGAGCAAAAACAATGAGCAGAGAGATGAGGGAACAATCTTGAAGGGGGAATATTTATTTTAGGTTATACTCTATTTTAATTATAAGATTTTCAGATTGCAGCATACTGCAAAGCATCTTTGCTTTGTTTTTCTAAATAGTTCTGTTTATCTTAATTTTTGACTGCAGTCCTGTAAATTACTTGGCAGAGATTTGAATATACCTGCTTATAAAACGGAATGGTAAGATTGAATTCTTTACAAGGACCGCTGCCTCGGAATCTTCATTAGGATTTGGGAAATCTTATTATTATAGCAGGAGTTAAACCAGGTTAGAACCCAGAAGGAGACAACATAAGGGTTTTAAAGAGCACCAGAAGCTCAGATGCTCCAATTTCTGGGAAACTAGTAGTATTAATTTAGCTTAAACTGTTTGAACACAGCTCTCTAAGAATTTTGATTTGTTAATATAGTAGTACCACCCAGAGGTAGGAAAATATACATTAACAAATGGACACAAACCACAGAAACACAGAAGTACAGAAATAGAAAACTTCCTCTTTCCCATGAAAGTGGAGAAACAGTAAAGAAACAGAAACAGGGAATGTATGTAGTGCAAGTGGTTGAGTGTCTGATTGCTGATAACTTGTAAATATAAAGAAACAGAAAAACCAACTCTTATTGGGGAGTGGATGTAGCTCATTGTTTCAGTGCCTGCTTCACATGTATGAGGTCCTGGATTCAATTCCTGGTACCTCATAAAAACAAACAACCTCCCCTCCCTACAAACAGAAGTGAATTCTCTTACCTGACAGCTGAAAACAGAGATTGTGATAGAGGGCCCAACCAGACATGAACTCAACAAATGGATTTTGAACTCAATTGCAATATGACAGGAATTCCAAGATATGAGTGGGGCTACACCCAGGTGATAATATTGATGAATTCCAAAAAGAAAATTGGATTGTTTGTAAATTGATCCTTTCCTCTGGGCATATTAGATTATGTTAGATTCATAGGTTTACTTGATTAAGCAATTATGTAAACCTCTTCTTATGCCAGCAGGACTGATAAAAGGCATGGCAAAGGACAGAATTAAGGGTTTTTGCTGTTAGTATTTTGATGTTGTAGTTTGATGCTGAAGTCTTAAGTTGGAGCCCTGGGAACTGGACTCAACAGAGGAAAGAGATGCAAGACCCTGGAAGGGAGGAACCCAGGAAGCCTGAACCCTCAGAAATGTTGGCAGCCATCTTGCTCCAACACCTGAAAATATACTTTGGTGAGGGAAGTAAATTATGCTTTTTGGCCTGGAATCTGTAAGCTCCTACCCCAAATAAATACCATTTATAAAAACTAACCAAGTTCTGGTATTTTACGTCAGAACTCCCTTTGCTGACTAATACAGAATTTGGTACCAGAACTAGGGTAGTTCTTTTGCAATGACCAAAATGCTAGAATAGTTTTATAACTAGAAAGGGTATTTTTTTAAGGAATTGTGTCATGTTTCATGGAAAGAGCCTAGATTGCTTTGAAGAGACAGTTGATAACAATAGGGATGCTAAAGAGACCTATTATGATACCTTACAAGTAAATGATGGGTTGATTCCAACTTTTGGCAATACTGAATCATGCTGCTATGAACATTGGTATGCAAGTATCAGTTTGTGCCCTTGTTTTCAGTTCTTCTGGGTATATACCCAGCAGTGGAATTGCTGTATCATATGGCAAATCTATAGCTAGTTTTTTGAGGAACCACCAAAATGTCCTCCAGAATGGCTCGATCTTTCTGCATTCCCACCAGCAGTGGATGAGTGTTTCCATTCCTCCACATCCTCTCCAACAACTTGTAGTCTTTTCTTTTCTTGGATAGTCACCAGTCTTACAGGAGTAAGATGGAATCTCACTGTAGTTTTGATTTGCATTTCCCTAATAGCTAGTGATTTCAAGCATCTTTTGATTTGTTTTTTGGGATTTGTATTTCTTCTTTGGAGAAGCATCTGTTCAAATCTCTTGCCCATTTTTTAAATGGGTTGTTTTTCTTTTTATTTTTGAGAAATAGAATTTCTTTATGATATTAGTCTCCTATCAGATATATGGTTACCAAGTATTTCTCCCATTGTTTAGGCTGTCTTTTCACATTCTTGACAAATTCCTTTGAGATGCAAAAGCCTTTAATTTTGAGGAGGCCCCATTTATCTATTTGTTCTTTTGCTGCTCATGCTTTTGGTGTGAATTTCATGAAGCCATTTCCTATTACAAGGTCCTGTAGATGTTTCCCTACATTGTTTTCCAAGGTCTTTATGGTCTTAAGTGATAAATTAGGTCTTTGATCCATCTTGAGTTGATTTTTGTATAACGTGTGAGATGATAATCCTCTTTCATTCTTTTGCTTATAGATATCCAGTTCTCCAAGTACCATTTGTTGAAGAGGCTATTCTCTCCCAGTTGAGTGGGCTTGATGGCTGTGTTGAATATCAAATGACTGTATATGTGAAGATTTATATCAGAACTCTCAGTTTAATTCCATTGGTCAGTAAATCTGTCTTTGTGTCAGTACCATGCCATTATCACAACTGTAGCTTTGTAGTATGTTTTGAAATCAGGTAGTGTGATTCCTCCAATTTCAATTTTTTTTTTAATGGGTCTCTGGCTGGATGGGGCCTCTTTCCTTTCCAAATAAATTTCATACTTAGTTTTTCTACTTCATTAATAAATGCTGGGTTGATTTTAATTGGGATTGCATCGAATATGTAGATCAATTTCAGTAGGATAGACATCTTAATAATATTTAGTCTTCCTATCCATTAACAGGAATATTCTTCCATTTATTTAAGTCTTCTATGATTTCCTTAAACAGTGTTGTGCAGGTTTCTGTGTATAAGTCTTTTACATCCTTAGTTAAATTTATTCTTTGGTATTTGATTTTTAATTTACTATTGTAAATGGTATTTGTTTCTTGATTTCCTCCTCATATTGCTCATTATAGGTGTAAAGAAATGATACTGATTTTTGCACATTGATCTTATAACCTGAGACTTTACTAAACTTATTTATAAGTTCTAGAAGCTATGTTTTAGGCTTCTCAGGGCTTTCTATGTATAGGATCATGTCATCTGCAAATCAATAAATTTTTACTTCTTCCTTTCCAATTTGGATGCCTTTTATATCTGGTTCTTGCCTCAGTGCTCGAGCAAGTACTTCTAATGCAATTTTAAATAGGAGGGGTGATAGTGGGCATCCTTGTCTTGTTCCCGATCTTAGAGGGAATCATTTTAGGATTTCACTATTGTAAATGATGTTAACTGTGGGGTTTTCACATATACCCTTTATTATGTTCAGAAAGTTCCCTTCTATTCCTATCTTTTGCACTGTTTTTAACAAGAAGGGATGCTATATTTTGTCAAATGCTTTTTCTGCAACTATAGATATGATCACGTGATTTTTTCCCCTTCAATCTGTTTATGTGATGTATTACCTTAGTTGATTTTCTTATATTGAACCATCCTTGCATACCAGGAATGAAACATACTTGGTCATGTGGGTTTAATTAATGTGTTGTTGAATATGATTAGCAAGTCGTTTGTTGAGGATTTTCACACCTAGATTCATTAGAGAGATTTGTCTAATTTTCCTTTCTTGTGGTGTCTTTGTTTGGCTTGGTATTAAGGTAATTTTGGCATCGTGGAATGAATTGGGCAATGTTCCTTCTATGTTGATTTTTTTGAAAGAGTTTAAGCAAGATTGGTGAGTTCTTTCCATAATTTTTGGCAGAATTCACCTGTGAAGCCATCTGGCCCAGGGCTATTTGTTGGGAAGTTTTTTTGTTTTTTGTCTTTATTTTTTTTATGTTATATTAAAAAAATATGAGGTCCCCATACACCGCCTATCCCCCTCACCCCACTCCTCCCTCATCAGCAACCTCTTCCATCATCGTGGCGCATTCACTGTACCTGGTGAATACATTTTGGAGCACTGCTGCATCACATGGACAGTGGTCTACAGTGTAGTTTACACTCTCCCCCGTCCACCCAATGGGCCATGGCAGGACACACAATACCCAGCATCTGTCTCTGTAGCACCACCTAGCACAACTCCACATCCTGAAAATGGCTCCACATCATATTTCTTCTTCCCTCTCCCTACCATCAGCAGCTACCGTGGCCACGTTAATGACAGATTCTATCTCTTTATTTTTGATTGGCTTGTTGAGATCATCAGTTTTTTCTTTCGTGAATGTAGGCTGCTTATGTGTTTCTAGGAATTTATCCATTTCCTGTAAATTGTCCTTCTTGTTGGTGTATAGATTTTCAAAGTATCCTGTTTTGATATTCTTTATTTCTGTGTGGTCAGTAGTGATATTCCCTTTCTCATTTCTTATTTTGTGTATTTGCATCTTCTCTATTTTTCCTTTGTTAGTCTAGCTAAGGATTTGTCAATTTTATTGATCTTCTCAAAGAACCAGCTCTTCATTTTATTTATTTTTTGATAGCTTTCTTCTTTTCTATTTCATTTAGTTCTGCTCTGATCTTTATTATTTCTTTCTTTCTTCTTCCTGTGGGTTTAGTTTGTTGTTTTTTGACTAAGTCCAAGTGTGCAGTTAGGTCTTCAATTTTTGCTGTCTTCTTTTTTATTTTTTATTTTCTTGTTTTCAAGTTAATAGATCACACAAAACGTACATTAAAGGACATAAGATGTTCCTATATACCCCACTCCCTGCCTGTGCACTCCATCATCTATTTTATTGTATGTTTTGAAGATACATAGATCACAAAAATTGTCACATTGAAAAGTATAAGAGAGTCCCATATACCCTCCACCCCTCCTCACCCAGTTCCTCTCACCCAGTTCCTCAACAACCTCTTTCATCACTGTGGCACATTCATTGAATTTGTTTAATACATTTTGGAGCATGGCTGTACTAGATGGTTAATGCTTTACATTGTAGCTTACATTCTCTCCCAGTCCATTCAGAGGGTTATGGCAGGATCTATAATGACCAGCATCTGTCCCTGCAATATCATTTAGGACAACCCCAAGACCCAAACATACCCCCACATCACATCTCTTCTTCCCTCTCCCTGCCTTTGGCAACTACCATGGCCACTTTCTCCACATCAATGCTACAATTTCTTCTATTACTAGTCACAATAGTTCCATAGTAGAATATCAGTAATTCCACTCTAATTCATATTTTATTCCTCCATCCTGTAGACCCTGGGATGGTAATATCCATTCCACATCTATATTGAGAGGGGCCTTAGATTCCACATGGATGTTGGATGCAATTCTCCTGCTTGCAGTTGTAGGTTCTTGGTTCCCTAGTGTGGTTGTTAACCATCTTCATATCCCTATTAGCTGACCTGGGTAAGGCCAATGAACAAGAGAGTAGGAGTTACTACTTTGCTGAAGCTCAGGGCCCAGGTTGTTCATGGACAGTCCAGAGATTCAAGTATCCTGAGTATACAGCAACCATAGCCCCAACCACAGGTTCAGTAAAAGTGACAGAAGAGGCATGTGTAGAAATCTGAGCCCAGCTCCATCACACTCAGCAACATAAATTCCAAAGTATGGCCCAATGGCATTGTGCTGAACTCCAGAGCCATTTTCCATCATCACAGAAACTGTGGGTCTCCATAGCCCTCAGTAGAACCAGTAGCTGGGATTATATCTACTTTGGCTGTCTCTGGGACCCTGCTGAAGCGTGCATTAGTGAGACCACTCAGATGACATCCCAAATCTTTTCTGAAGATGATGTGGGCTATGGGTGGCAGGCTCTTTGTCTCTTTAGACATAATCTGGGTTGTCTGTGACTTGTGGGTGTGGGATGATGAACAGTTGCAGTCCTGCCTTTGGTGAGCAGGAAACAGTTTAACAATGCAAGGTCTATAAACTTTAAGTATTCAGGGGAAATGCAAAGAAAATATGCTAAAAGCTCATCGAATGCCTGAGGTCCATGCTAAAAGCTTACTAAGATGTGGAAATATATGCTAATTCAAGCCTATTGAGAACTGAAACAAAAGGACCATTTGGCCTTTCCTCTATGTATAAAAAGGACTAAAAAATCTTGTTCGGGGCTCAGGATTCAAACAGAAAGTTCCCGAGTCCCGCCGGCTGTCAATAAACCATTTTTCCTTCTCAAAATCATTCCTGAGTCCTGGCCTCTCTATACTCAAGTAATTGAACTTCTCTCAAATTCTACAACATTTTTGGCGACCACGGCAGGACAACAAACGAAGGCCAGAGACGGTAACATTTTGCTGCCCCTTCCAAATCTCCAAGGAAGCTGGGAGGACTCAGGTGAACCCCAAATCTGGGCGCCCCTGGATTAAATTTAATCCAGAAAAGACGTGGGCTCCACCAGAATCTTCCCAACAAAAATCAAGGGCAATGGAAGGTCTGAAGAGAAAGATTCTGGGAACGAAAAAGAACTCCGAACATGGAAGAAGGTAAGACTCCCCGGGTGAGCACAGTCTGGAAGGCCCTAGCTTTAATTGCTAGGAAGGGGAGGCTGATCACCTCCTGAGAGAACCCTAGTAGCCCCATAAAATTGGGGGGAAGCCATTCTCTCTAGGCTTGGGAAGAGGAGAAAAACTGGGGAAAAGCCCTGGTGTTTTGGGTTTGTCTAACTGCATGTTAGAATCTGGTACTAGTCTTATATCCACTAAAGGAGTGGTGTCTTAATTTTAGTAAAAAGGATTGTTTATAGGTTCAAGTCCTAATGTCCTGGAAATTGGTCTAGATTTAAAAAAAAAACAAAACTTGGTTACAGGAAAATGGATTGGCTTTTCTGGTGGAGCTTGGTCTGGGGGTAAAGTTTAGACAGTGGAAAAAGTCTAGCTGAAATCTTTTGTTATGGTGCTAAATTGTGAATGATTTCACTTTATACCAAATGTTAAGTGTTCTGAGGTTTGTGATGGCTGTGGGGGCAGCCGTGGTGAAAATATATATAAACTTGTGGGTCAAATTAGTGACCTTTGTGCTTCTGTCTGTGTCAGCTCAATGCTAGTGTTGGAGTTGTGTCCTTATGTAAAGTAGAATTACAGCTGAGCTGGAGCCCTCCCTTGCCATTGGCAAGGGGGTGAAATGATTATGGGGCAAAACTGAGGAGTCTGGATGTTTGCGGAGTCTAGATGTTTGTGCATGCTCTGCTGTCTGTCTCTGGTCTGGCCCTTTGCCGGGGCTTGGAGGCCATCTGTGTCTGCGCCATGCACCCAAGTTTGTTGGGGCTGCCCCAGTCAGGGTGGCTGGGTCCCCTAGAGAGTTGCTGAATTTGAGTAGGTTCTGTCTGCCCATTTTGGCCTGAAAGCTGGAAAGGGGGGAGCAGCTTGCCCCTTTCCAGTGAGTCCACACCTTCTATTCATAAGCTGCATTACTGTTTGATTGTTGTGCACCCGACTGCCATGAAGGGGGTAAAAAGCAGAATCAGAATAAATGCAGTAAGGTTCCCTCCCTAGGGTGTCAAAGCCAAAATACCTTTGCATTCTGCCCAGGTTCTTAGAAGGTATTGTAGTAACTTTAAGTAAGAGAATGTGTTCTGTGAAGGTAAAATTTGTCTTAAGGGTATATATAATTATAAAAGTTTTACAAAGCATTGTTTAAATTAAGGTATTTAAATGGCTAATTGCAGAAAGTCATTATTTAACAAAAACTGAATTGATAATAACAAAAGGCAATTTTATAACAAACTTATTCGGCAGCCAGTCTCCCCTGCCAACTTGCTTCCAAAAAAACTGTTTCTGGTATTTAAAGTGAAGAAAAGTTCATTATTTTAACAAGCTTGTTTAGTATTAATGGCAATTATATGTTGTAAGAAGTTTGCCTGGTAACTTAGTATGTGGGATATATGGAGTGTGTTTTTATTGTTAAGGAAACAGAAGATGATTTTGTCCTAAGATAAAATAATTGATTATTGGAAAGAGTAGAGTGTGGGAAAAAACCTGAATGAATACTGAAAGTGTAAAAGGTTTGTGGAAGGAAAATTTTTATGATTAAAATTAAGTAAGATCAATATACAAAGAAAATCTTTTATCAATAGCTTCTTGTGCTTTAACCTCATTTCCTCAGTGTTTAAAGAAGAGTCTTACCTCTTTTAAAAAAACATTTATGTTCTAGAAATCAAATCCTGAAAAGTAGCTTTTTATTTCAAACTAACTGCAAGAGATTTAATCTTTTACTTTAAAAAAAAAATAAAGTAATGGTTAAGTTCATTTAATATGTTATAAGTCAAATGAAAGGTATTTAAAGGTGTTATAAAATTAATAGGTTTTTCAAAACTAATAAAAACTGTAACTAAGAGTTAAAATCATTTATAAATGCATTTATATTATAAAGCAGGGGAAAGATAATAACTGAAATTATAGCTGGGTGAATTTAGCCTGAAACTATTATTTAAGTGTAAATTCTAAACTAACCTTTCCTTTGTTTATGGTTACTTCAAGCCTAGCCTCACCCTTTGCCTTTGCCTATGGTTATTTCATAATTGAGAAGAGCTGGGACATCACTGTCTCCTCTCCTGGTATTAGTAACCCTTTCTCTCATGAATTCAAGTGTAAACTAAATAAATTGCTGCCTGATGGAATAAGGTTAAGTGACCACTGGAGTTTTATTATCTCCAAAATAAAAAAGGGGGGTGGAGGGGGAGAAGTCTCCTGCCTTGACGGTCAGTGTTCCTAAGAGTGGCAATTCATGAGAGAAACCAGTCTGTCCTCCCTGAGGCTTCAAATAGCCTCAGTAAATATATATAAAATTAATCTTGTTGCTTATCCAAAATTCTGCTAAATTCAAAGTAAAATATAAAGTTCTGAAACAAAAAAAATAGTGCTAAAGCATTAAAACATTTTGGTTACAATCCATTAAGAAAGAAAATTCTTGTGTAAAACTGCATAGTCATAGTATAAAACTGCATAGTCATAGTGCAAATTAAGAAGAGTTTCAAGAGTCTTTGAAATGTTTTGCAGTCACACTTGTTTTGTAAAAATTAGAAGTTTAAAGAAACTAAAGTTATGTTGTTGTGTCAAACTATTCATGTCTGCCTATTTGCTCAAATTGTTGAGGTTAAATATGCAGTTATAAGTAATATATATTTTGAAACCCCAAATTAAGCTAAACAGTATATAAAATAATGCAAATTATAAATAATATCAATGAGTTTTGTTTCTGTGTCTAAATCTTTGTGTCTGCCCATTTGCTCAGTGTATATCTTCATACATCAGGATAATAATATCAAATTAAAAAATGAAAATTCTTAAAAGAGCTCTATTCAAATTTTTAATTAAATATGCAGTTATATATGTAAATAAATATTCTTAAAGCCCAAATTAAACTAAGCAAGATGAAAAAGTCATAGAAATCTGATTATAAAAACAATTGGGAAAGGGCCTCCTCTTTGCAAGAGCTTTAAAGGCAAGACTAGGTGTAGCAGATTAAACCTATCTACTAGGCTAGGGAATTAAGAATCAGTTTGCCTGGTAATTTCCCAGTTTAAACCTTTTGTCAGCCATAAAATGTAAAAAGACAAAGATTAGGTTAATTTTCACATAAGAAAAATGTTGATGTAATCTGGTGGCCTGCTGCCTCAGTCTCCCACTCCCAGGTTGGACAGCAGTGGAGTAGACCAGTTTAGGACAGTCCTATGGGCAGTGGAAAGATGCCCAAGAAGGAGCTAAGTCGGTGCCATTTCAGCACTAAATTCTATTCCTTATTTGAAAAAGGGGAGCAGGTAAAAACTAAAATGGTTGGAATGTGATAGAGATACACAAACTTTTGCATGGAAAAGTTAAATCTCAGACAAGATGTAACTTCTGAAGTATCCAATCTATGGAAAAACAGAGGAAGAGCTTGCATGCTATGCTAGGCTTAGGGGTATATATTGTGTCATTTTTCTTTGTTCGGGGCACCAGCCATATCTGGCTCTGCGCCCCTTCTTGCAAGATTGAGAATAAATTCTTTTCTTCTACACAATCTGGTGAGCCTTATTTTCTTCCAAAAGATTTCTTTCCAACAAAATAAAGGTAATTAGTGGCTCTATTAACAAATCTCAGTAAGTAAAGGAAAGTCCATAAAAACTATGGAAAGATCTTTCCTGGGTTATGATTTAAAAAATTAAGTAATTGTGTAATGTGTTTTAAAACCTGGTAGTCAGTATGCTTTTAAATTAATAATTTTCATAACTTAAAGAAAAAAGTTTTTAGCTTCCTGTAAGGGAAAAAGAAAACATTCCTTGCATAAACTACTATGGTTTCAATTTTATTTAACTTGAGTGTAATCTCCCATAGTTAATTTATAAACTAAATTAACATTATATATACAAAATCTTTAGAGTAATGAAAATTGTAAATTCACATTGGTGAAATTAGGCTAAAGGAAAAAGATTGTAGATATGCTCTCTTAAATAAATAGAGTAAATTTCTTTGGTAATTGTAATTTAATAATTTTATTTAAACATAAAGTGTCTAGTCAATGTGGTTATAGTCAATTATAAAGAGGGTGTAAAACATCTGCCAAACTGAAAATGTTTAAATAGTTCTAGTTCTAAAAGTCATTGTTAACTAAAACTTAGATTGGTATTGGTAGCAGAAATAACTTAATGATAATAAAACCTGTCTGAAGGCCACCACAAAGTACATATTTAAGTAAATGGTAATAAAAAAGTTATCTTGATTCTATTGGAAATCTTCTGTTTTCATTTTAACAATGAAAAATAATATTTTTCTTCTATTACTAAAGTACCTACTGTTATCTTCATAGTAAAATTGTGTAAGTAAACAGTCATTTGATATATGTGTTGCATTAAGTTGTTTAAAATGTATTTAAAAATGAGGAATAAACTTTAACATTGTCAAACTCTTGTGCATTCAAACCAGGCCTTGAATACATTACAGGTGGCCTCTCCATGTGAGTTATTGGCTAGGCTGGTCACTGACCCCTCAATTAAAAATATTTGCTTTATCAGCCTCTGGTTCTGCTCCTGAAGTCGATGGAAACTACGTTGCAGTTTCAAGCTCCTGCAGCAGCCAATAATAACTCGGTACAGCCAAGTGTACAATGGATATCGCCTCCAGACTGGCACTATTCCATAGTGCCAGAGAGCACTATGCACCAGGCTAGTAGAATACTGGAAAATCTCCCTAAGATCAAGGATGCTGCGACTTGCTCACTGCGTTGAAGAACATGCTAAGTGGAGCCATGATACCAGGATACTGTAAGTGAAACCTAAACACAATTGGCATTATGGCCTGCTCTCATAGAGAGATAACATGTAAAGTATTACAAACCTGAAACTCAAAACTAATAATTGCAACTCCAAATCCTTATGCATTAAGTAATACATTAGTTAATATTAAGTGTTGTACTTTTATCCTGTACTAAATATATGCCTAATAATTATAACTGCGACGGCTTGCTCAGTCGGTAGAGGTGGGGTCTGGCTGCGGATGAGGGGTCGGTCCAGCTCTGGACGAGGGGTCGGTCCCGCTTGGGACGAAGGGTCGGTCCCACTTGGGACGAGGGGTCGGTCTGGCAGCAGACGAGGGATCGGTCTCACAGGGGTTGCGCGGTTCGGCTGACGGGGTCGCCCAGCAAAGCCAGCGACGAAGGGGTCGCCCGGAGAAGCAGGCGACGAACTGGGGACAAGGGAGGCCAGGGCCTTGTCAGGGGCTCTCAGGACTGGAGGGCGCACGGCAGAAGAACTACCCCGGAGACAAGGTAAACACGCAAGTCCACTTTACTGAGGGAGAGGCAACAGTTTTATAGGGGCTGGGGAAGGCTGATTGGTTGAAGCCATGCCCTGTTCTGATTGGTTGCCGGCGAAAGGTCAGTGGGCGGTACTGGACGGGGGAGGGGTGGTGGTTAGGGATTGGCTGTCGCTGTTGCTGGGGGAAGGGGCAGGGTTTAGGGATTGGTGGCTGCTGTTGCTGGGGTGGAGGGCAGACTTGAGTTTCCCGCCCACGCCCAGCTGTTGCTGCTGTCAGGGGAGGGGAAAAGGGCAGACTGGATTTTTCCACCCACGCCTGGCTGTTGCTGCTGTCGGGGGAGGGGGAAAAGGGCAGCCTGGAATTTTCCGCCCTGCGCCTGCGCAGGGAGAAGGAAGAAGAAGGGTGCCGCCCCACAAGGCATCGGGAGGCGCCATCTGGGAGGAGGGGCGGCCGCGGAAGCATGGCTGCCGAGAAGGGGAGACCCGAGGGCACTCTGCGCCCATGCCGAGCTTCCTTCAGGGGTGGCGGTGAGTCCGACCAGCCACCCTATTATGGGGGCAGCGGCTTGGCCTGCCGCGGCTGCTCCCCCGCCAGGCCAGCAAACCACACTTCAGCCCGAGGGGTGACCGCATATAACGTTATCTTTTCTATTTTGGATCAATGCAGAAGTATATTAGACATGTTAAATTCCTGGTAAAACATTTTCTAAACAGTTAATAAACATGTCTATAGAATAAGGTAGCAGTCTCAGCCAGTCTCAGTCAACTTCTATATTCTGCTGTACTCTGCTGTGTAGCAAAAGTGAGGCTTGCTTCCTGATGGTGAGTCACCTATTGAACAAGTCAAAATTGCTAAAAATTGTACAATAAAAACCAAGGTGTAAAAAAATCTTTATTCTGTAGTTCTAATCACTCCCACAGGTGAAAACTAAGAGAATTTCCAACTTAGTGTTCTAATCCTGAGTGAAGCCAGTTGCCCAAGGAGTGCCAGTTCACCAGGAGCATCTGACAAAGCAAATGAATGCCAATCATTAAACAGCTTGGAATGTGTCTTCAGACAAAGCTAAGTGTCTGTTGCAATTTCTCTCTAAAGATGGATAACTTAAAAAAGAATATATATGCTATTCCCACCAGCTTTTAAGGAGTGCCATCTTTATAGGCACCTAACCTTGTCTACCTCTGTAATCCAATGTGTCCTCTTTTAAAAACGGGTATTCCAAATTTTTAATTAAGTTTGTTTCTTTCAGAGTGAACATCTTATTAACCATATGAAAACTTCATCCAACTTCATACAGAATGCCAGATCCATCTTCCTCCAGTTAGAATAAATTAAGAGTTTTACACCTTATTAGGCAATGACTACAGCCCATGGCCAGCAGGAAGCAGTTACAAAAAAGAGATCCATCTCTCTTCAGCACCCCTTTTAAATTAAAGGTATAAACTCTTCAAGGGTAAAATAAAAGTAATAGATGGATCTGAAACCTGACTGGAAATCCATGTGAGCGCCGGTGGCCGTAGAATAACTGCAGGAGGCTCCCGTCCCAGGATTCTGCTGTCCAAAATAAAATCTTCTAAACTCTTAAAAACAGTCCTAGATGCTACACTAAAGATTAATAAATAATCAATCAAAACAACAAACAGCCATCCACCTCATAGCTCCAACAATAATTATGCCAAAGCTTAACGAGTTAAACTTTGGCACGGGGGGAAATGATGTGGGCTATGGGTGGCAGGCCCTTTGTCTCTTCAGAAATAATCTGGGCTGTCTGTGACTTGTGGGTGTGGGATGATGAAAGGTTGCAGTCCTGCCCTTGGTGAGCAGGAAACAGTTTAACAATGCAAGGTCTATAAACTTTAAGTATTCAGGGGAAATGCAAAGAAAATATGCTAAAAGCTTATCGAATGCCTGAGGTCCATGCTAAAAGCTTACTAAGATGTGGAAATATATGCTAATTCAAGCCTATTGAGAATGGAAACAAAAGGACCATTTGGCCTTTCCTCTCTGTATAAAAGGAACTAAAAAATCTTGTTTGGGGCTCGGGATTCAAACAGAAAGTTCCCGAGTCCCGCCGGCTGTCAATAAACCATTTTTCCTTCTCAAAATCATTCCTGAGTCCTGGCCTCTCTATACTCAAGTAATTGAACTTCTCTCAAATTCTACAACAAAGACTCTTAGCCATAAAAATGCAATTGTCTTTGCCATTTTCCCATTTTATTTAATGTTAAAACATTTTTAAACATGATCCTACATATAGGCTGAGATATTCTGCTGGTCTGATTTGACCCTTTTATTCAAGGTCTCCTTCTAGATGCATCACTGGTTAGTGATTTGTAGCAATCCCTCAATGCCAGGGAAGCTTATCTCTGGGAGTCATGTTCCACACTGGGCAGAAGGTAATGCATTTACATGCTGAGTTTGGCTTATAGAGTGGTCACATTTGAGCAAAATGGAGGCTCTCAGGTGGTAACTCTTAGGCACCCTGCAGCTCTGGGCCTAGTTCATATTTCTGGCACACAGGATCATAAGCATAACCGTCAGTATCAAGGGTTCATCGTTGGGCCATCCTTCTTCATTGGTCTTTGTCATTGCACTTGGGGGATTGTTGCTGTTCCATTGGGGAATGTGCTAGAGCTCCCCTGGGTAGGAAATCAGCACTCCCTTAGTTGTCATTTGTAACTGTAGCTACTACAAAAATACCCAACATATATCTGAAATTTTTTAATAAATGACTTTTCTACTTGTAGAAGAATTTTTTATTCCCCCTTCAGCTTTCTTGCTGCCTGCTGTCTGTGTCCATTCACTGCATGTTCTTCCTGGGTCTACTTGTCTCCCTTTGTTGCATTGTCTTGCTGCATCAGCTCTCTTTGGCATGCAGGCCAGCTTGCCTTCACAAGGAGGCCCTGGGACATGAACCCAGGGCCTCCCATATGGTAGATGGGAGTTCAATCATTTGAACCACAGCTGCTTCCCATATATGAACATTTGTGTGTACCCTGTATACCTGTCCTGGAGAACTCCCTGCCAACCATGTGCTTTCCATGAATAACACTCCACACCAGTGTTTCTCCCCTGCCATAGTTGAGCCCCTCTGTGGTCTAAAACTTCTTAAAAAATGAAGCCTAATATATTGCCAAATTCAATTAATAGGAAAATGAAATATAGTGATGGGCTTAAAGATTAGAAATAGAACACATAATAATAAAGAAAAAATAAAATAAAATAAAAATAAATTGCAGTATTAAAAATGAAAAATATTATAAAGCTTTGTTTTTGCTGTTTGCCTTTCATCACTACAAAGATGTTGCCCAGTATGTACATTGACAAGGCAATTTCTTTCATTTCTTCTGCAGTGTCTACATCCTTTTTTCCCCCTAGTTTTTAATTTTGCCTTCCCAAAGGTTTAGATCACAGTAATTCACATATACAATATAGAGGACTCCCATATATCCAACATCAAACCCCTTCCCCACTATGCCAGCAATGATCTTTTAACATGTCATGTTATATTTGCTGCAGCTGATGTACAGATATTGAAGCATAACTTAGCTTTCAAACATGGTTCCACTTCGGTTTACAGTATGGTTTATATTTTAGACTGTACAATTTTCTACATTTTTAGATTCCTTATGTTTTACATTATGATTTGCATTTTAGCCTATAAATTTTTATGCATTTTTTATGTTATTTAACATATCCTATATCCATATTGCATGATCTTGTGGAACACTTCCATTGCCCCCAGTTACCTATTTCCATCTATTCTATACCTCTCTCCCCCTCCCCCCAGGGCCCATAGTGACAGTCATTCTTCACTACTTGAAGGACCAGATTCATAGCTACTTGTAACAATGCTGAGGGTTTGACATACTAGACTGCCTTAACCCATTGGGAGTCACCAATTCTCTCAAGAGACACAATTCCCGCTCTTTGAGAACATCAGGCCTCCTCAGGATGTATGTACACATTCACATTCATTGTATGGGTCTCCACCCAATGGTATAACACACTATGACAAACTGAATACTCACATACTCCCTAGAAGCCTGCCCCTGGGCCAGATGGCCCCCTCTTCAGCACCTTAAACAGGTAATTCTTCCTTAGTATGTTTTCTAAATGTTTACTTAACATTATAGTTTCAACCACACCCTTGGAAATCTCCCATGTTAAATTCTTTCCCCCAGGCACTCCCCCAATCCCTGAGCCATCTGACCCATCCTCCCAATCCTAGCCCCTTCAAGCCTGCAAAGCACCACTCAATGGTGTCCCTATGCCCCAATATAATCCATTCCCTGTAAAAATACCTCTCTCTTATGTTAGATTTCACCCATGTAGTTATTAGCTTGAAACCTTCCTCTCTCCACCCACAGCTTCCTTTAGGCCTATCATCCAGTCTCTACCTCTCTAAGACATCTTGGTTTACTTATTTCATATCAGAGAGATCATGTAGTATTTGTCCTTCAATGCCTGGTTTGTTTCACTCAACCTAAGGTCCTCAAGATTCATCCATGCTATCCCATGTGTTTATACTATATTCCTTCCTATAGTTGAGCAGTATTCCACTGTAGGTATATACCCCATTTTATTTATCCATTCATATGTTGATGGGCATTTGGTGTGATTCCAAATTTATCAATAGTGAATAATGCTGCTATGAACATTGGTGTACCTATATCAGTTTTTGTCCTTGTTTCCAGTTCTTCTGGGTATATACCCAGCAGTGGAATTGCTGGTCATGTGGCAAATCTACAGCTAGTTTTTTGGGAATCCATCAAACTGTCCTCTTTTGATGTATGAATTTATGGCTATGAATTTCCCTCTCAGTACAGCTTTTACTGTATCCCATTAGTTTTGATATATTGTGTTGTCATTTTCATTTGTTTCAAGATATTTACTGATTTCTTTTGAGATTTCCTCCTTCATACACTGTTTGTTTAAGAGTCGTGTTGTTAAACTTCCATATCTTGGTGCCTAATCTGGATCTCTGGTCCTTGCAGATTTCCAGCTTCATTCCACTGTTGACAGAGAAATTATTTTTCTTTTTATTTTTTTAAGAGACAACTTAATTGCTTTATTTTTCTTCAATATTTCCTTCCTCTGAAGAAAAGTTCTTTTCTTTTGACTCAGAAGGAGCAGAAAAAGCAAAAGAGGTACAGTGGTCCTTTGTTAATCTCAATAATTTATATGTGTACATATAATGTTATTCCACTTGTAAAAGACTTTCACAGACTTTTCTTCATCTGACATAATTAAATACCAAGGAAAAATGAACAGAGTAACTAGTCTTTAATGAGTCTGAGTGCTTATGAGCAGCCTATTAGCAAATATTCATGACAAGTAAAAACTAAAGAAGAACAAAAGGAAATAACTAGATCATGTGGAGGTAACAAAAAGATAAAACCTAAGGATAGAAAAGATTAAGTGGAGAAATTCTACAGAATTTTGGAAAGTTAAAAAAATGTGAAGTTAGATTGAAATGAGTGGGTAATACAGGCAATAAAGATTGTAGGGAGAGACCTGTGGTTTGGAAAGTGTCCTTAATCAGCCTTCAGTGCTGCCAAACAGGAACCCAGAGAGGATGTTGAGAATACACAAGAACCCTGTGGTGGTGACTGAACAAAACACTATCAGGGATTTCATCAGAAACATAATCCATTCATGGAACAGTCTGGCAAGGCTGGGGAGCTGGTAATATGCACTTGAGTACCTGTGTCCAGTCTTGATTTGACATGCTGATATCTTGGGTTCTGTGACATCCTTTTGGTGAGATACTCAGGATTCCCAGTTTGCCTCTGGACAGACATATTTTCTCCAAAGGACCACAATGGGTGTTCTAGCCTTGCTGGATCAGAAATTATTTTTTATGATTTCAATTTTTCTGAATTCATTGAGACTTTCTCTGTGGCCTAGA
Source organism: Dasypus novemcinctus (assembly GCF_030445035.2). Lineage (NCBI taxonomy): Eukaryota > Metazoa > Chordata > Mammalia > Cingulata > Dasypodidae > Dasypus > Dasypus novemcinctus. The sequence continues at coordinate 82,726,377 of NC_080690.1, read as the reverse complement.
ATGTGGTCTCTCTTAGATAATTATCCATACGCACTTGAGAAGAATGCATATCCTGCTGTATTTGGGTATAATGTTCTGTATATGTCTATTAAGTCCAGCTCCTCTAATATATGGTTCAAAGTCTTAGTTTTGATGTGGGCTATGGGTGGGGGGCTCTTTGTCTCTTCAGAGATAACCGTAACCTAAGCTGTCTCTCCTGACTTGTGTGTGTGGGATGGTAAGAGGCTGCAGTCCTGCCCTTGGTGACCATGGCAACAACTCCAGTCCCAGGAGACCATTTAGCAATGCAAACTCTATATACATACCAGTCAGTCCAGGGAAACTCTGATGGTGGTGATGCCAAAACTTAAGGGAACTTGGGCTTGGCCTTGAATGGGAAATATAATATAGCCTGTGCATAAATTAAAAATCATCTAATTCTGTATTCAAGTGTGCCTAGTCTCTAGAAATCCAATTAAGTGATATGGGCTTTGAATGTTCAGAAATTATGTAAGACTGAATGTGTATTCAAGGTTGCATCCAGACAGAATGTAGGCAAGATGCTAATTCAAGCTCACCTGAGGTGCGGGCAATATGTTAATTCAAAACCTACCTGGTACTCAGGCAGAGACTTAATTAACAAAGAAAGTAGTTTTCTTTGATAAAAGCACCATTTGACTCCCCACCCTGTATAAAAGGAACTTGAAAATCTTGTTAGGGGCTCAGGTTTGAAACAGAAAGCTTCCGAGTCTGGCTGGCCATCAATAAGCCATTTTTCCTTCTCAAAATCATTCCTGACTCCTGGCCTTTCTATATGCAAATAATTGAATCTCTCTCAAATTCTACAACAGTTTCTTGATTGATTCTCTGTTGAGATGTTCTATTCAATGGTGACAGTGGTGTATTAAAGTCCCCCAGTATAATTATAGAGGCATCTATTCCTTTACTTAGTTTTTCCAGTGTTTGCGTCATGTATTTGGATGCATTCTGGTTAGTAGCATAGCTGTTTATGATTGTTCTTTCTTCTTGTAAGATTAACCCTTTTGCTAATATGAAGTGTCCATCTTTGTCTATCACAATAGTTTTGCATTTAAAGTCTATTTTGTCTGATATTAATATAGCTACTCCTTCTCTTTTTTGTTATTGTTTGCCTATAAGACTGTTTTCCAGGTGTTCATTTTCAACCTCCTGGAATCCTTGGGTCTAAGATGTGTTACTTGTTGACAGCATATAGATCAGTCATATTTCCTTACCCATTCTTCCAATCTGTATCTATTGACAGATGAGTTTAATGCATTGACAGTGTTATTACTCCCAAGGAATTAATTACATTAGCCATATTTTCTTTGGACTTGTGTATGTCATATGCTGTTTTCATTTTCTCTTCTTAGTAGTTCTTTCACTCTCCTCTAATTCTGTTTCTCACATTTTTTTTCTTTCCTCCTGCAAAACTCCCTTTATATTTCTTGAAGGGGATGTTTCTTGCTGGCATACTCTCTGTTTTTGTTTATCTGTGAATATTTTGAACTCTCCATCATTTTGAATGCCAGCTTTGCTGGAAAGAGTATTCTTGTCTGGGATTTTTTTTCTTTTATTATCTTGACTATGTCATACTACTGCCTTCTTGCCTCCATGGTTTCTAATGAGAAATCAGCACTTAATCTTACTGAGCTTCCATTGTATGTGATGGTTGTCTTTTCCTTGCTGCCTTCAGTATTTTCTCTTGGTCTTGAGCATTGGGTAATTTGACAAGTATATGTCTTGGGATAGGCTGTTGGGATTTATGCTGTTTGGGGAGCATTATGCAACCTGGACATGTACATCCATCTTCCTGAATCAGCTCAGGATGTTTTCAGGCATTATTTCCTCCAACATCCCTTTTGTTTCCTTGCCCTTCTCTTCTCCTTTATGGGATGCCTGTAATACATATGTTTGTGCATTTTGAGTTGTCTTTCAGGCTCCTAAGTCCCTGCTGGATTTTTCAGTCTTTCTATCTATTAATTCTATTATCTGTTTGATTTCAGATAAACTGTCTTCCACATCCCTAATTCTTTCCTCTGCACCTTCAAATCTGCTGTTACTTGCTGAGAGTATATTCTTGATTTCTTGGATTGTGCTGTTCATCACCATCGTATCTGTTACCTTTTTGCATATGTTTACAATTTCTTCTGTATGCTCTCCAAGTGTTTTCTTACTATCCTTAGTCTCTTCCTTCAGTTCATTAAATTGGTCCATGATATATGTTTTGAGGGCTTTGATTAGTTGTTTGATGTCCTGTTCCTCTTTCTGATTTTTAGTTTGTTCATTGGGTTGAACCATGTTTTCCTGATTATTGGTATGGGCTGTCATTTTTTGTTGCTGTTCAGTCACCATTTTATCTTGATGAGTTTGTTCAGTTGATTAGGTTCTCCATCTATTCTCAGGGTTTATGTAGGTGCTGTTTTTGTGTGTGTGTTAAGTCCTCTCTTTGAGACTTAGTTCTTCTTATTTTATTTCTCTGTTGTTGTCTAAATTCCCTTGAAGGGAAATATTAGGGCCAGGTAAAGCAAAAGAATTAAGAAATGAAAACATGTAACAATAGTATTGATAGTAAATGTTAGCAGAAGAACCTTGTGAGAGCTAGGAGAATGGATATTAAACTCATGGTAAATGGAATATGGAGAAATGTAGTATGAATTAAAATGCCAACCTAATCAGGAGAGAGGGAAAGAGAAAAGAAAGGAAAATAACAGAATGAGTGAATAAAGGGTAGAAAGCAGAATAGAGGGGTTAGAAAAAATGTCAGAAAAATTGGGGGATAAACAAAGAGAGGTGGAATGTAAGAGCAACAATAGATGATGAAGGATAGAAAGATGTGAAGGAAATGGGATAGCATTGTTAGCAAAAATCAGCACACACAGAAAAGTGGATATTGAGGATGAGGAAGCGCAGTAAATAAGAAACACTGCCTGCAGGACCTAATAGAAAAAAAAAAGAAAAAGGAAAAGAAAGAAAAGGAAAAAGAGGGAAAAAGGGGGAGTCATGGGCAGATATAGAGGAAGGAAAGACAAGGAAAAAAAAAACCCATTCAAGATCTCAAGCAAGGAATCCTCTTTGCAATTGAGTAAACTGCTTAGGAGTGTATCCTTCCCCCTTTCTCTTTTCCTCACTTCCCTCTGTCCAAGAGCAGCAGAAAGGCTGTGTGAGGGCTCCCCTCAGAGATTCAAATATGATCCTGGTGAACCAACTCACCACAGAAAATAATGACTTAGTTTCTTTGAGAGCGAACGTGTACACCTTGCCTGGAACCCTAAATATGCTATTGGTAGCCTACAAAGCATGTCGTACTATCCCCCTCCCTTAGCTTTGTTATTCAGGACTTGTTAATTTTCTGACTCCACCTCTCCCAGATCAAGTTTCCAGGTCCCAGGGTGTTTGGTAAATTGGGCTCTCTCAGCAGATTCACCTCTCCTCTCTACCTAAACTCTCCCCAGGCCAGCTAGTATGCTCCTCCAAGGTCATAAAAAGGGGGGGCAAACAATTGAACCTGCACTCCCTGGGCCCCTCTGCATCATCAATGAACCCTCCCACCCCAGGGTTTGTCCAAGATGGGAGGGCTAGGGAAATGCCTAGGTTCCAGGAGGGCGGGGTTTAGGGAATGCAGGCTTGGGAGAACACAGGCTCAGGGAACATGGGTTGGGGAAACATGGGCTCAGGAGCTGCAGTTTTGTGGAATGTGGGTTACAGGGAATGCAGGGTCTGGGGAATGCAAGTTTTAAGGATCACAGGTTTGAGCATCACTTGTTTGGGAAACACGGGGCTCTGGAATGCCACAGTGCGACCAGTGGTGTTCAGGGAATCCTGCCACACTCATCCCTAGGGGAAGCGATTTTCCTTGCCATAGCTTCAGCTCTAGTGTCAGAGACCAGCAGTTTTACCTTGACCAAGCACATTTTTTGTAACACTCTCTTTAGATCAATGTCCAGAAACCTCCTGCTTTGTGGGTTCCTAAAACTGCTCACTCGGGTAGGAGTCTGTCCTCACTCAGCCAGGTTTTTGCAGATGATGAGGATGAACTCACATGGATGCCATCTTGCCTCAGCCTGCTAAACTAATTTTAATGTCACTCAAATGTCCTAGCATATGGCTCATCAAATAATTTATATTAATAATCTTGCTACTGTCACTATATCTAGAGGGTTTTCCTCATTATCTTAGCCCTGAATCTCATAGTTACTTCCCAAAATCACCCAACTGATAACCCTGTTTCTTTGAATATCAGCAGAACCATACATTCTCCAAGCTACAATTCAGTTCATTCAAACAACAGTCCAGAACATCACTCAGAATCACATGAACAACCTCCTACTAATGCATGAAATTCAATACCAGCTGTTAACCCCTAAAACACCATTACAATAACTCAACAAAACTCCACTCCACCCATCAGCAGCAGAAAGGAGCCTGAGCTCCTCTTCCAATTCTTACACCAAACCATAAAGACAACAACCCAGGAGTACGAAACTGACATCTCTGCCATGTGAGCAACAATTTTAACACCTAAAACCACAGCCCACTGGACGGGATGGAAGGGAACTTTTCTCCACCCCTTGATAGCGGGAAGTAGCCAGATCAGCCAATTCCCCAAATCCCCTCACCCTTCCATCCTGCCCAGTATCATACACCCCAATACCCAGGTCCCCCAACATATATATATATATATATATATATGAGTTAGGAATGTTAGTGATTCCCTCTCTCTAGGTTTGCAATAATTGAGAAGCTATGACTCAATTACCTTGATATGCCCTGAGGAAAGACAAGCTCTCCATAAGCCTACCTGTCTGAAACATGATACTTTCCCAAAGATTGAACAAAGAAACCATGTGAACTGTGGACACAGAAGTAAAGGGAGATAGAGACATTTATTCCCTGCAGATAAAAGGAACACCTGCTCCACCAGCATTCCAAGAAAACATAACTCCCACTACTCTCTTGTCATACAAGTGAAAATTTTCACCTTGAGGGCACCCTATTGGCCCCTGTACCTCACTCAGACCCCAACCCCCTCCCACTGACTGTCATTTCCCTGCCTAGAAATGTACTGTATAAATTCAAATCCCCCCTTTCCAGAAGAGGGCTGAAGTCCCTCATCAGACCTCTGCAATGCCAGTGAGGAGGCTGAAGTCTATTCTTCAGACCCCCTCCTTTGGGAGAGCTTCCCAATAAATTTTCTGCCAGCATTCAGTCTTCATGTCCTAGTGAGCCACCTCCATTTCTACAACAATAGGAAAATGGAGTTGGTTTGTTTTTTACCATAGATCACTAGGACCCCAGCCTTTAGAAATAACAAGGTCCGTTCTCATCACTAAAGCATCTAGGTCATTTATTCATCCATTTGTGTGTTTGGTCAACAAGAACGTAATGAGAGTTGGAGAACAATGATAAGGAATATGTAAAGGAAACACAGATTTCTGGGCTACACCCCAGAGTTTCTTATTCAGTAGATGTGAGGTGAGCCCCAAAATTTGCATTTCTGTCAAGTTCACAGATGATACTTACTCTGCTGGTTTAGGGGCCACTTTCGGAGAACCATTGGCTACAAGGAAAACCTGACTCTTTATCCTGCTTCCAAGATAAATGGGAACTTCACATACTACTTTCAGGGTATGAAAGCAACATTGTAACCTAAGATAAAATAGAAGTGTCACCTGCCAGTCCTCCAAAATAATAAAAGCTTGACTATTCCCTGTAAACCTGACAAAAATAATTTTATCCTTGGGTTTTGCTCTGCTAATTCCTGAAGACACATCATGACCTTTGGGAATATGAAAGTCATATGAAAAACCTGCTGATTTTCCACCATGAGTTAATGTAAACTCAATAAACTTTGTAGTTGTGTTGGGCCCTTCCCCTTTACAAACCCCTGATATTATTTTTTTGTTTTTTTGTTTTTCAAGTTTTTAAAGATTTATTTTATTTATTTCCCTCCCCTTCCCCTCACCCCCCATTTTCTGTTCTCTCTGTCCATTCTCTTTGTGTTCTTCTGTGTTTGCTTGCATTCTCCATGGCACCAGAAATCTGTGTCTCTTTTTGTTGTGTCATATTGCTGTGTCAGTTCTCCATGTGTGTGGCACCACAACTGGGCACATGGGGCAGTGCAAGGCATGATACACTCCTTGTGTATGGGGCTCCCCTATGTGGGGGACACCCCTGTGTGGCATGGCACTCCTTTTGCATGGCAGTGCTGCATGTGGGCCAGCTCATCACATGGGCCAGGAGGCCCTGGGTTTAACACTGAACCTCCCATATGGTAGGTGGACACTATCAGTTGAGCCACATTCGCTTCCCCCTGATGTTTTTTTTACTTTGACAAGATAGTTATTCTCAACTGTGTGTCCCTTGCACTCTTTACTTCTAAGCTTTCTTTCTCCTTTCCCACATGCTACATTTCTGGGTCTCCCTTTGGCAGAGCTTATTGTGTATGGGATTCCAGGCAGGCCCTGGAAACACTGAGACATTCCTATGCTCAATAAAATTACACACCATTTGGGAAGATACATATATGAACAAGGTGCCCAGTGAACTGTAGATGTTTCCAAATCAGAGGCAGCATATCTGAACAGGGAGCAGTGTCCTCTTCAATGAATTTGAGAACCTGGAGGGCAGGCATTCCCTTACAAATCAGAAGGACCTGTGAGAACAACCACTGTGGTCCATTGATCCAGAGCCCAGGATTAATTAAACTGGGCAGTGTGGAAGAATGACGATGAGCCACCCCATCCAATGGGAAGGGAGAACTTCAATTGCCTGGCTCCCTGGAGCCAATTATGACTCAGGGGTGGAGCACATCCCAACTTTTCTTTATGCTTTGGTAGAAGGTTTTTTGACAGGAAGGAGCAAAGAAGCCTTATTCCCTTCATGGGTAAGTGTTTTATTTTTTCTCTTTCTTACCTACTATAGTCCTCATTGTCCCAATTTATTTTTACAGTTACAATGACAGACACTTGAGTTCAAGATTCTCAGTGGCCCATATTGAAAATGCAATGCAAATGTTAGAGATTCAGATCTGAAAATGACCAGTTCTGTCTCATTAAAATCCATGCCAATCTCTGAAGCTCAACTTTCCTTGCCTAAAGGGCAATCATAAAGTCCAACTTTTCTAGGGGTCTTAAGGCCAAGAAACTGTCACCACTATGTAAATTCTGAGACCCAAAGAGGTGTTGTAGTTTCCAGGCATTCCAAGGTCTAAGATGGCCAGTAATGGATGAGATTGGAGAGAGAAGGTAGCTGTGGGCCTAAGGGAGGATCAGTGCTGCACAAAGTAGAGCAGGAAGCAGCCAGAAATAAAAGATGCTGACCACCCCCACAACCTGGGACATCCAAAGCTCAGCCCAGCAGAAGTGTGGTTTCTCTCACTTCATAACTACTGCAATTATGAATTTGATGTTTTCCTAGACAGTCTCAGTTTCAAAGATTTTGTTCCATCTGCAGATCATGTTTAATGGATGTTGTGGATGAATATTCAGGGGTGAGATTACTGAATTTGAATGTCATGTAGAGTAACTAGCATGAGGGATTGATAAGTGTTTGGATAACAAAGTGGATCATCTGAGCAATAGAAAATTACATTGAAGTTAGGGAAGGACAATCATCAAATTAGGAAAACAGAAGGATTTGCTCCTACCCCATCAAGACAGTGGAGTGAGATACTTCAGGGCTCCATCCTCCCACAGAAGCTTTCCACAGCCAACAAGAACTAAGAACTAGAAGAAACATATTTCTCAAAGCTCAAAAAAGTAGTTTTAGGGCTGCAGTGATGGGGGGCACTGACTCAAGGAAAAAGCTACTTAAAAGTGGTCGGGGTGGGGAGTGGTTATGGCTCAAGCAGTTGGGAGTCCCTTTGCCACATGGGAGGTCTTCCTAAAAAGACAAGCAGACACAGCGAGCACACACATGAAGGAGAGATCTTGGGAGGCAGGAAAAAATGGTAGACTCTCGTGGTACTCAGAATGGCCCCTCCTGCACCCCTCACCAACTCAGTGCAGAGCTGGCCCATACTCATAAAGTGGATCCCTGTTCCCATTTCAGAAGGATCAGAGTAAACCTCAGGTCCTGGGAGAATGTATATGTTCCCTAAACTCCCTGGTGGAGGTATGAGGGACTCATCCTCCAAAAACTTGTCCCATGTGTAGAAGGCAGCTCAGGGAGCTCTCCTACAAAATGCTGTAGGGGAGCAGTGAAGGGACTGCCTGGAGCAAGGAATGGCTGACTGTAGGACAGCAGTGCAGTGCCTGCAATCATGAGGATACTGTTTCCTAGGGAGGAGGGGACGTTGGTATCTGTGAACAGTGGGATACTCAGGGTCACATGCATGCCAAAGAAAAGACACACATGTGGAAATGACCAGGGAAGACTCACTTTGGCATTGAGCTATTCTCTAAACTTATCATAGGAAGAAGCTCTGGAGGATAGCTCTAGTACAGGTCAATCTGCAAGGACTGGGAAAGGTGTTTTTTTTTTGTAGATTCTGGTATTCAAGGAAAGCTCAGTCATAACACTGGCTGGATACAAGCCTGAGGAACAGATGCCTCATAGTCTAAATTCCAGTAATAAGGCATTCAAGTATCAAAATGTCGAGGTTTAAGAAAACATTACAAAATGTTCAAAGACAAAGAAGTGACAGCTCAGGCAAAGGAAAAAAAATAAAGTATTACAAATCATCAATGAGGAAGACCAAGCCTGGGACATAATAAATACTTTTTTTTTCAATTCTAAATATGATCAAAGAGCTAACAGTAAACATAGACAAAGACCTCAAGGAAATCAGGAAAGTGATAGATAAACACAAAGAGAACATCAATAGTTAGAAATTATGAAAAGAAACTAAAAAGAGCTGAAGTTCAATGCAACAGAAATTTTAAATTCCTTTGAGGAGTTCAATAGCAGACGGGACCTGGTAGAAAAACAGTAACCTTGAAGAGAAGATAGTTGAAATCATTAATTCTGAGGAGCAGAAAGAAGGAAGAGTAAAGGAAAGTGAGCAAAACCTAAAGAACCTGTGGGACACCAGCAAGCATTCCAATACGCACATTTTTGGGAATCTCAGAAGAAAGAGAGAAAGTGGCAGAGAGACTATTTAAAGAAATAATGGCTGAAAACTTCACAAATTTAACTAAAGACATGAATATACACATCCAAGAAATTTAGCAAACTCCAAACAGGGTAAAGGCAAACACACCAAGACTATGAAACAGTATAATCAAGGTGTTGAATGCCAAAGATAGAATTCTGCAAGCCACAAAAGAAACAATGTGTCCTATACAAAGGAGTGTCAATAATATTAAAGTGAAGATTTCTCCCTGGAAATTATGGAAGTAACAAAGCAGTGGGTTGACATATTTAAAGAGCTAAAACAAAGAAGTGTCTGCCAAGAATTCAAAAACTGCCTTTCAAATATGAGGGAAAGATTAAGACATTTCCAGATAAACAATGCTGAGGGAGTTTGTGACTACTCGACTGTCCCTACAAGATATGCTAAAGAGAGTTCTGTTGGTTGAAAGGAAAGGACACTAGCAAACAGATCAAAGCTGTATGAAGAATTCAACATCTCCATTTAGAATAATGGCATGGGTAAAAATAAATGCCAGTGCTGTTGTATTTTTTGGTTTGCAAGTCTACTTTTTACTTCTTACAGGATCTAAAAGACAAATGCATAAATGTTACGACAAATCAATGGTTTTTTACTCAGTGTATAAACTTGAAATTTGTGACAAAATATATATAAAGATGTATTTATTTATATAGTCCCTCCCCCTCTGCCTATGCCCCCCATTGTCTGCTCTCTGTGTCCATTCACTATGCGGTCTTCTGTATCACCTTGTCTTTTCTTTAGGCAGCACTGGGAACTGATCCTGGGACTTTCTGTAGTGGGAGAGAGGTGCTTAAACCTTTATACCACCTCAGCTCCATGGCCTGCTGCATCTTTTATTGTCTCTGCCCCATGTCTCTTTTTGTTGCATCATCTTACTGCACCAGGTCTCGGTGTGGGCAAGCACTCCTGTGCAGGCCATCTTGCCATGTGGGCCAGTTTGCCATCACCAGGACTCCCTGGGAATTGAACCCAAAACCCCCTATAGGAGGTTAGACAGGAGACCAATCACTTGAGTCACATCTACTTTCCAGGAAATATATAAAGATGGGAGAATATACAGGTTTTATATATCATTGAAGTTAAGTTGGTTTCTAAGAAAATGAGAGTGTTACAGATCTAGGATGTCAAATTTAAGCCACATGGTAACCACACAGAAAATATAAAAAATATGCAAACTCATAGAGAGAGAAATTAGAGCAGTTTGCCAGGGGTAGGGAAGCAGGGGACATGGGAAGTTAATGTATAATGGGTGTTGAGTTTCTGTTTGGGACATTGGGAAATTTCTAGTAATGGACTGGTGAGGGTACTGCAAAATTGTCAAATGAGTAATCTCACTGAATGGTATGGTTAGGAGTGGTTGAGCTGGGAATGTGTTTATGTTCTACTTGTAAGCACAATTTTTAAAAAGAATAGGCAGCTAAAGAGATTATGAAAATTAAATGCAGTTCATGATTGCATTAGTCAGCCAAAGGGGTGCTGATGCAAAATATCAGCAATTGGGTGGCTTTTATACAGGGTATTTGGAGTAGGAGTTTACTGATACCAGGACATAAAGCATAAGTTACTTTCCTCACCAAAGTCTATTTTCATGTGTTGGAGAAAGATGGCTGCTGACATCCGTGAGGGTTCAGGCTTCCTGGGTTCCTCCCTTCCTGGGGCATGCTTCTCTTTTCTCTGCAAGCTTACTTGCTAGGACTCCAGCTTAAGGCTTCAGCATCAAATTCCAACATCAAAACCCCTCAACTCTGTCCTTGCCATGCTTTTTATCTGTGAGTTCCCACCCTCCAAGAGGTGGGTACTCAATGCCCTACTGACCCAAGAGGTTTACCTGATTACTTAATTTAGTAATTAAGAAATCAAGTTTAAAAAAAAAAGAAATCAAGTAAACCTCTGAATCCAATATAATCTCATATGCCCACAGTAAAAGCCCATTTTATAAACATAGTCCAATATTTCTCTTTGGAATTCATCAATAATATCAAGCTGCTACAATGATCCAGGATGGGATCTAATAATGGAGAAGAAAAGGCCCTAAAAGGATATTTTGAGAAATTGGAATATAGCCTGTAAGCTTATGTCAATGTTAAATTTCTTCAGTTTGATAACTACACTTAAGGTGGTTACATAAGTGAATATCCTTGTTTTTAAGAAATGGCCATGGCAGTATTGAGTGTGCAAGGAGCGTGATGTATACAACCTACATTCAAGAGATCAGAAAATGAATAGATAAATACATAGATAAATGGATGGGTTGATAGGCTGATGGAAAGAGAGAATGATACAGTAACTGTGGATGTGGTACCTGGGGGCATAGGGGGATATAATGTTCTCTGTATGGGGTTTGTACTATTTTATAATTCTCCTATTAGTTTGAAAGTACTTAATATTGTTTTAAAAATAAAAATTAAAAAAAAAAGATTTTTAAAATTCCACTGAAATTGTTCCTGACAATGTCCCCCATGAGCTCCATTTTGCCTGCCCCTTACTCACACAGTCCCATTACACACACAAAGAAAGAGTTGCAAGAAGAAACCACTAAAACAATTTAAAACTACATGTTGCTTATCTCTAAATAATATATTTATGGGCTGATTCTTCATTTTTTTCAATTGTCTTCATTGGGGTAGATGAGGATTTATCTCTCAAATACCCTGATCTCTTTGCCTCCATCCTTCCAAAATACTTAAATCACAATTTTTACTTAAGTAATCAGTGTTTGCATTACTTTCACCCTGGATATACTTTTTGACTGCAGAGTAAAGTAGCATAATATTACAGTTCTCTTTTTGTACCACTTTTCCACTGAAGTTAATTAATGCTTCTTTTATTCACTTCAACTTTCCATTAACCCATCCTTATTCTTCTTCAGATTTATGACAGAGGTCTGTTCAAAATGCTTCAATAAGCTGTTTTATGAAGTTCAGACATCCAGGTAAGCAATTTCTTTTTGATCCTGGAGACTTCCCTCCATGCTCGCCATCCTCCTGCTGGGCATGTGTTGACTGCCCTGTTGGCCTGCCTCGGAGTTTCAGCATGGGCTTGAAGAGTGGCAAAATGAAGACACAGGTCTCGAGAAATACAGAATCCAAGAGTGGAGATAGCGGGCACCTGAAGAAACTGCAGTCAATTGAAGAAGATGGAAGCTTGAGCCAGGGGCCAATACCTGGTAACTTAAGTGAAGTATCCAAGAAGTCATCAGGCATTGGGAATTATTGTCAAAAAAGAAAAAGAAAAGAAAACTCTGAGAAGTAATAATGTGTAAGCATCAGGGAACAAAGAAGAAATTTCCTCTCCTTTCAGTGATTTGATTATTTTCTCTCTTCCTTTTCACTTCCCACTTTTTGACCATAATAAACATGATGAAAGAAGAAAAAAGGAAAAAGTAAAAAGAAAGATGGGCTAGTGGAAGGGGTGGCAGGAAAGAACATACATTTGATTCCATGTGCCTTTGCAAATTCATATAGAGTCTTTAAATGGAAGCCCTGGGCAATTGTTATTCAGTGGCTGGTGCCACTGTTTTAAACATATTTAGTAATTTTCTCTCTCTGAGAATTCTCACAGCCCCATGAGCTACTACATACTATGTAATCTAGATAGCAGAGATGAGAAAACAGAGGCACAGGGAGATTACCCACAGTCACGTTGCTAATATGAGGAGAAGCTTGGGTGGGAGCCTGCGCCCTTCTGGCCCCAGAGCATAAATTCCTGGCCCAAGTCTGGTGTGTTTCAGGAGGAAGGTGCTGTCACCCTAAAACTTCTTTGGCAGGAAATGACAAGCTGGCCATCCAACTAGAGTAAGGAAAATCTATAGATAAGAAAGAAGTCCATGTAACTAATTAGGCTTCCTGGAGATCATATAGCAAGTGTTCAGATATTAAAGGATTTTCTCAAAATTTATCCACATCATCAGGTTGACTGTGAGATGTTAAAACTTCTGGAGGATTTCCTTAAGCCTCCTGAGGAATGAGAGAGGAGGTCCTTCCCTGTGTGTATGCTTCACTCTCTTCTCTTGGAATGCCTCTCCTCCTGTTCCTCAGTAGATAACAAAGGCGAAGATTAGTTCCAGATCTCTAGTATTCTTACCCTAAGTTCAAGTGGCAGGCACCTATGAACCCCAATTTCTAATTTCTGGAAGGAGAAACTGGGCCTTGCCTTAAGATTGCCTAGATCCAGAGCGTTGCACAGCCCAAACTGTCAAAGATCACCTCCCCATCCAATGATAGGGGAGGGTGGCAGTTCTCAGTAAAGTTGACATAGATTGGGCAGGCATAAAAACATCTTTAGGAAAAAAAAAACATCTTTAGAAAGATGGGGTGTAAACCAGATGAGCTTATGTCCAAAACCAGCACCAGCAGCTTACTGCAGATGAGGCTCGAATAGCTGTTGACCCCCTGAATGGCACATTTTGGTTGGAATATCTATTCTCTGAATTTGCGGGGATGAGCACTTAATATAAATAGTTGGCACAAGATTTGCCTAAAGCATTGCATTTTTTTCATTTATTTTTTCAGTAACTGTGTCAGGGGCTACCCCAGGTTCAATCCTTTACTAGGAGGACTTTTAGGACACACTCAGAATGTAGTCATATTCACAGCCATGATGTTCTGCAGTGAGAGGACACAAAGCAAAATCATCGAAGAGAAAAGGCACATGGGGTGCAGTCCAGAGGAAACCAGGTGCAGGCTTCCCAGAGTCCTCCCCCAGCAGAGTTTGTAGCACACCTCTAATTCCTCTGAGTGGTGAGAACAGGACAGAAGTGTTGTTCACCATGGAAGATCCTTCGAGGCACAGTGCCTGGGGATCTTATCAGGGGCTGGTCATGTAGACACCTTCTAACTAGCAATTACCAAATTTCAGCTTCACAGAACAAAAGCTGATGTTGAGTACAAATCATAAAGTTTGGACAGTGAACCACTGTTATCAGTTCTGAGGATGGTAGACCTTTTTGACACCAGCCAGTGGCCAATGCTATAGCATATGGTTCAAAATTCAGAAAGTGCAAAGCAATGTGAGAATATCCCCCTTACCACCTCTGTCCCCAGTTGTCCACTTCCTCTCCCCCCAGAAAATCTGTGTTCTGTATTCTCTCAGAGATGCCCTGTCATATACCTACAAAAACATATTCCTCACCCATTTTCTGTTTTTTAATTTTAAGTTATTTGTGTAACTTCAGCACATTTTTCCTTGCTGAAGAACATTCCAGAGTGTGGGTAGACTGGGATTAACTGTACTGTATTAGTGGACATAGGCATAGTTTCCAACCTTTTGCCACTAGTTCTTTTCTTTTCTTGACTTTCATGCTGCCTCACTCTTTTGGTCCCCAACTTACCTCCAGTGGCTTCTAATTCTCCGTCTCCTTTACTGGTCCCTTCTCTGGGTATTGCTGTTCCCAGGACTCAGTCCATGCACTTTTCTTCCTAAACTCATGCCCTTAGTGATATGTTTGCTTTTCTCTGTCTGGAACTCATCCATTCATAGTCACACATTCTAAATTCTCACCACCTTAGCTTCTGCTCAGGTGTCTCCATTTCAGAGAGCCTTTTCTTTTCTTTCTAAAATACACAGTAGCCTTTTTCTCTTTTCCTATCCACAGTATTTATCACTGTATTGGCTTCCTAGGGCCTCCATTCCATAGCACCACAGACTCAGTGGCTGATGAAAACAGAATTTGTCTCACAGTTTCAGAAGTCTGAAATCGAGGGGTGGGCAGGACTCTAATTCCTCTGGAGTCTCTGGGAAGAATCCACTCCTTGCCCTTATCCTGTTTTCCTTGGCTGCAGCACTGAATTCTCTGTCTCTGTCATTTGCTGGCCATCAGCTCTCTTCTTTGTCAGCTGCTGGGTCCAAGCTTTCTCTGTTGTATGGATACAGCCATTGGATTGGGCTCACCCTTAACCAGTTTGGCCTTGTCTTAACTAACCTCATTTTCAAAGACCCTGTTTCCAGATAAGGTGACATTCACAGGATCAGGGGTTAGGGCTTGAATATATCTTGTTGGGGGACATAATTCTCCCCTATAACA
Organism: Dasypus novemcinctus; assembly: GCF_030445035.2. Classification (NCBI taxonomy): domain Eukaryota; kingdom Metazoa; phylum Chordata; class Mammalia; order Cingulata; family Dasypodidae; genus Dasypus; species Dasypus novemcinctus. Next base: position 82,711,243 of record NC_080690.1, on the reverse strand, counting down.
TTGATCTTCTATTATATCATGTGTAATTTATTTTTGCTTTTCCTTCTTCATCCACTGAAATGTTAGTTCCATGAAGCCAAGGTGTTTGTGCACATTGTTCACCAAGGCATCCACTGGTGCCAAAAATAGAGTTTCACACCTATTATGTATGTTGCTATTTGAATCATTAATGACTGATTTATACATATGTCACCTAGGTTATATGTTGGTGCATAGTGATTGTCAGCTATTAGAAGTCTTACTACTTGATGTTCCCATCAGCAGTGAATGAAAATAAAGGGCACGATTACATTACCAACTTCCTCACTGGCCCTGACTCCTGTGCCCTGTAGATTTCTTATAAGGGTAGCTCAGTTTTACTGGAATGTGGAAACCCATGCTTGTACCTAAGTAGAGGTAGGCAACACCACCTATTGGTCATCTCGTCAATCTTCCCAGAGCCCATCTCCAGGGATGCCCTGGACCAGGGGAGAGCAAAGACAATGAAACAATTACCCAGAGGTCTGGGTGTTTAAAAAATCAGATAAGGGGGAAAGTTGTTGAGTAATAAATCATGAGAAGGTGGAAAGCATGTGCCCATGATCTTAGGATTGAGTACTTTGTTGAAATTAAGATCACTTTTAGCCTAATGGGGAATATATCCCCATATATTCTATATATTAGCTTAATTGCTTTTACCTGCTGAGAGAGGGCTATCTAGGCGAGCGGCGGTGGGCCAAGGGAACTGGTAGAACGGACGGGCTTCCTGCTCTCCGCAGGGGCATGGGCGAGTCCCGCCCTCCCCGTCTGGCGAACGGGCCGCCCGCTCTTCGCCGAGGTACGGGCGAGCCACGCCCTCTTGACCGTTCCGCCTAACCGCTAAGCCAGACCTACTGCCTCCCCCTCTTCCCCCTCGCCGGGGCCACATCATCCAACGACCACTAGCCAATCCCCACCGGCCAACTCCCACATTGCCTAACTCCCACCAGCCCCGACCAACCAATGCCCCACACGCCGCCTCCTGCCTGCCCCGTCTCCTCACCCCACAATATATATTGTCGAGCACTTCCTCAATTAAGTAGACTGCGTGTTGCCACCACTTGCCGTCTCCGCAGCATTCTTCACGCCCGCTGTGCGTCCATCTAACCCCTCACCTCAAGCAGCTTGGGCAAAGCCAGAGGAACCCCCAACTTCAAAAGAGGAACCCCCAACCTCAACCTGCCTCTATTTTTCCCTCTTGGCTAAACCTTCACAACAGCTTTGATGTTTGGCTTGTCTCTTCACACAAAGGGGCATAGAGAATAAAGGTTTCAGAAAGGACTTGAGTCACAACGCTAACCCCTGAATACTAGGTCAGACCCAGTTTTATCATAAAATAGAAACCTTAGAAGGTAGGTGGTTTAATTTGCTAGGACTACCATGAGAAATGTCACTCAGTGGGTGGCTCAAACAACATCTCTTGATTTGGGGGATGAGGAGTCCAGCTCTCCACAGAGCCTGTAACATACATCAGGACTGTGCCTCGCAGTGATCACCTGATCTCTCTCTCTCCTCCCACCACATTTTCTGGCTGCTTCTGACTTCTGGCTTCTACTGAACATGTCTTTGCCTCTGATTATATGGACTCGTTACATGGATTAAGTCCATTCTGATTCAATTTTGAATTATCAAAATAGGATTTTCAAAGGTCCTATTCACAAATGAGTCCGTACCTCAACTAATAATCATGTCTTTAAAGGTACCATTTAAAAAATGGGCCTCACCCAAAGCACCAGGTGTTAGGACTTGAACAAATGGTTATGGGTCATGATTCAGTCCACAAAAGAAGGTAAAGAGTACCAGTCACATAGTATAAGCCATCTAATATGAATGAAATAAATCTGTCCTTTTGATGGGTGTGGTCATTTTATTCAACTTTCATGTCTCTACAGGTCTCACCAGTTCTCTCCTCCTTGTTCCTTACCTATCACTAAGGCTGACATAAGAATCTGGATTCTGATCCTTTTTCCTCCTGTCCTTTCTCTTCTGACTTGGCATTCCCTTTCTCCTCCATCTCCCCTTGTGAAAATGCAGTCATGCAGTACATGAACTATTTATGTGAAAAGGACCTACAAAAATTCAAGGATCTTTTAGTGAGTGCAAACCCCAGACCCGATTCTGTCCAGCTGACCTCTTACCAGCAGAAGACAGCCAGCTATGCTGAAGGACTTCATGTCTGGAAGGAGTACTTCCCTGGAAAGCAAGCTTGGAAGAGGACTCATAAGGTCCTTGAAAAGATGAAACAGTCAGGGTTGTGTTTTCAGTCATGAATGGAGATGAAAGGTGAGTAATAAACTTGTATAGAAAACAGGGGTGGGCTTGAGTATTAAAGAACTAATTACTTGTCTGGTCACCCATACAATTGTTGGGCACCTGGAATAAGAAAACAAATAGTGGGGCAAGACAGTTGATTTAACCCTAAAGGCAAAGACTACCATATTGGCATAAATTTTAAGAATACATAACCAGAAAAGCTTATAAGAGATGAATCTTAAATGAAGACATAAAGAAGGAAGTAAAAGTGCAAAAACATGTACCCTGAAAAAAAATTAAACAGAAGCTATACTGATATCAACAGAGTAATCTTTAAGGAAAGAATAGTAAAGCTTTCAAAGGGTCATTTCAAATTGATAAAGTGATCAGTCCCACAGAATAATATTGCAATTCCAAACATCTGTGCCAATAACACATCTCCAAAATATGTAAAGTCAAACTTGAAAATTAGTAAAATAAATTAAAAAATCCACAGATACAGTATGAGAAGTAGCACAGCTCTCTCAATAGCTGATACCACTGGTAGTCCAAAGCCAGTAGGCACAGAGAAGAGGTGAGCAATACAATTTTAAAATGTCATCAGCAGGAGAGCAGGTGCCTTCTCTATCTTGTTGGCCACTGTCATCCCAGTACCCAGCCCAGCATCTGGCATGTCATAGGTGCTCAAATGTTGAAAGACAAAGAATATCTGATTGTGAATAGGAGCTTGATGTGGATCACGTAGTCCTTGAGGAAGTGACACTTAGGATGGCACCTAATAAAAAAGGAAAGAGCTAACTATGTCAGGAGGACAGAGAGTGAGTGGAGAAGAGAATCAGAGGCCAGAGAAAATCCTGTATCATACTAGGGCTCAGGGGTGAAAAGTCTTGAAGTGTTGACAGATGGAAAAGGCTGGTCTTGACTAGACTTAATGAGAAAACAGAAAGAATAAACATCTACACATGCACACACACAGTCAATTCTCATTATTCATGGATTTAGTTTACAAATTGGTCTACTCACTATAAATTTTTTGTGATCCCAAAATCAATCCTCAAGGTGTTTTCTTGGGCACTCATGGATATGTGCTGAGAGCAAAATATTTGAGCCATCTAACTTGCACATTCCCAGCTGAAATCAAATGAGGCAATGTTCTGCCTTCCTTTTTCATATTTCATAAATCAGGAGTCTTTTGCATGGTCTACATAGCGCTATGTTTTTCACATTTTTGTTCTTTTGTTTTTATTTTTTTAATATTTCATTAAAAAAATATGAGGTCCCCATATACCCCTCACCCCTCTCACCTCACTCCTCCCCCCATAACAACAATCTCCTCCATCATCATGAGACATTCATTGCATTTGGTGAATACATCTCTGAGCACTGCTGCACCTCGTGGTCAATGGTCCACATCATAGCCCACATTCTCCCACATTCCACCCAGTGGGTCATGGGAGGACATACAATGTCCAGTAACTGCCCGTGCAGCACCACCCAGGACAACTCCAAGTCCTGAAAATGCCCCCACATGTCATCTTTGCCTCCCATTCCCTACCCCCAGCAGCCACCATGGCCACTTTCTCCACACCAATGCCACATTTTCTTTGTTTACTAATCACAATAGTTCATGAAGAGAATATCAATGTCCACTCTAATCCATATTCTATTCCTCCATCCTGTGGCCCTTGGAATGATTGTGTCCACTCCACATCTATGTCAAGAGGGTTCTTTTTGTTGGCAATCTCACTGTTTAAAATGGCTCTCACTATTAGTACAGAAGTGCTGTCTACTCTTCCTCAGTGTAATTAAGCTATTAAAAAAAGTACACGGGTTAGATAAGCTTTGTTCAGGCATGAGTTATAATGCTACTGGCTGCTAGTTCAATGCTACTGAATCAATGATATTAGTAAATAAAGACTCATAAAACAATATTTTGTATTGATTGCTTGATAAAATGTGAGCAGGACCTCTGAAGATTCAGACAATTTCCCCGAGGAAGAATGGTTCAGTATTCACTAACTCAGTGTTCACAGCGGCTTTGTAGAACAAGACTGCCACAAACAATGGGAATCAATTGTGTGCATGTGGGTATATACATTATATTCACATACTTTTATATATATACACACATATATATATTAAAGTGTGCATTATTTTACGTATAGATATATGTTTATGTATAAGTGTGTTTTGTGTATTTCTCACTTAATGTTTGGGTGAGCTTTAAAATTATGTTATTGAACATCTTCCTAGTGCATTGTAAAGCAGCATCATTTCCTAGCATCATCGTGTTAGAGATTTAGGTAATTTTTTCTCCCTAAGCCAATGTGGTAAGAAGACAAGATTTCAAACTGTGGGTGCTAACATCCTCAAAGAGCCCATTGCTTCCATCTTGTTCACCCTGTAATACAAGTCTCATAATTTGGGGAGGACAGGCTCCTTTCTTGTCTGTTCCAGAAATTATATATGATACTGCACCAGAGGACTGGAATGCAAGACAAATACAAGTGAATTTGAACAGAAAAGAATCTGGCATGTTCTGGTATTGTGACAGGCTCACGAGAGAAATGAGGTGGGGTTGGAAAGAGAATCTCACTTCCTAAAGAAAGGTAGATTATAAATTACTGTGTCTAGGTTTCTTCTAATCAGAACTTAAACAACAAGAGAAGTTTTGACTCACCTAACTAGGAAGTTTAGCCTTCAAACCCTGTGGATGCAGGGGCATAAACTACATCATGAAGACCTAAGTTTCCCTTCTCCTTTCTCTCCTTTCTTTTCTTGGATTCAGTCTTAAGGAGGCTTCTCCCGATCGGTGCTCATCTTTGCCCCCCGCTGCTTTTAGTATACTTTGTACCAGCTTAGCACAACTGCCGAGAAAGTATCTTATATTCTAGCTAATGCTTATATTTACAGCAAAAGACCCAGAATTGACTCCATTAATTCGAATTTGGCCATGAGTTCATCACTGAATGAATGACTATGGCCAAAGGGATAAAATTGTCCAACTGGTTAAGACTGGATCACATACTAATAAGATGGATGGTGGAAACAGTCACAGACCAACTTAGAGGACTGAGAGCAGGAAGGGATGGTTCTCCCAAGGAAAACTGGGATGCTGTCACCAGACTGGAAATGAATGGTAGGCAAGGAAATACAGAAGACATCTAATCCATCCCGCCTTTCCCCACTCCTAACATCCAGGGCCATCGAAAGTAGGATTCCAGAATGAATCCAAATTATATTATTGTCAAAACCAGTTGAGTAAAGAAATATATTCAGAAGGAAACAAAGGTTAAAATACAATAATTGATTCTGTCATGAAAACTCAGTAAATGGAATGTGGCATCATCAGTTCTAGCCATAGCATAGTTAGATTTCACTTCCTCCACAAATACTTGGGAGCCTACAGTTTTAACAACACTCTGAGTCAGAGTAGCAAATTTCACTTTAATTTTAGAGGTGGCAAAATTGGAACTTAGAAATTCTGTGATTTGCTTAAGGCCTTAAAGCTAACAAATACTAGATCTTAGATTTCTTGTCAATTTCCTCCCGCCTATCAGCCAAGGACATGGTGGGAACCTGACATCTTCCTCTGTGAAGCCTACAGATGGGGTCAGGGGGGAGAGAGAAATGGAATCTCAAACTAGGATGGAAGTTTGTCACTGATTCTCTTAGTGTCTAATTAGAACATCTCATTCTACCTTCTTTTTTTTGCTAACAGAACTCAATTTAATTTAGAGAGAAAATGTGCCTACCTCTAGGGGAAATACTTTTTCCCCAGCTTCCCTTGATTTTGGTTTTATCCTGTGCAGTTCTCTGCCAAACATAAGTAGAAGCCCCCTGGGTACTTTTGTTCCTACTGAAAAACGCAGACTAGAGCTGCTGGCATGTCCATTCTCCCGATCATTTCTGCTTTGAATTCCACAGCAGCAATCTTCTATCCTTTTGCAAGAATCATGAAGGGCTAGGAGAATCGTGGTGATCCCAGCTCTGAAACTAATAGCCACTAAATCAATTTTAACAGCTCTATCTCCCATCCCACCCCAACCTCCAGATTTCTTATGTAAAAAAGTTTCTGACTTTGTTTAAGCCACCATAAGTTGCATTTTCTGTTACTTGCAGCTTCTTTATTTTTTTAAAGATTTATTTATTTTTATCTTTCCCTACTGCCTCATTGATTGCACTTGCTGTGTTTGTTTGTCTTTCTGGTTTCTTTAGGAGGCATCAGGAACTGAACTGGGACCTCTGTTGTAGGACAGAGTTGCCTAATCACTTGACCAATCTCCCTTTCCTGCTTTGTTATGTCTCTTATTGTGTTTTTCTTGTCGTATCTCTTGTTGCATCATCTTGTTGCATTAGTTTGCCCTGCCTGCCCATTGTGTCAGCTTGCTGTCTTCTTTAGTAGACATGAGGAAATGAATCATAGAACTCCCATGTGATAGGCAGGAGCTCAATCCCTTAAGCCACATCCATTTCCCTGCAGGTTCTTTATTGATGCACTGCTGTAATGAAAAGTACACAACTTAGATGAGTCTATCATGAGACTTGATTTAAACATCAAGACTAGGTCTCCTTATTGTTCTATTCTGAAAAATAATTCTGATGTTGAAATTGAATTTCTCCCATCTTGCTAATAGAGGTAAAATACAGGAATACAAATTGGGTGTGAAGGCTAAGTATCCCTGCCTTGGCCTAGGAACCCAGGGATTTCTTTTACTGAGACATACAGACATGAGACATGCATACACATTTATTCCTTCTCCAAAACCTTGGTGTAGACAAGCCAAGACTGTGGTCCTGCAGGGAGATGCTGGCATTGGAAAAACAACCATGGCCAAAACAGTGATGCTACTATGGGCAGAAAATAAGTTCTACTCCTACAAGTTCTAGTACGCCTTCTACTTCCATTGCCAAGAAGTCATCTAGGTTACTGAGCAGAGAGTCTGTGAGCTCATTGTGCAAAAGTGGCCTGGGGGAAACAGAAGTGGCTCAACCAACTGGGCCCCCATCTACCATATAGGAGGTCCAGAGTTTGATGCTCAGGGCCTCCTAGTGAAGGCATGCTTGCCCACATGTGAACTGGCCCACACAGAGTGCCAGCCCACACAGGAGTGCTGCCCCATGCAGGAGTGCTGGCTGATGCATACAGCTGGCACAGTAAGATGATGCAGCAAGAGACATAGAGGAGAGAAAATAAGAAGACATAGCAGAACAGGGAATTGAGGTGGTGCAAGAGAGTAATTGCCTCTATCCCACTCTGGAAGGTCCCAGGATCAGTTCCTGGAGCCACTTAATGAGAATACATGCAGACACAGAAGAACACACTGTGAATGGACACAGAGAGCAGACAATGGGAGGAATGGGTGGGGGAGAGAAATAAATAAATAATAAATCTTTTAAGAAAAAGTGGCCTGGACCTCAGGCTTTGCTCTCAAAACTTATGTCCCAACCAGACAAAATTCTGCTCCTTTTGATAGCTTTGAGGAACTCACATCTATCCTCAAAGAAAGACAAGTTGACCTGAAGCTGAACTGAATGGAAACTGGAGCCAGAAAGTGCCTGTGTCCATTATTCTGGGCAGTTTGCTGAGCAAAACAATGCTTCCTGAAGCTACGCTACTGACCATGATGAGGTTCAGGTCTCTGTTAAAATTTAAACCCTTGATGAAATTTTCCTGTCCTGTAACCCTTAGGGGATTCTCTACAGATGAAAAACTTGAGTATTTCCATAAGTACTTCACAAGCAGCAAGGTGGGTAATAAAGCCTTGCTTATGGAAATGGGAGACAGAGTGCTCTTCTCCATATGCCAGAGCCCACAGTTTGCTGGATGGTCTGCTCATGTCTGAAACAGCTGATGGAAAGAGGAGTAAATCATATACATGTCCAAATTCCACAACTGTGTTCAACTGGTATCTTTCCTGTTTGATTCCAACCAGACTTGGAAACCCTTACAGACAAATTCCCCAGTAACAACTATATGCTCTGTGTCACTTGGCTATAAGGGCATGTGGAACATGAGATGGGAGTTCAGTAAGAAAGACCTGGAGCAATGCAAGCTGGATGAGTTTGGCATTGCTACTTTTCTCAGGGTGAATATTCTTCAAAGGATTGGAGATATCAAGACTGTTATATCTTTGCCCACTGGAGTTTCCAGGAATTTTTTGCAGCCCTGTTGTATTTTTTTTTTTAATTTATGAGAGACATAACAAAGCAGGGAATGGAGATTGGTCAAGTGATTAGGCACCTCCCTCCCACAACAGAGGTCCCAGTTCAGTTCCTGGTGCCTCCTAAAGAAACCAGAAAGACAAACAAACACAGCAAGTGCAATCAGTGAGGCAGTAAGGAAAGATGAAAAATAAATAAATCTTTAAAAAAATAAAGTTTTTCACACTTTGGGTCTTGGAGATATCAATCGACTGATAGCAAATCTTTATGGAAACAAACTATCTCACTTAGATGGGGCTTTTTTAATTTGGCCTTTTAAATAACATATGTGCTTCAGCTATGGATCAGTCATTTGGTTGCCAGTTGTCCTTGGGTAATAAGAAGAAATTATTCTATTTTATAGAACAATTCTATTTTATAGCCCTGTTTTATAAATGGGACCCGCTCTCTCCATGCTGTGGAGTCCCACAGTTATTCTATTGTCTGCATGAAATCTAGGAGGAAGCATTTGTGCTTCATGTCCTAAGAGGTAAAGCTTCTTCAAAGATTAAAAAGAAAATAGACATGCAAGTCTCTGCTTTTTGCCTTAAGCACGGCCGATATTGCAGGAGGTGAAACTGAGGATCAGAGAGTAGGGGTTCAAAATAAATCGCCTTTCTCCCCCTAGGTGAGTGCTTTAATCTCTTCTTTGGCAGTTCACCCTGTCTTGGGACCTTGAATATCTAAACCTTTCCAATCTCCTTCATAGTCCAGTTTGCACAATCTTTTTGGGGGTTTGTTTTGTTTACTTTCATTGTGGTAAAGAAATTCCTATTTTAACCACTTTTGAGTGTAGAATTCAGTGGCATTCACTACATCCACAATGTTGGGCTACCATTATATTATCCATTAACAAACTTTTTCATTACCCCACCCCACCCCAGCCCCTGCTAACCTATAATCTACTTTCTGTCCCTATGAATTTGCTTTTTGTATAAGTGAAACCATACAATATTTGACCTTTTATGTCTGGATTATTTCACACAAAATGATGTCTTTAAGATCTGCCCATATTGTAGCACATATCAGAACTTCATTCCATTTTATGGCTAATATTCCACTGTGTGTGTAATAACATTTTGTTTATCTATTTATCTCTCGATGGACTCTTGGAATGCTTCCAGTTTTTTACTTTTGTGAATAATGCTGCAGCAAACATTAATGTGCCAATGTCTGTTCAAGCCCCTGCTTTCAATTCTTTTGTGCATATACCTAGATATGGGATTTCTGGATCATATGGTGATTCTAAGATTAACTTTCTGAAGAACCAACAAACTGTTTTCCACAGTAGCGGCTGCACCTTTCTGGAATCCCAACAAACATACACACGTATCTATGGTGAGAAACTGTCCCAATTTGCCTGGGACTGAGGAGGAATCTCAGACATGGGATTTTCTGTTTTAAAATGAGGACTGGGGGTACCTACAATGTGGGAATTTTGATACTAAATCTATGAAAGTCTGGATCAAATCAGGGTGTGTTGTTCACCCTCCTTATCTCCATGATGTCTGCCCTCCTCTCCCATATATATGGACACCTTTCTTCATCTGGGATATCTATATATGTTTGTCTTAAGCAATTTAGTCTCTAGGGAAGTGCTGTCCAAAAGAGTTTCTGTGATGATGAAAGTGTGCTGGGAAACAGATGTAGCAAATTATTGGGGTTCCATTTACCACATAGGAGTCCATGGTTCAATGCCCAGGGCCTCCTGGTAAAGGCAAGGCTGCCCACATGGTGAGGTGTCCCATGCAGAGTGCCGGCTGACACAGGAGTGCTGCCCAGCACAGGAGTGCCACCACACACAGGAGTGCCAGCTGATGTGGAGAGCTGGCACAGCAAGATAACACAAGAGACACAGAGGAAAAACAAAAAGAGAAGTAGCAGAACAGGGAGTTGAGGTGGCACAAGGGAATGATTGTCTCTCTACCACATGGGAAGATCTCAGGATCAGTTCCTAGAGCTGCCTAATGAGAATGCAGAAGAACACACAGTGAATGGACACAGAGAGCAGACAACAGGATAGGGTGGGGGGAGAAATAAATAAATCTTTAAAAAAAAAGTGTACTATATCTGAACCATTCAATATGGTAGCCACTTTCCATGAGTTCGAAAAGTGGTTAGTGTGACTAAAGAACTCAATGTTTTATTTTACTTTTTTCTTTATTTTCTTTTAAATGTTACATTAAAAAAATATGAGGTCCCCATATACCTCCCACCCCACCTACACTACCCCTCCCTCATCAACAAACTTTTCCATCTTTGCAGCACATCGAGTGTACCTGGCAAGTACATTTTGGTGCACTGCTGCACCACATGGACAGTGGTCCACATTGTAGTCCACACTCTCCCCCAGTCCACCCAGTGGACCATGACAGAACACACTATGTCCAGTGTCCATCCCTGCAGCACCACACAGGACAATTCCAAATCCTGAAAATACCCCCACACCATATATCTTCTCCCATCTCCCTACCATTAGCAGCCACTGTGGCCACCCTCTCCACATCTCTACTACAATTTCTTCCCTTATTAATCACAATAGTTCCCCGGCAGGACACCAGTAAGTCCACTCTAATCCATAGTCTATCCCTCCATCCTGTGGACCCTGGATATGTTTATGTCCAGTCCCCCTCTACCTCAAGAGGGGGCTTAGATACTGCATGGATGATGTATGCAATTCTCCTACTTGCAGTTGTAGGCACTCATGGCTCCCTGGTGTGGTGGTTGACCCACTTCACCTCCCTGTCAACTGGCCAGGGTAAGTCCAAGAAACCAGAGGGTAGGTGCTGCAAGTCTGCTGAGGTCCAGGGCCTAGTGGTCACATGGACAGTTCAGAGATTCAGATCTCCTGAGTATACACCAACCCAAATACCAACCATAGGTCCAGGAAAAGTAACAGAAGAGGCGTGTATAAAAAGATCATATCTGAGTCCAACTCCATCACACTCAGGAACACAAACTCCAAAGGAGGGCCAATTGACATGGCCCTGAACTCCAGAGCCATCTGCCATGACAATAGAACCTGTGGGTCTCTGCAGCTCTCAGGAGAACCAGCACCTGGATTTCCATCTACCTTGGCTGTCTCTGGTACCCTGCTGAGGTGTGAGTAAGTATAACCCCTCTGATGACTTCCCGAGTTCCTGGCCAGGGGAGACCTATCACATTCTCCAATGGAACAGCAACAATCCCCCAAGAGCAATGGCAATGACCAACAAAGATAGATGGTCCAATGATGAGTCCTTCATACTGATGGCTCCAATAATGAGCCTGTGTGCCTAAAATCTGAACCAGGCCTAGAGCTGTGGGGTGCCTAAGAATTACCTCCTGAGAGCCTCCACGTTGCTCAATTGTGGCCAGTCTCAAAGCCACGGTCATCAAATAGATGCATTGCCTTCCCCCCCAGCATGGGACATGGCTCCCAGAGATAAGCCTCCCTGACACAGTGATTACTACCAAGAACCAGCTGATGTTGTAACTAGAAAAAGAACTTGAATAAACTCCAAATGGCAGAATATCTCAGCCTACATGTAATATCAGGTGTTAAAAACTGCTTTTTGACTTTGGATAAAAGGGGGAAATGTGAAGGACAAATGAGTTTATATGGCTATGAGTCTCCAAAAAAGAGTCAGGAGGTCAGTTTTATTTTAGGTAATTAAAATTTAAGGTTAAATGGCCTTTTTTGGCTAGTGGCAACCATATTGAACACCAGAGTGTAGAAACATCTCTTCTATCCATAATTAGGGGAAAAGTAATTTATAACTATACCTCCTCAGCATGTTACTATCACATCTCCCTCCTTTCTTTCTTACAAACAACCTGAAATCACCATTTCTATCACTGTAATTCCAGTGCCATAGCTAAAAGCTCGAGTTTTCCTGCTCCTCTGATCACTAGCTATGTGTCTTTGGACTGTTTGCCTAAAATTTTTCAGTCACTGTTTTTTCACTACTAAATGGCAATTAAAAATAATACATTCCTCATAGGGTTGTTATGAAGATTAAATGAGATAAAATGTGTTATACATTGTAATGATTAAGCTCAAGTGTCAACTTGGCTAACTGATGGTATGCAATTGTTTGGTCAAGTAAGCTCTGGCCTGATTGTAATTGGGAGTGTATTTTGTGGATTTAAATCATTAGGCAGTTGATCTCATCTGTGGCTGATTGCATCTACAATTAACAAAGGAGACTGCCTTCAGCAGTATCATGAGTCTCCTCCTTAATGGGAGAACTAATGATTCAGCAGTCAGAAGGGAGAATTTCCATCTCTACTTCAGCCAGCCAGCTGCTCCTGGGAAATTCACTGAAACCTTCATCAGGTTTCCCAAATTGCAACCTGCCTTTTGGAATTTGAACTTGGCAATTCCAATGGTCACATGAGCAAATTCCTGTAGTAATTATGGCATAGCAGAAATCGGTACATTATTGATATTTTGATATATTATGCTGGTTCTGTTTCCCCAGAGAATGCTCATACATGCACTGTACAAGACCTGCCCTAAATGTAAGCTATTATTTCAGGTGTAATTTGTTTCCCTACTTCTCAATTGAAAATCTTTAGGAAGATCTTCATTTTGCCCAATATAATGGATATTTCTTTTTTTGTCAAAGCTCACTGTCTATTTGGTTTTTCATATGTTTTTCATATTGGATGATTTTTATTTGGTACTTTCCAGGTGTTAGACAAAGTGCCAAGTATTTGTTTTATGTAAATTATTTCTTTTACTGTTACCGTTTGACACATGACACACTGGAGGTCAAATAAGTATGTAACCTGTCCAAGATCACACAGCTGACTGAAACAGACTTGACAAAAATTTGACCCCCATACCTATGATTAAGGATTAAATGAATAAGACAATTAGACTGATTCTTCAGGTTGGGTGACATCACCCTTTCTGTTGCATAATTAAAGTTTTCTCCATTCTATAACTGTTCTTCATAAAAGAGCCACAACTTCTTCCAGACAGGTATTCCCATAAAGATTGCTTCCATATTAACCATACTGGTGTGTAACTGTAGTGTTCATTTCAAACACAATCTAGTAGTCTAATGTATGACTTGTTCAATAAAATTTGGTCTCTTTTCCTATTAGTAACATTTAGGTTGCATCCCTTTCTAAATTATCACACAAGCAAAAAAAAACGATACAAATTGTTGGAGATTTGGACCTGAAGGATATCAGGAATGAAAGAAAGAGAAAAGGGAGAAGGAAACAAAGAGAAAGAATGAGTGAGCTGGGATCAGGGGGTCTGCAAGTAGAGACTTCTTCAGACAACCTTATTGTTCACAAGGGGCTCTATATATACCCCAGTCTACATGAGAACAAACATGAAGTTAACAATTAGCATTACTAAGGAACTCAAAAAATCTTATCTTAAGATACAAAATCTAAGGGTTCTATTTACTACAAAAGATATGTGCTCATCTTTTCTTCCAGCCTTTAACAGCTTCATCCTGTTCGCTGGGAACTCAATTACCGCATTCCTTAGGGTGCAAGCATAGCCATGGAAACAGCACATCTCTCCTTGTGAGACCACTGTGCCTCAGTTTCCAACAACAAACCTACTCAGATATACATCAATTTCTCTAAGGTAGGAGTCAGAAAATAACAGCTGGGGTCAAACCTAGCTTGCTGCTTTTTTTTTATAAATAATTTTTTATTGGAATACAGCTATGCTTGTTTGTTTACATGTTGTCGGTGGCTGCTTTCATGTTATGGTGGCAGAGATAAGTAATCGCAAAGTCTTTGCCTGCAAAGTCATCTGGCCCATTACGAAAAAATTTTCAGCCCTACTCTGGAGTAGATTCTTAGAAAGGAATTGCTGGGTGATAGGCTACATACATCCCATCTTTAACTTTATTCACCACAAATCTCACCAACTCACTCTCTAGGTAATCTTAGCATTTCATGAAAGGAATGAATTCCATTAAATGATTCTTCCATGTCTGGTCCCAACTCACATAGACAACTCCAGGCTTCTCTACAATGTAACATGATTGATTCTCCAGCCCCTGAAAACCTTTTATTTTGGGGAAGAATGGATACCAAGAGCTTGATGCTCTACTTGGTGTTTCGTATTGGTCTTCCCAACAAAGCCTTCAAATGTCTAAAAAAAGGTCTTGATTTAAAGCCGAAAAATAAGAAAACCTAAGGTTGGGAGAACTCTTTAGAGGTGATGAATTTCTTTCATGTTGGTTTTCCTACTGATAATTGTTATGGACGTTCTCAAAGGGATTGTTATGATTCCTATGTATTTGCATTTATAGATGGCTATATAAATATATGGTTTTATTTTATAGGATTTTATTTTTAACAAAAACAAACTGCATAAAAATGTGTAAATATTCTAAAAAGTGTAAATATGCTAAACTTATTTTTTCACATCTTAGAAATCTCTTAATGTCCATGTATACCTCAGTCTTCTTCAATAAGATATTCCTCTAAAAATATATTTTATTTTTATTATTTATTAAAGCATTTCCCCCTCAAAATATATGTGGATTGTTTCCAACTAAGAATATTGCAACAAAAATTTTTCTGTATACCTCCTTGTCAGCTTCTCTGAAGAGGAGTGTCTGTGGAGGAAAAAATGCACAATGCACTAGGGCTTTCCAAAGCCAAACTACATTCTATATTGTTCACACTCTGGAACTTCCTTTCCTGCCTCACTGTGTTGAAAAGATTTTTCCCCCTTGTTCTGATCCTACGTAAAGTTAAAAAAAACACAGTGATTTATATGTGTATTGTAAGACTGTAGGATGCAAGATACTATTCAGGAAACAAGTCAAGTGTCCATTGACAGAACAGATAAACAAAATGTGGTATAAGCATACAATGGAGTCATATTTAGCTGTGAAAATAAATTAAGTTCTGATACATGCTACAAAATGGTTGAATCTTGAAACCATCATTTTGAATGAAAAAAGGCAGGTGCAAAAGCATGAATTTATGTTTCCACTTAAATATCTAAAATAAGCAAATTCATAGAGACAAAGTAGAAGATAAGTTACCAGGAGCCAGGGGGAGAAAATTAATGAGGAATTATTGTTTAATAGGTACAGATTTTCTATTTGGGTTATGAAAATTTCTTGGGGATTGGTGATGTTGATAGTACAATTTTGTAAATTCAATTAATACTACTGAAGTATATACTTAAAAATGGTTAAAATGGGAATTTTGGTGTTATATATGCTTTCATTATATATATATATATATATATATATATATATAATTAATCTCCATCCCCATAAATTATCCCAAGGGATTACAAAAGTAACTCACTTTCTTCTGAAGTTATGGGAAAATAGAGGTACCCTTACCTGAGGTCATGAGTTTTCCTGGAATGAAATGAGAAATCTTGGGGTTGTTCTTTTGGGTCTTTCTCAAAAGAGGGAGTCCCTTAGAGTCATATAGAGCTCTGTGACCCCAACCAAAGTACAGAAAACCAGACCTTCTCTTCTTCTAGGTTTTCCTAAGTTTAACACTGTCAATGAACAAGTTTCCTTTTTTAACTTGCATGTAGACTAGAAGACAATGCTAAGTTATTCCTCTGGTGGAAAGACTTCTGTTCTGTATTCTGGACAAATGGAGGTTTGGAAGACTAGGCTATGATGAATAAGTCTTTAGAGCCTGCTTTTGTGAAGGTTCTTTCTACTGCACTGAAACACCCTCAATGTAAACTTCAGAAACTAATGTGAATATAAAACAAATCGTGGTTATAAGACATTCCATAGTGGGGGTGGGGGGTGGGGAGAAAAGACATTCCATGTGTAGAACCTATTTCTTATCATTTCTTCACTCCCTCTCCACTTGTGCCACACTCCAAGAAGGCATCAATGTCCAGTCTACTATGCAATTCTGGGAGAACAGGATGGGAGAGGGCAGTAATGGTAATGAGTGATGAGGAGCTTGACAGATGAAACCACAGGCTTGAGCCAGACTGTCAGCTCAACTTGTGTGTCCTTAAGTGAGTGCTTCATTCAATGGGTTGTTGGATTTCTGACATCTCAACTCTGCTGTGCCTCAGTGTCCCCATCTATGAAATGATCGTGATGACGGTCAGATCAAGTGAAGTCATCCATGCAAAGCTCTGAGAACAGTACCTGAGACATAGTGCATGCTTTATAATATGTCATTACTCTCGGAGTTGGGCACTGTCTGATGGATGTCATGTGCTAAGCAAATATGCCTAGAGGTAGGCACTTTGAATTCCTCTGTGGCAGGTATTATTACCACAATTTTACATTGAAGAAAATGAGAACCATACAAGTTAAGTGACTTTTCTGATTTCTTGCAGCTAATATACTTGTGAGAATGCTCTCCTTCCCAATGGTCCAAATGTAAATCATATTCTTCTCCATGACCATACCATGCTTCTGCAATAAGTCACCATGAGCAGGCCCCTGTGTGTGGAAACCTTCACCAAAGAGTATACATTGGATGAGACAGACTTTCATATTGCAATTTGACAGATTATATTAAAAGAAAAATGCCTCAACCCCATCTTCCACCTTTTAAAAAAATCTATCCTGGGTAAATCCATATACAGATATCCAGTGGAATGTGCAATAATTTCATGGCAACATTATTTCCAAAACAAAAGTAAATGCAGTGCTCACCATATTATATAAGCTGTCTTTGGTACTTTGCACATTAGTGTAAACACCCTGAGAGGCAGATATTGTAGTTATTCCCATTTCACAGATGAAGAAAATGGGGCACAAGGTTACCCAACTATTATGTAGTCCAATTCAGATTAAAAGTGGACATTCTGTTTCCAGAATCAGTTGTCTTAGCCAATACACTATATTCCCTCTTTTTAGGGTTTCTAAGACCCAGAAACCCAATAATTCATCACATGAACCCCAGCATCTTCCTTGAAATAACCCATAAGATGTCACCCGGACTGTAGTCAGTATTTTACTTAGTCTCCTATTATTATAAGGGTTATTATTTCCCACTTAGACCACATGCCTACTATATGTCCAGCAGAGTGTCAAGCATTTTGCAGGCATCATGTATAATAATTTTCACTACAATCCTAAGGAAAAGACATTGCTTGTTCCTCATCCGTTTCCCTGATTCTCAGTTCTTCATCTCAAAACTCAGTCATTAATAATACTTTGGGATTGTTTGACAAGTAAACTAAATAAGGGTTTGTATTTTAAAGACTGAATAGATTCCCTGGCACACAGAGTCCAATTAATAACCTATTCCAATTGAATATGGCTCCAAATTGGTAACTGGGGACTCAGATACTGAACCTGATACAGATGTACTGGCTAGAGATGATGAAAATAATCCCCAAGTCAATCTTCTGTGAAGAACAAGCATGTAGGCAGTGGGTGGAGTCTGTGTGACTATGTAGGTACCATTTCCCCCAGAAGCCAGGCTTTTTGCTTGTGTATGGCTTCTACAGAATGGAAGATTTCCCAGTTGCCACTGTGCATTGTTGCATTTTGCCAAGACTTTCAAAGATTACCTACACCTGAAAACTCTTTTGCTGAGAAGTTCACTGAAGGACCTTACTGCATGTTACTTATTAAAGGCTTGTAGCAGTGAAAACATCGACTGAAGAGACTATCGAAATCCTCCTTTTGTTACTGTTGTTCATTCATTTTGAAAATCTAGTGTATCTGGGAGAAAAGAAGTAATAGGGAACTTGCAAATATTGGAAAAACACAAGTCTTAGGATAGATATAATCATACACCTAGGTCGGTAGAGGGTCCAACCAAGAATATGAGTATGTAATTATTTCCTATAGAAAATGTATACTTGCATAATACATATCTTGGTATATATAATTATAATGAGCCATATGTATCCATCAGCCAGTTTATGAAATAGAATCTTACTAGTACAGTTTTCACTCCTCATTGATTCTATCAGTCCACTCCCCCTCATGAGGATCATTTTTAATTGGATTGATCAAACCCCTTGATTTTATCTATCCTTAAACAAGGCATAACATCATTTTGTTTTTGAAATTACATTAATGGCATCACCTTCTGTGTTCTTTTCTAGACCAACATTTTAGTGCTCATCTATGTTTAGTGGCTTCTGTAGTTAATTTCCCTTCACTGATGAATGATATATTGCACTAATATGCAACACCTTAGTTATCCACCTACTTATTCATCCTACAGCACATGCAGTTCAGGCTGCTTCCACTTGTTAGCTCCTCACATATTCTAAGGGTAGAGTTGTTTGGTTGTGGAAAATGTTTTACCAAGTTTGTTCCGAGGGTGTTTGCACCAATGTGTAGTCCCACCAGCTGTAAGTATGAAAATTCCAGTTGCTTCAAATTCTCATCCAACTCTCCTTACAGTCAGTATGCTTGTTACTGTTTTGCCAATCCACTGAGCATAAAATGTTATCTTATTGTTTTAATTTACATTTCTTAATTACTAATGAACATTTTTCATAGCCTTATATTCATCTTGGTTTCTCTCAAGTATACTGACTTAACCCATTCTTTTCTGCCTCAGGCCCTAGTCCATCATTGTTATTTATTCTCTGTTCTTTGAGGTTTATTCCTTCTCCAGCTTAATCACTCTAAATAATTCTTTTCCAGACCTACAATTCCTTCACGCTACCTTGCTCTCATCAAAGTTGCTATTCTCTCCTCAAATCTTGGAAGTCCTAATAGGTGAGAATAGGGGTACAATGAAACTTTTCTTTCAAAAAGAAAGCCCAGATGAAAATCATCACCCCTCAGTATGAAGCTAGCATGATCAGACATGGGAATGAATAAAATTTCATCTACCTGTGTTTTTCTCCCCCAGGTTGGAGAATTGTGGCCTCACACAGTCTTGTAGTAAGAGCCTTTCCTTTTCTCTCAGTGGAAATATGCTGACCCATCTGAGCTTGGCAGGAAATTCATTGAAGGATAAAGGAGTAAACATGCTTTGGGAAGCCTTAAAATGCCCAGATTATCCTCTACAGGGGCTGGTGTAATTCCCAAAGTATTTTCTTTTTGGAACACCCTTGAGTGGAATAGGATGATGGAGAAAACCTGTATATATTCCTGTATGTAAAGCCTACAATATATTGGGGCATTGTGCAGATGCTAGAGGAAAGCATAATAAAGGAGGGGGTGGTTATTATTTAATTTTCAGAGATAAATTATATAACAGCAGAGATTTCAAACTGTGTGCCAACTCCAGAGGCACTGCAGGATCATTTAAATGTAATGGACACTGATATTTGTTCATCACCACAAAAACTACCATCTCGAGGTAGTTTAGTTTCAGCATTAGATTGTGCTACCTTCCTTTCAGTGATGTTATATCTTTGCAAAGCTGGGTTTTTAGTAGCTGCTGGCATGAAAGCAAGTGCATCACAAAATTCATTGAGGAGCTTCTGTGACTTGAAAAAGTTACTGATTCTCTAAGGATCTCTGATCTAAATTGCTCCCATAAATCCTAGACTTTCTGAGTGAGAGTTAAGGATGAAATAACTCCTACTATTTTTTAATCCTTTTAGTGGTTACCTTAAGTATTGGGAAAATATTGTTAAACATCTATTCTCTTGTGCTCAAAGTAAAGAGTGAAACTATTTTAACATTTTCTCTTTAGGCAGCACTGGGAACTGATCCTGGGATCTTCCAGAGTGCGAGAGAAACACACAATCTCTTGAGCCATGTGAGCTCCCTACTCTGCTGCATTTCTTATTGCCTCTCCTCTGTGTCTCTTTTTGTTGTTTCATCTTGCTGTGCCAGCTCTCCATGTGGGTCAGCACTACTGTGTGGGACAGAATTCTGCTTGGGCCAGCACTGCATGTGAGTCAATTCACTGTGTAGGCCAGCACTCCACATGGGCCAGCACACTGCATAGGCCTGCTTTCTGCTCAGGCCAGTTCATGGCACAGGCCAGCTTGCCTTTCACTACTAGGATGTGGGAATCAAATCTACTATATGGTAGATGTGAACCCAATGGTTTGAGCCACATCCATTTCTCAATATTAAGAGTTTAAAATGTTTATGTTAGGGGAGTGGATGTGGCTCAAGCAGTTGGGCACATACCTCCCACATGAGAGGTCCTGGATTTGGTTCCTTGTGCCTCATACAGAATCTAAGCAGAAAATAAACATTCACAAGTAGCATAAAACTGTGTTGTCAGACAAGGAGAGACAAAGAGAGACTCATTTTGCCTTCCCTTTGTAGAGCACACACAATGAAAAAACAGAGAGAGCAATGAGTGGAAATGACAAGCAGAGAGATGAAGGAGCCATCTTCAAGGGGGAACATATATTTTAGGTTATATTCTATTTTAATTATAAGAATTTTAGATTGCAACATATTGAAAAAACATCTTTGCTTTGCATTTTTAAATAGTTATGTTTATCTAAATTTCTCCATGCTGTCCTGTAAATTAATTGGCAGAGGTTTTAGTATACCTGCTTATAAAACTAAATGATTAGATTGACTTCTTTACAAGGCCCTCTGAATACTCATTAGGATTTGGGAAATCTTATTATTGTAGAAGGGGTGTTAAACTAAATTAGAACTCAGAAGTTCAAGACAGGATTTTAAAGAGCACCAGAAGCTGGGATTCTCCAGATTCTGGGAATCTAGGAGTATTAATATAGTAAGTTATTGGAATGTAGCTCTCTTAAGAATTTTTATTTGTTAATATAATAGTACCATCCAGAGGCAGGAAAATATACTTTAAACAACAGACACAAACCACAGGAACACAGAAGTGCAGAAATAGAAAACTTACTGTTACAAGAACCCCTTTGGCTAACTAACACAGAATTTGGTACCAGGGCTGGGGTAGCGCTTTTCAAATTACCAAAATGCTAGAACAGTTTCATAAATGGGTAGGGGTATTTTTAAAACAATTGTGAGATGTTTGATGGAAAAGGCCTGGATTGCTTTGAGGAGACTGCTGATACAACATGGATGCTAAAGAGACTTTTTATGATGCCTTAGAAGTAAATGATGCAATTATTATTGGGGACTAGAGGAAAGGCAATCCATGTTTTACAGTTGCAGAGAACTTAGTGAGATTAACTCCTGGGATTTTCTGAAAGGCAGAATTTAAAATGGTGAGTCTGGGCATTTTGCTGAAGAAATTTCCAAAGTAAATCTAGAGAATGCCTCCTGGCTTATGCTTGCAGCTTAAAGCAAAATGTTGGATGAGTTTGATATGCTGAGGACTGATTTATTGGGCACAAAGAAACCAGAATCTGATTCTGGCAATTCCAAACCTCTAGAAAACAAGCTTCCAGATGAAAGTGCCCCAGTGGTGGACTTAACTAAACTTGGAATTTGTAAATCAGGATGGAAGATGCAGTTATGTCGGAAAGACATGGAAAGTCTTACTGCTTGATGTCTTGGATACTTGCTTCCTGCATGGCAATGCAAAAGAATTATTGAGAGAGCTGTATGAACAAAACCATCGTCAGTCTGGAATAAGGGAGATGGAAAGGAGAGATTGAAGGGGAAATGACTTCAAGAGGAAAACCTTAGAAGCTGAGATCTGGAATTAGGACAAAACCTTGGGCCAAGAGAAAAACCTTACCCAAGTGTACAGAAAGGGTGAGTTTGCCCTAGCAGTAGAAGAAGGTGTATGTTCCCACCTGATGTTCTCAGAGAGATTTGCCTCCCCAAGGTACAAACAGGGTGGAGCACATTCTCCAGGGTTTATGACAGATAAGGTCATCACCCCACAGATCTGAGAGTGTTTGAGCTTCCCTCCATGGATTAGAGAAGGCCAGCTGGTCAACTCATTGCTCCGAGAAGGTGAAGCCTGCATGCCAAAGGTTAGCAAAGGCCAGGTTGTCAACTCATTTCTCTGAGTGAGTTGAGTCTGTTTGCTTAAGATTAGAGGGAATGTTGTCTTCACGACACTGTACACAGGGGGTTAAGAATCTAACCCAAAGTTTGGATAAGGTGTGGCAATCACCCCAACACTCTTGGTGGGTGAGGTCTGGAGCTTGGTTTACACTCAGGTGTTTGAGGGTGGAACCAAGAAAATGGCCATTGGGAAAGCATGTGGAAAGGGTGAGGTCCCATAAGGCACCAAGGAGAGGAACCCATCATTTTAAGAATGACTCTCAGTTGGAAATCAAATGGAGGGTGCCCTGCAGGTTTACTGAAAAGTAGAGGACCCGTGACTCAAGTTTCCCTCCCAATTTCTCCTCATTGTAATGAAAATGTTTTCCTTTGTCCATTTGTATATTGGAAACAGATAAACTGTTTAATAAGTTTCAGAGATCTATAGCAGACAGGATGATGTCCCAAGACAAACTGTATTTTGTAAATTGATTGTGATATAATTAGGTACTTACATTGTTATTGATTTAAGGTGTTTTTTTTTCAATATTGTAATGTCATTTTGGAATTCAGAGGGTGGATTGTAGCAGTTTGATATGGGTATGAATTCAAAAAATAGATATTGGATTATATTTTTAACCTGGTCTGTTCCTGGGTGTGATTAACCTATGATTAGGGCTTTGATTGGGGCACATCATTAGGGCATTGAGTTCCCAACACTTGGTGGGTGGGGTCTCACAGATTAAAGGCAATGGCAAGGGGCAGAGTTGAGGGCTTTTTATGTTGGAGTTTTGATATTGGAGTTTGATACTGAAGCCTTAAGCTGGAGCCTTGAGAAATAAGGTCACAGAAGAAAGAGAAGGAAGCCCCAGGAAGAGAGGAACTGTGAGCCAAAGAAGAAGCAAACCCTGAGAAGAGAGGAACCCTGCACCCCAAGTCAAGCAAGACCTTGGAAGAGAGGAGGCCAGGAAGCCTGAACCCTTCCAGTCATCAGCAGCCATCTTGCTCCAACACATGAAACAGACTTTGGTGAGGGAAATAACCTATGCTATGGCCTGGTATCTGTAAACTCCTAGCCCCCCCCCCCCCCCCAAATACCTTTTATAACACCAACCACCAACCAATTTCTTGGTGTTTTGCATCAGCACTCCTTTGACTGACTAATACAGGGTAGAAGCTTAAAGTCACAAGGTCATAAAACATAATTTACTTACCTCAGCAAAGTCTGTTCCACATGTGGGAGCAGGGAGACTGCTAATCTCTGCAAGGCTTCAACCTTCCTCTTCCTCCTAAGACTTTATGGTCCCAGCCCCTTCAGTTCTCAGCTATAGGCTAGCAAAAGGCTTCTCTGTTCATGGGCTTGGCTGCTCTGGTCTCTTCAAAAGGAGAGTTGTAGACTATCAGTCACATCTCTCTTCTGGGGGTCACAGTATCCTATGTAATGAGCTGTCTATATCTTTCTTTGTGTTCTCTGTGTTTACGTTTGTGTGAGTGTCCACCAACCAAGGGGCCAGGGACTAAAAGCTTTACTGATGTGGTGGGATCAAAGCCCTTGTCTTAATTTAAACAAGTAAAAGTGAAACCTCTGAATCTAATACAATCTATAAGCACAGAGAATCCAAGCAGTTTACAAACACAAGCCTATATCTATTTTTGGAATTCATAAATAATATCAAACAGCCACAGGGTCTACTGTCTTCACAGCTTGCCACTATGGTGGGAACTATGAGATGGTAGGTGGGTAAATTAAAATGTGAATCATTCTCTTATTAAATTCAGCAGCTTCATTCTTCACTAAGTGTTACCTGGCTGTTGTATGTTTTTCATTGGATTCCAGGGATCTGAAAACATTGATTATGACAGTTTTTGCCAGTTTAACCATTGCTTTAGTTGAGGGACATTGTTTTGGAATTATTCTATTCTGCCTTTTGAGCTCTGCACCTTTGTCTTCTCTCTGATCTCAAGTGATGAGTATTTCCTCAAATACCACCAAGAAGATTCCCTTTCCCTCTTTGCTTTAGAATGCTGATTAACAGATCAGAACCTGGTGTATTCTCTTCTCCGTGCTTTAGTAGGACTTTTCAACAAGCACCGAATTCCACAGACCTTATATTTCTGCCTCCTATGTATCTCTGAAATGACAGAGAGATTTCACATCCTACCTCATCTCTTTCCAAGTGTTTCCACCTGGTTTTCTGTAGGTGGGCATCTTAGCATTTGCATTGCTACAGTGTGCCAGGGGCTATCTGTACTCCAGACTACAATCAATGGCTCCCAGTATAACCACAAAATTGCACATTCATCATCACAATTAATTTTAGGACATTTTCATCACTCCAAAATAAAACCACCATACACCTTACTCCCCTGCTTTTATTGACACATTAGGACATGGAGAAAGGGTAATATTTGAATCCCGAAATTGGCATGAGCCATCTGAAATCTAAGAATTTAAGGAATGATTATGTGTATGGAAAAGGGTTAGAAACAACAGATTGTGTGTCTCAATGGAGTTGAACTATTGGGGGAAATTGAATGCTAATGTGAATGATGGGGAATGTAGAAGCTGGATCTGACAGTGGGCAATGGGGCACTGATGATTTAAGAGCGATAGACCTTAGGAAACAGGGGCTGAGGGTTTGTAGCTTCAACTGAGTGGCTTACAGGGAGCATAGTTAACAAATTACCTCACAATGTTGGCCCTGCTATGTAAATCATTCATTGGCTTCTGGGTGCCTTGGGGAAGGGATACCTTTCTGGAAAGATGCTTCCTGCTGGGTTGAAATTGTCCAGGAAATTTACACTGTGTGACCTGGTTTTGATATCTGGACAAGGCACCACCAAAGTATCTACTACAGAAATACACATATTGAATTCAGAGTAATTGTTAATAGTGAGGAACAGACAAAAAGAAATGGGATGGTGATGGTTACAGAAAACATAGTACTGGTGTACACAAGGTTTGTTTACTTACTTTAATACACAAGTAACAAATACTGGAAAGTATTTCCTTTTATTTGTTAACCTGGGTAAAATGTATGCATGTTTAAAATATTATTTTCTTTATTTTTCTCTATGTCTGAATTATTACATAAGTTTCTGAAGTGTGTATGCCACACAATTAGCGAGGCACTTGGTTTTTTCAAGTGCATAATTGCATTAAATGATGACAGCATCCTGAATGCACTGATTGAGGTTGTGCTTCAGCTGACCTGCCTGTGCACAGGACAGGAAGAAGGTCAGTAGTCAAGTCAGATTCAGAAGCATGAGCTCATCATTCCCATGGGAAAGCCTCTCGTGGAAGCCCTGCCACCTTCTCTTCATATACTTTATCAAAAGTTTCACTCTGTGCCACTGTGAAGTGATTTCTCCAATCTCCAGCAATTCCTATTAAATATAAAAAATGAGTCTATATCACATTTAAAAATAGGATCTCAAGACCGCATTTCACCACCTGTATCTGTCCCTGCTTGCCTTCTGTCCTGAACACTGACCTGGAATTGCAGGCAGTACAACAGAGTGGCTAAGAAATTCCTGTCTGGAGTCAGCCAGCCATCGTTTCTAGCCCCAGATGTCTGGCTGTATAATCTATTTGGGCCACAAGTTTGCCAAATGTTAAGTAGGATTTTCCCTATGCTTGCCTCATAGTAATATTGTGAGGATTTAAAAATGATAAGGCAATAACAACAAAAACAAGACCTGACTTACATTAAGTAATTCTTATATGCCAGGCACTGTTTTAGGATTTTACATGTACACCTCATTAATATTCACACCTCTGTAAGACAACACCTGTTTTTCCTCCCAAACCACACTCAGGCCTGACCATCTAGGTAGAAAGTGTGTTCTTGCTACTCACATGATTCCAGGCCATTGTTTTTCACTCTCACTTTTTTTTATGATTTATGTATTTCTGTTTCTCAACCTCCTGCCCTGTTCCCCCCATTGTCTGCTCTTCATGTCCATTCACTGTGTGTTCTTCTGTGTCTGTTTGCATTCTCATTAGGTGGCTCTGGGTACTGATCCTGGGATCTTCAAGAGTGGGAGAGAGTTGATTACTCTCTTGTGCCACCTCAGCCCTGTTCTTTTGCTATGTTTTCTTGTTTACTCTCCTCTGTGTCTCTCCTTGTGTCATCTTGCTGAGCCACCTCTCCTTGTCAACTGGCACTCCTGCAGGGTGGCTTTGCCTGTGTACGGTGGCATTCCCAGGCAGCACAGTTCTGCATGGGACCCAATTCCTGCATGGGACTGCTGGATGTGTGGGACAGTGTGCCCTCACCAGGAGGCCCTGGGCATCAAACCCTGGACCTCGCATATGGTAGACGGGAGCCAATTTGGTTGAGCAACATCCATTTCCCTCACTCTCAATTTTAAATCTCACAGCAACCAACTACACCACCAAGACAATCTCTTTAATCTAGCTTTCAACCATCATCAGGTCAATCCCTTATTCCATGAAGTTTCTAACTCAAGCACACTGAAATTCTGTAACAATTATCAGAGAAAGCGTATTGATTTCAATTTCCATATAATGAGTCTGGTTTGCTGCTCTTTGAACTTATATCTTTGAATGATGTCATCCTTCTCCTGGTAAGCCACTCAGCTAAAGATGACTTTATTCCTAACTCTGTTGCTCTTCAATCATCTCAGTGCCTCATAGCACACTCTCAGATCAATGTTCTTATTACACATCATTCATGTTAGCATTCAATTTCCCTCACACCTTTCCACACAACTAAACATTCCTTAAATTTTTAGATTTCAGGTGGCTCATGCTGATTTCAGTATTCAAATACTACCCTTTTTCTATGTTCTAATGCTTCAATAAAAGAAGATTAGTAAGGGTTAAGGTTGTTTTCTTTTTGGAGTGATGAAAATGTCCTAAAATGTACTGTGATAATGAATGCACAATTTTGTGATTATACCAAGAACCCTTGATTATACAGTTTGAAGGAATTGTATGGAGTACGAATATAGCTCACTAAAGCCTCTTTTAAAAAGCAGGGGAATTCATTGCAAATTCATTTCCTGTTCTAAATTCAAGAAAAATTTCTCACATTTTCATATCAATTGTGCTTTTCTGTGATCCGTTATGGTATCTGGTAATTGAGAGTAATTGCTCATTTTGTTATCCTTCATGACTTGGAAGGATATGTTCTTTAGGACTGAGTTCAGTTCTTCTGGGGTTAGCTTGCAGCCCAAGAACTGGCTGATCAGCTCTACAGTGCCTCTTCTGTCCTAGATTAGGAAACACAAGAATCAGAACTTGGAAGTAAAATTCAAGAGAATAAGAACTGAAAAATAAGCAGAGGCACAGGGGAAGTAGTACCAGAAAGAGAAAAAAATGACAAGTGGGAAGAGTATGACTAGGTTGTGCACAGCTGAAAACTGATCAAAATGGGATAAGGCTAAGTTGGAGTAAAAGGAACACCGAAGACATTTGAGGGTGATGGGGAGGTGAAAAGGAGATAACCAATGTTAAAAGACATCCAAATCAATATTTATAATCTGCACCAAGCCTCAAGTGTGTGTACTCTTCTCATCCTGTCACTCCATAAAACTCCAATTTTTCTTATTCTTGGGTAGTGTCTGGTTTTCAGAGGTCTCCTAAAGTGTACCAGCTCAAAAGAGTTGTTAAGCACCACTTGAGTCACCCTTTTTGATAAAAGCCACCTCTTCATATGAATATACTTGAATATTTACATAGTCATGCATGCTAGAATCACGCTTACATCCTCTTAATCTGGGATTATCTAAATATTTCTTGTACCAATCTTGACCTTGCCAAGTCCCATCTTTCCATCCTGACATTGTACCTTGTTTCAAGATTGCATCAGATCTTTGGTCACAGAAATGTTGATGACATTTTCAGCATGTGTATATGCCATCAAGTAATTCCTCAGTGCATGTCTTAGATGTTTTAAGAAGAAATGAATAAGACATTTAAAGAAAGAACATATGTACTGCATATGTAGGACAATGAAAAAAAGGTGGACAGTAACTCAACTTGATCTCACTGGGATAATATCTAACTGAAAGGATAAAATAGAAACATTAAAAATGGAGGTAAGTAAGACACTATGAAATGGGAAAGGGAATGAAATTTTTCAAAGAATGGTCACCTGATGCAAGTCCTCTTAAGTCACTATCAGAAAATTATCTTTTCCCCTCATTGTCAGCCAGTCATGAATATGGTCAAACCATGATCCATATGTCACTGCAAGAGAAGTAGGAAGAAAAGGTGGCATTTGTGTCACACTTGTTTGCTGATTGCCATTAATAATCTGGCCAATTGTACAAATGCCATATTTGAGGATTAAATGAGTGAAGTAGTGGACGTTCTTTTCCATGTCCCAATTTTCATGAGAAACACTACTCTGCATTTACCCGATTGATGGCAAAACACTAGTTGCTGTATATGACAAAATATTTTAAGACCAATTTCACATACGAGAGAAATGAAATTTGGAATTTAAAAGAAATTGAGATGGCAAATTAAAGGGTTAGTGTGTTATGGACTCAGTATATTATGGAATGAAAATTTTTGTTCTTTCCATTATGAATATCATTTATTTCCCCCAAAACCAAAAGAAAATGTGATTAAGCATAGCAGACACAGATCTTCCTGTTCTTCACCCACCTTATACCTTTGAAACAGCACATTTTATGAACTTTTTCCTTACACATTTACTTTATTTAAAGGACTGTAATATAAGAAGTCACATCCTAAGTTATCCCTTTACCGGAATAATGTTGATGTGTTCAGACTGGGGCTTGTGACCCATGCTGACCAGTGCCTCTTCCCTTGACACCAGGAGAAAAATTTCTTCTGCTTTCTGTCTCAACAATAACATATAGGTCCCCAAATTCAGGAATGGCGAGCTCTTTTTCAGGTCATATTGACACAAATAATAGAACCCTGTGCTGAGAAGAAAAACAAACAAAATTCTCAAACAGAATTGCAGGATGCTCTGGTTGTCTCCAGGGTTCCATCTGTTCCTTAGTGTGGTCTAGGTGAATTCCTCTATTGGATTCACTGATAAAGCATGGAATTTTCATAATTCTCTTTTGCTTGAGTAATTTTTGCTGTTTAGTGTTGTTTGCAAGTATCAGGTTGGTCTTATTAAGTAGGACCTCTAGTTGCTGAGATGATGGCATTAGGGCTCACATAATGAAATGACTTTCTGGACATACTGTAGATCATAAACTCCAAGCAAGACCTTGGAATCAGCATTCCAAAATTCACAATGAAAGCTATTTCTTACCTTGCAATAAATACACCAAAAGTTTTGAGTACTGACAAGTTCTAGGCACTCTCTCAATTAATACACTTGCAAGTCCTCTTTAACCAAGAAGCAAATTGGGGCTTAAAGAATTTATGGCATTTCTCCTCTGAGAAACACCTAGTAATAGGTTGAATAATCAAAATTTGAACACAATGAGTAGAAACCATTAGAAAAGAACATGGTATGTAGAAACATGCAAGATCATGGCCAATTGGGGCATATCGTGCTGCTAAAGGAAAAATGCTTGTAGTGGTGAATATGGTTACTCCATGGTTCTGCAAGGGAGTCTCCTAAAATGTGAGCCAACTGAGTAATCTGACAATTATTTTGGGCATTACAACCCTTTAAAAGTATCTTTTATAGAAATCCATGTGCATAAACCCAGGGTATCCTTCAGAAACAATTATTTTTAATAGAAATACAGGTTGAAGTCCATGCTCTTTAATACAATCTCTATGGCAGTCCATGATCTTGATCAGGAAGATACTATTTGCATCATTTCTTGCCAAATATCCACTCCCTTTCCAATTCTCCCAGCTCCAGGTGTGTGAAACCTCTCCTTGTGTGTTTTCAGGTACTTGTCCGCCAATCTTAGGAAAGTGCTATCATATTTTATACACTTTTCCCCAAATCTTAATTGTTCTAACCTAATAATGGATTGTAGAGCCCACTCTATGAAAGGATAGCAGGAGTCCTGTTATACATTAATTAGGATTCTGTTATATTGTTGGTGGGTATTTTTGCTCTAGTTTTTTTTTTTTTTCTTTCTCTCTCTCTCTCTCTTATAAATAAGGCTGATTTGAACAGCCTGGTACATCCCTCCTTTTTGCACTTTTGCTAATGTATTCTTTCACGTAAAGAAGTAAAAATCCTGCATCAAAAGGAAAACGCACATATAATTTTGTTAGATTTTGCAAAGTAAGCCTTTCTAAGCTTGGACCAGTTTCCATTCCCACCAGGAACAAATGGCCATGCCTGTCTACCAACAGTCGTATGACCAAGGCATTTCAAAAGTTCTGAATATTCGCTGACATAGACAGAAGAAGACCCCATCAAAATCCCTGGAAATATGACTATGTTATCTTGTGATTAACTTAAGGATCTTGAGAAGATCTTGATTATACTTGGGTCAAGTGTGATCAAAAGGGTCCTTGTAATAGGGAGACAGGTGTCAGAGCCAGAGAAGACGATGTGATGGTGAAAGTAGTTTGGAATGATGACACCATGGGCCAAGAAACACTGGTTGCCTCTTAAAACTCAAAAAGCCAAGTAACAGATTGCCCCCTAGAGCCTCCAGAGATGAACGCAGCTCTGCTATAGACACCTTGATTTTTGTCCAAAAGATTCATTTCATACTTCTGATCTCTAAATGTACAAGATAAAAAAATTTGTTTTGTTGTAAACCACTAAGTCTGTGGTCACTTTTTTCTTTTTTTTTTTTTCCCTCTTCTTTTTTTTTTTTAATTATTTTTTTTTTAATTACATTATGAAAAATATGAGGTCCCATTCAACCCCACCGTCCCCGCCCCCCACTCCCCCCACAGCAACACTCTCTCCCATCATCATGACACATCCATTGCACCTGGTAAGTTCATCTCTGAGCATCACTGCACCCCATAGTCAATGGTCCACATCATAGCCCAGACTCTCTCATGTTCCATCCAGTGGGCCCTGGGGGGATCTATAATGTCCCGTAATTGTCCCTGAAGCACTATCCAGGACAACTCCACGTCCTGAAAACGCCTCCACATCTCATCTCTTCCTCCCGTTCCCCACACCCAGCAGCCACCATGGCTACCGTTCCCACACCCATTCCACATTTTCTCTGTGGACATTGGATTGGTTGTGTCCATTGCACATCTATGTCAATTGAGGGCTTAGATTCCATATGGGTACTGGATGCACTCCTCCCGCTTCCAGTTGTAGACACTCTAGGCTCCATGTTGTGGTGGTTGACCTTCTTCAACTCCATGTTAGCTGAGTGGAGTAAGTCCAATAAATCAAAGTGTAGGAGCTGAAGTCTGTTGAGGCTCTGGGCCTGGGTGTCATATTATCAGTCCAGAGATTTGAATCCCCTACATATATCTTAAACCCAGCACCGACTACAATTCCAATAAAGTAGCATGCAAGTCTTGTGAAAAGAGATCCCCTCTGAGTCCAATTCCATCACGCAGAAACACCAGCTCAAAAGAAGGGCTATCTGTCATGGCAGTGAACCCCTTCTGCCATGACCATAGAACCCGTGGGTCTCTTTATCCTTCAAAAGAACCAATACCTGGGGTTGTATCTACCTTATCTGTCTCTTAGACTCTGTTCAGTTGTACATAGCGGTATTCCTTCTGACAACCTCCAGACTCTTTTTTAGAGACTCACAGCCTTATAATCTCATTTCTCCTTTCCATTTCCCCCTTACATTAGGTCAAACAGCTTCCTGAAGTCATGTCATTATATATAGACAGGTATATTCTGCTGTTCCGCATTGAATCTTTAATTCAAGGTCATTTTCTAGTTGCTTCTTCAGCTGGTATGTGGTAGTGATCCCTCGGTGCCAGGGAGGCTCATCCCCGGGTGTCATGTCCCATGCTGGGGGGAATGCATCGCATCTACACGCTGAGTTTGGCTGTGAGAGTGGCCACATTTGAGTAACATGCAGGCTGTCAGGAGGAAACCCCCAGGCACAATGCTACTCTAGGCCTTGTTCTTATTGCAGGTGTATAGGCTCAAAAGTGTAACCATTAGTATCACGAGCCCACTGTTGGGCCCTCCTTCCTTCCTGGTTCTTGCCGTTGCACCTGGAGGATTGCCGCTGCTCTCCCAGGGCCCACAACAGTGACCCCCCGGCCAGGAGCCCAGTACCCCCCCAGCTGTTGTTTTTGTTTCCACTATGAGTATATATAGACATTACCATATACCCTGGGCATATGCCCTGTATAACTCCCTGTCAACCATATATATCCTGTCAATAACATCCCATATCAGTATTCCTCCACTGCCATTGTTGAACCACTCTGTGATCCAAAACTTCCCGTAAAGTGAATCCCAACATAATGTCAGCTTCAGAAGAGTCTTAGATCACCGAAATTCATATATACAATATACAGTATTTCCCCAGATCCACCATAAAACCTTTTCCCTTGCACAGCAATAATCTTTTAACTTATTCATATCATATTTCCTGAAACTGATGTACAGATTCCAACACTATAGTTTTCAAACAAGGTGACATTTGTGCTTACTATGTGGTCCATATTTTAGGCTGTACAGTTACTTTTTTCTTTTTCTTTATTTTCTTTTAAATATTACACTTCAAAAATATGAGGTCCTCATATACCCCCCACCCCCCTCATAACACTCTTCCCACATCAACAACCTCTTCCAGCATTGTGGCACATTCACTGCACCTGGTGAATATATTTTGGAGCTCTGCTGCACCACATGGACAGTGATCTACATTGTAGTCTACACTCTCCCCCATTCCACCCATGGGTCATGGCAGGACACACAATGTCCAGCATTCATCCCTGCAGCACCATCCAGGACAACTCCAAATCCTGAAAATGCCCCTACATCATAACTCTTCTTCCCTCTCCCTAACATCAGCAGTGACCGTGGTCACTTTCTCCATATCAATGCGACAATTTCTTCCATTAATAATCACAATAGTTCCACAGCAGAACACCAGTATGTCCACTCTAATCCTTACTCCATTCCTCCATCCTGTGGACCCCTGGAAGGTTATGTCCAGTCTCCCTCTACATGAATAGGAGGCTTAGATTCCACATGGATGATGGATGCAATTCTCTTGCTTGCATTTGTAGGTACTCTTGGCTCTCTGGTGTGGTGGTTGACCTTCTTCACCTCCCTGTTAGCTAGTCAGGGAAGTCTAATAAACCAGAGGGTAGGAGTTGCAAGTCTGCTGAGGTTCAGGGCCAGGTTGTCACATGGACAGTCCAGAGATTCAGGTCTTCTGAGCATACACAAACCCCAGCACAAACCACAGGTCTGGTAAAAGTAACAGAAGAGTCAGGTGTAGAAAGGCCATATCTGAGTCCAACTCCATCACATTCTGGAACACAAACTCCAAAGTAGGGTCAATTGAAATGGCACTGAACTCCAGAGTCATCTGCCATGACCATAGAACCTGTGGGTCTCTGTAGCCCTCAGAAGAACCAGTACCTGGGTTTCTATCTACTTTGACTGCTTCTGGTACACTGCTGAAGCGTGTGTAAACATCACCTCTCTGATGATCTCCTGACTCTCTTTTGGAGGCTCATAGCCATATAAACTCATTTGTCCTTTCCATTTTCCCCTTTTGTCTAAAGTCAAAAAGCAGTTTTTAAAACCTGATATTACATGTAGGCTTAGTTATTCTTCTGGTCTGAGTTGACCCTTTCTTTCAAGGTCTTTTTCTAGTTACATCATCAGCTGGTGCTTGGTAGTAATCACTCAGCAACAGGGAGGCTCATCCCGGGGAGTCATGTCCCACACTGGGCAGAAAGTAATGCATTTACATGCTGAGTTTGGCTTACAGAGTTGTCACATTTGAACAACATGGATGCTCTCAGGAGTTAACTCTTATGCATCCTGCAGCTCTAGGCCTAGTTCATATTTCAGGCACACAGGCTCATAATTGTAGCCATCAGTATCAAGCACTCATTGTTGTACCATCCATCTTTATTGGTCTTAGCCATTGCACTTGGGGGATTGTTGCTCTCCCATTGGGGAATGTGATAGAGCTCCCCTAGTTAGGAACTCAGCACTCCCTCATTTTTAACTGAAATGAGTGTGAAAATATCCAAACAT
This sequence comes from Dasypus novemcinctus, assembly GCF_030445035.2. Lineage (NCBI taxonomy): Eukaryota > Metazoa > Chordata > Mammalia > Cingulata > Dasypodidae > Dasypus > Dasypus novemcinctus. Next base: position 82,676,895 of record NC_080690.1, on the reverse strand, counting down.
TTTTACATACCCTATATACATGCCCTGGAGAACTCCCTCCCTACCATGTGCCCCCTATCAGTAGCACCCCAAACCTGTGTTCCTCCCCTGCCATTGTTGAACCTCTCTGTAGTTCAGAACTTCTTTAAAAAGGAAGCCTAATACATTATCAAGTTACATTAGTAGTAAAATGGAATATAGTGATAGGTTTAAAGGTTAGATATAGAATATATACTAATTTAGAAAAATTTAATAAAGGAAAAACAAATTGGGGTATCAAAAAATGAAAAAAATGAAAAAGCTTTGTTTTTGACATTTTGCCTTTCATTACTGCTGTAGGTGTTGTCCTATATGTACAGTGGCAAAGCAATTTCTTTCATTTCTTCCTCAGTGTCTACATCCTTTCTTTTTTTTCCTAATTATTAAGTTTGCCTTCACATAAGTTTTAGATCACAGTAATGCACATATACAATATACAGTGCTCTCATGTATCCAACATCAAACCCTTTGTCCCTTCCCCAGCAATGATCTTTTTACATGTTCATATTATATTTCCTGAAGCTGATGTACAGATATTGAAACAATGGCTTTCAATCATGATTCCCTTTGGTTTTACTTTATGGTTTATGTTTTAGACTATACAATTTTCTAAATTTTTAGTTATCTTATGTTTTACATTATGGCTTACATTTTATCCCATAGTCTTTTATACATTTTTGTTGTAATTTAACATGTCCTGTATCCATCATTGCATGATATTGTGGAACACATTTTCCCAAGGTTACACTTATTCCATATATTTAATACCTCTCTCTCCCTCCACTCAGGGCCCACAGTGACAATCGATCTTCATTACTTCAAGGGACATATTCACATATACTTGCAACAATGTTGAGGGCTTGACATACTCAACTGCCCTAACCCATTGGGAGCAAACAATTTTCTCAAGAGATACACTTCCCTCTGTTTGAGAACATCAGGACTCCTCAGGATGTGAATATACCTTCACTCTCAATGTATGGGTCTTCACCCAATGATATAACCCACTATGACAAAATGAGCACTCATATGCTCCCTAGAAGCTTGCCCTATGTCAGATGCCCCCACCCTAAAGCTTCTTAAACACATAACATTCCATATTATATTTTCTAAAAGTTTTGTCTACATTATAATTTCAACCACATACCTGACAATCTCCTATGTTCAAGTGTTCCCCCCACATTTCCCCAATTTCTCGGGCCATCTGACCCATTGTTCCTTCTTTAGGCCCCCACAAGCCCACAAAGTCCCACCCAAAGTTATCCCTATGCCCCCATTTTTCCCTTCCCTGTACAAATACTTGCCTCCAGTTATCATATATTTCAGCTATGTAGATGTCAGCTCTCAACCTTCCTCTACCCTCAACTTCCTTTAAGCCGATCATCCATTGTTTACCTCTCTTAGACAGCTTGGTTTACTTATTTCATATCAGAGAGGTTACATAGTATTTGTCCTTCAATGCCAGGGTTGTTTCACTCAACATAAGGTTCTCAAGGTTCATCCATGTTATCACATGAGTTTGTACTGTATTTGTTCTTACAGCTGAGTAGTATTCCATTGTATGTATATACCACATTTTGTTTATCCATTCATCTGTTGATGGACATTTGGATTGATTCCAATTCTGGCAATAGTGAATAGTGCTGCTACGAACATTGTTGTGCATATATCGGTTTGTGTCTTTGTTTTCAGTTCTTCTGGGTATATACCCAGGAGTGAAATTTCTGGGTCATATGGCAAATCTATAGCTAGTTTCTGGAGAAATCACCAAACTGTCCTCCAAAACAGCTGGATCCTTCTGCATTTCCACCAGCAGTGGATGAGTGCTCCCATTCCTCCACTCCTCTCCAGTACTTGTAGTCTTCTGATTTTTTTATAGCAGCCAGTCTTATGGGAGTAAGATGGTATCTCACTGTAGTTTTAATTTGCATTTCCTGTAGCTAGTGATGTTGACCATTTTTTCATGTGTTTTTTAACCATTTGTATATCTTCTTTGGAGAAGTGACTGTTCAAATCATTTTGCCATTTTTTATGTGGGTTGTTTGTCTTTTTATTTTTGAGATATGGGAGTTCTTTATATATGCAGGATATAAGTCTCCTATCAGATATATGGTTACCAAATATTTTCTCCCATTGTGTAGGCTCTCTTTTCACTTTCTTGGCAAACTCCTTTGAGGTGCAAAAGGCCTTAATTTTGAGGAAGTCCCATTTATCTATTTGTTCTTTGGCTGCTCGTGCTTTTGGTGTGAAGTTTATGAAGCCATTTCCTATTACAAGGTCCTGTAGATGCTTCCCTTCTTTGCTTTCCAAGGTCTTTACTGTCTTGGCTCTTATGTTTAGGTCTTTGATCCATTTTGAGTTGATTTTTGTATAAGGTGTGAATTGGTAATCCTCTTTCATTCTTTTACTTATGGATATCCAGTTCTCCAGGCATGGTTTGCTGAAGAGTTCATTCTCTCCCAGTTGAGAGGGTTTGGTGGCCTTGTGCAATACCATATAGTTGAATATATGGGGATCTATTTCAGAATTCTCAGTTCAGTTCCATTGGTCAGTGTGTCTATCCTTGTGCCATACCATGCTCTTTTCACTATTGTAACTTTATAGTATGTTTTAAAGTCAGGTAGTATGATTCCTTCAATTACATTTTTCTTTTTCAATGTCTTTGGCTATTTGTGGTCTCTTTCCTTTCCAAGTAAATGTCATCGTTAGTTTCTCTAGATCATTAAAGAATGCTGTGTTGATTTTTATTGGAATTGCATTGAATCTGTAGATCAATTTTAGTAGGATAGACATCTTAATAATATTTAGTCTTCTTATCTATGAACAGGGAATATTCTTCCATTTATTTAGGTCTTCTTTGATTTCCTTGAACAGTGTTGGGTAGTTTTCTGTGTATAAGTCTTTTACATCTTTAGTTAAATTTATTCCTAGGTATTTGATTTTTTAAATTACTATTGTAAATTGTATTTGTTTCTTGATTTGAGCAGCAATAAGAAACTAGTACACTGGTCAACACATTTGATAAGAAATGGCATTAGAGTTTAAATTCACACTTGTCTTATTTTGAGTGAGGTATAGTACCTTTGCAAATGTTTATCACATACTGTTTCAATGTTTATAGCTTAATTTTGCTTGAAAATAGTACAGGGTACTAAGGCAGGGGATAAATAGGATGATTAGAAAAACCTAGTTGATAATTAATTGAAAAGCATTGAAGCTGGGCCATGAGTCTTTAGCAGAGGGATCATTAAGCCATTGTTTCGACAGCTGACTACTGTATTAGTCAAAGTTCTCTAGGGAAAGAGAATCAACAGGAGATATCTGTCAATAGTGCATAATTTTAGAAGAGTCTTTCACAAAGCCATGGGGATGCACAAGTCCAGGTTCCAGCTGCCACCAGGGACTCCAATGAAAGTCCAATGATATTTCCTTTCAAGTACCAGGAGAATTTGGCTCTCCAAAGAAGAGCTGGGATATTCTCTCTCAATGCTAGAATCATTTCGCCTTTTAAGGCATTCAGCTGATTGGGTTAAGCATCATTCATTGCTAATGGCAATCTCCTGCATTGATGTAACTGTAATCAGCTATCTATGATTTACCATTGTAGTAAAGTCAATGGTGACTAAAGTTCATAAATGCCTTTGTATTACAATTAGCCTCATGCTTGCTTGACTAACCAATTTCACACAATTACATGGCTCAGTTGACACAATAATCTGACCATCATAATTATATTTTATGCTTTCCATTAAAATGCCATACATTAGCATCTGAAATGCTTGAAAAGATGAGAGTCTGGGCAGAGAAAGCTAACAATTGATTTTACTGCAGCAGCTGGGTCAACAGAAGTATTGACAGTTACAAAAAGCATAGTGCATTTGTTTCTTGTCATCATAGTTTAGATTAAAAATATTTAAGTCTTTTTCTTTGAGATAAATAGGTTCACATGCACTTGTAAAAAAGACTAGAGAGGGAAGCAGATGTGGTTCAAGTGATGGGGCTTCTGCCTACCATATGGGAGGATCTGCACTCAATCCCTGGGCCCTCCTGGGGAAAAAGAAAAAGATAAAGAGTGCCTGCATAGCAAGCCATTGCCCAGGTAGTGAGCCAGTGCCTGTGCAGCAGCCAGTGACTGCACAAGTGAGTCACACAGTAAGATGATGACACAACAAAAGAGAGACAAAGGGAGAGTCAAGGTGAAGAGAAGTAGAAACCAGGAGAAGAGGTGGAGCAGCTGACAGGGACCCTCTCTTCCCATCAGAAGTCCCCAGGTTCACCTGGTGAATCCTAGAGGAGAAAAAGTGAAAAAGAGCAGACAAAAAGAAATAGAAACAGAAGATCACACAGCAAATGGACACAGACAGCAAAAAAACAGCAGGGGAGGGGGAGGAGAAAGGGAAGGGGTAAAATAAATAAATAAATCTTTAAAGAAAGAAAGAAAGAAAGACTAGAGAAAGATCTGGGTACCCTTTACATGACTTTTCCCAGTGGTAACATCTTGTAAAACTATAGTATATTATCATATCTAGGAACTTGGCATTGATACCATCACCTGATCTCATTCAGACTACCCCAGATTTCCTCATGTGTATATATTTACTTTCGTGTAGTTTTTTCACATATGCAGATTCAGGAACCCACCATCACAGTTTAACTACAGAACAGCCCCATCACTACAGGGATCCTTCAGGGTGCCCTTAAATGTCCACAGCCACCTCCCTCCCTGCAGTCCTTGGCAACAGGCAGCTGTTCCTCTCTCCTGCTCAACAGCTATCATCTGGATCCTCTATGAATGGCAGGTAAGACCTTTCAAAGGACTCAGTCACATTCCTAGGCTTTGTTTCCTCCAGCTCCCCCTGCTAATGTGGGTAAATGAGTTCAAAGTTTCCTTAAGCAAGGGCAGGAGACAGTCCTCATGTGGGATAATCTGGATAAAATCTTTTTCTCATTTGTTTTGGCTGAAAGAGAGATGCATATGCACCTAAGGGAGATAGAAGCAAAAGCTGGAGATATTGGGGTTCTTCCTGATTCTTACAGCAATGTCCTTTTGAGCAGGTGGATATTCCATGGCAGAAATTAGAATAAAATGCTGGAGAAGTGACTATAGGATTTTTGGTAACAGTTGAGGTGAACTTCATGTCAAGGACAAAAGAAATGTGGTCTTTCCGGTGCTTAGCATATGCAGCTTCAGTCAAGTGTAAACAAAGAGAAACCTGCAAAAAAGACAGGAATGGAGACTAGAGGGCTCAGTAGTTGTAACAGAAAGTGCACTGGTCGGAAAGGAAAAGATTTTGCTTGAGCAGGAGGACAAACCATGAGAAAGCAATATCCTGGAATTTGAAAAGCTGCAGGGAAGCTCCACAGAGAATAAACTGGAGGGGTCCAAAGAGAGGAACAGGAAGGACATAGTCTGCTGCATGAAGCAGGCGAGAGTTGGCTTAATGCCATGCAACCCACAAAAATCTGTTCTTAATCTTAATACATTCCTGTGGGTGAGAACCCCTCTTATATAGGACCTTTTGTTGAGGTTACTTAAGTTAAGGTGTGGCCAATGGGTCAGGAAGGGCCTTAATCCTACTCCTAGAGTCCTTTATAACCAGAATGAAATTCAGACACATAGAGAGAAAGCTACAAGAAAATGTCCAAGTCAGTGGAAGCTGGCGAAGCCAGGAGAGGCTGCCATGTGACAGAAATGTCAAGGAGAAGCATTGCCAGTCACCACACCCAGAATGCACCAGTCTTCCATGAGAAAGCATCGTCTTGGTGATGATGCCTTGATTTAAAACTTCTGGCCTCAAAACTGTGAGCCAATAAATTCCCACTGTTTAAGCCTATCAGCACATGGTATTTGTCTTAACAGGCAGACAATAAAAACAGATAGTGCAAATGAAATCAGAGGTCAATCATGTGATTTAAATCTAAGGTAATACAGATGACATATCCATTATGTTGCATATACCCTTCCAGGTAAAAGGCACACAGTCATGAAAACCCACAGACTCTGAGGTGAGTTCAAAGAGATGCCATTCTAATACAGAGAGACAAAGGAAGATCAACCAATATGCTTGCTGATGAAATGTGTCCAAGGAAAAGAAATGAAGTGAAGGATTAGAGAGAGGAATACTTTTGTTAGAATGCTATGGGGTGCTTCTCTGGTAAGAGGATATTTCTCCTGAGATGTATAAGGGTAATTAATAAAAATATATGGATTTATTATCAACTGATAGAGGAAAGGGGAAGGTGAAAGATGAATGAATAAACATTGAAGTCTAGCAATTATGGGCAGAGAAGGCATAAAGAGGAAATCCAAGGAATAGCTGGTATTCAGAATATAGAGATCTACAGAGCGGGTGTAGTGGAAGAACATGAGTATCCATGTGACTGAAAAGAGTAATTGGAAAACCTGAGGGGGCAGAGTGTGTAGACTAAGGTGGGTGGTACTAGAGACTTATGGACATCAAGGTTGGAGGGCAATATGGGTATTTACCCTGAGACAGTGTTACTTGGATTTGAGGTGCAGGATTTCCACCATTCCATAGAGAATAGTATTTTGAGACACACTCACCATTTCCATGAAGGAACCATAGAAAGGATTGTTCAAATGACTCGGTAGATTGTACAATCTTCATTCATTTCCAAAAAAAAAAAATAATAACCAGAAGTAATAGTATCTCTGGGATTTCTGATTATGTAAATACTATAAGTGGAAAAGAAAAAAAAAGTGAGAAATAAATGGATCTGATTCTCTTGCTCCTAGATCTTAGAAAATGGCAAAACAGCTGTTTCCCATTAAAACATGTGGCTACATGTTAATGTTCTTCCATTCATCCATTCAGCAACATTTGTTGAGGCCCTACTGTATGGTACAAATTATGCACATACTCTAGATGGAGCAGTGAACAAGACATGGATTGTTTCTGCCCTCAAGGCCATTTCAGTACAAGCCAAGGCAAGAACTCTCAGTACGTTGAAGGAAAAATGATGTTATGCTATATTGGTGCCACTATGTAAGCTGACCTGGGGTGTGAATCAGGAGTGCTTAGTTTTGCTGGGACTCTGTCCCTGACTCGCTCCCTAATCAGAGCTATTCCAGACATTTCATGCTCCAGGTCCAGCTTCTTTACCTATAAGTGTTTACTAAATCAGCATTTCCCAGCATGAATCAGACAAATGTTAATGGCTAACAGTGTACAAATTTCCTATTTATTATAAAATTCAAAATGGTGGGATTAACAATTTCATTATGCTGCTGTAGATTGGGAAACCTCAGAGAAAAATGGTATCACTAAACCTGAAAATGCTCTAGGATCTGCTAGAGGAAGTTCTGATCACCTGCCTGCCCCATAGCTGTACCTGGACATGCCCTGAGTCCCGAGTCTTTAGTTATGTGACTTTTCTAGGTGAGTTCCCTTCTCTGAGCCTTAGTTTCTTCTTTTCTATTATGGTAATAACAATTTGGTAATTGTTATAATCAGGACAATATAAAAAGTTACAATAACTATTAGCACTTGCTGAGAATACACCATATGTCAGCAACCAACCATTGCAGCACTTTATCTGGAGTAGAATAGTATTTTTATGAGAGGACAAGCAAAACAGCATAGTATTTTATGTTAAAAAATTTGCTTGAAATTTGCACATTTGAAAATGGAAGAGGTGTGATTTTACCATGGGAGGGTCTGCCTTATGTGACAGCATTCCCTTTATTATCATATTTTAGTGAAGTATAAAAAATGTACAAAAGATAACTTTAGGGTTTGGTAAAATGATGACCACGCCAACATGAGGAGGAAAACATTGGTGGTATCACCCTACCTGTGTGCCTCATGGTTTCCCCATCCCTTTGGCCACACTCAGAAATGTTTTATTTTTAAATTACTTCTAAATGTGTGAGTTGTTTCCAAATACCAATTCATGTATGCTTTATAATAAAAATATATCAATAAATTATATCTGCTATATGTAAATACATATTTATATAGGATATATCCTGGATTGACATATACAGTGTTTTTCTGTTTATGGTATATAAATAGTATATGAATTATATGCACTATAAAAATTTAAGTACTCATATTCTACATGCAAAATGTATGCATGTGTCAATAGTTACATAATTATACAATTATATATAGTGTATAGGTATATAACATAGTATAGTGTATGTTAAATTTGAACTAATGTACACATTACATGTATATGTAAATATGCATATCAAGTATAACAAAATACTGCAGTACATATATTACTATATGTCTGTTTTTTAAAGGTACAAACATCATTTATTTGTAATATACATATTTACATATATGTAATAAACATAAATGTGTTTATATAAAATTTTAGATAGCACAAATAATTTTACATGTGGTTCATATATTTACATATACACATAACTATTTTATGTAATATTACAGATAATACTTATGATATAGGTTCTGTAAGTACATATTTATACAGTATATATAACCATATATTTGTACAATACATATATTCATATGGTTGGAGAAAATACAGTGCTTACTGGGACAAGGAGACTGACTATAGACAAAGAAAGATTTATTGAGAAGTTCTTCTAATGGAGAAGGTCTGAAGAACAGACTTCAGTCCCCCCACCTGCCTGGTTGGTGTTTGAAGAGAGATTTCAGCCTACTCCTGGAAAGGGGGGACTTGAATTTATACAGAACTTTTGTAGGCAGGGGAATGATAGTTGGTGGGAGGGGGTTGAGGGTTCGAGTGAAGTACAGGGGCTAATGGGAAGCCCTTGAGGTGGAACTTTTCCTGATAGTGACTAGAAGATAGTGGGTTAGGGAGTTATGGTTTTTTGGAATGCTGCAGGAGCAGATGTTTCTTTGTTTTGTATGAATTTTATCTCTGATATGCAGGCTTTCATTTTCCTTTACTCCCTTCTCTATGTGGTTTCTTTATTTAAACTGTGGGGAAGTGCCATGCCCTTGGACATGTAAGCTTATGGAGGATGGGATTAGCCTTTCCCCAATACATATCAGGGGAAACTGAGGTACAGCTTGTTAATTATTGCAAACCTCTAACATTTCTAACTTTTTGTTTATGTGTATATTTACAGGGGGACCTGGGTATTGGGGTATAAGGTACTGGGCAGGATGGGAGGATGAGGGGATTGGGGGAATTGGTTTGGTCTGGCTACTTCCTGCTGTCAAGTGGCAGAGAAAAGAAGTTCTCTTCCATGCTGAATAGTTGGCTGTGGTTTCAGGTCCCACAAGGGTTGATTTTGTTTATGCAGCAGAAAGATGCTATTTATGTATTCCTGGGATATTGACTGTACAGTTCAGTGTACGAATTGGACAAGAAGCTGTAAGAGACAAGGACCAAAAAGAAGCAGTAGCAATACTATTAATAATGGTGCTATAATGGGTACAAAGATTGATTTTAAGGGTGACGAAAAATAAAAAAGGGATGAGGATAGCCATGACTGATTTCTATAGTTATTTTTAGGGCACTACAGATACTTTGCGTGATTTGTGAAGTAAAACCTGTTCTGATGTCTGACTGCAGGGAAGAGGGAAGGCCAAATCTGGGAATGATTTCTGTTAATAGGATTTTAACAACAATGTCTGCCCCTTCTGAGTTTACTGGGAATGCTTCAAACCACTCAGAAAAGGTGTTTATAAGGATTAAGAGATACTTAATTTTTTTTTTGGTGGCATGTGAGTGAGGTTTAATTGTTAATTTTGTTCCAGTTTGGAGCTTTTATACTGGTGTGTTTTAAAAGAGAGAGAAGTAGAATTTCTGTGGATATTAGTTTGTTGGCAAAGAGAACAGTTTTTTGTAATTATTTTTTTCATTTTTTTTGCAGTAATTTTATTTAATACATAGATATTTAAAATATATTGACAGTAATCTATTTATCTGAAAATCATTTGGTATAATTTTGATCAGGACATTTTTCAATCTGGACCCAGAAATTTGCTCCTGGCTTTCCTGAATTTTTGCTTGTTCAGTGTAATTGTTTTTTTTTTATTTTGTAAATGTTCTTTTAAATGTTACATTCAATTTTGTAATTATTTTTAAGAGTTTTGAGAGCTTAGGCCAATGTAGAGAATTAGATTGGAGTAATGAGAGTGGTTTGTGTTTTACATGTAATGATTGTATAAAGAAGTGAGAATGTTATGTTTTTGTAATTCAGGTAAAAAGGATTTTTCCGTCTTTTATGAACCATTCTTTGATTTACTGTGTTTTAATAAGGGAAAGTTTTGAGATTTTATTCAGGTGTATGGGGATGCAGGATATGGGAGTGTTGGGAGAATGGGTGTGACAGTGGTGTGCACTTAAGTAGGGTTTGGTAACCTGTGCTTTGGCTTCAGCACTGGCTCAATTATTGCCAACAGATATGGAGGAATTTGATTTTTGGTGCCCTTTGCAGTGAATTATAGCAGCTTGGGTGGGAAGCAATGCCGCATTGAATAATTGTAGTATGAGATCTTTATTTACAATGGAGGCTCTGTTAGAATTTAGGAACCTTCTCTTCCACCAGATGGGGGTGTGTGAGTGTAGGATGTGGTATGAATATTTGGAGTCAGTGCAGATGTTTAGGGCTTGCCCTTTGCCTCTGCCTAGTGTTCTGGTAAGGGCTATAGCTCAGCTTGTGAGGTTGTTCCAGGTGGGAGGGGACCTGATTCAGTGGTGTCAATCAAGGTAACAATAGCGTATCTGGCCTGGGTAGAATTGTTAAGTTTAGTGGAGCTGCCATCAATAAACCATGTGTGAGTAGGATTAGGAAGAGGAGTAGGTGAAATATTGGGAAGAGGTTTAGCAAGGAGATCAAGCACATCACCATAATTATGAGTGTAATCTGTGTTCAGTGTTTTCAGGGATGGGTTTGGATCAATGGGGAGGAGGATGGCAGGACTGAGAGGAGGACAACAGTGTAAGAAGATGCCAGGATTTTGTAGAAGAGTTGAATGAAGAGTTTGTAGACAGGTAGAGGAGATAGACACAGCAGCTTTGTGAGTTAAAAGAAGAGATATGGAATGCGAGGAAAAAACATTAAGTTGATTTATTGGGGATAGTTTAAAACTTTTTTGAACTAGGAGAGAAGCCACAGAAAGGACTTTGAGGCAGGTGGGCCAGCCTAGAGTTACGGGATTTAGCATTTTGGAGAAATAGGCAATGATTTGATTATCAGGGCCATATGGCTGCATTAAGATTTTTAGCACATATTTTTGTTTGGCATTTATGTAGAGAGAGAAAGGTTTGGAGGGATTGGGGAGAGCTAGAGCAGGTGCAGTTAATAGGGCTTTTTTAAGCTGACTGAAGGGAGATTTGAATGATAGGGGGAGATTAAGTGGCTCATATAAGTTGCCAGAAGCAGCTTGGTAAAGGGGTTTAGATATAGGTTTAAGGTTTGAAATCTAGAGATGGAAAAAATTGACAAGCCCTAGGAAAGAAAGAAGGTCTGCTTTAGTCTGTGCAAGAGGATAGCTTTTGATGAGCTGGATTTGGTCTGCAGTTAGATGTTTATGTGAGGTGGAAAGGTGGAGCCCTAGATAGGTTACTTCATATTTTAAAAATTGTCCTCTGTTTGGGGAAACCCGATATTCCTTATAACAGAAAGTTAAGCAGGGTGATAGTGTGGGTTATAGAGGTTTGTAAGGAGGGGCTACAAAGGAGGAGGCTATTGACATATTGGAGAAGAGTACTGGAGGGGAGTTGAAGATTAGAGAGATCTTGGTTTAGGGTCTGTCTAAAGATATGGGGATTATTTCTAAAGCCCTGGGGAAGAACTGTCCATGTTAATTGTCGGGGATTTAGAGGGTTTTCAGGATTTGTCCATGTAAAGACAAAAATGTTTGGGGAAGTTTCGTTTAGGGGAATAGTGAAAAATGCATCTTTGAGTTAATTACAGTATAGTGTGTAGTTTGAAGGGGTATGTGGGACAGAAGACTGTATGGGGAACAATAGGCTGTGTGGTTTCATTAATAGTTCTAAGGTTTTGCAACAAGATGATAGCCTCCATTGTTTATTTTTTTTTTACTGCTAGAATTGGAGTATTGAAGGGTGAGGTAGTTGGACACTGAAGACCAGCATTACAGAGTTTGTTAACGGTAGGTTTTAAGCTTTGTCAGACAGTGATGGATAGGGGATACTGAGGAATATTTGTAAAAGATGAGGGTTTTTTAAGACTATTTTGGCAGGGGGATGGTGTGATGTGACGGAAGGGGTGCTGGTATTCCAGACCTGGGGATGAACTTCTGTTTGTAGTATAGGGGGGATGTCAGCAGGGGCTTGGGAGGGGGAGGATGTGGTAGATATTAGGAGAAGGAAGCTGGTTTGGGAGGATGGGAGCATAAAGGAAATGGAGGAGTGAAGTTTAGACAGTATATCACAGCCTAGATGGGGGGAGGGGCAGGGATGGATTATGAGGAATTGGGGGGAAAATGTATGATTTTTTATTGAGCATATGAGTGATTTGGTAATTAAAGGAGAAGGGATGTCAGCTCCCACAATAGAGATAGAGGAAGTAGATAAAGGTCCTGAATGTTCTAGGAGGACTGAATATGTGGCCCTCGTGTCAATTAAAAAGGAGAATGACTTACCTCCAATCTTGATGATAACTCTCAGTTCCAACTTACTGATGGATCTGTGGAACCATTCCGAACCCAGGACCCATCAATCATTTTTGTTAGTCTGAGAAGGTCTGGAAAGGAAGATTTTGGCTCCAGATCTGTAGAGTGTGCTGGAGGAACATTCCTGGAAACGGTTTTCAGGACAGTCCGACTTCCAATGACCCTTGTGCTGACACACTGGGCAAGGCAAGGATGGGGGCCTTGGATTAGGGCAGGGACGTGCCCAGTGCCTGCCCTTTTTACATTTGAAACAGGGTCCAGGTGGTGGCAAAGGGGAGGAAGAGGGAGGGGGTTTTTGAGAACTTCTCTTGAGGGCAGCAGCAAGGAGGGAGCCTTTAGCCTGATCTCACTTAAGCTTTTCCAATTGACTTCCTCCTCTCTATTGTTAAGGACCTTGAAGGCAGCTTTAATTAGTTTTTTCTGAAGGGTTTTAGGGCCATCTTCTAACTTTTATAGTTTTTTTCTAATATCGGGATAAGATTGGGTAAATGAAGTGGGTGTGTAAATATAGTTGACCAGAGTTTGAGTCAGGATTTAAATTAGTACCTTTAAGGAGAGACTCGGTTAATCTATTCATGAAGTCAGCTGGATTTTTATCAGGTTTCTGTGAGATTTTTAAAATTTTATCATAATTAATTGCCTTAAGAGCAGCCTTTTTATGCTTTCTATTATGCAGGTTAAGAAATGGGCTCTACGAGCAAGGTCTGTGGAGTCTGGTTGGTAATCTTAGGAGGAGTTAGTGGTGGGAACTGCTGTGGGACCCACTGGATGCCTATTGGGATCCTGGGTATGCATGGAGTCTGTGAAAGTAGTAACTGCAGCCCAAATGCATTTGTTTTTTTCTGGAGTTGTGGAGGAGGTAAGGATAACGTATGTGCCCTGATATGTGACGTCATATGCATAACCTGTGGGGAAGCGCCATGCCCTTGGACATGTAGGCTTACCGGGGATGGGGTTAGCCTTTTCACGGTGCATATCAAGGGAAGCTGAACTACAGCTTGTTAATTATTGCAAGTCTCTAACACCTACTCATGTTGCAAAGCATTTTTTAACTATTTTCATGAGTAAACCTATATATTGTTAAAATCCCTACAGCCTTTTTATATTTAAGTAACTGTGACCAAGAAAGGTGACTAGTCCCCAGGGGCTTGCAGAGGGCATTGCAACCAGCCAGCCAACAGCCCTGAGTGATTGTTGTTGAAGGGGTGAAAGAGGGAAGGGGGGTTGTCTTTCAGAATCTCTTCTCTGCTGGTTTCCTCCCCTCCCTCTGCCTCTCCCTCTCTCCCTCTCTTTCCCTTGCCCTCTCTCTCCCTTTCTCTGTCTCCCTCTTTCTCTCTCCCTCTCCATATCCATCTTCCTGTCCCTCTCCCTTTCCCTCTCTACCCCCCTCACCCTCCCTCCTGCCCTCTCCCCTTCTCTCATGTTTTCAGGAAAGAACCACATTCACATGGAGAGGACCTGGCCTACAACTAGGCTTTTGACCTTGAGGAGTTTAGAAAAATTACCTATCAGTGTGGCTGATGGAAAGATGAGATGGGGAGTCTCCGGGTCCAATGGGATTTTTGTTGCAAATGAGTGGAGGAGAGATTTTGCCTATTTTTGTGAAAGCATAAGGCAGAATCATTTGCATTTAAGCTTCTAGCATTAAAAGTTCCTCAAGGATTATTGTTTCCTAAATATTCCTTCTTCTTCAACTTTATTATCTTGTGATACTACCCAGGTGCTGAAATCTCTTCAAATAATCAGTTTACCTCACAATAATCTCCAACCTCAATCCTCTCTCTTCATCCCATTGAGAAATAGTAATGAAATAGGATTTCTTCTTCTGACATGATGGAGGATCGGTTACTAAACTAATCCTCCTGCCACAGAAAACTATAAAACTAAGTACAGTATTTCAGGCAACAGTTTTGAGGCAGTTGCCAAGAGGCTGAGCAGGTTTGTATTCACAGGAGCAGGGAACTAACAAATTGAGAGCCATGGACTCCCCATTCTCTGTTGGGGACAATTTCTCAAATGCAGTGGAGGGAGCTGCAATGTGAGCTCAGTCATGCTGAGGCAAGGTGGCAGAGGTCATGGCTTGGGGCCAATGGAGTGTCTGAAATGGACAGGATGGGACCCCAGAAAGGGGGCCAGTGTAGAGAGATGGAACCTGGAACGTCTGCCAGCACACCCCATAAACTGAGGCACACAGCTGGGCTCCAGGCATGTCACAAGGTCACTGGACACTCACCAAGATGGCAGCTGCCCTTAACTCATCAACACCCCTGCATCCAGGGAGGCACCCAGGCAGCCAGAGAAAGACACTAACATTTTGTACATTGTGAAAAAGGTGAGAATTCCCCCTGGCATCTTATCAGAAAAAATATAGGCCCAAAGAAAGCTGAAAGCAGATTTTAAAGTGCTGGAAGGGAAAAAATTTAAAAAAAAAAACAACCACAGGCATGCATGCACAACTATTAGCCTTGAATCATTTATCCATGAAAGCTTAGAATTAATTCCTAGCAGCTCTACCCTACCCTAAAACATGCTTGGGGAGTGGGGCACATGGGAACCTCCTATATATTTTTTAAGGTAACATTTTGTGTGATCTCTGGGTCTTTTAAAAATCAATAAAAAAGATATTTTAAAAAATGCTAAACCAAGTCTCTCAGGATGAGTGAAAATGGTAACGCATCTCTAGGAAAGAATAAAGAGCCTCAGAAACAGTAACTGAGTAAATATAAAAGATAATATTTTCCCTCCTGTAATTCACTTAAAAGGCAGATAACTTTTTACAGCAAATTAGCTGCATAGTGAAGAAGTCTTTAGCATCTGTCATCTCAGGGGCACATGGTGATATGGGCTATGTGTGGAGGGCTGCATATTTTTTCATGAATAGCCTGGGCTGTGTACATCAAACAATAAGAACTGCAGCCCCATCTTTCATAACCATGCCAACCAATCCAGTCCTGGAAAGTCAGTTAAGTAATATAGGTTCTATAGACTTCAGATATTCAGGGAGAATGCAAAGTAAATATGTTAATTCAAGCTTATTGGGAATGTGGGAAATATGTGTTAATTCAAGTTTATCTAGTACTCAAACAAAGCAGCATTTCACTCCCAACTCCTATTCCTCTGTATAAAAGGAACTCAGAAATCCTATTCAGGGCTTGGGTTTTTGAACAGAAAAATTCCCAAGCCTGACCAGAGGTTAATAAATTTCCCTTCCCAAAATTATTACTGAGTCCTGCCATTCCATATGGGTTCACTGAATCTCTCTGCTGCCACAACAATGGCACAGCTGCTACACTCCACCTCATTATGTCCCCAGGTTGTTCCCACCTCAGAAGATCCCAAGCTCCAGTCACACCAGTTCAACACCCCAGCTTTCCCTTGCTCAGAGCCTAAATGAAGGACCAAAGCCTCATCCATACTCCACCTGCAAACCCCTGCCCTCCTGGGGAGGCCCAATGCCTTCCTGATATTTCCCTCCCTGCCTCAACCTCTAAATATCTTTATGATGTTTTTAAAAATAGGTCTTATTTCTTGAGCATGTGCTGGGTTCAGATACAATGCCAGGCAATCACTAAGCAGTATTATTGCTATGGAGTATCTAATTAAAGGTCTACCCATTGTCTTTTTCCAATTAATCCTTTAGTAGCTGCCTTGAGTTGACCTTGATTGGCACACTTTTTTCTTTTATGGAGCCTAATACATACTAGGTATATAATATCTAAATATGTAAAGAAAAAAATGCAGGAATGCATGCACAAAAGAATAAATGAATTCAGGAATGAATACTGCCATTTTGAGCTGCAAAGGCATTGCAGTATTGCTAATAAACAAAAGCTGGAAAGCAAAGATTGAAACCAGAATTTTCTGAAACAAACCCCCAATAGTTTTCCAGACGTTGGTCTTAGATAATTTTATTTAGTTTTGTTTTCTTTCATTCTTTTCTTCATGCAATATTTTCTCAAGTCTCTATCTTGTGCCAAACATTATCCCAGGTTAGTGTAAAATGGTAAAAAAAAAAAAAAAAAAGTAACAGAATTAACATGGCCTCCCTGCCTGTGGAGAAAATCAGTGAAATAAATGAGCCTGACAATAAACAAGCAGACATAGAGAAACATAGCACAACATTAACATAATATAGCACACTGTGGTTTTAGAATCTTTTGATAATACTTCTACTGCCACTTCATGTAAGATGGTTTAACGAGGGAGTTTCATGCAAGTTACTCAGTATCCTTGGTGTAACATGATTTCAACAATAATCTAAGAAGAATACACATCCCAATTTATTGCACCAGGATCACTCAGTGACCCTGTATGACCCAGAGTCGTACTTCAGAACTCCTGGAATAATGAATGAGGCTTGTGGAGGATTTTTTTTTGAAGGGGGGTGGTGGGAAACCATGGATTAAACCCAGGAACTCATACTGATGTGGGCTATGGGTGGGAGGCTCTTTGTCTCTTCAGAGATAACCTAAGCTGTCTGTCCTGACTTGTGGGTATGGGATGGTAAGAGGCTGCAGTCCTGCCCTTGGTGACAATGGCAAAGACTCCAGTCCCAGGAGGCAATTTAGCAGTGCAAACTATATACATACCAGTCAGTCCAGGGAAACTCTGATGGTGGTGATGCTGAAGCTTAAGGGAACTTGGGAACTTGGACTTGGCCTCGAATGGGAAATATAATATAGCCTGTGCATAAATTCAAAATCATCTAATTCTGTATCCAAGTGTGCCTAGTCTCTAGAAATCCAGTTAAGTGATATGTGCTTTGAATGTTCAGAAAGGATGTAAGACTAAATGTATATTCAAGGTTGCATCCAGATGGAATGTGGGCAAGATGCTAATTCAAGCTCACCTGAAATATGGGTGATATATTCATTCAAAACCTATCTGGTACTCAGGCAAAGACTTATAGTTTCCTTGATAAAAGCACCACTTGACTCCCCACCCTGTATAAAGGTATTGGAAAATCTTGTTTGAGGCTTGGGTTTGAAACAGAAAGCTCCCAAGTCTGGCCAGCTGTCAATAAATCATTTTTCCTTCTCAAAACCATTCCTGAGTCCTGGCCTTTCTATAAGTAAGTAATTGAACCTCTCTCAAATTCTACAACAATACATGGGAGTTAGGCATTCAACCACTGAGCTACATCTGCTCCCCATGTGGTGTTTTGATTGGGAAAGCCATGTCATGCATAGATGATATCATGATTAGAAACACAACTGGGTTTCATATGTGAGGAGAAAGCCATATTTCCTCTGAAATATAGGTTCTGATTTATAAACTACAAATGGGCAACTCAATGTTGGGGTGAGACCATGGTCATGTTACTAATGAAGGCAGTATTTTTGGAGCCACACAACAGAGATTACTTAGTGTCAAATACTATATTGTGGAATAAGGTTGTCTAATATGCTCATGTTAATGAACCTCATATTAAACTGGTCCCTAAAACATGGGCATTCAGAATGCCTGAGAAGGTCAGAGGGTCATTGCGCTTGTTCAATCACCTTGGCTTTGGAACTGAAGAATGACCTGGGGAAGAACTGAAAGGGCAGGTGGGAGGTATAGAAGTATGGGCCTTTTTCAGATGTACATTTCCTTATTTCTTCATATCCATCCACATTTCCTAGCCCCGGTGAGAAATCTCAGGTTGTTGTAGAATTTGAGAGAGGTTCAATAATTTGAGTATAGAAAGGCCAGGATTCAGGAATGATTTTGAGAAGGAAAAATGGTTTATTGATGGACGGCCAGACTCAGGAGCTTTCTGTTTCAATACCCAGCCAGGAACAAGATTTTTGAGTCCCTTTTATACAGAGTTTAGGAAAGGCCAAATGGTCCTTTTGTTTCAGTTCTCAATAGGCTTGAATTAGCATATATATCTTCCACATCTTAGGTAAGATTTTAGCATGGGCCTCAGACATTCTAGATAAGCTTTTAGCATATTTGGTTTGCATTTCCCCTGAATACTTAAATTTTTTAGACCTTGCATTGTTAAACTGTTTCCTGGGACTGGAGTCCTTGCCATGGTCACCAAGGGCAAGACTGCAGCCTTTTTATCATCTCACACCCTCAAGTCACAGATAGTTTAGGTTATCTCTGAAGAGACAAAGAGCCTCCCACCCATAGCCCACATCATTTCCCCCCTTTGCCAAAGTTTAACTTGCTAAGCTTTGGCATAATTATTTTGGAGCTATGAGGTGGATGGCTGTTTGTTGTTTTGATTGATTATTTATCAATCTTTAGTGTAGCATCCAGGACTGTTTTTAGAAGTTTAGAAGTTTTTATTCTGGACAGCAGAATCCTGGGGCAGGGCACCCCTGCAGACATCCTGGGGCCACTGGTGCTCACGTGGATTTCCAGTCAGGTTCCAGATCCATCTATTAATTTTGTTTTACGCTTAAAGAGTTTACACCTTTAATCTAAAAGGGATGCTGAAGGGAGATGATCTCTTTTCTGTAACTGCTTCCTGCTGGCCATGGGCTGTAGTCATTGCCTAACAAGGTGTAAACTTCTTATTTTAACTGGAGGAAGATGGATCCGGCATTCTGTACCAAGTTGGATGAAGTTTTCATATGGTTAATAAGATGTTCACTCTGAAAGAAACAAACTTAATTAAAAATTTGGAATACCCATTTTTAAAAGAGGACATTGGATTACAGAGGTAGACAAGGTTAGGTGCCTATAAAGATGGCACTCCTTAAAAGCTGGTGGGAACAGCATATATATATATATATATATATATATATTCTTTTTTAAGTTATTTATCTTTGGAGAGAAATTGCAACAGACACTTAGCTTTGTCTGAAGACACATTCCAAGCTGTTAGATGATTGGCACTCATTCGCTCTGTCAGATGCTCCTGGTGAACTGGCACTCCTTGGGTAACTGACTTCATTCAGGATTAGAACACTAAGTTGGAAATTCTCTTAGTTTTCAGCTGTGGGAGTGATCAGAACTACAGAATAAAAGTTTTTTACACCTTGGTTTTAACTGTACAATTTCTAGCAATTTTGACTTGTTCAATAGGTGACTCACCATCAGCAAGCAAGCCTCACCAGAATATAGCAAGTTGACTGAGCCTGACTGAGACTGCCATCCCATTCTACAGACATGTTTATTAACTGTTTAGAAAATGAATTCACTAGGAATTTAACATGTCTAATATACTTTTGCACTTGATCCAAAACAGAAAAGATAACATTATAATTATTAGGCATACATTTAGCACAGGATAAGAGTACAGCACTTAATATTAATTAATGAATTATTACTTAATGCAAAGGATTTAGAGTTGCAATTAATAGTTTTAAGTTTCAGGTTTGTAATACTTTAAATGTTATCTCTCCATGAGAGCAGGCCATAATGCCAATTGTGTTTAAGTTTCACTTACAGTACCCTGGTATCATGGCTCCACTTAGCATATTCTTCAATGCAGTGAGCAAGTCGCAGCATCCTTGAACTTAGAGAGATTTTCCAGTATTCTACTAGCCTGGTGCATAGTGCTCTCTGGCACTATGGAACAGTGCCAGTCTGGAGGCGATGTCCATTGTACACTTGGCTGTACCAACTCATTATTGGCTGCTGCAGGAGCTTGAAACTGCAATGTAGTTTCCATCAACTTCAGGAGCAGAACCAGAGGCTGATATAGCAAGTATTTTTAATTGAGGGGTCAGTAACCAGCCTAGCCAATAACTCACATGGAGAGGCCACCTGTAATGTATTCAAGGCCTGGTTTGAATGCACAAGAGTTTGACAATGTTAAAGTTTATTCCTTGTTTTATATATATTTTAAACAATTTAATGCAACACATATATCAAATGACTGTTTACTTACACAATTTTACTATGAAGATGACAGTAGGTACTTTAGTAATAGAGGAAAAAATTATTTTTCATTGTTAAAATGAAAACAGAAGATTTCCAATAGAATCAAGATAACTTTTTATTACCATTTACTTAAATATGTACTTTGTGGTGGCCTTCAGACAGGTTTTATTATCACGAAGTTATTTTTGCTACCAATACCAATCTAAGTTTTTAGTTAACAATGACTTCTAGAACTAGAACTATTTAAACATTTTCAGTTTGGAAGATGTTTTACAAACCCTTTATAATTGACTATAACTACATTGACTAGCCACCTCATGTTTAAATAAACTTATTAAATTACAATTATAACCGAAGAAATTTACTGTATTTATTTAAGAGAGCATATCTACAATCTTTTTCCTTTAGCCTAATTTCACCAATGTGAACTTAAATATTTTTCATTACTCTAAAGATATCATACATATGTTAATTTAGTTTATAAATTAACTATGGGAGATTACACTCAAGTTAAATAAAATCGAAACCATTATAGTTTATGCAAGGAATATTCTCTTTTTTCCCTTACAGGAAGCTAAAAACTTCTTTTCCTTGTTAAGTTATGAAAATGAGTAACTTAAAAGCATACTGACTACCAGGTTTTAAAACACATTACACAATTACTTAATTTGTTTAATCATAATCCAGGAAAGATCTCTCCATAGTTTTTATGGACTTTTCTTTATTTACTGAAATTTGTTAATAGAGCCACTAATTACTTTTATTTTGTTGGAAAGAAATCTTCTGGAAGAAAATAAGGCTCACCAGATTGTGGAGAAGAAAAGAATTTATTCTCAATCTTGCAAGAAGGGGCGCAGGCCAGATATGGCTGGCACCCCGAACAAAGAAAAATGACACAATTTATACCCCTAATGCCTAGCATGCAAGCTCC
Source organism: Dasypus novemcinctus (assembly GCF_030445035.2). Taxonomy (NCBI): domain Eukaryota; kingdom Metazoa; phylum Chordata; class Mammalia; order Cingulata; family Dasypodidae; genus Dasypus; species Dasypus novemcinctus. The sequence continues at coordinate 82,655,520 of NC_080690.1, read as the reverse complement.
TCCTCTGTTTCTCCATAGTTTGGATACTTCAGAAGTTACAGCTTATCTGAGAAGACCTAACTTTCCCGTGCAAACGTTTGTGATTTAACTGCTTCCTCTATCACATTCTAACCATTTTAGTTTTTACCTGCCCCCCTTTGTTAAATAAGGAATAGAATTTAGTGCTGAAATGGCACTGACCTAGATCCTTCTTGGGCATCCTTTCACTGCCCATAGGACTGGCCTAAGCTGGTCTCCTCCACTGCTGTCCAACCCAGGAGAGGGAGACTGAGGCAGCAGGCTGCCAGATTACACCAATCAACTTTTTTTTTCCTTTATGTGAAAACTAACCTACTCTTTGTTTGTTTTTTTTTTAATATTTTATGGCTGACAAAAGGCTTAAACTGGGAAATTACAGGGCAAACTGATTCTTAATTCCCTAGCCTAGTAGATAGGTTTAATCTGCCACACCTAGTCTTGCCTTTAAAGCTCTTGTAAAGAGGAGGCCCTTTCCCTATTGTTTCTATAATCAGATTTCTATATGACTTTTTCATCCTGCTTAGTTTAATTTGGGCTTTAAGAATATTTACATATATAACTGCATATTTAATTTTTAACAATTTGAATAGAGCTCTTTTAAGAATTTTCATTTGCTAATTTGATATTATTCTGATGTATGAAGACATACACTGAGCAAATGGGCAGACGCAAAGAGTTAGACACAGAAACACAATTCATTGATGTTACTTATAATTTGCATTATTTTATATACTGTTTAGCCTAATTTGGGGCCCAGAAATATATATTACTTATATAACTGCATATTTAACCTCAATAATTTGAGTAAATAGGCAGACATGTATAGTTTGACAGAAAAACATAACTTTAGTTACTTTAAACTTCTAATTTTTACAAAACAAGTGTGACTGCAAAACATTTAAAGACTCCTGAAACTTTTCTTAATTAGCACTATGACTGTGCAGTTTCACATTATGACCATGCAGTTTTACACAAGAATTTTCTTTCTTTTTTTTTGAAATCACAATCGTTAAATTTATTTGGAAGGGTAAGTGGTCCTGAATAGCCAGAAACATCATAAAAAGGAAAAGTGAACCCTCATCTTCAGACTTTAAATCATATTACCTAGCTATAGTGGTAAAAACAGCATGGTACTAGCCTAAAGACAGGCAAAATAGACCAATGGAACCAAATTTATGGTTCGGAAACAATTTATGGTCAAGTGATTTTTTTTTCCAAATTCTACTCAATTTATTCATTTTTTAAAAAGATATTACATTAAAATATATATATATGAGGTCCCCATTCACCCCCACCACCCCCACCCCACCACTCCCCCCACAGTACACTCTCCCCCATCATCATATCACATCCATTGCGTCTGGTGAGTACATCTCCGGGCATCGCTGCAACCCATGTCCCGTGTTCCACACCATAGCCTGCACCTTCCCACATTCCATCCAGTGGGCCATGGAAGGACATACAACATCTGGCAATTGTCCCTGGGGCACCACCCAGGACAACTCCAAGTCCCAAGAATGCCTCTACATCTCTTCTCTTCCTCCCATTCCCCACACCCAGCAGCCACCATGGCCACTTTTTACACATCAATGCCACATTTTCTCAATTATTAACCACAATAGTTCATGAATAGAATATCATTAAGTCCACTCTGATCCTTACTGTATTCCTCCTTCCTGTGGATCTTGGCTTGGTTGAGTCCATTCCACATCTATGTCAAGAGGGGGTTTAGATTCCACATGGATATTGGATGCAATCCCCTGCTTTCAGTTGTAGGCACTCTAGGCTCCATGGTGTGGTGGTTGACATTCTTCAACTCCATGTTAGCTGAGGGGAGTAAGTCCAATAAATCAGTGCGTAGGAGCTGAAGTCTGTTGAGGCTCAGGGCGTGGCTATCATATTGTCAGTCCAGAGATTCAGATTCTCTAGATATATCTTAAGCCCCAGCACCAACTACAATTCCAGTAAAGTAGCATGAAAGTCTTGTGAAAAGAGATCCCATCTGAGTCCAGCTCCATCACACAGAAACACCAGCACCAAAGAAGAGCCAACTGGCATGGCAGTGAACCCCATCTGTCATGACCATAGAAACTGTGGGTCTCTTTAGCCCTCAAAAGGACCAATATCTGGGGTTGTATCTACTTTATCTGTCTCTGAGACTCCGCTCAGGTGTGCATAAGGGCAATCCTTCTGACAACCTCCAGACTCTTTATTTAGAAACTCATAGCCATATGAACTCATTTGTCTTTTCCATTTCCCCCTTACTTTAGGTCAAACAGCATTTTTAACTCCTGTTATTATATGTAGACAGGGATATTCTGCTGGTCCGCATTGAACCTTTAATTTGTCATTTTCTAGTTATGTTATCAGCTGGTACTTGGTAGTGATCCCTCAGTGTTGATTGTAACCAAAATGTTCTCAATGCCTTAGCACCATTTTGTTTCAGAACTTTATATTTTACTTTGAAATTAGCAGAATTTTGGATAAGCAACAGGATTAATTTTATATATATTTACTGAGGCTATTTGAAGCCTCAGGGAGACAGGCTGGTTTCTCTCATGAATTGCCACTCTTAGGAACACTGACCATCAAGGCAGGAGACTTCTCCCCCTCACCCCCCCCCTTTTTTTTTTTTTGGAGATAATAAAACTCCAGTGGTCATTTAACCTTATTCCATCAGGCAGCAATTTATTTAGTTTACACCTGAATTCATGAGAGAATGGGTTACTAATACCAGGACAGGAGACAGTTATGTCCCAGCTCTTCTCTGGCCTGTAGGGGCAGAAGCTATTATGAAAAAACATAGGCAAAGGCAAGGGGTGAGGTTAGGCTTGAAGTAACCATAAACAAAGGAAAGGTTAGTATAGAATTTACACTTAAATAATAGTTTAAGGCTAAATTCACTCAGCTATAATTTCACTTATTATCTTTCCACTGTTTATAAATATAAATGCATTTATAAAAGATTTTAACTCAGTTACAGTTTTTATTAATTTTATTAGTTTACTAATTAATTGTTAATTTTATAACACCTTTAAACACCTTTTATTCGACTTATAACATATTAAATGAACTTAACCATTACTTTAATTTTTAAAAGAATAAATCTCTTGCAGTTAGTTTGAAATAAAAAGCTACTTTTCAGGAATTGATTTCTAGAACATAATGTTCTTTTAAAAGAGGTAAGACTCCTTCAAACACTGAGGAAATGATGAGGTTAAAGCACAAGAAGCTATTTTGATAACAGATTTTCTTTGTATACTGATCTTACTCAATTTTAATCGTAAAATTTTCCTTCCACAAACCTTCTACACTTTGAGTATTCATTCAGGTTTTGTCCCACACTCTACTCTTTCCAATAATCAATCATTTTATCTTAGGACAAAATCATCTTCTGTTTCCTTAAGAATAAAAACACATTCCATATATCCCACATACTAAGTTACCAGGCAAACTTCTTACAACATATAATTGCCAATAATATTAAACAAGCTTGTTAAAATAATGAATTTTTCTTCACTATAAATACTTAGTAGCATGTAATACCAGAAAGAGTTTTTTTGGAAGCATGTTGGCAGGGAAGGCTGGCTGCTGACAAATTTTCTTGTTATAAAATTACTTTTTATTATTATTATTATCAATTCAGTTTTTGTTTAATAATGACTTTCTGCAATTAGCCATTTAAATACCTTAATTTAAACAATGCTTTGTAAAACTTTTATAATTATTTATACCTTTAAGACAAATTTTACCTTCACAGAACACATTCTCTTACTTAAAGTTACTACAATACCTTCTAAGAACTGGGCAGAATGAAAACGTATTTTGGCTTTGACACCCTATGGAGGGAACTTTACTGCATTTATTCTGATTCTGCTTTCCACCCCCTTCACTTCCTCCCCTTCCAGGCAGTCGGGTACACAACAATCAAACAGGAATGTGGCTTATGAATAGAAGGTGTGGACTCACTGGAAAGGGGCAAGCTGCTCCCCCCTTTCCAGCTTTCAGCCAAAATGGGCAGACAGAACCTACTCAAATTTGGCAACTCTCCCAGGGACCCAGCCAACCTGACTGGGGCATCCCCAACAAATTTGGGTGCATGGCGCAGACACAGATGGCCTCCAAGCCCCAGCAAAGGGGCAGACCAGAGACAAGACAGCAGAGCATGCACAAACATCTAGACTCCACAAACATCCAGACTCCTCAGTTTTGCCCCATAATCATTTCACCCCCTTGCCAATGGCAAGGGAGAGCTCCAGCTCATCTGAATTCTTCTTTACATAACCACACAACTCCAACACTAGCATTGAACTGACACAGACAGAAGCACAAAGGCCACTAAACTGAACCACAAGTTCTATATATATATTTTCAGCATGGATGCCCCCAGAGCCATCACAAAACTTAGAACACTTAACATTTGGTATGAAGTGAATTCATTCACAATTTAGTACCTTAACAAAAGATTTCAGCTAGACTTTTACCACTGTTTAATTTTACACCCAGACCAAGCTCCACTAGAAAAGCCAATCCATTTTCCTGTAACCAAGTTTTTTTTTAATCTAGACCAATTTCCAGGACATTAGGACTTGAATCTATAAACAGCCCTTTTTATTAAAATCAAGCCTCCACTCCTTTAGTGGATATAAGACCAGTACCAGATTCTAACATGCAGTTAGACAAACCTGAAACACCAGGGCTTTTTCCCAGGTTTTCTCCAGGACATTAGGACTCAAACCTATAAACAGTCCTTCCTACTAAAATCAAGACTCCACTCCTTCAGTGGATGTGAGACAAGTGCCAGCTTTTAACATGCAGTTAGACAAACCTAAAACACCAGGGCTTTTCCCCAGTTTTTCTCCTTTCCCCAGGCCTAGAGAGAATGGCTTCCCCCCAATTTTCTGGGGCTACTAGGGTTCTCTCGGGAGGTGATCAGCCTCCCCTTCCTAGCAATTAAAGCTAGGGCTTTCCAGACTGTGCTCATGTGGGGAGTCTTACCTTCTTCCATGTTCGGTGTTCTTTTTCGTTCCCACAATCTTTCTCTTCAGACCTTCCATTGCCCTCGATTTTTATTGGGAAGATTCCGGTGGAGCCCACATCTTTTCTGGATTAAATTTAATCCAGGGGTGCCCAAATTTGGGGTTCACCCGAGTCCTCCCGGCTTCCTCAGGGATTTGGAAGGAGCAGCAAAGTGCTACTGTCTCTGGGCTTCATTTGCTGTCCTCTCAGAGTCGCCAAAAATGTTGTGAAATTTGAGAGAGGTTCAATTATTTGAGTATAGAGAGGTCAGGACTCAGAAATGATTTTGAGAAGGAAAAATGGTTTATTGATGGACTGCTGGACTCAGAAACTTTCTGTTTCAATCCCCAGCCCTGAACAAGATTTTTGAGTCCCTTTTATACAGAGAGGAAAGGCCAAATGGTCCTTCTGTTTCAGTTCTCAATAGGCTTGAATTAGCATATATATCTTTCACATTTTAGGTAAGTTTTTAGCATGGACCTCAGGCATTCTAGATAAGCTTTTAGCATATTTGGTTTGCATTTTCCCTGAATACTTAAAGTTTATAGACCTTGCATTGTTAAACTGTTTCCTGGGACTGGAGTCCTTGCCATGGTCACCAAGGGCAGGACTGCAGCCTTTTATCATCCCACACCCACAAGTCACAGATAGTTTAGGTTATCTCTGAAGAGACAAAGAACCTCTCACCCATAGCCCACATCAAGTTGACCACAGACTGGACCCAGCTGGGGTCTCCTCTAGAATGAATCAGGCTGATGATCTCCAACAACCAATTGGTTCCTAGATAGAGAAAAAAAAGTGGTGTCTATGACAACCTGACTTTTGGCCCTGCCACCACATCTTAAAGGCACTTTATTTTTTTCCCACTGCTGATGACCAGGCCCATAAATCCAATTATGTTCATGCTCCTCATTTTCCTTCCTCATCAGTGTTCAGTCAAATCTTTACACTTGAAACACCTTGCTTGGCATCCCCTGCCCCCACTGCTCCCTCTTCTTTGCTACCTCCTCCTCAGATACACATCACTTGCTCCTTAACCAGTTTATCATATTCCATATCCACAGCTGGGGTGAGTTTGAATCTGATGATTTTAGAGTTGATGGAGAAAAACAATTGACCATTAGGTGAATGTAACACAAGAGTTATACTCCTGGTCACTGCTCAACAGTTTTTTGCAAGGGTCAAACTCCTGCAGCCAGAAGCTTCTGGAGGCCAGCCCCACTGCAAAGAGTGCTCCCACCCTCCTAGGGGACAGTAGAAGAGAAGGGGTCTGCTGACCTAGTCATAGGGAGCCCTGTGGGGATTAGTGGGCAGGAAACTTTCCGCCTTAGATGTGCAGGTTTTACTTTATCCCAAAGGCTCTAAATTACTTGTTTGGGTTGTTTGTAGAAGAATGTAAATTTGGCACCAGCAGCCTTTTGAAAACCGCTGATCCCTTAGGTGGTTAGGGCTGCAGGTTATCCCTGTGAACACATCCAGCCTCACCATTTTGCTGTCCTCCCCATCCTCCATGGGACAATGGTCTCTAGCTTTACAATTCCTTGAATATGCATCTTTTTTCTCTATGCATTTCTACACACACCTTTCCCCCCCCCTTCATTTAGCAATCTAACATTCATTCTTGAAATCTCAGGGTAGAAATACTTCACTAACTCTCCCCCTCAAAGCACACCCTTGTGATCACAAGAATTGACTTTAGGATTCTCTCCAGCAAGGCCCCGTATGATTTGTCAGGTCCTTTGGATTACAGGGGCCTCTCTGCCCTTGGCATCAACAGGATGCCCCTCTGATCAGCAACAGCCAATGGGGAGAAGAGACCAGGCACTGGTGACATCAGCCCCCAGCCTTCCTCAGTTTAGGATCCTGCTTCCTTACTTGACTTTGGGTAAGAAAGTGTAATGACATCTTCATCCTTCACCACAAATTCATCCCACAAAAACTCCAGGTTTTCAATGGAGAGTGTAGGGAAAAGAATCCCATCTACCCACATATAATCAGCACTCATCCTGAATGCCTACTGCACAGCCTTCTGGCAGCTCAGGCATCAGCAGTCCTGGAAGCAGCTGCTGGCCTTTTCCCAGAGCTGAGGGAACTGAGCCTTTATGAAAGTGAGAAATTGGCACAGACCAATCTGCAACCTGCTGCGTTTGCCTTGCTGGGCTCCAGCCATGGAAATATCAAGGGTGACAGGAAATGGCTCTCTAATGACAGCTTGAAGAATGATTAGCTAACAAAGTAGTTTCAGAGGATGCATGTGTTGTGTTGAAAATAAAGCAAAGAGAACAAAAAAGGTGGTACAGACAAGTTTATTGATCTAAAGTTGCATTCACACAGGAGCAGCACCTACAGAATACTCTGTTAAAGGGGTGAGCTGGGGAGCAGCTTATATGGCTCCTTGAAACAAAGGGAAAGGGGAGGGAGAAAGGGGGCATGGTTACCTTGGGGGCCATAGCACTGTTTGAGCGGGTGTCTTTGATTGTTTATTAGGAATCAGGATGTTGATGCATGATTGTGGCTATTTGGTGAGGACCAGCAGACTTTGATGATGTTGGCTTGAAGTCTTTTCTTTTAAAGGTTTATTTTCTTTCTTTCTTTCTGTCCACCCTGCCCCCATATGTGCTCACTGTCTGCTCTGTGTCTGCTCATTATGTGCTCATCTTTCTTTAAGTAGTCAACAGCAACCAATCCTGGGAATGTCCATGTGGGAGGGAGGCACCTAATCACTTAAACCACCAACACTCCCAACTTGTTGCATCTCTCATTGTGTTTTCCTCCTTGTGTCTCTACAGTGCATCATCTTGTTGCTCCAGCTTGCTGTCTTGAGCACCTTTTATAGGATGCAATGGGAACCAAACCCTAAACCTCCCATGTGGTAGGCAGGCACACAACTGTTTGAGCCACATTCACTTCCCATTGGTCTCCTTGTTACAGTTCTTTCTCCCAGGCTGGGACAGGGGTTTTTATCAGCATCATAAAGGATCATTGATTTGTCAGCCTGCTTCAGTTCACCTTTGTTTCTTCTTCATAATTTCCTGTATAAAATGGAAGCTCAAGCAAATCAAGGTGGATAGTAAAATCATTGATCATCCCAACTTCACATTCCCTCCTTTTGGTTGAGGGAGTCCTTTGAGTCCCTGAAGACCAGGTAACACTGGTCTGGGGCTTTTTGTAGTCTGATTCTCTAAACCAGGGGTTCTTAAACTTTTTTCTCCCATGGACCCCTTTTCCAGTCAGGTGAAAACCTCAGACCCCTTACTAAGTCCATGCTGCACTGTGTATTATTTAATAAACATATCACACTTGCACTGACACATCCCAACAAAAGAGTTTTATTGAATTTCAGTTCAAGCTCACAGATCCCTGGTTAAGGATCCCTGCTCTAAAACTACATGGGACAGGAGAAAAAGTCTGGTGACCTTGAGGTGCTGTGCAGTGAAGGATAAAAACAGGTTGAACAGAAGGATGATGACCAGCATCATCAGTGGCGAGATGAGGGCAAACACCAAGGGGCATTAGGTAGGACCCCCATCCTTGCTTCCCAGTTCCTTGGTTGCCATGAAGCCAATTGGCTTGTTTTGAGATTTCCTGGATGTTCCACTGTTAATATTTTGGTCTATTTGAAGCAGGCTAGGTAGGGAATCAATAGATGGAACTGAAACCTGGCAAAAAGTCCACATGTGACCCGGACCGCCCGCAGCCCGGGCCAACACCGGGGGAATCTAGAACAAGCAAATGACGCAAAGACAGGGACAAGAGACATGAAGAATGGAGACAAGACAGGTTTCTGATCAAGTCCTATTTATTGAGGGTCAGTCAGGGGTATTTATAACCAGGAAGGAAGGAGGTAGTGCATACTGACAACAACGCATGTGTCAGTAAGTGATTGAGTAACTAGATTTTCAGTTTTTGCACCACACGCATGCGCAGATGGTTGTTTGGCAGTGTTTACGGAAAAACTTTTGCGCACTTTAGGGTGTGCCCAATCGGAGCCTGGGGGAGTGGCATAAGGATAAATAGAAACTTAACTTACTTCAGTGAGGATGGGGGAATAGAAACCTAACTGGGTTAGTATCTAAGATGGCGTTCGGTAACAAGATGGCCAATACAATACTAGTGCCAGAGACAGCTTCCCACACACATGGGCATTGATATCCCCTCAATGGTTGCTAGAAAACCCCTGTGAGATTCTACCATAAACACTGAGTCTTCCTCAGCAAGCCAGGAGAAACCCTAGATCTTATCCAGGGGCTTCATCATTAGGCCTTCCTGAGGGGATTGACGGGTGTGAGAATTGATCAAAACAGCAAACATCTAGAACACTTCCTAGAGACTTGGTTAATCTATTCATGAAGTCAGCTGGATTTTTATCAGGTTTCTGTGAGATTTTTAAAATTTTATCATAATTAATTGCCTTAAGAGCAGCCTTTTTATGCTTTCTATTATGCAGGTTAAGAAATGGGCTCTACGAGCAAGGTCTGTGGAGTCTGGTTGGTAATCTTAGGAGGGGTTAGTGGTGGGAACTGCAGTGGGACCCACTGGATGCCTATTGGGATCCTGGGTATGCATGGAGTCTGCGAAAGTAGTAACTGCAGCCCAAATGCATTTGTTTTTTTCTGGAGTTGTGGAGGAGATAACGATAACGTACGTGCCCTGATATGTGACGTCATATGCGTAACCTGTGGGGAAGCGCCATGCCCTTGGACATGTAGGTTTATGGGGGATGGGGTTAGCCTTTTCACGGTGCATATCAAGGGAAGCTGAACTACAGCTTGTTAATTATTGCAAGTCTCTAACACCTACTCATGTTACAAAGCATTTTTTAACTATTTTCATGAGTAAACCTATATATTGTTAAAATCCCTACAGCCTTTTTATATTTAAGTAACTGTGACCAAGAAAGGTGACTAGTCCCCAGGGGCTTGCAGAGGGCATTGCAACCAGCCAGCCAACAGCCCTGAGTAATTGCTGTTGAAGGGGTGAAAGAGGGAAGGAGGGTTGTCTTTCAGACTCTCTTCTCTGCTGAAGTTTCCTACCCCCTCTCTTTCTCTCCCTCTCTCCCTCTCTTTCCCTTTCCCTCTTTCTCCCTTTCTTTGTCTCCCTCTTTGTCTCTCTCTCTCCATATCCATCTTCCTGTCCCTCTCCCTTTCCCTCTCTACCTCTCTACCCCCTCACCCTCCCTCCTGCCCTCTCTCCCTCTCTCATGTTTTCAGGAAAGAACCACATTCACATGGAGAGGAGCTGGCCTACAACTAGGTTTTTGACCTTGAGGAGTTTAGAAAAAATTACCTATCAGTGTGGCTGATGGAAAGATGAGATGGGGAGTCTCAAGGTCCAATGGGATTTTTGTTGCAAATGTGGGGAGGAGAGATTTTGCCTATTTTTGTGAAAGCATAAGGGAGAGTCATTTGCATTTAAGCTTCTAGCATTAAAAGTTCCTCAAGGATTATTGTTTCCTAAATATTCCTTCTTTTTCAAATTTATTATCTTGTGATAATACCCAGGTGTTGAAATCTCTTCAAATAATCAGTTTACCTCACAATAATCTCCTACCTCAATCCTCTCTCTTCATCCCATTGAGAAATAGTAATGAAATAGGATTTCTTCTTCTGACATGATGGAGAATCGGTTACTAAACTAATCCTCCTGCCACAGAAAACTATAAAACTAAGTACAGTATTTAAGGCAACAGTTTTGAGGCAGTTGCCAAGAGGCTGAGCAGGTTTGTATTCACAGGAGCAGGGAACTAACAAATTGGGAGCCATGGACTCCCCATTCTCTGTTGGGGACAATTTCTCAAATGCAGTGGAAGGAGCTGCCATGTGAACTCAGTCATGCTGAGGCAGGGTGGCAGAGGTCATGGCTTGGGGCCAATGGAGTGTCTGAAATGGACAGGATGGGACCCCAGAAAGGGGGCCAGTGTAGAGAGATGGAGCCTGAAATGTCTGCCAGCACACCCTGTAAACTGAGGCACACAGCTGGGCTCCAGGCATGTCACAAGGTCGCTGGACACTCACCAAGATGGCAGCTCCCCTTAAATCATTAACACCCCTGCATACAGGGAGGCACCCAGGCAGCCAGAGAAAGACACTAACATTTAATATTTTGTACAGTGTGAAAAAGGTGAGAATCCCCCCTGGCTTCTTATCAGAAAAAAATATAGGCCTGAGGAAAGCTGAGAGCAGGCTTTAAAGTGCCGGAAGCAAAAAAAACCAAAACAAAACACAGGCATGCATGCACAACTATTAGCCTTGAATCATTTATCCATGAAAGCTTAGAATTAATTCCTAGCAGCTCTACCCTACCCTAAAACATGCTTGGGGAGTGGGGCACATGGGAACCTCCTATATATTTTTTAAGGTAACATTTTGTGTGATCTCTGGGTCTTTTAAAAATCAATAAAAAAGATATTTTAAAAAATGCTAAACCAAGTCTCTCAGGATGAGTGAAAATGGTAACGCATCTCTAGGAAAGAATAAAGAGCCTCAGAAACAGTAACTGAGTAAATATAAAAGATAATATTTTCCCTCCTGTAATTCACTTAAAAGGCAGATAACTTTTTACAGCAAATTAGCTGCATAGTGAAGAAGTCTTTAGCATCTGTCATCTCAGGGGCACATGGTGATATGGGCTATGTGTGGAGGGCTGCATATTTTTTCATGAATAGCCTGGGCTGTGTACATCAAACAATAAGAACTGCAGCCCCATCTTTCATAACCATGCCAACCAATCCAGTCCTGGAAAGTCAGTTAAGTAATATAGGTTCTATAGACTTCAGATATTCAGGGAGAATGCAAAGTAAATATGTTAATTCAAGCTTATTGGGAATGTGGGAAATATGTGTTAATTCAAGTTTATCTAGTACTCAAACAAAGCAGCATTTCACTCCCAACTCCTATTCCTCTGTATAAAAGGAACTCAGAAATCCTATTCAGGGCTTGGGTTTTTGAACAGAAAAATTCCCAAGCCTGACCAGAGGTTAATAAATTTCCCTTCCCAAAATTATTACTGAGTCCTGCCATTCCATATGGGTTCACTGAATCTCTCTGCTGCCACAACAATGGCACAGCTGCTACACTCCACCTCATTATGTCCCCAGGTTGTTCCCACCTCAGAAGATCCCAAGCTCCAGTCACACCAGTTCAACACCCCAGCTTTCCCTTGCTCAGAGCCTAAATGAAGGACCAAAGCCTCATCCATACTCCACCTGCAAACCCCTGCTCTCCTGGGGAGGCCCAAAACCTTCCTTATATTTCCCTCCCTGCCTCAACCTCTAAATATCTTTATGATGTTTTTAAAAATAGGTCTTATTTCTTGAGCATGCGCTGGGTTCAGATACAATGCCAGGCAATCACTAAGCAGTATTATTGCTATGGAGTATCTAATTAAAGGTCTACCCATTGTCTTTTTCCAATTAATCCTTTAGTAGCTGCCTTGAGTTGACCTTGATTGGCACACTTTTTTCTTTTATGGAGCCTAATACATACTAGGTATATAATATCTAAATATGTAAAGAAAAAAATGCAGGAATGCATGCACAAAAGAATAAATGAATTCAGGAATGAATACTGCCATTTTGAGCTGCAAAGGCATTGCAGTATTGCTAATAAACAAAAGCTGGAAAGCAAAGATTCAAACCAGAATTTTCTGAAACAAAACCCCAATAGTTTTCCAGAACTTGGCCTTAGATAATTTTGTTTTGTTTTGTTTCATTTTCTTTTATTCTTTTCTTCATCCAATATTTTCTCAAGTCTCTATCTGTCAGAGTCTTGTTCGGTGACCCAAGGTATCAGGAATGAAAGACAAAGAAAGATTGGGTTCAGGGGATCTGAGAGCATTGATTTCTCAAGCTCATCAGACAACTTTATTGAGTCGAGGGGCTAGTTTATATACCCCTAACATACGTGACATTCAGCACAAAATCAAGTTACCTATTACCCTTACCTCATACTATATTAACTAGTGATTGATGAAAACCCAACAAACTTTACTGGAACTATTATTATAAGAATCAGTAACTATACTCATAAATCCTGTTACTCAGGTTGTTCTGTTCTATATGTTATTGTTCTGCCTGCAGGTGTGCTTACCCAGCCAAGATTGTGCTCCACACCAATAATCGTAAGGGACAGCTTGACTCAGTGGTCAAAGAAGTAACTTGCTTCCATGGAAACAATATGCCTTTGTTTCCCACATCTATCTTGTGCCAAACATATGCCAGGTTAGTGTAAAATGGTATAAAAAAAAAAAAAAGTAACAGAATTAACATGGCCTCCCTGCCTGTGGAGAAATCAGTGAAATAAATGAACCTGACAATAAACAAGCAGACATAGAGAAACATAGCACAACATTAACATAATATAGCACACTGTGGTTTTAGAATTTTTGATAATACTTCTACTGCCACTTCCTGTAAGATGGTTTAATGAGGGAGTTTCATGCAAGTTACTCAGTATCCTTGGTGTCACTTAATTTCAACAATAAGAAGAATACACATTCACATTTATTGCACCAGGATCACTCAGTGACCCTGTATGACCCAGAGTCATATTTCAGAACTCCTGGAATAATGAATGAGGCTTGTGGAGGATTTTTTAGCGGGGGGGTGGGTGGTGGGAAACAAGGGATTGAACCCAGGAACTCATACTGATGTGGGTTACAGGTGGGAGGCTCTTTGTCTCTTTGGAGATAACCTAAGCTGTCTGTCCTGACTTGTGGGTATGGGATGGTAAGAGGCTGCAGTCCTGTCCTTGGTGACCATGGCAAAGACTCCAGTCCTGGGAGGCAATTTAGCAGTGCGAACTATATACATACTAATCAGTCCAGGGAAACTCTGATGGTGGTGGTGCCAAAACTTAAGGGAACTTGGGAACTTGAACTTGGCCTTGAATGGGAAATATAATATAGCCTGTGCATAAATTCAAAATCATCTAATTCTGTATCCAAGTGTGCCTAGTCTCTAGAAAACCAGTTAAGTAATATGTGCTTTGAATGTTCAGAAAGGATGTAAGACTTAACTGTTTATTCAAGGTTGCATCCAGATGGCATGTGGGCAAGATGCTAATTCAAGCTCACCTGAAATGTGGGTGATATGTTCATTCAAAACCTATCTGGTACTCAGGCAAAGACTTAACTAACAAAGAAAGTAGTTTCCTTGATAAAAACACCATTTGACTCCCCACCCTGTTTAAATGTACTTGAAAATATTGTTTGAGGCTTGGGTTTGAAACAGAAAGCTCTCAAGTCTGGCCAGCTGTCAATAAATCATTTTTCCTTCTCAAAACCATTCCTGAGTCCTGGCCTTTCTATGTGTAAATAATTGAATCTCTCTCAAATTCTACAACAATACATGGGAGTTAGGCATTCAACCACTGAGCTACATCTGCTCCCCATGTGTGTTTTGATTGGGAAAGCCATGCCATGCATAGATGATATCATGATTAGAGAAACACAACTGGGTTTCATATGTGAGCAGAAAGCCATATTTCCTCTGAAATATAGGTTCTGATTTATAAACTACAAATGGGCAACTCAATGTTGGGGTGAGACCATGGTCATGTTACTTATGAAGGCAGTATTTTTGGAGCCACACAACAGATATTACTTAGTGTCAAATACTATATTGTGGAATAAGGTTGTCTAATATGCTCATGTTAATGAACCTCATATTAAACCATTCCCTAAAACATGGGCATTCAGAATGCCCGAGAAGGTCAGATATTCGTTGCCCTTGTTCACTCACCTTGGCTTTGGAACTGAAGAATGACCTGGGGAAGAACTGAATGGGCAGGTGGGAGGTGTAGAAGCGTGGGCCTTTTTCAGGTGTACATTTCCTTATTTCTTCATATCCATCCACATTTCCTAGCCACGGTGAGCAATCTCAGGTGGCCACAGAATGGACCCAACTAGAGTCTCCTCTGGAATGAATCAGGTTGATGATCTCCAACAACAAGTTGGTACCTAGCAGAGAAAGAAAAAGTGATGCCTATGGCAACCTGACTTTTGGCCCTGCCACCACATCTTAAAGGCACTTTTTTTATCCCACTGCTGATGACCAGGCCCATAAATCCAATTATGTTCATGCTCCTCATTTTCCTTCCTCAGCAGTGTTCAGTCAAATCTTTGCACTTGAAACACCTTGCTGGGCATCCCCTGCCCCCACTGCTCCCTCTTCTTTGCTACCTCCTCCTCAGATACACATCACTTGCTCCCTAACCAGTTTATCATATTCCATATCCACAGCTGGGGTGAGTTTGAACCTGATGATTTCAGAGTTGATGGAGGAAAACAATTGACCATTAGATGAATGTAACACAAGAGTTATACTCCTGGTCACTGCTCAACAGTTATTTGCAAGGGTCAAACTCCTGCAGCCAGAAGCTTCTGGAGGCCAGCCCCACTGCAAAGAGTGCTCCCACCCTCCTAGGGGACAGCAGAAAAGAAGGGGTCTGCTGACCTAGCCAGAGGGAGCCCTGCGGGGATAAGTGGGCAGGAAATTTTCCACCTTAAAGGTGCAGGTTTTACTTTATCAAAGGCTCAAAATGACTTGTGTTGTTTGTAGAAGAATGTAAATATGGCGCCAGGGGCCTTTTGAAAACTGCTGATCCCTTAGGTGGTTAGGGCTGCAGGTTATTGCTGTAAACACATCCAGCCTCGCCCTGTTGCTCTCCTCCCCATCCTCCCTGGGACACTGGTCCCTAGCTTTACAATTCCTTGAATATGCATCTTTTTTCTCTTTGCTTTTCTATACACACCTTCCCCCCCTTCATCTAGCAATCTAAGATTCATTCTTGAAATCTCAGGGTAGAAATACTTCACTAACTCTCCCCCCAAAACACACCCTCGTAATCACAATCACTGGCTTTAGGATTCTCTCCAGCAAGGCCCTGTATGATTTGTCAGGTCCTTTGGATTACGATGCCTCTCTGCCCTTGGCATCAACAGGATGCCGCTCTGATCACCAACGGCCAATGGGGAACAGAGAGCAGGCACTGGTGACATCGGCCCCCAGCCTTCCTCAGTTTAGGATCCTGCTTCCTTGCCTGACTTTGGGTAAGAAAGTGTAATGACATCTTCATCGTTTACCCCAAATTCATCCCGCAAAGCTCCAGGTTTTTGATGGTGAGTGTAGGGAAAGGAATCCCATCTACCCACATATAATCAGCACTCGTCCCGAATGCCTACTGCACAGCCTTCTGGCAGCTCAGGTGTCAGCATTCCTGAAAGCAGCTGCTGGCCTTTTCCCAGAGCTGAGGGAACTGAGGCTCTATGAAAGTGAGAAATTGGCACAGACCAATCTGCAACCTGCTGAGTTTGTCTTGCTGGGTACCAGCCATGGAAATATCAAGGGTGACAGGAAATGGCTCTCTAATGACAGCTTGAAGAATGATTAGCTAACAAAGTAGTTTCAGAGGATACATGTGTTGTGTTGAAAATAAAGCAAAGAGAATGAAAAAGGGGGTACAGACAAGTTTATTGATCTAAAGTTGCATTCACACAGGAGCAGCACCTACAGAGCACTCTGCTCAAAGGGTGACCTGGGGAGCAGCTTATATGTCTCCTTGAAACAAAGGGAAAGGGGAGGGAGAAAGGGTGTATGGTTTATGGTTACCTTGGGGGCCATAGCACTGTTTGAGCGGGTGTCTTTGATTGTTTATTAGGAATCAGGATGTTGATGCATGATTGTGGCCATTTGGTGAGGACCAGCAGACTTTGATGATGTTGACTTGAAGTCTTTTCTTTTAAAGGTTTATTTTCTTTCTTTCTGTCCACCCTGCCCCCATATGTGCTCACTGTCTGCTCTGTGTCTGCTCATTATGTGCTCATCTTTCTTTAAGTAGTCAACAGCAACCAATCCTGGGAATGTCCATGTGGGAGGGAGGCACCTAATCACTTAAACCACCAACACTCCCAACTTGTTGCATCTCTCATTGTGTTTTCCTCCTTGTGTCTCTACAGTGCATCATCTTGTTGCTCCAGCTTGCTGTCTTGAGCACCTTTTATAGGATGCAATGGGAACCAAACCCTAAACCTCCCATGTGGTAGGCAGGCACACAACTGTTTGAGCCACATCCACTCCCATTGGTCTCCTTGTTACAGTTCTTTCTCCCAGGCTGGGACAGGGGTTTTTATCAGCATCATAAAGGATCATTGATTTGTCAGCCTGCTTCAGTTCACCTTTGTTTCTTCTTCATAATTTCCTGGATAAAATGGAAGTTCAAGCAAATCAAGATGGATAGTAAAACCATTGGTCATTCCAAATTCACATTCCCTCCTTTTGGTTGAGGGAGTCCTTTAGTCCCTGAAGACCAGGTAACACTGGTCTGGGGCTTTTTGTAGTCTGATTCTCTAAACCAGGGGTTCTTAAACTTTTTTCTCCCATGGACCCCTTTTCCAGTCAGGTGAAAACCTCAGACCCCTTACTAAGCCCATGCTGCACTGTGTATTATTTAATAAACATTTCACACTTGCACTGACACATCCCCACAAAAGAGTTTTATTGAATTTCAGTTCAAGCTCACAGATCCCTGGTTAAGGATCCCAGCTCTAAAGCTACATGGGACAGGAGAAAAAGTCTGGTGACCTTGAGGTGCTGTGCAGTGAAGGATAAAAACAGGTTGAACAGAAGGATGATGACCAGCATCATCAGTGGCGAGATGAGGGCAAACACCAAGGGGCATTAGGTAGGACCCCCATCCTTGCTTCCCAGTTCCTTGGTTGCTATGAAGCCATTTGGCTTGTTTTGAGATTTCCTGGATATTCCACTGTTAATATTTTGGTCTATTCGAAGCAGGCTAGGTAGGGAATCAATAGATGGAACTGAAACCTGGCAAAAAGTCCACATGTGACCCGGACCGCCCGCAGCCCGGGCCAACACCGGGGGAATCTAGAACAAGCAAATGACGCAAAGACAGGGACAAGAGACACGAAGAATGGAGACAAGACAGGTTTCTGATCAAGTCTCATTTATTGAGGGTCAGTCAGGGGTATTTATAACCAGGAAGGAAGGAAGTAGTGCATACTGACAACAACGCATGTGTCAGTAAGTGATTGAGTAACTAGATTTTCAGTTTTTGCGCCACACGCATGCGCAGATGGTTGTTTGGCAGTGTTTACGGAAATACTTTTGCGCACTTTAGGGTGTGCCCAATCGGAGCCTGGGGGAGTGGCGTAAGGATAAATAGAAACTTAACTTACTTCAGTGAGGATGGGGGAATAGAAACCTAACTGGGTTAGTATCTAAGATGGCGTTCGGTAACAAGATGGCCGATACAATACTAGTGCCAGAGACAGCTTCCCACACACATGGGCATTGATATCCCCTCAATGGTTGCTAGAAAACCCCTGTGAGATTCTACCATAAACACTGAGTCTTCCTCAGCAAGCCAGGAGAAACCCTAGATCTTCTCCAGGGGCTTCATCATTAGGCCTTCCTGAGGGGATTGACGGGTGTGAGAATTGATCAAAACAGCAAACATCTAGAACACTTCCTGTACAAAGGGGTGAAGTAATTGGTGGTTTAAAAAGCCAGTGTCAATGCCTCCTGCTCTCCTGCTTTCACCCTGTCCTGGTGCTCTATTCTGGATTTTTCACCCTGACCTGGACCAATACATATGTAGCCCGAGGCATTTATAATCTGTCAGGGGAACTGCAGTCTGTAAATGGGCCCTCTTTATCACTCTTCAGCCCCTTCCTCCTTCACCTAGGACCATCATCTGTTATTTCCTCCCATTTCTCCTCCCTCCCTACCTGAATAAATTACTGGCCTAATCAATGAGGCATGCTTTGAAATTCATTTCCTGCAGTTTAGCCAGGGACCTAGGCAAAAGCCAGCAACATATTTCTTTCTAGTTTTGAGGCAGGTCAGTAAAGGGAAAAGAGCAAAGACCAGTCATGACTGTGACACTGCCTGGAAGCCCTTGCAGAGTGGCTGCTACTAAGAACCAAGCAGAAAAGACCCCATGGAACCCCTGCCCATGAGGCCACATGTGGAAAGACCCTGTGGAGCCCCTGCCCATGAGGCCCCATGTGGACCTCTCCTGTGGCCAAGGGGAAGCCCTGGAAACCCAAGCAAATGGCCTGCCCACTGGTCCCCTAAGGGCTAATGGGTGGGGCAAGCAAGGAGGCCAGCAGGCAGCTGGGACTCCTCCCCACAGCAGGACAGGGTAGGAGTGGGGAAGGGCTTTACTAAGGGCAGTTCCTGACCCCAGGTGCCCCTCTTCCTGGAGCAGCCTGCATTGGCATCTGGGTGAGCACTTTCATTTCTCAATAAACCCTATACTGGCCTAACTAAACTGGCATGCTCTGAAACTATTCTAGGTGCCCTAGCCAAGAGCCAAGGGGCCTCCTGCACCTTCCAACCTCAGTTTTGTTTTTTAGGAAAGTTCCCTTTTGGTCTCACCTTGTCCAGGGATTTTGACCCAGGTGAAGAAGGATGTGCTGTCAACAGCACAGATGTCTCCCTCTTCTGCCAGCAGGTCACCTCAAGCTAACTGGTTATCTATAGTCATAACTGCGAGGCAACCAAGAGGGCTAGTTAGTCCTTGCAGGCTTGCCCATTTCTTGAGCTATGGCTTCCAGGGTGGTCCTGAGATTGTGGCTGAAGGTTCTTGGCACCTGAGCCCTACTCAGGGACTGAAAGCCCATGTCTGAGGCCTCCTCCAGCATGAATTACACATGGCAGTGTTGTGGTAGAGGCCACAGCTACCTTATAAACCAGATGAGCAATTACAGGAGCTTGTGAGCACTGGAGCTGCCACCCAGAGTGTTGTAGAGGTTGCATATAGAAAGGACAGGACTCAGGAATAATTTTGGGAAGGAAAAAAGGATTTATGACTGGCCAGGCTCTGAGCCCTGAACAAGATTTTTTAGTGTTTTTTTTTTTTTTAATACAGAGGAAGGTCCAAATGTTTTTTTGTTTCAGTACTCAATAGGCTTGAATTAACATATATTTTTTACAACCTAGGTAAACTTTTAGCATACACTTGATATATCTAGATAAGCTTTTAGCAAATTTGGTTTGCATCTTCCATGAATATTGAAGTTTATAGGGAAGCGGACTTGGCCCAGTGGTTAGGGCATCTGTCTACCACATGGGAGGTCTGTGGTTCAAACCCTGGGCCTCCTTGACCCATGTGGAGCTGGCCCATGCACAGTGCTGATGCACAGAAGGAGTGCCCTGCCACACAGGGGTCTCCCCTGCATAGGGGAGCCCCATTCACAAGGAGTGTGTCCCAGAAGGAGAACTGTCCAGTGTGAAAGAAAGTGCAGCCTGCCCAGGAATGGCACTGCACACATGGAGAACTGAAACAAGATGATGCACCAAAAAGAGACACAGATTCCTGCTGCTGCTGATAAGGATAGAAGTGGTCACAGAAGAACACACAGTGAATGGACACAAAGAACAGACAACTGGGGGCGGGGGAAGCATAGAGAAAATAAATTTTTTAAAAAAGATAAAGTTTATAGAGTTTGCATTGCTAAGCTTTTTTTTCTGGGACTGGAGTTGTCATGGTTACCAAGGACAGGGCTGTGTTTTTCACTGTCCCAAATGCACAGCTCAGTCTGGTTATCTATGAAGAGACAAACAGCCCCCCCACCCATAGCCTACACCATTCCCCCCTTTATGACAGCTTATCTTTCTAAGTTTTGGCATAATTATTGTTGGAGTTATGAGGTGGGTGGCAGTTCATTGTTTTAATTGAATATTCCACTTATTAATTTCCCAGTGAGGGCCCAAAGACAAAGTTCCTGGGTAACATCCAGGGTTTATCCTTCAGATGGTTTTGTCCTGGACAGTAGAACCTGGGGGTGGGACCCCCTAGCAGTTATCCTGAGGGTTGTTGGTGCTTACCTGGATTTCCTGTCAGGCTCCACATCCATTCCTTAATTTTATTTTTCCCTTAAGGAGTCTACAGCTTTCATCTTAAATGGGTGCTAAAGGGAGATGATTTCTTTTCTGTAACTACTTTCTGCTAGCCATGGGCTGTAGTTATTTCCTAACAAGGTGTAAAAATTGTTACTTTATTTTGACTGGAGGAAGATGGATCTGACATTCTGCATGAAGCTGGATGAAGTTTTCATGTGGATAAAAAGATGTTCATTTTGAAAGAAATAAACTTAATTAAAAATTTGAAACATCTGTTTTTAAAAGAGGACATTGGATGACAGAGGTAGACAAAGTTTGTTGTAGAAGTTGAGGGAGGTTCAATTATTTGCGTATAGAAAGGCCAGGACTCAGGAATGATTTTGAGAAGGAAACAATGATTTATTGATGACTGGCCAGACTCAGGAGCTTTCCATTTCAAACCCGAGCCCTGAACAAGATTTTTGAATTCCTTTTATACAGAGGAAGGGCCAAATTGTTCTTTGTTTCAGTGCTCCATAGGCTTGAATTAGCATGTATCTTCCACATCCTAGGTAAGCTTTTATTTAGCATGGACTTCATACATTCTAGATAAGCTTTTAGCACATTTGGTTTGCATTTTCTCTGAATACTTAAAGTTTATAGAGTTTGCATTGCTAAACTGTTTCTCCAGGACTGGAGTCCTTGCCATGGTCACCAAGGGCACGGCTGCCGCCTCTCACTGTCCCACACCCACAGGTCAGGACACAGACAGCTTAGGTTATCTACAAAGAGAAAAACAGCCTCCCACCCATAGTCCACATCAGGTTAGGTGCCTATAAAGATGGCATCCTTTCTAAAAGTTATTAAAGTTATTCATTTTTAGAGAGAAATTGTAATAGATAACAGTATTAGGTACTTAGCTTTGTTTTGAAGATGCATTTTAGGCTGTTTAATGATTGGCCTTTGTGTGCTCCATCAGGTGCTTCTGGTGAATTGGCACCTTTTGTGTAGTTGGTTTCATTCAGGATTATTGCACTAAGTTGGAAATTTTCTTAGTTTTTTTTTTTTTTTAGCTGTGGGAGTGAATCGAACAAAATTAAGGTTTTTTTTTTTTCCATTTTGGTTTTAATTGAATAATATTTGACAATTTTGACTGTTCAATAGGTGACCCATTATTAGCAAGCAAGCCTCATTTTTGCTACACAGTAGAGTACAGTAGAATAGTAGGGAGGCTGAGCCTGGCACCAAATTAACCAGCTACCTGCAAGTCACTGGAGGCCCCATTGTTGTCAGCTAAGACAGCCATCTTATTGTATAGACATGTTTATTAACTATTTAGAAAATGAAGTTACCAGAAATTTAACATGTTTAATGTACATTTGTACCTGCTTCAAAATAGAAAAGATAACATTATAATTATTAGGCATCTATTTAGAACAGGATAAAAGTATAGCACTTAATACTAATTAATGTACTACTTAATGCATAAGGCTTTTGAGTTGCAATTAATAGTTTTAAGTTTCAGGTTTGTAATACTTTCCATATTATTTTTCCATGGGAGCAGGTTATAATGTCAATCATGTTTAAGTTTTACTAACAGTGTCCTGGTAATTATGGCTCTACTTAGCATGTTTTTTTACACAGTGAGCAAGTTGCAGCATCGTTGATCTTAAAGAGAAGAGAAGAAGGCAGTTTCCAGCATTCTAGCAGCTTGGTGCATAGTACTCTTTGGCACTATGGAACAGTGCCAACCTGGAGGTGATATCCATTGTACATTTGGCTAAATGGAGCCATCATAGGTTGCTGCAGGAGTTTGAAACTGCAACGTAGTTTCTGTTGACTTCAGGAGCAAACCAGAGGCTGATATGGCAAATATTTTTATTTGAAGGGCTAGTGACTAGCCTAGTCAATAATTCACACGGAGAGGCAACCTGTAATATATCCGAGGCCTTGTTTGAATAAACAAGAGAGTTTGACAATGTTAAAGTTTATTCCTTGATTTTATGTATTTTTAAACATATTTAATGCAACACATTATATAGTAAATGACATTTTTTATTTTTTACACTTTTACCATGAAGATATTAGCAGGCATTTCACCTTAGTAGTAGAAGGAAAAGACTATTTTTCATTCTTAAAAGATTTCCAATAGAATTAAGGTAACTTTTCACTATCCTTTACATAAATATGCACATTGTGGTGTCTTTTAGACAAATTTTATTATCATGAAGTTATTTTTTGCCATTAATACAATCCAGTTTTTAGTTAACAATGGTTTTTAGAATTAGAACCATTTAAATGCTTCAGTTTGGAAGATGCTTTTACAACCTTTTTATAATTGTCAACAACCACATAGTCTAGTTACTTTACATTAAAAAAAGAACTTACTAAATTACAATTACCAACTGAACTTTACTTTATTTATTTGAGAAAGCATATTTACAATTTTAGCTTAATTTTAATAACATGAACTTATAATTTTTGTTATTTCAAATATTTTGTACAAATAATGTTAATTTATTTAATGGGTATTTTATAAACTAAGGGAGATTACACACAAGCTAAATAAAACTGAAACCATTAAGTTTATGCAAGGAATGCTTTCCTCCCTTTTCCTACAGGAAGCCAAAACCTTTTTTTTTTTTTAAGTTTTGAAACTGTGAATAATTTTAAAAGCATACTGACTATGAGGTTCTGAAACACATTCCACTCACATAATTTGTTTAATCATAATCCAGGAAACATCTCTTCATAGCTTTTATGGAAGTTTTTACTTATATAAATTTGGTAATAGAATTATTAACCACCTTTATTTTAAGGCTGCTGAAAGGTTTAAACTGGGGAATTACAGGGCAAACTGATTTTTATTTCCCCAGCCTAGAGGATAGTTTTAATTTGCCACACCTAGTCCTGCCTTTAAAGGCCTTGCAAAGAGAAGGTCCTTTCTCAATAGTTCCTATAATCAGATTTTTATATCACCTTTTCATCCTGCTTAGTGTAATTTGGGCTTCAGGAATATTTATTTACATATATAACTGCATATTTAATTTTTAACAATTTGAATAAAGCTCTTTTAAGAAGTTTTATTTGTTAATTAGATATTTTCCCAATTTATGAAGATATATACTGAGCAAATAGGCAGACACAAATAGAGTTAGGTACAGAAACACAACTCATTGATGTTACTTATAATTTGCTT
This sequence comes from Dasypus novemcinctus, assembly GCF_030445035.2. Taxonomy (NCBI): domain Eukaryota; kingdom Metazoa; phylum Chordata; class Mammalia; order Cingulata; family Dasypodidae; genus Dasypus; species Dasypus novemcinctus. The sequence continues at coordinate 82,631,440 of NC_080690.1, read as the reverse complement.
TATTTGATATACTGTTTAGTTTAATTTGGGTTTTAGAAATATATGTTACTTGTATTGTTGTAGAATTTGAGAGAGATTCAATTATTTGCATATAGAGAGGCCAGGACTCAGGAATGATTTTGAGAAGAAAAAATGGTTTATTGATGGTCGGCCGGACTTGGGAGCTTTCTGTTACAATCCCGAGCCCCAAACAAGATTTGTGAATCCCTTTTATACAGAGAGGAAAGGCCAAATGGTCACTTTGTTTCAGTTCTCAATAGGCTTCAATTAGCATATACATCTTTCACGTCCAAGGTAAGCTTTTAGCATGGACTTCAGACATTCTAGATAAGCTTTTAGCATATTTGGTTTGCATTTCCCCTAGATACTTAAAGTTTATAGACCTTGCATTGTTAAACTGTTTCCTGGGACTGGAGTCGTTGCCATTGTTACCAAGGGCAGGACTGCAGCCTCTTACCCTCACACCCACAACTCAGAGAGCTTAGGTTTATCTCTGAAGAGACAAAGAGCCTCCCACCCATAGCCCACATCAGTATAACTGCATATTTAACTCCAACAATTTGAGCAAATAGGCAGACATAAATAGTTTGACACAGAAATAAAACTTAGTTACTTAAAATTTTCATTAAATTTTAACCTTAAGGTGAATTTGATACCTGTATTAATTAAGTTACAAGGCTTTTATTAGTAATAATCTTGTGAAGTTTTGCCTTTTCCTAGTAATAGAACAAATTTTTATTTGTGAGTTAAGCATTTAACTCACCAGCAAGACAGTATTGGCATTTAAAGATTTATTTTTAAACTGCCTTTTACAGTGAACTTTCAGGCACAAGCAACTGATAAAAGCCAAACACAGATTTTAAAGTTGAGGTTTATCCCCCTTTTTTTCCCAGCAGTTTTATGACCCTTACTGTTGACGCCCCCAGCCAGACCATTAAAAGGGCTATCAAGTGATTAGAGGTCTATTGTTTTCAAGTAATAGCCTCCTTCCTTTAGACAATTTACAGCTTTAAAGCATTTTAAAGCATTTCTACATAGACTCACAGGGAGAGAGATTTGGAAAAGTGGAACCTGGGCAGAAAGCAAATTTATTTTCGCCTTTAACACCTTAGGGAGAGAACTTTATTGCATTTATTTTGATCCTCCTCTGTGTTTCTTTTACCTCCCCCCTTTCAGGCAGTCTGGTGCATAGCAATTAAATAGGAATTGGCTTACAAATAGAAGGTGTGGACTCCTTGGAAAGGGGCAATCAGCTCCTCCCTTTCCAGCTTCCTGCCAAAACGGCCTGAAAGAACCTCTTCAAATTTGGCACCTTTCCTGGGGACCCTCTGTTCTGGCAGGGCTATGATTCAAGTCACTGGCTCCACCAGCCACCCTGACTGGGCCAGCTTTAACAAACTCAGGAGTGTGGCATGGACACAGACACAGACAATCCCTGAGTTCCTTCAAATGGGGTCGACCCAGGGAGGCCAAACAGCGGAGCATGTGCACACACACTCATGCCGCAGTTTTGCTTTACAATCTACAATCAACTCACTTCTTCACCAACAGCAAGGGAGGGTTCCAGCTCAACCAAATTCCACCACTTTACATAACCACACAACTCCAACACCAGCATTGAGCTGACACATACAGAAGCACAAAGCTCATTTATCTGGCCCACAAGTTTTGTACATATTTTCTTCAGTATGGCTGCCCCTGCTGCCATTACAAACTTTAGAAAGAGAGAACTCTTAACATTGATATCTGATATAATGTGAATTCATTCATAATTCAGCACGATAACAAAATATTCCATGTAGAACTTTTCACCATTTAACTTTACACCCAGACCAAATTCCACTAAAAAAAGGCTGATTCATTTTCCTGTAACCAAGTTTTTAAAAATCCACGCCAATTTCAAGGATGTTAGGACTCAAACCTATAAACATCCCTTCCTATTATAATCAAACCTTTATTACCTCAGTGGAGACAAAAACAGTACCAAATTGTAACACACAGTTAGATAAATCCCAAACACCAGGATACTTTCCCCTTTTTTCTCCCTTTTTCCAGACCTAGAGAGAATGGCTTTCTCCCAAATTTCTGGAGGTACTGGGGCTCTCTCAGGAGATGTTCAGGCTCCCACCCTAGCAATTAAAGCTAGGGTTTTCCTGACTCTGCTTCCCCAGGGAGTTTTACCTTTTTCTGTGTTTGGAGGATTTTTCATTCCCAGAATTTTTTTGTAGCCCTTCCATTGCCCTCAATTTTTGTTGGGAAGATTCTGGTGGAGATCACAACTTTTCTGGATTAAATTTAATCCAGGGACACCCAGAATGGAGTTCACCTGAGTCCTCCTGGCTTTCTCAGGGATCTGGAAGGGGTAGCAAAATGCTACCATCTCTGGCCTTCATTTGCAATCCCAGATGAGCCCCCCAAAATGTTGTAGAAGTTGAGAGAGGTTTAATTATTTGCATATAGAAAGGACAGGACTCAGGAATAATTTTTGGAAGGAAAAAGGATTTATGTAGGATTGGCCAGGCTCAGAACTTCTCATGCCAAAATCTGAGCCCTGAACAAGATTTCTGAGCTCTTTTTATACAGAGAAAGGGCCAAATGATTCTTTGTTTCAGTACTCAATAGGCTTGAATTAACATATATCTTTCACATCCTAGGTAAGCTTTTAGCATGGACTTCATACATTCTAGATAAGCATATAGCAATTTGGTTTGCCTCTTCTCCGAATATTTAACATTTATAGAGTTTGCATTGCTGAACTGTTTTTCCAGGGCTGGAGTTGTCATGGTTACCAAGGGCAGGGCTGCGGTTTTCATTGTCCCAAAGGCACAACTCAGTCAGGTTATCTATGAAGAGATGAACAACTCCCCCATCCATAGCCTATATCAAGAGGACAGCTCTCATCTGAAAGATAAGGGAAGGACATTTCAGGGGAGACCAGAGATGCCAGGTGCTGGCATGCATTTGCACCTCTAACAGCCTGACAGATTGTGGCTGTTGCTACAGTGGTAGCCAGTCAAGGAAGAAGTTAGAAGAGGCCTGTGAGTCTGGAAAAGAAGCCTAAGGGTGCAAGCACAGGTGCTCAGCAGCTGCTGGAGGGAGAGGGGAAGGTTTCCTGCAGTGAGTGCTATCACACTGGAGCTTCCTGTACAGGCCCCAGGACACTTGCTTGGAGGACACTTATTTACAGCACCACACATGGGAACCCTCAAGAGGAGCAAGCTGTAACAACAATTGTGATTTACCACCCTATGCTAGTTCCTCCAGGTCAGTCTTTCTGTGTAATCATAGGGCTGCTTCTTCATCACTTTTAGGGCTGAAAAGTGGGTTCCAGGTACTTAAAATTTCTAGGGAGCTATTAGGTTATACACAAAACATATAGCATCTTAGGACTTAGAAATAAAAATTAGAGATTGGAGCTCATGAATAAATGACTGCTGCAACAACTTTGGAGTCTAGCACCTAATTTCCTTACATGAATCTATTTCTAGAGATTATTAATTATAACTTAGAGTAGAAAGTTTGTTTCATTTTACTTTTTTTACCACAATTATTTTCATAAATGGGCAAAATATAATAAACTTTTCCCTTGTTTTTCCTTTGAAGTCTTTTCTAGCTTAAAACAGTGTGATTGCACAATCATTCAGAGAAACATCAGAGCAAAACAGTGTAACTAATAAGAGATTTTGGTTGTTTGTATAACATTACACTTTCCTCAATAATTAAAACTGTAGCTTTTCCCATTTTGTGACCATCACTGAAGTGGCAGTGGTCAAAATGAAGTTCAATCCCGTTGTGACTTCTGATCAGAGCAAGAACCGTAAAAGGTGTTTGTAGCAGTTTCATATTATTGATGAATTCTAAAAAGAAACATTTGGATTATCTTTGTAAACAAGTCTTTTCCTCTCAGCCTATGTAATGTTAAGCTATTGTGTCAACATGGCCAGACAATGTGACCAGTTGTTTGGTCAAGCAAGCACTGGGCTAACTATAATACAAGGGCATTTATAGACTTTAGTCACCATTGACTTTACTGCAGTGGTAAATCATAGATAGCTGGTTATACTTACAACAATCAGGGAAATTGCCGTCAGCAATAAGTGATGCTTAACACAATCAGTTGAATGCCTTAAAAGTGGAAGTGATTCCTGCACTGAGTGAGAATTTCCCAGCTCATCTTTAGACATTCAACATCTCCCAGAACTTATCAAGAACCTTCAATGGACTTTCATTGAAGCCCCTGGATTCAGCCTGCCTGTCTGGAAACTGGACTTGTGTATCCCATGGCTATGTGAGAGACTCTTATAGAATTGCATACTATTGACGGATATCTCTTGTTGATTCAGTTTACCCCAAGAACCCTGACTAATACAGCATATTAGATTGTATTGGATTCAGAGGTTTTGTTTTTACTTTATTAAATAATCATTAGGGCTTTAATTGGGCTATGTCAGTAAGACATTAAGTCCTGCCCCCTTGCAAGGGTGGACACTCACAGAGAAACTGCACCAAAGAGAAGGGAGGTCAGAGTCTTGAGCTGGAGCCCCAGGAAGTAAGCACACAGAGGAGCTTGGTCATGAGGAAAGAGAAGAATGCCCTGGGAAGAGAGGAACCCAGAAGCCTGAACCCTGGCAGATGTCAGCAGTCATCTTGCCCCAACACTTGGCAACAGCCTGGTGAGGGAAGTAACTTATGCTTTATGCCCTGGTAACAGTAAGCTTCTACCCCAAATAAATACCCTTTATAAAAACCAGGAATATTCTGGTATTTTGCATCAGCACACTTTTGACTAATACAGCATTTCAATTCATGTTTCCACATTTGGAGGAAGATTATGTCTTCTCTTCTCTCCCAGGGGCTGAGGCAGAAATATAATATTTGGTCCATGCCTATCAGAAAAGATGATGAAGTTCAGGTTGTGCAAGGACACTACAAAGGTCAGTAAATTGGCAAAGTAGCCCAGGTTTACACAAAGAAGAGTCATCAAATTGATGGGTGCATCAGGAGAAGGTTAATGGCACCACTGTCCACATGGGCATTCACCCCAGCAAGGCAGTCATCACTAGGCTAAAACTGGAGAGAGACTACAAAAAGACCTTTGAACGTAAAGCCAAATCTCACTAAGCAGGAAAGAGAGAGAGCAAATATAAGGAAGAAACAATTGAGAAGATGCAGGAATAAAAGAATTTCAAGTACAACTTCTACTAAAAACTGCTAAAATAGGGAACTGGACATGGCTCAAGTGATTTGGAACCATCTACCATACGGGAGGTCCAGGGTACAATTTCTGGAGCCTTCTGGTGAAGGCAAGTTTCCCAACACAGGAATGCTGGCCAATGCAGATAGCTCACACAGCAAGTTGACACAACAAAAAGAGACACAGAGGAGAGACAACAAGAAATGCAGCAGACCAGGGACCTGAGGTTGTGCAAGAGATTGAGCACCTCTCTCCCACTTCAGAAGGTCCCAGGATCAGTTCTCAGTGCTGCCTAAAGAGAAGAGAAGGAGACACAGAAGGACACACAGCAAATGGACACAGAGAGCAGATAATAAGTGCAAAAACAATGAGGGGTAGGGAGTAGAAATAAATAATTTTAAAATATTAAAAAAAAAAAAAAACTGCTAGCATGAAAAAAAGCTGTAACCAAAAATATTACCAGGCAGATAATTATAATGACAGAATAAACACTGAGTATTTTAAAAGTCTTTTAAGAAATGTTTTTATACAATTCCCAAATGTATGAGAAAATTACATATTTAATTTCTTTGCATTTTCTTCTTTTAGAAAGATAATGTTGGGAAGCAGGTATGGCTCAACTCACAGAGTGTCCACCTACCATATGGAGGGTTCAGGGTTCAATACCCAGGTTCTCCCATCCTATGTGGTGAGTTGGCCCACATGCAGTGCTGATGTGCCCAAGGAGTGCCATGCCACAGAATAGTGTTCCCTGCATAGGGGTGCTCCATGTTCAAGGAGTGCACCCACCAAGGAGAGCCACCCCATGTGAAAAAAGTGCAGCCCACCCAGGAATGTCACTGCACAGAGACCTGATGCAGCAAAATGATGCAACAAAAAAAGTGACAGTTTCCCAGTGCTGCATGACAAGAATGCAAGCAGACACAGAAGAACACACAGTGAATGGACACAGAGAGCAGACAACAGTGAGGAAGGGGAGACAAATAAATAATAAAATAAATCTTTAAAAATAAGATACTGTTTACTACAAAGAAACTAGCAGTGCTGGAAGAAAACTATTTTTCTAGTAAATTTATGAAAACTTAAGATTCCCAATGGAATAAAGTTCATGTTCTAGCTACCACCACCTTATCAATATATTTCTATTAGAAATGCAGGTGATTCATTAAAACCTCTAAGTGATAACTAAATGAACTTAAAACCATTGGACTGTGGAGGCAATAGCTTGGCTTTTTCTGCTATAGATAATAACTGTGACAAAAGAGTAGCCATCAAGAAAATTTGCCTTGGGAAGCAGATGTGGCTCAACTGATAGAGTGTCTGTCTACCATATGGAGGGCCCAGAATTTGATCCCCAACGCCTCTTGACCTGTGTGGTGAGCTGACCCATGTGCAGTACCGCTGCATGCAATGAGTGCCATGCCATGCAGAGGGCCTCCACAATAAGGGTGCCCCATGAACAAGGGGTGTGCTCTGCAAGGAGAGCCACCCCACATGGAAAAAGCACAGTACACCCAGGAGTGGCGCTGCATACATGGAAAGGTGATGCATCAAGATGATGCAACAAAAAAGAGATGCAGTTTCCCAGTGCTGCCAGATAATGCAAAGCAGATGTGGAAGAACACACAGCAAATGGGCACAGAGAGAAGACAATGGCGGGAAGAGAAATAAATAAAATGAATCTTAAAAAAAAAAGAAAAGAAAATTGTCCTTATTGATCCCCAGAGTGGTAAATATGCTCAAAGTGAAATAAAAATTATTAGAAGACTTGACCATGATAACATTGTGGAAGTATTTGAACTTCTTGTCCCCAAAGGAAGCCAGTTAACAGATGATGTGGGCTTTCTTACTGAACTGAACAGAGTTTACATCTTTTAGGAGTACATGGAGTACATGGAGACAGACTTGCTGGCTCAGGGTCCTTTACTGGAGGAGTATACTAGACTTTTCATCTATCAACTGCTACATGGGCTCATGTATATTCACTCTGAAAACATACTGCACAGAGATCTAAAACCAGCTAATCTTTTCATTAATACCAAAGGTGTGGTCCTGAAGAGAGGTGACTTTGGTCTTGCATGGATCATGGATCCCCATTATTCCCATAAGGGTCATCTTTCTCAAGGATCTGTTACTAAATGTTACAGATCTCCACATCCTTTACTTTCTCCTCATAGTGATACTAAAGCCATTGGTGTGTGGGCTGCAGGCTGCATCTTTGCTGAAATGCTGACTGGTAAAACCCTCTTTGCAGGTGTGCATGAACTTAAACAGATATAGCTGATTTTAGAGTCTGTTCCCATTATACATGAGGAAGATCATCAGGATCTTCTCAGTGTAATTCTGATTCACATTAGAAATGACATAACTGAGCCACACAAACCTTTAACACAGTAATTAAAGAAGCACTGGATTTCCAGGAATAGATCTTGACATTTAGTCCAATGGATCTGTTGACAGCAGAGAAAGCACTTTCCTATCCTTACATGAGCATATATTATTTTCCAACAGATGAGGCAATTTAAAGTCATCCTTTTTGTATTGAAGATGAAGTTGATGATACTTTGCTCATGGATGAAATTCACAGTCACATTTATAACTGGGAAAGATATCATGATTGTCAGTTTTCAGAGCATGATTGGCCTATACATAACAATTTTGATATTGAGGAAGTTCAGCTTGACCCAAGAGCTCTGTCTGATGTCACTGATCAAAGAACTACAAGTCGATCCTTGAAAATATTTCGGTGAAGATTGTGAAAAGTATCTAGAGGATCCTGCTTTTGATATGATTTACTCTACTGAGCCTTGTTGGCAGCACCAAGATCATCACAAAAACAAATACTTGATCTGGAGTGTAGCCATACATGTAACTACAAATGAGGTCATCACCATATTTAGATAACTTAGTTCAGAGAGAGAGTGAAGTTAATCATTATCATGAACCCATGGTTATTATAGATCTTTCCAATTGGAAAGAACAGAGCAAAGAAAAATCTGGTAAGAAAGGTAAGTCAAAATGTTAAAGGAATGGATTGATTAAAGCCCAGATAGCTCAAGAGGAAGCATCACAGCAACTGACTGAAAAAGAAAGGGAAAAGAATCAGGGATTTGACTTTGATTCCTTTATTGCAGTAACTATTCAACTTCATTCACAACGTGAGCCTACTGAATTTGTTGATAAATTAAATCACTTGACTAGCTCAGTGTCCCAACCAGAATTGAAAAGCTTGATCAAAGTCAGTAAGCCAAGAATAAGAGGAAAAAGGAATGGCAAATTTGGTTCATTAAGAAGTTTTGAACCTGTCTTCTTGGGACAGGCAGTTTGTGAATGGTAAGGAGGACTGTTTTCTCATAAGTCAGTTTTGTTGCGAGGTAAGGAAGGATAAACAAATTGAGAAGGAAAACACTTACATCAGTTACTTGGACAGGTTCTTTAACAAGAAATAAAATGTTAAAATGCTAGAGACTGAGCCAGCAGAGGATGGGACGCTTGGGAGAGAGGAAATGAGGAAGGATTTCTGAACTGCAATGGGGAGTTTCTCTTTGACAAGCAGCTTGAATCCATGGGCATCCCATGGCTTCACAGTCCCATTGGGTCACCACTTAGGTCAATACAGGCCACATTAACACCTTCTGCCATGAAATCTTCCCCTCACATTCCTCATAAAGCATACAGCAGCATTCCAAAACATCTGACCTAAAATACTCAGCAGACATTTCTCTGTATTCTTCATGAAATGTGTTTTGTCTTTTTTATTACTAGTGTTTAAGTCATTTTTTACTTGAATCAGATGGTGTCATTTTAGTAAGGATATCTTTAGTTCTTGGTTTTTAAAATTCAGACTTATTTTCTACATGTGAGAGTTTTCATTTTAACTGGCATGTTATTTGCACATAAAAATTTAAAAAAAAGAGTGAAATAATGCAATGCAGGAGGAGACAAAAGAAATGCACTAAGACAAGTGAAAACATTCTCAAAGAAGAATGATCTGTTCTACAGGAACCAAATCTCACCTCGAAATTTCCACAGGAAGACTGTACATAATTGCATGAAAATTGGGAAACGGACTTGGCCCAGTGGTTAGGGCATCCGTCTACCACATGGGAGGTCCGCGGTTCAAACCCTGGGCCTCCTTGACCGGTGTGGAGCTGGCCCATGCGCAGTGCTGATGCCACAAGGAGTGAAGTGCCACTCAGGGGTGTCCCCCACATAGGGGAGCCCCACGCACAAGGAGTGCGCCCTGCAAGGAGAGCCACCCAGCGCGAAAGAAAGTGCAGCCTGCCCAGGAATGACACCACCCATACTTCCCGTGCCACTGACGACAACAGAAGCAGACAAAGAAACAAGACGCAGCAAATAGACACAGAGAACAGACAACTGGGGGAGGGGGGGTTAAATAAAATAAATAAATCTTTAAAAAAAAAAGAAAATATATCTATTTTTTCCTAAAACATTTTTCATTCATTAATATTTTTAAGTTTCTCATGCTGTACACATTTCTTAAAAGACATATGGTACTGAAGCAGGCTGATAAGATAGGGAATTAATAGATCGATCTGAAACCTGACAAGGATCTGGAACCCCCAAGGTGGCTGCTGGAGGAACCCCAGCCCTGGGATTCCACTACCTGGAACAAAGAAAAGCCCAGATATTCTCTAGAAACTTTATCATTCGGTCCTCATTAAGAAACTGATGGGTGGGATAATCAATCCAAACAGTGAACAGCTGAACCCGGCCTCCCCTTCCATTAGCAAAAGGGTGGCATAATTAGCAATTTTAAAGCAAACCACAAGGCTTGCATGTGCTCTCTTGACTTCCTCTTTTTCCTGCGGACCTGTCCTGCCCTCTGTATGCTGCTGTCGCCATTTTTCCCCTGCCATGTGGCCACACAAGTAACCCTGGGAATTTATAACCTATAATGAGGATTATAGCTTATAAATTATCCCTCTTCATCCCTTTTCAACCCCTTCCTCTCTACCTCGAACCCCTGCTCAATTATTTTCTCCCATTTCTCTTCCCTCCCTACCTGAATAAATTACAGGCCTAATTCACCCAGCATGCTCTTGAAATTCATTTTTACAGCATAGTCAAAGACCTAGATAGAATCTGGTAACAGTACCAGCAGCAACTGAAAATGAAAACTGAATTTGGTGCACATGTGCTTTCTACCTCAAGGAACACACAAAAGTGTGGGGCAACACAGATACCACCAATAGTGCTTCACAATATGCACTTCTATTTAGCCAGCATTTATTATAGTAAATTATTCTTAAGATTCATTCACTGTTTATAAAGGTTCTGGTATGCATTCTTTATAGTGAAGTATTAATACATCACATCTTATTTATTTTAGCAAATCAGTATATTTTCTGGATTTAATTATAGAAAGTTAACTTAGTTTTGGAAATTTATTTGCAAACACTTTTTCCATTTGGCACTATGGTATGTTGCCTACCTAGCTGAATATATAACATCAGCTTATTCTAAGGCAGTCAACATACTTAATTTACTTAAGTGTTCATTTTAAGCAAATTGCTCACTATGTATAGGAATTCTATTTTGGAAATGCTTTATCTATCTACCAACAAAAATTGGGGGTACTTTATTATAAAATGCTCCTGGAAGTCTTATTTGTGTTTATTTTTTAAAAAATGTAATGTTATACTTGTGTGCATGGAGGTAATTAAGTACATCATTATTGTAGATTAAAAGTTGTACATGATAAGACATTTTGTTTTTACTGTATGTATTTTCTGAATAATCTATTCCTGTTCTAAGGCAAGCATGAATAAAATTAGGTTAAATGTAGCATGTGACATCACAATGTCTTAGAAATTTGTCTATTTTATTTTACTGAATATTGTCTGTATCTTTGGTTACCCTGTTTAAAGAAAAAGACACATAGAACATAGCCAGCAAAAAAAGTGATAAATGTAATCTGGATTTTCACACATATTAAATGTATATATTTTAGCACCTGGCTTTTTCCAAGGTGAAAGGACAAATTCTTTTCTAACATTTACAGTTTAAGATATATTTAAGGGTTTTATTAAAATATTAAATGTTGTCAGGGCTGAACATCATATTTAAATAGTCCTCTATTTATCACAGTGACAGATAAGTTAGTAAAATATTTTGGAAATGACTTAACTTCCAAAGTAGCAGTTGTGTATTTTTTCTTAAGCAATAAGGATTTGATGAAGCCACTTTGATAAGACTCAGATTCTTTGTTCTTTATACATCAATTATCTCAAAAGGACTTTTACACCCTCCACTCCAAACAGAACAACCATTTGAGAAACTGTGTTACTTTAACTGAGAGAAAGTACATCATTTGGTAAACAAATCTTCATTAGCGGTTGGGAGAGAAACCCGGGGTGGGAGACAGCGCTCTGGCTGCTGCCTCTGCTGGTCTCAAAAACAGTTTTTTGAGCATTAGAAATTCTTTGGGACCAGGCTGTTTCAGGATTTTGCAGGTCAGGAGGTGTCTGGCCATCGATTTCGTGGGAAGGTAATAGAGAAAATTCGTGTTAAAGATAAAATTGAGGCTTGCTTACACGGAGGTGGGGGCTGTGCGCAGGACGCTCCCTCCTGGGGTGGGTTGAGCTGTGGCACTGGCACCAGGGCTGTGATTCCTGGAGGCTCTGTGGTACTGGGGAATTCATAAGCCCTGAGCGGGCTATTGGGGGGCTAACAGGGCAGGATGCTTTCGCAGACGGATTTGGGGAGATAGACAGGAGTTTTATTGCAAGGCGGGGAATTTTTGATAGCGGACACAAATAATAGTGCTTCTGGCTACAGCCCCGCCCCCAAGGCCAGCTGTCAATCTGCAGCAGCCTTAAATTGCTGGCAGCAAAGAGACGTCATCAGGAGGCTATTTCGTGGGACGGCAGGGTGGGAGGTGGCTGGAAGCCAATTAGGGGAATTTTTTGTGAGGCGTGGGATTTTTTATTTCAGACACTGATACAGTGCTTCTGGCTAGAGCCCTGCCCGCTAAGCCTAGCTGTGGATCTACAGCATCCTTAAATTGGCTGCAATATAGAGGCGCCCCCAACTGGCTGTCCAGGGCCTGCAGGGCAGGAGGTGTCCTGAAGTCGAATTGGTGATACAGCCACACAAGAGACCCTAGTGAAAGGGGGAATTGCGGGTTTCAGAAACATAGGTCAGAGTTTGTGGACGTGACCGCTCCCATAGGGCTGGCACCAAGCTGCGGGGATCTCTGAAGGCTGTGTTGCACTGCGGTGCTCCCAGGCTCACTGTTAACCAGATTTGAGGTGGCCAGGTCTGTGTCCCTGGTGGCCCACACACCAGAGACTCACACCTCTTGAGTCTGCAATATCACAGACTTTCCATCCCTGAATCCACCATGCCCTGAGGGCCATCTGAAGTCCTTTTTTTTTTAAAGATTTATTTATTTATTTAATACAACACCCCACCCCCCGGTTGTCTGTTCTGTGTCTATTTGCTGCGTCTTGTTTCTTTGTCCGCTTCCGTTGTTGTCAGCGGCACGGGAAGTGTGGGCAGTGCCATTCCAGGGCAGGCTGCACTTTCTTTGGCACTGGGCAGCTCTCCATATGCATGCACTCCTTGCACGTGGGGCTCCCCTACACAGGGTACACCTGCGTGTCATGGCACTCTGTGTGCGCATCAGCACTGCACATGGGCCAGCTCCACACGGGTCAAGGAGGCCCGGGGTTTGAACCGCAGACTTCCTATGTGGTAGATGGATGCCCTAACCACTGGGCCAAGTCCGTTTCCTCCATCTGAGGTCCTTGATTGTTCGAGTCCTCAATGTTTGTGTTTTGGTTTTTTTAATTTTAATTTTTAATTTTTAATTTTTTATTGTCCTGTTTGCTAATATTGCATTATTTCCTAGTATTTTCTCCTGTTGTATCCACCAAGGTCTTTTTCTTTTTTCATTTATTTAGGGTTTTTTGTTGTTGCTGCTATTGGTGTTCCATATCTCATTTTCTTTTCCTTACTTGTTCCCCTCCCTTTTCCTTACCCACCCCCCTTTTTCTTTCTTTCTTCTCTCCCTTTTTTTTCTCTCTTTTCTCTTGTCCCTCGTTTTCTTCTTATTTTATTTTATCTTAATTATGCAATAGGTGCTGCAGGGAACACCTCACATTTGCTGGGTTTCCTCATCCTCCGTTGCCTCATTTCTGTGTGAATTGATTTTGGCTACCTACACTATCCCCTTTCCCCCACATCTTGGTATCCTCCATCATCTACTATCTTTCCTATATTCCACCTCCCTTTCTTTGATCCCCAAATCATCTAACTCTTAATTTCTAAAACCTTTGTTTTGTTTTCTGTCTTTTATCCACCCTTGAAACTATTGCCTCTCTTTACTCTTTCCCTCTCTCATGAAAACACTAGCCTAATAATCATACCATATTCTTCCCATATTCAGTCGACTACCTCATTATAGGTACTCTACTTACTGCTATAATTCTACACAACTTACATGAGTCTAATATCCATCATCCCAGATCTCATATTATTGCTCTGTTAACATTTATTACCAATACTACTTTAAACATTTTCCTTTCTTACAAAATTGCCTTTCCCTGGCCCTAACATTTTCCTTCAAAGTGAACTCAAATGGCAATAAGAAATTAGAATAAGAAGTGACAAAGAGAAAATATAATACTCACACAAAAACAACAGCTAATTAATCCCCAAGACTAGACAAAGAAGCTAAGGAACTGATTAAAACTGTCAAGATAAAATGATGACCTGACAGCAACAAAAATCTACAAACCAAATGAGTAATCAGGAAAACATGGCTGTATCCAATGAACAAACTAAAAACCAGGAAGGGGAGCAGAACTTCGGACAAGTAATTAAAGGTCTCAGAACATATATCACAGACAAATTTAATGAAGTAAAGGAAGAGGTTAACAATGTGAAGACAACACCTGAAGGGGAAATTGCAGACATACGCAAAAAGATAACAGATATGATGGGAATGAACATAACAGTTCAAAAAATCAAAAATACACTCGCAGCAAACAGCAGGAGATTAGAAGAGGAAGAGCAGAGAATTACTGATGTAGAAGACAGTACATCGGAAATCAAACAGATAGTAGAATTGATTGATAAAAAGATAGTAAAAATCCAGCTTGGACTTAGGGACCTGAATGACAATGCTAAATGCACAGACATATGTATTATAGGCATCCCAGAAAGAAAAGAGAAGGGAAAGGGATCAGAAGGAGTGTTGCAGGAAATAATGGCTGAAAACTTCCCAAATCTACTGAAAGAGACAGATGTACATATCCAAGAAGCACAATGTACCCCAAATATCATAAACCCCAACAGGCCCACCCCAAGACATACTTGTCAAATTATCCAACACTCAAGACTAAGAGAAAATTCTAAAAGCAGCAAGAGAAAAGAAAAACATCACATATAAGGGAAGCTCCATAAGATTAAGTGATGATTTCTTACTGAAACCATGGAGGCAAGAAGGCAGTGGTATGATATAGTCAAGGTAATAAAAGAAAAAAATTTCCAACCAAGAATATTGTATCCAGCTAAACTAGCATTCAAAAATGATGGAGAGTTCAAAATATTCCCAGATAAACGGAAATTGAAAGAGTATGCCAACAAGAAACCTCCCCTTCAAGAAATTCTAAAGGGAGTTCTGCAGGAAGAAAGGAAAAAACAGGACAGGCAGAGTTGGAGGAGAGTGTAAGAACAACAGAAAAGACAAAAAGAGAAGGGAAAAACAAACAAAATATGACAAACAAGTCCAATCAAAATATGGCTAACATAAATAATTCCTTGAAAGTAATAAAACTGAATGTCAATGGATTAAACTCACCTATCAAAAGATTCAGACTGGGACATTGGATAAGGAAATATGACCCATCTATACACTGTCTGCAAGAGACACATCTTAGACCCAGAGATTCATGGAGGCTGAAAGTGAATGGTTGGAAAACAATCTTACAAGCAAAGAATAAACAAAAAAAGGCAGGATTAGCTATATTAATATCAGACAAAATAGACTTTAAATGCAAAACAATTGTGAGAGACAAAGAAGGATACTACATATTAGTGAAAGGGACAATCTCTCAAGAAGAATGAACAATCATAAATATTTATGCTCCTAACAAGGGCGACTCTAAATATATGAGGTAAACACTGGAAAAACTATGTGAAAGAATAGATGCATCTACAATTATAGTGGGGGATTTTAATACATCACTATCAACTCTGGACAGAACATCTCAAAAGAGAATCACTAAAGAAACAAAATATTTGAACAGTATATTAGAGGAGCTGGATCTAATAGACATATACAGATCATTACACCCAAACACAGCAGGATATACATTTTTCTCAAGTGCAGATGGATCATTCTCCAAGATAGACCATATGCTAGGCAACAAAGAAAGGTTTAATGAATTCAGAAAGATCGAAATCATACAAAATAATATCTCTGACCACAGTGGAGTGAAGCTGGAAATCTGCAAGAGCCAGAGGCCCAGATTTCACACACCAAGATAAGGAAATTAAACAGCACCCTCTTAGAAAAACACTGGGTCAAAGAGGAAATCTCCAAAGAAATCAATGACTACCTTGAAACAAATGATAATGATAACACAACATACCAAAAATTATGGGCTGCAGCAAAAGCAGTACTGAGAGGGAAATTTATAGCCATAAATTCATACAACAAAAAAAGATGAAAGAGCAAAAATTGAAGAACTAACTACACATTTGGAGGAATTAGGAAAAAAAACAACAAAGTAATCCAACAGGAAGCAGGAAGGAAATAAAAAGATAAGACCAGAACTAAATGAAATAAAAAATAAGAAAACAATTGAAAAGATAAAAAAGACCAAGAGCTGGTTTTTTGAAAAGATCAATGATATTGACAAACCTTTAGCGAGACTAACAAAGAAAAAATGATAGAAGATGCAAATACACAAAATAAGAAATGAAAAAGGATATCACCACTGACCCCACAGAAATAAAGAATATCATAAGAGGATACTTTGTAAAACTATATTCCAACAAAAATGACAATTCAGAGGAAATGGACAAATTCCTAGAAACACATAAGCAGCCTATATTGATGAAAGAAGAAATTGAAGATCTCAACAAACCAATCACGTGTAAAGAGATAGAATCAGTCATTAAAAATCTCCCAACTAAGAAGAGCCCAGGGCCAGATGGCTTCCTAGGTGAATTCTAGAAAACATTCGGGAAAGAACTAACACCAATCCTGCTGAAACTCTTCCAAAAAATCAAAACAGAAGGAACATTGCCTAACTCATTCTATGATGCCAACATTACCCTAGTACCAAAACCAAACAAAGACACACAAGAAAGGAAAATTAAAGACCAATTTCTCTAATGAACCTAGACACAAAAATACTTAACAAAATACTTGCTTATCGTATTCAACAGCACATTAAATGAATTATACACCACGACCAAGTGGGATTCATTCCAGGTATGCAAAGAAGGTTCAACATAAGAAAATCAATCAATGTAATACACCATATAAACAGATTGAAGGAAAAAAATCACATGATTATATCTATAGATGCAGAAAAGCATTTGACAAAATACAGCACACTTTCTTGATAAAAACACTCCAAAAGATCGGAATACAAGGAAATTTTTTGAACATGATAAAGAGTATATATGAAAAACCCACAGCCAACATTGTTTACGATGGAGAAATCCTAAAATCCTTCCCCCTAAAGTCAGGAACAAGACAAGGATGCCCACTCTCTCCCCTTCTATTTAACATTGTTTTAGAAGTACTTGTTCGAGCACTGAGGCAAGAACCAGATACAAAAGGCATTCAAATTGGAAAGGAAGAAGTCAAAATTTCATTATTTGCAAATGACATGATCCTATACATAGAAAACCCTGAAAAGTCTACAACAAAGCTTCTAGAACTCATAAATGAGTTTAGTAAAGTTGCAGGTTATAAGATCAATGCACAAAAGTCAGTAGCATTTTTGTACACCAATAATGAGCAAGATTAGGAGGAAATCAAGAAACAAATACCATTTACAATAATAAATTAAAAAATCAAATATTTAGGAATAAATTTAACTAAAGATGTAAAAAACTTATACACCAAGAACTATACAAGACTGTTCAAGGAAATCAAAGAAGACCTAAATAAATGGAAGAATATTCCCTGTTCATGGATAGGAAGACTAAATATTATTAAGATGTCTATCCTACCAAAACTGATCTACACATTCAATGCAATCCCAATAAAAATCAACACAGCCTTCTTTAAGGAACTTGAAAAACTAACTGTGAAATTTATTTGGAAAGGAAAGAGGCCCCAAATAGTCAAAAACATATTGAAAAAGAAAAACGAAATTGGAGGAATCACACTACCTGACTTCAAAACATACTACAAAGCTACAGTAGTGAAAACAGCATGATATTGGCATAAGGAGAGACACACAGACCAATGGAATTGAAATGAAAGTTCTGATATAGAACCTCATATATATAGCCATATAATATTCGATAAAGCTACCAATCCCTCTCAACTGGGAGAGAATGGTCTATTCAACAAATGGTGCCTGGAGAACTGGATATCCATATGTAGAAGAATGAAAGAGGATTACCATCTCACACCTTATACAAAGATCAACTCAAGATGGACCAAAGACCTAAATATAAGAGCCAAGACCTTAAAGACCTTGGAAAGCAGTGTAGGGAAACATCTTCAAGACCTTGTAATAGGAAATGGCTTCATGAATATCACACCAAAAGCACGAGCAGCAAAAGAACTAATAGATGAATGGGACTTCCTCAAAATTAAAGCCTTCTGCACCTCAAAGGAGTTTGTCAAGAAAGTAAAAAGGGAACCTACACAGGGGAGAAAATATTTGGCAACCATATATCCGATAAGAGACTTGTAACTTGCATATATAAAGAACTCCTATACCTTGAAAATAAAAAGATAAACAACCCATTTAAAAAATGGGGAAAAGATTTAAACAGACACTTCTCCCAAGAAGAAATACAAATGGATAAAAAGCACTTGAGAAAATGCTCCAAATCTCTAGCTATCAGGGAAATGCAAATCAAAACAACAATGAGATACCATCTTACTCCCATAAGATTGCCAGCTATGAAAAAAACAGAATACAAATGCTGGAGAGGATGTGAAGAAATGGGAACACTCATCCACTGCTGGTGGGAATGCAGAAGGATCCAACCATTCTGAAGGACAGTTTGGCAGTTTCTCAAAAAACTAACCATAGATTTGCCATATGACCAAGCAATTCCACTGTTGGGTATATACCCAGCAGAACTGAAAACAAGGACACAAACCGATATATGCACACCAATGTTCATAGCAGCATTGTTCACTATCACCAAAGTTGGAATTGACCCAAATGCCCATCAACAGATGAGTGGATCAATAAAATGTGGTATATACATACAATGGAATACTATGCGGCTGTAAGAACAAATACACTACAAACATACTTGATAACATGGATGAATCTTGAGAACCTTATGTTGAGTGAAGCGACCCAGGCATTGAAGGACAAATACTACATGACCTCAATGATATGAAATAAGCAAGCTGCCTCAGAGAGCTAGAGACTGGAAGATAGGCTTACAGGAATTCGGGGGGTAGAGGAAGAATGTAAGCTAACATCTACATGGGTGAAATCTATGATAAGCTGGAGGTAAGTATGTGTACAAGGTAGGGATAAAATGGAGCATAGGGTAACCTTTGGGTGGGGCTTTGGGGGTTTGAGGGGGCTTGGGATGGGCAGATGGGTAATATTGCCAAGGAAATTGGGGGCAGGGTGGGGCAACATATGAACATAGGAGATTGTCAGGTGTTGGTTGAGAGTATAATGCTGAGAAAACCTTTTCAAAATATAATTAGGAAAGTTATCTCTTTAAGATACTAAAAGGGGATAACCTGACACAGGACAGACTCCTAGGGAATATGTGAATGCTCATTTTGCCAGAGTGGGTTATACCATTGGGTAGAGACCCATATAATGAGAGTGAAGGTAGACCCACAACCTGGGGAGGACTAATGCCATCAAATAGAGGGAACTGTATCTCTCAAGAGAAATGGTGGCTCCCAGGGCATTAGGGCAGTTGAGCAGATCAGTCCCTCAGCACTGTTGCAAGTATTTCTGAACATGGCTCCTCAGGAAATGAAGATTGATTGTCACTGTGGGCCCCAAGGGGAGGGGGAAATAGATATTGAATAGATGGAACCAGACTAAATGTGAGGGCAAGGGAAGTATTTCACAAGAGTACCCAAGGATGTATATAAAACATGTAATATTACACCAAAAACATGTAGGGGATGACAGACTAATAATGTAAACCATAATGTAAAACATAGGAAAACTAAGAAATTTAGAAAACTGAATAGCCTAGAGTATAAAACACAATGTAAACACAAATTTTACCTTGTTTGAAAGCTATTGTCTCAATATCTGTACATCAGTTTCAGTAAATATGATATGAATAAGTTAAAAGATTATCTCTGTGGAAGGGAAAAGGTTTTATAATGGATATGTGGGACTACTGTATATTGTATATATGAATTACTGTGATCTAAGGCTCTTGTGAAGAGAAGCTCAATAATTAGGGAATAAAGAAAAGGAAAAGATAGGATGCAGAATTTTTCCAAATCAATATATATTCTATATCTAACCTTTAAACTCATTGCTATATTCCATTTTACTATTAAAGGAACCTAACATTATATTGGGCTTCACTGTTCAGGAAGTTTTGGATCACAGAGAGGTTCAACAATGGCAGCAGATTAATACTGGTATGGGATGTTATTGACAGGGGACATATGGTTGACAGGGAGTTAACAGGACATGTGTCCAGGGTGCAAGGAAATGTTTGGATATACTCATAGTGGAAACAATTAAAAACAACAGCTGGGGGGGTACTGGGTTCCTGGCCAGTGGGGGGGGGGCTCTGTCATGGTCCCTAGGGGAGTAGCAGCAGTCCCCCAAGTGCAACCGCAAGGACCAGGAAGGAATGAGAGTCCAACAGTGACCCCCTGATACTAATGACTATGCTTGTGAGCCTATACACCTGAAATAAGAACAAGGCCTAGAGCAGCACTGTGCCTAGGGGATCCCTCCTGACAGCCTCCGTGTTACTCAAATGTGGCCAGTTTCAAAGCCAAACTCAGCATGTAAATGCACTGCCTTCCCCCCAGTGTGGGACATGACACCCGGGGATCACTACCAAGTACCAGCTGATGACATAACTAGAAAATGACCTTGAATTAAAGGTTGAACGCGGACCAGCAGAATATCCCTGTCTACATATAACAACAGGAGTTAAAAATGCTGTTTGACCTAAAGTAAGGGGGAAATGGAAAGGACAAATGAGTTCATATGGCTATGAGTCTCTAAAAAAGAGTCTGGAGGTTGTCAGAAAGATTGTCCTTATGCACACCTGAGCAGAGTCTCAGAGACAGATAATGTAGATACAACCCCAGGTATTGGTTCTTTTGAGGGCTAAAGAGACCCAGAGGTTCTATGGTCATGGCAGATGGAGTTCACTGCCATGTAGTTGGCCCTTCTTTGGAGCTGGTGTTTCTGCATGATGGAGCTGGACTCAGATGTGATCTCTTTTCACAAGCCTTTCATGCTATTTTACTGGAATTGTATTTGGTGCTGGGGTTAAAAGATATATCTAGGGGATTGGAATCTCTGGGCTGACAATATGATAGCCAGGCCCTGAGCCTCAACAGACTTCAGCTCCTACACTCTGATTTATTGGACTTACTCCACTCAGCTAACATGGAGTT
The DNA here is from genome assembly GCF_030445035.2 of Dasypus novemcinctus. Lineage (NCBI taxonomy): Eukaryota > Metazoa > Chordata > Mammalia > Cingulata > Dasypodidae > Dasypus > Dasypus novemcinctus. Next base: position 82,610,435 of record NC_080690.1, on the reverse strand, counting down.
GAAGAATGTCAACCACCACACCATGGAGCCTAGAGTGCTTACAACTGAAAGCAGGAGGATTGCATCCAGTATCCATGTGGAATCTAAGCCCCCTCTTGACATAGATGTGGAATGGACACAACCAAGCCAAGGTCCACAGGAAGGAGGAATAGGATTAGAGTGGACTTAATGATATTGTATTCATGAACTATTGTGGTTAATAATCGAGAAAATGTGGCATTGGTGTGGAAAAAGTGGCCATGGTGCCTGCTGGCTGTGGGGAATGGGAGGAAGAGAAGAGATGTGGAGGCATTCTCGGGACTTGGAGTTGTCCTGGGTCGTGCCCCAGGGACAATTCCTGGATGTTGTATGTCCTCTCATGGCCCACTGGATGGAAAGTGGGAGAGTGTGGGCTATGGTGTGGACCATAGGCCATGCGGTGCAGCGATGCCCAGAGATGTACTCACCAGATGCAATGGATGTGTCATGATGATGGGGGAGAGTGTTACTGTGGGGGGAGTGGTGGGGTGGGGGTGGTGGGGGTGAGTGGGGGCCTCATATTTTTTGAATGTAATATTTTTTTTAAAAAATGAAAAAAATTGAGTAGAATTTGAAAACAAAAAACAAAGAAAACCACAAATCTTCATGAGCATAGATTATTACAGGTTGAAGTGGCATTTGACAGGTTTTTCTGCTGTAAGTTAATTTTTGTTGTTAACATCAACTCCTAGATTTCTACTTAATGGTTTCCTGGAATCAGTCATTTACATTGTAATCTTTCAGTTTGGAAAATGCTTTTACAAACTTCCCATAACCATCCATAACCATGTAGACTAGCTACTTCATCTCAAGGTAAATTTCATCTTTAAATAAGCTTATTGAATGAGAGCAGTAAGCGAAATTTACTTCCACTAACTCTTCTAGAACTTTCCGTATCCATTCAAGTCTAACCCTACATATTTCCACACTGATCTTACGGAAACCAGCCATCTTATCTTGGGACAAAACACACTCCCTTAAACAAGTTATCAGAAACCTTCTCCTTTCCTATCCCTTTTTAAAATATACATACTTTGAAAAGATACTTAGATTACATAAATGTTACAGGAATCTATCCCTTTAAGCCTTGTCTTATATCCATCATTCTTTTCTGTGAAGAACTAGTCATTTCAATTTTGGCTAAATAAATAATTGTTTAGGAGGTACTGGGGATTGAAACTGTGACCTTGTACATGCAAAGCAGGTGCTCAACCACTGACTGACAGCCACTCTACAAAACAATTATTTTAAAAAGTTTGTAATAATTTAACTAAAAACTTACAATTTTCTTCATCTTAAAGATTTAACACACTGACATTACCTTATTTTATCTGTGTCCATATAAAACTAGGGAGATTGCCCTGAGTAGAATAAAATTAAAATAATGAAAGCTGACATAAGAACTATTTCCTTCTATCTTTTCCTGCATAGGTTAAAATTTCTTTGTTTTCATAGCACATTACATTTCTGAACCTCAAAAGCATCCTGACTCTCAGGCTCTGGAGAATGTATTGTAATTGTTTGGTTTTAATAATAATTTAGAAAAACATTTGTATAGGTTTTAAGGGTTTTTTCTTTACATGCTGAAATTTGGCCATTGAATTACTACTTTAATCTTAAAGCTGTTAAAATGTAATTGGGGACTTAGAGGACACACACTACAAAGTCAGATTTATTCAGTAACAGTTTCTTTGTCCCCACCACTGTTAATTTCCAGGCCTAGTAGAGACAGTTCTAAGCTAAACTTACTTTCCCTTGCCCTGAACAGGGGAGGGGCAGGGTAGGTCAAGGAGCCAAGTAAAACCTTTTTTTCCTAAAAAGTTATTCAGTCTAAAAGATACTAAACTTTAACAGCACTGATTAATTAATGTGGTTACCCAGGTTTAATTAGACTTAACATGGAAACAGAACAGAGAACATTAATGTTGTTAAGTTTTTTAGTATTATTCTTTGATTTTTTTTACATAGGATAGCAAAACTATACAAATGAAACTATGAAAACACATTTTGTTCTAACATATTTTTTTGAAATACTTAAAACAGTTTCATGTATTTTAGAACAGTAATATACAGTATTTTAAACAAGGATTAATGGCACATATAGGTATGACACTATTTCCAAGAAAAGCAATGTAATGTGTACAATTTAATTCTATATGAATTTTGGAACTTATGATGGTATTTTGTATTTACACTTTTCTTAAATTCTTTGGAATTAGGTATATATACAAACTAAGTTTGTACAAAGCTTGGAAAGAAATTTTTTTGCATAAATGAATTATTTTTATTTATGAAGACATAAATGTAGGAAAAGGTTAAGTTTAATTTTCACAAAGGAGAAGCCAGAACTGGCTCTGCCAGTCGAAGAGTGAGGGAAAGGGGTTCTAGCAGCTTTGTCTTTAGTGTGCCAAGAACTTGAAAAGTGGTGCCAAAACGAGGGGGGCCAATGGTAAGAAGGAGGGGTGAAGCCAAAATGAGAAGAGCCAATGGTGAGTGCGTGGAGTGTGGCCAATAGTGAAAGTGGCTCCAAATTTGAAAAGCACCCCAGGGGTGAAAGCAGCCCCTAGCACCCCCAGCCTGCCAGAGTGTAGAGAGTACAGGAGCAGGGACTGACAGTGGGAACTGAATAACAGGTGATTCAGATAGGCTGTAACCCCTGAAGTACCCAATGAATGGGGAATGGGAGAGGACCAGCCCATTAGGTTTAGGGTATAAATGTCAGTGTTTCTTGCAGTTTGGCATGCAGGTCACTTTATCCAGGTTATATGTCCGTTCTTGCAAGATCCTTAATAAAATTCTTTTCTTCTCCACATTTGGCTGAGCTTTTGTTTTCTTTCAGGTACAGCTCTCTTTCTGGGTCTCGTCCAGTATCCAAAAATTCAGAGGGGGTCCTGCAGTGTGGACCAGGGGAAGGCACACCCCACTGACTTGAGCAGTCTTGGACTCCACCACTGGGGGCCCATATCTGAAAGTTGGAAGGACCTGAGACCAGACACTTAGATTTGTTTACCTGGATTGGAAAAGGGGAAGGAAAAACCTGCCTCTTGCTGACCAGGTAAGCCTCTGCGTGGGTCAAAGTAAGAAAAGGGACTGTTAATTATGGCCTTCCTGGTGGGGAAACTCAGAATGGGGAACAGATGCTGTCAGTCAACTGGGGAGTGGGTGTCTGCAAGATCTCCCACGGGCATTCCTGCAGATAGTCCGTTAGGGAGTATGTTGGAGCACTGAACAAATAATGATCAGATGAAGAGAAAGGAAATGATCACCCAATGTATTCTGGCCAAAATTTGGGGCAGATGAGGATTGGCTTTGTGCCAGCATTGCTTTCATAATTCTTTTTGTGTTTTTCTGTTTATTCAGTGTATGTTTTAATTTCTCTGGGTGGTAATATTAAATTCACAATGAAAATTCTTAAAAGAGCTCTATTCAAATAGCTGAAATTTGAAAATATATATATATTAATAAATAAAGTATGGAAATCTAAATTTTTATACTTTTTATTAAAGTTAATAGATCACAAAGAATGTTACATTAAAAAATAAAAAGCATACTGATATTCTACTATAAAACCATTGAGACTAGTAATTGAAGAAATTGTAGTATTGAGCTGGTGAAAGTGAAAATCTAATTTGAAATGAATAGGGTATTCTTTTTTCACAGAACAGAATGAAGAATATGAAACTTAAGTAGATATTGAAAGGCATAAATGTTTGTGAGAGTGCTGACTAAAATTTGATACATTTGCTGAAATCTCTGTTGTGCTGTGGTGTTCCCAAACCCTGAGCTGGCTGTTTCAGGGGCTTGCAGGGCAGGAGGTGTCTGGATGTCAATTTGGTGAGACAGGGACAGAAGAGATTCTTGTGATTGGTGGAATTTTGGGGTTCTGACATGGAGGTCAGGAACCCCTCCCCCTAGGGCTGGTAGCCTGGCCACTGTGATCTCTGAAGTCTTTGTTGTACTGTGGTGTTCCCAGGCCCAGTGTTAACCAGATGCATGGTTCCCAGGTCTGTGTCCCCTAAACCCTAGTGGCCCACGCTCCACAGACTCACACACCTTGAGTCTGAAATATCATGGACTTCCCATCCCTGAATCCACTGTGCCCTGAGGTCCATCTGAGGTCCTTGATTACCCTAGCCCTCCAAGTTTTGTGTTGTTTTTTTTTCTCTCTCTCTCCTTGACCTTGGAGTGTACAAGCAGACATGGGAAGAGTCTGGGAAGAAAGGAGAGGCGAATGTGCTGAGAAAGCCCAATTTCCCTAAGCGTCCTGAGATAGGAAACTTGGTCTAGGAGAAGGTGGAGTCAGAAAATCAATTAGACCTTTCCTAGCACACCTAAGGGGGAGGGACTGTAGGAGGTGCTATCTAAGCTTCCAGTAGCATATTTGGGGTTTCTGGTGAGGTGTAGGTCCTCTCACACTGGAAATAAAGAGTCATAGTCATCTGTGTTGAGATGGCTCAACAAGGACCTACTTGAATCCCCTAGTGGACCTCTCAGGCAGTTTTCCTGCTGCCCTGGAAGAGAGAGAAGTGAGGAAGGGAGAAATGGGGAAGGTCAGATCCCTAAGCATATTACTTAACTACAAAGAGGATTCCTAACTTGAAACGGTAGTTATTTATTTATTTATTTTTGTCATGGTTCTAATATTGTATTGTCTCCTGGTCTTTTCTCCCATTTTATCCCCCAAGGTCCTTTTTCATTTATTTAGTTTTTTTTTCTCTTTTTCTTTTTCTTCTTGTTTACCCACTTTTCTTTGCCATCCCCTTATTCTCTTCTCTTTTTCTCTTTTCTCCCTTTTTCTTCTTTTTTTCTTTTCTTTTCTTTAAATAATAGGGGCTACAGGGAGTGATTCACATTTGCTCTGTTTCCTCATCCTCCATTTCCTCTTTTCTGTGTGTATTGATTTTGGTCACCTACACTATCGCTTTTCCCCTATATCTTTCTATCCTCCATCATCTACTGTTTCTCTTACATTGTGCATCCCTCTCTTTGGCCCCCAAATTGTCTGACTTTTTATTTCTAATACCTTTGTTCTATTTTCTGTCTTTTATCCACTGTTGATATTATTGTCTTTCTTTTCTCTTTCCCGTTCTCATGAAAACACTGGCCTTTTAATTCATACTATATTCCTCCCCATATTCAGGTGACTGTCTCATTATAGGTACTCTACTTACTGCTATAACTCTACACAACTTAAATGAGTCTAATATCCATTCTCCTAGATCTAACATTGTTGCTCTGTTAACCTTTATTACCAATATTACTTTATACATTTTCTTTTCTTAGTCATTTTGCTTTCCCTGGCCCTAATATTTTCCTTCAAAGTGAACTTAGCCAGCAATAAGATAATAGAGTGAGAAGAACAAAGTGACAAAGAGAAGACATAACACTTACACACGAACAATAACTAATGAATCCACAAGACTAGCAAAGAAGCTAAGGAACTGATTAAACCCATTAGGATAAAATAATGACCCCACAGCAACAAAAAATTACAAACCAAACCAATAATCAGGAAAACATGGCTGAATCCAATGAACAAACTAAAAACAAGGAAGGGGAACAGAACATCAGACAAGTAATTAAAGATCTCAAAATATATATTAGAGACCAACTTAATGAAGTAAAGTAAGAGATTAACAATATGAAGAAAACAATTGGAGAGGAAATTGCAGACATATGCAAAAAGATAACAGATATGATGATGATGAACACCAGAGTTCAAGAAATCAAAAATACACTCTCAGCAAATAGCAACAAATTAGAAGAGGCAGAGGAGAGAATTAGTGATGTGGTAGACAATCCATCTGAAATCAATCAGATAGTAGAACTGATCGATAAAAAGAAAAAATGCAGCTGGGACTTAGGGACATGAATGACAATGGAAAATGCACAAACATAGGTATTATAGGAATCCCAGAAGGAGAAGAGAAGGGGAAGTGGACCAAAGAGGAGTTGGAGGAAATAATGGCTGAAAACTTGCCAAATCTACTGAGAGAGATGGACGTACAGGTCCAGGAAGCACAATGTACCCCAAACACCATAAATCCCAACAGGCCCACACTAAGACATATACTTGTCAAATTATCCAATGCTCAAGACAAAGAGAAAATTCTAAAAGCAGCAAGAGAAAAGAGAACCAACACATACAAGGGAGGCTCCATAAGATTAAGTGCTGATTTCTCATCTGAAACCATGGAGCAAAAGCAAAGAAGGCAGTGGTATGATATAATCAAGGTACTAAAGAAAAATTTCCAACCAAGAATACTATACCCAGTTAAACTAGCATTCAAAAATGATGGAGAGTTCAAAATATTCACAGATAAACAGAAATTAAAAGATGATGCCAACAGGAACCCTGCCCTTCAAGAAATACTAAAGGAAGTTCTGCAGGAAGAAAGAAAAAAAACAGAAGAGGCAGAGTTGGAGGAGAGTGTAAGAGCAACATAAAAGACAAAAAGAGAAGAAAAAAACAAACAAAATATGAAAAACACAAGTCCAAACAAAATATGGCTAACATAAATAATTCCTTAAAAGTAATAACACTGAATGACAATGGATTAAACTCACCTGTCAAAAGATTCAGACTGGAAGATTGGATAAGGAAATATGACCCATCTCTATGCTGTCTACAAGAAACACATCTTAGACACAGGGATTCAAGTAGGTTGAAAAGGAATGGCTGAAAAACAATCTTATAAGCTAAAAATAACCAAAAAAAAGGCAGCAGTAGCTATATTAATATCAGACAAAATAAACTTTAAATGTGAAAAAATTGTGAGAGACAAAGATGGATACTACATATTAGTGAAAGTGATAATCTTTCAAGAAGAAAGAACTATCATAAACATTTGTGCTCCTAACAAGGGTGCCTCCAAATATGTGAGGCAAACATTGGATAAACTAATTGCAGGAGTAGATGCCTCTACAATTATAGTGGGGGAGTTTAATACACTACTATCAACTTTGGACAGAACGTCTCAAAAGAGATTCAATAAAGAAAAAAAACTTTGAACAGTATATTAGAGGAGCTGGATCTAATAGACATATACAGATCATTACACCCGCATACAGCAGGATATACATTTTTCTCAAGTGCACATGGCTCATTCTCCAAGATAGACCATATGCTAGGCCACAAAGAAAGGCTCAATGAATTCAGAAAGGTCAAAATCATACAAAATAATATCTCTGACCACAGTGGAGTGAAGCTCGAAATCTGCAAGGGCCAGAGGCCCAGATTTCACACCAAGATTTGGAAATTAAACAGCACATTCTTAGTAAAACAGTGGGTCAAAGAGAACATCTCAAAAGAAATTAATAACTACTTTGAAATAAATGAAAATGATAAAACCACATCCCAAAACTTATGGAATGCAGCAAAAACAATAGTGAGAGGGAAATTTATAGCCATAAATTCATACATCAAAAAAGAAGAAAGAGCAAAAATTGAACAACTAATTGCATGTCTGGAGGAATTAGTAAAAAACAAAAAGTAACCCCACAGGATATAGAAAGACATAAAGAACAAAGATAAGAGCAGAGTTAAATGAAATAGAAAATAAGAAAGCACTTGAAAAGATAAACAAAACCAAGAACTGATTCTTTGAGAAGATCAACAAAATTGACAAACCCTTAGCTAGACTAACAAAGAAAAAAACAGAGAAGATGGTGGAGGAAGGATATGAGCCGATGTCTGCAGGGGTGGAATTTAAGACGAGATGGTGGTAAGTATGATCACAAAGAAGAGATAAAATGGGGGCAAGGGGTTGCCTTTGGTTGGGGCTTTACGGGTTTGAGGGTGGCTGGGGAGGGATGGTTGGGTAACGTTGCCCAAAAGTGGGGGGAGGGAGGGGGAGCATACGAACACAGGAGAGGGTCAGGAGGTGGTGGAGAGTAAAATGCCGAGAAAATCATATCAAAATATAATAAAGAGGGTTACCTGTTTAGAATGCTCGGAGGGGAGGGTCTGATGCAGGACGGGCTCCTGGGGAATGCCTAAATGCTCATTCTGCCAGAGTGGGTGACACCATGGGGTAGAATCCCAAGTAGTGAGAGTGGGGGTGGACCCACATCCTGGGGAAGACTAATGCCACCAAATAGAGGGAACTGTATCCCTCGAGAGAAAGGGTGGCTCCCAGGGCATTGGGGCAGTTGAGCAAGTTAGGCCCTGAACACTATTCCATCTATTTCTGGAAGTGGCTCCTCAGGAAACGGAGGTTGGCTGTCACTGTGGGCACCAAGGTGGAAGGGAAAATGGACGTTAAATGTGTGGAACCAAAGTAAAAGGGGGGCAAGAGAGGAGTTTTTTGAGAGTACACAAGGATGGATATAAAACATGTAATATTACACCATAACATATAGGAGATGATAGACTGATAATGTAAACCATAATGTAAAACATAGGATAACTAAAAATGTAAAGAACTGTGTATCCTAAAGTATGCACCATAATGTAAGCACAGATATTACCTTGTTAGAAAGCTAATATCTCAGACTCTGTACATCACCTTAAGTAAATATGATGTGAATAGGGTGTAAGGGTATCGCTGTGGAAGGAAAAAGGTTTTGTGGTGGATGGATGGGAGTGCTGTATATTATATATATGCATTGCTGTGGTCTAGGACTCCTGTGAAGAAATGCTGAATAATTAGGGGGGGGGGGAAAAAAAAAAAAAAAGGACAGGATGTGGAATTTTTTCAAGTCAACATTCTTTATCTAAGTTCTTTATCTAACTTTATCCAAGTTCTTTATTTATCCTTTAAACCCATCGCTATATGCCATTCCCTAGTAAGGGACCATGACATTATATTGGGCTTCAAATTTCGGGGAGCTCTGGACCACAGAGTGTCTCAACAATGGCAATGGAGGGATACTGGTATGGGATACCAATGACAGGTGATATATGGCTGACAGGGAGCTGTACGGAACATATATCCAGGGGGCATCGTAATGATTGGATATACTCATAGTGGCAACAATTAAAAACCACAGCAGGGGGGGTACTGGGTTCCTGGCCAGTGGTGCTCTGTCACGGTCCCTAGGGGAGCAGCGACAGTCTCCCAGGTACAGCGGCGGGGACCTGGAGGGAGTGAGGGTTCAACAGTGAGCCCCTGATGCTAATGACTATGCTTGTGAGCTGATAAACCTAAAATAAGAACAAGGCCTAGAGCAACATTGTGCCTGGAAATTTCCTCCTGTCAGCCTTCATGTTACTCAAATGTGGCCAGTCTCGAAGCCAAACTCAGCATGTAAATGCAATGCCTTCCCTCCAGCGTGGGACATGACACCCGGGGACGAGCCTCCCTGGCAACGAGGGACCACTATCAAATACTAACTGATGATGCAACTGGAAAAGGACCTTATATGGAAGGTTCAATGCGGATCAGCAGAATATCCATGTCTACATAAAATAACATGACTTTAAAATGCTGTTTGACCTAAAGTAAGGGGGAAATGGAAAGGAGAAATGAGTTTATATGGCTACGAGTTTCTAAAAAAGAGTCTGGAGGCTGGCAGAAGGATTGCCCTCATGCACAACTGAGCAGAGTCAGAGAGACAGATAAAGCAGATACAACCCCCAGATATTGGTTCCTTTGAGGGCTAAAGAGACCCATGGGAGTTATGGTCATGGCCGATGGGGTTAACTACCAGGGCAGATGGCCCCTCTTTGGAAATGGTGTTTATGTGTGATGAATCTGGACTCAGATGGGATCTCCCTTCATAAGACTTTCATGCTAATGTGCTGGAGGTGCAGTTAATGTTGGGGTTTAAGATATATTTAGGGGATTTGAATCTCTGGACTGACAATGTGATAGCCAGGTCCTGAGCCTCAACAGACTCCAGCACCTACAATCTGATCTATTGGACTTACCACACTCAGCTAAGATGGAGTTGAAGAAGGACAACCACCACACCATGGAGCCTAGAGTGATTACAACTGAAAATGGGAGGATTGCATCCAGCATCCATGTGGAATCTGAGCCTCCTCTTGACATAGAGGTGCAATGGACACAGCCAATCCAATGTCCACATAGAAGAGGTGGCATTGGATTGGGAAAAGTGGACATGGTGGACGATGGGTATGGGGAAGGGCAGGAGGAGATGGGAGGTGGAGGCGTCTTTGGGACATGGAGCTGCCCTGGATGGTGCTTCGGGGGTAATCACCGGACATTGTGGGTCCTCACAGGGCCCACTGGATGGAATGGAGGAGAGTATGGGCCATGATGTGGACCATTGTCTATGGGGTGCGGAGGTGCCCAAAGATGTGCTTGCCGAGTCCAGTGGATGTGTCATGATGATGGGAACGAGTGTTGTTGGGGGGGGAGAGGTGGGGTGGGGGTGGGGTTGAATGGGACCTCACATGTATATTTTTAATGTAATATTATTACAAATTCAATAAAAAAAATTAGGAAGACAAAGCCTGGGACATACCAAATACTTATTTTCAATTCTAAATATGATCAAAGAGCTAAAAGTAAACATGGACAAAGAACTCAACAAAATCTGGAAAGCAGTAGGTAAACACAAAGAGAATATCAATAGTTAGAAATTATGAAAGGGAACCAAACATAGCTGAAGACCGCGCCATAGAAATTTTAAATTCCTTTGAGGGGTTCAATAGCAGATTGGAGCTGGTAGAAAAACAAGCACTGACCTTGAAGAGAAGACGATTGAAATCATTGATTCTGAGGAGCAGAAAGAAGAGTAAGGAAAGTGAGCAGAGCCTAAGGAACCTATGGGATACCACCAAGCATTCCAAAATACACATTGTGAGAATCTCAGAAGAGAGAAAGGGGCAGAGAGAATATTAAAAGAAATAATGGCAGAAAACATCACAAATTTAACTAAAGACATGAATATACATATCCAAGAATTTCAACAAATTCCAAACAGGATAAACCAAACAGATGAGCTTATGTCCAAAGCAGCATGAACAACTTACTGCCGAGGAGCCTCGAAAGGGTGCCGATCCCTGAATGCCACATTTTGGATGGAATCTCTATTCTCTGAATTTGCAGGTATCAGCAGTTAATATAAATAGTTGAAATGAGATTTGCCTAAAGCACTGTGTTTTTTTCATTTATGTTTTCATTAACTGTGTCAGGGGCCACCCCAGGTTCAGTGATTCACTAGGAGGACTTTCAGGACACACTCAACATGTAGTCATATTCACAGCCATGATGTACTGCAGTGAGAGGACACAGAGCAAAATCATCAAAAAGAAAAGGCAAGAGGGGTACTAACAGAGGAAACCAGGTGCAGGCTTCCCAGAGTCCTCCCCCTGCGGAGTTCATAGGACACGCCTAATTCCTCTGAGTGGTGAAAACACGTGGGAAGTGTTGTCCACAAAGGAAGCTCCTTTGAGACACAGTGTCCAGTGTTTTTATCAGGGGCTGGTAATGTAGAAACCTTTTGCTTAGCAAGTACCAAATTCCCATTTCACAGAACAAAAGCAGATAGTGAGTAGAAACCATACTGTTTGTATGAACAGTGAACCAATCTTATCGGTTCTGAGGGTAGTAGATCTTCCTGACACCAGCCAGTGGCCAACCCTATGGCACATGGTTCAAAATTCACAAGGTACAAAGTGATGTAGGAAAATTCCACTTACCACCTCTGGCCCCAGGTATCCACTTTCTCTCTGCCCAAAAAATATGTGTTCAGTATTCTCTCAGAGACACCCTCTCAAATACCTACAAAAACATATTCTTTACCCACATTCTCTTTTTTAATTTTAACTTATTTGTGTAACTTCAGCACAGTTTTACTTGCTGAAGGACATTCCAGAGTGTGGGTAGACTGGGATTAACTGTACTACACTGTATTAGTGGACACAGGCATAGTTTCCAAACATTTGCCATTAGTTCTTTTCTTTTCTTGACTTGCATGCTGCCTCGCTCTCTTAGTTCTCAACCTAACTCCACTGACTTCTATTTCTCATTCTCCTTTACTGGTTCCTCCTCTGGGTATTGCTGTTCCCAAGGCTCAGCCCATGCACATTTCTTCCTAAACTCATGCCTTTAGTGAATTGTTTGCTTTTCTCTGTCTGGAACCCATCCATTCATAGCCACACATCCTATTATACCACTGCCTTACCATCTGCTCAGGTGTCACCATTTCAGAGAGCCCTTTCTTTTCTTTCTAAAATACACAGTATCCTCTTTCTCTTTTCCTATCCACAGTACTTATCACTGCATTGTCTTCTTAGGGCTTCCATAACAAAGCACCACATCTTGGTGGCTGATGAAAACGGAATTCTGTCACAGATTTAGAGGTCTGTAGGAAAGGGGTGGGCAGGGATGTAATCTCTCTGGAGTCTCTGGGAAAAATCTGTTCCACACCCTTCTCCTGGCTTCCTTGGCTGCAGCACTTCATCTCTGCCTCTGTCATCTCCTGACCATCTTCTCTATTCTTTGTCTGCTGCTGGATCCAAGTTTTCTCTACTTATATGAGTACAGACATTGGATTAGGGCCCACCATATTACAGTTTGGCCTATCTTAACTAACATCATTTTCAAAGACCCCATTACAGATAAGGTGACATTCACAGGTTTAGGGGTAGGGCTTGAATGTATCTTATTGGGGGACACAATTTACCCCCATATCAGTGACCTTCTATTATACCATGTGTAATTTAATTTTGCTTTTCTTTCTTCATCCACTGAAATGTAAGTTCCATGAGGGCTGGTGTGTTTATGCACATTGCTCACCAAAGCATGCACTGGTGCCAAAAATAGAGATTGACTCCTATATGTACATGGCTATTTGAACCAGTAATGATTAGTCTACACAGATGCCACCTGGGTTAAATGTTTGTGCATAGTGGTTGGCAGATATTAGAAGTCCTATTACTTGATGCGTCTATCAACAGTGAATGAAAATAAAGGGCATGATTCAGTTACCAACATCCTCACTGGTCCTTACTCCTGTGCCCTGTAGATTTCTTAAAAGGGTAGCTCTGTTTCCCTGAAATGTGGAAACTCATGCTCCTGCAGTAAATAGAGGTAGGCACCACCACCTATTGGTCATCCATTCAATCTTCCAAGAGCCCATCTCCAGGTCTGTCCTGAACTAGGGCAGAACAAAGGCAGTGAAATGAATTTACCTAGAAGTCTGGGTATTTAAAAAATCAGAGAAGGGGGAAAATTGTTGCATAATAAGTCATTAGGATGGACAAAAAGTGTGCCCATGATCTTAGGAATGAGAATTTTTTTGAATTTGAGATCAATTTCAGCTTAGCCTAATGGGGAATATAACCTCATATATTCTAGATTTTAGCTTGATTGTTTTTACCTATCTCTATATTTCCCTCTTGGTTAAATCTTTATAACAGCTTTCATGTTTTGCTTGTCTCTTCAACCAAAGGGGCATAAGGAGTAAATGCTTCATGGAGGACTTGAGTCAAAATGTTAAACCTGAGTACTGGGTCAGCCGCCAGTTTTGTAATAGAACAGATATGTTAGATGGGAGGTGGCTTAGTTTGCTAGGGCTACCATGACAAATATCACTCAATGGTGGCTCAAACAACATGTTGTGGTTTGGGAGACAAGGAGTCCAGCTCTCTTCCCAGAGCCTGTAACATCAATAGGACAGTGTCAGGCAGTGATCATCCAATCTCTGTCCCCACCATGTTTTCTGGCTGTGAATGGTTCAGTATTGACTAATTCAGTGTTCACAGTGCCTTTGTAGATCATGACTGCCATGAACAATGGGAAATAATTGTGTGTGTGTATATATATTATATACACATACTTACATATATACATATATTTTGAAATGTGTATTATTTTACATATGGATATATGTGTGTATATGAGTGTGTTGTGTTCCTTTCTCCCTTAGTCTTTGGGTGAGCTTTAAATTTATGATATGTTATTGAACACATTCCAAGTGCATTGGAAAGCAGCATCATTTCCTAGCATCATCATGTTAGAGGTATAGGAATTTTTTTCTCCCTGAGCCAATGTGGTAAGAGGACAAGACATTCAAACTGTGGATGCAACATCCTATAAGAGCCCATTGCTTCCATGTTGTTGACCCTGTAATATAAGTGTCATAACTCCAGGAGCACAGACTCCTTTCTTGTCTGTGCCAGAAATCATATATGATACTGCACCAGAGGACTGGAATCCAAGAGAAATACAAGTAAACTTGAACAAAAAAGAATCTGGCAGGTTCTGGTATTGTGACAGGCTCAGGGGAGATATGGGCTGTGGGTTGGCAAGAGGATCTCATTTCCTAAGGCAAGGCAGATTATAAATTACTGTGTCCAGGTTTTCTTCTAATCAGAGCTTAAGCAACAAGAGAAGTTTTGACTCACCTAACAGGGAGTTCAGCCGTCAACCCATTTGGATGCAGGGACATAAAATACACCATCAAAACCTAAGTTTCCATTCTCCTTTCTCTCCTTTCTTTTATTGGATTCAGTCTTAAGCAGCCTTTTCCCACATGATGGTTGTCTTTGCCCCCAGCTCCTTTTAGTATACTTTGTACAGCTTAACACAAATGCAAAAAAAGAATCCTATTTTCTAGCAAATGTGTATATTTACAACAAAAGACCCCAAATTGACTCTGTTGAATTAACTTTGGTCATGAGTTCATCACTGAATTCATTATTCTGGACAAAAGGATGAAATTGTCTGATTGTGCAAGACTGGATCATGTACTGATAATATGGATGGTGGAAACAGTCACAGACCAACTTAGTGGACTGAGAGTGGGAAGAGATGGTCCCCCAAAGGAAAGTTGGTATGCTTTCAGCAGACTACGAATGATTGGTAGGCAACAAAATGCAAAAGACATCTAATCCATCCCTCCTTCCCCCACTCTCAATATCCAGGGCCATCAAAAGTAGGATTCCAGAAAGAATCCAAATTATATTATTGTGAAAACCATTTGGGAAAAGAAATATATTCAGAAGGAACCAAAGGTGAAAAGAAAACATTTGATTCTGTCATAATTTCTCAGTAAATAGGATGTGGCATCATCAGTTCTAGCCACAGCATAGTTGGATTTCACTTCACCTATACTTGGGAGCCTACAGTTTTAACAAACATCTGAATGAGAGTAGCAAATCCCACTTTAATTTTAGAGGTGGCAAAATTGGCACTTAGAGATTCTGTGATTTGCACAAGGCCTTCAAGCTAATAAGTAGTAGGTCTTAGATTTCTTTTTTTTTTTTAATTTTTTAATTTTTTATTGACTTTGTAATAATATTACATTAAAAATATATATGTGAGGTCCCATTCAACCCCACCCCCCCACCCCCCCTCTCCCCCCCCCCAACAACACTCGTTCCCATCATCATGACACATCCATTGGATTTGGTAAGTACATCTTTGGGCACCTCTGCACCTCATATACATTGGTTCACATCATGGCCCATACTCTCCTCTATTCCATCAAGTGGGCCCTGTGAGGATTTACAATGTCCGGTGATTACCTCTAAAGCACCATCCAGGGCAGCTCCATGTCCCGAAGACGCCTCCACCTCTCATCTCTTCCTGCCTTTCCCCATACCCTTTGTTCATTATGTCCACTTTTCCCAATCCAATGCCACCTCTTCTATGTGGACATTGGATTGGTTGTGTCCATTGCACCTCTATGTCAAGAGGAGGGTCAGATTCCACCTGGATGCTGGATGCAATCCTCCCATTTTCAGTTGTAATCACTCTAGGCTCCATGGTGTGGTGGTTGTCCTTCTTCAACTCCATCTTAGCTGAGTGTGGTAAGTCCAATAGATCAGATTGTAGGTGCTGGAGTCTGTTGAGGCTCAGGACCTGGCTATCACATTGTCAGTCCAGAGATTCAAATCCCCTAAATATATCTTAAACCCCAACATTAACTGCTAGGTCTTAGATTTCTAATGAATTTCCTCCCACCTCTTGTCCAAGGACATGGTGGGAACTTGACATCTTCCTCTGTGAAGCCTATTGTTGGGAATGGGGGTGGGATGGGGAGAGAGAAACAGAATCACAAATTGGAATGGAAGTTTGTGACCAATTCTGTTAGCATCTAATTAGAAAATCTCATTCTACCTTCTTTTTTTGCTAACAGAACCCAATTTTATTTAGAGAGAAAATGTGCCTAGCTCTATGGGAAATACTTTTTCCCCAGCTTCCCTTGATGTTAGGTTGTATCATGTGCAGTTCTCTGCCATGAAACATAAGTAGAAGCCTTCTGGGTACTTTTGTTCATACTGGGAAAAGGAGATATGAGTCGCTGGTATGTTCCTTCTCCCCATCATTTCTTCTTCTAATTTCACAGCAGCAATATTCCATCCACGTGGCTTGAAGCATGAGGGGCTAGGAGAAACACGGTGATCCCAGCTCTGAAACTACTCAGCCACTAAATCAATTTCTACAGCTCTATCTCCCACCACTCTGCAACCTGCAGATTTCTTATGTAGAAAAATTTCTTACTTTGTTTAAGGCAACTTAAATTGCATTTTCTATTACTTGTGCTTCTTTATTTTTTTAAAGATTTATTTTGTTGTTTCTTCTTTCCCTACCCCTTTATTGTTTGTACTTGCTGTGTCTGTTTCTCTATCTTGTGTCTTTAGGAGGCACAGGGAACTGAACTGGGACCTCTGATGTGGGAGTTAGGTGCCTAGTCACTTAACCTACCTCCATTCCCTCCTTTACTGTGTCTCTCATTATGCTTTTCTTGTTGTGTCTCTTGTTGCATCATCTTCTTCAATTCTTTTCCCATGCCTGCCTGTTGTGTCAGCTTACTGTCTCCTTATGAGACACCAGGAACCAAATCACAGAACTCCCATGGGATAGCTGGGACCTCAATCTCTTTAGCCACATCCAGTTCCCTGCAGCTTCTTTATTGATGCACTGCTGTCACAAAAATTACAAATCTTAGGCAAGGCTATCATGAGGCTTGATTTAAACATCAAGACTAGGTCTCCTATTGTTCTATTAGTTCTCAAAAGTAATTCTGATGTTGCACCTTAAATTTCTTGCATCTTACTAATACAGATAAAATACAGGAGTACCGATTGGAAGTGATGGGCAATTATCCCTGATTTGGCCTGTGAACCACATGGATTTCTTTTCTCAAGACACACAGACATGAGACAAGCATACAACCTTTATTCCTTCCCAAAAAACTTGGTGTAGACAAGCCAAGACTGTGGTCCTGCAGGGAGATGCTGACATTGGAAAAACAACCATGGCAAAAAGGTGATGTTGGCATGGGTAGAAAATAATTTCTGCTCCCACAAGTTCTATTATGCCTTCTACTTTCATTGTCGAGAATTCAGCCAGGTTACTGAGAAGAGTTTCTGTGAGCTAATTGTGCAAATGTGGCCTGGGGGAAATTGATGTGTCTTGACCAATTATGGTTCAATGCTCAGGGCCTCCTATTGAAGGCAAACAGACCCACACAGCGACTTGGTCCACACAGAGTATCAACCCACATGGGAATGCCACCCCATGCAGGAGTGCTGGCCAATGAAGACAGCTGACACAGCAAGATGACACAACAAGAGAAACAGAGGAGAGAAAATAAGAAGACAAAGCAGAATAGGGAGTTGAGGTGGTGCAAAAGAGTATTTGCCTCTCTCCTAATCTGGAGGGTCCCAAGATCGATTCCTGGAGCCACTTAATGAGAATACAAGCAGGCACAGAAGAGCACACAGTGAATGGACACAGTGAGCAGTCAACAGGAAGAATGGGTAGGGGAGAGAATAAGCTCACAGAGGAAAGAGAAGCAAGCCCCAGGAAGAGAGGAACCCTGACCCAAAGAAGAAGCAAACCCTGTGTTGGAGATTTGGACCCAAAGTGTATCGAGAATGAAAGAAAGAACAAAGGGGGAAAGAATGAGTGAAAGGGCTGGGATCAGGGGGTCTGCAAGTAATAACTCCTCATATAACTTCATTTTTTACAAGGGGCTCTTTATATACCCCAGCCTACATGACAATAAGCAGGAACATGTAGCCTATGTGACATCAAGCAGCATTACACATAGTCTAAGGAATTTTAAAAAATACTATCTCAAGGTACAAAGTCTAAGTGTTCTATTCACTACAAAAGGTATGTGCTCATCTTTTCTTTCAGCCTTTAACAGCTTCATCCCATTTGCTGGGAACTCTTACCACATTCCTTAGGTTGCAAGCATAGCCATGTAGACAGAATGTCTCTCCTTGTGAGGCCACTGTGCCTCAGTTTCCAACATCTTCCCCCTTTTGTTTTAGTCAAGGTGACCATGCCCGTCTTAGGTTGCCCTCCTCTGAGAGTCTTAGCTGTCATTGACTACTGGCCAAGCTCTTTGACTTCGGGAATTTATTGAAGTGTTTTTGCTAGCACCAGATTATTTGCATGTCCCATGACTGTTATGCTTTGCAATTTTCTTCAAAAGCACTGTCCAGCACAGGTGAGAATCATGAGCAACAGAACAAATATGATTAGCCCTATTCCTAAAGCTGACAGGAAATGCTGTGATTTCCACCAATTAACTGGGTTAAATATTGTAATATATGAAATCATATCTGAGAAAATATTCTTATCTTTGGCTACATGAATTTGAATTTGAGACATTTCTAATATTTTTCTTTGTAATTCCATTATTTCCAGAGAGATATTACTTTTATGGCCTAGCAAATGATTCTTACTTTTCCCCCATTCTATATCAGATGAATTATAGGCATCTCAATCCCCTTAACAAATTTAAATTATACAATTGATCTCCAATATGCAAAACAGCAGATTCTAAATCATTTACCTGATTATTTAACTGTTCCTCAATGTGCTCTTGGCTATGCCACAAATCACTAGTATTTTTATGCCAATCATTTATATATTATTGAGTCTGAACAGTCTCATGCAAGGCAACAGCAGTGGTTGCAGCAGTTGTGATGATTCCAATTAGTCCCATTATACTAATTATTAGGAGTCCAATAAATCTTTTTGCCCATTTCATGATTTCTTGTGCCATGTGGAGCAATAGCTGACTTTCAGATGATGACTGCCATATTCGGTTCATTTGGACAGGAATCCATATACCTCATCATCTTCTGGCAATTGTGACGGTGTCTCCATCCTGCAAAATAGTTTCTGAAGACATGTATACAAGGCAT
This sequence comes from Dasypus novemcinctus, assembly GCF_030445035.2. Lineage (NCBI taxonomy): Eukaryota > Metazoa > Chordata > Mammalia > Cingulata > Dasypodidae > Dasypus > Dasypus novemcinctus. The sequence goes on along the minus strand of NC_080690.1, from coordinate 82,591,333 downwards.
CATTCTTATAAAACAAGGCATTATCTTTTATGGTTACTTTTCCAGTAATGAATATGAAAGGATCCCTGACACATGCTTTCAATTGATAGTTTTGATTTAATTGTAGATATTGACCTGTTTGACTCTAATTACCAATCCATTCATAAGTAGGGGCAATTCCAAGAAATACTTTCCACAAGTTTTTATGTATTGCATATTACTAACTCATTGACCTTTGTTGTTAAGTCCATACCATATAAATCTGCCGTTATATTTTTTGGGGGTTTCCATAGGAGCACTTTCCCACACTACTCCATATGAATCATTAAAAATGACAGATCTTCTTTCTATATGGAATTCCTGCCATCCTTTTTTCTTTTCAGGTTTTTGTGGTGGGCAATTATAATTTTGCTTTTTAGTTACTGAAGAATTAAATGAAGAAAACAAAGTTATTAATAATTTTTTACCATTAATTTTCATGGTAACCATAGTCCAATTTTTTGTTTGCATGCAAGGGGGACTTTTTCCAATACATAATGGTCTATGATCAAAAAGAAGGATAAGATTATATATTTCCTTCCCTTCTTCATCAGGGTTTAAGTATAGTCTGTAATCTATAGGCCCAGGAAACATATGTGTTTTATTCAAAAATACAAGAAATGATGGGTGTCTCCATGTTAGAGCATGTATTAGAGGTGGGTTAGGAATATATGCCCAATAAGTGTGATTTTAACATGCATGACCCAGAGTTACCATTAATATGACCAGAAGAGGAGAAATCATCGTCACAATTCTCTTTCTTCTTCTCTATCTGTGGTTTAATTCGTCGAGCTGGCAGCCAAATTTGTTCCCCATCTTCTGTAATGACAAGAGCATATCCTTGCCCCCATACTTTAACTTTTCCCTTTGCTAAGTGTTAATTAGTACATCTTTCCAATATATTGGCTGATATTAAGGCGAGTCACACAATACCTTTTCTTTATTCTTATTCAAAGCACAATGCTGTTCAGCAGGTGTTATTGAATCATATACATTAAGGAAATTTAAAGTGAATAAAGCTTTTGCCAATTGGTCCTTTGGCACTATAATGCTATTGATCTCCCCCTTTTTGTTTCAATAACATTTGCTTAAGGGTATGTGCGACCATTCAACTATGGCTTGAACTGTAAGATTATAAGGCATTCCTGTAATAAGAACAATGGAATATTTAGAGCAAAATGTTGCAAACTATTTACCAGAATAAGCTGGACCATTATCAGTTTTGATTTCTGCAGGGCATCCCATAATTGCAAAGGCAGACCACAAACGTGAATGAACATGACAAAACCTTTCCTCACTGTGTGCTATAGCTCAGACAAAGTGAGAATAAGTATCAATACAGAGGACCTGGAAGCTCAGGTTTTCACAGGTGTGGTAGGGATGCTGGCTGAACCTTCACAGTTCACTGCACACTCTCAAGAGGCACAGAAAATGAACAGATGTCAATGAACTTAGCCAGCAATAAGAAAATAGAGTAAGAAGAACAAAGTGAGAGAGAGAGAAGACATAACACTTATGCAAGAACAACAACTAATTAATACTCAAAACTAGACAAAGAAGCTAAGGAACTGATTAAACCCATCAGGATAAATTGATGACCAGACAGCAACAAAAAACTACAAGCCAAACCAATAATCAGGAAAACATGGCTGAATCCAAAGAACAAACTAAAAACCAGGAAGAGGAGCAGAACATTGGACAAATAATTAAAGATCTCAAAACATATATTGGAGACCAACTTAATGAAGTAAATGAAGAGATTAACAATATGAAGAAAACACTTGGAGAGGAAATTGCACACATACACAAAAAGATAACAGATATGATGATGATGAACACCAAAGAACAAGGAATCAAAAATACACTCTCAGCAAATATCAGCAGATTAGAAGAGGCAGAGGAGAGAATAAGTGACGTGGACGACAGTACATCCGAAATCAAACAGATAGTAGAACTGATTGATAAAAAGATAGAAAAAGTACAGCTAGGACATAAGGACCTGAATGACAATGCAAAATGCACACACTACACATTATAGGCATACCAGAAAGAGAAGAGAAGGAAAAGGGGACAGAAGGGCTGTTTCAGGAAATAATGGCTGAAAATTTCCCAAATCTACTGAGAGAGATGGCTGTACATGTCTGGGAAGCACAATGCACCCCAAACACCATAAATCCCAACAGGCCCACCCCAAGACATGTACTTGTCAAATTATCCACTGCTCAAGACAAAGAGAAAATTCTAAAAGCAATAAGATTAAGTGCTGATTTCTCATCTGAAGCCATGGAGGCAAGAAGGCAGTGGTATAATATAGTCAAGGTAGTAAAAGAAAAAAATTTCCAACCAAGAATACTCCACCCAGCTAAACTAGCATTCAAAAATGATGGAGATTTCAAAATATTCATAAATAGAAATTAAAAGAGTATGCCAATAATAACCCTGCCCTTCAAGAAATACTAAATGGAGTTCTTCAGAAAGAAAGAAGAAAAAATAGGAGAGGCAGACTTGGAAGAGCATGTAAGAGGAACAAAAAAGCCAAAAAGAGAAAGAAAACAAACAAAAGCACAAGACCAAACAAAATAGGGCTAACATCAATAATTCCTTGAAAGTAATAACACTGACTGTTAATGGATTAAACTCACCTGTCAAAAGATTCAGACTGGGAGATTGGATAAGAAAATATGACCCATCTATATGCTCTGTACAAGAAATACATCTTAGACCCAGGGATTCATGGAGGTTGAAAGTGAAAGGCTGGAAAACAATCTTACAAGCAAACAATAACCAAAAAAAGGCAGCAGTAGCGATTTTAATATCACACAAAATAGGTTTCAATGTGAAACAATTGTGAGAGACAAAGATGGATGCTACATATTAGTGAAAGGGATAATCTTTCAAGAATGAACAATCATAAATAGTTATGCTCCGAACAAGGGGGTCTCCAAATATGTGAGGCAAACACTGGAAAAACTAAGTGAAAGAACATATGCCTCTACAATTATAGTGGGAGACTTTAATACACCACTATCAACTTTGGACAGAACATCTCAAAAGAGAATTAGTAAAGAAACAAAAAGTGGTTTTGAGTGTTTGCAGGGCAGGAGGTGTCTGGACATGGATTTAGTGGAATGGCAACAGAGAAGATTCTTGTAAAAGGTAGGATTTTGGGTCTCTTTCATGGAGATCGGGGCTGTGCACAGGACACTTCCCCCTGGGGCTGGTGGCCCAGTGGCAGCAATTGCTGGAGGCTTTGTTGTGTTGGGGAGTTCTCAAGCCCTGAGCAGGCTGCTTCGGGGACTTGCAGGGTGGGAGTCAATTTGGTGAGACAGTGATGGAGGAGATTCTTGCACAACAAGGAATTTTGGTTTTCTGACAGGAAGGTCAGAGCTTCTGGCTAGAGCCCCTACATGTAGGGCTGGCAGCCCATCTGTGGTGTTCCCTGAACTATTTGTAGTACAGCAGCTCCCCCAGCAGGTTGTTTCATGGGCTTGCAGGGCAGGAGGTGTCTGGAAGTTGATTTGGTTGGACAGTGACGGAGGAGATTCTTGGAAGACATGGAATTTTGGGTTTCTGACACGGAGGTCAGAGCTTCTGGCTGGAGCCGCTCCCCCTAGGGCTAGGGGCCCATATGCGGCAGTCCCTGAATTGTGTGTAGTGCAATGGTGCTCCCAGCATGCTGTTTCAGGGACTTGCAGGGTGGGAGGTGTCTGGAAGTCAACTTGGTGAGACAGTGATAGAAGAGACTCTTGTGAGAGGTAGAATTTTGGGTTTCTGACACAGGGGTCAGAGTTTGCAGATGTGACCCTTACCCCTAGGGCTGGCACCAAGCTAAAGGGATCCCTGAAGGCTGTGTTGCACTGTGGTGCTCCCAGGATCCCTGTTAACCTGATGCATGCTTCCCAGGTCTGTGTCCCCTAAACACTCCAGAGACTCACACTTCTAGAGTCTGCAATATCACAGATTTCCCATCCCTGAATCCACCACACCCTGAGGTCCATCTGAGGTCCTTGATTGTCCAAGCCCTTGGCATTTGTGTTTTTTTTTCTTTTTCTCTTTTTTCTTTTTTTTTATTGTCTTGGTTGCTAATATTGCATTATCTCCTGGTCTTTTCTCCCATTGAATCCCCGATGGTCCTTTTTCATTTATTTAGGTTTTTCTTTCTACTTTTCATTTTCTTGCTTCTCTCCCTTTTCCTTACCCACCCCCCTTTTTTCTTCTCTTTTTCTTCTTTTCTCTCTTTTCCTTCTTATTGTATTTTATTTATACAACAGCTGCTGCAGGGAGTGCCTCAAATTTGCTGAGTTTCCTCATCCTCCATTTCCTCATTTCAGAATGAATTGATTCCAGTCACCTACACTATCCTCTTTCCCCCACATCTTGCTATCCTCCATCATCTACTGTCTCTCTTACATTCCACCTCCCTTTCTTTGGTCCTCAAATTGTCTTACTTTTAATTTCTAATACCATTGATCTGTATTCTGTTTTTTTAATCCACTCTTGGTATTATTGACTTTCTTTTCTCCTTCCCTCTCTCATGAAAACACTGGCTTTTTAATTCATATTTCTCCCCATATTCAGTTGACTATCTCATTATAGGTACTCTACTTACTGCTATAACTCTACACAAATTACATGAGTCTAATATCCTTCTCCCAGATCTCACACTGTTGCTCCATTAACATTTATTACCAATACTACCTTACACATTTTCTTTTCTTACACAATTTCCTTTACCTGGCCCTAATATTTTCCTTCAAAGTGAACTTAGCCAAAAACAAGAAATTAGAGTAAGAAGAACAAAGTGATAAAGAGAAGACATAACACTTATGCAAGAACAACAACTAATTCATCCCCAAGACTAGACAAGGAAGCTAAGGAAATGATTAAATCCATCAAGATAAAATGATGACCAGACAGCAACAAAAAACTAGAAATCAAACCAATAATCAGGAAACATGGCTGAATCCAATGAACAATCTAAAAACCAGGAAGGGGAGCAGAACTTCACACAAGTAATAAAATATCTCAGAATATATATCACAGACAAATTTAATGAAGTAAAGGAAGAGTTTAACAATATGAAGAAAACAGTTGGAGAAGAAATTGCAGACATTCAGAAAAAACAGATATGATGGGAATGAACACCACAGTTCAAGAAATCAAAAATACATGCTCAGCAAATAGCAGCAGATTGGAAGAGGCAGAGGAGAGAATTAGTGACGTGGAAGACAGTACATCTGAATTCAAACAGATAGAAGACTTGATCGATAAAAAGATAGAAAAAATCCAGCTAGGAATTAGGGACCTGAAAGACAATGCAAAATGTACAAACCTACGAAACATAGGCATGCCAGAAGGAGAAGAGAAGGGAAAGGGGGCAGAAGGGGTGTTGCAGGAAATAATGTCTGAAAACTTCCCAAATCTACTGAGAGAGACAGATGTACATGTCCAGGAAGCACAATGCACCCCAAATATTATAAACCCCAACAGGCCCACCCCAAGACATATAATTGTCAAGTTATCCAATGCTTAAGACAAAGAAATTTCTAAAAGAAACAAGAGAAAAGAGAAACATCACATACAAGGGAGGCTCCACAAGATTAAGTGCTAATTTCTCATGTGAAGCCATGGAGGCAAGAAGGCAGTGGTATGATATAGTCAAGGTACTAAAAGAAAAAAATTTCCAAGCAAGAATACTGTACCCAGCTAAACTAGCATTCAAAAATGAGGGAGAGTTCAAAATATTCATGGATAAACAGAAATTGAAAGAGTATGCCAACAAGAACCCTCCACTTCAACATACAACCCCAGGTATTGGTTCTTTTGAGGGATAAAGAGACCCACAGGTTCTATGGTCATGGCAGAAGGGGTTCACTGCCATGACAGATAGCCCTTCTTTGGAGCTGGTGTTTCTGCGTGATGGAATTGGACTCAGAGGGGATCTCTTTTCACAAGACTTGCATGCTACTTTATTGGAATTGTAGTTGGTGCTGGGTTTAAGATATATGTAGGGGATTTGAATCTCTGGACTGATAATATGACACCCAGGCCCAGAGCCTCAACAGACTTCAGCTCCTACACTTTGATTTATTGGACTTACTCCACTCAGCTAACATGGAGTTGAAGAAGGTCAACCACCACAACATGGAGCCTAGAGTGTCTACAACTGGAAGTGGGAGGAGTGCATCCAGTACCCATATGGAATCTAAGCCCTCACTTGACATAGATGTGCAATGGACACAACCAATCCAATGTCCACAGAGAAAATGTGGAGTAGGTGTGGGAACGGTAGCCATGGTGGCTGCTGGGTGTGGGGAACGGGAGGAAGAGATGAGATGTGGAGGCGTTTTCGGGACGTGGAGTTGTCCTGGATAGTGCTTCACGGACAATTACGGGACATTATAGATCCCCTCAGGGCCCACTGGATGGAACGTGAGAGAGTCTGGGCTATGATGTGGACCATTGACTATGGGGTGCAGTGATGCTCAGAGATGAACTTACCAGGTGCAATGGATGTGTCATGATGATGGGAGAGAGTGTTGCTGTGGGGGGAGTGAGGGGCGGGGGCGGTGGGGTTGAATGGGACCTCATATTTTTCATAATGTAATTTAAAAAAATAAATAAATAAATAAAAAAGAAATACTAAAGGGAGTTCTGCAAGAAGAAAGGAAAAAAAAAGGAGAGGCAGAGTTGGAGGAGAGTGTAAGAGCAACAAAAAGACAAAAAGAGGAAGAAAAATACAAACAAAATATGACAAACACAAGTCCAATCAAAATATGGCTAACAAAAATAAATCCTTGAAAGTAATATCACTGAATGTCAATGGATTAAACTCACCTATCAAAAGATTCAGACTGGAACATTGGATAAGGAAATATAACCCATCTATATGCTATCTACAAGAAACACATCTTAGACCCAGGGATTCATGGAGGTTGAAAGTGAAAGGCTGGAAAACAATCTTACAAGCAAACAATAACCAAAAAAAGGCAGAAGTAACTATATTAATATCAGACAAAATAGGCTTTAACTGTGAAACAATTGTGAGAGACAAAGAAGGATACTACATATTAGTGAAAGGGACAATTTCTCAAGAAGAATGAACAATGATAAATATTTATGCTCCTAACAAGGGCATCTCCAAATACGTGAGGCAAACACTGAAAAAACTAAGTGAAAGAATAGATGCCTCTACAATTATACTGGGAGATTTTAATACACCACTATCAACTTTGGACAGAACATCCCAAAAGAGAATCACTAAAGAAACAAAATATTTGAACAGTATATTAGAGGAGCTGAATCTAATAGACATATACAGATCATTACATCTGAATACAGCAGGATAAACATTTTACTCAAGTGCACATGGACCATTCTCCAAGATAGACCATATGCTAGGCCACAAAGAAAGTCTCGATGAATTCAGAAAGATCAAAATCATACAAAATAATATCTCTGACCACAGTGGAGTGAAGCTGCAAATCTGCAAGTGCCAGAGGCCCAGATTTCACATCAAGATATGGAAATTAAACAGTACACTCTTAGAAAAACAGTGCATCAAAAAGGAAATCTCAAAAAAAATTAATAACTACCTTGAAACTAATGATAATGATAAAACAACATACCAAAATTTATGGGATGCAGCAAAAGCAGTACCTAGAGGGAAATATATAGCCATAAATTCATATATCAAAAAAGAAGAAAGAGCAAAAATTGAAGAACTAACTGCACATTTGGAGGAATTAGTAAACAACAACAACAAAGTAACCCCACAGGAAGAAGAAAGAAAGAAAGAAAGAAAGAACAAAGATAAGAGCAGAACTAAATGAAATAGGAAATAAGAAAGCACTTAAAAAGATAAACAAGACCAAGAGCTGGTTCTTTGAGAAGATCAATAAAATTGACAAGCCCTTAGCTAGACTAACAAAGAAAAAAAGAGAGAAGATGCAAATAAAGAAAATAGGAAATGAGAAAGGATATATCACAACTGACCCCACAGAAATAAAGACTATCATAAGAGGATACTTTGAAAAACTATATTCCAACAAAAATGACAATTCAGAGGAAATGGGCAAATTCCTAGAAACACATAAGCAGCCTATATTGAGGAAAGAAGAAATTGATGATGTCAACAAACCAATCACAAGTAAAGAGATAGAATAGGTCATTAAGAATCTCCCAAATATGAAGAGCCCAGGGCTAGACGGCTTCACAAGTGAATTTTACAAAACATTCTGGAAAGAACTAATACTAATCTTGCTAAAACTCCTCCAAAAATTGAAACAGAAGGAGCATAACCTAACTCATGCTATCATGCCAACATTACCCTGGTACCAAAGCCAAACAAATACACCAAAAGAAAGGAAAATTACAGACCAATTACTCTAATGAACCTGGACACAAAAGTTTTCAACAAAATACTTGCTAACCGTATCCAACAACACATTAAATGAATTATACACCATGACCAAGTGGGATTCACTCTGGGTATGCAAGAATGGTTCAATATTAGAAAATCAATCAATGCAGTACACCATAGAAAGAGATTGAAGGAAAAAAACATGATTATATCAATGGTTGCAGAAAAAGCATTTGACAAAATACAGCACACTTTCTTGAAAAAAACTCTGCAAAAACTTGGAATACAAGGGAATTCTCTGAACATGATAAAGCGTATATATTAAAAACCTACAGCAAACATCATTTAAATTGGTGAAATCCTAAAATCTTTCACTCTACAATCAGGAACAAGACAAGGATGCACACTCTTACCTCTTCTATTTAACATTGTCTTAGAAGTACTTGCTTGAGCAATGAGGCAAGAACCAGATATAAAAGGCATTCAAACTGGAAAGGAAGCAGTCAAAATTTCACTATTTGCAGATGACAAGATCCTATATATAGAAAACCTTGAGAGGTCTACAACCAACCTTCTAGAACTCATAAATGAGTTTACCAAAGTCACAGGTTATAAGATCAATGCATAAAAATCAGTAGAATTTCTGTACACCAATAATGAGCAAGCTCAGGAGGAAATCAAGAAACAAATATCATTTACAATAGTCAATAAAAAAATCAAATACCTAGAAATAAATTTAACTAAAGATGTAAAAACTTATACAAAGAGAACTACACAACACTGTTCATGGAAATAAAAGAAGACCTAAATAAATGGAAGATTATGCCCTGTTCATGGATAGGAAAACTAAATATTATAAAGATGCCTACCCTACCAAAACTGATCTACACATTCAATAAAATCCCAATAAAAATCAACACAGGCCTCTTAAGGATCAAGAAAACCTAGCTATGAAATTTATTTGGACAGGAAATGCGGCGGCTTGCTCGGTCGGTAGAGGTGGGGTCTGGCTGCGGACGAGGGGTCGGTCCCGCTTGGGACGAGGGGTCGGTCCCACTTGGGACGAGGGGTCGGTCCCACTTGGGACGAGGGGTCGGTCCGGCAGCAGACGAGGGATCGGTCTCACAAGGGGTTGCGCGGTTCGGCTGACGGGGTCGCCCGGCGAAGCCGGCGACGAAGGGGTCGCCCGGCGAAGCCGGCGACGAAGGGGTCGCCTGGAGAAGCAGGCAACGAACTGGGGACAAGGGAGGCCAGGCCCTTGTCGGGGGCTCTCAGGACTGGAGGGCACATGGCAGAAGAACTACCGCGGAGACAAGGTAAACACGCAAGTCCACTTTACTGAGGGAGAGGCAACAGTTTTATAGGGGCTGGGGAAGGCTGATTGGTCGAAGCCACGCCCTGTTCTGATTGGTTGCTGGCGAAAGGTCAGTGGGTGGTACTGGACGGGGGAGGGGTGGTGGTTAGGGATTGGCTGTCGCTGTTGCTGGGGGAAGGGGCAGGGTTTAGGGATTGGTGGCTGCTGTTGCTGGGGTGGAGGGCAGACTTGAGTTTCCCGCCCACGCCTGGCTATTGCTGCTGTCGGGGGAAGGGAAAAGGGAGGGCTGGATTTTTCCACCCACACCTGGCTGTTGCTGCTGTTGGGGGAGGGGAAAAGGGCAGACTGGAATTTTCTGCCCTGCGCCTGCGCAGGGAGAAGGAAGAAGGGTGCCACCCCACAAGGCATCGGGTGGCGCCATCTGGGAGGAGGGGCGGCCGTGGAAGCATGGCTGCCGAGAAGGGGAGACCCGAGGGCACTCTGCACCCATGCCGACCTTCCTTCAGGGGTGGCGGTGGGCCTGACCAACCACCCTATTATGGGGGCAGCGGAATTAGGCCTACCGCGGCCGCTCCCCTGCCAGGCCAGCAAACCACACTTCAGCCCAAGGGGTGACCGCAAGGAAAGAGGCCCTGACTAAAAAAAGAAATATTGAAAAAGAAAAATGAAATTGGAGGAACCACACTACCTGACCTCAAAACATGTTACAAAGCTACAGTACTGAAAACAGCATGGTATTGGCACAAGGAGAGACACACAGACCAATGGAACCGAATTGATAGTTGTGATATAGATCCTCATATATATAGTCAAAGAATATTCAATAAAGCCACTAAATCCTCCCAACTGGGAGAGAATGGCCTATTCAACAAATGGTGCCTAGAGAACTGGATATCCATATGTAAAAGAATGAAATAGGATTACCATCTCACACCTTACACAATAATCAGCTCAAGATGGATCAAAGACCTAAATATAAGAGCTGAGCCCTTAAAGACTTTGGAACATCATGAACTTCTCACCAAAATCATGAGCAGCAAAAGAACAAATAGATAAATGGGACTTCCTCAAAATTAAAGCCTTTTGCACCTCAAAGGAGTTTGTTAAGAAAGTGAAAAGAGAGCCTACACAGTGGGAAAAAATATTTGGTAACCATCTATCCAGTAAGAGACTTATAACATGCACATATGAAGAACTCCTATATCTTGAAATTAAAAAGACAAACAACCCATTTAAAAAATGGGGAAATGATTTAAATAGACACTTCTCCAAAGAAGAAGTACAAATGGATAAAATGCACATGAAAAAATGCTCCAAATCTCTAGCTATCAGGGAAATGCAAATGAAAACTACAATGCGATCCCTTCTTACTCCCATAAGATTGGCAGCTATTAAAAAAACAAAAGACTACAAATGCTGGAGAGGATGTGGAGGAATGGAAACACTCATCCACTGCTGGTGGGAATGCAGAAGAATCCAGCCATTCTGGAGGACAGTTTGGTGGGGTCTCAAAAAACTAGCTATAGATTTGTCATATGGTCCAGCAATTCCACCTCTGAGTATACACCCAGTAAAACTGAAAACAAGGACACAAACTGATATATGCACACGAATGTTCATAGCAGCATTGTTCACTATTGCCAAAAGTTGGAATCAACCCAAATGCCCATCAACAGATGAATGGATAAATAAAATGTGGTATATACATACAATGGAATACTTACTTGGCTTTAAGAACAAATACACTACAAACACACATGATAACATGGATGAATCTTGAGAACCTTATGTTGAGTGAAGCAACCCAGGTTTTGAAAGGAAAATACTACATGACCTCGATGATATGAAATAAATAAACCAAGCTGCCTCAGAGAACTCGAGACTGGATGATAGGCTTACAGGGAATCGGGGTGGGGGGGGGGGAGAAGAAGGACCAAAGCTGACATCTACACAGGTGAAATCTATGATAAGCTGGAGGTAAGTATGTGTACAAGGAAGGGATAAAATGGGGGAATAGGGTTACTTTAGGGTGGGGCTTTGTTGGCTTGAGGGGGACTCCCTAGCCATGGGAGGATGGGTAATATTGCCCAAGAAATTGGGGGCAGTGTGGGGCAACATATGAACATAGAAGATTGTCAGGTAATTGATTGAGAGTATAATGCTGAGAAAAATTTTTCAAAAATATAATAAGGAAGGTTACGTATTTAAGATGCTTAAAGAAGTTATTCCAGTGCAGGAAAGGCTCCTAGGGAGTATGTGAATGCTCATGTTGCCATAGTGGGCTATATCATTGGATAGAGACCCATATAATGAGAGTGAAGGTATATCCACATCCTGGGGAAGAGTGATGTTCTCAAATAGAGGGAATTGTATCTCTCGAGAGAAATGTTAACTCTCAGCGCATTAGGGCTTTTGAGCATGTCAAGCCCTCAACACTGTTGCAGGTATCTCTGAATATGGCCCTTCAAGCAACGAAGATTGACTGCCACTGTGGGCCCTAAGGGGAGCGGAAAGAGGTTTTGAATAGATGGAACCAATGTAACTGTGTGGGCAATAGAAGTGTTCCACAAGATTATGCAAGGATGGATATAAGACATGTTAAATTACACCAAAAATATATAGGGGCTAATAGGCTAAAATGTCAATCATAATGTAAAACATAAGATAACTAACAATTTAGAAAATTGTATATTCTAAAATATAAACCAAAATGTAAACCCAAATGTTACCTTATTTGAAAACTATTGTCTCAATATCTATACATTAGTTTCAGTAAATATAGTATGAATATGTAAAAAGATTATTGCTGTGGAAAGGAAAAGGGTTTTATGTTGAATATGTGGGAGTACTGTATAATGTATATATATATATGAATTACTGTGATTTAAAACTTTTGTGAAGATAAACTTAATAATTAGGAAAAAAAAGAAAAAGGACGTAGACTCTGAGGAAAAGATGGAAGTAGTTGCCTTACCAATTTGCATACAGGACAACACTTATTACAGTGATGGAAGGCAAAATATCAAAAACAAAGCTTTTGCATTTTTAAATTTTTTGATACCCTAATTTATTTTTAACTTAATTTTTCTAAAGTAATATGTATTCTATATCTCACCTTTAAACTCATCACTATATTCCTTTTTACTATTAATGGAACCTAGCAATATATTGGGTTTCACTTTTGAAGAAGTTTTGGATCACAGAGATGTTCAACAATGGCGGGGGAGGAATACTGGTGTGGGATATTATTGACGGGGGACACATGGTTGGACGGGAGTTCTCCAGGGCATATATCCAGGGTACATAAAAATGTTTGGATATTTTCATAGTGGTTACAATTAAAAACAACAATTGAGGGAGTGCTGAGTTCTTAGCCAGGGGAGCTCTATCACAGTAGCTAAAGGAACAGCAACAATCCCCCAAGTGCAATGGCAAAGACCAAAAAAGAAGGAAGGTCCAACAATGAGCCCTTGATACTAATGACTTTGCTTGTGAGCCTGTGCACTTGAAGTTAAGAACAAGGCCTAGAGCTTTGGGGTGCCTAAGAGTTACCTCCTGAGAGCTTCCATGTTGCTCAAATGTGGTGAGTCTCAAAGTCAAACCCAACATGTAAATGTGTAGCCTTCTTCCCAGTATGGGGCATGACTCCTGGGGATGAGCCTCCCTGGCACCAAGGGTTTACTACCAAGTACCAGCTGATGATGTAGCTAGAAAATGACCTTGAATAAAAGGGTCAACTCAGACCAGCAGAATATCTCAATCTACATATAATACCAGGAGTTAAAAATGCTTTTTGACCTGAATAAGTGGGGGAAATGGAAAGGACAAAGGAGTTTATATGGCTATGAGTCTCCAAAAAGAGCTGGGAGTTTACCAGAGGGGTTGCCCTAATGCACACCTAAGCAGAGTCCCAGAATCAGATAAAGTAGATACAACCCCAGGTATTGCTTCTTCTGAGGGCTACAGAGAACCACAGGTTCTATGGTAATGGAAGATGGAGTTCAATGCCATGTCAGTTGACCCTACTTTGGAGTCTGTGTTTCTGTGTGATAGAGCTGGACTCATATGTGATCTTTGTCCACAAGTCTCTCCTGTTACTTTTACCAAAACTGTATTTGGTGCTGGGGTTTAATGTTTACCCAGAGGACCTGAATATCTGGACTGACCATGTGATAGCCAGGCCCTGAGCCTCAACAGACTTGCAACTCCTACACTCTGGTTTATTGGACTTACCCCACTCATCTAACATGCAGTTGAAGAAGGTCAACCACCACACAGGAAGCCAAGAGTGCCTACAACTGAAAGCAGGAGAATTGCATCCAGCATCCATGTGGAATCTAAGCCACCTCTTCATATAGATGTGGAGTGGACACAACCATTCTAAGATCCACAGGATGGAGGAATAGAGTATGGATTAGAGTTGACTTACTGATATTCTATTCATGAAGTATTGTGATTAGTATTTGAAGAAAATATGGCATTGATGTGGAGAACGTGGCCATGGTGGCTGCTGTGAGTAAGGAGTGAGAGGAAGAGATGTGATGTGGGGTCATTTTCAGGACTTGAAGTTGTCCTGGGTGGTTCTGCAGGGACAGTTACTGGACATTTTATATCCTCCAATGGTCCACTGGGTGGACTGTGGGAGAGTGTGGGCTATGGTGTGGACTATGATGTGGACCATTGACCATGAGGTGCAGCAGTGCTCAGAGATGTATTCACCAAATGCAATGAATGTCTCATGATGATTGAGGGGGTTGCTTTTATGTGGGGAGGAGTGAGGTAAGGGGGATAGGGGTATATGGGGACCTCATATTTTTTTAATATAACATTTTAAAAAAAGACAAAAAAAGAAAAAAGTATCAATACAAACATGAAAATATTGCAATTTACCAAAACTTGGAACATGTGTGACATCCATTTGCTATATCTGATTTGGAGCCAGCTCTTGGGGGTTAGTACCTTTATCAAATGCTGCTGACACAAGAGCACCACAGGTAGAACAATGTTTTATAATATCTGGTGCTTGTAATTTTGTTAAAGATGGAAATTTATGTCACAATCCCTTAGTATTGATATTAGCTAGAGCATGATATTTGGCAGCCTCCTGTATAGACCCTACCAAAATACCTGCTTGCCTATTATGTGTGGATAAGGGGTCAGGTAAAGCAGAACGTGATTGAATATGGGTAATGTACAGAGAATTTACTCATTGATGAATGAGTGCCTGCAATTGCAGGAATGTTTGAGAAAGCTAATCAGTTATAGAGATATTAGCAGTTTCAATTTGAGCAACAGTTAAGCAAACATACTCAGAGTCAGAAATAATATTGAGAGGCTCTTTAAAAGTTTGTAGAACAATGAGAACAACTAATAATTCTGTACATTGTGCAGAAGTATGCGGTGTTTACCAAACCTTTTTTGTAAAAGGAGTGACATAAGCCACTTTACCATTGCTACTACTGTTTGAGAAAATGGTAAGTGCATTTTCAATTGGAAATGACTTAACTATTTTTGGTAAAATCCAAGTTGTTCTCTGTAAGAATGCTAACAGCTTAGAAGTGGGGTAATGGTTATTAATAATTCCCTGAAAATCACTAATTGCAACTTGCTATTGTGTATTTGTAGCATAAAGATATTTAATTTCATCATTAGACATACTACATAATATTCGATCAGGATCAGTTCCTTTAAGTTGCATGAGCCGTAATAATTCTTTAGCAATAATAGAAATAAGTTTTTGTAAATATGTTTACAATCTTTTTTGTTTATTATTGAGGATAAATACCCATTTTAATACACCATCCTGCCAGAACAGGGCGGTCGGAGATTGCGGGGTAGAAAAAATCACCACGTCTATGGTTTTGTCAAGATCTATTTGAGTCAATTGTCCCTGTGAAATTCATTTTTCAATGAGATTTAATTCCTTTTTTGCTTCTGAGGATAATTTTTTCAGACTTAAGAGGGCAGGGTTTCCTTCTAAAGTTTGAAATAGGTGCTGCAACATGTACTTTGGAATGCCCAGAGTAGACAAATCTAATTAATATTCCCTAGAAGTTTTTGAAAGTCATTTAAGATTTTTAATTTATCACATCTCAATTGTATTTTCTGTGGGCATATGCATCCATTTGCCAATTGCATATCTAGATAGCAATAGGGGGTGTTCTGCTGAACTTTTTCGGGGGCAATGTGTAACCCATACTCAGGAAACACCTTTAGCATACTGAAACAATTGCTGTGATTTGTCATTTGAAGAATGTGTAAATAATATATCATCCATATAATGAATAATCATAGCTTTTGGAAACTTTTTTTTTTTTTTAGGACTTGTAGAGGTTAATGAATGAATAATTGACACATGGCAGGAATGTTCATCATGCCCTGAGGCAACACATACCACGGATATTTCTGCATAGGGGATTGATTATTTATAGCGGGAACAGAAAAGGTGAATTTCTTTTTATCAGAAGGATGCAAAGGAATAGTAAAGAAACAATCTTTCAGATCTATAATAATCAAAGACCAATTTTTAAGAATCATAGAGGGCTGTGGAACCCCTGGTTCCACCTCTTAGATCAGTTACCATTCACCATTTTCCAGATTTCTTTTTTATTACAAACACTGGAGAATTCCAAGGACTATTTGAGGGCTCAGTATGTTTCTGAGATAATTGTTCTTTTACTAAACTATGAAAGGCATTGAGTTTTTCTACCAGTAGGGGCCATTGATCAACCTACACTGGTGTTTCTGTAAGCCAGGTTATGGAAATAGTAATGCCCTTTATTGCAATAGCCCTTATGTTAAATTTTGCATCTCTGAATCCTATCTCAGTGTAACAGAACCAAGTCCTCTACAATCCCCTTGCTGATGTATATTAGGGTTATACTGCATATCCATAAATAAAACTTTTGCCTGCTTAGATAATGTAGGAATGTAAACAAAAGTTCCCTACTGACTAAATCACGGCCCCATAAATTAAGTCCAACATCAGCTACATAAGGTTGTAGCATAGACTTTTGCCCATCAGGTCCTAATACATCAAAAATAGAGGTACTCTGATAAATATCTGTCATAGTGCCAATGCCAGTAAAGACTGTTGGGACTTTTTGTAACATCCATGATTGAGGCCAATGTCATGTAGAAATGATGGACATCAGCTTCTGTGTCTATTAATCCCCAAAACACTTTTCCATTAATAGTAATAGTAACTTCAGGCTGATCATCGCTTACAAAAGATTTTGCCAATGAATTTCATTCCCCATAGACTCAAATCCCTCATTTCTAGCAGAAGGAAGAGTGCATGGTTTGTAATAGGGCAGGAGTAATAATTGAGCTATACATTGCCCCAAAGTAACTTGCACTTGATTAACAGCTTGCACCATAACCTTAATTTCTTCCTTATAATCACTGTCTATAATGCCAATTTGTACTAGCAGTCCTTTTATAGTTAAACTACTCCTACCTACAATTAAGCCAACAGTTTCAGGAGGTAATGGGCCTTTTACACCTGTAAGTATAGTTTGCATACCCATAGCAGGAGTAATAAGTTTAGTTTCTGTAGAAGGTAAATCAACAGCAGTGCTCCCTTGAGTAGCAGCCCTTAATTCAGAAACTGGGATGCATGCTGCTGGCCATTGCTGACTGTGTATCTTTCCTGTAGGCTCATATTGTTTGTCTGAGGGCCTTGAGCTAGGCCCGCAAAGCAGTTTCCCAATGGTGAAATGGGAAAGCCAATTTTATGAAATCTAGATTTACATTCATTAGCCCAATGAAAGCCCTTTTGACATATAGGGCACAGTTTAGAGAGGGTTTTTCCTTCCCCATTATTATGTGGCTGAGTGAAATTTGCTCTGCAATCTCTTTGAAAATGACCAGATTTCCCACATTTAAAACAACTTCCTCTTTTAGTCTGGGGTCTCTGATTGCTCCTTATTGCCGCAGCTAATATTGCCATCTGGTGGGTGGTGGAACCTATGTTCCGGCAAGCTTTATTATAGTCTTGTATTGACCCTCAAGCTGCCTTAACAGGTTTAATAGCTTTTTGGCATTCACTGTTTGCTTGATAGAATGCAAGAGTTAACAAAATCAAGTCTCTAGCATCCAGAATTTCTATAGTTTTTTGAATAATATCTGATAGCCTAGCTACAAACTCTACATATGTCTCATTTATTCCTTGGATAACTTTAGCAAAGGATTGTACAGGTTTCCCAGGGGCTGAAATTTTTCTCCAAGCTGCTAAGCAGGACATTCTAACTTGAACTATTGCTACATCATCATACTGTAATTGTCTGCCCACTCCTGCACAAGCTCCTATTCCCAATAGCTGTTTTGCCGATATAAGCACCGGAGAGTCTTGATTAGCATTTCGCTGGGCAATCATATTAGCCTCATCAGTCTACCAAGTTTTAAATTGCAGAAATTTAGCAGGGCTAACAACAGTATGGGCTAACACTTCCCAGTCCCAAGGTATCAATCTATCTGCCCGAGCCATGCCCTGAACTAAGCCAAACGTATATGGAGAATTTACCCCATACTGCACGCAAGCCTGTTTTAAATCTTTCAATAGTTTAACAGGTATTGGTTCATGATGGAACTCAGTTGCTCGCTGAGGATTATTAACCCCTGATGGAATTGACTGTGATATAACCAGAAAGGCTGATAAAAAGTGCACAGCCTCCAGATCCCCTTGTCAAAATCCTTGCAATAAACAGCACATCAAGGGTATTTGAGGAGTGGGGTTGGAAACAATCATCTTTTTAACACAGGGTATAGTGTCGGCCGTATCTGAAAAAATTCCAGGGGCTGAGGTCGGGGCAGGCATAAGTGGCAGCTCATGAGGTGCAGTAGTTGGACTGGATATAAACTAGGATAAGCACTTGGATGAGATATATGGAGATTGGATACTTCATTAAAGCAGAGAGTTGTCTTTTTATCTATAAAAGGATTAGTACTGGAATTAGGCATAAAGCCAGGAGATTCTCCTCCACCTTTTGGCAGAATTTAGTTCTTTCAAATGGTCCTCCACTTTCTTTTGTCTATGGGTTTTGAAAATAGAATAATTTCTTCTTCCTCATCTTCATCTGATTGTAAAGGATCTAAGATGGCAGTAATTTGCTGGCACAAAGCCCTCTCAGATAAAGGAATGGATTCCCCTTTCTAATATGTTCTTCATAAAGCCTTTGTTACACATTTCCACTGACCTGAATTTAAGATATTACACCCCCGAGGCTGAAACCAACCACAACGCTTTTGTATTAAAACAAACAGTTCTTTTAACTCACAACTTTTTACAGGCACCCCACTAGCTTTCAATAAGGTTTTTAACACTTGTGAATGTTCTTCCACATGTCCAGTTCAATTACCCATTACCCTGATGACTTCGCAGAAATGTTACTTACCTAAAAGAGGACTAGAGTCACTCTGCTTTGGATGTCACAGAACCCTCAAAGAGGTCTTTTCTGTGGTTCCTGATACTGATTTGAAAGACTCACTAACTTCTTCAGGCCCCACGTTGGGTGCCAGATGTTGAAGATTTGGACCCAAAGGGTATCAGAAATGAAAGAAAGAGAAAAGGGGGAAGGAATGAGCAAGAGAGCTGGGATCAGGGGGTTTGCAAGTAATACCTCCTTAGACAAATTTATTGTTTACAAGAGACTCTCTATATAACCAAGTGTACATGACAAAAAGCAGAAAAGTGTAGCCTACATGACAATAAGCAAGAACATGTAGCCTACATGACATCAAGCAGCATTACACATAGTCTACAGAAATTTAAAAAAATCTTATCTCAAGGTACAAAGTCTAAGTGTTCTATTCACTACAAAAGGTATGTGCTCATCTTTTCTTTCAGTCTTTAACAGCTTCATCCCATTTGCTGGGAATGCTTAATTACCACATTCCTTCGGGTGCAAGCATAGCCATGGAAAGAGCACTAGCATGGAGACAGCATGTCTCTCCTTATGAGGCCACTGTGCCTCAGTTTCCAAAACCCTGGGAAGAGAGGAACTCTGAACCCCAAGAGAAGCAAGACCTTGGAAGAGAGGAGGCCAGGAAACCTGAACCCTTGCAGACATCAGCAGCCATCTTGCTCCAACAGGTGAAAATAGACTTTGGTGAGGGAAATGACATGCTTATGGCCTGGTATTTGTAAGCTTATACTCCAAATAAATAACTTTTATAAAACCAACCAACTTCTGCTATCTTGGATCAACACTACTTTGACTGACTAATACAGGATAGAAGCATTAACTCACAAAGTCATAAAGCAAAAGATACTTCCCTCACCAAAATCTGTTGTCACATGTGGAGCAACGTGATTGTCAGAATCTGTGAGGCCCCAGCATTCCTCTTCCTCTTGAGGCTCCTTTGGTGCTCAGCTGTAGGTTACCATAAGGCTTGTCTCTCTTCCCAGGGCTTGTCTCTCCTCACAGGCCCCATCTCTTCCCAGGCTCAGCTGCTCTGGTCTCTTCACAAGACCAGTCATAGACTATAAGGCTCATCTCTCTTCTGGGGGCTGCAGAATCCTGTCCAATGATCTGTCTCTCTTTCTCTGTGTTTCTTCCCTGTGTTTACTTTTGTGTGAGGGTCCACCCACCAAGGGGTCATGGACTCAATGTCCTACTAAGGTGGTGAAATCAAAGCTGTAGTCTTAATTTAATCAAGTAAAAGTGAAACCTCTGAATCTAAGACAATCTAATATGCCTAGAGAATCAGACCAGTTTACAAACACAATTCAATATCTGTTTTGGAATTCAAAATAATATCAAACTGCCACAGGGGTTATTGTCTTCACGGCTTGACACTATGGTGGGAAGTGTGAGATGGTAGGTGAGTAAATTACCTACATCATTCTCTTAATTACCTACATCATTCTCTTAATAAATTCAGCAGTTTCATTCTTCCCTAAGTGTTACCTGGCTGTTGGATGTTGTTTATTTGATTCCAAAGATTTGAAAAAGTTGATTCTGACAGTTTTTGCCACCTTAACCATTGCGTTTGTGGAGGGACACTGCTTTGGAATTATTCTAGTCTGCCATTTGAGGTCTGCACCTGGAATTCAGCTTTGGCTGCTCTCTGCCCCCAGTGATGAATATTTCCTTAAATACCACCCAGAAAATTTTCTTTCCCTCTTTGCTTGGACTGTTGATTAACAGATCAGAGCCTGTCATTTTTTTTCCCTATGCTTTAGTAGCACTTTTCAACAGGCACCTAATTCCAATCCTTATATTTATTGTTTACCCTGTATCTCTGAAATGACAGAGATTTCACATGCTAGCTCAACTCTTTCCAACTGTTTCTCACCTGGTTTTCTGTAGGTGGGTATCTTAACATTTGTGTGGCTACAGCATTCAAGGGTCTATCTAACCTCCACTACTATAATCAATGGCTCTCAGTATAGCCACAAAATTGAGCATTCATCACCAAAATCCATTTTAGGACATTTTCATCACTCTAAAAAGAAAACCACCATACCCTTACTCCCCTGCTTTTACTAATGCATTAGGACATGGAAAAAGGTTAGTATTTGAATCCTGAAATCTGCACGAGTCTTCTGAAATCTAAAAATTTAAAGACTGATTAGGCATGTGGACAGGGGTGTAGGAACAACAGAGTGTGTGTCTCAATGGAGTTGAACTACTGGGGGAAATTGAATGTTAATGTGAATGATGTTGAATGTAGAATCTGGGTCTGAGAGTGGGCTATGGGGCATGATGATTGAGGAACAATAGACCTTAGGAAAAAAGGGGCTTAGGGTGTGTAGTCAGAACTCTGAGGCTTACAGCGAGCTTAGTTCATGAATTACCTCACAATGTTGGCCCTTCTATGTAAATCATTCACTGGCTTCTGGGTGCCTTGGGAAGGGATACCTTTCTGGAAAGATGTCTCCTGTTAAGTTGAAATTATCCAGGAGCTTTAGACTATAGGTGACCTTGTTTTGATACCTGGACAAGGCATTACCAAAGCATCCACTACAGAAATATACACATGAATACAGAATGATTGTTAATAGTGGGGGAAAGATAGAAAGAAATAGGATTGGTGATGATTATAGAAAATATGGTATAGGTGTATATGTTTCCTGTCTTGCTCCAATACATAAGTCACAAATACAGCAAAGTATATCCTTTTATTTTTTAACCTGGGTAAAATTTATGCATGTTTTAAAATATTTTTTCTTTAGTTTTCTTTCTGTCTGAATTAGTACATATTTTTTTTAGTACATACGTTTTTTAAGTGGGTATGACATGCATTTAATGAGGCACTTTGTTTTTTCAATTATCAGATGCATAACTACATTATATGAGTACAGCATCTTGAATGCACTGATTGAGGTTGTGCTTCAGCTAACCTGCCTGTGCACAGGACAGGAAGGAAGTCAGTTGTCACATCAAATTAAGAAGCATGAGCTCATCATTCCCATTGGAAAGCCTCTTGTGGAAGCCCTGCCATCTTCTCTTCATATACTTTACCAAGTTTCACTCTGTGTCACCGTGAAGTGATTTTTCCAGTCCCCAGTAATTCCTGTTAAATACAAAAAATGAGTCTACATCATAGATATGAATAGGATTGCAAGACCTCATTCTGCCACCTGTGTCTGTCCCTTCTTGCCTTCTGTCCTGAACACCGACCTGAAATTATAGGTAGTATAGCTGAATGGCTAAGAAATTCCTGTCTGGAGTCAACCAGCCATCGTTTCTAGCCCCAGATATCTGGTTCAATAATCTATTTGAGCCTAAAGTTTTCTAAATGTTCAAAAGGATTTTCCTTAATACTTGCTTCATAGTAATATTGTGTGGATTGAACAGTGATAAGGCAACAACACCAACAATAATATCTGTCATATATTAAATAATTCTTATATGCCATGCCCTGTTTTAGGATTTTATATGCACAACTCATTAATATACACATCACTGAAAGACAACAACTGTTCTTTTCTCCCAAACCACATTTAGGCCTGACCATCTAGGTAGAAAGGTTGTTCTTGCTACTCACTTCTGATTCCAGGCCATTTTTTCACTCTCAATTTTTTTTTAAAGATTTAAAAAATCTATTTATCACCCTCCTGCCCTATTTCCCCTATTCTCTACTCTCTGTGTCTATTCACTGTTTGTTCATCTGTGTCTGTCTGTATTCTCATTAGTTTTGGCTCTGGGAATGGATCCTGGGATGTTCCAGAGTAGGAGAGGGGCAATTAATCCCTTGGACCACCTCACCTCCCTTCTTCTGCTACATCTTATTTTCTCTCCTCTGTGCCTCTTCCTGTGTCATCTTGCTGCAACACATCTCTGTGTCAGCCAGCACTTCTGCAGGGTATCTTTTACCATGTGAGGTGGCATTCTCAAACAGTGTGGCTCTCCTGCATAGAGCCCAATTCCGACAACAGCCAGCTCACTGCACAGGCCAGCTTGCCCTCACCAGGAGTTCCTGGGCATTGAAACCTGGACCTCCTATATGGTAGACAGGTGCTGAATTGGTTGAATCACATCTATTTTTCTCATTCTCGTGGAAACCGGCTTACTACCCAGAGAATCTCACCATTCTAGCTTACTACCACCATCAGGTGAACCCCTCATTCCATGAAGATTCTAGCTCAAGCACACTGGAATTCTGTAACAATTATGATAGAAAGCACATTGATTTCAATTGCCATATAATAATCCTTCTAACAGACTGGATTGCTGCTCTTTGAAATTATATCTTTGAATGATCATGGTCTTCTTCTTGTATGCCATTCAGCTCAAGGCCACTTTATTCCTAAGGTTTGTTGCTCTTGAATCATCTCAGTGCCCCATAGCCCATTTTCAGACCAAGCTTCTACATTCCACATCATTCACATTAGGTTTCAATTTCCCCCAATATTTCAACTCCATTGAGACACATAATCTGATATTTCTAACCCCTTTTCCACACAACTAATCCTTCCTTAAATTTTTAGATTTCAGACAACTCAGGCCGGTTTCAGGATTGAAATATTACCATTTTTCCATGGCTTATGCATCAATATAAGCAGGGGAGAAAGGAGTAGTTTTGTTTTCTTTTTGGAGTGGTGAAACTGTCCTAAAATGGATTGTGGTGACAAATACAGAATTTTGTGATCATACTGAGATACCTTAATTTTATGCCTTGGAGGGTTTCTGTGGATTATGAATATAGCTCACTAAAACTATGTTAGAAAAGCAGGGGAATTTCTTGGCCATCCACTTCTGGATCTGAAATTAAGGAAAATCTCTCACTTTTTCTTATCATTTGTGCTTTACTGTGATCCATTATGGTATCTGGTACTTGAAAGAAATTGCTCATTTTGTTATCCTTCATGACTTGAGAAGATATGTTCTTTAGTAATGAGTTCAGTTCTTCTGGGGATAGCTTGTAGCCCAAGAACTGGCTGATCAGCTCTACAGTGCCTCTTCTGTCTTAGATTAGAAAATGCAAGAATCAGAATGTGGAAATAAAATTCAAGACAGAAAATTTTAAAAAAAGAAGCAGAGGTACAGGGGAAGGAATGCCAGGAAGAGGTAAAAATGAGAAATGGGAAGAGTATGCCTAGGTTGTGCGCATCAAGAAAATGATCAAAATGGGATAAGCCTAATTTGGAGTAAAAAGTAAACCAAAGACAGTTGGAGGTGATGGAGAGGGGGAAAGAACATTAAGCAATGTTACAAGACATCCAAGTCAAGATTTATAATTCTGCACCAGGCCACAAACTTGTGTACCCTCTCATCCTATCACTCTATAAAACTCCAATTTTGCCTTTGCTTAGGTAGTGTCTGGTTTGCAGAGGTCTACTGAAGTGCACCAACTGAGCAAAGCAGTTAAGCTCCACTTGAGTCACCCTCTTGATAAAAGCCACCTGTTCCTATGATATACTTGAATATTTACATATTTGTGCATGCTAGAATCACATTTACATTCTCTTTATCTGTGATTATCTGAATATTTCTTGCACCAATCTTGACCTTTGCAAGTCCCATCTTTCTTCCCATCCTGATATTGATCCTTACTTCAAGATTGCATCAGATCTTTGGCCACAGAAATGATGACACATTTCAGCATATGTACATCCCATCAAGTAATACCATACTGAAAGTATTAGAAGTTTTAAGAAGAAATGAATAAGAAAATTAAAGAAAGAACACATGTCCTACATATGTAGTACAATGACAAAAATGTAGACAATAACTCAACTTGATCTCCTCACTGGAATAATCTCTAACTGAAAGGATAGAACAGACACATTATAAATGGAGGTAAGTTAGACAGTATGCAATGGAAATGGTAATTAAATTTTTGTAAGAATGGCCACCTGATGCAAGTCCTCATATGCCACTATCAGAAAATTATCTTTTCTCCTCATTGACAGCCAGCCAGCCACGAATATGGTCAAACCATGATCCATATGGCACTACAAGAGAAGTGGAGAGAATAGGTGGCATTTGAGTCACCCTTGTGTACTGATTGCTCATAATATTCTGGCCATTTGGAGACATGCCATACATCTTTGAGGAAGAAATGAGTAAAGTAGTGGATTTTCTTTTTCATTTCACCAATTTTTATGAGAAATAGTGATCTACATTTACTCCATTGATGGCAAAACACTAATTGCTCTATATGATAAAATATTTTAAGACCAAGTTCACATATGAAAAAAATGAATTTTGGAATTTAAAGGAAATTGAGATAGCAAATTAAAGATTTAATGTGTTATGGACTCAGTATATTATGGAGTCAATGTTGTTGTTCTTTCCATTATGAATATCATTTATTTCCTCAATTCCAAGAGAAAATGTGATTAAATGTAGCAGACACTGATTTTCCTGTTCATCACCTGCCCTATACCTTGGAAACAGCACATTTGATGAAAATGTTTCCTCACATATTTACTTTATTCAAAGGACTGTAGTTTAAAAATCATGCCCTAAGATATCACATTACCTGAATATTGTTAATGTGTTCTGACTAGTGTTTGTGACCCTTGCCCACCAGTCCCTCTTCCATGGACATCAAGAGAAAAATTTCTGCCCTATTCTGTCTCAACAATAAAATATTGGTCCCCTAATACAGGAATGTTGAGCTCTTTTTCAGGTAATATTGATACAAAATAATAGAAACCTATGCTGAGAATAAAAACAAACAAAATTCTCAAGCAGAGATGCAGGATGTTCTGGTTGACTCCAGGGTTCTATCTGTTCCTTAGTGTGGTCTATGTGAATGTTGGATTCAATGATAAAGCGTGGCATTTTCATAATTCCCTTTTTGCTTGAGTAATTTGTGATGTTTAGTGTTGTTTGCAAGTGATAGCATGGTCTAATTAAGTAGGACCTCTGGTTGTTGAGATCATGGCACCAGGGCTCACATGATGAAATTAATTTCTGGGCATAAAGTAGATCATAAACTCCAAGAAAGATCTTGGAATCAGCATTCCAAAAATCTAAATGAAAGCTGTTTCTACCTTGCAATAAAGACACCGAAATTTTTGAGTACAGACAAGTTTTCCACACTCTCTCTATTAATACACCCCCAAGTTCTCTTTAACCAAGAAGCAAATTGGGGCTTAAAGAATTAATGACATTTCTCCTCTGAGAAACACCTAGTAATAAGTTGAATAATCAACATTTGAACACAGAGAGTAGAAGCACCTAGAAAAGAACACTGAATGTAGAAACATGCAAGATCATGGCCAATCAGGGCATATCGTGCTGATAAAGGAAAAAGGCTTCTAATGGAGAATATGTATACTCCATAGGGCTGTAAGGGAGTGTCCTAAAATGTAAGCCAATTGAATAATCTGACAATTATTTTTGGCATTACAACCCTTTAAAGTATCTTTTATGGAAATCCATTTACATAAACCCAAGATACCATTCATAAATAATTATTTTTAATAGAAATATGGGTTGAAGTACATGCTCTTGAATATAATATCTATGGGAGCCCATGATCTTAATCAGGAGGATATTAATTAGCTTCATTTCTTGACACATTTTCACTTCCTTTCCAATATTCCCGTCTTTAGGTGTGTGAAACTTCTTCTTGTGCACTTTCTGGTGCTTCTCCCCCAATCTTACATAACTGCTAGCATACTCGAACACTTTCTCTACATCTTAATTGATTTAACTTAATAATGGATTCTAGATTCAACTCTGTGGTATGATAGCAGGAGTCCTTTTTATGTTAATTAGGATTCTTTTTATATTATTGGTGGACATTTTGTTCTAGTTTATTTGTTTTGCAATTATGAATAAGGCTGATTTGAACAGCCTGGTACATCCTTCCTTTTCACACTTTTGCTAATGTATTCTTTCACTGAAAGAAGTAAGAATCCTGCATCAAATGGAAAACACACATCTAATTTTGTTAGATTTGGTAAAATAAGCCTTCCTAGGCTTGGACCATTTTCCAGTCCCACCAGGAACAAATGGCCATGCCTTTCTACCAACAGTTTCATGCACAAGGTATTTCAAAGGTTTTGAAATTTTACTGTCATAGACAGAAGAATAGTCACTTTAAAATCCTTGGAAACTATGCCTGTTATTTTTTGATTAACTTAAGGATCTTGAGAAGATCTTGATTATACTTGGGGCCAATGTAATCAAAAGGGTTCTTGTAATCAGGAGGCAGGTTTGAGAGTCAGATAAGAAGATGTGATGGTGAAAGCAGAGTTTCAAATAATGTGACCATGAGCCAAGAAACCCTGACTGCCTCTAGAAGCTCAAAAACCAAAGAAACACATTGTCCTCTAGAACCTCCAGAGAGGAACGCAGTTCAGTTGATAACTTGATTTTTGTACATAAGTCTCATTTCAGACTTCTGATCTCCAGAAGTGTAAGATTAAAAAAATTGTTTTGTTATAAACCACTAAGCCTGTGGTCACTCTTTGGGAAGCAATAGGAAACTAGTACACTAGTCAACACAAGTGATGTGAAATGGCAATAGAGTATAAAGTCATACTTGTCTTATTTTGAATGAGATATAGTATCTTTGCATATGCTTATCACTTACTGTTTCAGTGTTGATAGCTTAATTTTGCTTGAAAATAGTACAGGGGACTAAGGCAGGGGATAAAGAGGAGGATAGGAAGAAAATAGATGATAATTGAAAGCATTGAAGCTGTGCCATGGGTACTTTAGTAGAGGGATCATTACCCACTGTCTCTACAATTGACTATTGCATTAATAAAGGTTCTCTAGGGAAAGAGAATCAACAAGAAATATCTGTCAATAGTATGAGATTTTACAAGAGTCTCTCCCACAATCTTGGGGACGCACAAGTCCAGGTTCCATAGGCAGGGTGTAACCAGGGGATCCAATCAAAATTCAATTAAGGTTCTTGATGAGTATTGGGACACATTGGCTGTCCAAAGATGAGCTGGAAAATTCCTCTCAGTGCTGATATCAGTTCCCCTTTTAAGGCATTCAACTGATTGGGTTAAGTGACACTCATTGCTGATGGCAATCTCCCTGACTGATGTAATTGTAATCAGTTATCTATGAGTTACCACTGAAGTAAAGTCAATGGTGGCTAAAGTCCATAAGTGTCCTCATACTACATTTAGCCTAGTGCTTGCTTGACCAAACAACTTGGCACAATTACTTGACCAAGTTCACACAATATTTTAACCATAACAACTATCTTTTATGTTTTCCATTAAAAAGCTATACATTATCATCTGAAATGCTTGAAAAGATGAGAGTCTGGCCAGAGAAAACTAAAGCAATTGATTTTACTGCATCAACCAAGTCAACAGAAGTAGCCACAGTTACACAACACATCATGCATTTGTTTCTTGTTTATATTCATCATGGCTTAGATTTAAAAATATTTAAGCCTTTTATTTTGAGATAGATTCAACATGCAGTTGTAAGAAAGGCTAAAGAGGCAGGTGGATGTGGCCTAAGTGATAGGGTTTCTGCCTACCATATGGGAGTAACTGTGCTTGATCCCTGGGGTCTCATTGGGAAAAAGAGGAAGAAAAAGTGTGCCTGCATGGTGATCCGGTACCTGTTTCATAAGCTAGTGCCTGTTTCATGAGCCAGTGTCCATGCAGTGAGCCAGTGTCTGCACAACTGAGTCATGCGGCAAGATGATGATGCAACAAAAATGAGATGAATGGGAGCCAAGGTGAAGCCCAACAGAAACCTGAAACTGAGGTGGTGCAGCTGAAAGGTAACCAATCTCCACCTCAGAGGTCCCCAAGATCAAATCCTGGTGAATCCTAGAGGAGAAAAAGTGAAAAAGAGAAGACCAAAAGAATTAGATACAGAAGATCCCCAGCAAATGGACACAGACTTAAAAAAAAAAAAAAAAAACAGTGGGGGAGGGGGATGTAAAGGGGAAGGGGGAAATTAAATAACTAAATCTTAAAAATAAAAAGGAAGACAGGAGAAAGATCTGGGTACCCTTTACACAGCTACCCCCAGTGGTAACATCTTTCAAAACTACAGTATATTATCACAGCTAGAAACTTGGAATTAATACAGTCTACTGTTATTATTCAGAATCTCCTAGATTTACTCCTGTGTATGTATTTAGATTCATGTAATTTTTTCAAATGTGCACATCCAGGTACCCAACATCACAGTTTAACTAGAGAACAGACCTGTCGGCACAGGGATCCTTCAGGGTGCCCTTAAATGTCCATAGCCACCACCCCCCTGCAGTCCTTGGCCACTGGCAGCCGTTCCTCTCTCTAGCTCAATAGCTATCATCTGGGGTCTTCTATGAATGGTGTACATGACCGGTCAAAGGACTTAGACCTATTCCTAGGATTTGTTTTCCCCAGGTCTCCCCGCTGATGTAGGTAGATGTATTAAAACGTTCCTTAACCATGGGCAGCAGAGTCCTTATTAGGATAATCTGGATAAAATCTTTTTTTCATTTGTTTGGGCTGGAAGAGAGATGCATGTGCATCTAAAGGAGATAGAAGCAAATGGTGGAGATATTGGGGTTCTTCCTAATTCTCAGAGCAGTCTCCTTTTGAGCAAGTGGACACTCCATGGCAGGAATTAGAACAAAATGCTGGAGAAGCGATTAATAGCATTTTTGGTAAAGGTTGAGGTAAACTTCAAGCCAAGAACAAAATGAATGTTGTCTTCCCAGTGCTTAGCACATGCAGCTTCAATCAATTGTAAACAAAGAGAAACCTGCAGCAAGGCAGGAATGGAGACTAGGGGGGTCGATAATTGTATCAGAACATGCATTGGTTGGAAAGGAAAAGATTTTGCTTGAGCAGGATGACAAATCATGAAGAAGCAATCATCTGTGGTTTGAAAACCTGCAGGGAAACTCCATGGAGAATAAATTGGAGGGGTCCAAAGAAAGGAACAGGATGGAGAGTCTGCTGTATGAAGCAGGCGAGAGTTGGCTTCATGCTATGCATCCCGCAAGAGTAGGTTCTTAACCTTAATCCATTCTTGTGGGTGAGACCCCATCCTATATAGGACCTTTAGATGAGGTTACTTCAAGCAAGGTGTGGCCAACAGAGCAGGAAGGGCCTTAATCCTATTCCAGGAGTCCTTTATAAACAGAATTAGAAGCCAGGAAAGGCTGCCATGTAACAGAAAAAACGATGACAAGCATTGCCAGTTGCAAAGCCCAGATTACCTCAGTCTTCTGTGAGAAAGCCTTGCCTCGATGATGATACCTTGATTTTGAACTTCTGACCTTGAAACTGTGAGCAAATAAGTCCCCACTCTTTAAACCAGCTAGCACTTGGTATTTGTTTTAGCAAACAGGAACAAAATCAAGTAGTGTAAATGAAGTCTAGGTCATGGGATTTAACTCTAATATAATACAGATAACATGTCTATTATGTTGCATATACACTACCAAGTAAAAGGCAGAGTCTCTAGTTGGGTTCAAAGAAAAACCATTCTAGTAGAGAGAGACAAAGAAGGGCCAACCAATATGCTAACTGATGAAATGTGTCAAAGGGAAAGAAAAGGATGTGAAGGATTAGAGAGAGGAATGCTTTTCTTAGAATGCTATAGTTCACTTCTCTGGTAAGTGGACATTTCTCCTGAGACATACAAATGTAATTGACAGAAAATATTTGCATTTAATATTAACTGATAAAGGAAAGCGGAAGGTGAAAAATGAATGAATAAACATTGAAGTCTAGCAATCAAGGGCAGAGAAAACTTAAAGAGGAAATCCAAGCAGAGATCTGCAAGGAGGTTGGAGTGGAAGAACATGAGTATCCATGTGTCTGAAAAGAATAATTGGAAAACCTGTGAGGAGGCAGAGTGTGTAGACTAATGTGGGCAGTACTAGAGGCTTACTGATATCAAGGTTGGAGGGCAATGTGGGTATTTACCCAGAAACATTGTGAGTTGGATTTGAGGTACACGAATTCCACTATCCCATAGAGAGATGTATTTCAAGACAGACTCACGATATCCATGAAGGAACCATTGAAAGAATTGTTCAAATAACTCTGTAGATTTTACAGTCTTCATTCCTTTCCAAAAAAAAATAACCGGAAGCAATAATATCTCTGTGATTTCTGATTATGTAAGTAGCCTAAAGGGAAAGGAAAAGTGTGAAATAAATGGCTCTGATTTCCTTACTCATAGATCTTAGAAAATGGTGAAACAGCTATTCCCCATTAAAACATGTGGCTACTTGTCAGTCTTCTTCTGTTCATTTATTCAGCAATGTTTGTCGTTGTGTGCCAGAAATTATGTAGATACTCTAGATGGAACAGTGAACAAGACGTGGATTGTTTCTACCCTCAAGGACATTTCAATACAAGCCAAGGAATAGTTCCCCAGTACTTTGAAGGAAAAATGATGTTATGCAATAATGGTGCCACTGTGTAAACTGACCTGCGTTATGAATAAGGAAACCTGAATTTTGCTGGGACTCTGTCTCTGACTTCTTCCCTAATCAGTGCGATACCAGACATTTCAAGCTCAAGGTCACAGCTTCTTTACCTATAAGTGTCTACCAAATCAGCATTCCCCAATCACGAATGAGACAGATGCTGATGGTTGACAGTGTATAAGTGTTCTATTTAATATAAAATTCAAAATGGTGGGCTGAAGAACTTTGTTATGCTGCTGTCGATTGGGAAACCTCAGAGAAAAATGGTATCAATAAACCTGAAAACAGTCTAGGATGTGCTGTATCCAGTTCTGATCACCTTCCTGCTCCATGGTTGTACCTGGACATGCCCAGAGTCCTGAGTCTTTAGTGAAGTGACTTGTCCAAGTGAGATCCCTTCTCTGAGCTCCAGTTTCCTCTTTTGTAATATGGTGATAACAATGTGCTAATAATAATCAGGACAATAGAAATAGTTACGATAACTAATAACACTTGTTGAAAATGCACCATATGTCAGCAACCAACCATTGCAGCACTTTGTCTGCAGTATAATAGTATTTTTATGAGAGGGCAAGCAAAAAAGCATATTATTTTATGTTAAAAAATTTGCTCAAAAGCAGCACATTGGCAAATGGAAGAGGTGTGATGTAACAATGGAAGGGTTTGCCTTACATGACAGTATTTACTTTATGATTTTATTTTAGTGAAGTATAGAAAACATTCAAAAGACAACTTTATGGTTTGATAAAATGACAATCATGCCAAACTGAGTAGGAGAACATTGGTGATATCAACCTAACAGTGTACCTCATGCTTTTCCCATCATTTGGCACCTCATGTGTGACCATACTCAGAAATGTTTTATTTTAAATTGCTTCTAAGTGTTTGTGTTTTTATAATATAAATATATCAATAAATTATATCTACTATATGTAAATACATATTTATATAGTATATATACTGTATTGACATATAGTGTTTATCTGTTTATAGTAAATGAATAGTATATGAATGATATAAAGTATAAAAATTTTAGTACTCATGTTTTTCTACATGCAAAATATATACTTGTGTCAATAGATACATAGTGATATAATTAAATATAATATATAGATATATAATATATAGTATGGTATATGTTTAACTTAAACTACAGTACACAACTATATATAAATATGCATATCAAATAAAAGACAATATTGCAGTACATGTATTACTATATGTCTATATTTTATGTATGTAAAATATATGACATACCATTTATTTTGTAATACACATATTTACACATATATAATAAACATCGACATGTTCACATAAAATTTTTATATAGCACAATTTTACATGTGGTTCATATATATATACACATAACTATTTTATGTAATATTACAGATAGTATATAAGATATGTTCTCTAAGTACATATTTTATACAGTACATATAACCATACATTCATAAAATACATATATTCATACCCATGTTACAAAGCATTTATTAACTATTTTCACGAACATACCTGTATATTGTTAAAATCCCTGCAGCATTTCTATATTCGAGTAACTGTGACCTTGAAATGTGACTAATCCCCAGGAGTTTCAGAGGGTATTGCAATGAGACAGCAAGCAGCCCTGAGTGACTATTGCTGAAGGGGTAAAAGAGGGAAGGGGGGTCTCTCAGGCTCTCAGTTTTGCTGGTTTTCTCTCCCTCTTCCTCTCCCTCTCTCTCTCCCCCCTTTCTCTCACACACTTTCTCCTTCTCCCTTTCCCTCTCCCTCTCTCCCTCTCCTCTCTCCTTCTAACTCTCCTTCTGCCTCTCTCTCTCCTCAACCCTCTCTTTCTTTCTCCCTCCTTCTCCCTCTCCCCCTCTCTCCACTCCTCTCAATATCCCTCCTGCCCTCACTACCTCTTTCATGTTTTCAGTAGAGAACCACATTGACATGGAGAGGACCTGGCCTACAACTACGTTTTTGACCTTGAGCAGTTGAGAAAAGTTACCTCAGCATGGCTGATGGAAAGCAGAGAAGGGGATCTTCAAGGACCAGTGGGATTTTTGTCATAAACGAGGGGAGGAGAGGTTTTGCCTATTTTTGTGAAAGCGTAATGGAGAGTCATTTGCATTTAAACTTCTAACATTAGAAGTTCCTCAAGGAATATTGTTTCCTAAATATTCCTTCTTCTTCAACTTTATATCTTGTGATAATAACCAGGCACTGAAATCTATGCAAATAATCAGGATACTCACAGGAGCAGGGAATTAAGGAATTGAAAGTCATGGTCTCCCATTCTCTGTTGAGGACAATTTCTCAAATGGAGTGGAGGGAGCTGCAGTGTAAGCTCAGTCATTCTGAGGCACAGTGGCAGAGGTCATGACTTGGGGCCCCTGGGGTGACAGAAATGGACAGAACGGGATCCCAGAAAGGGTACTGGTCTAGAGAGGTGGGGACTCAAACATCTGACAGAATACCCTGTAAACTGAGGGCACACATCTGGGCTTCAGGCATGGCACAGGGTGGCTAGAGACAAGATGGCAGCTGCCCTTAAGTCATTAACACTCCTGCATCCAGCGAGGCAACCCAGCAGCCAGAGAAAGATACTAATGTTTTGTAGAGTGTGAAAAGGGTAAGAATTCCCCCTGGCTTCTCATCAGAAAACATATAGGCCCAAAGAAAGTCAAAAGCTGGCTTTAAAGTGCTGGAGGGAAAACCCAAACCCAAGCACACACATACAACCATTAGCTTCCAATCCTTTATCCATGAAAGATGAGAATTTACACCAGAAGCTGTATCCTACCATAACAAATGCTTGAGGGGTGGGATATATGGGTATTTCCTATATATATAAATCTATAAAAATATGCATTTTTTTTCAAGATTTATTTTCTTATTTATTTCTTTTCCCTTCCCCACCTCCTCCCCCACCCCCACCCCCGGTTTTCTGCTCTCTTGTGTCCATTCACTGTATGTTCTTCTGTGTCTGCTTACATTCTCTATGGCACTGGGAATCTGTGTCTCTTTTTGTTGCCTCATCTTGCTGCATCAGCTGTACATGTGTGTGGCACCACCCCTGGGTAGGTTGCACTTTTTTCTGCATGGGGCATCTCAATGTGGGGTGCACTCCATGCACATGGGTCTACCATATGAGGGAGACACCCCTGTGTGGCATGGCACTCCTTGCACATGGCAGCACCATGCATGGGCCATTTCAGCACATGGCCATGAGGACCTGGGTTTGGACACTGGACCTCACATATGGTAGGTCGATGCTCTATCTCTTGAGCAATGTCCACTTCCCTCCTAATTTTTTAAGGTAACATTTTGTGTGATCATATATCTTTTAAAAATAAATAAAAAATATATTTTTTTAAAATGCTAAAACAAGTCTCTCAGTATGAGAGAAAGCAGTGCATGCATAGGAGAGAACAAAGAGCCTCAGAAACAGTAACTAAGTGAGTAAATATTAAAGATATTTTTCCTCCTGTAATTCACTTAAAAGGCAGACAACTGTTTACAGCAAATTAATAGCACAGTAAAGAAGTTTTAAATCTATCTTCTCAGGTGGCCACAGCACATTTGCTACACTCCACCTCATTCTGTCTCCAGGTTACCCATCTTAACAGATCCCAAGCTCCAGTAATACTAGTTCAACACCCCAGCTTTCCCTTGATCAGACCCTAAATGAAGAACCAAAGCCTCCATCCATATGCCATCTGTAAACCCCTGCCCTCCTGGGGAGGCCCAATACCATCCCAATATTTCTCCCAATATTTCTCTCCCTGCTTCACCCTCAATATATTTATGATGTTTTTTAAAATAGGTCTTATTTCTTGAGCATGCCCTTTGGTCAGATAAGATGTCAGGCAATCACTAAGCAGTATTATTGCTATGGAAGTCCCTAATTATAGGTTGACCCATCATCTTTTTCCACTTAATTCTTTAGTAGGTGACTTGAGTTGACATTAATCAGCACATTTTTTCTTTCATGGAGCAAAATACATACTAGGTATATAATATTTAAATATATGAGAAAAACAAAGCAGGAATGCATGCACAAAAGAATAAATGAATTCAGGAATGACTACTACCAATTTGAGCTGCAAAGGCATTGCACTATAGGTAATAAACAAAAGCTGGAAATCCAAGAATCAAACCAAAATTTTCTGATGCAAAATCACAATAGCTTTCCAGAACTTGGTCTTAGGATATTTTTTTTGTTTTCTTTTGTCTTCATTCATTCTTTTCTTCATCCAATATTTTCTTCAGTTTCTATCTTGTGCCTAACATTATGCTACTTCGTGTAAAATGGTTAAAAAAGATAGTAACAAAATAAACATGACCTCCATGACCCTGGAGAAATCAGTGAAATAAATGAACCTGACAATAAACAAGGAGACAGAGAGAAATATAGCACAACACTAACATAATATAGCACACTGTGGTTTTAGAACCTATTGATAATACTTCTATTACCACATCATGTAAGATGGTTTAACAAGGGAGTTTCATGCAAGTTACTCAACATCTTTGGTGTCACATGATTTCAACAATAATCTAAGAAGAATACACATTTATATTTATTGCCCAGGGTCACTCAGTTTTAGAGCCACACTTCAGAACTTCTGGAATTATGCATAAGGCATGTGGAGCTTTTCTTTCTTTTGGCAGAAACCAAGGATTGATCCCAGGACCTCATACATGGGAGCAGGATCTCAAATACTGAGCTACATCCACTTCCCATGTGGTGTTTTGATTGGGAAAACCATGCCATGTGTAGATGATATCATGATTACAGATACACAACTGCATTCCTGATGTGAGTGGCAAGTCATATTTCCTCTGAAATATAGGTTCTGATTTATAAACTATAAATGGGCAACTGAATCTTGGGGTGAGACAATGCTCAACTTACTAATGAAGGCAATATTTTTGGGAGCAACACCACAGTGATTATTTACCGCTGGATGCTATAGCTTGGAACAAGTTTGTCTAATATGCTCATGTTAACAATTGTCATATTAACTTGGTCCTTAAAACACGGGCATTCAGCACACACAAGAGGGCGAGAGGGTCGTTGCCCTTGTTCACTCACCTTGGCTTTGGAACTGAAGAATGACTTGGGGAAGAACTGAATGGGGAGGTGGGAGATGTAGAATCGTGGGCCTTTTTCAGGTGTATGATTCCTTATTTTTTCATACCCATTCACAATTTCTAGCCATGGTGAGCGATCCCAGGTGACAACAGACTGGATCCAGCTGGGGTCTCCTCTTGAATGAATCAGGCAGATGATCTCCAACAACCAATTGGTTCCTAGATTAAGAAGAAAGTGATACCTTCAACAGCCTGATCTCTGGCCATGCCACCACTTCTGAAAGGCACTTTTTTTTCTTCCACCGATAATGCCAACGCCCATAAATCCAAGTATGTTAATGCTCCTCATTTTCCTTCCTCAGCAGCACTTGCTCAGTTCTTCAGACTTAAAGCACATGGCTGGCCATCACATGCTCCCACTCCTCCACCCTTGCTCCCTCCTGGACAAACACACTACACTCGCACCTAACCAGTTTCTCTTATTCCATATCCTGAACTGGGTGAGTTTGATTGTGAGGATTTCAGAGGTGAACAAGAAAAAGAATTGGCCACTAGATGAATATAACACTATACTTGTGGCGCTGCTCCATAGGTTTATGAAAGGGGCAAGCTCCTGGAGCCAGAAGCTTCCAGAGGCCAGCCCCACTGCAGAGAGGATGTGAGCCAGGGGGAACTCCTACCCTCCTAGGGAAAAGCAGATAAGAATTTGGCCTGCTGTCCTGGCCTGAGGCAGCCCTGTGTGGAGAAGTGGGCCACAAACTCTTGGACTTAGAGATTCCAGTATTACTGGAGCAGTTTGATATTATTGTTCAATTCCAAAAAGAAATTATTGAATTATATTTGTAATCTGATCTGTACCTGGGAATCTGATCTGTACCCCAAGGGGTGGGGACTCACAGATAAAAGGCATGGCAAAGAACATAGTTGAGGGTTTTATGATGTTTGAGTTTGATGCTGAAGTCTTAAGATGGAGCCCTGAGAGGTAACTTCACAGACAAAAAAAAACCAGCCCCAGGAAGAAAGTAACCTTGAACCAGAGAAATGCTGCACCCTGGAAGAGAGGAATCCAGGAAGCCTGAACCCTCACAGCCACAGGCTGCCATCTTGCTTCAGCACATGAAAATAGACTTTGGTGAGGAAAGTAACTGATGCTTTATGGTCTGCTATCTGTAAGCTCCTACCCCAAATTCATACCCTTTATAAAAGCCAACCAATTTCTGGTATTTTGCATCAGCCCCCCTATGGCTGACTAATACAGAATATTATACTGGAAGTGGGATAGTACTTTTGCAATTACCAAAATGCTGGAGCAGTTTTATAAATGGGTAAAGGGTATTGCTTGGAAGAGTTGTGAAATGTTTGGAAGTAAAGACCTACAGTGCTTTGAAGAGACTGTTCATAGCAATACAGATGTTAAAGAGACTTTTTATGATGCCTCAGAAGTAAATGATGAAACTATGAATGGGAACTGGAAGAAAGGTTGTCTATGTTTTAAAATTGCAGAGAACTTAGCAAGATGAACTCCTGGTGTTGTATGAAAGGCAAAATTTGAAAATGGCAAGCCTGGGTATTTAGCTGAAGAAATTCCAAAGTAAACCCTGAGAATGTGCCTTGGCTTCTGCTTGCAGCTTATAGCAAAATGCTAGATGAGAGAGATAAGCTAAGGTCTGAATGGTGTGGCAAAAACAAAAGAGAAACTGATTCTGGAAATTCCAAGCCTTTGGAAATCAAGCTCACAGTGAAACTGCCCCATTTGTGGACTTAGCTAAACTTGGAATTGACAAATCAAGATTGAAGATGCAGTTATCTAGGAAATAATTGTGGAAAGTCTTAATGTCTGATGGTTTTGACCCCTCCTTCCTGCATCCTAATCCAAGAGACTTTTTGCCAGAGCCATATGAACAAAATCACTGTCAGCCTGGAATAAAGAGAACATGGAAAGGAGAGATTAAAGGAGAAACAGTTTTAAGAGGAAAACCATGGAAACTGAGGTCTGGAACTTGGACATCACCTTGGGCCAAGAGAGGAACCCCACCCACATGTACAGGGAGGATGAGTTTGCCCCACCAGTTGAAGAGGGTGGATATTCCTGTCCCTTGTTCTGGTAGAGTTTTGCCACCCCAGAGTACAGAGAGATTGGAACACATTCCCCAAGGATTAGGGTGGTTAATGTAAGCACCCCACAGGTCTAGGAGGGGTGGATCTTTCCCCAAAAGGTTAGGAAAAGCCAGGTGGTCTACTCCTTGCTCTGAGAGGATTGAGCCTGTATGCCAAGTTTAGGGGGAATGTTGTCATCACATCACTGTACTAAGGGGATTAAGACTCTAATACAAAGATTGGGTGAGGTGTGGCAAACACCCCAACACTCTTGAAGGGAGAGGTGTGGAGCTTGGTTGACACCCAAATGCTTGATGAGGGTGGAACCAAGAAAATGGCCATTGGGCAAGACTGTGGAAAGGGGGGGTCTCCATATGGCCCCAAGGAGAAGAAATCACCTTCTTAAGAATGACTCTCAGACTTTGAAATCAAATGGAGAATGTCCTGAAGTTTTACTGAACTGTAGAGGACCCATGACTCATGTTTCCTTCCCAATTTCTCCTTATTTAATGAAATTTTTTATTCTTTGTCCATTTGTGTATTGGAAGCAGACGAATTGTTGTGTAAGTTTCAGAGGTCTAGAGCAAATAGGACTTTTCCCTTAGACAAATTTTATTTCTTTGTTTGTGATATAATTTAGTACTTACAGTGAAACTGATTTGTCTTTTTAAAGATTTATTTTTATGTATTTCTCTCCCCTTCCCTGCCTGCCCCCCATTTTCTGCTCTCTGTGTCCATTCACTGTGTGTTCTGTGTCTGCTTGAATTCTTGTCAGATGGCACCAGCAATCTATATCTCTTTTTGTTGTATCATCTTGCTGTGTTAGCTCTCCATGTGTGTGGCGCCACTCCTGGGCAGGCTGGGCTTTTTTCACACAGGGCAGTTCTCCCTGTGGGGTGTGCATCTTAAGCATGGAGCACCCCTATGTGGGGGGTGCCCTGCATGGCATGGCACTCCTTGGGCATAGCAGCACTGTGCATAGGCCAGCTCACCACACAGGCCAGGTCACCCTGGGTTTGAGCCCTGGGCCTTCCATATGGTAGGCAGGTGTTCCATCAGTTGAGCCTCATCCACTCCTCAGGGTTTTTGTTTGTTTGTTTGTTTGTTTTTAATATTGTAATGTCTTTTTGCAATTCAGAGGGTGGAGTGTGGCAGTTTGCTATTATTGATGAATTCCAAAAATAAATATTGGAATATGCTTGAAATCTGATCTGTATTTGGGCATGAAGGAGTTATGATTAGGGTATTGAGTCCCCACAGAAAAAGGCATAACAAAGAACAGAATTGAGGGTTTTCTGGTTTTGGAGTTTGATGATGAAGACTTAAGCTGGATCCCTGGTAAGTAAGCTCACAGAAGAAAGAGAAGCCAGCCCCAGGTAGAAAGGAACTTTGAACCCAGAGAAAAGCAAGACCCTGGAAGGGAGGAATCCAGGAAACCTGAATCCTTGTAGCCATCAGCTGTCATCATGCTCAAACACGTGAAAATAGACTTTGGTGTGGGAAGTAACTTACACTTTATGGCCTGGTATCTGTAAGCTCCTATCCCAAATTCATACCCTTTGTAAAAACCAACCAATTTCTGGTATTTTGCACCAACACCAGTAGCAGTTTGATATAATTGATAAGTTCCAAAAAGAAGGATTGGATTATGCTTGTAATCTGACCTGTACCTGGGCATGATTAAGTAATGATTAGGGTGTTGCTTCATCACCCCTTGGTGGGTAGGGACTCACAGATAAAAGACATGGCAAAGAACAGAGTTGGGGATTTTTGATGATAGAGTTTGATGCTGAGGACCCGGGAAGTCAGCACTCAGAGGAAAAAGAAGCCAGCCCAGGAAGGAAGGAATCTTGAAACCAGAAGAAAGCAAGCCCCAGGAATGTAGGAACCCAGGAAACCTGAACCCTCACAGACATCATCAGCCATCTTGCTCCAAACAGACTTTGGTGAGGGAAGTAAATTATGCTTTATGGCCTGGTATCTGTAAGCTCCTATCCCAAATAAACATCCTTTTTAAAAACCATCCAGTTTCTCGTATTTTTCATCAGCACCCCTTTGGCTAATACATTTACCTTATGAATAGTAGAGGGATATTGGGCAGATTAAATCCAAGGCTTAAAATTGCTTGTGTGGATTCTTTTTAGAAGAATGTAAATTTGGCACCAGTGACCTTTTGAAAACTGCTGATCCCTTGGGTGGTTAGGACTTCAGATTATCACTATAAACACATCCAGTCTCACTGCATTGTTCTCCCCATCCTCCAAGGCACAATTGTCCCTGGCTTTATAATTTCTTGAATATGCATCCTTTTACTCTAGGCTTTTCCACACATACCTTCCCCCCTCATCTAACAATCTCGCATTTATTCTTGAAATCTCAGGGTAGAAACACTTCATTCACTCTCCCCCCCCCCCCCAAACACTCCCTCGCGATCACAGGCATTGGCTTTAGGATTCTGTCCAGAAAGGCCCCATATGATTTGTCAGGTCCTTTGGATTACAGGAGCCTCTCTCTGTCCTTGGCATCAATATGATGCCACTCTGATCACCAACAGTCCATGGCGAGCAGAGAGCAAGCACTGGTGACATTGGCCCTCAGCCTTCCTCAGTTTTGGATCCTGCTTCCTTACCTGACTTTGGGTAAGAAAGTGTAATGACATCTTCGTCTTTCACCACAAATTTATTCCTCAAAAGCTCCAGGTTTTCAACAGTGAGTGTAGGGAAAGGAATCCCATCTACCAACATATAATCAGCAGCCGTCCCAAATGCATCCTGCCAAGACTTCTGGCAGCTCAGGTGTCAGCAGTCCTGGAAGCAGCTACTGGCTGTTTCCCACAGCTGAGGGAGTTGAGCATTTAAGAAAGCAGGAGATTGGCACAGACCAGTCTGCAACTTCCTGAGGTTGCCATGCTGGGCCACAGCCTTGGAAATACCAAGGGAGATGGGAAATGGCTCTCTAACAACAGCTTGAGTAATCATTAGCTAATGAAGTAGTTTCAGAGGACGCATGTGTTATGTTGAAAATAAAGCAAACAGAATTTAAAAAGGGGGTGCAGAACAATTTTATTTAGCTAGAGTTGCATTCATGCAGGAGCAGCACTAACAGAGCTTTCTGCTCAGAAGGATGAGCTGGGGAGCATCTTATATGGCTCCTTGAAACAAAGGAAAAGGGAAGGGAAAAGGGGGCATGGTTTATGGTTACTTTGGGACCATCAGCACTGTTTGAGCAGGGTGTCCTTGATCATTTATTAGCAATCAAGTAATCAGGATATTGATGTACGATTTGGCCATTTGGTGAAGACCAGCAGACTTTGCTGATGTTGGCTTGAAGTCTTCTTTTAAAGATATATTTTCTTTCTTTCTTTCTGCCCAAACCATTCCCCCACCTTGTATGAGCTCACTGTCTGCTGTCTGTTATGTGCTCATCTTCTTTATTTCAGCAGTCATCAGCAACCAAACCTGGCAACTGCCATGTGGGAGGGAGGCACCTAATTGCTCTAGCCACTTCCACTCCCTGCTTGTTGTTTCTCATTGTGCTTTCCTCCTTGTGTCTCATTGCAACATCTTGTTGTGCCAGCTCACTGTCTTG
Source organism: Dasypus novemcinctus (assembly GCF_030445035.2). Lineage (NCBI taxonomy): Eukaryota > Metazoa > Chordata > Mammalia > Cingulata > Dasypodidae > Dasypus > Dasypus novemcinctus. The sequence continues at coordinate 82,549,052 of NC_080690.1, read as the reverse complement.
CTCATCTTCTTTAGGAGACACCAGGAAACAAACCCTTGACCTCCCATGTGGTAGGTGGACAACCAATAGCTTGAGCCACATCCATTTCCCATTCATCTCTTTGTTACAGTTCTTTCTCCCAGGCTGGGGCAGGGGTTTTAATTAGCACCACAAATGATCATTGGTATGTCAGCCTGCTTCCATTCAACTTTGTTTCTTCTTTATAATTTCCTGGATAAAATGGAAGCTCAAGCAAATCAAGATGGTTAGTGAAATCATTGATTATTCCAACCTCACATTCCCTCCTTTCGGTTGAAGCAGTCCTTTGAGTCCCCAAAGACCAGGTATGACTAGTTTCAGGCTTTTCATAGACTGATATTCTAGATCAGGGTTTCATAACCTTTTTTGTTCCAAGGACCCCACTGCCAGTCAAGGAAAAACTGCAGACCCCTTACTAAGTCCATGCTGTGCTGTGAATTATTTAATAAATATATCATACCCACACCAATACATCTCAACAAGGAAAGTTTTTTGAATTTCACTTCAAGCTCAAGGACCCCTGATTAAGAACCACTGCTCCAAAGCTACAGGGGACAGGATAAAAGTCTGGTAACTTTAAGGTGACATGCAGTGAACCATGCATGATGATGGTGACAGAAACAGGCTGAGGAGAAGGATGATGAATACCATCATCAGTGGCAAGATGAGGGAATACACCAAGGGGCATTAGCCAGGACCCCAATCCTTAATTCCACATATCCCTTGGTTGCAGGTTCAGGCTGTGAAGCCATTTGGCTTCTTTCAAGATTTCCTGGATGTTCCACTGTTAATATTTTGATCTATTTGAAGCAGGCTAGATAGGGAGTCAAATGATGGAACTGGAACCTGACAAAAAGTCCACATGGACATGGATACTCCCACGATGGCTGCTGGAAGACCCCAGTGAGATTCTACCATAAACACTGAGTCTTCCTCCAGAAGTCAGGACAAGCCCTGGATCATTTCAATGGGCCTATCATTGGGCCCTCCTGGGTGGTTGGTGGGTGGGGGAATCAGTCAAGACAGCAAACAGCTGGGACCTCACCTGGAAAATTAGCGAAGGGGCAGAGTAATTAGAGGTTTAGAAAACCAGTGCCAAGACCCCCTGCTCTCTTGCCTCCACCCTGTCCCTGTGCCCTATTCTGGCTTCTTGACAACTGCCTGGATGAATACAGAAGCAGCCCTGGGCATTTATAATCTGTAATGGGAACTGCAGTCTGTAAATCAGCCTCTTTAGCATTCTTAGCCCCTTCCTCCCCACCTGGGACCATCAACTCTTATTTCCTCCCATTTCTCTTCCCTCCCTACCTGAATAATTCACTGATCTAATCACCAAGGTGTGCATTGAGATTCATTTCCTGCAGTTTAGCCAGGGACCTAGGCAAAATCCAGCAACATATTTCTTCCTAGTTTTGAGGCAGGTCAGTACAGGGAAAAGAGCAAAGACCAGTCACTTCTGGTAACCCACCCAGAAGCCACTGCAGAGAGGTGGCTACTAAGAACCAAATAGGAAAGACCCCACGGAGCCCCTGCCCACAAAACCCCATGTGGAAAGACCTTCTGGAGCCCCTGCCCAAGAGTCCCCATGTGGACCTCTCCTGGGGCCAAGGCGAAGCCCTGGAAACCTGAGCAAATGGCCTCCCCCTGGTTCCCTAAGGACTAACAAGTGGGGCAAGCAAGGGGGACAGCAGGCAGCTGCAGACCCTCCCCAGAGCAGGGCAGGGGAGGAGTGGGGAAGGGCTTTACTAAGGGCAGCTCCTGACCCCAAGCACCCCTCTTCCTGGAGCAGCCCGCATCGGCGTCTGGGTGAGCACTTTCCTCTAGTTTCTCAATAAACCCTTCACTGGTCTAACTAAACTGGCATGCTCTGAAACTCTTCTAGGTGCCCTAGCAAGAGCCCAGGGGTCTCCTGCGCCGTCTGCCCTCAGTTTTGCTTTTTAGGAAAGTTTCCTGTGGGTCTCACCTTCTCCAGGGACGTTGACCCAGGTGCAGCAGGATGTGCAGGCAACAGCACAGACGCCTCCCTCCTCTGCCCACAGGTCACCTCCAGCTAACCGGGTATTGTTAGTCAGGGCTGCCAGGCTTCCAGGGTGGCCCTGAGGTTGCAGATGATGATGGCTCTTGGTACCTGAGACCTACCCAGGGGTTGAAAGCCCAGGTCTGAGCCCTCCTCCATCATGAATTACACATGGCAGTGCTGTGATAGAGGCCACAGCTACAGTACAAACCAGGCAAGCAATTACAGGAGCTCATGGGCACTGGAGCTGCAGCCCAGAAGGTGGCTCTTATCTGAAAGATGAGGGAAGGACATTTCAGGGGAGACCAGAGGTGCTGGCATGTGTCTGCATCTCTAACAGCCTGACTGAGTGTAGCTGTTGCCATGGTGGCAGTCAGTCAAAGAAGAAGTTAGAAGAGGCCTGTGAGTCTGGAAGAGAAGCCTGAGGGTTCAAGCACAGGTGCTCAGCAGATGCTGGTGGGAGAGGGGAAGGTTTCCTCAGGTGAGTGCTGTGACAGTGGAGCTTCCTCCATAGGCCATGGACACTTGCTTGGAGGGAACTGACTTATAGCACCACATGCGGGGACCCTCCAGAGGAGTGGGCCATAACAACGTTTGTTTTTTACCACCCTGTGCCGGTTCCTCCAGGCCAGTCTTTCTGTGTAGCCATAGAGCTGCTTCTTCATCACTTTCAGGGCTGAAAAGTGGGTTCCAGTTGCTTAAAATGTCTAGGGAGCTTTTAGGTTACACACAAAGCATACAATATCTTAGGGCTTAGAAAAAAAATTAGAGGTCAGAGCACTGGAATAAATGACTGCTGCAAGAGCTTTAGATTCTAGGGCCTAATTTCCTTACATGAAGCTATTTCTAGAGATTATTAACTATAATGTATAGTAGCAGATTTGTTCCATTTTATTTTCTTTCTTACCACAATTATTTTACTCAACAGGCAAAATATAATAAACTTTTGCCTTGCTTTTCCTTTAAAGTTCCTTCTTGTTTACAATATGGTGACTGCATGTCCTTTAGGAGAAGCATCTGAGCAAAACAGTGTAACTGATAAGAGATTTTGGTTCTTTGTATAGCACCACATTTTTCTAAATAATGAAAACTGTAGCTTTTTTTTTCCACTTTGTGGCCATTGTTGAAGCAGCAGTGGCTAAAATGAAGTTCAATCGCTTTGTGTCCAGAGCAAGAACCATAAAAGGCATTTGTAGCAGTTTGATATTATTAATGAATTCCAAAAAGAAACATTTGGATTATCTTTGTATACTCCTCTTTTCCTCTTGGGATATATAATGTTAGACTATTGTGTCAACATGGCCAGGTAATTGTGCACAGTTGTTTGATCAAGCAAGCACTGTGCTAACTGTAATACAAGGGCATTTGTAGACTTTAGTCACCCATTGACTTTACTGCAGTGATAAATCATAGATAGCTGGTTATAATTGCATCAATCAGGGAGATTGCCATCAGCAATGAGTGATGCTTAACCCAGTCAGATGAATGCCTTAAAAGGGGAAGTGATTCCTGCACTGAGTGAGAATTTCTCAGTTCATCTTTGGACAACCAACATCTCCCAGAACTCATCAAAAACCTTCATTGGACTTTCATTGAAGTCCCTGGTTGTGGCCTGCCTGCAGAACCTCAACTTGTGCATCCCTATGGCTCCATGAGAGTCTCTTATAGAATCACATACTATTGACAGATATCTCTTGTTGATTCTGTTTCCCTTAAGAACCCTGAATATTAAGGCATATTAGATTGTATTGGATTCAGAGGTTTTGCTTTTACTTGGTTAAATATGATTAGGGCTTTGATTGGGCCATGTCATTAGGACATTGAGTCCTGCCCCCTTGCAAGGGTGGACACTCCCAGAGAAACTGCACCACAGAGAAGGGAGGTCAGAGTCCTGAGTGGGAGCCCCAGGAAGTAAGCACACAGCAGAGCCTGGCTGTGAAGAAAGAGAAGCAAGCCCTGGGAAGAGAGGAACCCAAGAAGCCTGAACCCTGGCAGATGGCAGCAGCCATCTTCCTCCAACACTTGGCAGCAGACTTTGGTGAGGGAAGTAACTTTTGCTTTATGCCCTAGTAACTGTAAGCTTCTACCCCAAATAAATATCCTTTATAAAATCCAGCAGAGTTCTGGTATTTTGCATCAGCAACCCTTTGGCTGATAAATATAGCACTTCATTGCACTTTTCTATATTTAGAGAAAGATTATGAGTTTCCTTCTTTCCCAGGAACTGAGACAGAAATATAATGTTCAATCCATGCCTATCTGAAAAGCTGATGAAGTTCAGGTTGTGCAAGGACACTACAAAGGTCAGCAAATTGGCAAAGTAGTCCAGGTTTACAGGAAGAACTCTGTTATCAACATCGACGCGTGCAGCATGAGAAGGCTAATGGCACCACTGTCCACACGGGCATTCACCCCATCAAAGTGGTCATCACTAGTCTAAAACTGGAGAAAGACCACAAAAAGACCTTTGAACGTAAAGCCAAATCTCACTAAGCAGGAAAGAAAGAGGGTGTATATAAGGAAAAAACAATTTAGATGATGCAGGAATAAGAGAATCCCACATATAACTTCCATTAAAAACTGCTAAAATGGTGAACTGGATTGACTCAAGTGATTGGGCTCCTGTCTATCATACAGGAGGCCCAGGATTCAATTTCTGGGGCCTTCTGGTGAAGACAAGCTGCCCCACACAGGAGTGCTGGCCTATATATAGAGCTCACACAGCAAGATGACACAACGAAAAGAGACACAGAGGAGAGACAATAAGAAATTCAGCAGACCAGGGAGCTGAGGGGGTGCAAGAGATTGAGCACCTCTCTCCCACTTCAGATGGTCTGAGGATCAGTACCCAGTGCTGCCTAATGAGAAGACAAGGAGGCACAGAAGAACACACAGTGAATGGACACAGAGAGCAGAAAGCAAGCACAAATACAATGAGGGGTAGGGGTAGAAATGAATAAATTTTAAAATGTTAAGAAAAAACTGTAACCAACAATATTATCATGCAGATAAGTATTAGGACAGATTCAACAGTGAGTACTTTAAACATCTTTTAAGAAATATTTTTATAAAATTCCAAAATATATAAGAAAATTACACATTTCATTTCTTCACATTTTCTTCTTTTAGAAAGATGCTGTTGTGAAGTGGTTGTGGCTTAACTGATAGAGTGTCTGCCTACCATAGGGAGGGTCCAGGGTTTGATATCCAGGGCTGCCTTTCCCATGTGGTGAGCTGACCAACATGCAGTGCGGATGTGTGCAAGAAGTTCCATGACACCCAAGGGTGTCCCCTGCATAGGGGAGCCCCACATGCAAGGAGTGTGCCTGACAAGAAAAATGTCCCCAGGTGAAAAAATCACAGCCCACCCAGGAGAGGCACTGCACACACAGAGAGCTGATGCAGCAAGATGACTCAACAAAAAACATGACACAGTTTCCCAGTGCCACATGACAAGAATGCAAGTGAACACAGAAAAAAACAAAGCAAATGGACGAGAAAATGGCTTGGCTTTTTCTGGTGTAGACAATGACTGTGACAAAAGAATAGCCATCAAGAAAATTGTCCTTGGGACGCAGACATTTTTCAACTGATAGAACATCCATCTACCATACGGAGGGTCCAGGGTTTGAACCCCAGGGCCTCCTGACATGTGTGGTGAGCTGGCCCATGTGCAATGCTGCTGTGCTCAAGGAATGTCATGCCACACAGGTGTGCCCCCACTAAGGGTGCCCCACGTGCAAAGAGTGGACCCCACAAGGAGAGCCACCCCATGTGAAAAAAGCACAGCCCACCCAGGAGCGGCACCACATACACGGAGAGCTTATGCAGCAATATGACACAACAAAAAAATGATGCATTTTCCCAGTGCCACCATATAATGTAAAGCAGATACAGAAGAACACACAGCAAATGGACACAGAGAGCAGACAATGAGAAAAAGGGGAGAGAAATACATAAAATAAAACTTTAAAAATAAAATTGTCCTTACTGATCCCCAGAGTGGTAAACATGCTCTATGTGAAATAAAAATTATTAGAAGACTTGACCATAATGACACTGTGAAAGTATTTGAACTTCTTGGCCCCAGTGGAAGCCTGTTAACAGATGATGTGGGCTCTCTTACTGAACTGAACAGTGTTAACATCTTTTGGGAGTACATGGAGACAGACTTGGCTAATGTGCTGGCTCAGGGCACTTTACTGGCTCAGGGCACTTTACAGGAGCATGCCAGACTTTTCACTGATCAACTGCTACAAAGGCTCAAGTATATTCACTCTGCAAACATACTGTGCAGAGATCTCAAATCAGCTAATCTTTTCATTAATACCAGAGATGTGGTGCTGAAGATAGGTGACTTTGGTCTTGCATGGATCATGGATCCCCATTATTCCCATAGGGGTTATCTTTCTGAATGATTGGTTACTAAATGGTACAGATCCCACATCTTTTACTTTCTACTAATAATGATACTAAAACCATTGCCATGTGGGCTGCAGGCTGCAACTGTGCTGAAATGCTGACTGGGAAATCCCTCTTTGCAGGTGCACATGAACTTAAACAGATGAAGTTGATTTTAGAATCTATTCCCATTATACATGAAGAAGATCATCAGGATCTTCTCAGTGTAAATCCAGTTTACATTAGCAATGACATGATTGAGCAACACAAACCTTTAACACAGGAATTAGTAGAGAAGCACTGGATTTCCTGGAACAAATCTTGACATTTATTCCAATGGATCAGTTCACAGCAGAGAAAGCACTTTCCTATCCTTACATAAGCAGATATTATTTTCCAACAGATGAAACAAATTCAAGTCATCCTTTTTATATCAAATATGAAGTTGATGATATTTGTTTATGGATGAAATTCACAGTCACTTTTATAACTGGGAAAGATACCATGATTGTCAGTTTTCAGAGCATGATTGGCCTATACATAACAATTTTGGTATTGAGGAAGTTCAGCTTGACCCAAGAGCTCTGTCTGATGTCACTGACGATGAAGTACAAGTTGATCCTCGAAAATATTTGGATGGAGATTGTGAAAAATATCTAGAGGATCCTGCTTTTGATATGAATTACTCTACTGAGCCTTGTTGGCAGCACCAAAATCATCACAAAAACAGATACTTGATCTGGAGAGTAGCCATACTTGTAATAAAAAATGAGGTCATCATCATATTTAGATAACTTAGTTTGGAAAGAGAGTGAAGTTAATCAATACTATGAACCCAAGCTTATTATAGATCTTTCCAATTGGAAAGAACGGAGCAAAGAAAAATCTGATAAGAAAGGCAAGTCAAAATGTGAAAGGAATGGTTTGGTTAAAGCCCAGATATCTCAAGAGGAAGCATCACAGCAACTGGCTGAAAAAGAAAGGGAAAAGAATCAGGGATTTGACTTTGATTCCTTTATTGCAGGAACTATTCAAATTCATTCACAACGTGAGCCTACAGATGTTGTTGATAAATGGAATCACTTGACTAGCTCAAAATCCCAACTAGAATTGAAAAGCTTGATATCAAATTCAGTAAGCCAAGAATAAGAGGAAAAAGGAATGGCAAATTTGGCTCAGTTAAAAGTCTTGTACCTGTCTTCTTGGGACAGGAAGTTTGTGAATGGAGAGGAAGACTGTTTTCTCATAAGTCAGTTTTGTTATGAGGCAAGGAAGGATGAACAAATTGAGAAGGAAAACACTTACACCAGTTACTTGAACAGGTTCTTTGGCAGGAAATAAGATGTTGAAATGCTAGAAACTGATCCAGGAGAGAATGGGAAGCTTGGGAGAGAGGAAATGAGGAAGGATTTCTGAACAGCAATGGGGAGTTTCTCTTTGACAAGCAGCTTGAATTCATAGGCATCCCATAGCTTCACAGTCCCATTGGGTCACCACTTAGGTCAGTACAGGCCACATTCACACCTTCTGCCATGAAATCTTCCCCTCACATTCCTCATAAAGCATACAGCAGCATTCCAAAACATCTGAGCTAAAACACTCGGCAGACACTTCTCTGTATTCTTCAGGAAATGAGGGTATTTTTTAATACTAGTGTTTAAGTCATTTTTTACTTGAATCAGATGGTTTCATTTTAGTAAGGATTTCTTATAGTTCTTGGTTTTTAAAATCCAGACTTATTTTGTACATGTGCGAGTTTTCATTTTAATTGGCATGTGATTTGCACATAAAAATTTTAAAAATAGAGTGAAATAATGCAATGCAGGAGGAGACAAAAGAAATGCATTAAAAGAAGTGAAACATTCTCAAAGAACAATGATCTATTTTATAGGAAACAAATCTCACCTTGAAATTTACACAGGAAGACTGCATAATTGCATGAAAATATCTATTTTTTTCCTAAAATAATATTCATTCCTAAGTATTTTTAAGTTTTTCATACTTTACACACTTCTTAAAACCCATATGATACTGGAGCAGGCTAATAAGATAGGGAATAAATAGATGGATCTGAAACCTGACAGGAAGTCCACATGGACCTCTGGAACCCCCAAGATGGCTGCTGGAGGAACCCCAGCCCTGGGATTCCACTACCTAGAAGAAATGACCCGATGTTATCTAGAAACTTTATCATTGGGTCCTCACTAAGAAATTGATGGGTGGGATAATCCATCCAAACAGGGAACACCTGAAACCCCTCTCCCCTTCCATTAGCAAAGGGGTAAAATAATTAGCAATTTTAAAGCAAACCACGAGGCTTTAGTGTGCTCTCTCGCCATCCTCTTTTGCCTGTGGACCTGTCCTGCCCTCTGTATGCTTCTGTCACCATTTTTCCACTGCCATGTGGCCACACACGTAACCCTGGGAACTTATAACCTATAGTGGGGGTTATAGCTTGTAAATTAGCCCTCTTCATCCGTTTTCATCTCCTTCCACACTACCTGGGACCCCTGCTCTATTATTTTCTCCCATTTCTCTTCCCTCCCTACCTGAATAAATTACTGGCCTAACTCATCCAGCTGCTCTTGAAATTCATTTCTGCAGCATAGCAAAAAACCTAGATAGAATCTGGAAACAGTAGCAGCAGCAACTGAAAATGAAAGCTGAATTTGGTGCATATGTGCTTTCTACCTTAAGGTAACAAAAGTGTGTGGCAAAACATATACCACCAATAGTGCTCCACAATATGCACTTCTATTTAGCCAGCATTTATTATAGTAAACTATTCTTAAGATTCATTCACTATTTATAAATATTCTGGTATGCATTCTTTATAGTGAAGTGTTAATACCTCACATATTATTTATTTTAGCAAATCAGTGTATTTTCTGGATTTAATTATAGAAATTTAACTTATTTTTGGAAATTAATCTGCAAACACACTTTTTCCATTTGGCAGTATGGTTTGTTGCCTACCTAGCTGAATATATAATGTCAGTTTATTCTAAGGCTGTCAACATACTTAATTTACTTAAGTGTTCATTTTAAGCAAATTGCTCACTATGTATAGGAATTCTATTTTGGAAGTGCTTGATCTATCTACCAGTGAAAATTGGGGAGTACTTTATTATAAAATGCTCCTAGAAGTCTTAATTGTGTTTATTTTTAAAAATTGTAATGTTAGGCTTGTGTGCATGGAAGTACTTAAGTACATCATTATTGTAGATTAAAAGTTGACATGATAAGAAATTTTGTTTCTACTGTATGTTTTTACTGAAGTATTTATGCCTGTTCTAAGGCAAGCATGCATAAAATTAGATTAAATGTAGCATATGACATCACGATCTCTTAGAAATTTGTTTATCTATTTTATTTTACTGAACATTATCTGTATCTTTATCTTACCCTGTTTAGAGAAAAAGGACAAATAGAACATAGCCATCAAAGAAAGTGATAAATGTAATCTGAATTTTTACACACAATAAATGTATATATTTTAGAACCTGACTTTTTCCAGGGTGAAAGGACAAGTTGTTTTCTAACAGTTTGCAGTTTACTTATTAAAATATTAAATGTTGTCAGGTCTGAACATTATATTTAAACAGGCCTCAATTTATCACAGTGACAGATAAGTTAGTAAAATAGTTAGGAAAAGAATTAACTTCCAAAGGAGCAGTTGCTGTGCATTTTTTCTTAAACAATAAGGATTTGATGAAGACACTTTGATAAGATTCAGGTTCTTTGTTCTTTATAAATACATCTATTATCTCAAAAGGAATTTCATATCCTTCTACTCTAAACAGAACAGTGATTTAAGAAATTGTGTTACTTTAACTGAAAGTACATCATTTGGTAAACAGATCTTCATTAGCATAGATTATCACAGATTGAGGTGGCACTTGATGGTTTTTTCTGCTGTAAGTTACTTTATCTCATTAACATCAACTCCTAGATTTCTACTTAATGGTTTCCTGGAATCAGTCATTTACACTGAAATCTTTCAGTTTGGAAAATGCTTATACAAACTTCCCATAACCATCCTTAACCATGTAGACTAGTTACTTCATCTCAAGGTAAATTTCACCTTTAAATAAGCTTATTGAATTACAGTCAGGAGCAAGGGAAATTTACTTCCACTAACTCTTCTACAACCTTCCATATTCATTCAAGTCTTGTCCTACATATTTCCAAACTGATTTTAGGAAAACCAGTCATCTTATCTTGGAACAAAAACACACTCCCTTAAACAAGCTTTCAGAAAACTTCTCCTTATTTCTTATCCCTGTTTAAAATATGCATACATTTGAAAAAAGATACTTAGATTACATAAATGTTACAAGAATCATATCCCTTTAAGTCTTGTCTTATATCCATCATTCTGTTCTGTGAAGATCTAGTCATTTCAATTTTGGCAAAATAATTAATTTATTAGGAGGTACTGGGGATTGAAACTGGGACCTTGTACATGCAAAGCAGGTGCTGAACCACTGACCTACACACACTCTACAAAACAATTGTTTTAAAAATTTTGTAGTAGTTTAACCAAAAACTTACAATTTTCATCATGTTAAAGATTTAACACACTGACATTATCTTATTTTATTAGTATCCATATAAAACTAGGGACATTGCCCTAATTATTATAAAATTAAAATAATGATAGCTGATGCAAGAACTATTTCCTTCTATCTTTTCCTCCATAGGTTAAAAGTTCTTTGTTTTCATGATATGTTCAATTTCTGGAATTCAAAAACATCCTGACTCAGGCTCTGGAGAATGTATTGTAATCGTTTGGTTTTAATCATAATTCAGAAAAACATTTTCATAGATTTTAAGGGTATTTTTCTTTACATGCTGAAATTTGGACACTGGATTATTATTTTAATCTCAAAATTGTTAAAATTTAATTGGGGCCTTACAGGACAGACTGTAGAAAATCAGGTTTATTAGTAACATTTTCTTTGTCCCTACGACTCTTAATTTCCAGACCAAGTAGAGACAGTTCTAAGCTAAAATTACTTTCCCTTGTCCTGGAGAGGGGAGGGGCAGGGTTGTTCAAGGAGCCTAGGAAAAACCTTTTTTCGTAAAAAGTTATTCAGTTTAAAAGATACTAAACTTTAACAGCACTAATTAATTACTGTGGTTACCCAGGTTTAATTAGAATTAACATGGAAACAGAACAGAGAACATTAATGTTGTTAAGTTTTTTAGTACTATTCCTTGATTTTTTCTACATAATATAGCAAAACTATACAAATGAAACTGTGAAAATACATTTTGTACTAGCAGATTTGTTGAAATACTTAAAACACTTTAGTTAATGTATTTTAAAACAGTAATATACAGTATTTTAAACAAGGATTAATGGCACATATAGGTATGAAACTATTTCCAAGAAAAACAATGTAATGTATACAACTTAATTCTATATGAATTTCGAAACTTATGATGGTATTTTGTATTTACACTTTTCATAAATACTTTGGAATTAGGTATATATACAAATTAAGTTTGTACAAAGCTTGGAAAGAAGTTTTTTGTGTAAATGAATTATTTTTTATTATGAAGACATAAATGTGGAAAAGTGTTAAATTTAATTTTCACAAAGGAGAAGCCAGAACTGGCTCTGCTGGTCCAGGAGTGAGAGAAAGGAATTCTAGTGGCTTTGGCTTTGGCATGCCAAGAATTTGAAAAGTGGTGCCAAAATGAGGGGGCCAATGATAAGAAGCAGGGGAGGGGCCAAAATGAGAAGCGCCAATGGTGAGTGTTGTGGGTTGGGCCAACAGTGAAAGCAGCTCCAAATTTGAAAAGCACCCCAGGGGTGCAAGCAGCCAACAGCACACCCAACCTGCCAGATTGTAGAAAGTATGGGAGCAAGGACTGACAGTGGGAACTGAATAACTTAGGTGAGTCAAATAGGCTGTAACCCCTGAAGTACCCAATGAATGGGGAACAGGGGAGAGACTAGCCCATTAGGTTTAGGGTATAAATGTCAGTGTTACTTGCTGTTTGGCATTCTGACCATTTTATCCAGGTTGTGTGTCTGTTCTTGCAAGATCCTTAATAAAATTATTTTCTTCTCCACAATTGGGTGAGCTTTGTTTTCTTACAGGTACAGCTTTCTTTCTAACAATCTTGGGGTCTCATCCAGGATCCAAGGATTCAGAGGGAGTCCTCCAGGGTGGACCGGGGGAAGGCACACCTCGATGACTGAGCAGTCTTGGACTCCACCACTGGGGGCCCATATCTACAGCTGGAAGGACCTGAGACCAGATACTTAGATCTGCTGAGTGTGGATGAGAAAAGGGGAAGGGAAAACCTGCCTCTCACTGACCAGGTAAGCCTGTGCATGGGCCAAGGTAAGAAAAGGGACTGTTAAGGATTGCCTTGCTGGTGGGGAAATTCTAATGAGTCTGGGCTTGAAAGAAGCCCAGACAAGACTCAGAATGTGGTACTGAGGCAGATGGTCAACAAAGTAGTGGGTTTCTGTAAGATCTCCCAGGGACATTCCTGCAGATAGTCCACTAGGGAGGATGTTGGAGCATTGGACAAATAACGATTGGACTAAGGGAAAGGAAATGATCTGGTCAAAATTTGGGGCAAATGAGGATTGGCTCTGTGCAACCTTGCTTTCATAATTCTTTTTGTGTTTTTCTGTTTATTCAGTGTATGTTTTAATTTCTCTGGGTGATAATATTAAATTGACAATGAAAATTCTTAAAAGAGCTCTATTCAAATGGCTAAAAATTTAAAAAAGGAACTCATATTAATAAAGTAAGGAAATCTAATTTTAACATTTTTTAAATTAAATAATCACAAAGAATGTTACATTAAAAATATTAAAAAATACTGATATTCTACTATAAAACTATTGAGACTAGTAATTGAAGAAATTGTAATATTGAGGTGGAGAAAGTGGAAATCTAAATTGGGATGAATGGATTATCCTTTTTTCACAGAACAGAATGAGGAATATGAAACTTAAGTAGATATTGAAAGGCATAAGTTTGTTTCAAAGAATGTGTTTTTTTCTAAGATAAGATAGCTGGTCTTCATAAAATCAGGATGGAAGTATGTAGGACAAAACTTGAATGCATATGACAAGTTGTAGAAGGTATTGTAGAAGGCAGCATTAAGTAAGGAAATGTGTTTTGTGAAGGCAGAATTTGTCGAGATGAAGCAACCATGTGGTTATGGATAGTTATAAGAAGTTTGTAGAAGCAATGTTTAAACCAAAATATTTGAATGGCTAATTCCAGTACATTATTATTAAACAGAAACTGAATTGATTTTAATATCAAAAAGAAGCTTCATAACAGGAAAAACTGTCAGAGGCCACCTCAATCTGCATATTAAAGTGTTGGTAAAGGAAGATAATCTTGATTCCATTGGGCATGTGTATTGCTGAATAAAATATGTGTTACTTAATGTCATCACGGTGAAGATGTATATGTAAAAAGCTCCATGATGCTGACTTATGCTATGCACAAGACTAGTGGAATACTGGAGCCAAACTTTGTAGCTTCTCTCTAGGGTCAAATGTGCTGCAGCATACTGGCTGTGGGAAGGACATATTAAGTGGAACAGTGATTACCAGAGTGCTGTGAGTAGAACATAAACATAATTGGTGTCATGGCCTGCTCCCATGTAGAGGCGGCTTGTATGGTGTTGCAAACCAGGAGCTTAGATCTATTAATTGCAACTCAAAAAGAAACTATGTATTCATTAGAGCATTGATTGGTGTTAAGTACTGTACCTAGATATCTCCTATTCTACATATATGCTTGATGATTATGGTGATATCTTTTCTAGATCATATGCATAGGGATATTGAACATGGTCATTGGTCCTGGTAGACTTCATTTCCTAAGTAGTTAATGAACATGTTTAATCCAAGTCTCCCTCCTAGCCCTTATTCTAAAACCTGTCCCTCTCATATCCTGGGGAGGACTGGTAAACCCACATGTCATCCTGCCAGGGCTAAGCATTTTCCCACCAGGAAGGAAGCAGTAAATGAGGTGGCTGGGATCCACTTCAGCTTAACCCCTTCAAGATAGTCTATGGGTAACCTTTCCTCACCCAGGACCAGGAAACCAGTTTCTGATGAAAACCTGAAAAATAAAGCCCATCAACTTTGAGAGGTTGCAGCCTTTAGGCACCTGGCCTTTTCTAATTTTGTGGTCCAGCATCCTTTCAATGATACTCTATGTCCTCCAAATTCTAATTAAGTTTATTTCCTCCATCTTGTTAGCCATACTGGAATGTGAGCCAGTTTCACCGAGGTTGCCATAATCATCTTCCTCCAACCACAATAGAATAGCAGGAGGGATTGAGACCTTGTCAGGTAAGGCCTACTGCCCCTAACCAGCAGGGAGCAGTTACTAAAGAGTGACCATGACCTTGGTCCTTCAGCAACCCTTTAAGAATGAAGGCGTAAGCTCTCAGGGAGAGAGAGGCTTTAGAGGGGCACAAACAGGCATTGGTGCAAATTTTTGTTCTGGCCCTCTCTTCCCTCTTTGAAGTCTTTACACCTGTTTGTAAACAGTGATAAAGGGACAGCCTTGGGGATTCTGACTCAAATCTCGAGAAGTCAAAGGAAGTCTTTAGCCATTTGTTCCAAGATTTTGGATCCTGACTCTGGGGGATGGCCAGGCCTGACTCCGGGGGATGGCCAACCTGTGGCAGCAACTGCTCTCCTAGTAGAAGAGAACAGGAAGCTGACTTTTGGGGGAGCCTTAGTCATTAGCATCCCTCATCAGGTCAGAGCTGTTCTGTCTCAAAATGCAGGAAGGTGGTTGACTGACTGCAGAATTCTGAAGTATGAAGCTATCCTAATAGAAAAAAATGACTTGATATTGGCATCAGGCCATACCGTAAACCCAGCCTCCTTCTTTTGGAAGGGATCTGACCCAATGGAGGCTCCTGAGCATGATTGTTTTGACCTGATTATCAGACCCCAGTCCAAACTGTCCTTGGGGACCTTCCCCTGCACTTGGGGGAAAAACTCTTCATAGATGTGTCCTCCAGGGTCCTGGAAGGAAGGAGGCACAAGGGCTATGCAATTATGCATAGACTTACTTGTGTGGTCAAAGCAGGTGACCAATTGCCCAGTGACTCTTCAGCTCAAACTTTTGAATTGTATGTATTATAAAAAAGCCCTCAATTTATTAGAGGAAGATGATGGTACATTCTACGTGGACTCTATGTATGCCTTTGGGGTAGTCCACAACTTTGGAAAATTTGAGAAAAGAGGGAATTGATTAACAGCAAAGAAAAAAGGGCTAGTCCATGGGGAAATAATAGAACAAGTATTGGCCAATCTACTTTACCCACAGAAATATCAGTGTTGCATGCAAATGGACACCAGAAAAGTCATACCTTTGAGGCAAAGGGCAATAGGTTAGCAGGTGAAGAGGCTAAGGAAGCCTCCCTTAGTTGCCCTTTGAAGTTGATGGTTCTGATATCCTCAATTCACGAAGAATTTGGGGCTCCCTACATTCTCTGAAAAGTAAGTGAAAGAACTGGGGCAGTTAGGAGTGACCCTAGATGATCAAGAGAGGTGGCTCCTCCCAGATGGCAGGCAAATGTTGAGCAAGTGTGAGAGAGGAATTAGCAGTCTTATGCCACGGGAGTCATTGAGGGGTACAGGGCATGTGTGAACTGGTCCGTAAGTATTTTGGATGTGTGGGCCTTTCTGCTATAGCTAAACAATAAGTGAATGATGCATAATTTGGCAAAAGGTTAATAAGCAAGTTTTAAGGAAGCAAGAACAAGGGGGACAGGAGCTGGTCCTCAGGCCATTCCAGAGGATTAAGGATGATTACACTGAAATGCTCCTGATGGTTTGGCTAAAGTATGTTTTGGTTATTGTAGATCATCTGACAGGATGGGTGGAGGCATATCCTCTGGCCACAGCTACAGCATCAGGAACTTCTAAAATTAACCTCAAACAAATCATTACTCATTATGGATTAGTAGAAAATATAGACTCAGACAATGGTAGTCACTTTACCACCCATGTACTCCAGAATTTTATGTGAAGCCTGAGTGTTACATGGAACTTCCACACACCTTGGCACCCACTGTCTTCAGGGAGAGTGGAGAGACTGAATCAGACTTTAAAGAAGCATCTTTCTTTTTTTTTAAAGATTTATTTATTTAATATTTATTTATCTCCTCTTCCCCCCACCCCGGTTGTCAGTTGTCTGTTCTCTGTGTCTATTTTTTTTTATAATGATTTCAATTTTATTTAGCTTTTTTTTAATTGACTTTGTAATAATATTACATTAAAAAAATATATATATATGAGGTCCCATTCAACCCCACCACCCCCACCCCACCTCTCCCCCCCCCCCCCCCAGCAACACTCATTCCCATCATCATGACACATCCATT
The DNA here is from genome assembly GCF_030445035.2 of Dasypus novemcinctus. Lineage (NCBI taxonomy): Eukaryota > Metazoa > Chordata > Mammalia > Cingulata > Dasypodidae > Dasypus > Dasypus novemcinctus. Next base: position 82,532,221 of record NC_080690.1, on the reverse strand, counting down.
GCATTTGGTAAGTACATCTTTGGGCACCTCTGCACCTCATGGTCAATGGTCCACATCATGGCCCATACTCTCCCCCATTCTTTGTTCATTTCTGTTGTTGTCAGTGGCATGGGAATCTGTGTTTCTTTTTGTTGCATCATCTTGTGTCGCTCTCTGTGTGTGAGGAACCATTCCTGGGCAGGGTGCACTTTCTTTCACACTGGGCGGTTCTCCTTATGGGGTGCACTCCTTGCATGTGGGGTTCCCCTATGTGTGGGACACCACTGAGTGGCATGGCACTCCTTGTGTGCATCAGCACTGCATGTGGACCAGCTCCACATGTGTGAAGGAGGCCCAGAATTTGAACCTCAGACCTCCCATGTGGTAGACAGATGCCCTAACCACTGGGCCAAGTCCATTGCCCTAAAGAAGCATCTTCCTAAGTTGGTCTTAGGAACAAAGTTACCCTGGATTAAGTGCTTCCCCATAGCCCTATTGAGGATTAGAACTGCCCCTAGGAAAGTACTGAGAATCTCTCCTTATGAAATGCTTTTTGGGGAAACGGACTTGGCCTAGTGGTTAGGGCATCCGTCTACCACATGGGAGGTCCGCGGTTCAAACCCCGGGCCTCCTTGACCCGTGTGGAGCTGGCCCATGTACAGTGCTGATGTGCACAAGGAGTGCCACCCCACGCAGGGGTGTCCCCCACAAAGGGGAGCTGCACGCGCAAGGAGTGCACCCCATAAGGAGAGCTGCCCAGCGTGAAAAAAAGTGCAGCCTGCCCAGGAATGGCACCGCCCACACTTCCCACCGCTGAGGACAACAGAAGCGGACAAAGAAACAAGATGCAGCAAATAGACACAGAGAACAGACAACCGGGGGAGGGGGGGGAATTAAATAAGTAAATAAAAATAAATCTTAAAAAAAAAAAGACTGCTACTGCTCTTTAAAAAAAAAAAAAAGAAAAAGAAATGCTTTTTGGCTTGCCTTTTCCTAGGACTAGAGATCTCCCATCCTCAGAGTAGAAGGATCTCTTCTGTAAGAATTACATACTGGCTTTGTCCTCTACTTTGTCATCCCTCAGGCATCGTGGTTTGCTTGCCCACACCCTGCCTCTCGAATTCACTGTCCATCAACACCAACTGGCAGTTGAGTCCTCATCAAATCATGGAAGGAGTCCAAACTTCAGCCTACCTGGGAAGGACCCTATCAAGTCTTGTTGACAACTTAGACTGCAGTCTGGATAGCAAGAAAAGGCTGGACCCACTACTCTTGAGTAAAAGGATATGAACCCCACCCAGACAATGAATACCCAATATTACCATCCAAATCCTGGGAAATAACTGCAACTCTCTATCCCTTAAGTCTCACTCTGAGAAGGCAATAGCTGGGAGGGCATATCAGAAAGGGAGCAGGACTGCTCAGACTCTATATCAGTGAAATTTGCAGGAAGACATCCCTCCACCTAGAGGGAAGACTATTATCTATATGCACCTTGTCTAGTGCTTTAAGAGATGAGCAGATGAAGGATATAAATTTTCTGAAAATGAGAATAATTATACTGAGTATGATGTTTCAGATACAGGTTATGACAAAAATATTAAATTGATAGTAAATATAACCAAAGTTCAGGAGTCCCAGACCATGCAGTTTGATGCCTGCAAAATAATAGACTGTGGGAATTTCAAGCACCAGCGATGGCTGAGTGGGGAAAATAAATACTGATGCCCAGAGCCAGTGGGGAATGGTTACAGTCAAGGCCCCCCCTTGCCCCTTCTGGGATGAAGTATGGTGGGTTACCAATGTAAGGGATGGACCATAAATATGGGATGAGTCTCACCATGTTCAAGGCCATTAATGGGTAAAAATATCCTTTTATAAAGGTAACACCCTGCCAGACTGCAAGCGTCTTCAGTAGTAACAACTATTACCAGTAGTAACAGTTATCCAGTAGTAATAACTATTAAGAAGGCAGACAAATTAGAAACTGGGAATAGCACCAGGGACTAAGTAGTCGCTACAGTATATGTAATGGGGTATATGTTACAGGAAAAGATCCTCTTGTGAGGTTTGGTATTCAAGTCCTTCCTCACCCTGTAGATATTACATCGACAATGCTCTCTCCAGATAACCCTTCAGAGATAAGAAGGACAAACCCACCAAAGGCCAGTTCACCAATGCAAGATGATCCCAAAGCAGTCAGGATACTTAAGGCAGAAGATTTAAAGCAGACCATAGAAACAGAGACTGCATATGTCTTGGTAGAAAGGGTCAAATAAACAGTCCAGAGTCTGAACAAAAGTAACTGTTACACTAGTGCAAGAGGCCAACCCACAGCTCATATTGTACATTTCCATTAGGTAGGGAAAAGTATGAAAAGTAGTTTAAGTACATGATACTCCTCTTCCAGAGTGCTACTCCAGGTAAAAACTGTAGTACGTTGTCCTCTCTCTTCTCTCTTGTCAAAAAGGGAAACACCAAAGCCATACCTGCTTCCTGCCTTGGTCCAGGAAGTCACTCTTACTGTCTCTCTAGATGGGGAAAAGGGCTGCAGGCCTTGGGACCATGGCCTTGTGGACATGAGTATGGAACGTGAATGAGGAGAGTACTGTCAATATCTCCAGTTTGGCCATACCCTGAGCAGATCTTTGGTGGTACTGTGGAAAGGGCATACTCTGACCACTGTTACCTGAGAAGTGCAGAGGAACCTTTGCTCTGGGTCATTTGGCAATCTCATTTACCCTGGCATTTGAAAAAGAGGAAGAAACACAAAACCAGAGAAAGAGAAAGAAAAAGGGGTTTACTTGCTTACTTTGATGACTGAATTTATCTAAGTTGTATAGGAGTTTCCTGGGAAATCCCTAAAAATTTAAAGCTAGAACTCAGACAGCTGCAGGATTTGAGTCATTCTTCTTCTGGCAGGTCACTGTTAACAAAATGTGGATTAGATTAATTTATATATTATAATCAACAAAGATTTATCAATTATACTATGGATGCAGTTAAGGGAATAGCAGAATGGTTGGATGTTACTAGCCAAATGGCTTGTGAAAATAGGATAGCCCTAGATATGATGCTAGCAGAAAAAGGAGGCTCTGTGTTATGACTGGAAGTAGTTGCTGTACCTTCATTCCTAAAAATATGGCCCCAGACAGGACTATCACCAAGGCCTTGCAAGGATTAACAGCTTTATCTGAAGAGTTGCACAAAATTCTGGCATTGACAATCCACTCACAGGATGGTTAGAGCTGATCTGGAAAATGGACAGGAGTGGCACTGTCTGTCCTGACTTCCCTTATCATCATGGCTAGGGAACCCATAGCAGATGGATGTTGCAAAATCCCATGTTTCCGACAGCTCAAAAACTCACTGAAAAGTCCCTAACCAAACAGATGTCCATACAGTATAAGCAAAACAGCTTGTATCCCCTTAAGGAGGAAGATCTCTATGACAAAGAATGTTAGAAGGCTATTAGCAGATTTGAGAAATTGTGAAATTTAAAAGAGAAACTTAAAAGAAAGGGGGATTTGTGGGAAAGTGTGAAGTTTAACTATCACTAAGGAGCAGCTGGAGATGGCTCTGCCGATGGAGGAGGGAGGGAAAGGGTTCTAGCACCGTTGGTGCCACAGGAATTTGAAAAGTGGTGCCAAAATAAAGGGAGCCAATGTTGAGTGCTGGGGGTGGGGCCAAAGCAAGAAGGGCCAATGGTGAGAATGGGGGCAGGGCCAATAGTGAGTGCAGTGCTAAATTTGAAAAGCGCACCAGGAGTGAAAGTAGTCCCGAGGCTGCAGAGTCCATTGAGCACAGGGAATGCAAAGGCAGCAACTGAGAGCAGAAACTGGTAAGTTAGTTAGACCTCTCGGATAGGCTGTAACTCCTGAAGTACCCAATCAATGGGGAACAGGGAAGGGACCTCTGTTAAAACAGTTTAGTGTATAATGTCAGTGTTTCTTGCTGTTTCATGTGCCAGCCATTTTATCCAGGTCTTGCGCCCATTCTTGCAACATCGTTAATAAAATTCTGTTCTCCTCCACAATTGGGTGAGCTTTTGTTTCTTTCAGATTCAGCTTTCTTTCTAACAGTATGATTTCTACAACTCATGAGCTTGCTTTGGCTGCACATATATTTCTACAGCTCCCCAAGTGACTTCAAGATGCACCAGGATTGCAAATAATTCAATGTGAAATTTTATTTTAGGAAAAAACTTACTGCCCATTGACCCTAATGGAAAACCAATATCACTTGCCATAATAGAAACTGGTCAGGACAATAAATACAATGAAAAGAGATATAACCAGATAAGCTTTTAGGGACAGGCTTACTCATTAATGAGAAAGACTGAAAGAAAACTGAAAAAGCAACACTTTGTGAACCTGATTCATTGTAGCCAGTGAGCAAAATCCATACCTCCTCATAGCCCCACGGCTCAAGTATTTATAGGCCATGGTGAAAGTACACCTAACACCAAGAGGGAAACACAGTAAATGAGAGTAACAGATTTTATTACCATTTTAGTCCTCGAAGTTCAATTGTGCACCTCCTGGTTATTTTACAGATGGCACAAAGTTGGCCCAGAGATCTTGACCAAAGTCAACAAGCAGAGTCAAGGGGAGGGCCTGGACCAGAAGCTACAATTAGAAGGTAGCCAAGTCCATTCCCATCACTCCACTTGCAGAAACTGGGAATGATGAGGGACAACAGCAATTGCATGACAGAGATTTCTGGAATTTGGTTGTCCTGCCATTTAACCTTGTAGCAGCCTTCCTGGGACACAAAGGCACTGGTTATCTGATAAGAAGGAAGCTTAGCGGTTTCGAGACCCAGCGCATCCAAACTGCAGATCAAGACACTGAGACTCACTCCAGAGAGGAGGAGCGCCTTGTCCAAAGCCCCAGTCAAAGGAGGGTGATGATGCTAAGCAGGACAGCCGAGATGTTAGTGCCTTAATTCTCACGACAACGGAGGCAGGCACTATTATCATCCTCATTTTACATATGGGAAGCTGAGATAGGGAGAGTTTATACCCTGCCGGAAGGCCCAGAGCTAGTAAGGGCAGAGCAGGGTGTCAAAGATCATTTCACAAAAGGGGAAACTGAGGACCGTAGACGGTGAAAGTTACCAGCGCACCGTTCCCGGCTTCTGGGGCAAAGGTTGAGCGCCCCGAAGGAGAGGGCGCGGCTCAGACTTCCCTTATCCTCTTCAAACCTGCTCTCTCTCTTTCCAAGGGGCGCTATGACATCACAAAGAAACGAGGAGGGGGTGTTACCATGGAGACCAGAAATCCTTTCGGAAACCCCTACCAGGGGTCGGTCCCGTCTGCATCGACAACGCGGGAAGACGGGGGGTCGCACTCCTCTCCCTGGGCGCCCGTTCAGAGCACGCGCAGACCCCGCCTCCCAGAGCGTTGACAGCGGCTTGCCAAAGACCCGCGAACCCCACGCAGCGAGGAGGAGGGTAGACCCCGCAAGTCGCTCGCGCACGCCTGCTCCGCCCTTTAAAATAAGTGTGTGTCAGCTCAGCCAATCGGAAGCCGTCCTCCAGGCAGGCCCCGCCTCCTCCGTCACACTTCCGGCGTCTCTCAGTCTCCAAGGCAACCCTGGGATTCAGAGCCTGCGCAGAGGGGCCTAGAGACTTCCGGGCTTTGTAGTCTCCAAAGAATAGAGAAAACGGAGGCGCACTCGTTAGTAAAGTTGAGATTAAGTAAATGCTTTCACCAAATGATGTTTGGAATCCAGAAGAAGGGGGGGTGCCGCAGAAGCTGCTGGGAGTTGTAGTTCAGCGCATGCGTTGGAACGGGGCTGATTCCGGAAGTGGCGAAGAGAAGCGAAGGGGCAGCCGGTGTAACAGGGAAATGTCCCCGGACAGGCGTCCCCTTCCCCGCCCCTGCCTGGCGGGGCCCGCCGCGGTGGCTGACTCATTCCCGGGTCTCCGGCCTGTTGTAGCAAGCAGAACTAATGCTCGGGGACATTTTCTATCAGCCATTTGGTCACCATGGGAACACCTACCTCTCTCTCTCTCCACCCCTTGCCAAATGAAGTCAAGCGACTGCCTCTGGAGAGGCAATGGACGCTTGAGCCTGGGCTGGGAGGAGGCGGTGAGCGCATGCGCCTGGGGTTGGAGAAGGCGGCAGGAATCTTTCCTGAAAAGCACACGTGGGGGGCTGTGGGGGGGACTGGAGGACATCCTGCTTCACTGACTCGACTGGTGTTGGTTTGGAGAGGCTTCACTTATTTCACCATAAACAACTAGCACTGTAGAAAAGTCAGTCAGCAGTGGAGGCAGCGTCTGTTCGCTGCCATACCTGACGTCCACGCTGAGTTCTTCTGACAATCCTTAACATCCCTCATACCTGAACCCCATCTAAATATTCCTCATTTCCAATAGCGAAGGTCTAGTTTCTCAAGCAGCAGAGCCCCTACTGCTGCCCATTATCTTAACATTTGCCAGCTGGCGTTTTCTTGTCTTCAGCCTGCTTGACCCCTTTTCCTAGGACAGCCACATCAGAGCAGAGAAGCAGGCTCCAAAGGGCTTAATCCCAAGAAAGGGCCTGAGGGTGGAAAGAGAGGGAGAGAGAGAGGGTCACAGGCAGATAAAGAAAGTTAGATATGGAGAGGAGAGAGAAGAAAAGAGAAGGACAGAAAGACATTGTGTGAGTGTGCAGACAGAATTATGAAGGTGAGCCAAGGACAGGCCATTCCAATGGGACTTAGAAATTTCCCCCTCTGCTTTTCTCATCAAACAATTGCCTCCAAGTAAACATTCTTGTTTCTGATCTTAACTCATCCGTGGGAGAGGAATAAGAGGAGGTCACTGAGTCTTGAGCTTTCTAGTGGCTGGAGTTTACTCCTGAGAGTGAGATTGAAGAGGAGCTAGATACACACAGAGCCTGGCCTCAATCTGATTTTAACCCTCTGCCACACTGTCCCTGTTGTTTGCTGTATTCCTCACGTGTATTATATATTTTGGAGTAATTTTAGGGTGTGATGTCTCAACTGTCTGCACTGAGTTCATTCAATCATTCCTCATTGATATCTTCAACAAAATTTTAAGGGCCTATTTTGAACAAGGCACTTTTCTAGAAGTTCATTAAATGTAAAAATTTAGAGATTCAATTGTATGTGAAGACTTTCTCACATTCATTTCCCTTAAAGTTTTTCTCAGAGTGAATTCTCAGGTGTCAAATCAGGACTAAGCTCTGGCAGAAGGTTTTCCCGCATGCCTTCATTGATAAGGTTTCACTCTGGTGTTGGGTTTATGTTGAAGACTTTCCCACGCTTGGTGCATGTTATGTAAATGAGTGAACGACGGTCCCTGTGCCTTTTTTACATGTTCAAAGCACCATGGAACCATACAGTCATTTCGACAAGTATACAGTTTATTATAGAAACAGTTGGGAAGGATTGAAAAGGGATCACAAGGGGATTTGGTGGGGAAATCCCTACAGATGATCACTAAGCTACTTTCTGGGCTTATCTTCTCATGATACAGAAGACATTTTCCCACCTTGCCTTTGGGCAGACAGGTATTAGTCTTCAAAGGACCTAAGTCATTACCTTCTAAATTAGCAGCCCAGGGCACAGAGCAGTTTGTTTGGAAAAGAAAATATCTGGGAGATGGAGGACATTTAAAGGTTGAGCAAAGTTGGAGCAGGGTCACTAAAAGGAACAGCAAGGGTCATTTCTAAGAAAGAGAAGGAAGAAGAGAGAAATTTATTTGTGTATTTATTCACAAATTCATTCATTCTCAAACTCTTTGCCTGAGCCCCTAGGTACTGCTTGACCTGCACTAATCCAACTTTCTCCCACTGTCCCCTCAGACTACACTCCTCACTGATTATGATCCACCACCTTGTGCCTCCAACACGCCATGCTGTTCAACCACCTGGAAGGTGCTTCTCAGAGCTCACTGCGCTGGCTCCTCTTCATCTCATAGCACAAACATCTCCTTGTTGAGGGGTGCTCCTGACCCCTCCAGGTCCTCTCTGTCATAGCACCCTGTCAGGCTCTCTAAGGCACACTCCTCAAGTACATCCATGTTGTGGCATGTATCAGTATCTCATTCCTTTTTATAGCTGAGTAGTATTCTATTGAATGAACATGCCACAGTTTTTCCACTCACTAGTCCATGTATACAGTCCATTTATTTATATATTCTCTATGGCCGCTTCCACTACAATCACAGAGATGAGTAGTTGCAACAGAGATAGTATGGGCCACAAAGACGAAAATATTTATAATCTGGTTCTCTAGAAAGAAAATTTGCTGACTCCTGGTGTAATGGGTCACAAAGACACCCTCATATGAATCTAAAAATATGGTGTGACTAGTGCTTAAAAATATGGCCAAGGAGAGCGTGAAATCCTATTCACTTCATTCAGCTGTCCTCCCTGTATATCAAGAGTTGGTTTTGGCTTCCCAACTAAAGCCATGTTTGGCTGAATCTTGAGGGCTGAGGTGCATCTAGGCTGATAAAGGGCCCCGAAGACTACTCAAGACAGAGGGACTGGCATGTGCAATGGCACAAAGGAGGGGTTCAAGTGGTGCTTTCAGGGGACTCACAGATAGTTTAAAATGGACAGAGAATGGAATGTGGGAGGGGTAGGGGGGGAAGAAATGTTGAAAAGGGGTGGATTTGATAGCACTGGCATCAAAGATGGAGATGACCATATGAGAAGAAGTTTAGATGGTCTAAAAGAGCCAAGAGTGACCCCACGCAAGAACCAGCAAGAAAATGGAGACCTGAGACCTACAGTTTAAGTGTTAGATGCTGTCAGGTGAGTGAATGAGCTTGTAAGTGGATGCTTCCCCAAGTCTAGAGGTAAGAGGTAGCCTGACTGACACCTTGACTTCAGCCCGGTGAGCCCCAAAGCAAAGAACCCAGCCAAGCCCATCTAACTCCTGAACTACACAATTGAGATAATAAATGGTGCTATTTTAGGCTGTTAAAGAATAAATAAAAAGGTGGGAGAAGAAGGAAGGGTCCAGAACCTGAGAACCCTTGGATGCCACCCAAGCCAAGGGGTTGAATTTGACTGGGGGAGGTGCTTTCAAATCACACTCCGTGGAACTCTGGGATCCTTCGCTGTTTCCACATAGGCATACTCTGATTCTTCTTAAAAAATGAGACTATTTTTCAAAGCTGTGATAAAAATGCCACATACACTCAACCTATTCTGTCTTTGGAGACCTACATCATCCTGCTGTACAGTTGTTTATTTTTAAAACCTTGGAAGAACTATTAACTGAAAATCTTCCTGAGATTACAAGGCAAGCTGTTCTATAAGTGTTACCAACTGCAAATACTTACATGTATAGATTAAGATTTTCCCCATATAGGACAATCAAAAGAAACACTCACAGAATTTGGGGAGCAATGGCTAACAAAAGATGGCAAAGATCATCCATACCCTCTACTTGCAAATCTCATCAATTGGTTTCCTAATAAGAAAATATTATAGAGTTGAACTTATCGAAAATATTTATGGTGATAAAAAGCTACTTTAAAATCCTTTATATTTTGAGACTCCATGTAAGTTTTCATTAGAAAGTTGTTCTGGTTTTATTTTATATTTATTTTTTAAGATTGATCATCCCTGATGTTTTTGGTGAAATCCCACTGGTGGGTTTTAAATGAGGGGATGGAGTGTCATATGATGGGGTCTGCCTTTTTAAAAGAGCACTCTGGCTGCAGAGTGAAGGATGAAATGCAGGCAGGGCAAGAGAGGGTGTAGGGAAGCCAGAGAGGAAGCTGACTGTAGCCATCCAGGCAAACAAAAACCGGTTAGAGAGATATCATGTGAGTCCACATCTCATCCTCTCCATCACCCAGATGTCAAACTGAGTCACCATCAGCTCTCATAAGGACTGAGTAGCTTCCTGACTGCCCTCACTGCTTTACTGCAAATCACAGGGCCATGTCCCTCTTCCATTTAAAGCCTTTCAGTGGCTTCCCATGGCTCTTGGGATCAAGTCCAAAATGCTTGATGTGGTCTCCTTGTGCATATCACATCTTCTCCTGCCACAGAATTCTCCACCCCCCTCCCTCTTCTCTAGCCGCCATCCTTCTTTCAGGCACTTTGATGCAACTTTCCACCCAGGGCCTTCGTGCAAGTTGAACCCTCCACGTGAAGTCTCTTTTGCCCATTTTCTGTCTGTCTGTCTTCTCCTTGTTCTATAGGTCTTTGCTTTAATATCACTTTCCCAGGGAGGTTTTCTTGACTTCCCACCAATCTATGTTATGGCTCTTCTCTTTTCTCTCTCATTGCATCCTGTGCTTTTCCTCTGTAGCTCTAAGCATCAGCTGTAAGCATCTACCTATTTTTTCATTTCTGTCTCCCTTGACTGGAGTGCAGCCCTCATGAGGGCAGGAAGCATGTCTTCCTTGCTCACTGCTGAATCCAGGATCCAGTACACAGTAGTAGCTCCAAAAAAATTTGTTTGGTGGGTTCTTCAATAAGTTACACATAGAATTACCATATGACCCAACAAGGTGTATACCCTAAAGAATTGAAACCTGTGTTCAAACAAAAACTTGTACATCATAGCAGCACTATTCATAACAGGCAAAAGGTGGAACCAATCCAAATATCTATCATCATATGTGCAGATAATTAAAATATGCTCTATCCAGACAATGGACCACCATTTTCTCATAAAAGTGGAAAATATTCTGATAGATACTACAACACAGATGAATCATGAAAACATGCCATGTGAAGGAAGCCAGACAGAAAAGTGTCACATATTGTATGATTTCATTTGTATGAAATATCCAGAATAGGAAAAGCCATAGAGAGAAAGAGACTAGTGATTTCTAGGAATTTTGAGTGTAAGGGGAAGAGGAAATAATTGGTTTGAGGGTGATGAAAATGTGCTGGAATTAGATGGGGATGGTGTTTGCACATTACGAATGTACTAAATGTCACTAATGGTAAGTTTATATTATGTGTGTTTTACCTCAATAGAGATTTTTTAGAAATCATTGAGTGAATTAATGAATGAATGCCTCCATCTCTCCATGATCCCAGCATTTGTAATTCTCTTCATTGGACTTGTCAGGCAGTGGCTTGAGAATGGAGATGATAAATTTTTAAACAAGTCTGTGGTCCTAATTAGAGTTTCCAAAACCACCTGAGATCCCTACCTCGACACTAGGCAGCTCTCCCCAATTAGGACAAAGCCCCTCCCCATCAAAGCATACCGCACATCCAAGTCTGGGTTACAAGTAGCGGCAGTAACACATGAGAGGATGATGAAGGAGTGCACTGGGAACAGAGAAAGAACAGTGATGTGTGACAGGCTGGTTTCAATCCCCACCTTTTCTCTATCTTTCCTTCCCCATTGTGAAATCCTCACATGTCTATCTCACCTTACCACTCACTGCTCCCATCTTCTGCCCATCTTTCAATCCATTTCCAAGGTGTCTCTCTCATAGCATCCTGTGCTTTCCACCTAAGCACCGTCTTGAATCATCTAATTATACTCCATCTCCAGGTGACACCATCCTCTAGCCTGGGGTTTCCCAATCTCATCACTTTTGACATTTTGAGCTGGGCCATTCCATGTTGCAGGGGCCTGTCCTCTGCAATATGGAGTATTTAACAGCATCCTTGGCTTCTACCCACTGTCCACAATAGTGCCTCCCCTCCCCAGCATGGTGGCAAATGCCAAAGCTCCAGATATTGCCGTATGTCCCCTGAGGGGTAAATTCACCCCTGGTAGAAAACCACTGGTCTACCCAAGAGCTGAAGCCAAAGCAGCAACTCTCCCCTTTGCCCCTCCATTTCCCCCAGCCCTACACCCACTTCTTCAGCAGTTCTACTTGTAAGGTAGCTCCCAATGCCATCCACTTCTCCTCATCTCCACTGTCATCTCCAAATCTCCTCCCTCAACCTGTGACCTCCTGCTCAGTCCCTTTCCCCCCTTACTTGATCTGATTCACTCTCCATGTACACGAACCAGAGTGGGCTTGCCACCATGGCCTGCAAGGTGAGATCCTGGCCCCAGGCTCCTCTCAAAATCCATGTGTTCACTTTTGGCTCCTCAAAAGCACCCACTGTCTTTCTGCCTCAGGGTCTTTCCTGCACAATCACTTTGCTCACAATTGTCCCCAAGTGACTCCCAGGCACTGTTTTCTCTGTGCAAATATGATTGGTCCACTACCCTATACGCTCTGACACACCCTGATTTAGTTCCTTCTTGGAGCTGGCTTCTTCGTTTCTTTTCTGTTTTCCTGTTCCTATTGTGTGCTTCCATGAGTACAGGCACCTCATGGGTTTTGTTCTCCAAGTCCCCAACACCTAACACAGAGCCTGCCGGGCACATAGATGAGGAATGAATGAATGACTCCCTGCCTTTTCGCACCTTGCCCTGCACTCCTGCACCTCTTGCCCCTGCAAAGGGTGTTCTCTCATCCTAGAATGCTTGCCCCTTCCCTCTTCAGTTAACTTGTTCTTCCTGTCCTTAAGACAGGGTGGAGGCCATCTCCTGCATGAAGCCTCCCACAGGTTCACCCTTGCCCTAGACGACAGCAAGAGTCAGTGCCTTCTGCCCTAGCACAGCCACTGAGGCTCCCAGGAAATATGACTACTGGGGAATTCTATATTTTGTTGTTGTTTTGATAGCGGTCTCCTTCACATAATTGAAAGCAGCTTATTCACTGGAGTCCCCAGCAACCTGGAACCTCCCTTAGGGTTAGCCTAGGGTTATAAATGTTAATTGAATGAAAACTAGAATACAGAGGTGGATGTGGATGTGGATGTGGTTAACAGAACAAATACAGGAAATGTCTTCTATGAACAAATGTCATCACTGCTACAAGGTGTTAAGAATATAGTGATGTATGGAAAAATACAATGTGTATACTTATGGAGTATAATTAACAATATTGTAATATTGTTGCATGAATGTCAAAGGAGGTACTATATCAATGTTAAGGATCAATAATAGGGGGCTATGGGATTTTTTCTTTATGACTAAGGAAAATGTTCAAAGATTTACTGAGGAGTTGACTGCATAACACCATAATGAAAGTGAGAGCCACTGAATGTACACTTAGGGCAGAATGTACAAGGCTTGGGACTGTATAACGCAGTGAAATATGTGGTGGAAGATAGACTGTGGTTAGCAGTGCAAATATACAAGTGTTCTCTCAGAAACTGTAACAAATGTACAATACTAATACACGGTGTTAATAGGAGGGGGTGGGTGTATGGAAACATATACTAAATGTAAGCTATGGACCATAGTTAGAGGTAATAGTTTGATGATGTTCTTTCATAGTCTGTAACAAATATTCCATACTAATGTGAACTTGTTGGTGAAGGGGTGATTATGGAAATTCTGCACATCATGCATGATTGTGTTGAAAGCTTACAACTTCTGTATTTTAAAAAATGAAGGTAATTAGAAAAGAACCTCCTTTACATGTTGGATAGAAGGAAAGGGGGAAGGAAGAAAGGAAGGAAGGAAAGAGGGTGGGTGGGAAGAGTGAGAGTGAAGGAGGGAGGGAAGGAGAAGGAAGAATTTTTACAACAGGGGTCTCCTCTCCTACCTTTGCTTGCTTGGCACTCTCATGCTCCTCACCTCCCTTCCCCTGTGCCCTCATCCTCTTTCTCTTGCCTTCCACTCTCACTTTCTATTTACCCTCCTCCCTCCTTGGAACAAGGCCCTGGAGTGCTGGCTCCTTCTTACCCAGTCTCCTTTGTTGTAGGACACCAACAAGAACCTGACAATCATGTAGGCACATTTCAAAGTGTTTCAATTGTTCCTTCTCTTCAGAGCTGGTGTCTTGGTGGGGGTGATAGCCTGGGAAGGCTTAACTGGGTGTAGAATCCAATGTTTTAGGATGATGATAATCCATTCCAGTTCTCAAACTCTGTCATTTCCAAATCTCCATTTTCAGCATAGGACTCCATTTCCAGCATAGGACTCCCTTCTCAACTCCAAACCCATCTCTGTCTGCCTCCTGAACTGAAGTTTTGGTCTACACCCAGGTTTCCCCCCATCTTGATGACTTTGCCACTACACACCCACTACCCCAGACAAATAATCAGTAAACATTTCAGCTTGCTCACTCCTCACATCCCTGACATGACCCTGTCAGACCCTTATATTTCCACCATCTCTCACAAAACCATCTCCTCACGATTCCAAGGTGCCAGCCTCCAGCTCCCCTCTTGGTTATTTCATCAGCCTCCCACTCCATATTTTATCTGCCTCCATCCATCATCTATGTGGGTTCCAGAAGGATCTTCCCAGAACAAAAATCTGACAATGTCACTTCTTTGTTTTAAACCTAATATAGTTCCAGGTGTCATTTCTGCCTACTCAATGATTTGTACCTTAAACTATTTATTAAAGTATTATACCCAGAAAAACTCAAGTTTGTAACAAAGTAAACATCCATGTTTAAAAAGATCCTCAAATGAAAAAATAGAACATTACCAGCATATTATAAGCACCTCTAGATACCCCCTTTCCCAGTCACTACCTCTCTTCACAAGTATTTATTATGCACACCCATATTGTTTGTAAATAATGAGGGATTCATTTCTTCCTTCTCAATTATTGTAACTTTAATTCTCTTTTTATGGCCTGGGTAGCACTTGCATTTGACAGTAAAATAAGGAATAGAAATGTGATAGAAAGAATTTTTCTCTCATTTATGATCGTGGGGGCAGTTTTAATATTTTGCTCTTAAACAGTTTGTTTTCTGTAGGTTTTTGTAACTACTATTTAAAATATTAGAGCCTTTCCTTCTATTCCTGGTTTTCTGAGTTTTCTTGTTAATTATGAATGACTTGAATACTATATTCTTTTTGTTTCTACTAAGATGATAATATGATTTTTCCTTTTATCTTAATAAGGTAAAAATTAGAATAACATTTACATATTAAAATATCCTTGCATTCCTGGGATAAACTCAAAGTGGTCTTGATTTTTTAAGCCCATTGCTGGGTTGCTTTTGCTAACAGTTTGTCTAGGATTTTCACATCTATATTGTGGAACAGATTGACCTGAAATGTTCCTTTCTTGTACCATTTTTGTCAGATTATTGTATCAAGTTTATTTGGACTTTAATATGAACTGAAAATGTTGACTGATTTCTAGTATCTGGAATAATTTATGTAAGGACAATGTGATTTCTTAAAGTTTGGAAGAATATGGTATTAAAGTCATCTGATCTTGGAAGGTATTTTGTATATATATGTGGGAAAGTTTTTTAATTACATATTAAATCTCTTTAATAGATATAGGACTATACAGCTTTTCTATCTCTTTTCTTGATTCACTTCTGTTAATGTATGTTTTCCTCGAATTTTGTCCATTTCATCTAAACTTTCAATTTTATTGGCTTATTTTTTTTTCAAACTGATCATCTTTTTAATACCTGCAGGATCTATCATGATGTTCCCCTTTTTCCTTCCTGATATTGGCAATTTGTGTCTTCTCTATTTTTTTTCTCTTATCAGTCATGCTAGAAGCCTAAAATTTTATTAGCCACTTCAAAGAATCATCTGTTAGTTTTATTTACCTCTTTGTGCACTTTGTTTTTACTTCATTTCTTTCCTTCTAGTTAGGTTTATTTTGGTTGTATTTTTCAAAATTCTTCAATTTTAGCTACTCAGAATCATTGATTTTTAGACTTTCTAACTTCTTTGCTTTTAATATAAACATTTAAGATTACAAATTTCCTTCCAAGCGGAGCTTTGACTGCATACAACAAGATTTGAAATGTGATAGTCTCACTATCATTCAGTTCAAAATTCTTCCTAATACTTTTGCAATTTCTTCTTGGACTCATTTAGAAGTATATTTATGAATTTATAGAT
This sequence comes from Dasypus novemcinctus, assembly GCF_030445035.2. NCBI lineage: Eukaryota > Metazoa > Chordata > Mammalia > Cingulata > Dasypodidae > Dasypus > Dasypus novemcinctus. The sequence continues at coordinate 82,516,410 of NC_080690.1, read as the reverse complement.
TTTCATGGTTTTATAATCTTTATGTGAGTCATATCTACCCTAATTCCAGTGTATTCAAAGGACATATTTTAAATGATTTCAATGTGAAATTAATTGAGGCTTCCTTCATGACCCAACATATAACCAATTTTGGTAATATGTCCCTGTTACCCTGAAAAACTGCATTCTTTCAATGTTGGGTGTATATATATCCAACATATAAATACACACACACACATACATAACAACTAATCATATTTGATACTTGTGTTTAAATATTCTATATTCTTAAATATCTACTTGTTCTATCATCTTGTAAGCAGTAAACATTTGGTTGTTGTTTGTTTTCATCCAGGCAAAAATCTGAGTCTTTATTTGGAATAACAAGTTCATTTAAATTCAGTGACATTGCTGATATAGTTGTGTTTATAACTATTACCTTACTATTGGTTTTCTTTTATTTATTTATTTTCTTTTAAATTTTACATTAAAAAATATGAGGTCCCCATATAGCCCCCACCACACACGCCACCCCTCCCCCATTAACAAACTCCTCCTTCATTGTGGCACATCCACTGCATCCGAGGAATACATTCTGGACAACAACTGCAGCACATGCACAGTGGTCCACATTGTAGTCCACATTCTCCCCCAGTCCACCCAATGGGCCACGACAGGACACAAAATATCCAGCATCCATCCCTGCCGAATCACTTAGGACAACTCCAAATCCTGACAAATGCCCCCAAAATATATCTCTTCTTCCCTCTCTCGAACATCAGCAGCCACCGTGGCCACCCTCTCCACATCACTACTACAATTTCTTTCCTTACTAATCACAATAGTTCCCCAGCAGAATACCAGTAAGTGCACTCAAATCCATACTCTATTCTTCCATCTTGTGGACCTGGGATGGCTATGTCCAGTCACCCTCTACCTCAAGAGGGACTTTAGATTCCACATGGATGATTGCTGCAATGCACCTGTTTGCAGCTGTGGGCTCTTGGTTACCTGGTGTCCTGGTTGACCCTCTGCACCTCCGTGTCAGCTGGCCAGGGTAAGCCCAAGAAACCAGATGGTAGGATCTGCAAGTCTGCTGAGGCCCAGGGCCTGGCCATCTCATGAACAGTTCAGAGATTCAGGTCCCCTGAGTATACACCAACCCAAACACCAAACAAAGGTCCTGTAAAAGTGACAGAAGAGGCATGTGTAGAAAGGTTATATCTGAGTCCAACTCCATCACACTCAAGAACACAAACTGCAAAGTAGGGCCAAGTGACATGGCCCTGAACTCTAGAGCCATCTGACTTGACCATAGAACCTGTGGTTCACTGCAGCCCTCAGGAGAACAAGCACCTGGGTTTCCACCTACCTTGGCTGTCTCTGGTACCCTGCTGAGGCATGCATAAGCATCACCCCCTGTTGACCTCCCAACTCTTTTTTGAGGACTCTTAGCTATATAAACCCACTTGTCCTTTCCATTTACCCCTTTTTATCTAGAGTCAAAAAGTAGTTTTTAATACATGATATTACATGTATGCTGAGATATTCTGCTGTTCTAAATTGACCTCTTTGTTCATGGTCTTTTTGTAGTTACATCATCAGCTGGTGCTTGGTATAAATCCCTCAGTGCAAGGGAGGCTCATCCCCGGGAGGCATGTACAATGCTGGGGGGAAGGCAATACATCTATATGCTGAGTTTGGCTTAGAGAGTGGCCTCATTTGAGCAAACTGGAGGCTCTCAGGAGGTAGCTCTTAGGCAACCCACAGCTATAGGCCTAGTTCGTATTTCAGGCACACAGGCTTATAATCAGAGCCATCAATATCAAGGACTCATCGTTGGACCATCCATCTTTATTGGTCTTTCCCATTGCACTTGGGGGATTGTTGTTGTTCCATTGAGGAATATGATAGAGTTCCCCTGGTCAGGAATTCAGCACTCTCTCATTTGTCATTTCCACCTGAAACCATTATGAAAATACCCAAAACTTTCTATGCACCCTGTATACATGCCCTGGGGAACTCTCTCCCAACCATGTACAGCCCACCAATGACACCCCACACAAGTGCTCCTCCCCCACCATAGTTGGACCTCTCTGTAGTCCAAAACTACTTCAGAAAGGAAGCCCAATATATTGCCAGGTTCCCTTAATAGAAAAATGGAATATAGTGATGGGTTTAAAGGTTAGATATTGAATACATAGAAAATTAGAAAAGTTAAATAAAGGAAAAATAAATTGGGGTATCAAAGAAATGAAAAAATGAAAAAGCTTTGTTTTTGACATTTTGCCTTTCAATACTGCTATAGGTGTTGCCCTGTATGTACAGTGGCAAGGCAATTTCTTCCATTTCCACCTCAATGTCTATGTCCTTTCTTTTTTTTTTTTTTCCGGATTATTAAGTTTCTCTTGACATAAGTTCTGGGTCACAGTAATTCACATATACAATATATGGTACTCCCATATACCCAATATCAAACTCTTTCTACCTTCCCCAACAGTGATCTTTTAAAATGTTCATATTATATTTGCTGCAGCTAATGTACAGATATTGAAACAATAGCTTTCAAACATGGTTCCATTTGGATTTACATTGTGGTTTTTATTTTAGGCTACACAATTTTCTAATTTTTTATTATCTTATGTTTTACATTATGGTTTACATTTTGGCCTATAGAATTTTATACACTCTTGGTGTAACTTAACATAACCTATATCCATCATGGCATGATCTTGTGAAATACTTCCATTGTCCCACAGTTACCCTGATTCCATGTATTCAACACCTCTTTCCCCCTCCCCTCAGGGCCCACCATGACAATCAATCTTCATTACTTGAGGGACCATATTCAGAGATACTTGCAAAAATGTTGAGGGCTTCGCATATTTGACTGCCCTAACCAATTGGGAACTACCGATTCTCTCAAGAGATAGAATTCACTCTGTTTGAGAACATTAGTCCTCCCCAGTTTGTGGGTGTACCTTCACTCCATTGTTGGGTCTCCACCCAATGATACAATCCACTATGACAAAATGAGCACTCACACACTATCCAGAAGCTTGTGCTGTGTCAGATGCCCCCTCTTAAGCATCCCAAATTAGCAACCTTCCATATTACATTCCCTGAAGAATTTTCTCTGTACCACAATTTCAACCACATACCTGACAATCTCCCATGATCAAATGTTCCGCTCACCCTCACTCCAAATTTTTGGGCAATCTGACCCATCCTCCCATCCCTAGCACCCCTAAAGCCAATGCAGCTCCACCCAAAGTTATTCCTATGCCCCATTTTATCCCTTCCCTGAACACATACTTACTTCGAGCTTATCATAGATTTTACCCAAGTAGCTGTCAGCTCACAACCTTTCTTTAACCTCTAACTACCTTAAAGTTTATCATCCTGTCTCTAGCTCTCTGAGACAGATGGGTTTACCTTTTTCATATCAGAGAAGTCATGTAGTATTTGTCCTTGAATGCCTGGGTTGCTTCACTCAACCTAAGGTTCTCAAGATTCATCCATGTTAGCACATATTTTTGTACTATATTTGTTCTTCTAGCTGAGTAGTATTCCATTGTATGTATATACCACATTTTATTTATCCATTCATCTATTGATGGGCATTTGGGTTGATTCCAACTTTTGGCTATAGTGAATAGTGCTGCTATGATCATTGGTGTGCATATATCTGTTTGTGTCCTTGTTTTCAGATCTTTTGGGTATATACCCAGCAGTGGAATTGTTAGGTCATATGGTAAATCAATAGCCAGTATTTTTTTTTTTTTTTTTAGAAATGGCCACACTGTCCTCCTAAATGGCTGGATCTTTCCGCATTCCCACCAGCAGTGGATGAGTGTTCCCATTCCTCCACATCCTTTCCAGCACGTGTAGTCTTCTGTTTTTTTAATAGCTGCCAGTCTTATGGGAGTAAGATGGCATCACATTGTTGTTTTGGTTTGCATTTCCCTAATAGCTAGGGATTTTGTGCATTTTATTATGTACTTTTTATTCATTTGTACATCTTCTATGAAGAAGTGTCTGTTCAAAAGTTTTTCCCATTTTTTATATGGGCTATTTGTCTTTTTATTTTCAAGATATTAGAGTTCTTTATATATGCAAAATGTAAGTCTCCTATCAGATATATGGTTACCAAATATTTTCTCCCATTGTATAGGCTCTCTTTTCACTTTCCTGACAAATTCCTTTGAGGTGCAAAAGTCTTTAATTTAGAGGAAGTCCCATTTATCTATTTGTTCTTTTGCTGCTCCTGCTTTTGGTGTGAAGTTCATGAAGCTGTTTCCTATTACAAGGTCGTGTAGATGCTTCCCTACTTGCTTTCTAAGGTCTTTATGATCTTGGGTCTTATATTTAGGACTTTGATTTATCTTGAGTTGATTTCTTTATAAGGTGTAAGATGGCAATCCTCTTTCATTCTTTTATATATGGTTATGAAGTTCTCGGGGCACCATTTGTTGAAGAGGCCATTCTCTCCCAGTTGAGAGAAATGGTGGCTTTGCCAAATTCCATATGACTGTTTATAGGAGGATCTATATCAGAACCCTCAATTCGGTTCCATTGGTCTGTGTGTCTAACCTTGTGCCAGTACTGTGCTGTTTTCACTACTGTAGCTTTGTAGTATGTTTTGAAGTCAGGTAGTGTGATTCCTCTAATTTCATTTTTCTTTTTCAATATGCCTTTGGCTTTTCAGGGCCTCTTTCCTTTCCAAATATATTTCATAGTGGTTTCTCTAGTTCGTTAAAGAATGATCTATTGATTTTTATTGGGATTGCATTGAATGTGTAGATTAGTTTTGGTAGGATAGACATCTTAATAATATTTAGTCTTCCTCTTCATGAACAGGGAATAAACTTCCATTTATTTAGGTCTTCTTTGATTTCCTTGAACAATGTTGTGTAGTTTTCTGTGTATAAGAATTTTAATCTTTATTTAAATTTATTCCTAGGTATTTGATTTTTTAAAAAATTTACTATTGTGAATGGGATTTGATTGCTGATTTCCTCCTCAGATTGATCGTTATTGGTGTACAGATATGCTACTAATTTTTGTGCATTTATCTTGTAACCTGCAAATTTACTGAACTCATTTATAAGTTTTAAAAGCTTTGTTGTAGACTTCTCAGGGTTTTCTATGTATAGGATCATATCATCTACAAATAATGAAATTTTGACTCCTTATTTTCCAATTTGGATGCCTTTTATGTCTGGTTCCTGCCTCAGTGCTTGAGCAAGTATTTCTAAGACTATGTTAAATAGGAGGGGTGATAGTGGGCGTTCCTTGTCTTGTTTCTGATATTAGAGGGAAAGATTTTAGGATTTTGCCATTGTAAATGATGTTAGCTGTGGGTTTTTCATATACACTCTTTATCATGTTCAGAAAGTTTCCTTCTATTCCGATATTTTGCAGTGTTTATAGCAAGAAAATGTGCTGTATTTTGTCACATGCTTTTTCTGCATCTATAGATATAATCATGTGATTTTTTCCCTTCAATCTATTTATGTGGTTTATTACATTAATTGATCTTCTTATGTAGAACCATCCTTGAATACCAGTAATGAACCCCACATGGTCATGGTTTATAATTTGTTTAATGTGTTGTTGACTACGATTAGCAAGTGTTTTTTTGAGGATTCTGTCATCAAGATTTACTGGAAAGATTGGTCTGTAATTTTCTTTTCTTGTGGTGTCTTTGTTTGGCTTTGGTACTAGAGTAATGTTGCCATCATAGAATTTGTTAGGCAATGTTCCTTCTGTTTCAATTTTTTGGAAGAGTTCACGCAAGATTGGTGTTAGTTCTTTCCGGAATGTTTTGTAGAATTCACCTGTGAAGCCATCTGGCCTGTGGCATTTTTAAGTTGGGAGGTTTTTAATGACTGATTCTATCTCCTTACTTGTGATTGCTTTGCTGAGATGATCGACCCTCCTTCTTTTGTCAATGTAGGCTACTTATGTGTTTCTAGGAATTTGTCCATTTCCTCTGAATTGTCATTTTTGTTGGAATATAATTTTTCAAGGTATCCTTTTATGATAGTCTTTATTGCTGTGGGACCAGTGTTGATATCTCCTTTCTCATTTCTTATTTTGTGTATTTGCATCTTCTCTCTTTTTTTTCGTTGTTAATCTAGCTAGGGTTTGTCAATTTTATTGATTTTCTCCAAGAACCAGCTCATAGTTTTTTAAAAATATTTTCAAGTGCTTTCTTATTTTCTATTTCATTTAGTTCTGCTCTGATCTTTGTTCTTTCTTTCTTTCTTTTTCAGTTGGGGTTAGTTTGTTGTTTTTTAACTAATTCCTCCAAGTGTGTGTTTAGTTATTCAACGTTAGCTCTTTCTTCTTTTTTGACGTATGAATTTATGGCTATAAATTTTCCTCTCAGTACTGCTTTTGCTGCATCTGATAAGTTTGGGTATGTTGTGTTATTTTCATTAGTTTCAAGGTAGTTATTAATTTCTTCTGAGATTTCCTCCTTGACCCAATGTTTTTCTAAGACTGTGTTGTTTCTCTTCCAAATCTTGGTGCCAAATCTGGGTCTCCAACCCTTGCAGATTTCCAGCTTCATTCCAATGTGGTCTGAGAAATTATTTTGTATGATTTCTATCTTTCTGAATTCATTGAGACTTTTTCTGTGACTTAGAATTTGGTCTATCATGTAGAATGGTCCCTGTGCACTTGAGAAGAATGTATATCCTGTTGTATTTGGGTGTAATATTCTGTATATGTCTATTATGTCCAGCTCCTCAAATATATTGGTCAAAGTTTTTGTTTCTTTATTGATTCTCTGTTGAAATGTTCTGTCCAAAGTTAATAGTGGTGTACTAAAGTCCCCCAGTATAATTTCAGAGGCATCTATTTATTCACTTAATTTTTCCAGTCTTTGTCTCATGTATTTGGAGGCACCCTTGTTAGGAGCAAAAATGTTTATGATTGTTCTTTCTTCTTGAAAGACTATCATTTTCAGTAATCTGTAGTGTTCATCTTTGTCTCTCACAATTATTTTGCATTTAAAGTCTATTTTGTCTGATATTAATATAGCTACTCCTACCCTTTTTTTGTTAATGTTTGCTTTTCAGATTGCATTCCAGCCATTCACTTTCAACGTCCTGGAACCCCTGGGTCTAAGATGTGTTTCTTGTAGACAGGATTGTATGGGTCCTATTTCCTTATCAAATCTTCCAGTCTGAGTCGCTTGACACGTGAGTATAATCCATTGACATTCAATGTTATTACTTTCAGGGAATTATTTATATTAGCCATATTTTCTTTGGACTTCTGTTTGTCATATTTTGTTTGTTTTTTCTATCTCTTTTGTCTCTTTAGTTGCTCTTACACTCTCCTCCAACTCTGTCTCTCCTGTTTTTTTTATTTTCTTTCTTCCAGCAGAACGCACTTTGGTATTTCTTGAAGGGCAGGGTTCTTGTTGGCATATTCTCTTAGTTTCTGTTTATCTGTGAATATTTTGAACTCTCAATCATTTTTGAATGCTAGCTTAGCTGGATAGAGTATTCTTGGTTGAAAATTTTTATCTTTCATATTTTGACTATGTCATACCACTGCCTTCTGACCTCCATGTTTTCAGATGAGAAATCAGCACTTATTCTTATTGAACCTCCTTTGTATGTGATGGTTCTCTTTTCTCTTGCTGCTTTTAGAGTTTTCTCTTTGTCTTGAGCATTGGATAATTTGACAAGTATATGTCTTGGTGTAGGCCTGTTGGAATTTATGCTATTTGGGGTATGTTGTGCTTCCTGGACATGTGCATTCATTTCCCTCAGTAGATTTGGGAAGTTTTCAACCCTTATTTCCTCCAATACCCTGTCTGTCTCCTTACCCTTCTCTTCTCCTTCTGAGATGCCTATAATGTGTATGTTTCTGTGTTTTGCATTGTCATTCAGGTCCCTAAATCCCCTCCTGGATTTTTCTATCTTTTTATCGATCAGTTCTACTGTTTGATTTCAGATATACTGTTTTCCACATCACTAATTCTGTCCCTTGCCTCTTCCTAATTTGATATTATTTGCTGAGGGTGTATTTTTGATTTCTTGAATTGTGTTGTTCATCACCCTCATATCCGATATCTTTTTGGGTATGATTGCAATTTTTTCTGTATTCTCTCCAAGTGTTTTCTTCTTATTCTTAACCTTCCTTCATTTCATCAAATTGGTCACTAACATATGTGTTGAGAGCTTTAATTACTTATTGGAAGTTCTGCTCCTCTTCCTGGTTTTTAGTTTGTTCATTGGATTGGGGTATGTTTTTCTGATTTTTGGTTTAGTTTGTAGTTTTTTGTTGTTTTCTAGTCATCACTTTATCTTGACAGGTTTAATCAGTTCCTTAGCTTCTTTGTCTAATCTTGGGGTTTAATTAGTTGTCATTTTTGCATATGTGTTATGTCTTCTCTTTTTCACTTTGTTCTTTGTATTCTATTTTCTTATTACTGGCTAAGTTTACTTTGAAGGAAAATATTAGGGCCAGGGAAAGCAAAATGAGTAAGAAAAGGAAATTTTTAATAATAGTATTCATAATAAATGTTAACAGAAGAACCATATGAGATCTACAATAATGGATATTAGACTCATGTAAGCTGTGTAGAGTTATAACAGTTTATAGAGTACCTATAATGAAACAATCAACTTAATATTGGGAGGAATATAATATGAATTAAAAGGCCAGTGGTTTCATGTGCAAGGGAAAGAGAAAAGAAAGATAATAATATAATAATGTAAAGAGTGAATAAAGACAGAAAACAGAACAAAGGTATTAGAAATAAAAAGCCAGACTATTTGGTGACCAAACAAAGGGAAGTGGAATGTAAGAGAAACAATAGATAATGGAGGATAGAAAGTTGTAGAGGAAAGGGGATAGTATTGGTTGTCAAAATCAATACACGCAAATAAAAGGACATGGATGCTGACGAAACACAAAAAATGTGAAGTGCTCTCTTTAGCACCTAATATACATTACAAAATAAAATAAAAAGAATAGAAAAGAAAAAAAGAGAAAAATCGGGGCAAAAAAGTGGAGGAAGAAAGGAAGAGAAAGAAAAAGGGAAAAAAAGAAAAGAAAAGAAAAAGAGCCTCATGGGGATAAAGAGGAAGACAAAAACAGAAGACAATGCAGCAATAATAGCAACAACAACAACAAAAACAAAAATAAAAAAGTTTCAAGCTAGGAATCCTCTTCGTAGTTTAATAAAATGCCTAGGAATCTGACACTCCCCCTTTCTCCCTTCCTCACTTCCCCATCTCCCAGGGCAGCAGGAAAGCTGCATGAGGGGTCCAGTTGGAAATTCAAGTAGGTCGTTGTTGAACCAACTCAACACAGAAGGCAGTGACTCTTTATTTCCAGTGAAACAGCACCTACACCTCACCAGAAACCCCAAATAAGCTATTGGAAGCTTGGAAAGCATGTCTTACAGTCCCTCCCCCTTAGGTGTGCTTGGGAAGGACTAATTGATTTTCTGACTGTACCTTCTCCCAGACCATTTTCTATCCACAGTGTTTAGGTAAATTGTGATTTCTCAGAAGATTTTCCTCTCCTTTCTTCCCAAGTTCTCCCCAAGCCAGCTGATATGCTCCTCAAAGCTCAAAACAACAACAACAGCAACAAAACAGAGGTATAGGGTAATCATGGACTTCAGGTGATGCTGGATTCAGGAATGGGAAACCTGGGATATTGTGGACTCAAGGTATGTGGAGCATGGGCAATGGGGTTTAGGAGCTACAGACCTGGGAACCATGCATCCAGGAAACAGAGGGATTGAAAAGCCACCACATGACCAACAGTTTTCCAGGAATGCCATGACTTCCAGCCCTAGGGGGAAGGGTCCTGCCCACAACTTCGGACTTCTGTGTCAGAAACCCAAAATTTTACCTCTTGCAAGAACCTCTTCTGTCACTGTCTCACCAATTTGACATCCAGACACCTCCTTCCCTGCAAGCCCCTGAAACAGCCTAGTCCGGCAGGACTATGACCCTACTCAGGAGCTTCTTTGCAGGAGAGATTAGGAGGTGCGCTCAGATGCCATCTTGCCCCGCCTCCTAGAGCACTTTAAATCCTTTTCTCAACCCACCTTTTGATTGTTGCCATGCATTTTAATTTTCTATGCATTTTACTTCCTATTAGATATTAGCATTATTTTAGTAAAATTAATACTCATTTCTATTTAGCCACATATTTGTTTTATCCATTGTTCTTTATTCTATCCTTTATTTCCATGCTTCCATATGGAAATGAGATCATTTTCTCTGCCTATAGAATTCCCTTTATTATTTCATTACTGTAAGCCTGTTGGCAACAAATTCTGTGATTTTGATATTTTATCTCTGAAAGTTCTTAATTTGCCTTCATTTTTAAAGGATTTTTTGCTAGGCATAGGCTTCTAAGTTAGCATGTCTTTTCTTTAAGCACTTACAAACTGTAATTGCATTACCTTCTGACTTTCATTACTTCTGTTGAAAAGACAGCTGTCATTCCTTGCTTCTTGGATGGTAATGTCTATTTTGGAGGGATATGGGCTTACTTTTAAATATTTCTTCTTGTTTTTTTATTCTTTTTTATTTTTTATCTTTTTAAATTTTTTGCCATTTTTTCAATGTTACATTAAAAAACTATGAGGTCCCCATATACCCTCCACCCCCCTTACCCCACTCCTCCCACATCAACAACCTCTTTCATCATCATGGCATATTCATTGCATTTGGTGAACACATTTTGGAGTACTCCTGCGCCACGTGGATAGTGGTTTACATTGTAATTTGCACTCTGCCCCAGTCCACCTAGTGGGCCATGGCAGGACATACAATGTCCAACATCTGTCCCTACAATACCACCCAGGACAACTTCAAGACCTGAAAATGTCCCCACATCATATCTCTTCTTCCTTCTCCTTACTCTCAGCAGCTACCATGGCCACGCCCCCCATATCAATGCCACAATTTGATTTTGGATTTCAACCACTTTACTACGAATTTCATAACTGATTTTCTATTTATATCCCTTGTGGTTCTCAGAAGTTTTAAAGTCTGTGGCTTGATGAACCATTGACTGAAATCCTAATTTCAGTTGTATATTCCTAATTCTGAAATTCCCATTTGATTCTTTTGTTTAATTCTAAATCTCTGGTGAAATTATCATTTCACTTATGATTTTTTTCTTCTATTTTTGTGAGCATATCAATCGTAGCTATTTTAAAGTATTTATCTCATCACTACAATACCAGGAATACCTGGGCTTGTTTCTATAGTTTGATTTTGTTTTCTCTCTGGTTTTTCAGTCATACAGTCCTTTCAGTTGGCATGCCTGTTAATGTTTTCATTAAATACCATGTATTAAGTATTTAAAAAACAATATGGGCTCTGGATAATGTTATCTTCCTTCAAAGATGGGTCATCCTTTCCTTTTCTAGGCCAACAAAGTCAGGGGAAATCACTTTGATATAATCATGGACTGTGCTCTCTAGAGACTAGGTTGTAGATTTTGCAAGGCTGCACTTATATGTGAATTTCTCTCTCTTCCTAGAGTGGAGGCCTCCAGATGTGCCAACTGAGATTCTGGGGTGTCCCCTGCTAGCTCCTTTCGCTTGGCTTTTTAAAATCCCCATGCCCGCCTCTCTCACTGGCTCCATTGTATTTCTACTTGTGTCTGATCATTGTCTGCTCATCTTCTTTAGGATGCACTGGGAACAAACCTGGAACTTCCCATGTGGGAAGTGGGTACCCAACCACTTGAGTCATATTCACTCCCTGCTCATTGCATCACCTCGTTGCATCTGTTAATCTTCATTAGGAGACACTGGTAACCAAACCTGGGACTTCCCATGTGAGAGGCAAGTGCCAAACTGCTTAAGCCTCATCCACTCCCTTGCTTGGCTTCTTAACTTCTTACCCTAAATGCAATTCATGGAAGTAGTGTCTTGGGCTCAGTTCTGCACTCCTTCCTTCTCTTCAGAAATATTTCATTCAAGTCTCTAATTCTTGCCTTTCTAGCCCTGTGAGACTGTTGAAAGCTTTGCTTGTTTCTGTGCCTTCTAGTGCCCTCTTTCATTCCCAGCCTCTTTCTCCATACCCAGAATCAACAAAAGTCCTAAGGAAAAAGAAAAACAGCTCACCTCTCTGCATATTTCCCATTTCTCCAAGAATTGTCTTCTTTCATCCTGGTTGCCTCAGCAGTTCTCTCATGGCTTCAAATATTTGTATACATTATCCAGCTCTTCCAGATATTCTCCATGGGGGTGTGATTTAATACTCCATTGTACCCAGAAGTGGAAGCCACCTTCCCTCTTCTTTTGATAACTCTAATATGCCTTTGAAAAAACACTTCTCCCCAACTCTCAGCCAATTTTTCTAGTAGAGTATACAACCTTGCTCCAATGAGGAACATATGTTCCATGCTTACAACATGGAGGAAACAAGCTGGTCCAGCCACTTGATCACATTATTTGGTTCAGGAATGGACATTCTACCCAAACCATGTGAACAAGAACACAGTTCCTGCAGTCGTTTTGGAACATCTGGGAAAGAGAAAGTCTTTACTTTTTTATTCTTTCCCTGCTGGTTTCACTCGGAGATATGAATGTAAGTCTGGAGTTTCTGGAATCATCCAAACCCTCTGAGGAAAGCACCTTCCTGAGAATGAAGTGAGAAGCAAAGGCAAAAAATAGAAAGAGGTGTATTTCTGTTGATACTGCTCAGATTTCACAATCAGACAAACTGGAAGCCTTCTTGGGGCCTTTCCTGTTAGATGAACCAGTACAATTATTTTCTTGTTTGTTCATTGAAGCTTTTTTGAGCTTAGTTTCTGTTTCTTGCATCCCAAAGTGACCTAACACAGATTTATCACCAAAGGATAAATTCTAATTCCTCATCCAGTCTTAGAGATTTTCATGATCTTGCCTCTGCCTGACTCTCTAGCTCACCCGCCACTAAGACTCCATGTTTTTTTCACTGCTTCTAGTTCTCTGAGCACACAATTTAACTGGGGAGACAAGGAGGGCAAGAAAGTAAATTGTGGGCTCAGGGAACTGTAAGCCAAAGAGAGTGTCCTTTGTCTTAAATGTTCTTTTACTTATTCATCTTTCAAACAATCCTCAAAAAAATTTGTCATCTCCTCCACGATGTGTTTCTGACTTGAAGTTCATTCCAGTCTGGATTGGATGCCCCTCCCCAAGCCAATCAGAATGCTTTAACAAAATGAACTTCTTTCTGTTCCTCCAGTATGCCAAAACCATTCCCACCCTCAGAACCTCTCTACTCACTGGACTGTTCCACTGATTGAACACTCTTCCCGCATCTTCTGAGGTCTAGCTTCTTCATATCCTTCAGGTTGCACCTCGCATTTCACCCCCAGACACCTTCTCTTACATCAGTTAAAGAGACAGCTTTTGGCTTTGATGCCACCCTGTGCTATTTCCTTCCTCAACACATATGATTCTACTGTGCTGTTGTGGGTTGAATTATGTCCCTTAGAAAAGATTCATGGAAACCCAATCCCTGATACTTACAAATGTGACCTAATGTGGATATGGAGTCTTTGCAGATACGATCAAGTCAAGATGAGGTCCTTCTGGAGTAGGGTGGTCTGTAAATCCAATGACTGGTGTCCTCATGAGAAGGGAAATTTGGACACAGAGACACAGACTCAGAGGGAAGAACCATGTATGCTTGGGGCAGAGACTGGATTTGGCTGCCACAAGCTGAGGAAGCTAAAAGAAGCAAAGAAGAATCTTCCTGCACAGACTTTGTTTTTTCAAAATTAAAAAATCTGCTTAAAGCCACCTACTTTGTAGTGATTCATTATGGGAGTCTTAAAAAATTAATGTATATGGGTTGGGGAATATGCGTTATAAGTTTTAATCTAATGAGAGATGGGGGTTTTAACCAAACTGTGCTACATTTTTTCTTTGAAAGCAATGCTTTCTAATGTCTGGAAAAACATCTGCTTTGTGGCTATACCAGGTTCTACCCAACCATTAGAATGAACAGACAATTAAATTGCCAAATTTCCACCATTATAAGTCATATAGATATGAAAGTCTATGTCCATAAATTTCTAATTTCTCTCTCCTGTGATTATTTAATATTCCTAAGAGTGGAATTATTGGATACTTTTTAAAGCTCTTATTGCATACTGCTTTCTAGAAAGATTGACATATAATGACTCTCACCAGTAAAAACAGTTCCTTTTTCCCCCTCACTTTAAGTTTTTTTAAATGATCATGATATAAAATCAACACATGTGTGTAGATTTATGTAATTACTTACAATCAGGACACAGAATGGTTCCACCCTGCCAAAAAATTTTCCTTCATGATATCTTTTTATTCACATTCTTACCTTATCACTAACCGCTGAGAACTGCTGACCTGTTTTCCATCACAATAGCATTATCTTTTAAGGAATGTCTAATAAATTGGATCATAAAGTTGATAATCTGGGGCTACACTTTAAACAACAAAAGAAAATGAAAACCTATAAAACTTTGAGGTTTCTTTGAGGTTGCTGCTAGGGGTGGGTGGGAGAGTGTTTGATGGTCAACAGAAACAGCAACTGGGAAAATAAAATTGTTTTCCACTCAGACCTCAGTACGTGGAGTCTCCCTGAAACCTGCGGGTAGTATGAAATGGGCAGGTGCTTTGAAGGTCTTCGAGCATGAGGAGCAGGACATTGTCCTTCAGGAATCCCAGGCCAGGTGCTGACGCTCTGAGCCTGATGGGGGGAATCCCCTCTCTAGCATTATTGTAACAAGAAGGAAGATATCACTCCTGTCCTCCCAATGGGAAGAGACAGGGCTCAAGAGTCTCCGTTCCATGCATGTACCTGCTTCTTTGCAGTCACAGGTCTCTTCTGAGTGGAAGGAGGAGCAGGAGAAGAGGAAAGAGAAGGAGGAGGAGGGGAAGAAAAAGAACAAAGGGAAGCGACAGGTGAGAAGATGACGAAGAGGAAAAAGAAAGAAAAAGGGATAGTGAGGGGAAGAGAAAGAGAAGGAAGGAAGGGAGGGAGGAAAAAAACAAAATAAATAATCAGTAAATTATGAAATGGTTGACAAAACATTTTTTTCCCAAGGTATTGGGGCTGGAGATTGAATCTGGGACTTCATACATGAGAAGCCAGTACTCAAATAATGAGAGACATCAGGTTCCCTAAGTTGGTTTTATCGTTTGTTTTGCTTCTGGCTTGCTCTTTGTTTTTTCAGGAGGTATCAGGAAGTGAAGTTCACAACTCCCATGTGGGATGTGGGCGCTCAACTGCTTGAGCCACATCTGTTTCCCAGCTTTTTAAACAAGGCTACTGCAATGCGTCAGATGAAGATGAAGGGAATGTAGCTGGCTACCTAGTCATCCTATGAGGCCGGACATGCTCCTGCTCATGGCCTTCACACATGTGTTCCTTCACCCATATGTCCTCATGGCTCGCTCCTTCACTCCTTTGAGTCTGTGCTCAGTTGTTACCCTCTAAAACACTGCCAGCCTCTTCCACACTGTCTTTGCCTACTCTAGCACCTTCACAGCACTTACTAGAATTTAGTCTACCTCTATTCATGTCCCTCTGTTCCAATAAGGGACAGATTTTTGTCTGTGTTATTCTCTATTATATCCCCAACACCTAAAAAAGGCCAGGCACAGTGTAAGCACACATTAATATTTATTGGATGAATGAATACATTTTAACCATTGATGATGGTGACAAGAAAGAGAGTAAATCTGATGATACCTAAAGGTTCTAGCAGCATTAATAAAAAACCATTAACTCTATTTCAGTGCACAGGAGGGACAACAAAACCAAACAGCATATCAAAATATAATAAAGAGGGTTACCTGTTTAGAATGCTCGGAGGGGAGGGTCTGATGCAGGACGGGCTCCTGGGGAATGTCTAAATGCTCATTCTGCCAGAGTGGGTGACACCATGGGGTAGAAACCCAAGTAGTGAGAGTGGGGGTGGACCCACATCCTGGGGAGGACTAATGCCATCAAATAGAGGGAACTGTATCCCTCGAGAGAAAGGGTGGCTCCCAGGGCATTGGGGCAGTTGAGCAAGTTAGGCCCTGAACACTATTCCATCTATATCTGGAAGTGGCTCCTCAGGAAACGGAGGTTGGCTGTCACTGTGGGCACCAAGGTGGAAGGGAAAATGGACGTTAAATGTGTGGAACCAAGGTAAATGGGGGGTAAGAGAGGAGTTTCTTGAGAGTACACAAGGATGGATATAAAACATGTAATATTACATCATAACATATAGGAGATGACAGACTGATAATGTAAACCATAATGTAAAACATGGGATAACTAAGAATGTAAAGAACTGTGTATCCTAAAGTATGCACCATAATGTAAGCACAGATGTCACCTTCTTAGAAAGCTAATGTCTCAGACTCTGTACATCACGTTAAGTAAATATGATGTGAATAGGGTGTAAGAGTATCGCTGTGGAAGGAAAAAGGTTTTGTGGTGGATGTATGGGAGTGCTGTATATTATATATATGCATTGCTGTGGTCTAGGACTCCTGTGAAGAGAAGCTGAATAATTAGGGAAAAAAAAAAAAAAGAAAAAGATAGGATATAGAATTTTTTCAAGTCAACATTCTTTATCTAAGTTCTTTATCTAACTTTATCCAAGTTCTTTATCTAACCTTTAAACCCATCGCTATATGCCATTCCCTAGTAAGGGACCATGACATTATATTGGGCTTCAAATTTCGGGGAGTTCTGGATCACAGAGTGTTTCTTCAAAAATGGCAATGGAGGGATACTGGTATGGGATGCCAATGACAGGTGATATATGGCTGACAGGGAGCTGTACAGAACATATGTCCAGGGTGCATGGTAATGTTTGGATATACTCATAGTGGCAACAATTAAAAACCACAGCAGGGGGGGTACTGGGGTCCTGGCCAGTGGTGCCCTGTCATGGTCCCTAGGGGAGCAGCGACAGTCTCCCAGGTATAGCGGCGGGGACTGGGAGGGAGTGAGGGTTCAACAGTGAGCCCCTGATGCTAATGACTATGCTTGTGAGCTGATAAGCCTAAAATAAGAACAAGGCCTAGAGCAACATTGTGCCTGGGAATTTCCTCCTGTCAGCCTTCATGTTACTCAAATGTGGCCGGTCTCGAAGCCAAACTCACCATGTAAATGCAATGCCTTCCCTCCAGCGTGGGACATAACACCCGGGGATGAGTCTCCCTGGCAACGAGGGACCACTATCAACTACCAACTGATGATGCAACTGGAAAATGACCTTAAATTGAAGGTTCAATGCGGATCAGCAGAATATCCCAGTCTACATAAAATAACATGACTTTAAAATGCTGTTTGACCTAAAGTAAGGGGGAAATGGAAAGGAGAAATGAGTTTATATGGCTACGAGTTTCTAAAAAAGAGTCTGGAGGCTGGCAGAAGGATTGCCCTCATGCACAACTGAGCAGAGTCAGAGAGACAGATAAAGCAGATGCAACCCCCAGATATTGATTCCTTTGAGGGCTAAAGAGACCCATGGAAGTTATGGTCATGGCCGATGGGGTTAACTACCAGGTCAGATGGCCCCTCTTTGGAAATGGTGTTTATGTGTGATGAATCTGGACTCAGATGGGATCTTCCTTCATAAGACTTTCATGCTAATGTGCTGGAGGTGCAGTTAATGTTGGGGTTTAAGATATATTTAGGGGATTTGAATCTCTGGACTGACAATGTGATAGCCAGGTCCTGAGCCTCAACAGACTCCAGCACCTACAATCTGATTTATTGGACTTACCACACTCAGCTAAGATGGAGTTGAAGAAGGACAACCACCACACCATGGAGCCTAGACTGATTACAACTGAAAGTGGGAGGATTGCATCCAGCATCCATGTGGAATCTGAGCCTCCTCTTAACATAGAGGAGCAATGGACACAACCAATCCAATGTCCACATAGAAGAGGTGGCATTGGATTGGGAAAAGTGGACATGGTGGCTGATGGGTATGGGGAAAGGCAGGAAGAGATGAGAGGTGGAGGCGTCTTTGGTACATGGAGCTGCCCTGGATGGTGCTTCAGAGGCAATCACCAGACATTGTAAATCCTCACAGGGCCTACTGGATGGAATGGAGGAGAGTATGGGCCATGATGTGGACCATTGACTATGAGGTGCAGAGGTGCCCAAAGATGTACTTACCAAATCCAATGGATGTGTCATGATGATGGGAATGAGTGTTGCTGGGGGGGTAGAGGCGGGGTGGGGGGGTGGGGTTGAATGGGACCTCACATATATATTTTTAATGTAATATTATTACAAAGTCAATAAAAAAAATAAAAAAATAAAA
The DNA here is from genome assembly GCF_030445035.2 of Dasypus novemcinctus. Lineage (NCBI taxonomy): Eukaryota > Metazoa > Chordata > Mammalia > Cingulata > Dasypodidae > Dasypus > Dasypus novemcinctus. Next base: position 82,498,122 of record NC_080690.1, on the reverse strand, counting down.
AAAACAAAAAAAAAAACAAAAAACCAAACAGCACAGTAATCAGACTTATTACTTAACACTTGAATACTCAGCAAACCTAAGGAAGGAATGCAATTGAATTTCGAAAGGCAGCATGAGAAATGACCCAGATTAACAGGCTCTATAAGTTCAGCCAAAGTCCCCATTCCTCTGGAAAATCCTGCAAATTTCAACCCACCTTTTTCCTCTCCCACGCTCTCCTTGCTCCTTCTTCATGCCTCCATTCGTTGTGCCCTAGGACCATCTCTACTTGGCTGCCTCCCCCATCAGACTGCATGCTCATGCAGAGGAATAACCATGTCAGACTCCTCATCTGGGTCTCCACCATTCTGCATGTGTCCTGGCACATCACTGGGATTTCTGCCAAATAACATTCCCACCCAGGTCCCAGGTCATGAATGGGGTGGGACATTTACCTAGGATCTCTGAAGCTCCCATCAAAAAGACCAGGGAAGTGTGGCCCAGGAGACAAGACAAGGCCAGGGTCACACCACGTGTCCAGAATGTTGAGTCCAAGGGACCATGAGAGGTGAGGCCATAAGTAGGGGGAAATAATCAAAAGATCAGAAGATGAGCAGAATCGAGCAAAGGAAAGCAGAGCCCAAAGTGGACCATGGCGAGCACCACGGGTCTAGGGCACTGAGGAAGGTGAGACCACCAAGAAGAGAGAGATCAGCATTTAGTCTCAAGTCTTACACTGCACCAAGTAGGCCCCCTGGTCAGTCAGAGGACAGCAGAGGTGGCGGCACTACTGGAGATGAGGCAATCAACCTGGCTCATGGTTTGATTGAAGACACAGTTTCACTTACTCAGTTGGCCTCTCTGACAAGTATTTATGGAGTATCTATTACATGTTAGATAGTGAGCAAGGTATTGAAGATACATTGGAAGGGCAGGGCAAGGTGACATCTGTGTGAGTGCACCTCATAAATTTTCCTGCAAAGAATTGGCTTTGTAGGGCCAGAGTCCTGCTGGACTGGGCTGTTTTGGGTGCTTGCAGGGCAGAATGTGTCTGGATGTCGATTTGGTGAGACAATAACAGAATAGATTCTTGCAAGAGGTGGAATTTTGGGTTTCTGATATGGAGGTCAGAAGTTGTAGGCAGAACCCCTTCCACTAGGGATGGTGGCCCAGCCGTGGCGATCCCTGAAATTTTTGTTGTGCTGCAGTGTTCCCAAACCCAGAGCAGGCTGTTTCAGGGGCTTGCAGGGCAGGATGTATCTGGATGTTGATTTGGTGAGACAGTGACAGAAGAGATTCTTGTGAGAGGTGGAATTTTAGGTTTCTGACACAGAGGTCAGAAGTTCTGGGAGGGAACCCTTCCCCTAGGGCTAACGGCCCACCCCGGTAATCCCTGTAAACCTTGTTGTGCTGTGGTGTTCCCAAACTCAGTGTTAACCAGATACATGGTTCCCAGGTCTGTATCCCTTAAACCCTGTTAGCTCATGCTCCAGAGACTCATACACCTTGAGTCTGCAATATCACGGACTTCCCATTACTGAATTCACCATGCCTTGAAGTCCATCTGAGATCCCTGATTACCCTAGCCCTCTGTGTTTTGTGTTTTATTTATTTTTCTCCTTGAGCTTGGAGGAGTATACCAGCTGACATGGGGAGAGTCTGGGAAGCAAGGAGAGGCAAATCTGCTAAGGAAGCCCAGGTTACCTAAATGTCCTGGGATAGGAAAATTGGCTTGGGAGAAGATGGACTCAGAAAATCAATTAGACTTCCCCTAGCACATCTAAGGTTGGAGGGACTATAAGAGGTGCTATCCAAGCTTCCAATAGAATATTAGGGATTTCTCATGAGGTGTAGGTGCTCTCACACTGGAAATAAAAAGGCATAATCTTCTCTGTTGACTTGGTTCAACAGGGACCCACTTGAACCTCTTATTGGACCTCTCAGGCAGCTTTCCTACTGCCCTGGGAGAGAGAGAAGGGAAGAAGGGAGGAAGGGGGAAGGATAGATACCTAAGCATTTTATATAACTGCAAAGGGGATTGCTAGCTTGAAACGTTGAATCTTTTTTTGTGTGTGTGTGGTTGCTAAAATTTCATTATATCCTGGTCTTTTCTCCCCCTTTATCCCCTAAGGTCCTTTTTCATTTATTTAGTTTTTTTCTCTTTCTCTTTTACTTGCTTGTTGTCCCCCCCCCCCCCATTTTCCTTGCCCTCCTTTTTCTCTTCTTTCATTTTTTCTTTTCTCTTTTTTCTTTTTTCTTTTATTTTATTTATATAATTGGTGCTGCAGGGAATGCTTAACATTTGCTGTGCTTCCTCATCCTCCATTTCCTCTTTTCTGTGTGTATTGATTTCAGGCACCTGAACAATCCCCTTCCCCTACATCTATCTATCCTCCATCATCTACTGTTTCTTTTACATTCCACCTCCCTTTCTTTTGCCCCAAATTGACTGACTTTTTTTATTTCCAATACAGTTTTTTCTCTTTTCTCTCTTTTAACCACTCTTGATATTATCGTCTGTCTTTTCCTTTCTTTCTCTCATGAAAACAATTGGCTTTTAATTAATTCTATATTCCTCCCCATATTTAGTTGACTTCTCATTATAGGTACTCTACTTACTGCTGTAACTCTACACAACTTACATGAGTCTAATATCCATTCCCCTAGATCTCACATTGTTGCTCTGTTAACATTTATTATCAATACTACTTTATACATTTTCTTTTCTTACTCATTTTGCTTTTCCTGGCCCTAATATTTTCCTTCAAATTGAACTTAGCCAGCAACAAGAAAATAGAGGAAGAAGAACAAAGTGACAAAGAGAAGATATAACACTTATTCATGAACAACAACTAATTAATCCCCAAGACTAGACAAAGCAGCAAAGGAACTGATTAAACCCATCAAGATAAAATGATGACCAGACAGCAACAAAAAACTACAAAGCAAACTAATAATCAGGAAAACATGGCCGAATCCAATGAAAAAAATAAAAACCAGGAAGAGGAGCAGAATATTGGACAAGCAATTAAAGATCTCAAAATATATATTAGATACCAACTTAATGAAGTAAAGGAAGAGATTAACAATATGAAGAAAACACTTGGAGAGAATACAGAAGAAATTACAGACATACACAAGAAGATAACAGAAATGATGATGATGAACAACACTGTTCAAGAAATCAGAAATAGACTCTCAGCAAAAAGCAGCAGATTAGAAGAGGAAGAGGAGAGAATTAGCGACATGGAAGACAGTACATCTGAGATCAAACAGATAGTAGAACTGATTGATAAAAAGATAGAAAAAAATCCACCTGGGATTTAGGGACCTGAATGACAATGCAAAACACACAAACATACGTATTACAGGCATCCCAGAGGAAAAAAGGGGGCAAAATGGGTGTTGGAGCAAATAATGACTGAAAACTTCACAAATCTCCTCAGGAGATGGATGTACATGTCCAGGAAGCCCAACACACCCAAACCCCATAAATCCCAACAGGCCCACCCCAAGACATATACTTGTCAAATTATCCAATGCTCAAGACAAAGAGAAAATTCTAAAAGAAGCAAGAGAAAAGAGAACCATCACATACAAGGGAGGCTCCATAAGATTAAGTGCTGATTTCTCATCTGAAACCATGGAGGCAAGAAAGCAGTGGTATGATATAGTCAAGGTATGAAAAGAAAAAAATTTCCAACCAAGAATACCCAGCTAAGCTAGCATTAAAAAATGATGGAGAGTTCAAAATATTCACAGATAAACCGAAATTAAAAGAGTATGCCAACAAAAAACCTGCCCTTCAAGAAGAACTAAAGGGAGTTCTGCAGGAAGAAAGAAAAAAACAGGAGAGGCAGAGATGGAGGAGAGTGTAAGAGCAAGAAAAAGACAAAAAGAGAAGAAAACACACAAACAAAATATGACAAACACAAGTCCAAACAAAATATGGCTAAAATAAATAATTCCTTGAAAGTAATAACACTGAATGCCAACGGATTAAAATCACCTGTCAAAAGATTCAGACTGGAAGATTGGATAAGGAAATAGGACCTATCTATATGCTGTCAACAAGAAAGACATCTCAGACCCAGGGATTCATGGAGGTTGAAAGCCAATGGCTGTAAACAATCTTACAAGCAAACAATTACCAAAAAAAAAAAAAAAAAAAAAGCAACAGTAGCTATATTAATGTCACAAAAAATAGACTTTAAATGCAAAGCAATTGTGAGAGACAGAGATGGATACTACATATTAGAGAAAGGGATAATCTCAAGAAGAATGAACAGTCATAAATATTTATGCCCCTTACAAGGGCACATCGAAATATGTGAGGCAAACACTGGAAAAACTAAGTGAAGGAATAGGTGCCTCTACAAATGCAGTGGGGGACTTTAATACACCACTATTAACTTTGAACAGAACATCTGAAAAGAGAATCAATAAAGAAACAAAAACTTTGAACATTGTATTAGAGGAGCTGGACCTAATAGACATATACAGATCATTATACCCAAATACATCTGGATATACATTTTTCTCAAGTGCACAAGTCTCATTCTCCAAGATAGACCATATGCTAGGCCACAAAGAAAGGCTCAATGAATTCAGAAAGATCAAAATCATGCAAAATAATATCTCTGACCACAGTGGAGTGAAGTTGGAAACCTGCAAGGGCCAGAGGCTCAGATTTCACACCAAGATATGGAAATTAAACACCACACTCTTAGAAAAACAGTGGGTCAAAGAGGAAATCTCAAAAGAAATTAATAACTACCTTGAAACTAATGAAAATAAAACAACATACCCAAGCTTATGGGATGCAGCAAAAGCAGTACTGAGAGGGAAATATATAGCCATAAAATCATACATCAAAAAAGAAGGAAGAGCAAAAATTGAAGAACTACTTGCACATTTGTTGGAAATAGTAAAACAACAACAAAGTATCCCCACAGGAATAAGAAAAAAAGAAATTACGAAGATAAGAGCAGAACTAAGTGAAATAGAAAATAAGAAAGCACTTGAAAAGATCAACAAAACCAAGAGCTGGTTCTTTGAGAAGATCAACAAAATTGACAAACCCTTAGCTAGACTCACAAAGGAAAAATGAGAGAAGATGCAAATATGCAAAATAAGAAATGAGAAAGGAGGTATCACCACTGACCCCACAGAAATGAAGACTATCATAAGTGGATACTTTGAAAAACTATATTCCAACAAAGTTGACAATTCAGAGGAAATGGACAAATTCCTAGAAACACATAAGAAGCCTATATTGATGAAAGAAGAAATTGACGATTTCAACAAACCAATCACAAGTAAAGAGATAGAATCAGTTATTGAAAACCTCCCAACTAAGAAGAGCCCTGGGCTAGACAGCTTCACAGGTGAATTCTACAAAACTTCCAGAAAGAATTAATGCCAATCTTGCTGAAACTTTTCCAAAAAATCAAAACAGAAAGAACATTATCTAACTCATTCTATGATGCCAACAGCACACTAGAACCAAAGCCAAACAAAGACACCACAAGAAAAGAAAATTACAGACCAATTTCTCTAATGAACCTAGATGCTAAAATCATCAACAAGAGTCACTGTGGCTGCAGCCAGCAGGCCTGGGTCCATGCCAGCCCGCAGGCAGAGCATCCTCATCTCGCCGGCCATGGACGCACTTGGCCAGCCTTTCAGTGGGCTGCTCCTGAGCGGCAGCTCTGACTTTTTGCAGCTGCCACCAGCCTTCCCCAGCTGGGCCTTCCCACCGGAGGTGGACGGCACTGAGCTGGCGCTGCGGCCAGAGCTCCGCGCTGCCCACAGCAGTCCAGGCGGGAGTGCAGTGCGTGAACATATTTCAGGTCACTGTAAAAAGAAACACAAGCGAGAGGATGATGATGATGATGATGATTGTCCAGTAAGAAAGAAAAGACTGACTGAAGGAGGGCTCTCTACGGCCTCTAATGACTGGATTCTTTGTCCACATCAAGCTGTAGAGGGTCATGGAGTAAATCCTTGCACTAGTGGACTTTCTGCATCTGGCATGTTAGATGTCATTTGTGAAGAAATGCATAAGACAACTGGAGAAACACAGTGTGAGATTGCCTGGAGGAGACTTCAGGAGATTGAGGACGGGATAATTGATGAACATGAAGAAGTTGAAGCTGACAGAAATAGTAATCATCTCCCCAGTCTTGTCCTTTCTGATACCATGAAAACAGGCTTGAGGTGGGAATTTGATGAAGTCTTTACAAAGAAAATGATTGAGTCCATGAGCCGTCCTTCTATGGAAGTTGTGCTCTGGAAACCTCTCCCTGAACTCCTTTCTGATAAGCCAAAGCCATCATCTAATGCTAAGAACTATACAGGAGAGAGCCAAACTAAGCATGCAGCTACTGGCACTGCCTTCCCTCAGGGAACTGAACTGTTCTTGCAACCTTCGACAATAGGGATGCCACTTTATAAGTTTGCAGACAGCTGCTTGCACAGAAGAAGAGAAGGAACTCTAGAAACCAGTTTCTACACTTAAGTTGTCAAAGTTTGGAAGGCTCCTGTGCTCAGCCATCAACCTACTTGCATGGTGTAGGGACTTGAAAGTTTATGAAAAGGGTGTAATAATATTTCCGCCTGTGACTTGGGGTGGGACTCTCATTTTGAGTAGCCATTTATTGTATTCAACTTTTTGCCAAGGAAGCTTGTGTCAAGGGAAAATCAATTTTCTAGGGGGCTTATTAAAGGAATCTTAGTTTACAGCCTCTACAAAGGCAAGGTTAGTAGCTACATGAGTAAGGGTGACTTAAATCATTTGTCACATTGCCTAAATCATTCAGACACTTGGAGAATATTCTCCTTGAGATGAAAAAGAAACATTAAGAGAGGATGCTCCTACTACAACTTTACATTGACAGTTGAATCACAGCTTAGCCTGTAGATGGGAGCTCTGTTTTCAGTGATGAGTACATATAGTTGGTGACAAGAAGAGAAGAAAACAGTAGTGTAAATCTATTGTAAAGAAATTTAACAGGGAAACGGACTTGGCCCAGTGGTTAGGGCATCCGTCTACCACGTGGGAGGTCCGCGGTTCAAACCCCGGGCTCCTTGAACTGTGTGGAGCTGGCCCATGCACAGTGCTGATGCGTGCAAGGAGTGCCCTGCCATGCAGGGGTGTCCCCCGCATAGGGGAGCCCCACACACAAGGAGTGCACCCGTAAGGAGAGCCGCCCAGTCTGAAAGAAAGTGCAGCCTGCCCAGGAATGGTGCCGCCCACACTTCCCATGCTGCTGACAACAACAGAAGCGGACAAAGAAACAAGATGCAGCAAATAGACAGAGAACAGACAACCAGGGGCGGGGGGGAATCAAATAAATAAATCTTTGGAAAAAAAAAAAAGAAATTTAACAGAGGCCCCAAAACTTGTAAATTATTTGTCAATTCAACATTTCTATATTGATAACAGGTAGTATTGTGGCTCATCTCTTTGCCTCTGAAAATGCAATGAAAATCCTAAGAAAGATTTTTTCCTTTAAGGCTTATTTGCCTTTTGCTACTGTTGTCCCTTGATTTCCCTTCCATAGATGATAAGCCTGGTTATTCAGTAATGTTTACAACCTAATTCAAGTGATAGTTAAAAAGATTGTGAGCACATGTGCAAATTGGCTATGGAAGAAGCATCCCTTATTTAAATCCTGAGGAAGTGCTCTGACAGCTAAACTCAACATCACTAACTTCCAAAGGAAAAAAAAAGGGGGGATACCTGTATTTGCAAGTTGAATTTTTCAATGTTAATTTAGAAACCAATAAATAATTACCCAAGAACATATGGGCAAGTGACATTGAGATGCACTGAAATAGCTAATTTATCTGGTGCTTAAACTATTGTTCAGTAAGCCTAAAAGTATAAAGAAATTGTTTCCTGCTAGCAGGGAATCTTCATCTTCTTTGGAGACTCTAAATCAGGCTCAAGGTGTCCTGTGGAGGTAACCAGGATTCAAGTTTATTATTTCTCAGGAAGAGGTCTTCTATGTGGCAACGACTCATAGTACAAGGTAAATTTCCCATTCCTTTACTGCTACAGAATGTGCAGTCTGGCTTTTAAATGAGTGTAATACTGGCCCTTTCATAACACAACAGGAGATGACTGCAGTTCTTTTTGTTTCATTTTATTTTCTGGGTTTCTTTCCTACCCTGCACCCTCCAACTCCTTTGAAGGAATCAGATACCTTGTGTAGAAAAAAATGGTTTATGTCAAGTAGAGGTGAATTTTTAGAAACTAGCTCCCAGGCAGTTTTGAAACCCATGCTGAAATCCTTTCTCTTGTTACTGATGGTGTAGAAGTCACAAGTTTGTTAGTTGGACTTGTTTCCTCTTTTGTCTGCTGTTCCTGCTTTCTCTATTTCTGTCTGGATAGTCAGGAAGAATTTAATGCTTAATATTTAAACAAAATATTTAGTGTCTACACAGTAAAATTATTCAAAATTCAAACCAGTGTTGAAACCAGTTGGAAATCAGCTAATAGTTTCTTAATCTCAGATTTTGAGATTAATGTAAACTATTTTGTTGAAAGGTGCATGTGTTTGATTCATGCCATTTGATAAACTCCTGCCTTGAGGTCATTGTCTAATGTGACCAACTTGAAAATTTTGTAGCCTTAAGAAGTCTTCATGCTAAAAAATTTATTCTAGTACAACTAAAAAAATGGAAGTGAGAGCTGAGAGTTTGGAGCTAATCCCTGTGATGGTGAAAGGTGAGATGACAGCTTTCCAGAGAAGAGTCCAAAACATGACAAAAATTGTCTTCTAGTATTGGTGACAGGCCTCTGATCAGAGGTCTGAATGATGAAAAGAAGGAAAGAGGGCCACAAAACAAGACTCTAATACTTTTGATAGAGATAGAAGAGTGATAAGATTTTAATTAAAATTCAACAACTTGTTTCAAGAGTCAAATTATTTGACATATTTATTTCTGTGGGAAAATGGCTGCTTAGTCCTCCATTTTGAACATGATTGTCTTGCATATGTTTATACAACAATTGTTTTCTTCATTTTTGTGGTGCTTACTCATCTGAGCCATCTCCACAGTCCTAATGCCTCTGCTTTGTTTTCCTATTCAAATATAAGTCATTTGCTTAGGCCTTAAGGTTTTCCTAGGGAATTAACAGGTCTGTTTGATTGTGTACAGCTTTTGCAACATGAATCAAACATTGGCTTATTATGCTAAGTGTGAAAAGAAAAAATTATCTAAAGCAGGTGAGCTTTAATGAACAAATGTATATTTTCTCTATGTTTGAATAGAATTTGTGTGCGTGTTGTTTTCAGTTGGTATGAAGAAAGTCCACTACTCAAAAATATTAATTAATTTAAAAATTTGTATTTGGGGGTTGGGGTGGGAATCAGGTGGTTGAGCTCCTGCTTCCCATGTACGAGGTCCCGGGTTCAATCTCTGGTACCTCCTAAAAACAAAGACAAAAAATACCAACTCTAACTGGGGAGTGGATGTAGCTCAGTGGTTGAGTGCCTGCTTCCCATGTAAGAGGTCTCGAGTTCAATCCCTTGTATCTCCTAAAAAAAAAAATAAAATTTTTTAAAAACCTGCTATTCCTTCATGAAAAGATAAGGTACAGGGTACAGATGTAAAATTTAGAAAATAACCAGGATGGAGGCAGGAACCAAGAGAAGAATGTATACCTGCAGGTTTATTTGTTATTTTGGATCTGAAACTTGGTTTTGTTTTGTTTTGCTTAATAGTAACAAGAATGGTGCAGTACTAGGAATGTTTCAGAAGATGCTGTCAATTTAACTTTAAAATGAGAATCTGGTATTTCTGTATTTTATCATTTTCAATAAAACTTTTAGTGTTTTGGACTTTTTGAAAAAAAAATCCTCAGCAAAATACTAGCTAACCATATTCAACAACACATTAAATGAATTATACACCATGACCAATTCTGATTCATCCCGGGTATGCAAGGATGTTTCAACATAAGAAAATCAATCAATGTAATACACCATATAAACAGATTGAAGGAAAAAAACACATGATTATATCTATAGATGCAGAAAAAGTATTTTACAAAATACAGCACCCTTTCTTGATAAAAACAGTGTAAAAGATGGGAATACAAGGAATTTTCTGAACATAATAAAGAGTATATCTGAAAAAACCACAGCCAACATTGTATACAATGGTGAAATCCTAAAATCTTTCCCTCTAAGTTCAGGAAAAAGACAAGGATGCCCACTACTACCTCTTCTAACATTGACTTAGAAATACTTCCTCAAGCACTGAGCCAAAACCCAGATATAAAAGGCCTTCAAATTGGAAAGGAAAAAGTCAAAATTTCATTACATTCATTCATGATCCTATACATATAAAACCCTCAGGTCTACAACAAAGCTTCTAGAACTCATAAATGAGTTTAGTAAAGTCACAGGTTATAAGATCAATGCACAAAAATCGTAGCATTTCTGTACACCAATAATAAGCAAGCTCAGGAGGAAATCAAGAAACAAATACCATTTACAATAGTTAACAAAAAGTCAAACACCTAGGAATAAATTGAACTAAAGATGTAAAAAGACTTATATACAGAGAATTACACAAGACTGTTCAAGGAAATCAAAGAAGACCTCAATAAATGGAAGAATATTCCCTGTTAATGTATAGGAAGACTAAATATTATTAAGATGTCTGTCCTACAAAAACTGATCTACACATTCAATGCAATCCCAATAAAAATCAACACAGCCTTCTTTAAGGAACTAGAAAAATTAACTATGCTATTTATTTGGAAAAGAAAGAGGCCCTGAATAGCCAAAGACATATTGAAAAGAAAAACAAAACTGGAGGAATCACACTACCTGATTTCAAAACATACAACAAAGCTACAGTAGAGAAAACAGCATGGTATTGGCATAAGGAGAGACACACAGACCAATGGAACATAATTGAAAGTTCTGATATAGATCCGCATATATACAGCCATATAATATTCCATAAAGTCACCAAACCCTCTCAACTGGGAGAGAATGGCCTATTCAACAAATGGTGCCTGGAGAACTGGATATGCATATGTAAAAGAATGAAAGAGGATTACCACCTCACACTTTATACAATGATCAACTCAAATAGATTAAAGACCTAAATATAAGAGCCAATACCATAAAGACTTTGGAAAGCAGTGTAGGGAAGCATATATAAGAACTTGTAAGAAGAAATGGCTTCATGAACTTCACAGCAAAGGCACGAGCATCAAAAGAACAAATAGATAAATGGGACTTCCTCAAAATTAAAGCCTTCTGCACCTCAAAGGAGTTTGTCAAGAAAGTAAAAAGGGAGCCTGCACAGTGGGAGAAAATATTTGGTAACCATACATAGGATAGGAGACTTATAACTTGCATATATAAAGAACTCCTATTTCTTGAAAATAAAAAATTTATTTATTTTAAATTTAAAAAATGGAGGCATCTTTGGGACATGGAGCTGCCCTGGATGGTACTTCAGAGGCAATCACCGGACATTGTAAATCCTCACAGGGCCCACTGGATGGAATGGAGGAGAGTATGGGCTATGATGTGAACCAATGTATATGAGGTGCAGAGGTGCCCAAAGATATACTTACAAAATCCAATGGATGTGTCATGATGATGGGAACGAGTGTTGTTGGGGGGGGGGAGAAGGGGGGTGGGGGGCTGGGGTTGAATGGGACCTCACATATATATTTTTAATGTAATATTATTACAAAGTCAATAAAAAATAAAAAAATTAAAAAAAAAATGGGAAAAAGATTTCAACAGACACTTCTCCAAAGAAGAAATACAAATGGCTAAAAAGCACATGAAAAAATGCTCCAAATCTCTAGCTATCAGGGAAATGCAAATCAAAACTACAATGAGATACCGCCTTACTCCCATAAGATTGGCAGCTATGAAAAAAACAGAAGACTACAAATGCTGGAGAGGATGTGGAGGAATGGGAATACTCATCCACTGCTGGTGGGAATGCAGAAGGATCCAACCATTCTGGAGGATAGTTTGGCAGTTTCTCAAAAAACTAACCATAGATTTGCCATATGATCCAGCAATTCTACTGCTGGGTATATACCCAGCAGAACTGAAAACAAGGACACAAACCAATATATGCACACCAATGTTCATAGCAGCATTGTTCACTATTGCCAAAAGATGGAATCAACCCAAATGCCCATCAACAGATGAATGGATAAATAAAATGTGGTATATTCATACAATGGAATACTACTCAGCATTAAGAACAAATACACTACTAACACACGTGATAACATGGATGAATCTTGAGAACCTTATGTTGAGTGAAGCAACCCAGGCATTGAAGGACAAATACTACATGACCTCAATGATATGAAATAAGTAAACCAAGCTGCCTTAGAGAACTAGAGACTGGATGATAGGCTTACAGAGAATTGGGGGTTAGAGGAAAAATGTAAGCTAACATCTACATGGGTGAAATCTATGATAAGCTGGAGGTAAGTAAGTGTACAAGGAAGGGATAAAATGGGGGCATACGGTTATCTTTGGGTGGGGCTTTATGGGCTTGAGAGGGGCTATGGGTGGGCAGATGGGTAATATTGCACAAGAAATTGGGGGGAGGGTGGGGCAACATACGATCATAGGAGATTGGCAGGTGTTTGTTGAGAGTATAATGCTGAGAAAACCTTTTCAAAAATATAATAAGGAAAGTTACCTGTTTAAGATACTTAAAAGGGATAATCTAATGCAGAACAGACTCCTAGGGAATATGTGAATGCTCATTTTGCCAGAGTGGGTTATGTCATTGAGTAGAGACACATATAATAAGAGTGAAGGTATACCCACATCCTGGGGAGGACTGTTGCCATCAAATAGAGGGCACTGTATCTCTCAGGAGAAATGGTGACTTCAAGGGCATTAGGGCAATTGAGCATGCCAAGGCCTCAACACTGTTGCAAGTATCTCTGAACATGGCTCTTCAAGAAATGAAGATTGACTGTCACTGTGGCCCTAAGGGGAGGGGGAAATAGGTATTGAATAGATGGAACCAATGTAACTGTGTGGGCAATAGAAGTGTTTCACAGGAGTATGGAAGGATGGATATAAAACATGTAAAATTACACCAAAAATATATAGGGGCTGATAGGCTAAAATGTAAATCATAATGTAGAACATAGGATAACTAAAACTTTAGAAAATGGTATAGCCTAAAGTATAAACCACAATGTAAACACAAATGTTACCTTGTTTGAAAGCTATTGTCTCAATATCTGTACATCAGTTTCAGTAAATATGGTATGAATATGTTAAAAGTTTATTGCTGTGGTAGGGAAAATTTTTATGTTGGATATGTGGGAGTACTATATATTGTATATATGAATATATATAGTATATACTGTATATTGTATATATGATCTAAAACTCTTGTGAAGATAAGCTTAATAATTAGAAAAAAGAAAAGAAAATGATAGGATGTAAAATTTTTCCATATTAATATGTATTCTATATCTAACCTTTAAACTCATTGCTATGTTCCATTTTACTATTAAGGGAGCCTGGCAATATATTGGGCTTCATTTTTCAGGAAGTTTTGGATCACAGAGTGGTTCAACAATGGCAACGGAGGAATATTGGTGTGGGATGTTATTGACAGGGGACATATGGTTGACAGGGAGTTCTACAGGGCCTATATCCAGGGTACATAAAAATGTTTGGATATTTTCATAGTGGAAACAATGAAAAACAACAACTGAGGGAGTGCTGAGTTCCTAGCCAGGGGAGCTCTATCATAGTCTCTAAAGGAATAGCAACAATCCCCCAAGTGCAAGGGCAAAGACCAAAAAGGAATGAAGGTCCAACAATGAGCCCCTGATACTAATGACTATGCTTGTGAACCTGTGCACCTGAAATAAGAACAAGGCCTAGAGCAGCAGTGTGCCTTAGTGTTACCTCCTGAGAGCCTCCATGTTGCTCAAATGTGGCCAGTCTCAAAGCCAAACTCAGTATGCAAAGGCATTGCCTTCCCCCTAGCGTGGGACATGACTTCCGGGGATGAGCCACCCTGGTGCCGAGGGATCACTACCAAGTACCAGCTGATGACATAACTAGAAAATGACCTTGAATAAAAGGTTCAACTCAGACCAGCAGAATATCCCTGTCTACATATAATAACAGGAGTTAAAAATGCTTTTTGACCTAAATCAAGGGGGAAATGGAAAGGACAAATGAGTTTATATGGCTATGAGTCTCTAAAAAAAGAGCCTGAAGGTTATCAGAGGGGTTGCCCTTATGCACACCTGAGCCGAGTCTCAGAGACAAAGTAGATACAACCCCAAGTATGGGTTCTTCTGAGGGCTACAGAGAGCCACAGGTTTTATGGTCATGGCGGATGGAGTTCAGTGCCATGTCAGTTGGCCCCTCTTTGGAGTTGGTGTTTCTGTGTGATGGAGATGGACTCAGATGTGATCTCTTTTCACAAGCCTTTCCTGTTACTTTACCAGAATTGTAGTTGGGGCTGGGGTTTAAGATATATCTAGGGGATCTGACTCCCTGGACTGTCAATATGATAGCCAGTCCCTGAGCCTCAACAGACTTCAACTCCTACACTCTGGTTTATTGGACTTACCCCACTCAGCTAACATGGAGTTGAGGAATGTCAACCACCACACCATGGAGTCAAGAGTGCCTACACCTGAAAGCAGGAGGATTGCATCCAGCATCCATGTGGAATCTAAGACCCCTCTTGATATAGATGTGGAATGGACACAACCAATCCAAGGTCCACAGGGTGGAGGAATAGAGTAAGGATTAGAGTGGACTTACTGATATTCTATTCATGAACTATTGTGGTTAGTAATCGAAGAAAATGTGGCATTGGTGTGGAAAATGTGGCCATGGTGGCTGCTGGGTGTGGGGAATGGGAAGAAGGGATGAGATGTGGAGGCATTTTTGGGACTTGGAGTTGTCCTGGGTGGTGCTGCAGGGACAATTACCAGACATTGTAGATCCTCACATGGCCCACTGAATGGAACGTGGGAGAGTGTGGGCTATGATGTGGACCATTGATCATGACATGCACCGGTGCTCAGAGATGTATTCACCAAATGCAATGAATATGTTATGATGATGGAAGACAATGTTGCTATGGGGTGAGTAGTGGGGTGAGGGGGGTACATGGGGACCTCATATTTTTTGAATGTAATATTTTTTAAAAATGAATTTTAAAAATTAAGTAAAAAAAAAAAAAAAAAAAAAGAAAGCACTGGATGCCCTGAATGGACTGGTCCACACAGAGAGGAAAAGTGGGCCGACCCTGGGCTGGTTGTTGTCAAGGAATCACTCACAGTGGCAAATTTATTAAGGTCCAGGCTTTTCAGGTTCCACAGTCTGTAGGGTTCAGGTTCAAGTTGCTGGAACATAGTTATCAAGAGAGTTCTACTTAAAAAAGCAAATGATCAACATTAGTGGCCTCTGCTCTGATCCATTAAATGTTGATTGACCATTAAAATAATTAGCATGCAAATTGAGTCTGCCACTCTCCTGCTGAAATCCTTCATTACACTCAGCAAGCTCCTGAACACTTAACAGTCCATAAACCCTAAGTAGTCTGGCCCAGGCCCACCTGACTGCTCTCTGCAAGTTATATTAGCTGCCTTGTGTTTATCTCCTTCAGAAACTCCAAAGACATACTCTTCCTGACTCAAGCCTTTTGCATATTCTGCTCCATGTGCCTGAAGTTGAACATGAGGATTTGTGTTAAACACATAGCACCCCCTTGAGAACCCTCCCGTGGTAGTCCCATGTTAACTTAATCACAAAATATCATTTCATGATAATAATCTCTCCCTCTGGATGTGGAATTGGCAACAGAGTAACCGAATCTGTTTTATGCAACACTGAGTCCCTAGCACGTGACTGTGCATCATAATTATTGTTTTGGAAATTTTCCTGAATAGATGAAAGAATGATTTCTCTGAGAGACATGCATGGCCCTTATTTTCTTTCTCTTTGATATTATCCCAGTGATGACAACTCCCTTTTGACTCTCATACTGGGGCAAGACTTGTATACAAAGCAATTGTCTCTGAGTTCTCTGTGTTTCCTTTTTCTTCTATACTGAACTTGCCTTACTCAATATTCACATTAAAACAAACCCACGACTCTAGTCTAATTGCTCCCACTACTTCCAGTCACTGATGTGGTTTCAAGAGCCTGTCATATTCTGGCTGCTCCCCGTGGACTTTCTCAAGCTGATCGATAAGTATTGGGCATAGGGGTGGCACTGACATGGAGCCTTCCAGCATCTCCTAAGGAGTAGAACGCATTTCTTACAACAGCTCAAAGTCGTGTTAGTCGAGGTAGGGATTCACTGCCTGATTTGTTTCCACATGTTCTTCTGTCAAATTGCCATCTTCCAGTAAATTTTGTGTAGATGGTGGAGAGGGGTAAATTTAGACCTTAGTGGATGTTACTGTTCAACTTAATCCACCACAAGGCATTCAGATCTCTAGGGCCCTGGGCTCTGTCCTCAAGTCTACTTCCAATCTCTCACTTTTTTTGGTCTTCAGAAAATCTTTCATCTCTAATTCTATGAAATTTATCTTCATTATTTCTCCAAATATTTCTTCCTCTATATTTTCACTTTCCTATCATCTGGCATTTGGGTTTGTTTCTTTTCTTTCTTTTTTTTAAAGCAGATTTTATTGCAAAATGAAAGCAGTGAACATACACACTTGAGACATGCGTATGGGTGCTGTTACTAGCAAAGAGGCACCCCCAGAACCTTGGGCCCAGGTTTAAGTAGGGATGAAATGGGAGTGTCTTCTTGCCTGGTGGCTTCAGTTGGTAGGGAAGGGTTGAGGGCCAGTGTGTTCTGTTTTCTCTGGTTGGGCAGAATATGATGTTATCACTTATTTTCTGAGTTTTGTATGCAATAGCTGAGGTCTGGATGCCCACAATAGCTCAGGTCTGGCTGCTTACAGTGTTTTCTGTTGTCCTTGAGATGAAGTGCTTACTGCTCTTCCTTTTTCCTTTCCAGGTCCCCATTCTGACCTGCCTCAATACCTTGTTTCTCCTTTTTTTTTCACTGATAAATTAATTTATTATTTTTTAACATTGCAAAATATATGAGGTTCCCATATACCCCACCCCCCACTCTTCCCACATCAACATATTCTTTCATTAGTGTGGTACATGCATTGCATTTGATGAATACATTTTGGAGCACTGCCACACAGTGTGGATTATAGTTTACATCATAGTTTTCACTCTCCTCCAGTCCATTCACTGGGTTATGACAGAATATATAATGTCCTGCATCTGTACCTGCAATATCATTCAGGACAACTCCAAGACCCAAAAATGCCCCCACATCATACTTCTTTTTCCCTCTTCTTGCCTTCAGCAATGTCTGTCGCCACTGTCTCCACACAAATGATATCATTTCTCCCATTGCTAGTGTCACAGTAATTCTACAGCAGAATACAAGTAAGTCCACTCTAAGCCATATTTTTTTCCTCCATCCTGAGGTGGGGTGATATCCACTCCACTTCTAAATTATGAGGAGGCTTAGATCCCACATGGCTAATGAATGGAAATCTCCTGCTTGCAGTGGTAGACTCTCTCAGTTCTTTGGTGTGGTGGTTGACCACCCTCACCTCATGGTTAGCTGACCTGGGTAAGTCCAACAAACTGGACAGTAGGTTCTACAATTCTGCTGAGGTTCAGGGCCCAGTTGGCACATGGACAGTCCAGAGATTCAAGTCTTCTGTGAGTTTATACCAACCCCAGTTTTCCAAACACAGGTTCAGTAAAAGTGACAGAAGATGCATGTGTGCAAATGTCACATCTGAGTCCAACTCCTTCACAATCTAGAGCACAAATTCCAAAGTAGGGCCCACTAGCAAGGCCCTGAACTCCAGAGTCATCTGTAAAGACTATAGAACCTGTGTGTCCCTGTAGCCCTCAGGATCACCACTACCTGGAACTGTATCTATTTTGGCTATCTCTGGGGTCCTGCTGAGATGTGCATAAGCATGACCCATCTGTAGAGCTCCTGACTCATTTTGAAATCTCTTAGCCATATAAACTCATTTGTCTTTACCATTTCCCCCTTTTATTCAAGGTTTTAAATGTTATCTTTTCAAACTACTCTTAGTTCATGGGCTGTGCAAAAGAATGTGGAGGGAGAGATTTAGACCAAGCGCCATCGTTTGCCAACCCCTAATCAGTGTTCTTGAAGTTGTTCTGTATATTGTACCTATGAGGTAGAAATAATACATAATGATGTGCTCTACCCAACTCCATGTTCTGTGGCCTCACAGTAGCTTGATGCAAGCCAGTGGGATTATTTATACCACAGAAATTGGTAAACACTGCATATCAGGAATTTTTTTCTCCCAAAAGCTCTTGGTTAAACACTTACCAGCAGAGGATTGATTAGCCCCCATAACAGTCATTCTATCTGTTCTATTTGTACAAACTCTCATTTTGTTAAGAATTGCCACCCACACTCCTTTATATCCCTCAGAGCTGAAGAGAGATTGGATAATCTATGCACATCACTCTTCTTGTTTTAGAGAACCTGGAAGTGGTACCATGTAGTTGATTTCTAAAGATCTTTGTAAGCAAGGAGATATCCTATTGAAACCTAGCTTGACAAGATGGCAGCTCCACCACCTAGGAAACATTATTTAGCATTACTCATTGTCAGTTCTTTTTTTTTTTAAGATTTATTTTCTTGATTTCTCACCCCCCCACACACCATGTTTCCCCCATTGTCTGCTCTCTGTGTCCATTCATGAAGGACTGAACTGTTGGGCACAAAGAAACCAGAATCTGATTCCAGAAATTCCAAGCCTCTAGAAAACAAGTTCCCTGATGAAAGTGCCCCTTTGGAGGACTTAACTAAACTCTGAACTTATAAATCAGGATCGAAGATGCAGTTATGTCAGAAAGATTTTGGAAAGTCTTACTGTCTGATGGCTTGGACACTTGCTTCCTGCATCCTAAACCAACAGACTTTTTAAGAGAACTATGTGAACAAAACCACTGTCAGCCTGGAATAAAAGGGACATGGAAAGGAGAGAATGAAATGGAAAGGATGTCAAGAGGAAAACCATGGAAGCTGAGATCTCAAATTAGGATATCACCTTAGGCCAAGAGAAGAACCCTACTCATGTGTACAGACAGGTGAATTTACCCCAGGAGTTGAAGAGGGTGTATGTTCCTGCCCAATATTCTCAGAGAGTTTTGCCATCCCAGGGTATGGACAGGATGGAACACATTCCCCAAGGTTTATGGCGGTTAAGATCAACACCCCACAGGTCTGAGAGTGGTTGAGCTGCCCCCATAGATCAAGGAAGGCCAGCTGGTCAACTTGTTGCTTTGAGTGGGTTAAGCCTGTTTGCTTAAGGTTAGGGGAAATGTCTTCACATCATTGTACTAGAGAGGTTAAGAGTCTAACACAAAGTTTGGGTAAGATGTGGTAATCACCCCAACACTCGTGGAGGGTGAGTTCTGGAGCTTGGTTTATAGTCAGACACTTGATGAGGGTGGAACCAAGATAATGGCCATTGGACAAGCATGTGGAAAGGGTGGGTTCCCATAAGGCACCAAGGAGTAAAACCATCATTTTAAGAATGACTTTCGGACAGAAATCAAATGGAGAATGCCCTCCAGGTTTACTGAAAAGTAGAGGAACTGTGACTCATGCTTCTCTTCCAATTGCTCCTTATTGAAATGAAAATGTTTATCCTTTGTCCATTTGTGTATTGGAAACAGATAAATTGTTTTGTAAGCTTCAGAGGACTATATCATACAGGATGATGTTCCAAGACAAACTGTATTTTGTAAATTGATTGTGATAAAATTAAGTGCTTGCATTTTTATGATTTTAAGGTTTTTGTGTGTGTGTGTGACTATCGTAATGTCTTTTTGGAATTCAGAGGGTGGAGTGTAGCAGTTAGATATGTTTATGAATTCCAAAATTAGATATTGGATTATGGTTTTTGTTGTTGTTGTTGTTTTTCTTTGGTATTTATAAAAGGTATATATTTGGGATAGGAGATTACAGATACCAGGCCATAAAGCCTAAGTTGCTTTCCTCAGCAAACTCTATTTTCACATGTTGGAGAAGGATGGCTGCCAATGGCTGAGAGGGTTCAGGTTTACTGGGTTTCTCCTTTTCAGGTTCTTGCTTCTCTCTGGGTTCAGGGTTCCTCTCTTTCTGGGTTTCCAGCTTAAGGCTTCAGCATCAAATTCCAACATCAAAACTCCAACATCAAAAACACTCAACTCACTACTTTTCCATGTCTTTTATCTTTGCCAACACCTTAATCGTAACTCAATCATACTCAGGTACAGATTAGATTACAAACATAATTCTATATCTATTTTTGGAATTTATAACCATATCAACCTGCTACAGAAATATTGTGGAAATATACCTAATTTGTGCAGAATATTTTTTTTCTTTTTAAAAAATTCACTGAAGTACTCATACATAAACAATAAGTGTATAGGAATAGTTGTAAACTTACAAATATATATAACATCATATAGTGTTCTCATACCTTACCCAACCATGAATACCTTATATTGTTATGAAACATTTTTTTGTAATTGCATTAATTTTTTATTCTCTTTAATTTTCTTTTAAATTTTATATTCAAAAAACATGAAGGCCCCATATAACCCCCACCCCCTCACCCCACTCCAAAATCTGGTCTCTACCTGGGTGTGAATAAGCTATGATTAGGGCTTTGATTGGGCCACATCATTAGGACATTGAATACCCACCACTTGTTGGGTGGGGACTCACAGACAAAAGGTACAGCAAGGGACAGAGTTGAGGATTTTTGATTTTGGAGACTGATGCTGAAGCCATAAGCTGGAGCCCTGAGAAGTGAGCTCACAGAGGAAAGAGAAGCAAGCCCCAGGAAGAGAGGAATGCTGAGCCAAAGAAGAAGCAAGCTCTGGGAAGAGAGGAACCCTGAACCCCAAGAGAAGCAAGACCTTTGAAGAGAGGAGGCCAGGTAGCCTGAACCCTCACAGACATTGGCAGCCATCTACTCCAACAGTTGAAAATAGACATTGGTGGGGGAAGTAACCTATGCTTATGGCCTGGTATCTGTAAACTCCCACACCAAATAAATACCTTTTACAAAATCAACCAATTTCTGGTATTTCAGATTAGCACCTCTTGGCTAAAAAGGCCATAAAGCATATGTTACTTCCCTCACCAAAGTCTGTTGCCACAGATAGGAGCAAGATGAATGCAAGTCACTACTGGAAGGGCTTCAGCCTTCCTCTTCCTCCTAAGGCTCTGTGGCCCAGCTCCTTGGGCTCTCAGCTGTAGGCTAGCATAAGGCTAGTCTCTCTACCCAGGGCTCATCTCTTCCCAGGCTCAGCTGCTCTGGTCTGTTCACAAGGACAGCTGTAGACTATCAGGCTCATCTCTCCTCTGCAGGCCACAGAAACCTGTCTCTCTTTCTCTGTGTTCTTCCCTGTGTTTACTTTTGCGAGTGTCTGCCCACCAAGGGGTCAGGGACTCAATGTCCTACTGATGTGGTGGAATCAAAGACCTAGTCTTAATTTAACCAAGTAAAAGTGAGTCCTCTGAATCTAAAACAATCTAACATGACAGGAGGATCAGACCAGTTTACAAACACAATCCAAAATCTATTTTTGGAATTCATAAATAATATCAAACTACCACAGAAGCTACTGTCTTCACAAGTTGCCACTATGGTGGGAAGTATGAGATGGTAGGTGGGTAAATTAAAATGCCACATCATTCTCTCACTAAATTCACCAGCTTCATCCTTCCCTAACTGTTCCTTGGCTGTTTTATGTTTTTCATGTGTGTTTTTTTTTGGTTTTATTTTTAAAGGTTTTATTTATTTCTCTCCCTTTCCCCCTCCCATTGTCTGCTGTGTCCATTCACTGTGTTGTTCTGTGTCTGCTTGCATTCTTGTCATGTGGCACCAGGAAACTCTCACTTTTTTGTTGTCGCACCATCTTCCTGCGTCAGCTCTCTGTGTGTGCAGCATCGCTCCTCAGTGGGCTGCGTTTTTCTTGCAGGGGATGCCTCTACGTGCAGGGTGCACTGCTTGTGGGGGGGCAGCCCTACATGGGAGACACCCCTTTGTGGCATGGCACTCCTTGCATGTGGCAGCACTGTGCATGGGCCAGCTCACAACACAGTACAGGAGGCCTACTTATACTCCAATACTACAATCAACAGCTCCCAGTATAACCACAAAACTCTGCATTCATCACCACATATATTTGAGGACATTTTCACCACTCCAAAAAGAAAACCACCATACCCCTTATGCCCCCACTTTAACTGACACATTAGGACATGGAAAAGGTGTAGTATTTGAATCCTGAAATCAGTATAACTCATCTGAAATCTAAAAATTTGAGGAATGAATAGGTGTGTGATAAAGGGGGTAGGAAAAACAGATTGTGTGTCTCAATGGAGTTGAACTGTTGGGGGAAATTGAGTGCTAATGGGATGTGGAATGTAGAAGCTGAATCTGAGAGTGGGCTATGGGGCACTGATGACTGAAGAGCAACAGACCTTAGAAAAAAGGTGCTGAGGGTTTGTAACTTCAACTGAGTGGCTTACAGAGAGCTTAGTCCACAAATTACCTCACAATGTTGGGTCTTCTATGTAAATCACTGCTTGGCTTCTGGGTGCCTTGGGGAAGGAATATCTTTCTGGAAAGATGCTTCCTGTTAGTTTGAAATTGTCCAAGAATTTTAGACTTTAGATTACCTGGTTTTGATACCTGGGCAAGCACACCAAAGCATCAACTACAGAAATAGACACAGTGAATTCAGAGTAATTTGTAATAGTGGGCAAAAGACAGAAAGAAATGAGATTGGTGATGTTTACAGAAAACATGGTAGTGGTGAATATACTGTTTCCTTTCTTACTCTAATACACAAGTCATGAATATTGCAAAGAATTTCCTTTTATTTTTTAAAATTTATGTATGTTTAAAATATTATTTTCTTTATTTTTCTCTCTGTCTGAGTTATTACATAAGGTTTTGAAGTGAGTATTCCATGCAATTGATGAAGCACTTGGTTGTTTTCAATTATCAAATGCTTAATTGCATTAAATGTTTAAAGCATCCTGATTTAGGTTGTGCTTCAGCTGACCTGCCTGTGCACAGGACAGTAAGGAGGCCAGTTGCCACGTCAGATTCAGAAACATGGGCTCCTCATTCCCATGGGAAAGCCTCTCGTGGAAGCCCAGCCATCTTCTCTGCATATACTTTATCAAAAGTTTCACTCTGTGCCACTGTGAAGTGATTTTTCCAGTCCCCAGTAATTCCTGTTAAATACAAAAAAGGAGTCTACATCACATGTATAAATAGGATCTCAAGACAGCATTCTGTTGCCTGTGTGTGTCCCTGCTTGCCTTCTCTCCTGAACACTGACCTGGAAATTGTAGTCAGTATAGCAGATTGGCTAAGAAATTCCTGTCTGGAGTAAGACAGCCATCAGTTCTAGCCCCAGATGTCTGGTTGCATAATCTATTTGAGCCCCAAGTTCGTCAAATGTTAAATAGGATTTTCCCCAATACTTGCCTCATAGTAATATTGTGAAGATTGAAAAGTGATAAGGCAACAATAACACTATATGACATACGTTAAGTAATTCTTATATGCCAGGCACTGTTTTAGCATTTTACATGTGCATCTCTTCAGTATTCACATGCCTGTAAGACAATGGTTGTTTTCTTCCTCCAAAACCACACTTTGGCCTGACCATCTAGGTAGACAGTGTGTTCTCGCCACTCACTTCTGATTCCAGGCCTTTTTTTCCACTCTCACTTTTTTTTTAAGATTTATTTTTGTCTTTCTCATCCTCCTGCCCTGTTCCCCCCATTGTCTGCTCTCAGTGTCCATTCACTGAGTGTTATTCTGTGTCTATATTCTCGTTAGGCAGCTCAGGGAACTGATCCTGGGTCCTTTATGTTCAGGATAGAGGCGATTACTCTCTTGTACCAACTCAGATCCTCTACTGCACATCTTCTTGTTTTCTCTCCTGTATCTCTTCTTGTGTCATCTTGCTGTGCCTCCTCTCTGTGTCAGCCAGCACTCCTCTGTGGCACCTGTTCCCATGTGAGGTGGCATTCCCACAGAGGGCAGTTCTCCTGTGCAGGTCCCAATTCCTGCATGGGTCAGCTCAATGCATGGGACAGCTTGCCCTCACCAGGAGTTCCTGGGCATCAAACTCTGGACCTCCTATATGGTAGATGGGAGCCCAATTGGTTGAGCCACAACGATTTCCCTCATTTTCACTTCTGAATCTCATAAAAATCAGCTACACTACTCAGAGAATCTCTCCTTTCTAGGTTTCTACCACCATCAGGTCAACCCCTCAATCAGTGAAGATTTTAGGTCAAGCACACTGGATTCCTGTAACTATCATAGAAAGCTTGTTGATATAATTTCCATATAATGGTCCTTCTTACAGTCTGGATTGCTGCTCTTTGAATTTATATCTTTGAATGATCATGTCCTTCTCCTTGTAAGCCACTCAGCTCAAGGCCACTTCATTCCTAAGGTCTGTTGCTTCTCTATCTTCTCAGTGTCCTATAGCCCACTATAAAGTCCAGCTTCTACATACCACATCATTCACATTAGCATTCAATTTCCCCCAATAGTTCAACTCCATTGATACACACAATCTGTTGTTCCTACCCCCATTTCCACACACCTGCTCATTCCTTAAATTCTTAGATTTCAGATGACTTGTACAGCTCTCAGGATTCAAATAGTACCCTTTTTCATGTCTAATGTGGCAATAAAAGAAGGGGATTAAGGGGTAGGTCATTTTATTTTTGGAGTGATGAAAATGTCCTAAAAGAGATTGCAGAGATGAATGCACAGTTTTGTGATTACACCAAGAACCCTTAATTTTACACTTCAGAGGGACTGTATGAAGTATGAACATAGGTCTCTAAAATGGCTTTAAAAAGCAGTGGATTTCACTGCACATTCACTTCCTGATTCAGATCAAGAAAAACTTCTCACCTTTTCTTATCATTTGTACTTTGCTGTGATCCATTATGGTATCTGATAATTGAGAGTAATTGCTCATTTTGTTATCCTTCATGACTTGGAAGGATATGTTCTTTAGGACTGCGTTCAGTTCTTCTGGGGTTAGCTTGCAGCCCAAGAACTGGCTGATCAGCTCTACAGTGCCTCTTCTGTCCTAGATTAGGAAACAAAGAATCAGAATGTGGAAATAAAATTCAAGAGGAGAAAAACTGTAAAAAGAAGCAGAGGCACAGGGGAAGGAAAACCAGGAGGAGATGAAATGAGAAAGGGGAAGAGTATAACTAGGTTTTGCATATCTAGAAAATGATCAATATGGGATAAGGCTAAGTTGGAATAAAAAGAACACCAAAGACAATTGGAGGTGATGGAGAGGTGGAAAGGAGATAACAAATGTTAAAAGACATCCAAATCAATATTTATAATTCTGCACCAAGCCACAAGCATGTGTGTCCCTCTCATCCTCTCACTCTATAAAACTCCAATTTTGCTTCCACTACGGTAGTGCCTGATTTTCCTGTCTCCTGAATTGTACCAACTGAGCAAAGCTTTTAAGCTCCACTTGAGTCACCCTTTTTGATAAAAACCAACTCTTTCTATCAATATACTTTAATATTTACATATTTGTGCATGCTTGAATCACATTTACATTCTCTTAATCTGGGATTATCTAAACATTTCTTGTACCAATCTTGACCTTGCTAAGTCCCATCTTTCCTTCCAACCTGACACTGTTCTTTGTTTCAAGACTGCATCAGGTATTTGGCCACAGAAAATTTGATGACATATTTCAGCACATGTACATCCCATCAAGTAATTCCTCACTGCATGTCTTAGATGTTTTAAGAATAAATGAATAAGAAAAGCAAAGAAAGAACATGTCTTACATATGTAGGACAAGGGAGAAAAGGTGGACAATAACTCAACTTGATCTCCTCCCTGGGATAATCTCTAAATGAAAGGATAGAATAGAAACATTAATAATAGAGGTAAGTTAGACATTATGGAATGGAAACAGGAATGAAATTTTTGGAAGAATTGTCACCTGATGCAAGTCCTCATATGCCACTACCAGGAAATTATCTTTTCCCCTCATTGACAGCCAGCCACGAATATGGTCAAACCATGATCCATATGACACTGCAAGAGAAGTGGAAAGCAAAGTTCGTATTAGAATCACCCTTGTGTGTCAACTGCTTGTAATATTCTGGCCAATGATAGAAATGCAATACATATTTGAGGAGTAAATGAGTGAAGTAGTGGACATTCTTTTCCAGTTCCCAATTTTCATAAGAAATAGTGTTCTGCCTTTACACCATTGATGACAAAACACTAGTGTCTGTATACAATAAAATATTCTAAGACCAAGTTCACATATGAGAAAAATGAATTTTGGAATTTGAAAGGAATACAGATAGCAAATTAAAGAGTTAGTGTGTTATGGACTCAGTGTATTATAGTCAATGTTTTTGTTCTTTCCATTATGAATATCATTTATTTCCCCAATACAAAAGAAAATCTGATTAAGTGTATCAGACACTGATCTTCCTGTTCTTCACCCACCCTATACCTTTGAAAGTACATTTTATGAAAATTTTTCCTTATACATTTACTTTATTCAAAGGACTGTAGTTTAAGAAGTCATGCCCTAAGGTATCCCATTACCTGAATTTTACTGATGCGTTCAGATGGGGTTTGTGATCCATGCAGACCACTGCCTCTTCCTTGGACATCAAGAGAAAAATTTGTTCCCCTTTATGTCTAAACAATAAAATATAGGTCCACAATTCCAGGAATGGTGAGTTCTTTTTCAGGTCATATTTACATAAAATAATAGAAACCCATCCTCGAACAAAAACAAACAATATTCTCATGCAGAAATGCAGGATATTCTGGTTGACTCCAGAGTTCCTTCTATTCCTTAATGAGGTCTGCGTGAATTCCTATATTGGATTCACTGATAAAGCATGGCATTTACATAATTCCCTCTGTGCTTGAGTAAGTTGTGATGCTTAGTGTTGTTTGCAAGTAACATGTTGCTCTAAGTAGGGCCTCTTTTGTTGAGATGATGGCTATCGCCTTCTCCATGACCTACGTGAGGTCAACAAGCACATCAAGCCAATGGGATCGCCGCTGCCAGGGTGCCCGCACCCCACCGCTGTCCCTCAGCACATGCACGCGGCCATCATCGACATCAAGGACTGCTTCTTCTCCTTTCCTCTCCATCCACGAGACTGCCCACGGTTCGCCTTCACGGTGCCTCAAACAAACCATCGAGGTGCAGCCCAGCGTTACCAATGGAGAGTCCTCCCTCAAGGAATGCGCAACAGCCCGGCCATCTGCCAACTCTTTGTCGATCGCGCAGTCGATCCACTCCGCAAGAAGGCCCACAGGCGCGCCCACATCATCCACTACATGGACGATCTGCTCATTGCCGCTAAGGATCCTCGTGAGCTGGAAACTCTCGTCTTGGAGCTTCTCCACAATCTCTCACAGATCGGACTTACTGTTCAGCCTGACAAGATTCGCCTTCAATCCCCCTTTCAATTTTTGGGGTTTCATTTTCACCACCATGTTAAGCCAGTAGCACCAAAGCTACAGGTGTCGCCCAAGATGTCTCTAAGGGAGCTACAGCAGCTCTGCGGCCAAATCAATTGGCTTCGGTCAGCGCTCCCCATCACCACGGCTCAACTTCAGCCTCTTTTCGAGCTCCTCCAGACTAAGGATCTTCCAGCCGACGCAGTCACCCGCCCCATCGTCATCACTCCAGCAGCCCGAGCGGCTGTGCAGGATGTCAACGAGGCCCTTCAGGCCTGCCGCCTCGAGCGCTACGCCCCAGGACTGCCAATCCTCGCATTGGTTCTTCCCACGCCAGTAACGCCCACTGGACTCCTCTGGCAAGACGGGCCACTGCTCTGGCTACACACTTCCAAGAGTAAGCTCCCAAAAATCTGCCCCTTCACAAGGGCATGGATCGCCCTCGCCTCCGACCTTGTAGGGCTATGTGTGCATACCTACGGAGTTCCTCCTTCCACAATCGTCTGGCCCTTTGACGCCAAGGCTACTACCAACCTGCTCATCCACGACGTGGACATGCAAGTGCTTGCTGAAACTTTCAGAGGCTCTTTCGACAATTACTATCCTCATCACCGACTTCTCCAAGGCCTCTCGCAACTCGCATTCTCTACTCCGTTCCATCCATTGCCAGCCAGGAAACCTCTTCCACACGCAGTAACGGCCTTTACAGATGCCTCAAAGACCTCCTATGCTGCGGTCATCTATTCACCTGGTTCCCCAACGCCACGAACCCTTGTGTTCTCGAACGCGTTCTCCGTCCAAGTCAGAGAACTGCTCGCAGTCGCTGTTGCTCTGCACACCTGCCCCAACCAGCCGCAGATGGCACCAGGGCTCTCATGATGAAATCAATTCTGGACATAGTGTAGATCATAAACTCCAAGCAAGACCTTTGAATCAGCATTCCAAAAATCAATATGAAAGCTATTTCTTTCCTTGCAATAAATACACCACAATTTTTGAGTACTGACAAGTTTTAGGCACTCTTTCAATTAATACATCCCGAAATCCTTTTGTGTGTGTGTGTGTAATATGCTGCTCACTGGGACTAATGAAGATATTGGATCATTTCCTTTTTTTAATCTTTTATTTTTTTTATTTTTTAATGAAAGTTAATAGATCACAAGGAATATCACATTAAAATCATAAGAAAACAAAAAACATAAAAGTTCCCATAAAACCCACTCCCTGCCCACCAAGTCCTTTTTAACCAAGGAGCAAATTGGTGTTTAAAGAATTTCTGTCATTTGTCTTTGAGAAACACCTAGTAATAGGTTGAATAATCAACATTTGAACACAGAGAGTAACTCCTAGAAAAGAATACTGTTATTTGTAGAAACTTGCAAGATCATGGCCAACTGGGGCATATTGTGCTGCTAAAGGAAAAATGCTTGTAGTGGAGAATATGTTTACTCCATGGGTCTGCAAGGGAGACTCCTAAAATATGAGCCAGTTGAATAATCTGACAAATATTTTTGGCATTACAATGCTTTAAATATATCTTTTATGGAAATCCATTTGCATAAACCCAGGGTACCCTTCAGAAATAATTTTTTAAAAAGATTTACTTATTTATTTATTTATTTCCCCTTCCCTCCCCCCCCAGTTGTCTGTTCTCTGTGTCTATTTGCTGCGTCTTGTTCTTTTTCCGCTTTTGTTGTTGTCAGTGGCACAGGAATCTGTGTTTCTTTTTTGTTGTGTCATCCTGTTGTGTCAGCTCTCCATGTGTGTGGCACCATTCCTGGGCAGGCTGCACTTTCTTTTGCCCTGGGCAGCTCTCCTTACAGGACACAATCCTTGTGCATGGGGCTCCCCTATGCGGGGCATTCCTTGTGGCAGGGCATTCCTTGTGTGCATCAGCACTGCACATGGGCCAGCTGCATACGGGTCAAGGATGCCCGGGGTTTGAACTGTGGACCTCCCATGTGGTAGATGTACCCCCTAACCACTGGGCCAAGTCCATTTCCCAGAAATAATTATTTTTAATAATTATTTTAATACAGGTTGAAGTCCATGCTCTTTAATACAATATCTATGGCCCATGATCTTGATCTCAAAGGTATTATTAGCTTCATATCTTGCCAAATCTCCACTCCCTTTCCAATAACCCATCTCCAGATGTGTGAAATCTCTCCTTGTGCAATTTCCAGTCCTGTCCCCCAATATTAGTAAATGGTAGCATACTCTTTGCACTCTTCCCAATGTCTTAATTGTTTAAACTTAATAATGGATTCTAGAGTCCACTCTGTGGTAGGATAGCTGGAGCCCTTTTTACATCAATTAGGATTCTGTTATATTGTTGGTGGATGTTTTGGTCCTAGATTTTTGGGTTTTTTTGGTTGTAGTTATTTTAAATAAATCTGATTTGAACAGCCCTGTACATGCCCACTTTTTGCACTTTTGCTAATGTATTCTTTCATGTAAAGAAGTAAGAATCCTGCATCAAATGGAAAAGGCACATCTAATTTTGTTAGATTTTGAAAAATAAGCCTTCATAGGCTCGAACCATTTCCTATTCCCATGAGGAACAAATGGCCATGCCTGTCTACCAACAGTCTCATGACATAGTCATTTAAAAGGTTTTGAACATTTTCTGTCATAGACAGAAGGATATCCACCTTAAAATCCCAGGAAACTATGACTTTGCTATCTTTTGATTAACTTAAGGAACTTGAGAAGCTCTTCATTATACCTGGGGCTAGTGGAATCAAATGGGTCCTTGTGAAGATGGTCAACTACTACACCAGGGAGCCATGAGTGCCGACAACCACAAGCAGGAGAATTAAATCCAGAATCCATTGAAACCTAAGCCCCCCTCTCAATATAGAGGTGGAGTGGACATATCCATCCCAGGGACCACAGGATGGAGGAAAAGAGTATGGACTAGAATGGACTTACTGATATTCTACTATGGAACTACTGTGATTATTGATCGAAGAAATTGTAGGACTGATGTAGAGAAAGTGGCCATGGTAGCTGCTGAAGGTAGGAAGAGGGAAGAAGAACGATGATGTGGGGACATTTTCAGGACTTGGAGTTGTCCTGGGTGGTACTGAAGGGACAGATGCTGGACATTGTATGTCCTACCATGGCCCCCTGTGTGAACTGGGGGAGAGTGCAAACTACATAGTAGCCACTATCCATGTGGTACAGCAGGGCTCCAAAATGTATTCACCAAATGCAATGAATGTACCATGGAGATGAATGAGGTTGCTGATGTGGGAGGAGTGGGGTGAGGGGGAGTGGGGGTGCCTGGGGACCTTTTATATTTTTTTTATGTAACAGGTAAAGAAAAATAAAGAGAGAAAGTATTATAAAAAGGGGGGGTTCCTTGTAGTAGGGAGGTAGGTGTGAGTGTCAGAGAAGAAGATATGATGGTGAAAACAGAGATTGGAATGATGTGGCCATGAGCCAAGAAACACTGGATGCCTCCAGAAGCTGAGATCCCCCCAGGGCCCAATGGATGGAATGTGGGAGAGTATGGGCTATGATGTGTACCATTGACCATGAGGTGCAGCGATGCCCAGAGTTGTATTCACCAAATGCAATGGATGTGTCATGATGATAGGAGAGACTGTTGCTGTGGGGGGCATGGGGGGTGGGGGCGGTGGGGTTGAATGGGACCTCATATTTTAGAATGTAATATTTTTTAAAAATGAATAAAAAAAAAAGAGGAAAAAAAAAAAAAGAAACAGATTGTTCCCTAGAGCCTCCAGAGAGAAAAGCAGTTCTACTGATAGACACCTTGATTTTTGCCCATAAGTCTCACTTCAGACTTCTGATCTCTAGAAGTATAAGGTATAAAAAAATTATTTTGTTATAAACCTCTAAGTCTGTGTTTACTTTTTGAGCAGCAATATGAACCAAAACAATTTGTGAGAAATGGCAATAACACTTAAATTCATACTTGTCTTCTTTTGAGTGAGGTATAGTATCTTTGCTTATGTTTATCACTTACTGTTTCAATGTTGATAGCTTAATTTTGCTTGAAAATAGGACAGGGGAATAAGGCAGGGGGTAAATAGGATGATTAGAAAAAACTAGATGATAATTAATTGAAAATCATTGAACCTGGGACATGGGTACTTTAGGAGAGGGATCATTATCCCATTGTCTTTACAACTGACTATTGTATTAGTCAAGGTTCACTAGGAAAACAGAATCAACAAGAGATATCTGTCAATAGTGCATAACTTTAGAAGACTCTTTCTTGCATTTGTGAGGATGCACAAATCCAGGTTGCACAGGCAGGCTGCAACCAGCGGCTCCAATCAAAGTCCACTGAAGTTTCATATGAGTCCTGGGAGAGGTTGGCTGTCCAAAGACAAGCTGGGAAATTCAATGCTGGAACCACTTCCCCTTTTAAGGCATTCCACTGACGGGAGTAAGTGAAATTCATTGCTGATGGCATTCTCCCTGACTGATGTAACTGTAAACTGCTATGATTTACCACTGCAGTAAACTCAGTGGTGACTAAAGTCCATAAATGTCCTTGTATTACAGTAAGCCTAGTGCTTGCTTGACCAAACAAATTCACCCAATTACTTGGCTAAGTTCACGCAATAGTCTAACCATCACAATTATCTTTTACACTGTCCATTAAAAAGCTGTACATTATCATCTGAAATGCTTGAAAAGTTGAGAGTCTGGCCAGAGAAAATCATCAACTGATTTTACTGCAGGAACTGAGGCAACAGAAATAATGACAGTCACACAAAGCATGGTGCTTTTTTTTTTTTTTTTTTATTGACTTTGTAATAATATTACATTAAAAATATATATGTGAGGTCCCATTCAACCCCACCCCCCCACCCCCCCTCTCCCCCCCCCCCAACAACACTCGTTCCCTTCATCCTGACACATCCATTGGATTTGGTAAGTACATCTTTGGGCACCTCTGCACCTCATATACATTGGTTCACATCATGGCCCATACTCTCCTCTATTCCATCATGTAGGCCCTGTGAGGATTTACAATGTCCGGTGATTACCTCTGAAGCACCATCCAGGGCAGCTCCATGTCCCGAAGACGCCTCCACCTCTCATCTCTTCCTGCCTTTCCCCATACCCTTTGTCCATTATGTCCACTTTTCCCAATCCAATGCCACCTCTTCTATGTGGACACTGGATTGGTTGTGTCCATTGCACCTTTATGTCAAGAGGAGGGTCAGATTCCACCTGGATGCTGGATGCAATCCTCCCATTTTCAGTTGTAATCACTCTAGGCTCCATGGTGTGGTGGTTGTCCTTCTTCACCTCCATCTTAGCTGAGTGTGGTAAGTCCAATAAATCAGATTGTAGGTGCTGGAGTCTGTTGAGGCTCAGGATCTGGCTATAACATTGTCAGTCCAGAGATTCAAATCCCCTAAATATAACTTAAACCCCAACATTAACTGCACCTCCAGCACATTAGCATGAAAGTCTTATGAAGGGAGATCCCCTCTGAGTCCAGATTCATCACACATAAACACCATTTCCAAAGAGGGGCCATCTGCCCTGGTAGTTAACCCCATCGGCCATGACCATAACTCCCATGGGTCTCTTTAGCCCTCAAAGGAACCAATATCTGGGGGTTGTATCTGCTTTATCTGTCTCTCTGACTCTGCTCAGTTGTGCATGAGGGCAAACCTTCTGCCAGCCTCCAGACTCTTTTTTAGAAACTCGTAGCCATATAAACTCATTTCTCCTTTCCATTTCCCCCTTACTTTAGGTCAAACAGCATTTTAAAGTCATGGTATTTTATGTAGACATGGATATTCTGCTGATCCGCATTGAACCTTCCGTATAAGGTCATTTTCCAGTTGCATCATCAGTTGGTAGTTGATAGTGGTCCCTCGGTGCCAGGGAGGCTCATCCCCGGGTATCATGTCCCACGCTGGGGGGAAGGCATTGCATTTACATGCTGAGTTTGGCTTCGAGACTGGCCACATTTGAGTAACATGAAGGCTGACAGAAGGAAATTCCCAGGCACAAAGTTGCTCTAGGCCTTGTTATTATTTTGGGTTTATCAGCTCACAAGCATAGTCATTAGTATCAGGGGCTCACTGTTGAACCCTCACTCCCTCCCGGTCCCCACCACTGTACCTGGGAGACTGTCGCTGCTCCCCTAGGGACCACGACAGAGCACCACTGGCCAGGAACCCAGTACCCCCCCTACTGTGGTTTTTAATTGTTGCCACTATGAGTATATCCAAACATTACCATGCACCCTGGACATATGTTCTGTACAGCTCCCTGTCATTCATATATCACCTGTCATTGGTATCCCATACCAGTATCCCTCCATTGCCATTGTTGAAACACTCTGTGATCCAGAACTCCCCGAAATTTGAAGCCCAATATAATGTCATGGTCCCTTACTAGGGAATGGCATATAGCGATGAGTTTAAAGGATAGATAAAGAACTTGGATAAAGTTAGATAAAGAACTTAGATAAAGAATGTTGACTTGAAAAAATTCCACATCCTATTTTTTTCTTTATTTCCCCCCCCCCCTAATTATTCAGCTTTTCTTCACAGGAGTCCTAGACCACAGCAATGTATATATATAATATACAGCACTCCCACACATCCACCAGAAAACCTTTTCCCTTCCACAGTGATACTCTTACGCCCTATTCATATCATATTTACTTAAAGTGATGTACAGAGTCTGAGACATTAGCTTTCTAACAAGGTGACATCTGTGTTTACATTGTGGTGCATACTTTAGGATACACAGTTCTTTACATTTTTAGTTATCCTATGTTTTACCTTATGGTTTACATTATCAGTCTGTCATCTCCTATATGTTATGGTGTAATATTACATGTTTTATATCCATCCTTGTGTACTCTCAAGAAACTCCTCTCTTACCCCCCATTTACTTTGGTTCCACACATTTAACATCCATTTTCCCTTCCACCTTGGTGCCCTCAGTGATAGCCAACCTCCGTTTCCTGAGGAGCCACTTTCAGAGATAGATGGAATAGTGTTCAGGGCCTAACTTGCTCAACTGCCCCAATGCCCTGGGAGCCACCCTTTCTCTCGAGGGATACAGTTCCCTCTATTGGATGGCATTAGTCCTCCCCAGGATGTGGGTCCACCCCCACTCTCACTACTTGGGTTTCTACCCCATGGTGTCACCCACTCTGGCAGAATGAGCATTTAGACATTCCCCAGGAGCCCGTCCTGCATCAGACCCTCCCCTCCGAGCATTCTAAACAGGTAACCCTCTTTATTATATTTTGATATGATTTTCTCGGCATTTTACTCTCCACCAACACCTGACCCTCTCCTGGTTCGTATGCTACCCCTCCCTCCCCCCACTTTTGGGCAACGTTACCCACCCGTCCCTCCCCAGCCACCCTCAAACCCGCAAAGCCCCAAGCAAAGGCAACCCCTTGCCCCCCTTTTATCTCTTCTTTGTGTTCATACTTACCACCATCTCGTCTTAAATTCCACCCCTGCAGACATCGGCTCATATCCTTCCTCCACCCTCCGATTTCCTGCAAGCCTATCGTTCAGTCTCTTGCTATCTAGGGCAGCTTGTTTATTTCATATCATTGAGGTCATGTAGTATTTGTCCTTCAATGTCTGGGTTGCTTCACTCAACATAAGGTTCTCAAGATTCATCCATGTTATCACATGTGTTTGTAGTGTGTTTGTTCTTACAGCTGAGTAGTATTCCATTGTGTGTATATACCACATTTTATTGATCCACTCGTCTGTTGATGGGCATTTGGGTTGATTCCAACTTTTGGCAATAGTGAACAATGCTGCTATGAACATTGGTGTACATATATTGGTTTGTGTTCTTGTTTTCAGTTCTGCTGGGTATATTCCCAGCAGTGGTATTGCTGGGTCATATGGCAAATCTATGGCTAGTTTTTTGAGAAACCGCCATACTGTTCTCCAGAATGGTTGGATCCTTCTGCATTCCCACCAGCAGTGGATGAGTGTTCCCCTTCCTTCACATCCTCTCCAGCACTTGTATTCTTCTGTTTTTTTCATAGCTGCCAATCTTATGGGTGTAAGATGGTATCTCATTGTGGTTTTGATTTGCATTTCCCTGATAGCTAGAGATTTGGAACATTTTTTCATGTGCTTTCTTGCCATTTGTATTTCTTCTTCGGAGAAGTGTCTGTTTAAGTCTTTTTCCCATTTTTTAAATGGATTGTTTATCTTTTTATTTTCAAGATGTAGGAGTTCTTTATATATGCAAGTTATAAGTTTCTTATCAGATATATGATTGCCAAATATTTTCTCCCACTGTGTGGGCTCCCTTTTTACTTTCTTGACAAACTCCTTTGAGGTGCAGAAGGCTTTAATTTTGAGGAAGTCCCATTTATCTATTAGTTCTTTTGCTGCTCGTGCTTTTGGTGAGATATTCATAAATCCATTACCTATTACAAGGTCCTGTAGATGTTTCCCTACACTGCTTTCTAAGGTTTTTATGGTCTTGGCTCTTATATTTAGGTCTTTGATCCATCTTGAGTTGATCTTTGTATAAGGTGTGAGATGGTAATCCTCTTTCATTCTTCTACATATGGCTATCCAGTTCTCCAGACACCATTTGTTGAATAGGCCACTCTCTCCCAGTTGAGAGGGTTTGGTGGCTTTATCGAATATTATGTGGTTGTATATGTGAGGTTCTATATCAGAGCTTTCAATTCGATTCCATTGGTCTATATGTCTCTCCTTATGCCAATACCATGCTGTTTTCACCACCGTAGCTTTATAGTATGTTTTGAAGTCAGGTAGTGTGATTCCTCCAATTTCGTTTTTCTTTTTCAGTATGTCTTTGGCTATTCGGGGTCTCTTTCCTTTCCAAATAAATTTCATAGTTAGTGTTTCTAGTTCCTTAAAGAAGGCTGCATTGATTTTTATTGGGATTGCATTGAATGTGTAGATCAATTTTGGTAGGATAGACATCTTAATAATGTTCAGTCTTCCTATCCATGAACAAGGAATAGTCTTCCATTTATTTAGGTAGCATGGTGCTTTTGTTTCATGTTTATATCATCATAGTTCAGATTAAAAAATTAAGCCTTTTATTTTGAGATAGATAGATTCACATGCAGTTATAAGAAAGACTAGAGAGAGAAGCAGATGTGGCTCAAGTGATAGGGCTTCTACCTATGATATGGGAGGACCTGCACTTGATCCTGGGGGCCTCCTGGAGAAAAAGAGGAAGAGAAAGTGTGCCTGTGCAGTAAGCCATTGCCTGCATGCATGGTGAGCCAGTGCCTGTACAAATGATTCACAGAGCAAGAAGATGATGCAACAAAAGAGTGATAAAAGGGAGAGGCAAGGTGGAGCACAGTAGAAACCAGGAACTGAGGTGGTGCAGCTGACAGGGAACCTCTCTCCACATCAGAGGTCTCCAGGATCAATCCTGGTGAATCCTAGAAGAGAAAAAGTAAAAAAGAGAAGACCAAAAGAAAGAGATACAGAAGATCACAGAGGAAATGGACACAGATAGGAAAAAAAAAAAAAAAAAAGCAGGGGAGGGGGAAATGAAGAGGAAGGGGGAAAATAAACAAAATGGAACTTAAAAAAAAGGAACTAGAGAAGCTCTGAGTACCTCTTTACACAACAATCCCCAGTGGTAATATCTTGCAAAATTATAGTATATTATCAAAGCCAGGAAATTGGCATTGATACAATCTACTGATCTTATTCAGAGACTCCCAGATTTACTCCTCTGTGTGTATTTAGATTCAGGTAATTTTATCACATGTCCAGATCCACGTACCACCACTATAGTTTAACTAGAGAACAGTCCCATCACCACAGTGATCCTTCAGGGTGCCCTTAAATGTCCAAAGCCATCTTCCTCCCTCCAGTCCTTAGCCACTGGCATCCATTCCTCTCTCCTGCTAAATAGCTATTATCTGGGGTCTTCTACGAATGGCATACATGACCTTTCAAAAGACTCAGTCCTATTCCCAAGCTTTGTTTTCTCCAGCTCCCCCTGCTGATATGGGTTGATGTGTTCAAAGTTTCCTTAAGCACAGGCAACAGAGAGTCCTCATTGGAACAATCTGGATAAAGTCTTTTTCTCATTTGTTTTGGCTGAAAGAGAGATATGTGTGCAGCTAAAGTTGAAAGAAGCAAAAGGTAGAGATATTTGGGACCTTCCTGATTCTTACACCAATGTCCTTTTGAGCAGGTACACATTCCATAGCAGGAATTAGAACAAAATGATGGAGAAGCGATTTACAGGATTTTTGGTAACAATTCAAGTAAACTTCATGTCAAGACAAGAGAAATGTTGTCTTTCCAGGGCTTAGCATAAGCAGCTTCAGTCAAGTATAAATAAAGAGAAACCTGCAACAAGGCAGGAATGGAGATTAGATAGCTCAGTAATTGTATTAGAAAGTACATTGATTAGAAAGGAAAAGATTTTGCTTGAGTAGGACAAACCATGAAAAAGCAATCACCTGGAATTTGAAAAGCTGCAGGGAAGCGTCATGGAGAATAAACTAGAGGGGTTCAAAGAGAGGAAGAGGAAGGACAGTCTTCTGCATGAAGCAGGTGAGAGCTTACTTAGTGCCACACATCCCACAAAAGTATGTTCTTAAACATAATCCATTCCTGTGGGTGAGAACCCATCTTAAATAGGACCTTTTGATGAGATTACTTCAGGTAAGGTGTGGCCAGTGGATCAGGAGGGGCCTTAATCCTATTCCTGGAGTCCTTTATAAGCAGAATGTAATTTAGACACATAGAGAGAAAGCCACCCAAAAAAGCTGGAAGTTGGTGGCACCTGGAGAAGCCAGGAGATGCTGCCATGTAACAGAAAAGCCAAGGACAATCATTGCCGGTCACCAGGCCCAGAACACCTCAGTCTTCCATGAGAAAGCATCGCCTCAATGATGATGCCTTGGTTTTGGACTTCTAGCCTCAAAACTCTAAGCCAAAAATTTCCCACTATTTAAGCCAAATACCACATGGTATTTGTTTTAGCAGCAAGAAAACAAAAACAGATCGTGTGAATGAAGTCAGAAGTCAATCATGGGATGGAACTCTAACATAATACACAACACATGCCCATTATGTTTCATATTCTCTTCCAGGTAATCGGCACACAGTCATGAAAACCACAGTCTCTAGGTGGGTTCAAAGAGAAGCCATTCTATTAGAGGCAGACAGAGAAGGACCAACCAATATGCTAGATGATGAAATGTGTCAAAGAAAAGAAAAGGAATTGAAGGATTAGAGGGAGGATTGCATTTGAAAGAATGCTTTGGGGCGCTTCCTCATAAGAGGACATTTCTCCTGAGTCATATAAAGGTAATTAATAAAAAAAGACTGCATTTATTATCACCTGATAAAGGAAAGGAGAAAGTGAAAGATGAATGAATAAATATTGAATTCTAACAATCATGGGCAGAGAAGGCATAAAGAGGAAAACCAAGGAACAGCTGATATTCAGAATGCAGAGATCTACAAAGAGTGTGGAGTGGGAGAACATGAATATCCATGTGCCTGAGAAGAATAACTAGAAACCCTGTGAGGGGGCAGAGTGTGTAGACAAAGGGAGGTGGTACTAAAGGCTTATCAACATCAAGGTTGGAGGGAAATGTGGCTATTTACCTTGACAGTGTTACTTGCATTTAAACTACAGGAATTCCATGCCATGAAGAAACTTATTTTGAGAGACTCACCATATCCCTGAAGGAACCATTGAAAGAATTGTTCAAATGACTCTGTGGACTTTGCAATCTTCATTCCTTTCCAAAAAAAATAACCAGAAGTAATAATATCTCTGGGATTTCTGATTATGTAAATAGCCTAAGTGCAAAAGAAAAAAAGTAAGAAATAAATGGATCTGATTCCCTCGTTCCATGATCTTAGAAAATGACAAAACAGCTATTCCCCATTAAAATATGTGGCTACATGTCAGTCTTCTCCCATTCATTCATTCAGCAAAGTAAGTTGAGGACCTTCTGTGTGCCAGAAATTACATATATACTCTAGATGGAACAATGAACAAGACATGGATTGTTTCTGCCCTCAAGGACATTTCAATACAAGCCAAGGAAAAGTCCCCCAGTACTTTGAAAGAAAATTGATGTTATGCTATATTGGTGCCACTGTGTAAGCTGACCTGGGATGTGAATCAGGAGACCTGAGTTTTGCTGGGACTCTGTCCCTGACTCCCTCCCTAATCAGTGCTATTCCAGACATTTCATACTCCAGGTCCAGTTTCTTTACCTATAAGTGTTTACTAAATCAGCATTTCCCAGTTATGAATCAGACAAATGTTAATGGCTAGCAGTGTATAAATCATCTATTACGAAATTCAAAATGGTGGCATGATCAACTTCATTATGTTGCTATAGATTGGGAAACCTCAGAGAAAAAATGGTATCAATAAACCTGAAACCTGTCTAGGATGTGTTGGATCCAGTTCTTATCACGTGCCTGCCCCATGGCTGTACCTGGACATGCCCGGAGTCCTGAGTCTTTAGTTATGTGACTTGTCCAAGTGAGAGCCCTTCTCTGAGCCTGTTTCCTCTTTTGAAATATGGTGGTAACAATGTGGTAATAGGAATAGTCAGGAAAATATAATTAGTTATGATAACTAATAATGCTAACTGAGAATGTACCCTATGTCAGCAACCAACCATTGCAGCACTTTATCTGCAGTATAATAGTATCTTTATGAGAGAAAAAGGAAAACAGCATAATATATTATGTTAAAAATTTGCTTGATATCAGCAGATTAGCAAATGGAAGAGGTGTGATTTTACCATGGGAGGGTTTGCCTTACATGACAGCATTTCTTTTATTACCTTATTATAGTGAAGTATAAAAAATGTGCAAAAGATAATTTAAGGTTTTGTAAAATGATGAAGAGACCAACCTGTGGGGGAGAACATTTGTGATATCCACTTACCTGCGTGTCCCATGCTTTCCTTCATCCCTTTGGCACCCCCATGTGTGACCATGCTCAGAAATGTTTTATTTTTAAAATGTTTCCAAATGTGTGAGTTGTTTTATAATATAAATATATCAATAAATTATATCTGTTATATGTAAATACATATTTATATAGTATATATACTGTATTGACATACACAGTGTTTTTCTGTTTGTAGTATATGACTAGTATATGAATTATATGTACTATAAAAATTTTAGTACTCACATTATTCTACATCCAAAATATATGCATGTGTCAATATTTACATAATTATATAATTATATATAATATATAGCTATATAATATATAGTATAGTATGTTTAATTTGAACTAAAGTACACATTACATGTGTATGTATATAT
This sequence comes from Dasypus novemcinctus, assembly GCF_030445035.2. Classification (NCBI taxonomy): domain Eukaryota; kingdom Metazoa; phylum Chordata; class Mammalia; order Cingulata; family Dasypodidae; genus Dasypus; species Dasypus novemcinctus. The sequence goes on along the minus strand of NC_080690.1, from coordinate 82,457,220 downwards.
GCATACCAAGTAAAACCAATATTGCAGTATATATATTACTACATATATGTATATTTTATGTACATAAAATATGTGAAATGCCATTTATTTGTAATATATATATTTATACATATGTAATAAAATATACATGCTCATATAAAATTTTTATATAGCACATATAATTTTACATGTGGTTCATATATATATATATACACACACACATAACTATTTTATGTAATAGTACAGATAATACATAAGATGTAGGTTCCATAGTACCTTTTTGTAGAGTACATATAACCATATATATATACAATACATATATTCATACCCATATTACAAAGCATTTATTAGCTATTTTCATGAACATTCATGTATATTGTTAAAATCACTGCAGTCTTTCTAAATTTGAGTAACTGTGACTATGAAATGTGACTAGTACCCACTTGCAGAGGGCATTACAACCAGACAGCCAGCAGCCCTGAGTGGTTGTTGCTGAAGAGTTGAAAGAGGGAAGGAGGGGGGTCTCTCAGACTCTCTTCTCTGCTGATATTTTCTTTCCCTTTCCCTCTCTCCCTCTCCCCTCTTTCTCTCCCTCTCACGTGTTCAGGAGAGTTCCACATTGATATGCAGAGGACCTGGGCTACAACTAGGTTTTGACCATGAGCAGTTGAGAAAAGTGACCTAGCAGAGTGGCTGATGTAAAGCAGAGTAGGGGAGGCTCAAAGTTCAGTGGGATTTTTGTCATAACTGAGAGGAGGAGACATTTCACATATTTTTGTGAAAGCATAAAGGAGTCATTTGCATTTAAGATCCTAGCATTAAAAGTTCCTCAAGTAATATTCTTTCCTAAATATTCCTTCTTCTTCAACTTTATTATCTTGTGATAATACCCAGACCCTGAAATCTATGCAAATAATCAGTTTACCTCCCAGTAATCTCCTACCTCAATCCTCTCTATCCTTCCCCTTCAAGAAATAGCAAAGAAAAAGGATTTCTTCTTCTGACATGATGGAGGAGCAGGTACTAAAATAATCCTTCCATAGAAAAACCTGAAACTAATTACAATATTTCAGACAACAGTTTTCAGGCAGTTGCCAAGAGACTGGGCAAGATTTGAATTCACAGGAACAGGGAATTAATGGATTGAGGGCCATGGTCTCCTTGTTCTCTGTTGGGGACAATTCTCAAAAGCAGTGGAGGGAGCTACAATGTGAGCTCAGTCATGCTGAGGCAAAGGGGCAGAAGTCATGACTTGGGGATGCTGGGGTGACTGAAATGGAGAGAACGAGACCCGAGAAAGGAGGCCAGTCTAAAGAGATGGAGCCTGGAATGTCTGCCAGCACACCCCGTAAATTGAGGCACACATCTGGACTCTGGACACTGCACAAGGTCACTGGAGACTTACCAAGATGGCAGCTGCCCTTAACTCATCAACATCCCTGCATCCAGGGAGGCACCCAGGCAGCCAGAGAAACATGCTAACGTTTTGTACAGTGTGAAAAAGGTGAGAATTCCTCCTGGCTCCTCATTGGAAAATAAATAGGCCCAAAGACAGTAGAAAGCTGACTTTAATGAGCTGGAAGGAAAACACCTACATGAATGCACACACAATCATTAGCCCTGAATCCTTTATCCATGAAAGCTGAGAATTTATTACCAGCAGCCCTACCCTACCCGAAAACATGCTTGGCAAGTGGGGCATATGGGAACTGCCTATATATTTTTTAAGCTAACATTTTGTGTTATCTATGTATCTTTTAAAAGCAAATAAAACTTATATTTTAAAAAATGCCAAACCAAGTCTCTCAGGATGAATGAAAATGGTAATGCATCTATAAGAAAGAATAAAGAGCCTCAGAAACAGTAGCTAAGTGAATAAATAAAAAAGATAAAATTTTCCTCCTGTAATTCACTTTAAAGGCAGACAACTGTTTGCAGCAAATTAATAGCACAGTAAAGCAATCTTCACCATCTGTCATCTTAGGTGTCCATGGTGATATGGGCTCTGTGCAGGGTCCTGAGTGTTTTTTCATGAATAACCTGGGCTGTGTGTGTTAAACAGTAAGAACTGCAGCCCCACCTTCCATAAGCATGCCAACCAATCCAGTCCTGGAAAGCCAATTAAGTGATACAGGCTCTAAACACTTCAGATATTCAGGAAGAATGCAAAGTCAATATGTTAATTCAAGCTTCCTCGGAATGTGGAGAATATGTATTAATTCAAGTTTACCTACTACTCAAACAAAGCACCATTTGACTCCCAACTCCTATATCCTCTGTATAAAAGGAAATAAAAAATCCTATTAGGGGCTCGGGTTTTTGAAGAGAAAAGTTCCCGAACCTGGCCAGTGGTTAATAAATTTTCCTTCTTAAAATTATTACTTAGTCCTGCCTTTCCATATGCGATCATTATTCTCTCTGCTGCACATGGCACAGTTGCTACACTCCACCTTGTTCTGTCTCCAGGTTGTCCCCATTTCTGTAGATCCCAAGCCTCAGTTACACCAGTTCAGCACCCCAGTTTTCCCTTGCTCAGACCCTAACTGAAGGACCAAGGCCTCCATCCATACTCCACTTGCAAACCCCTGACCTCCTGGGGAGCCCCAACACTTTCCCTATATTTCTTTCCCTGCCTCACCCTCAACATATTTATGATATTAAAGCAATAGATCTTATTCCTTGAGCACGCCGTGGGATCAGATACAATGCCAGGCAATCACTAAGTAGTATTATTGCTATGAAAGTAGCTAATTATAGGTCTACCCATCATCTTTTTCCACTTAATCCTTTAGGAGCTGACTTCAGTTGACCTCACTCAACACACTTTATTCTTTTATGGAGCTTAATACATACTAGGTATATAATATCTAAATATATGAAGGAAAAGTATGCAGGAATACATGTAAAAAGAATAAATGAATTCAGGAATGAATACTGCCAATTTGACCTACAAAGACATTGCAGTATTGCTAATAAACAAAAACTGGAAAGCCAAGATTCAAAGCAAAATTTTCTGACTCAAACCCCAATAGTTTCCCAGAACTTGGACTTAGGTCATTTTTGTTTTGTTTTGTTTTCTTTTCTTTCATTCTTTTCTTCACCCAATATTTTCTCGCGTCTGTATTTTGCGCCAAACATGTCAGGTTAGTGTAAAATGGTAAAGAAAAAATAGTAATGAAATAAACATGAACTCCACGACGCTGGAGAAATCAGTGAAATAAATGAACTTGACATAAACAGGCAGACATAGAGAAGCATAGCACAACATTAACATAATATAGCACACTGTGGTTTTAGAATCTTTTCATAATATTTCTACTGCCACTTCATGTAAGATGGTTTAACGAGGAAGTTTCATGCAAGTTACTCAACATCATTGGTGTCACATGATTTCAACAATAATCTAAGAAGAATACACATTCACATTTTTTGCCCCAGGGCCACTAAGTGTTAGAACTGTACTTCAGAACTCTTGGAATTAAGAATGAGGCTTATGGAGCTTTTTTGAGGGGGGGAAAGAACCAGAGATTGAACCCAGGACACCATACATGGGACGTAGGCCTTCAACCACTGAGCTACATCTGCTCCCCATGTAGTGTTTTGATTGGGAAAGCCATGTCATGTATAGATGATATCATGATTAGAGAAATACAGCTGGGTTCTAAAGGTGAGCAGCAAACCATATTTCCTCTGAAATATAGGTTCTGATATATAACCTATAAATGTGCAACTCAGTGTTAGGGTGAGACAGTGATCAACTTACTAATGAAAGCAGTATTTTTGGAGCCACACCACAGGGATTATTTAGTGTCAGATACTATAGCTTGGAACAAAGTCATCTAATATGCTCATGTTAATGAACCTCATATTAACTCAGTCCCTAAAACATGGGCATTCTGGATGCCTGAGAAGGTCAGAGGGCCGTTGCCCTTGTTTACTCACCTTGGCTTTGGAATTGAAGAATGACCTGGGGAAGAACTGAATGGGGAGGTGGGAGGCGTAGAAGCGTGGGCCTTTTTCAGGTGCATGCTTCCTTAATTTTTCATATCCACCCACATATTCTATCCACGGTGAGCGATCCCAGGTGACTACAGACTGGACCCAGCTGGGGTCTCCTCTGGAATGAATCAGGCTGATGATCTCCAACAACCAGTTGGTTCCTAGACAGAGAAAGAAAAAAGTGGCATCTACAGCAACCTGCCATTTGGCCCTACCACCACATTTAAAGGCACTTTTTTTCTTCCACTGATGATGCCCACACCCATAAATCCAAATATATTGATGCTCCTCAGTTTCCTTCCTCAGCAGAATTTGGTCAGTTCTCCACCATTGAAACACCTTGATGGGCATCCCCTGCTCCCGCTGTTCCCCCTTCTTTGCTCCCTCCTCATCAGACACACAACACTCACCCTTAACCAGTTTATCTTATTCTATATCCAGAGCTGGAGTGAGTTTGAACCTGAGGATTTCAGAGGTGACAAAGAAAAACAATTGACTGCTAGATGGACGTAACACAAAAGCAAGGGGCAAGCTCCTGCAGCCAGAAGCTCCTGGAGGCCAGCCCCACTGCAGAGAGGATGCGAGCCAGGGGAAACCCCCACCCTCCTAGGGGAGAGCATAAAAGAAGGGGCCTGCTGCTGTGCTGGAGACAGGCCTGTGGGGAGCAGCAGGCAGGAAGCTCTTGGCCTCAGGGCTGCTGGTTTAACCTTAACACTGGTAAACAGATGTTGGGCAGGTGAAGTCCAAGGCTTAAAGTTCCTTGTTGTGGTTGTTTTAGAAGAATGTAAATATGGCACCAGGGACCTTTTGAAAACTGCTGATCCCTTAGGTGGTTAGGGCTGCAGGTTACCCCTGACAACACATCCAGCCTCGCCCTGTTGCTCTCCTCCCCAATCTCCCTGTAACATTGGTCCCTAGGTTTACAATTCCTTGAATATGCATTTTTTTACTCTAGGCTTTTTTGCACACCCCTTCCCCTCCTTCATCTAACAATCACACATTCCTTCTTGAAATCTCAGGATAGAAATACTTCACTCACTCTCCTCCCACCAAACACCCTCTCATGATCACAAGCATCAGCTTTAGGATTCTCTCCACAAGGCCCCGTATGATGTCAGGTCCTTTGTATTATGGGGGCCTCTCTCTGCCCTTGGCATCAACAGGATGCCGCTCTGATCACCAACAGCCAATGGGGAGCAGAGAACAGGCCCTGGTGACATCAGCCCCTGCCTTCCTCACTTTAGGATCCTACTTCCTTACCTGACTTTGGGTATGAAATTGTAATGATGTCTTCATCCTCCACCACAAATTCATCCCGCAAAAGCTCCAGGTTTTCAACAATTGAAGGGAAAGGAATCCCGTCTACCCACATGTAATCAGCAGCCATCCCTGGTTGCTTCTTGTCAAATGCTTCCTGCCGAGCCTTTTAGCAGCTCAGGTGTCAGCAGTTGTGGAAGCAGCTGCTGGCCTTTTCCAGGGACTGAGGGGGCTGAACTTTTAAGAGAGAGGTAGATTGGCACAGACCAATCAGTACCTTGCTGAGGTTGCCTTGCTGGGCCAAGTCCATGGAAATATCAAAGGGGTCAGGAAATAACTCTCTACTGACAGCTTGAGTAATCATTAATAAAAGAGTTTCAAAGGATGCATGAGTTGTGTTGAAAATAAATAAAGCAGAACAAAAAAGGGGGGTGCAGAACAAGTTTATTGAGCTGAAGTTCATTCATACATAAGCAGCACTGACAGTTTTCTGCTCGAAGGGGTGAACTGGGAAGTAGCTTGTATGGCTCCTTGGAACAACGGGAATGGTGAAAGAGAAAGGGGGCATGGTTTATGGTTCCTTTGGAGCCATAGGCACTGTGTGAGCAGGGTGTCCTTGATCATTTATTAGCAAGGCAGATATTGAAATAAGATTGAGGCCATTTGGTGAACACTAGCAGACTTTGCTGATGTCGGCTTGAAATATTTTCTTTTAAAGATTTGATTTCTTTCTTTCTTTCTGTCCACCCATTTCTCCCACCCTGTGTGCTCACTGTCTGCTCTCTGTCTCTTCATTATATGCTCTTCCTCTTTCTTTCTTTTTTTTAAAGATTTATATTTATTTATCCCCCCCACTCCCACCCCCAACCTGTTGTCTGCTCTCTGTGTCCATTCGCTGTATGTTCTTCTGTGACCACTTCTATCCTTATCGGCAGCACCGGGAATTTGTGTTCCTTTTTGTTGCATCATCTTGTTGTGTCAGTTCTCCATGTGTGCAGCGCCATTTTTGGTCAGGCTGCACTTTCTTTTGGACTGGGCAACTCTCCTTACGGGGGGCACTCCTTGCGCGTGGGGCTCCCCTAGGTGGGGGACACCCCTGCATGGCATGGCACTCCTTGTGCACATCAGCACTGTATGTGGGCCAGCTCCACACAGGTCAAGGAGGACCAGGGTTTAAACTGTGGACCTCCCATGTGGTAGGCGGTCGCCCTATGCATTGGGATAAGTTGCCTTCCCTCTTCTTTCTTTAAATAGTCACCAGCAACCAAATCTGGGAACCTCCATGTGGGAGTGAGGCACCTAATCACTTGAGCCATCACACTCCCTACTTGTTGGGTCTCTCATTGTGTTTTACTCCTTGTGTCTCTTCATTGTGTCATCTTGTTACACCAGCTCACTGTCTTGTGCATCTTCTTTAGGAGGCACTGGGAACAAACCCGGCACCTCCCATGTGGTAGGCAGGCACCCAACAGCTTGAGTCACATCCCTTCTCATTGTTACAGTTCTCCTTGTTACAGTTCTTTCTCCCAGGCTGGGACAGGGGTTTTTATCTGCATCATAAAGGATCATTGGTATGTCAGCCTGCTTCAGTTTACGTTTGTTTCTTCTTCATAATTTCCTGGATAAAATGGAAGCTCAAACAAATCAAGATGGTTTGTAAAACCACTGATCATCCCAACTTCACATTCCCTCCTTTTGGTTGAGGGAGTCCTTTGAGTCCCTGAAGACCAGGTAACACTAGTTTGGGGCTTTCTGTGGACTGATTCTCTAGAGCAGGGGTTCTTAACCTTTTTCATTCCATGGGCACCTTTGCCAGTCAGGTGAAAAACTCGGACCCCTTACTAAGTCCACACTGTGCTGTGTATTATGTAATAAACATATCACACCCTCACCAACACTTCCCCACAATATCAGTTTTTTGAATTTCAGTTCAAGCTCATTGACCTCTGGTTAAGAACACCTGCTTAAAGCTACAGGAGACAGGGAAGCAGACTTGGCCCAGTGCTTAGTGCTCCTGCCTACCACATGGGAGGTCCACATTTCAAACTCCAGGCCTCCTTGACCTCTGTGGAGCTGGCCCACAGGCGGTGTTGATGCACGCAAGGAGTGCTGTGCCACTGAGGGGTGTCCCACAATTAGGGGATTCCCATGCACAAGGAGTGTGCCAAGTAAGGAGAGCCACCCAGCGTGAAAGAAAGTGCAGCCTGCCCAGGAATGGCGCTGCACACATGGAAAGCTGACACAACAAGATGATGCAAGAAAAAGAAACGCAGACTCCTGTGCCACTGACAAGAACAGAGGCGGACAAAGAAGAACACACAGAAGATAGTCACAGAGAACAGGGATGGGGGGAAGGCAAGAGAAATAAAAATAAATAAATAAAGATAGAGGGGACAGGAGAAAAATCTGGTGGCCTTGAGGTGCTGTGCAGTGAAGCTTGTGATGATGAAAACAGGTAGAGGAGAAGGATGAGGACCAGCATCCTAAGGAGCGAGATGAGGGAATACGCCAAGGGGCATTAGGCAGGACCCCCGTCCTTGATTCCACACGTCCCTTGCTTCCTGGTTCAGGCTGTGAAGCCATTTGGCTTCTTTCAAGATTTCCTGGATGTTACACTATCAACATTTTGGTCTATTTGAAGCAGACTAGATAGGGAGTCAATATATGGAACTCAAACCTGGCAAAAAGTCCCTGTGGACATCAATACTCCCACGATGGCTGCTGGAAGACCCCTGTGAGATTCTACCATAAACACTGAGCCTTCCTCCAGAAGCCAGGAGAAGCCCTGGATCTTCTCCAGGGGCCTCATCATTGGGCCCTGTGGCGGTTTGGTGTGTGTGGGAATCCATCAAAGCAGTAAACAGATGAGTCTCCTCCCATGCCATTAGGAAAGGCACGGAGTAATTAGTGGGTTAAAGAGCAAGCGCCAGGGCCTCCTGCTCTCCTGCTGTCACCCTGTCCTCATGCCCTACTCTGGCTTCTTCACCACAGCCTGGATCAATACCCAAGCAGCCCTGGGCATTTATAATCTGTAAGGGGAACTGCAGTCTGTAAATTGGCCTCTTTATCACTCTTAGCCCCTTCCTTCCCACCTAGGACCATCATCTGTTATTTCCTCCCATTTCTTTTCCCTCTCTACCTGAATAAATCACTCATCTAATCAGTGAGGTGTGCTTTGAAATTCTTTGCCTGCAGTTTAGCCAGGGACCTAGACAAAATCCAGCAACATATTTCTTTCTAGTTTTGAGGCAGGTCAGTAGAGGGAAAAGAGCAATGACCAGTCATGGCTGGAACCCCACCTGGAAGCCCCTCCAGAGAAGCAGCTACTAAGAACCAAGCAGGAAAGACCCCATGGATCTCCTGCCCACAAGACCCCATGTGGAAAGACCCTGAGGAGCCCCTGCCCATGAGACCCCATGTGGACCTCTCCTGGGGCCAAGGGGAAGCCCTGGAAACCTGAGCAAAAGGCCTATATTAGATTCACTGATAGAGCATAATTCCCTTTTTGTCTGAGTAATTTGTGATGTTTAGTGTTATGTGCAAGTAACAAGTTGGTCTAATTAAGTAGGACCTCTGGTTGTTGAGATGATGGCACCAGGTCTGACAAGATGAAATGACGTTCTGGATATAGGGTAGATCATAAACTCCTAGCAAGGCCTTGCAATCAGCATTCTAAAAATCAAAATGAAAGCTATTTCTTACCTTGCAATAAGGAAGCCAAAATTTTTGAGTACTGACAAGTTCAAGGCACTCTCTCTATTAATACACCCCCCCTGGGTGGCGGACTTGGCCCAGTGGTTAGGGCGCCCACCTACCACGTGGGAGGTCCATAGTTCAAACCCTAGGCCTCCTTGGCCCGTGTGGAGCTGGCCCATGCACAGTGCTGATACATGCAAGGAGTCCCATGCTATGCAGGGGTGTCCCCCTGCAGGGGAGCCCCATGCACAAGGAGTACACCACGTAAGGAGAGCCACCCAGCACGAAACAAAGTGCAGCCCGCCCAGGAATGGAACCACACACAGGGAGAGCTGACACAGCAAGATGACGCAATGAAAAGAGACACAGATTCCCGTGCCACTGACAACAACAGAAGTGGACAAAGAAGATGCAGCAAACAGACACAGAGAACAGACAACTGGGGTGGGGGGGGGGAAGGGGAGAGAAATAAATAAATAAATAATTCTTTAAAAAAATCATTAATTAAGTGGGAATAAAAAAAATCATACTTGAAAAAAAATACACCCCCAAGTTCTCTTTAACCAAGAAGCAAATTGGGGCTTAAAGAATTTATGCCATTTGTGCTCTGAGAAACACCTAGGAATAGGTTGAATAATCAACATTTGAAAACAGAGAGTAGAAACTCCTAGGAAAGTACATTGTATGTAGAAACATGGAAGATCATGGCCAATTGGCACATATCATGCTGCTAAAGGAAAGATGCTTATAGTGGAGAATATGGTTACTCCATGGGTCTGCAAGGGAGTCTCCTAAAATGTGAGCCAATTGAATCATCTCAAAGTTATTTTTGGCATTACAACCCTTAAAAGTATCCTTTATGGAAATCCATTCACATAAACCCAGGTTACCCTTCAGAAATAATTATTTTTAATAGAAATGCAGGTTGAAGTCCATGCTCTTTAATACAATATCTACAGTGGTACATGATCTTGATCAAGAAGATATTTTTAGCTGCATTTCTTGCCAAATCTCCACTTCCTTTCCAATATCCCCAGCTCCAGGTGTGTGAAACCTCTCCTTGTGCGTTTTCCAGTGTTTGTCCCCCAATCTTAGGTAACTGGTACATATTCTTTTTTTATTATTATTATTATTTTTATTAAAATTATTTATTTTTAAAAATTACATTAAAAAAATATGAGGTCCCAATCAACCCCACCACCCCCACCCCCCACTCCCCCCACAGCAACACTCTCCCATCATCGTGACACATCCATTGCACCCGGTAAGTACATCTCTGAACATCACAGCACCCCATAGTCAATGGTCCACATCATAGCCCACACTCTCCCACGTTCCAACCAGTGGGCCCTGGGGGGATCTACAATGTCCCGTAATTGTCCGTGAAGCACCACCCAGGACAACTCCACATCCCGAAAACGCCTCCACATCTCATCTCTTCCTCCCATTCCCCAAACCCAGCAGCCACCATGGCTACCCTTCCCACACCCATTCCACATTTTCTCTGTGGACATTGGATTGGTTGTGTCCATTGCACATCTATGTCAAGTGGGGGCTTAGATTCCACATGGATACTGGATGCACTCCTCCTGCTTTCAGTTGTAGACACTCTAGGCTCCATGGTGTGGTGGTTGACCTTCTTCAACTCCATGTTAGCTGAGTGGGGTAAGTCCAATAAATCAAAGTGTAGGAGCTGAAGTCTGTTGAGGCTCTGGGCCTGGGTGTCATATTATCAGTCCAGAGATTCAAATCCCCTAAATATATCTTAAACCCCAGCACCAACTACAATTCCAATAAAGTAGCAATGCAAGTCTTGTGAGAAGAGATCCCCTCTGAGTCCAATTCCATCACGCAGAAACACCAGCTACTGGTAGCATATTCTATACACTTTTCCCCACATCTGAGTTCTAACTTAATCCAGTCTGGAGTCTACTCTGTGGTAGGATAGCAGGAGTCATTTTTTACATTAATTAGGATTCTGTTATATTGTTGTCAGAAGTTTTATTCTAGTTTTTTTTTCTTTAGCTATTTTAAATGAGGGTGATTTGAATAGCCAGATACCCATCTCCTTTTTGCACTTTTGCTGATGTATTCTTTCATGTAAAGGAGTAAAAATCCTGCATCAAATGGAAAATGCACATCTAATTTTCTTAGATTTTGCAAAATAAGCCTTCCTAGATTTGGACTGTTTTCCATTCCCACCAGGAACAAACAGCCTTGCCTGTTTACCAATGGTTTCATGCCTTATGCATTTCAAAGCTTTTGAATGATTGCTGTCATAGTCAGAAGGATATCCATATTAAAATCCCAGAAACTATGACTATGCTATCTTGATTATACTTGAGGCGAGTGTAATCAAAAGTGTCCTTGTAATAGGGAGGCAAGTGTGTCAGAGTCAGAGAAGAATATGTGATGATGAAAGCAGAGTTTGGAATGATGTGACCATGAGCCAAGAAACACTGGCTGTCTCTAGAAACTCAAATAGCCAAGAAACAGGTTGTTCCCTAGATCCTCCAGAGAGAAATACAACTCTGCTGAGCCACCTTGATTTTTGCCCGTAAGTCTCATTTCAGATTTCTGATCTCTAGAAGTATAAGGTAAAACATTTTGTTTTGTTATAAACCATTAAGTCTGTGGTCACTTTTTTACCAGCAAAAGGAAACTAGTTCAGTGACAACACAATTGATGAGAAATGGCAATAGAGTTTAAATTCACACTTGTCTTATTTTGAGTGAGGTATAGTGTATTTGCATATGTTTACCACTTATTGTTTCAATGTTGATAGCTTAATTTTGCTTGAAAATAATACAGGGGTCTAAAGCAGGGGATAAATAGGAGGATTAGAAGAAAGTAGATGATAATTATTTGAAAAACTTTGAAGCTGGGCCATGGTTCTTTATCAGAGGGATCATTATCCCATTGTCTCTACAATTGACTATTGTATTCATCAGGGATCTCTAGAGAAACAGAATCAAGAAGAGATATCTGTCAATAGCACATGATTTTATGATTCTCTCACACAGCCATGGCAATATACAGGTACAGGTTCCACAGTCACAGTGCAACCAGGGGCTCCAATGAAAGTCCAATGAAGTTTCTTCACCAGTACCTGGAGATGCTGGCTGTCCAAAGATAAGCTGGGAAATTCTCACTGAGTGCTGGAATCACATTCCCTTTTAATGAATTCAACTGGATTGGGTTAAGTGTCACTTACTGCTAATGGCAATCTCCCTGACTGATGTAATTGTACTCAGCTATCTATGATTTACCACTGTATGAAGTCAATGGTGACTAAAGTCCATAAATGCCCTTGTGTTACAGTTAGCCTAGTGCTTGCTTGACCAAACGACTGGGCATAATTACTTGGCTGAGTTGTCACAATAGTCTAACCACCACAATTATCTTATGTTTTCCATTAAAAAGCTATACATTACCATCTGAAATGCTTGAAAAGATGAGAGTCTTGCCAGAGAAAGCTAGCAATTGGTTTTACTGCAGGAACTGAGTCAACAGAAGTAGTGACAGTTACACAAAGCATAGTGCATTTGTTTCTTGTTTATATCATCATAGTTTAGATTTAAAAAGATATTTTAGCCTTTGATTTTGAGATAGATTCACATGCAGTTGTAAGAAAGACACAATAGGGAGGTGAATGTGGGTCAAGTGATATGGTTTCTTCCTACCCTACAGGAGGAACTGCATTCAATCCCTGGGTCCTCCTGGGGAAGAAGAAGAGAAAGTGTGCCTGCATGGTGAGCCAGTGCTTGTGTGATGAAGAAGTGTCCTCACAGCAAGCCAGCACCTGTGTGGCATGCCTGTGCCCATACGGTGAGACAGTGCCCACACAAGTGAGTCATGCAGCAAAATGATGACTCAACAAAAGAGAGATGAAGTGGAGAGTCAATGTGAAGCACAGTAGGAACCAAGTACTGAGGTGATGCAGCTGACAGGGAGCCTCTCTCCACATCAGAGGTCCCCAGGATCAAATCCCAGTGAATCCTAGAGGAGAGAAAGTGAAAAAGAGAAGACCAAAATAAATAGATACAGAAGATCACACAGTGAATGGACAGAGAGAGAGAAAAATAAAACAGTAGGAGAGGGGATTTGAAGAGGAAAGGGGAAAACAAGAAAAGAATCTTAAAAAAAAGAATAGAAAAAGCTCTGGGTAACTTTACACAGCTTCCCCCAGTGGTAACATCTTACAAAACTATAGTGTATTATCATAATTAGGAACTTGGCATTGAAACATTCTACTGATCTTATCAGAGTCTCACAGATTTACTCACGTGTGTGTATTTATTTCATGTAATTTTCCCACATGTGCAGATTCAGGAACCCACCACACAGTTGAACTAGAGAACAGCCCTGTCACCACAGGGATCCTTCAGGGGACCCTTAGATGTCCACAGCCACCTCCCTCCCTCCAGCCCTTAGCCACTGGCATCCGTTCCTCTCTCTTGCTCAATAGCTATCATCTGGGGTCCTCTGTGAATGGTATTAGGACCTTTCAAAGGGCTCAGTCATATTCCTAGGCTTTCTTTTCTCCAGCTGTTCATGCTGATGTGGGAAGATGAGTTCAAAGTTTCCTTAAGCATGGGCAGCAGACAGTCCTCATGTGGGTTAATCTAGATAAAATCCTTTTATCATTTGTTTTGGCTGAGAGAGAGATGCGTGTGCACATAAGGGAGGTAGAAGCAAACGGTGGAAATGTTGGGGTTCTAAATTATTCTCACAGCAGTGTTCCTTTGAGCAGGTGGACACTCCATGGTAGGGATTAGAACAAAATGCTGGTGAAGCGATTTATAGGATTTTTGGTAACAGTTGAGGTAAACTTCATGCCAAAGACAAAAGGAATGAGGTCTTTCCAGTGTTTAGCACATGCAGCTTGAATCAAGTGTAAACAAAGAGAAACCTGCAGCAAGACAGGAATGGAGACTATTGGGCTCAGTAGTTGTATCAGAAAGTGCATTTTCAAGACTTGAAGTTGTCCTAAATGATATTGTAGGGACAGATGCTGGACATTATATATCCTGCCATAAGGCACTGAATGGCCTGGGGGAGAGTGTAAACTACAATGTAAACTATAATCCATGTGATACAGCAGTGCTCCAAAATGTACTCACCAAAGGAAATGAATGTGCCACAGTGATGAAAGAGGTTGCTGATGTGGGAAGATTGGGGGTGTGGGGTGTGGGGTATGTGGGAACCTCATATATATATATATTTTTAATATTTATTTATTTATTTCTCTCCCCTCCCCCAGGTTGTCTGTTCTCTATGTCTATTTGCTGCATCTTTCTTCTTTGTCCACTTCTGTTGTTGTCAGCAGCAAGGTAATCTGTGTTTTTCTTTTTGTTGCATCATCTTGTTGTGTCAGCTCTCTGTGTGGGTTACACCATTCTTAGGCAGGTTGCACATTCTTTCATGCTGGGTGGCTCTCTTTACAGGGCACACTCTTTGTGCGTGGGGCTCCCCTATGCAGGGGACACCCCTGTGTGGCATGGCACTCCTTTCACGCATCAGCACTGCACATGGGCCAGCTCCACACAGGTCAAGGAGGCCCTGGGTTTGAACCACAGACCTCCCATGTGGTAGACAGACACCCTAACCACTGGACCAAGTTCATTTTGGTGATCTATGTATCTTTAAGAAAATAGACAATTTAATAAAAATAAAGTAAGCAAACAGAAAAAAGAAAGTGCATTGATTGGAAAGGAAAAGATTTTGCTTGAGCAGGAGGACAAACCTTGAAATAAATCAAGTGGAATTTGAAAAGGTGCAGGTAAGCTCGATGGAGAATCACCTGGAGGTGTCCAAAGAGAGGAGCAGGAGGGACAGTCTGCTGCATAAAGCAGGTGAGAGCTGGCTTAGTGCTACGCATCCCACAAAAGTGTGTTCTTAACCTTAATCCATCCTTGTGGGTGAGACTCCATCTTAAAAGGACATTTTGATGAGGTTACTTCAGTTAAGGTGTGGCCAATAGATAAGGAAGGGCCTTAATCCTATTCCTGGAGTCCTTTATAAGCAGAATAAAATTCAGACACATAGAGAGAAAGTCACCTGAAAAAGCTGGATTCAGTGGAACCTGGAGAAGCCAGAAGAGGCCACCATGTGACAGAAAAACAAGGATGAGCATTGGCAGTCACCAGGCCCACAACGCCTCAGTCTTCTGTGAGAAAGCATCATCTCAATGATGATGCCCTGATTTTGGAATTCTGGCTTCAAAATTGTGAGCCAAAGTTCCCATTGTTTAAGCAAATGAGCACACAGCATTTGTATTTGCAATCAGGAAACAAAAACAGATAGTGTAAATGAGGTTGAAGGTCAGTCATGGAATGTAACTCTAACATAATACAGATGACATATCCATTATGTTTCATATACTCTTCCAGGTAAAAGGCACACAGTCATGAAAACCCATACTCTCTGAGTTGGGTTCAAAGAGAAGCCATTCTAGTAGAGAGAGGCAAAGAAGGACCAACAATATGCTAGATGATGAAATGTGTCAAAGGAAAAGGAAAGAAAGTGAAGGACTAGAGAGAGGAATGCTTTTGTTAGAATGCTATGGGGTGCTTCCTGATAGGAGGACATTTCTCCTGAGATGTATGAAAGTAATTAATGAAAAATATTTGGATTTATTATTATCAACTGATAAAGGAAAGGGGAAGGTAAGAAATGAAGGAAGAAACAATCAAGTGTAGCAATTAAGGGCAGAGAAGACATAAAGAGGAAATCCAAGGAATAGTTGATATTCAGAATGCAGAGATCTATGAAGAGGGTGGAGTGAGAGAACATGAGTATCCATGTGTTTGAAAATAATAATTGGAAAACCTGTGAAGTGTCAGGGTGTGTAGACTAAGGTGGGCAGTACTGGAGGCTTATAGACATCAAGGTTGGAGGGCAATATGGGTATTTACCCTGGACAGTGTTACTTGGATTTGAGGTACATGAATTCCACCATTCCGAGAACCATATTTTGAGATAGACTTACAATTTCCATGAAGGAACCATTGAATGAATTGTTCAAATGACTCTGCAGATTTTACAGTCTTCGATTCTTTTCAAAAAAAAAAAAAAAAAAGCAGAAGTAATAATATCTCTGTAGTTTCTGAATATGTTAATAGCCTATGTATTGGACTTACCCGACTCAGCTAACATGGAGGTGAAGAAGGTCAACCACCACACCAGGGAGCCAGGAATGCCTACAACTGAAAGCAGAGTTGCATCCAGCATCCATGTGGTATCTAAGCCCCCTCTTGATATAGAGGTGGAGTGGACACAACCATTCTAAAGTCCACAGGATGGAGAAATAGAGTGTGGATTAGAGTGGACTTAATGATATTCTATTCATGAACTATTGTGATTAGTAGTAATCAAAGAAAATGTGGCATTGGTGTGGAGAAAGTGGTCATGGTGGCTGCTGGGGGTAGGGAGTGGGAGGAAGAGATGTGATATGGGGGCATTTTGGGGGGTTGGAATTGTCTGGGTGGTGCTGCAGGGACAGTTACTGGACATTGTATGTCCTCCCATAGCCCACTGGTTGGACTGTGGGAGAGTGTGGGCTATGGTGTGGACCACTGAACATGAGGTGCAGCGGTGCTCAGTGATGTATTTGCCAAGTGCAATGAATGTCTCATGATGATGGAGGAGGTTGTTGTTATGGGGGGAGGAGTGGGCTGAGGGGGGTGGGGGTATATAGGGAACTCATATTTTTTTAATGTAACATTGAAAAAACAAATAAAGAAAAAAATTTAATTAGGAAGAACACAATAATTCCTTTTTACTATTATTACTGAATGATATTCTAGAAGCATTCCATTGTGATTGGTCAGGAAAACAAAATAGAACTTTGAATATTAAAAATTGACAGAATTATTTGCATGTAATTTGATCATTTAGCCATGATAACCAAGAGAATCAACCAAAAAATGTGTACAAAGTAATCATAAGTATTAAGCAAAATACTGACAACAGAAACAAATTAAAATCAACAGATTACATGTCTACCAACAATCCACAATATGTTCACAAATTATTAGCCTACATATAATGAATAATTAATAAAATAATTTCTATTAAATAAGCAATAATTATGTAAAATACCTAGAGATGAATTTTAAAAGATTTGTGAAAAGTACCTATGAGAAAAAAAATCACAAACTAGAAGAAAATAAAGACTTCAATAAATGGAAATATTGCTTTGCAAAAAATCAAACTAAATAGGAAAATATTTAAAACAAATATGGCAGACAAAATATTCATGTTTTCCACAAGATTTTTTATATAAGAAAACAATTATGACTAATGAGATAAATAATCATGAAGTAAAGCTATAAACATTCAACTAAACTGTGAGATTGTTAAACTTACCTTGCAATCAAATTCATATTAATTAAAATGGGCAATAAAATGATAAATTTTTTAAAATTGACCTTCATACCCTTTAGGATGGCTATTACTTTTAAAATGGAAAATAAGTGCTAATGAGGATGCAGAGAAATTAGAACTCTCATGCATTGCTTATGGGAATGTAAAATGGTGTACCCATTGTACAAAACAATTTGGCCATTCCTCAATAAATTAAATATACAATTACCGTATGTTTTAGTTTCCTAGGTTGCTCTAGCAAATATCATGAAATGGATGGGGTTAAATCACGGGAATATATTTGCTCACAGTTTTGATGCTAAAAGAAAGTCCAAATCAAGGTGTCATCAAGGTGATGCTTTCTACCAGAAAATGTGTTCTTGCTCCTCTGTCACATGGCAAAGCACATGGCAGCCTCTCAAGGCCTCTCTGTTCTCTTCTAGGTTCCATTAAGTTTCAGCTTCTTCCTTCCATGGCTTTCTCTCTGTGAATTTCATTCTGCTTATAAAGATCTCAAATAATTTGATTAAGACCCATCCTGATTGGGCTGGGCAACATCTTAACTGAAGTGACCTCATCAAAATTCCTACCTACAAAGGGCTTACACCCACAGGAAGGGATTGGATTTTATTATATGTTTTTCTGGGTATATATAGCTTCAAACTACCACATCATTTGATCCAACAATTCCACCCCTGGGTTTATACCCCAAAGAATTAAAAATAGGGATTCAAACACTTAAACAAGAATGTTCATAGTAACATCATTCACAGTAGCCAAAAGTTGAAAATGTTTGTTGAGGACCTACTGTGTGCCAGAAATTTATATAGGTACTCTAGATGGAACCGTGAAGAAGACATGGATGCCCTCAAGCACATTTCAATACAAGCCAAGGGAAAGCCTCCCAGTACTTTGAAGGGAAAATGATGATATGCTATATTGGTGCCATGTGTAAGCTGAGCCTGGGTTGTCAATCAGGAAACCTGAGTTTTCCTGGGACCCTGCCCCTGACTCCCTCCCCAATCAGTGCTATTCCAGACATTTCATGCTCCAGGCCCTAGCTTCTTTACCTGTGTTTACTAAATCAGCATTTCCCAATCATGAATCAGAGAGATGTTAATGGCTAACAGTGTATACATATTCTATTTATTATAAAATTCAAAATGGTAGGATGCACAACTTTGTTATGCTGCTGTAGAATGGGAAACCTCAGGGAAAAATGTTATCAATAAAACTGAAAATGGTCTAGGATCTGCCGGATCCAGTTCTGATCACCTGCCTGCCCCAAGGCTGAACATGGACATACCCAGAGTCCTGAGTCTTCAGGTATGTGACTTTAGGTATATAACTTGTCCACATGAGCTCCCTTCTCTGAGCCTCAGTTTCCTCTTTTGTAATATGGTGATAACAATTGTGGTAATAGTAATAATAGGACAATATAAATTGTTACAATAACTGATAACACTTGTTGAGAATGTACCTTATATCAGCAACCGACCATTGCAGCACTCTATCTGCAACATAATAGTATTTTATGAGAGAACAAGCAAAACAGCATAATATTTTATGTTAAAAAATTTGCTCAAGATCAGCACATTAGCAAATGGAAGAGGTGTGATTTTACCATGGGAAGGTCTGCCTTACATGACAGCATTTCCTTTATGATGTTATTTTAGTGAAGTATAAAAAACATACAAAAGATAACTTTAGGGTTTTGTAAAATGACGACCATGCCAACCTGAGGAGAACATTGATGGTATCATCATACCTGCATGCCTCAGGCTTTCCACATCCCTTTAGCACCCCCATGTGTGACCATGCTGAGAAATGTTTTATTTTTAAATTGCTTCTAGATATGTGAGTTGTTTTCAAATATCAATCCATGTATGCTTTATAATACAAATATATCAATAAAATAAATCTGCTATATCTAAATAATTATATAGTATGTATACTGTATTGACATATACAGTGTATTTCTGTTTATAGTATATGAATTGTATATGAATTATATGCACTAAAATATTTTAGTACTCATTCTACATGCAAAATATATGCATGTGTCAATAGGTACATAATATAATTGTATGTAGTATATATGTATACAATATATAGTATAGTATATGTTTAATTTGAACTAAAGTACATATTACATGTATATGTAAATATGCATACCAAGTAGAACACAATATTACAATACATATATTACTATATGTCTATATATTTTATGTACCTAAAATATATGAAAAACCATTTTTTTGTAATTCACATTTACACATATGTAATAAACATATATGTGTTCATATTAAATTTTTATATGGGACATAATTTTACAGGTGATTCATATATTTATATATGCATAACTATTTTGTGTAATATTATAGGTAGTATGTAAGATATAGGTTCTGTAAGTACATGTTTATACAGTACATATAACCATATATTTATACAATACATATATTCATTCCCATGTTACAAAGCATTTATTAGCTAGTTTCATGAATATACCTATATATTGTTAAAATCCCTGCAGCCTTTCTATATTTGAGTAACTGTGACTATGAAATGCAACTAGTCCCCAGGGGCTTGCGGAGGGCATTGTAACCAGACAGCCAGCAGCCCTGAGTGGTTGTTGCTGAAGGGGTGAAAGAGGGAAGGGGGGGTTCCATCAGAATCTCTTCTCAGCTGAAGTCTCCCTACCTCCCTCCCTCACTCTCCCTCTCCCTCTCCCTCTCCCTCTCTCATCTTTCCAGGAAAGAACCACACTGACATGGAGAGGACCTGGGCTACAACTAGGGTTTTGACCTTGAGCAGTTGAGTTACCTCTTAGAGTGGCTGATGGAAAGCCAAGTCGGGGAGCTCAAGGAAGATCCACTTGGATTTTTGTTGTAATTGAGGGAAGGAGA
The DNA here is from genome assembly GCF_030445035.2 of Dasypus novemcinctus. Taxonomy (NCBI): domain Eukaryota; kingdom Metazoa; phylum Chordata; class Mammalia; order Cingulata; family Dasypodidae; genus Dasypus; species Dasypus novemcinctus. The sequence continues at coordinate 82,437,016 of NC_080690.1, read as the reverse complement.
AGTTTGCACATTTTTGTCAAAGCATAAGGGAGAGTCATTTGTATTTGAGCTTCTAGCATTAAAAGTTCCTCAAGGAATATTGTTTCCTAAATATTCCTTCTTCTTCAAATTTATTATCTTGTAATAATAACCAGGCCCTGAAATCTCTGCAAATAATCAGTTTACCTCTCAGTAATCTACCTCAATCCTCTCTCTTCATCCCTTTCGAGAAATAGTAATGAAATAGGATTTCTTCTTCTGACATGATGGAGGAGTGTGTACTAAACAGATCCTCCTGCCATAGAAAACTATAAAACTAAGTACAATACTTCAGACAACAGTTTTGAGGCAGTTACCAAGAGGCTGAGTGAGACTTGGATTCACAGGAGCAGGGAACTAAGGAATTGAGAGCCATGGTCTCCCTGTTCTCTGTTGGGGACAATTTCTCAAATGCAGTGGAGGGAGCTGCAATGTGACCTCAGTCATGCTGAGGCACAGGGGCAGAAGTCATGACTTGGGGATGTGGGGGTGACTGAAATGGCGAGAATGGGACCCTAGAAAGGAGGCTGGTCTAGAGAGAAGGAGCCTGGAACATCTGCCAGCACACCCCATAAACTGAAGTACACAGCTGAACTCTAGACACCGCACAAGGTGGCCAGAGACTCACCAAGATGGCAGCTGCCCTTAACACATCAACACCCCTGCATCCGGGGAGGCACCCAGGCAGCCAGAGAAAGACACTAATGTTTTGTACAGTTACCTTCTCACCAGAAAAAAATACAGGCCCAAAGAAAGTCGAAGGCTGGATTTAAAGTGCTAGAAGAAAAACACACACACTCAGGAATGCTTGCACAACCATTAGCCCTGAATCCTTTATCCATGAAAGCTGAGAATTTATAATCTGCAGCTCTACCCTACCACCAAAAATGCTTGTGGATTGGGGCACCTGCGAAACTCAAATATATATATATATATGTCTTTACTTATTTTTTTAATGTAACTTTAAAAAATATGTAAGGTCCCGATATACCCCCCTCCCCCCATTCCCCCCATAGCAACCACCTCCTCCATCATCACGAGACATTCATTGCACTTGGTGACTACATCTCTGAGCACCGCTGCACCTCATGGACAATGGGCCACATTACATCCCTCACTCTCCCCCCGTCGACCCAGTGGGCCATGGCAGGTAACATTTTGTGTGATCTATGTATCTTTTAAAAGTAAATAAAAATATATTTTCAAAAGGCTAAAACATGTCTCTCAGTATGAGAGAAAGTGGTAATGCATCTGTAGGATAGGATAAAGAGCCTGAGAAGCAGAAACTGTGAGTATATATAAAAGATAATATTTTTCTTCCTGTAATTCACTTAAAAGTCAGACAGCTGCTTACAGCAAATTAGCAGCACAGTAAAGAAGTCTTTACATCTATCCTCTCAGGTGCCCATGGCACAGATGCTCTGCTCCACCTCGTTCTGTCTCCAGGTTGTCCCCATGTCAGCAGATCCCAAGCTCCAGTTGCACCAGTTCAACACCCCAGCTTTCCCTTGCTCAGGCACTAAATGAAGGACCAAAGCCTCCATCCATACTCCACCTGCAAACCCCTGCCCTCCTGGGAGGCCCAATACCTTCCCTGTATTTCCCTCCCTGCTTCACTCTCAATATAATTATAATATTTTTAAAAAATAGGTCTTATTCCTTGAGCATGCCCTGGGATCAGATACAATGACAGGCAATCACTAAGTAGTATTATTGCTATGGAAGTAGCTAATTATACACAGACCCCTCTTCTTTTCCCACTTAATCCTATAGGAGCTGACTTGAGTTGGTCTTAATCAGCAAATATTCTTCTTTTATGGAACCTAATACAAACTAGGTATTATTATCTAAATATATGAAGAAAAATTCAGGAATGCATGCACAAAAGAAAAAAATGAATTCATAATGAATACTGACAATTTGAGCTTCAAAAGCATTGCACTATTTCTAATAAAGAAAAGCTGGAAGACCAATATTCAAACCAGAATTTTCTGACACAAAATCCCAACAGTTTTCCAGACCTTAGTCTTCAGTCATTTTCTTTGTGTGTTTGTTTTTCATTCATTCTTTCCTCCATCCAATTTTTCTTAAGTCTTTATCTTGTGCCAAACATTATGACAGGTTAGTGTAAAATGATATAAAAATATATAGTAACAAAATAAACATGAATGCCATGCCCCTGGAGAAATCAGTGAAATAAATGAACCTGACAATAAGCAAGGAGACGGAGAAATATAGCACAATGTGAACATAATCTAACACTCTGTGGTTTTAGAATCTTTTGATAATATTTCTACTACCATATTACATAAGATGGTTTAATGAGGGAGTTTCATGCAAGTTACTCAACATCTTTGGTGTCACATGATTTCAACAATAATCTAAGGAGAAGACACATTTATGTTTATTGCCCCAGGGTCAGTGTTAGAGCCATAATTCAGAACTCCTGGAATGATGCACGAGGCATGTGGAGCTTTTTTCTTTTGGGAGGAATGAAGGATTGAACTCAGGACCTCATGCATAGGAGGCAGGTGCTCAGCAACTGAGCTCCACCCACCCCCATGTGGTATTTGATTGGGAAAGCCATGCCAAGCATAGATGATATCATGATTAGAGAAACACAACTGGGTTTCAGATGGGAGTGGCAGGCCATATTTCCTCTGAAATCCAGGTTGTGATTTATAACCTATAAATGAGCAGTTCAATGATGGAGTGAGACAGTGGTCAAATTGCTAATGGAGGCAGTATTTTAGAGAGCCACCCCACAGAAATTACATAGTGTTGGATACTATAGCTTGGAACAAGGTTGTCTGATATGCTCATGTTAACGACCCTCATATTAACTTGGTCCCTAAAACACAGGCATTCTGGATGCCTGAGAAGGTCAGAGGGTCGTTGCCCTTGTTTGCTCACCTTGGCTTTGGAACTGAAGAATGACCTGGGGAAGAACTGAATGGGGAGGTGGTAGGTGTAGAAGCCTGGGCCCTTTTTTGGTGTATGCTTCCTTATTTGTTCATACTCATTAGCATTTCTAGCCACAGTGAGCCATCCCAGGTGATCACAGACTGGACCCAGTTGGGGTCTCCTCTGGAATGGATCAGGCTGATGATCTCCAACAATTCATTCCTAGATAAAGAAAGAAAAAAGTGGTGCCTTCTGCAACCTGACTTTTGACTATTCCATTACATCTTTTCTCTTTCACAGATGATGCAAAGGCCCATAAATCCAATTATATTGACACTCCTCATTTTCCTTCCTCAGCATTGTTTCATCAGTTCTCCACTGTCAGTTCTCCACTGTCAGAACACCTTGCCCGGCATCTCCTGCTCCTGCTGCTCCCTCTTCTTTACTTCCTCCTAGTCAGACACACAACACTCACCCCTAAGCTATTTATCTTATTCCATATCCAGAGCTGGGGTGAGATTGAACGTGAGGATTTCAGAGCTGAGTGAGAAAAGATTTGACCCCTAGATGGAAGTAACACAAAAGCTATATTGAGCGGCACTGCTCCACATGTTTGTGTGAGGGACAAGCTCCTGCAGCCCGAAGATTCAGGAGGCCAGCCCCACTGCAGAGAAGACACGAGCCAGGGGAAACCCTCCTAGGGGGAGCACAAAAGAAGGGGGCTGCTGAAGTGCTGGAGACAGCCCTGTGGGGAGCAGCTGGCAGGAGCTCTTGGCCTTAAGGGTGCTGTTTTTACCTTATCACTGATAAACAGATGTTGGGCAGGTGAACTCCAAGGCTCAAAGTTCCTTGTTTGGGTTGTTTTTACAAGAATGTAAAATTGGCACCAGCAGCCTTTTGAAAACTGCTGATCCCTTAGGTGGTTAGGACTGCAGATTATCCCTGTGAACACATCCAGCCTCACCCTGTTGCCCTCCTCCCCATCCTCCATGGGACATTGGTCCTTAGGTTTACAATTTCTTGAATATGTGTCTTTTTATTCTCAGCTTTTATACACACATCTTCTCCCCTTTATCTAACAATATCATATTCATTCTTGAAATCTCAGGGTAGAAATTCTTCACCCACTCTCCCCCTCCCCGCCAACACTCCCTCGTGATCACAAGCATCGGCTTTAGGATTCTCTCCACAAGGCCCCGTATGAGGTCAGGTCCTTTGGATTATGGGGGCCTCTCTCTGCCCTTGGCATCAACAGGATACCGTTCTGATCACCAACAGCCAATGGGGAGCAGAGAGCAGGCACTGGTGACATCAGCCCCCAGCCTTCCTCAGTTTAGGATCCTGCTTCCTTATCTGACTTTGGGTAAGAAAGGGTAATGACATCTTCATCCTTCAGCTCAAATTCATCCCACAGAAGCGCCAGGTTTTCAACAGCGAATTTAGGGAAAGGAATCCCATCTACCCACATGTAATCAGCATTCATCCAGAATGCATCCCGCCCAGGCTTCTGGCAGCTCAGGTGTCAGCAGTCCTGGAAGCAGCTGCTAGCCTTTTCCAGGTGCTGAGGGAGCTGAACTTTTAAGACAGTGGGAGATTGGCAAATACCAATCTGTACCTTGCTGAGGTTGCCTTGCTGGGCCAAGGCCATGCAAATACCAAGGGTGACAGGAAATGGGTCTGTAAGACAGCTTGAGTAATCATTAGTAACAAAGTAGTTTTGGAGGATGCATGGCTTGTGTTTAAAATAAAGCAAAGAGACTAAAAAAGGGAGTTCAGAACAAGTTTATTGAGCTAAATTTGCATTCACGTAGCAGCAGCACCTACAGAATATTCTGCTTGAAGGGGTGAGGTGGGGAGCAGCTTATATGGCTCCTTAAATCAAAGGGAATGGGGAGGGAGAATGTGGTAAGCCGGCACCCAACTGCTTCAGGCACATCCACTTCCCATTAATCTCTTCATTACATTTCTTTCTCCCAGGTTGGGGCAGGGTTTTTATCAGCACCACAAACGATCATTGATATGTCAGCCAGCTTCAGTTCACCTTTGTTCCTTCTTTATAATTTCCTGGGTAAAATTGAAGCTCAAGCAAATCAAGATGGTTAGTGAAATCATTGATCATTCCAAATTCACAGTCACTCAATGGGGTCAATGGGGTCCTTTGAGTGCCCAAAGACCACGTAGGACTACTTTGGGGCTTTTTGTAGACTGATACTCTAGAGCAAGCATTCTTAACCTTTTTTGTGGTGAACCAGGCTGCCTCTGTTAGGCCTTGATGGAAGTTCAGCTTGGGTAGCTGAGCATAGCAGTCATAAAACCCTCGAGGGTGATAGCTGAATGCAGCTGTCACCATCTAGTCTAGCTGGGGAGCCTTATAAGTCACATATTACCCAGGGAAATTTTTTGAGTATGCAGGGGGATGAAAGCAACCGTAATATTCAGAACATATCCTGCTGTAAACACACCATGAGACATTTAATCACGAGCTGTACTAGGACAGAAATGCTTATAATCAATTAGGAAAACAAATTCCTAAGTCATGATCATTTGTTAATTCTCTCTCATAGCTAGACTCTGAGAAATATATATACCAGGTTAAAACTAATAAAGGGAGCTTCTTCTTTATGCATACGACTGCATGTAAGCTGTGCTTTCTTCATGCATCTGAGTCTTGCTGGACAAGACTCTTCCCACTTCTGAACCCCAACACTTTTTTGTTACATGGACCCCTTTGCCAGTCAGGTGAAATCCATGGACCCCTTACTAAGTCCATACTGCACTGTGTAGTATTTAATAAACATATCACACCTGCACCAACACATTCTCAAATTAAGGTTTTTTTTTTTAATTTCACTTCAAGCTGAAGGTCCCCTGTTTAAGAATCCCTGCTCTAAAGCTACAGGGGACAGGGGAAAAAGCCTGTTGGTCTTGAGGCACCATGTGGCGAAATTTTGGTGGTGATGAAAACAGGTCGAGGAGAAGGACAATGACCAGCATCATCAGCAGAGAGATGAGGGAATACACCAATGGGCATTAGGCAGGACCCCCATCCTTGATTCCCAATTAAGTCAACAGGTGGAACTGGAACCTGGCAAAAAGTCCACATGGACTTCGATACCCCCATGAGGGTTGCTGGAAGACTCCTGTGAAATTCTGCCATTCAGACCAAGGCTTCCTACAGAAGCCAGGAGGAGCCTTGGATCTTCTTCAGGGTCCTCATCATTGGCCCCTCTGGGAGGTTGTTGGGTGGGGGAATTGATCAAAACAGCAAACACCTGGGACTCCTCCTGTGCCATTAGCAAATGTGTGGAGTAATTAGAGGTTTAAAAAGCAAGCACCAAGGTCTCCTGCTCTCCTGCTGTCACCCTGTCCTGATGCCTTATTCTGGGTTCTTCACCCCAGTCTGGGTCAATACACAAGTAGCCCCAGACATTTATAATCTGTAAGGGGAAGTGTAGTCTGTAAATGGGCCTCTTTATCACTATTCAGTCCCTTCCTTCCCACCTGGGACCATCATCTGTTATTTCTTCCCTTTTCTATCCCTACCTGAATGAATTACTGGCCTAATCATTTGGCATGCTTTGAAATTCATTTCCTGCAGTTTAGCCAAGGACCTAGGCAAAGCCCAGCAATAAAAGGACACAGAGGAGAGACAATAAGAGACAGAGCAGACCAGGGAGCTGATGTGGTACAAGAGATTGAGCACCTCTCTCCCACTTCAGAAGGTCCAAGGATTGGTTCCTGGTGCCACCTAAAGAGAAGACAAGCAGACACAGATAAACACACAGAAAATGGACACAGAAACCAGACAGTGAGTGCAAAGAAATGAGGGGTGGGAGTAGAAATAAATAAATCTTAAAATCTTTTTTTAAAAAAACCACTAAAATGAAAAAACTGTAAGCAACAATATTATGCAGATCAGTATTAGGATGGAATAGGCAGTGAGTATTTTAAAAGTCTTTTAAGAATTTTAAAATACAATTCCTAAATATATAAGAAAATTATGCATTTAATTTCTTCACATTTTCTTCTTTTTACTGCTTATCACAAAGAAACTAGCATTAGTGGAAAAAATTTTTTCCAGTACATTTATGAAAACTTAAGATTCCCAATGGAATCAAGATTGTTTTCTAGCTACCAGCACCTTATGAATATATCTTTTTGCAATGCATATGATGCATTAAAACCTCAAAGTGATAAATATAATCTGGATTTTACACATAATAAAAGTATATATTTTAGCACCTGCCTTTTTCCAAGGGGAAAGAACAAATTCTTTTCTAACAGTTTGCAGTTGATAATATCCTTAAGGGTTTTATTCAAATATTGAAAGTGGTCAGGTCTGAATATTATATTTAATCAGGCCTCTATTTATCATGGTGACCAATAAGTTAGTAAAATAGTTTGTAAAAGACAACTTCCAAAATTGCAATTGCTGTGTATTTTCTTTAAACCATTGAGGATATTGTAGTGGCAGGGGAGAGAAGTTGGTGATCATGTATTGAACGCCAGGACATGGGAATTCTCTGAGAAGGAAGATTTATTATGACCAACTGGGCCCATTGGAATTCTGTCCAAAAAGTCAAGCCCTGAGTAGGGGCTTGAGGTTATTTTTATACAAGAGACACATGGGGTGGTGCCAGGAGATGTTGTGGCACCAAAAAGATTGTCTTTGTCAGTGTTTTAGGGTTTAGGGGTTTGTTTGGATACCACATAAGATTGAATTAACATACCATCTACATTCCATGTGGATGTAAGCTCAAATACATATTCAATCTACATCCTTCCTGAATACATAAAGCCTTTAGAGTTTATATCACTTAATTGGTTCTCAGGAAACTAGGTAAACTTGGATACAGAATTAGATAAGTTTGAATACATACATATCCATGTACAGGCTATATTAATATGATGAAGCCATTTTAATAATAAATAGATTCTTTGTTATTTATATATACATCAATCATTTAAATAGATGTTCATATCCTTCCACTCCAAACAGAACAGCCATTTAAGAAACTGTTACCAGATTTTATCTATGTTCTTGGCTATGCTGCAGAAATGAATTTTGATAGCACACCAGGTGAGTTAGGTCAGTAATTTATTCAGGTAGGGAGGGAAGAGAAATAGGAGAAAGTAACAGAGCAGGGGTTCCAGGTAGAAAGGAAGGGTGTGAAAAGGGATAAAGATGACTGATTTGCAAGCTACAATTCCCCATTATAGGTTATAAATGCCCAGTTTTACTTGCATGGCCACATGGCATGGGAAAAATGGTGAGGACAGCATACACAGAGGACAGGCACATGTCCAGAGGCAAGAGAGTAGGGTATGAGTGAGCTCAGGCCTTGTGGTCTGCTTTATAATCTATTTATTATTCCACCCCTTTGCTAATTTCAGGGAACGGGTTCAACTCTTTGCTGTTTTGATCGATTACCCCACCCATCAATTCCCTATCAAGACCCAATGGTAAAGTTCCTAGTCAACATCCAGGGCTTTCATTGCTACCAGAAGAAGTCTTTGTTCTGGATAGCAGAATCTTGGGGGGGGGGGGGGGGTCTTCCAGCAGCCATCTTGGGATTACTAATGTCCACATGGATTCTCTAAGGTTCCAGATCCATCTATTAATTCCCTATCATACAAGCCTGCTTCACTCCCCCCTCAGAGAGTTTACCCCTTTAATCTTAAAGGGGTGATAAAGGGCGATGATTTTTCTTTTGTAGCTACTTCCTGCTGGTTAGGGGCAGTAGACCCTACATGACAATATTTAGAACTCTCTTGCTATTCTATCTCGACTGGAGGAAGATGGATCTGGCATGCTGTACAAAGTTGGAAGTCCCCATATAACTAACAAGATGTTGATGCTGGAATAAATTTAATTAGAATTTTGAGAAGATATGGTCCCACTAAGAGGCACTGGACCACAGGAGAGGAAAAATCCAAGTGTTTATAAAAGCTGCATTTCCCTGACATCAGTTGTTTTCATTTTGCAGGTTTTCAATACTGTTTAGGACTGCTTTAGAGTAATTTACATAGAGATGACATTTTTCCCTAAGGAAAGGTCATACCCTTCCCTGTGCTGCAGTTAGTATGTCAGGTGCCCTGTGATTCTGCATCATCACCACAGCAAGAGAGTCTGCTTGCTCTTTTAGAGCTTCTAAGGCATGGCTGGTTTCATTTATGCTGTTATTTCTAGGGAGCAATTGAGATAGATAATGGGGTTTGGTATAGATTGCCAACCTCGATTTTCAGTGGTGGTGGTTATACCTAAAGCAGCCAAGAGGAGGAGGAGAAGGGATAATACCTTTCTCAAATGAAAACAGATAAGAAGTTTTTTAAGGTGATGGATTAGAGATCCAGATGATGCTTAGTTTTGTCTCTCAAAGAGGATTTTAGGTCCTCCAATGGCTGGCACTCGTATGAACCATCAGGTGTTTCGGGTGAGTAGATACTTCCTAGGACAGCTGGCTTCACTCAGGATAAGTGCACCCAGCTGGCAATTCCTTTAACTTTAACAGCTTTGGGAGTGATTAAAATCACAGGATAAAGTTCCTCATTTAGGCTATAATTTAGAGTGAGGCCTGTTTTCTTGTCAGGTTTTGATTAGAACCTGGTCTCCAGGTAAACTTGACATAAAAATTCATAGTTGGGACTAGGAAGAATTTTGTTTCCAAGCTCCTGGATGATTTTTTGAGGTTTTCCTAGGTTGATATTTAGTGAGTTCTTGAATTTCTGGATCTAGTGCAAGGTCCTAGGTAAGGAAAGGCTGTCCATAAACCATCTCAAAGAGTCTAAATGAAGTGGGTCTTTTGGAGCTAAACATAGCCTTAGTAAGACCATGGGTAAATTGGTGACTCAAGGTGACGCATTTTCCTGGCAGAGTTTATCTAGAATTTGCTTTAAAGAGCAGCTAATGCTCTCTGTCTTCCCTGAGCATTGGGGCCTCCAGGAACTATGGAGATGATATTTAATTCTGAGGGCAGATGATAGGCCTTGGGTTATTTTACTAATAAAGGCTGGCTCATTATTACTTTGGAGGGATTTAGGCAATCCAAACCTGGGAACTATTTCCTTTATGAGTGCTTTAGCTGCTTCATTTGCCATTTCTCTTCTAGTGGGAAATGCTTCCACCCACCGAGTGAAAATATCTACCAGTCCTGGCACAATGGATGTGGGTAAAGTCTATCTGCCAGTTCTCCCCATTTGGACAGAGCGGCTTAAGGGAGGAGCACAGTTAAGCTTCCTATTGACTGAGTTATGAACTGTATTCAAGGGCAACTCCTAGTAACTTGTTTGACTGTTTTCACTAGGTCCTGTCTTTTGAAAATTCATTTGGCTAAGCTGATTTAGGGCATTCCTCCCCAGATGAGTGCCTTAGTGAAGTTCATGAAGAACTTTCTACTGCACTGCTCCTGGCAAGTACACTTGAGAATTTTTAACAAGTCACTCATCAGTTTCCAGGGTGAACCCCAGGCAAGCAGCCCTGGTTTGTTCATACTGGGTAAACTGTGGAACTTCAAGTACTGGGTACAGGTGCTGGAATAAGGGGTAGGAGGGAAACCTGGGTTTGTGCTGCCACTTTAGCAGCTGCATTAGCTTGAGCATTTTTTTTTCCTGTAGCAGTGTTTGATGCCCTGGAAAATGTATAACTGCTATTTCTTGAGGTAACAGAATGGCTTTTAGTAAATCTAGGTTTTCTTGTCTGTATTTAATAGGCGATTACTGCTAGTAAGCAAGCTTTTCTCTCATTACACAGCAGAGTGCATGAAGGACCAAGAAAGCATACTTAGAGTCTGAGTAAATAGTAACCCATTTACCAGCTGCTGGCTTTCATTGCCACTAAGACCAATCAGCTCTGCTTTCTGAGCTGAAGTTCCAGGGACACAAGCTTTGGTCTCTATGATTTGAAATGTAAAAATGACTGCATAGCCTGCCTTTTTAATTCCTTCCTTAATAAAACTGCTTCCATCTATCTGGGTTCACATTCAATGTCTGGGTTCACAAGAGGCTCATTTTAAAAATCTGGCCCACTTGAGTAGTTTTGATTAAGAGTTTTGAGGTAGGAGTGGAGAAAGTGTCCCTGAGGACTGACTTTGGGCCCTTCACCAGTGGTTGGGTGGCTGGTTTAAGAGTCTGATACACCCTAATCTGCACCTCATGGTCTCTAACAATTGAGCCTGGTATTTAATTAACCAGCTACCTGTGTGCCACTTGAGACCCCTGGCCTCAAGCACATCCTTTACCTGGTATGGGGTGAAGAGTGTGAGAAGTTGCCCCCAAGTTAGTTTGCTGGCTTTCTCAATTAAAAGGGCTGTTGCCCCCAGAGCTCTCAGGAAAAATAGTCATCCCTGTGCTGTACTCTCTAGTATTTTAGAGAAATAATCTACAGGCCAAGAAATTTCACTCAGTGTCTGGACTAACACTCCTAGAGCCACTCCTTTCTTCTCAGTTGTATATAGAAAGAAAGGCTTGCTGGGGTTAGGACATCCTAGAGCTGGAGGGCTGACTAAGGCATGTTTTAGGGTGTGGAAGGCAGCTTCCTGGCTTGTAATCCATTCTAAGGGTTGGTTATCACCCCCCACAATAGCAGTGTACAGTGGCTGGGCTATTTCCCCAAACTCAGGTTTCCATAGTTTACAGTAACCAGCCATAACTAGGGAAGTCCTCAGCTGCTGCTTTGTTTGAAGTAGGGGAATACTGGTGATGGCTTGAACTCTTTATGGGGAGAGAGACCTTTTCCCTGGGGTAAGAGGTCTCTGCTGAGAGTTTGTGCCTAGGATGATGACACCCTATAGCCCCCATCACCTAGGAAATTAAGGGCTAAAATGGTATTGGCATCAGAAACTTCCTTAATTGGACTGCAAAGCAGCAGATCATCCACTTATTGTGAAAGGGCACTCTGTGGCAAGTGGAGACCAGCTATGTCCTGAGCTGAGGCATTTGCCAAAATATGGAGGCTGTCTCAGTAAAAGATCAACTTTAGTTTTTCCATCAACACCCACTACTAGAAAGGTCATGGGGGAGGGAGGCTTGGAGTAGCAGGTCAGAACTGAATAAGTGGCTCCCATATCAGTTAAAAAGTGAATTTCTTTACCTGCCACATTGAATGTCACTTGGGGCTCCTCTAGTTGGATGTTCCATGGAGTAGTCCAAGGAGCCACTCTTTGCCACAGGTCCCCTCAGTCCTCCATGGGGGGTTGGCTGTTGCCACTAGGGCCCTGGGCTGTGCTCCACCTCCCCTTCTGGATTTGGCATACCCCCAGGCCCAATGGCCAGTTTTCCCCACTGGGGCTGGGGACTGGGTGCTCCTTATGTGGTTTAGGGCAGTTTTTCTTCCAGTAGCTAACCTCTTCACAGTTGAAATAGGACCTTGATGGCCTGGAGCCTGAGCTGGGGTGACCCCAAGGTGGCCGCCTGCCATTTATGGCAAGTGTGAGTAGCTGAGCCTTCTGCCTTTCCCTCTTTGCCCTTGACTCCTCAAAAGCCTGGTCATGGTTGTTGAAGATGGAAAAAGCTACTTTTAAAAAAGAATTCATTGAGGTTCCAGGACCGAGAGCTAGCTTTTGGAGTTTTCTTTCAATATCTGGAGGTGCCTGGCTTCTAAAATAGGTTTATAATAAAATCTCTCCCTCCAGTGTGCCTGGATTAACTTGGGTATACTTTCTTATAGCTTCTACTAGTTTCCCTTGAAAGAGGGCCAGATTTTCCTTTTCCATCTGGGTTATTTCCTGCAGCTTATTATAATTAACAGACTTGACAATGCACTTTTTCATTCCCTTTAGTAGGCATGCTATCATGTGGTCTCTTTTCCTTATGTCTGCTTACCCTCTGTCACAGACCAAAAGGGTATCAGGAATGAAAGACAAAGAGAGATTGGGATCAGGGGATCTGAGAGCATTGAAGCCTCAAGCTCATCAGACAAATTTATTCATCTCAGGGGCTTGCTTATATACCCCAACTGATCGTGAGAGACAGGAATTATTCTGCATAACTATCACCATTAGACAGGAACTATTCTAGGTAACTATTACCATTAGCTCATTCTAAATAATAAAGTGTATTAGATAGAAACCAAAGCTCAAAATGTTCTAGTATGCTATTGAAACAAATATACTCATTAATCTTGTTGCCCAGGTTGTTCTGTACTATCAAGTCCTGGTTCTGCCAGAATATTACATCTCCCTGAAATTTCTATGTCTGTCACGTAAACCTCTAGGGACAGCATGACACAGTGGTCAAGGAAGCAACTTGCTATTATGGAAACAACATGCCTTTGTTTCCCACATTTCCCCCTTTTTGTTTTAGTCAGGGTGGCTGTGCTTGTCTTAGGTTGCCCTGCTCTGAGAGTCTTACCCATCATTGGCTATGAGTCAAGCACTCTGACCATGGGGAATTATATCAGGTTTTTTGCAAGTACCAAATTATTAGCTTGTCCCATCACATCAACATGGTGCAGTCTTCGGCATACTACTCATCTGAGACAAACAACAACAATGAGCAACAAGATTAACACACAAAATCCTATTCCTAATGCTGATAGAAAATGATGAGACTTCCACCAATTTACTGGATTAAACTTATTGAAATGAGAAATCAAATCATTAAAGATATCCTTATCATTAACTACATGAATTTGATTTTGAGACATTTCTAATATTTTTCTTTGTAATTCAATGATTTCCAAAGAGATATTATTTTTATGGCCTTATAAATGATTCTCAATGTTTCCCCATTCTATATAAGATGAATTATAGGCAAGAGGAGTAATACAAAAGTTGTTTTCATTCCAATCACATTTCAATCCCCTAAGTTTAAATTATACAATTGATATTCAATATGTAAAACAGCTGATTCCAAATCATTAACTCGATTATTTAAAGCTACCACAGCAGTAGCAGCAGCTGTAATGATTTCAATCAGTCCCAAAATGCTTATAATAAGCAGTCCAATAAAGCATCTAGTTTGCCTCAAGAATTCTTGTACCATATGTAGCAATAATTGACTTTCAGGAGATGATTGCCAAATCCACATCATTCTCATAGGTATTCAGATGACTTTTCTTCTTCTGGCCATCACTATTGCCTCTCCATCCTGCAACACACTTTCTGATATACATGTATACATGGCACCATTTTCCTAAAACAATGAGTCATTCTTTGTAGTGGATGTGTGGGGGTACTGTATATTGTGTAGATGAATTACTGTCATCTGAGGTTCTTGTGAAGAGAAGCTAAATAATTAGGAAAAAAGTAAAGAAAAAGATAGGATGTAGAATTTTTCCAAATCAATATGTATTCTATATCTAACCTTTAAACTCATCACTGTTTTCCATTTTACTAGTAAGGGAACCTGACATTATATTGGGCTTCACTTTTCAGGAAGTTTTGGATCACAGAGTGGTTCAACAATGGCAGCAGAGGAATACTGGTATGGGATGTTATTGACAGGCAATATGTGGTTGACAGGGAGTTATATGGGGCATGTGTCCAGGGTGCATGGAGGTGTTTGGATATACTCATAGTGGAAACAATTGAAGGCAATAGTTGGGGGGGTGCTGGGTTCCTGGCCGGGGGGTGGGGGGGCTCTGTCATGGTCCCGAGGGGAACAGCAGAGGTCCCGCGGGTGCAGCAGTAGGGAACGGGAGGGAATGGGGGTCCAAATGTCACCAGCCCCTGATGCTGGTGACTGTGCTTGTGAGCCTATGCACCTGAGGTGGGAACGGGACCTGGAGCAGCACTGTACCTGGTAGTTCCCCCCTGACAGCCTCCGTGTTGCTCGGTGTGGCCAGTCTCGAGGCCAAACTCAGCATGTAGGTGCAGTGCCTTCCCCCCAGCATGGGATGTGACACCCGGGGATGGGCCTCCCTGGCACCGAGGGATCACTGCCAGGTGCCAGCTGATGACGTGGCTAGAAAACAACCTTGAATTGAAGGTTCAATGAGGACCAGCAGAATATCCCTGTCTACATATAATAACAGGAGTTGAAGATGCTGTTTGACCTAAGGTAGGGGGGAAATGGAAAGGACAAATGAGTTCATATGGCTATGGGTCTCTAGAGGAGAGTGTGGAGGTTTTTGGAAGGATTGCCCTTATGAACACCTGAGCAGAGTCTCAGAGATGGATAAAGTGGATATGACCCCAGGTGTTGGTCCATTTGAGGGCTAAAGAGACCCACAGGTTCTATGGTCATGGTAGATGGTGTTCACTGCCATGTGAGTTGACCCTTTTTTGGAGCTGGTGTTTCTGCATGATGGAGTTGGACTCAGATGGGATCTCTTTTCACAAGCCTTTCATGCTACTTTACTGGAATTGTAGTTGGTGCTGGGGTTTGGGATATATCTAGGGGATTTGAATCTCTGGACTGACAATATGATAGCCAGGCCCTGAGCCTTGACAGACTTCAGCTCCTACACTCTGATTTATTGGACTTGCCCCACTCAGCCAACATGGAGTTGAAGAATGTCAACCACCGCACCATGGAGCCTAGAGTGCCTACAACTGAAAGCGGGAGAATTGCATCCAGTATCCATGTGGAGTCTGGGCCCCCTCTTGACATAGATGTGGAGTGGACACAGCTGGGCAGGGGTCCGTGGGAGGGAGGAATACAGTAAGGATTGGAGTGAACTTGATGGTATCCTATTCATGAACTATTGTGGTTGATAGTCCAGAGGGTGTGGCTTTGGTGTGGAAGGCGTGGCCATGGTGGCTGCTGGGTGTGGGGAGTGGGAGGAGGGGATGGGATGTGGAGGCATTTTCGGGACTTGGAGTTGTCCTGGGTGGTGCTCCAGGGACAATTGCCGGACTTTGTGTGTCCTCCCATGGCCCACTGGATGGAGTGTGGGGGAGTGTAGGCTATGGTGTGGACCACGGGCCTTTGGGTGTGGCAATGCCCGGAGATGTGGTCACCGGATGCGGTGGATGTGTTGTGATGATGGGGGAGAGTGTTGCTGGGGGGAGGGGGGGTGGCGGTGGGAGTGAATGGGGAACTCATATTTTTTGAGTGTAATATTTTTAAAAAATGAATAAATTGAGTAGAATTTGTGGAAAAAAAAGAAAACAACTTAAACACACTTAAACATGCTTGTTTAACATCTTAAACATGCTTTAAGATGATATGTTTGATTAAGGGTTAAATACTGTTTTGTCTTATTTATATTTCCCAACCCAACCATTCATAAGTAGGTACAATCCCAAGAAATATTTTCTACAAATTCTTTTGTAAGTTATGACTATGAGTGTCATTAGCCCAAGGGGCTGGTATCCATATTCTTTGGTAACGTTAACAATTCCTGCCACAATAGCATAGAGAGAGGGCACACAGGCCCAAAGTCCATAGGCAGACACAAGCTGCAAGTTCATAGTTCCAGGATTTGTAAAGTTAATGTGATGCATGGCTGCAATTGCCACAGGTTTCAGTGAAGTATTTTAACCTCCAGTCATATTTCCACTTTTCCCCCTCTTTGTTTTACTAAAGTGTAATGAATATAGTTCGGGTGGATTTTTGTATTATTTCCCAAAGGATTTGATTTGTTCATCTGGGGCCTTATTACTCTCAAAAGCAGAAGGGATTTGATGTCACAGTTATTGGAGTAAGCATGAAGGAAGCCATGGGGCAAATCCATGAGCTGTTGGCAAGTAACAGGCAGCCAGAACTGCTGGGCTAGGCATTACAAGGTTTGGTAATCATGATGTTTGTTTTTTTAGTGGAGCCACGCTGCCCTCTCTCAGGTTTTAGTGGTAGGGCACTGGATCTTTACAAAGGCATCTGCATTAACAGTCCTAAAAGGGATGTTAGTTGGCCGACTGGATGGAACGTGGGAGACTGTGGGCTATAGTGTGGACCACAGGCCATGGGCTGCACTGATGCCCAGAGATGTACTCACCAGATGCAATGGATGTGTCATGATGATGGGGGAGAGTGTTACTGGGGGGGGAGTGGCAGGGTGGGGGTGGTGGGGGTAAGTGGGGACCTCATATTTTTTGAATCTAATATGTTTTAAAAAATGAATAAATTGAGTAGAAATTGGGGAAAAAAATAAAAACTGTGAAGAAAAAATTTTTAAAAATGAAAGGGATGTTAGTGGGGTGGGTAGGGACATGACAGACAGTCACCTGTTACCACTAACAGGTATTTCAGACATTTTTTCATAGATCTGAGGGTGATTTACAACAGTCCATTATTTCTGTCTTGCTCTTAGTATTTGCAATCTACCCCTGGATAGGAATGGCAGTCTTAAGAGTGACCAGACACTATTGGGTTATATCTTTCACTTTTAGCAGGACCTCCTATGCTGCACACAATTGCTTTTTATATAGTACTTTTGGCCTCCTTCTAGAATTGTGATTAAGACCCATGGGGTACTTGTTTAGATTTGCCTTTTCCACAAACTCTACCCAAAGCCAATATTCATGCTTGCCACATCCAATTCACAGGCTAAGTTAATGTCCACAATTTACTTTCCTTTTATTATTATTTAAAGCAGCTTGCTGGAGGTTTTCCTAGTTCTGTGAAGGACTAATACATACAATGGTTTTAATATTTGAGCTAAATGAGGGATGAAAGATTTTTAGTATTTTAACAATATTACAAATTCTATTAACATGAGAAAACATTGTACTTTATTAATTAAAGCAGAAAGTATGGTTTTATCTTACCCAACTAAACAACATTTAAGAATTTGATAGAGCAGCAGGGACTTTGCAGCCTGTCTCAATTGTTTGCCTAGTTTAGGCTCTTAAGATATTATTGTTTCTGATGTTTCTTTTAATTCTGAAAAAAAGGATTACTGGTTAACGTCATCAGTAGGGTTTTAGCTACAGATTTTTTCTACGCAGCCAGATTATTATCACCGTACCAGGAGAGATGGTTGGGCTATACACATAGCCCTGAAAAACACTGCAAAAGTCCATTGTTGGGTTTTCCACAGATAGAGGAATGCAGCTGGCTTTACTTCTCTAAGAAGACACTAAGGAAAGTTTTAGCAAGTTTTAAAAAGTGATAGTAACACAGCTGGACATTTACAACAAACTAGCCGTATTTGGGACTGCTGCATACTATAGTGTTGTTATTTTAATCTATGATAAGAGGTTGTTTTTGTGACACATACTCTCTTATAATAATTAAAATCATAATTAACCACATTATACTTCTCTCCAATATTATGCTGAAACATTGGTAACTTTATACACTCTTAAGCATTCATAGGAAACTTCCACTGACACAACTATAATTAACAGAGGCTCAAAGAAAAAAAACCTGTTCATTTTACAACACTTTTAAACACATTCCATTCAACCTATAACATATCAAATGAACCCAACCATCACCTTAATTTTTCTTTCAAGGAAAAGAACAAATCTCTTATAATTAGTTTGGAATAAAAGGCTACTTTTCAGGATTTGATCTTGAGAAAGCAGGTCCGAATGTTATGCTCTTTTAGAAGAGATAAGACTTTTCCTTCTTGGAACACCGAGGAAATGATGAGGTTAGGGCACAAGAAGCTATTTTGATAAAACAGACTTTCTTTGTATACTGATTATTCAGGATAAAAACTTTTATTAAAACAGATTAATGACTTGAGAGACTTTGAGAAAGAACAAAATTTTAACTTTGCATTAGTATACTACTTGATACTAAACCTTTTAAAATTTTATAGATAGACCCACAAAATTTTATTTAATTTTAATCATAAACATTTCCTTTCCCACAAACCTTCTACACTTTCAGTATTTACCTAGATTTTGTCCCACACCCTACTCTTTCCCAATAATCAATCATTTTATCTTAAGATAAATTCATCTCCTGTTTCCTTAATAATAAAAACACATTCCATATAGCCCACATACTAAGTTATCAGGCAAACTTCTTACAACATATAATACCATCAACACTAAACAAACTTGTTAAAGTAATAAACTTTTCTTCACTTTAAAGACTTACTAGCATGCAATATTAGAAACAGTTCCCTAGAAGCAATTTGGCAGGGGAGGCTGGCTGCCAACAAGTTTTCCTGTTATAAAATTACCTTTTATTATTATTATTATTATTATTATTATTAATTCAGGTTTGTTTAATAATGACATTTTGGAATTAGCCATTTAAACAGTTTAATTTAAATAATGCTTCATAAAACATTTTATAATTATTTATAATGATATAGACTATAATTATATTATTTTAAGACAAATTTTCCTTCACAGAACACATTTCCTTACTTAAAGTTACCACAATACTTTCTATAACTTGCCACATGCATTTAAGTTCCAAGAGTTTATGAAAATTAGCCATCCTACTTTAGGACAATACACACCACTCAGAAAAATCTCATTACATTTCAGTCAGCATTTCCACAAACCCTCAACCTTCTCCAAAATTCACCTAAGTTTTACATCCCTCATTCCATCCCGTGAAGAAAAATAAACCATCCACTTTAATCTAGGCAAGAACAACTCTTCATAAAAAGACTTATAGTAATTTTGTTAATCAAGACTTACAATTTTTATCATTGTAGAGATCTTATTAACATTTAAACTTATGTATTATATAAGCACTTATTTAATTTTTGGCCATCTGAATAGAGCTCTTGTAAAAAATTTACTTATTAATTTATATTACCATCTGGAGGTATCATAATATACACTGACATTGAATGAACAGACACAAAACAATTACAACACATTAACAGAAACATACAGTTGACAATTAACTCAAAACTCTTACTTTTTAAGATTACTTCTGGATTCCATGTTGCCTGTGACATGCAAGCTTGTACTTGGAAACATGTTTATTACTTATCAGCAATCAGTTAAGATAACTCGAGCAGCATAAATGTAGTTAAGCTCTTCTTTAGAAGTTTAGACAGACCGTTAACACACATTTTTGGATTATTACTCTGTAAGACTATACTGAGACTTGAAGTTCAGGAGTAAACTATTGATTTAAAACTGAAAATTCCTTGTTAAACCTTGATAAAAATTTTGTACTAATTTTATTATCTTGGTTAAATAGGCCCAATTAGAATCAGCGTGAAAACAAAACAGAACACCAATGTTGCCATGTTTTTCTCTTTTTACAGTGGCTTAACTCTATTAACCCCCACTAGCCCACAGCTACATTGTCATGCAGACAGCAGGGGGTTTGCAGAGTTGCTGCCAGAATAGTTTCCTTATCTTAGTGAACACTTTAATAGAGAGTTTTCTTACATGCTTGATTTCACTAACAAGGACTTTATTTAGTATTTTTACCTGTTTTAAATCTTTCAATAGTTTAAAAGATATTGGTTTAAGATGGAACTCAACACCTCCCTGAGGATTATTAGCATCTGATGGAGTTGGTCATAATATAACCAGTAAAGCTGATAATAATTGCATGGCCTCTGGATCCCCTTGTTGAGATCTGTGTAACAGGCAATGCATCAGTGGAGTAGCTGGAACTGGATTAGGTACAAATATATATTTTTTCTATGGACTGGTATCAATGGCATCTGTGACTATTCCTGGGGCTGTAGGCATTGTAACTGGTGGGACTGTAGGGTCCACATTACACAAATTACAATAAATGCTAGCTTTTTAAATATTCAATTTAGATAACTGTTCAGTTAAAAATGGATTAGTTTCTTTCTTATCAGGAGCCTCATCCTCATCCTTATCTTCTATTTCCTTCCTGTCCTCACTCTGATGTCCTGCATCGTGATGTTCCCTAGAAAATATTGTAATTTCTTCCTCTTCCACTTCAGACTGCAGTGGATCTAAGGCTGCTGCAATCTGTTGCCCTAAAGCCCATACTGACAAAGGTATAGCTTCTCCTTTTTGGTAAACTCTATGTAGCGCCTTCATTACCTGTTTCCACTGTTTAAGATTTAAAAGATTTTTTTCCTTGTGGCTGAAACCAATAACAGTGTTTTTGTACTAGAGCAAAAAGTTCAAGTAAATCACCAGTTTTTACTGAGATTCTGACAGTATTTAAAAGAGTTTTTAGTACCTGTGAATATTCTTCCAGACATCCTGGTTGATTACCCATACCCTGATGCTAGCAGAAACAAAATTAATTAAGACTCTTACCACTGTATTGTTAGACTCGAGTCACCTTTTGATGGACGCCTCAACCTTTCAGGAAGGTTTTCAGTTTCCACGTTCCCGATACTGCCATGGAAGAATCTCTGCTGCAGTCACTACTTCAGGCCCCATGTTGGGCACCAGATGTCAGAGTCATGGACCCGAAGAGTATCAGGAATGAAAGACAAAGAGAGATTGAGATCAGGGGATCTGAGAGCATTGAAGCCTCAAGCTCATCAGAAAAATTTATTGGTCTCAGGGGCTTGCTTATATACCCCAACTGATTGTGAGAGACAGGAACTATTCTAGATAACTATCACCATTAGACAGGAACTATTCTAGATAACTATTACCATTAGCTCATTCTAAATAATAAAGTGGATTAGATAGAAACCAAAGCTCACAATGTTCTAGTATGCTATTGAAACAAATATACTCATTAATCTTGTTGCCCAGGTTGTTCCATACTATCAAGTCCTGGTTCTGCCAGAATGTTACATCTCCCTGAAATATCTATGTCTGTCACGTATACCTCTAGGGACAGCATGATGCAGTGGTCAAGGAAGCAACTTGCTATTAGGGAAACAACATGCCTTTGTTTCCCACAGGCCTCTTTGGTAGTTCCAGTTAGGATCAGTCTATGGAACTGCCATGACTGCTACAGCATATTGCTGGGGCTGCTGGACAGCCATCCCATTGGCATGCCCCTGGGATGCTTCCCAAATACAGTGTTTTTCTTCAGGGGTGCAGCACGAGACTAGGATAACATGAATGTCTCCCCAAGTCAGTTCAAAATTTAGGGTTAACTTCTGGAATTCCTCAGTAAACTTATCTGTGTCTTCTGAAAATTGCCCTACTGTTCCTTACACTGAGTTAAATCTGTCATTGCAAAGGGAACATGGGCTCTAATTGTTTTTGGTTCTTCAATTGCTGCTTCCCTTTGTGGGTAGAGGCCATTTATGTGTCCCCCATTAGGGCAGAAAGATCTTCCACTTCTAGGGCTCCTGCTGGGCTAGCTATGCATACATGAGGTGCAGAAGTAGAGGCAGGTGGGGGGGGGGGGAACTGCAGAGGGAATCATCTAAGATGTCCCCCTCCTTTTCAGGGAGTGGTTTCACTTCCCAAGCATAACATAACTTGCAAGATCCACTTAATCTCATATCCTGATATGGAGCTATAAAAAGCTGAACATATGAAACCTCTGACTGCATTTTTCCTTCTTACACAGGAAGTCTATCTGCAAAATACAGTCATATTTTAGAGTACCATTTACAGACCAATTTTGGTCACATTCAAGGCTATACTGGGGCCATGCAGTGTTGCAGATGAAGATCAGTTTCTCCTCCTTCAACTCTTTGATTGGTAGGGTTTCCCAGTTGTTGAGAATATAGCCCAATAGGGAGTCTGCTGGTACGGTAGATGTTGCACCCATTATTCTAGGAAGAATGAGAAGCACTCTTTAGTCGACCATTCTGGAATCTCAGAATCCTAGTCTGACTAAAATTCAGCACTCCTCAATGTGGCACTGAAGCCCTGTCTCAGCATCCTGAGAATTTCTATTTTCAGGGCTTAACTGGCCCACAAGCATCCAGTGGGTAGCTCTTTGGGGTATCTGATTCCAGATATCAGATTAATGAGCTCAAGCTGACTTGGTGGGAGGACTGAGCAATGGCCCAAAATCAAAGCACCTGAGACATCTGTCCCAGGGGATATTTGGCTACTCTCTGAATGGATTGGCCTAAGGAATGGGAGTCATTCAGTTTCCTATTCTGGTTCTTGGCAGCCGTACATTCGAGGGTCCAAGACCCATTGACCCAAAAAGAAGTTCCAGAGTTTGATTTCTGGAAGCATTTGGCTGCTATTTGATTCTTGCCACTGCAGGAAATCATAGAGTCCCTTCTGCTGGGCATTCCTGGGGCATCTTGGACTTAGGAGACAGGCTGAATAGATTTCAACCTGAAGCTTCCAAGCTGAATGTGCTTTTTTCTCCTATCCTTCTAGAAGTTTTAGGTGCAGTCCTGGTTCTATGACTTTAATGTTGAGGAGTTTCCCAGTTAAACCAATCCTCAAAAGATCATTACATGATTAATGATCAATTGCTCTAGCTTAGGCTTTGTGGTACTGAGTCAATAGCTTCCTTGCTAGACAAAGGCACTTTTTATTTTCACAGTTTTTTGAAAACAGACCAAAGCATTCTAACACAAACCTGCAAAGAGAAATTCAGTAGTAAAAAGTAGAATGGCAAAACATGGGTAAAGGTAAATTATGCAAAGCTATCCTGGCCTGTGACATCCATGGGGAAGGGAACTCCCATGACATCCATCTTGGCTCTGCCTGCAGCCTTCCCACTTCATTCCCCCAGGAAGCTGGGTGTAGTCAAATAGGAAAGCCATTTGCAGAGGTATGGACCTGGGCAGCCCTTGGCTCTCTGACTCTCCATCACTGCCATGCACCCCCTTGGGGAGAGGGTGGGGGAAGGCAAATGTCACCAGCCCTGATAGCAGAGCTGAGGGCTGCTAAAAGGGCTGGAAATTGCAATGCAGTGAGCTTCTGTCCTGTGCCCCAGCACTACGGATGGGTTGTGTCTAACAAGGCAGGGTGTGTGGCATGGACACAGAGAATTCCTAAGCCCCAGTGCATTCCATCCTGTGATTAGAATCTTTGGGGCCTCATAGGCAAACCCATTTAAAATAGAGAAAAAAAGGAAGGCATTAAACATTAAACAGGCTGTTGGTTATACTTTCACTCACCAATAATCTCCTGGAGTGGCTTGCCAAATACATTACCAGATTTTATCTAGGTTCTTGGCTATTCTGCAGAAATGAATTTCAATAGCATGCCAGGTGAATTAGGTCAGTAATTTATTTAGGTAGTGAGGTGTATTAGTCAGTCAAATGCGTGCTGATGCAAATACCAGAAATATGTTGGTTTCCATAAAGGGTATTTATTTGGGGTAGGAGCGTTCAGATACCAGGCCATAAAGCATACATTATTTCCCACACCAAAGTCTATTTGGAGCAAGATGGCTGCCAATGTCTCTGAGGGTTCAAGCTTCCTGGATTCCTGTGTTCCTGGGGCATGTGTTTCTCTGAGTTCAAGGATTCTTCCTTCCTGGTGCTGGCTACTCTTTCCTCTGCATGCTGACTTCCCAGGGCTCCAGTTTAAGGCTTCATCATCAAACGCCAACATCAAAACTCCAACATCAGAAACCCTCAGCTCTGTCCTTTGCCATACCTTTTATCTGTGAGTCTCCACCCACCAAGGTGTGGGGACTCAATGGTCTAATCATAACTCAATCATGCCTGGGTACAGATCAGATTATAAACATAATCCAATATCTATTTCTGGAATTCATAACCATATCAAACTGCTACCCTTCACCCTCTGAATTCCAAGAAGACATTACAATATTTGAACAAACATTAAATCAGTTATAATGCAAGTACTAAATCCTATCACAATCAATTGAAAGAAATAGTTTGTCTTGGGGCAAAGTCCTCTCTGAAACTTACAGAACAATTTATCTGTTTCCAATACACAAATGGACAGAGAAAGGATAAAGATTTTCATTACAATAAGGAGAAATTGGGAGGGAAACACGAGTTACTGGTCTTCTACACTTCCGTGAACCCGCAGGGCATCCACCATTTGATTTCAGTCTGAGAGTCATTCTCAAGATAATGATTTCTCTCTTTGGGGGTATATGGGCACCCACCCTATCCACAGTTTTGCAAAACAGCCATTTTCTTGGTTCAACCCTCATTAAGCATCTAGGTGTTGACCAAGCTCCAGACCTCCCCTTCAAGAATGTTGGGGTGATTGCCACAACTCACCCAAACTTTTGGTTAGAGTCTTAACCCCCCTAATACAGTGATGTGAAGACAGCATTACCCCTAATATTTGTATACAGGCTCAACCCTCTCAGAGCAATGGACTGACCACCTGGCCTTCCCTAACCTTTGGGGGACAGGTCCATGCCACTCAGACCTGTGCGGTGCTGATCTTAACTGCCGTAATCCTTGGGGAACATGATCCACCCTTTCTGTACCCTGGGGCAGCAAAACTCTCCCAGAACATTGGACAGGGATATCCACCCTCTTGAACTGCTGGGGCAAACTCACCCTTTCTGAACCTTTGGGGGCTCATAGGCAAACCCATTTAAAATAGAGAAAAAAATGAAGGCATTAAACAGGCTGTAGGTTATATTTTCACTGACTTTCTAGGTTAGAAAGGGTGTTCTTGCTACTTACTTCTGATTCCACATCATTTTATTTCACTTTCACTTTTTTCTTAAGATTTATTTTTATCTAATCCCCCTCCCCCAATTTTCCCCATTATTTGCTCTTGGTGTCCATTCCAGTGTGTTCTTTGTGTCTGCTTGTATTTTTAATCGGCAGCTCCAGGAACCAATCGTTGGATCTTCTGGAGTGGGAGAGAAATGATTACACTCTTGTGCCATCTTAGCTCCCCATCTTCTGCTACATGTTATTTTCTCTCCTCTCTGTCTCTTGTTGCATCACCTTCCTGGGACAGGTCTCTGGGTCAGCTGGCACTCCTGCCCAGGTTGGCTTTTCCCAGATGCAGTGGCATTCCCACACAAAGCAACACTCCTCCATGGGGTTGCATTCCCACATGGGTGAACACTCCTCATATGTCAGCACACCTTCACCTGGCAGCCCTGGACATTGAACCCTGGGCCTCCTATATGGCAGACAGGAGCCCAATTGGTTGAGCCACATCCATTTCCCTCACTCTCAATTTGGAATCTCATGGCAATCAACTACACTACCCAGTGTATCTCTCCATTCTAGCTTTCTACCATCATCAGGTCAACCCCTCATTCCATGAAGATTCTAGCTCAAGCACACTGGAATTCTGTAACAATTATCATAGAAATCTTGTTGAATTCAATTTCTACATAATGATCCTTCTAACCTGGTTTGCTCCTCTTTGATCTTATATCTTTGAATATTCATGTCCTTCTTCTTTCTAAGCCACTCAGCTCAAGATCACTTTATTCCTAAGGTCTGTTGCTCTTCAATCATCTCAGTGCCCCATAGTCCACTCTCAGACCCAGCTTCTACATTCCACATCATTCACATTAGCATTCAATTTCCACCAATAGTTTCACTCCTTTGAGAAACACAATCTGTTTTTCCTAACCCCTTTTCCACACAACTAATCATTCCTTAAAATTTTTTGATGTCCAGTAAGTTATTTTACTTATATAAGTATCCTTTTTGTCTTTTTTATTTTCTTTTAAATGTTACATTCATAAAATAGGAGGTCCCCATATACCTCCACCCCTCCCACCTGACCTCTTCCACATCAACAACCTCTTTCGTCATCACTCGTACTGATTTCAGGATTCAAATACGACCCTTTTTCCATGTTTTCATGCTTCAATAAAAACAGGGGATTAACGGATAGGGTGATTTCCTTCTCGGAGTGATAAAATTGTCCTAAAATGGATTGTGATAATGAATGCACAATTTTGTCATTATAACAAGAATCTTTGATTTTACACTTAGGAGGGATTGTATGCAGTATGAATATAGCTCACTAAAACAGCTTTAGAAAATAGGGAAATTCACTGCATATCATTTCTTGATCTAAAATCAAGAAAAATTTCACCTTTTGTCATCAATTGTGCTTTGCTGTGATCCATTATGGTATCTGGTACTTGAAAGAAATTGCTCATTTTGTTATGCTTCATGACTTGGAAGGATATGTTGTTTAGGACTGAGTTCAGTTCTTCAGGGCTTAGCTTCCTGCCCAAGAGCCTGATCAGCTCTACAGTGCCTCTTTTGTCCTAGATTAAGAAACACAAGAATCAAAAAGTGGAAATAAAATTTAAGAGAAAAAAATGCTGAAAAAAGTAGCACAGGCACAGCAGAAGGAAAACCAGGAGGAGATAAAAAAGAGAAGTGGGAAGAGTATGACTAGGTTGTGCACATCTAGAAAATGAACAAAATGGGATAAGGCTTAGCTGGAGTGAAAAGAAGCCAAAGACAGTTGGAGGTGATGGAAAGGTGGAAAGGAGATAACCAGTGTTAAAAGTCATCCAAATCAATATTTATAATTATGTGCCAAGCCAGAAGCATGTGTACTCCTGTCATCCTGTCATTCTATAAAATTCCAATTTTGCTTCTACTTAAGTAGTTGCCTGGTTTTCAGAGATCTCCTGGAGTGCACCAACTGAACAAAACTGTTAAGTTCCCATCGAGTTACATCTTTGATGAAAGGACCTGTTCCTATGAATATTTACATATTTGTGCATGCCAGAATCACACTTACATTCTCATATTCTTGGAATAACTAAATATTTCTTGTATCAATCTTGACTTTGCCAAGTTTCATCTTTCTTTCCATCCTAACATTGCTCCATGTTTCTAGATTGTATCAGATCTTTGGCCACAGAAATATTGAGAATACGCTTCAGCATGTGTATAACCCATCAAGCAATACCCCAGTGCATGTTTTAAATGTTTTAAGAAGAAATAAATAAGAAAATTAAAGAAAGAACGCATGTCCTATATATGTAGGACAATGAAGATCAACTTGATCTCCTCACTGGGATATTCTCTAACTGAAAGGACAAAATAGAAACAGTAAAAATAGAGGTAAGTTAGACACTACTAAATGGGAAAGGGAATTAAATTTTTAAAACTGGCCACCTGATGCAAGTCCTCGTACACCACTATCAGGAAATTATCTTTTCCCCTCATTGTCAGCCAGCCACGAGTATGGTCAAACCATGATCCATATGTCACTGCAAGGGAAGTGGACAGAAAAGGTGGCATTTGGGTCACCCTTGTATGCTGATTGCTTGTTATACTTTTGCCAATTGTGACATGCCATATGTATTTGAAGAGTAAATGAGTGAAGTAGTGGACATTCTTTTCCTTTTTCCCCCACTTTCATGAAAAATAGTGTCCTGCATTTACCCCATTGATGGCAAAACACTACTTGCTCTATATGATAAAATATTTTAACACCAATTTCATTTATGAGTGAAATGAAATTTGGAATTTGAAGGAAAATGAGATAACAAATTATTAGAGTTAGTGTGATATGGACTCAGTATATCTTAGAGAAAGGGTTTTTGTTCTTTCTATTATGAATATCATTTATTCCCCCCAATACCAAAAGAAAATGTGATTAAGTGTAGCAGACACAGACCTACCTGTTCTTCACCTACCCTATACCTTTGAAACAGCACATTTTGTGAAAATTTTTCCTCACACACTTACTTTATTTAAAGAACTGTAGTTTAAGAGGTCATGCCCTAAGTTATCCTATTACTTGAATATTATTGATATGTTCAGATTGGGGCATGTGACCCATGCTGACTGGTGCCTGTTCCTTGGACATCAAGTGAAAAATTGCTGCTTCTGTCTTTCTCAACAATAAAATATAGGTCCCCAAATCTAGGAATGGTGAGCTCTTTTTCCATTCATATTGATACAAAATAATAGAAATCTATGCTGAGAACATAACTGAACAAGAAATTCTCAAGTAGAGATGCAGGATGTTCTGGTTCACTCCAGGATTTCATCTGTTCTTAGTGAGGTCCAGGTGAATTCCTATGTTGGATTCACTGATAAATCATGGCATTTTCATAATTCCCTTTTTGACTTGAGTAATTTGTGATATTTGCTATTGTTTGCAAGTAACATGGTGGTCTAATAAAGTAGGGCCTCTGGTTGTTGAGATGATGGCTCCAGGGTTCACATGATGAAATGACTTTCTGGACTTACTGTGGATTATAAACTCCAAACAAGACCTTGGAATCAGTATTCCAAAATTCAAAATGAAAGTTATTTCTTATCTTGTGATAAAGACACAAAAAGTTTTGAGTACTGACAAGTTTTAGGCACTCTCTCAATTAATACACCCCAAGTCCTCTTAAATCAAGAAGCAAATTGGGGCTTGAAGAATTTGTGTCATTTGTCCTCTGAGAAACACTTAGTAATAGGTTGAATAATGAAAATTTGAACAGTGAGTAGAAACTTCTGAAAAGGGCATTGTATGTAGAAAGATGCAAGACCATGACCAGTTGAGGGCATATCGTGCTGCTAAAAGAAAAAGATTTACAGTGGAGAATGTGGTTACTCCATGGGTCTGCAAGTGAGTATCCTAAAATGTGAGCCAATTGAATAATCTGAAAGTTATTTTTGGCATTACAACCCTTTAAAAGTATCTTTTATGGAAATCCATTTGCATAAACACAGGGTACCTTTCAGCAATGATTATTTTTAATAGAAATACAGGTTGAAGTCCATGCTCTTTAATACAGTATCTATGGCTGTCTATGATCTTGATCAGGAAGATATTATTAGCCTCAATTCTTGCTGAATTTCCACTCCCTTTCCAAACCACCCCTCCATGTGTGAGAAACTCTCCGTGTGTGGTTTCCAGTGTTTGTCGCCCAATTTTAGGCAACTGATAGCATACTCTATACACTTTTCCCCACATCTTAATTGTTCTAACTTAATCATGGATTCTAGAATCCACTCTGTGGTAGGATAGGAGTCTTTTTTTTTACATTAATAAAGATTCTGTTATATTGTTGGTGGACGTTTTTGTTCTAGTTTTTTTTTCTTTCTTACTATTATAAATAAGGCTGATTTGAACTGATCTGTACATGCCTCTTTTTTGCACTTTTACTAATGTATTCTTTCATGTGAAGAAGAATTCTGCATCAAATGGAAAATGCACATTTAATTTTGTTAAATTTTCCAAAATGAGCCATCCTAGGCTTGGACCATTTTTCATTCCCAATAGGAACATTTGGCCATGCCTGTTTCCCAACAGTCTCATTACCTAGGCATTTGAAAAGTTTTGAACAATCGCTGTCATAGACAGAAGGATATCCATATTACAAGCCTTGCAAACTATGACTATGTTATCTTTTGATTAACATAAGGATCTTGGGAAGACCTTGATTATCCTTGGGGCCAGTGGAATCAAAAGGTTTCTTGTAATAGGGAGGCAGGTGTGTCAGAGTCAGAGAAGAAGATGTGATAGTGAAAGCTGAGTTTGGAATGATGTGGCCATGAGCCAGGAAACACTGGCTGCGTCTAGAGGCTCAAAAAGCCAAGAAACAGATGGTCCCCTAGATCGTCCAGAGAAGAATACAACTCAGCTGATAGACACCTTGATTTTTGCCCAAAAGTCTCGTTTCAGACTTCTGATCTCCAGAAGTAAAAGACAAAAAAATGTGTTGTGTTTTAAACCACTAAGTCTGTGGTCACCTTTTGAGCAGCAATAGGAGATAGTGCACTGGTCAACATAACTGGTGAGAAATGTCAATATAGCTCAAATTCATGCTTGTCTTATTTTAAGTGAGGTATAGTATTTTTGCATATGTTTATCACTTACTCTTTCCATTTTGATAGCTTAATTTTGCTTGAAAATAGAACAGGGAAATGAGGCATGGGTAAATAGGAGGAATGCAAGTAACTAGATGATAAATAATTGAAAAGCATTGAAGCTGGACCATGGGTTCTTTAGCAGAGGGATCATTATCCCATTGTATCTACAATTGATTGTATTAGTCAGGGTTCTCTAGGGAAACAGAATCAACAAGAAATATCTATTAGTAGTACATTACATGATTTTATGAGACTCTCATGCAGCCATGGGGATCCACTGGTCCAGTTTCCACAGGCAGGCTGCAACAAGGGTTCCAATGAAAGTCTAATGAAGGTTCTTGGTGAGTTCTGGAAATGTTGGCTGTCCAAAGATGAGCTGGGAAATTCCTTCAATGCTGGAATCACTTCCCATTTAAGGCATTCAACTGATTGGGTTAAGCATCACTCATTGCTGAAGGCAATCTTCCTGACTGATATAAATGTAATCAACTATGATTTACCACTGTAGTAAAATCTATGGTGACTAAAGTCCATAAATGACCTTGTATTACAGTTAGACCAGTGCTTGTTTGACCAAACAACTGGGCACATTTACCTGGCTGAGATGACACAATAGTCTAACCATCACAATTATCCTTTATGTTTTCCATTAAAAAGTTATACATTATTACCTGAAATTCTTGAAAAGATGAGAGTCTGGCTGGAGAAACCTAGCCCTTGATTTTACTGCAGGAGGTGAGACAACAGAAATAGTGACATTTACACAAACCATGATGCTTTTGTTTCTTGTTTATGTCATCATAGTTAGATAAAAAAATATTTAGGCCTTTTATTTTCAGAGAGGTATATTCACATGAAGTTATAAGACAGGTGGATGTGGCTCAAGGGACAGGGTTTCTGCCTACCATATTGGAAAACCCAAGTTCAATTCCTAGGGCCTCCTGTGAAAAAGAAGAAGAGAAACTGTGCCTGCATGGTAAGTCAGTTTCTGCACAGCAAACTAGTGCCCAAGTGTCAAGCAAATGCCTGCATGGTGTGACAGTACCCATGCAGTGGGCCAGTGCCCAGGCAAGGGAGTCATACTGCAAGATGATGTCACAACAATGAGAGAGAAAGGGGAGAGTCAAGTTGAAGTGAGGTAAAAACCCAGAACATAGGTGGTGTAGCTGACAGGGAACCTCTCTCCACATCAGAGGTCCCCAGGATCAAATCCTGGTGAATCCTAGAGGAGAAAAAGTGAAAAAGAGAAGGCCAAAGCAAATAGATAGAGAAGATCACACAGTGACTGGACATAGAAAGCAATAAAAAAAAAACCATGGGGGAGGGGGATGTGAAAGGGAAGGGGAAAAAGGAAAATAAATAAATAAATCTTTTTTAAAAAAAACAAAGGAAGACTACAGAAATATCTGTGTACCCTTTACACAGCTTCACCAGGAGGTAATATCTTCCAAAGCTATAGAATACTATCAGGGCTAGGAACTTGCATTGATACAGTCTATTGCTCTTATTCAGAGTCTCAAGATTTACTCCTGTGTGGTTATTTATTTCATGTAATTTTTTCACATGTGCAGATTCAGGTACCCACCATCACAGTTTAACTACAGAACAACCCCCCCAAAGCAGGGATCCTTCAGAGTGCCCTGAAATATCCACAGCCCCCTCCCTTCCTCCAGTCCTTGGCCACTGGCAGCTGTTCCTCTCTCCTGCTCAATAGCTATCATATGGAGTCCTCTGTGAATGGCATGCATGAGCTTTCAGAAGATTCAGATGTATTCCTTGGATTTGTTTTCTCCAGCTCGCCCTGCTGATATGGGTAGATGTGTTCAAAGTTTCCTTAAGCATGGGCAGCAGACAGTCCTCATGTGGGATAATCTAGATAAATCTTTTTCTCATTTGTTTTGGCTGAAAGAGAGATTCATGTGACCTAAGGGAGATAGATGCAAAAGCTGGAGATATTGGGGTTCTTCCTGATTCTCACAGCAATGTCCTTTTGAGGAGGTGGACACTCCATGGCAGGAAATAGAATAAAATGCTTGAGAAGGAATTACAGGATTTTTGGTAAAAGAGAGTTAAACTTCATGTCAAGGACAAAAGGAATGTGGTTTTACCAGTGCTTAGCACATGCAACTTGAATCAAGGGTAAACAAAGAGAAACCTACAGCAAGGCAGGAATGGAGACCAGAGGAATCAGTAGTTGTATCAGAGAAGTGCATTGTTTGGAAAGGAAAAGATTTTGCTTAAACCAGAGGAAAAACTATGAAGAAGAGATCAACTGGAATTTGAAAAGCTGCAGGGAAGCTCCAGGAGAATAAACTGGAGGGGTCCGAAAAGAGGTACCAGAGGGATAGTCTGATGCATGAAGCAGGTGAGTGTTGGCTTAGTGACATGCAACTCACAAACGTATGTTCTTAAACTTAATCCATTTCTGTGGGTGAGACCCCATCTTAAATAGGACACTTTGATGAGGTTACTTCAGTTAAGGTGTGGCCAATGGATTAGGAAGGGCCTTAATCCTACTCCTCGAGTCCTTTACAAGCAGAATGAAATTCAGACCCATACAGAGAAAGCCATGTGAAAAAGCCAGAAGTCAGTTGAACCTGGAGAAGCCAGGAGAGGCCACCATGTGACAGAAAAGCTAAGGACAGGAACTGAAGTCACCAGGCCCAGAACACCTCAGTCTTCTTTGAGAAAACATCACCTCAATGATGATGACTTGGTTTTGGACTTCTGGCTTCAAAACCATGAGCTAAAGTTCCCAGTGTTTAAGCCAACCAGCACATGGTATTCGTTTTTGTGTCCAGGAAACAAAAACAAATAGTATAAATGAAGTCAGAGGCCAATCATGGGATGTAGCTCTAACATAATAGAGATGACATGTCCATTCAGTTTCATATATTCTGCCAGGTAAAAGGTGCACAGTCATGAAAATCCACAGACTCTGAGGATGTTTCAAAGAGAAGCCATTCAAAAGAGAGAGACAAAGAAGGACCAACCAATATGCTAACTGATGAAATGTGTCAAAGGAAAAAAAAAGGAAGTGAAGGAACTGAGAGAGGAATGCTTTTGTTACAACGCTATGGGGTGCTTCTCTGGTAAGAGGATATTTCTCCTGAGATGTATATAGGTAATTAATAAAAACTATTTGGACTTATAATCAAATGATTGAGGAATGAGGAAGGTGAAAGATAAAAGAATGAACATTGAAGTCCAGCAATCAAGGGCATAGGAGGCATAAAGACGAAATCCAAGGAATAGCTGATATTCAGATTGCAGAGATCTACAAAGAGGGTGGAGTGGGAGAACATGAGTATCCGTGTGTCTGAAAAGAATAATTGGAAATTCTGTGAGGGGGTACAGTATGTAGACTAAGTTGGGCAGTACTAGAGGGTTACCAATATCAAAGTTGGAGGGCCATGTGGGTATTCACCCTGAGACACTGTTACTTGTATTTGAGGTACAGGAATTTCATCATTCCATAGAGAACTGTATTTTGAGACAGACTCACCATTTCACCAGAGAAACCATTGATAGAACTGTTCAAATGACTCTGCAGGTTTTACAATCTTGAATCTTTTCTGAAAAAAAATAAGCAGAAGTAATAATATCTCTGGGATTCTGATTATGTAAATAGCCAACGTGGAAAAGAAAGGAAAAAGATGAGAAATAAATGGATCTGATTCCCTTGCTCCCAGGTCTTAGAAAATGGCAAAATAGCTATTCCCCATTAAAACATGTGGCTACTAGTCATTCTTCTTCCATTCATTCATGCAGCAATGTTTGTTGAGGACCTACTGTGTGCCAGGAATTTATTTAGATACTCTATATGGAACAGCGAACAAGACATGGATTGTTTCTGCTCTCAAGGACGTTCATTTCAATACAAGCCAAGGAAAGGACCCCCAGTACTTTGAAGAGAAAATGGTGCTAAGCTATATCAGTGCCACTGTGTAAGCTGACCTGGGGTGTGAATGAGGAAACCTGAGTTTTGCTGGGACTCTGTCCCTGACTCCCTCCCTAATCAGTGCTATTCCAGACATTTCATGCTCCAGATCCAGCTTCTTTACCTATAAGTGTTTACTAAATCAGCATTTCCCAGTCATGAATCAGACAGATGTTAATGGATAACAGTGTATTAATGCTCTATTTATAATAAAATTAAAACTATTAGGGGAAGTGAATTTGGCTCAACTGATAGAGCATCTGCCTACTACATGAGAAGTCCCAGGTTCAAATCCAGGGCCTCCTGACCCATGTACTGAGCTGACCCATGTGCAGTACTGATGCACACAAGGAGTGCCGTGTCATGCAGGGGTGTCTCCCACATAGGAGAGGCCCATGTGCAAGAAGTGTGCCCTGTAAGGAGAACTGCTCCATGCCCAGAAGCACAGCCTGCCCAGGAGCGGTGTTGCACAAAGGGAGAGCTGACGCAGCAAGATGATGCAACAAAAAGAAATACAGATTCCCGGTGCTGCTGACAAGAATCCAAGCAGACATAGAAGAACACACAGCAAATGGACACAGAGAGCAGACAGTGAGGGGGATGGGGAGAGGAGAGAGTATTAAAAAAAATCTTTAAAAAAATGGTGGGTTGAACAACTTTGTTATGCTGTCAATTGACAAACCTCAGAGAAAAATGGTATCAATAAACTTGAAAACAGTCTAGGATGTGCTGGATCTGATCACCTGCCTGCCCCATGGCTGTACCTTCCTGTTTTGTAATATGGTGATAACAATGTGATAATAGGAATAATCAGGGCAATATTAATAGTTATGATAACTAATAACACTTGTTGAGAATGTACCATATTTCAGCAACAAACCATCACAGCACTTTGTCTGCAATATAATGGTATTTTCACAAGAGGACAAGGAAAAGAGCATAATATTTTATATTTAAAAATTTGGTCAAAATCAGCACATTAGCAAATGGAAGAGGAGTGCTTTTACTACAGGAGGGTCTGCCTTATGTGACAGCATTTCCTTTATAGTCATATTTTAGTAAAGTATAATAAAAGTACAAAAATAACTTTCAAGTTTGGTAAAGTGATGACCACATCAACCGGAAGAGAAGAACATTGATGATATCACCATATCAGCATGCCCCATGCTTTCCCCAACCCTTTGGCCCCCGATGTGTGACCACACTCAGAAATATTTTATTTTTAAATTGCTTCTTAATGTGTGAGTGGTTTTCAAATATCAATTCATGTATGCTTTGTAATATAAATATATCAATAAATTATATCTGCTATATCTAAATACATAATTATATAGTATGTATACTGTTTTGATATATACACTGTATTTCTATTTATAGTATATGAATTAAAAGCACTATAAAATATTTTAGTACCCAAATTATTCTACATGCAAATTATATCCATGTGTCAAACTTGTATAATTATATAATTATATATAGTATATAGGTTTATAAGATATAGTATAGTATATCTTTAATTTGAACTTAGGTATACATTACACATATATGTAAATATACATATCAAGTAAAATTCAATATTGTAGTATATATATTACTATATGGCTATATATTTATATACATAAAATCTATGTAATACCATTTATTTGTAATACATGCATTTACACATATGTAATAAACATACATGTGTTCATATAAAAATTTTATCTAGCACATATACTTTTACATGTGGTTCATATATTTTTATATTCACCTAACTACTTTATATAATATTAAAGATAATACATAAGATATAGATTCTGTATGTACATATTTATACAGTATATATAACCATATATTTATACAATACATACATCCATACCCATGTTACAAAGCATTTATTAGCTGTTTTCATGAACATACCTATATATAGTAAAAAATCCCTGCAGCCTTTCTATATTTGAGTAACTGTGACCATGAAATGTGTCCCCAGGGGCTTGCGGAGGGCATTGCAGTAAGACAGCCAGGAGCCCTGAGTGATTATTGCTGAAGGGGTGAAAGAGGGAAGGAGGGTGGTCTCTCAGACTCTCTTCTCTGCTGAAGTTTTCTCTCCCCTTTCCCTCTCTCTCCCTCTCTCTCTCCCCCTCTCTCTCACTCTCCTCTACTCTCTCTCTCTTTCCTCCCTCCCTCTCCCTTTTCTTCTCTCATGTTTTCAGGAGAGAATCACATTTGACATAGAGAGGAACTGGCCTACAACTAGGTTTTTGACTTTGAGCAGTTGAGAAAAGTTACCTCTCAGATGGCTGATGGAAAGCTGAGTTGGGGAGCTCAAGGTCCACTTGGATTTTTGTCATAATTGAGGGAAGGAGAATTTTGCATATTTTTGTGAAAGCATAAGGGAGAATCATTTGCATTTAAGCTTCTAGCATTCAAAGTTCCTCAAGGAATATTGTTTCCTAAATATTCCTTCTTCTTCAACTTTATTATCTTGTGATAATACGCAGGACCAGAAATCTGTGCCAATAATTAGTTTGCCTCTCAGTAATCTCCTACCTCAAACCTCTCTCTTCATCCCCTTTGAGAAAATGTAATGAAATAGGATTTCTTCTGACATGATGGAGGAGCAGGTACTAAACTAATCATCCTGCCTTGAAAAACTATAAAACTAAGTACAATATTTCAGACAACAGTTTTTAGGCAGTTGCCAAGAGGCTGAGCAAGACTTGGATTCACAGGAGCAGGGAACTAAGGAATTGAGAGTCATGGTCTCCCCATTCTCTGTTGGGGACAATTTCTCAAATGCAGTGGAGGGAGCTGCAGTGTGAGCTCAGTCATGCTGAGGCACAGGAGCAGAGGTCATGACTTGGGGATGCTGTGATGACTGAAATGGACAGAATGGGACTCCAGAAAGGAGGCAAGTCTAGAAAGATGGAGCCTGGAATGTCTGCCAGCACACCCCAGAAACTTAGGGCACACAGCTGGGCTCCAGGCACAGCACAAGGTTGCTGGAGACTCACCAAGACTGCAGATGTACTTAAAACATTGACACCCCTGCATCCAGGGAGGCACCCTGCCAGCCAGAAAGACACTAATGTTTTGTACAGTGTGAAAAAGGTAAGAATTCCCCTGACTTCCCATCAGAAAAAATACAGGCCCAAAGGAAGTGGAAAGCTGGCTTTAAAGTGCTGAAAGGTAAGCACATGCACAAACGCATGCACGACCTTTAGCCCTGAAACCTTTACCCATAAACCTGAGAATTTATTACCAGAGGCTCTACCCTACCATAAAAAAATGCTTGTGGAGTGGGGCACATGGGAACCTCCTATATTTTTTAAGGTATCATTTTGTGTGTATCTTTTAAAAGTAAATGAAACTATATTTTAAAAAAGGCTGAACCAAGTTTCTCAGGATGAGAGAAAATGGTAATGCATCTATAGGAAAGAAGAAAGAGCCTCAGAAACAGTAACTGAGTACATAAAAAGATAATATTTTTCTTCTGTAATTCATTTAAAAGGCAGATGACCATTTACAGCAAATTAACAGCAGAGCAAAGCAGTCTTTACATCTGTCATCTCAGGTGCCCATGGCACAGTTGCTTCACTCCACCTAGTTCAGTCTCTTGGTTGTCCCTTTTTCAGTTGATCCCAAGCTCCAGTCACACCAGTTCAACACCCCAGCTTTCCCTTGCTGAGACCCTAAATGAAGGACCAAAACCTCCATTCCATGCTCCACCAGCAAACCCCCACCCTCCTTGGAGGCCCAAATCTTCCCTATATCTCTCTCCCTGCTTCACCCTCTTAATGTATTTACGATGTTTTTAAAAATAGGTCTTATTTCTTGAGCATGCCCTTAGGTCAGGTGCAATGCCAGGCAATCACTAAGCAGTATTATTGCTATGGAAGTATCTAGTTATAGGTCGACCTCTCATCTTTTTCTACTTAGTCCTTTAGGAGCTGACTTGAGTTGACCCTAATCACCATATTTTATTATTTTATGGAGTCTAATACATACTTGGTGTATAGTATCTAAATAGATGAAGGAAAATGCAGGAATGCATGCACAAAAGAATAAATGAATTCAGGAATGAATACTGCCTATTTGCTCTGTGAAGGCATTGCAGTATTGCTAATAAAGAAAAGCTAGAAAGCCAAGATTCAAACCAGAATTATCTGACACAAAATCCCAATAGTTTGCCAGATCTTGGTTTTGTGTCATTTTTTTTTTTTTTAATTCATTGTTTTCTTCATCCAATATTTTCTTAAGACTCTATCTTGTGCCAAACATTATGCCAGATTTGTGTAAAATGGTAAAAAAAAAAAAAATAACAAAACAAACATGTCCTCCAAGACCCTGCAGAGATCAGTGGAATACATGAACCTGAAAAGAGAGAAGCAGACAGAGAGAAATATTGCACATTAAGAAAATATATGTTGGGGCAAGATGGTGGCTGAGTGAACTTACCTGGTAATGTCTCTGCAGGGGGCGGCTGGGCAGCGTTGAAGGCTCTTTGGGACCGCGCTGTTTCGGGGATTTTTGCTGGTTGGAAGGTGTCTGGACCTCGATTTGGTGGGAAGGTAACAGAGAGGATACGTCTATAATATATAAATGGAGGTCCCAGCTGGGTGCAGAAAGTTCCCCCCTTGGGTGGGCGGAGCCGCGGTATCGGGCGCTGCTGCAGCTTGGGGAGCCACCGCGGCCAGGGTTTTTTTTTTCCTTTTTTTGGAGGCTCTGCGGTGCTGAGGAATTCGCGGGTCCTGGGCGGGGTGGTGAGGGGTTGATGAGACAGGACTCCTTTGCAGATTGATTTGGGGAGACAGACGGTGTTTTGTTGTGAAGCAGGGGACGTTTTGGTTGCGGACAGGGGTAGTAGCGCTTCCGCCTGGAGCCCCATCCCCACAGGTCCGGCTGCCGATCTGCAATGGAATTGGATTTTTGGCAATAAGGGGACACAATTGGGAGATTGTTGCAGGGTGCAGTGAGGGAGGGGGACACATCTGGAAGCCGATTGGGGAATATTTTGCGAAGTTTGGGACTTCCGGTTTTGGAGTCACTTGGCCCTTCATTGGAGCTGGTGTTTCTGCGTGATGGAACTGGACTCAGATGGGATCTCTTTTCACAAGACTTTCATGCTACTTTACTGGAATTGTAGTTGGTGTTGGGGTTTAAGATATATTTAGGGGATTTGAATCTCTGGACTGACAATATGATAGCCACGCCCTGAACCTCAACAGACTTCAACTCCTATACTCTGATTTATTGGACTTACCTACTCAGCTAACATGTCAACCACCACACCATGGAGCCTAGAGTGCCTACAACTGAAAGCAGGAGAATTGCATCCAGTATCCATGTGGAATCTAAGCCCCCTCTTGACATAGATATGCAATGGACACAACCAATCCAAGGTCCACAGAGAAAATGTGGCATTGGTGTGGAAGGGTGGCCATGGTGGCTGCTGGGTGCGGGGAATGGGAGGAAGAGATGAGATGTGGAGGCATTCTCGGGACTTGGACTTGTCCTGGGTGGTGCTTCACGGACAATTACGGAACATTGTAGATCCCCCCAGGGCCCACTGGTTGGAACGTGGGAGAGTGTGGGCTATGATGTTGACCATTAACTATGAGGTGCAGCGATGCCCAGAGATGTACTTACCAAATGCAATGGATGTGTCATGATGATGGGAGAGAGTGTTGCTGTGGGGGGAGTGGGGGGTGGGGGCGATGGGGTTGAATGGGACTTCATATTTTTTGAATGTAATATTTTTTTAAAAATGAATTTAAAAAATGAAAAAAAAAAAAAGAAATTTGAAAATCTTGTTTGAAGCTCCGGATTGAAACAGAAAGCTCCCGAGTCTGGCTGGCCGTTAATAAACCATTTTTCCTTCTCAAAATCAAAAAAAAAAAAAAAAAAAAAAGTGGTGGCAGGGCCAAAGATCAAGTTGCTATAGGTGCCACAATTTTCTTTCTTTATCAGGAACCCATTGATGGTTGGAGATCATCAGCCCAATTCATTCCAGAGGAGACCCCAGCTGGGTCCAATCTGTATTCACCTGGGATCATGTTCCATGGCTAGAAAATGATTTTTGCTATGAAATATAAGGAAGCATACACCCCAAAAAGACCCACACTTCTACGCCTCCCACCTGCCCATTCAGTTCTTCCCCAGGTCATTCTTCAGTTCCAATGCTGAGATGAGCGAACAAGGGCAATGACCCTCTGACCCTCTTGGGCATCCTGAATGCCCATGCTTTAGGGACTAAGTTAATATGAGATTAGTTAATGTGAGTATTTTAGACAACCTTGTTCTAATTACTTAGTGTATAGTATCTTACACTAAGTAATCTCTGTGATGTGGCTTCTTCATTAGTAAGTTGACCTATGTTTCACTCCATCTTTGAATTGCCCATTTATAGGTGGTAAGTCAGACCCTGAATTTCACAGGAAATATGGCTTGCCACTCACATCTGAAACACAAGTGTGTTTCTCTAATCCTGCTATCATCTATACATGTCATGGCTTTCCCAATCAAAACACCACATGGGGAGAAGATGTAGCTCAGTGGTTGAGCACCTGCCTCCCATGTATGAGGTCCTGGGTTCAATTCCACATTCCCTCCAAAAGAAAAAAAGTTCCACATGCCTCATGCATAATTCCAGGAGTTCTGAAGTATGACTCTAACACTGAGCGACTCTGAAGCAATAAATGTAAATGTGCATTCTTCTTAGATTATTGTTGAAATCATATGACACCAAAGATGTTGAGTAACTTGCAGGAAATTCCCTCATTAAACCATCTTATGTGATGTGGTAGTAGAAGTATTATCAAAAGATTCTAAAACCACAGAGTGCTATATTTTCTTTTTTTTTTTTCCTGTAGGTTCTTTTCATTTTTTTTTTATTGATTTTGTAAAAATATTACATTAAAAAAATATGAGGTCCCATTCAACCCCACCACCCCCACCGCACCACTCACCCCCCCAGCAACACTCACTCCCATCATCATGACACATCCATTGCATTTGGTAAGTACATCTCTGGGTATCTCTGCACCTCATGGTCATTGGTCCACATCATGGCCCACACTCTCCCCCATTCCATCCAGTGAGCCCTGGGAGGATTTACAATGTCTGGTGATTGCCCCTGAAGCACCATCCAGGGCAACTCCAAGTCCCAAAGGCGCCTCCACATCTCATCTCTTCCTGCCATTCCCCATACCCATCAGCCACCATGTCCACTTTTCCCACTCCAATGCCACCTTTTCTCTGCGGTCCTTGGATTGGTTGTGTCCGTTGCACCTCTGTGTGAAGAGGAGGCTCAGATTCCACATGGTTACTGGATGCAATCCTCCTGCTTTCAGTTGTAGGCACTCTAGGCTCCATGGTGTGGTGGTTGTCCTTCTTTAACTCCATCTTAGCTGAGTGAGGTGAGTCCAATAAATCAGATTGTAGGAGCTGGAGTCTGTTGAGGCTCAGGGCCTGGCTATCATATTGTCAGTAAAAAGATTCAATCCCCTATATATATCTTAAACCCCAATACCAACTACAATTCCAGTAAAGTAGCATGATAGTCTTATGAAAAGAGATCCCCTCTGGGTCCAGTTTCATCACGCAGAAACACCAGCTCCAAAGTAGGGCCATCTGACATGGCAGTGAACCCTATCTGCCATGACCATAGAACCCGTGGGTCCCTTTAGCCCTCAAAGGAACCAATACCTGGGGATTGTATCTACTTTATCTGTCTCTTAGACTCTGCTCAGTTGTGCATAAGGGCAATCCTTCTGACAGCCTCCAGACTCTTTTGTTTTTTAGAGACTCGTAGCCATATAAACTCATTTCTCCTTTCTATTTCCCCCTTACATTAGATCAAACAGCATTTTAAAGTCATATTATTCTATGTAGACAGGGATATTCTACTGATCCGCATTGAACCTTCAATTCAAGGTCATTTTCCAGTTACATTATAAGTTGTTAGTTGATAGTGATCCCTCGGTGCCAGGGAGGCTCATCCCCGGGTGTCATGTCCCACACTGGGTGGAAGGCATTGCATTTAGATGCTGAGTTAGGCTTCGAGACTGGCCACATTTGAGTAACATGAAGGCTGTCAGGAGGAAATTCCCAGGCACAGTGCTGCTCTAGGCCTTGTTCTTATTTCAGGCATATAGGCTCACAAGCATAGTCATTAGTATCAGGGGCTCACTGTTGGACCCTCATTCCTTCTTGGTCCTTGCCGCTGCACTTGGAGGACTGCCGCTGCTCCCCTAGGGACCATGGCACAGCACCCCCGGCCAGGGACCCAGTATCCCCCCAGCTTTAGTTTTTAATTGTTGCCACTATGAGTATATCCAAACATTACCACGCACCCTGGACATATGCCCTGTATAGCTCCCTGTCATCCATATATCCCCTGTCAATAGTATCCTATACCAGTATTCCTCTGCTGCCATTGTTGGACCACTCTGGGATCCAGAACTTCCTGAATATTGAAGCCCCAATATAATGTCAGGATCTCTTACTAGCAAAATGGGATATAGCGATGGGTTTAAAGGTTAGATATAGAATACGTGTTGACTTGGAAAAATTCTACATCCTATGTTTTTCTTTTCCTTTTTATTCCCCCTAATTATTGAACTTCTCTTCACAAGAGCCCTAGACCACAGCAATTCATGTATGCAATATACAACACTCCCACACATCCACCACAAAACCTTTTCCCTTCCACAGCGATACTCTTACAACCTATTCACAACATATTTACTTAAAGTGATGTACAGAGTCTGAGACAATAGCTTTCAAACCAGGTGACATCTGTGCTTACATTGTGGTGCATACTTTAGGACATGCAATTTTCTAACATTTTTAGTTATCCTATGTTTTACATTATGGTTTACATTATCATTCTGTCGTCCCCTATATGTTTATGATGTAATATTACATACTTTATATCCATCCTTGTGTACTCTCACGAAACTCCTCTCTTACCCCACATTTACCTTGGTTTCACACATTTAACATCCATTTTCCCATCCCCTTGGTGCCCACAGTGACAGCCAACCTCCGTTTCCCGAGGAGCCACGTCCAGAGATACTTGCAACAGTGTTCAGGTCCTAACTTGCTCAGCTGCCCCAATGCCCTGGGAGCCACCCTTTCTCTCGAGAGATACAGTTCCCTCTATTTGATGGCATTAGTCCTCCCCAGGATGTGGGTCCACCCCCACTCTCACTACTTGGGTCTCTACCTAATGGTATCACCCACTCTGGCAAAATGAGCATTCAGACATTCCCCAGGCGCCCGTCCCACATCGGACCATCCCTTCCGAGCATCCTAAACAGGGAACCCTCTTAATTATATTTTGATAGGATTTTCTCAGCATTTTACTCTCAACCAACACCTGACACTCTCCTATGTTCATAAGCTACCCCTCCCTCCCCCCACTTTTTGGGCAATATTACCCATCTGCCCATCCCCAGCCCCCCTCAAACCCACAAAGCCCCACCCAAAGGCAACCCCTTGCCCCCATTTTATCTCTTCTTTGTGTTCATACTTACCGCCAGCTCATCATAAATTCCACCCCTGCAGACGTCGGCTCACATCCTTCCTCCACCCCCCAATTTCCTGTAGGCCTATCATTCAGTCTCTAGCTCTCTGAGGCAGCTTGTTTATTTCATATCATTGAGGTCATGTAGTATTTGACCTTCAATGCCTGGGTTGCTTACCTCAACATAAGGTTCTCAAGATTCATCCATGTTATCACGTGTGTTTGTAGTGTATTTGTTCTTACAGCCGCGTAGTATTCCATTGTGTGTATATACCACATTTTATTGATCCACTCATCTGTTGATGGGCATTAGGTTGATTACAACTTTTGGTGATAGTGAACAATGCTGCTATGAACATTGGTGTACATATATCAGTTTGTGTCCTTGTTTTCATTTCTGCTGGGTATATACCCAGCAGTGGTATTGCAGGATCATATGGCAAATCTATGGTTAGCTTTTTG
This sequence comes from Dasypus novemcinctus, assembly GCF_030445035.2. Taxonomy (NCBI): domain Eukaryota; kingdom Metazoa; phylum Chordata; class Mammalia; order Cingulata; family Dasypodidae; genus Dasypus; species Dasypus novemcinctus. Next base: position 82,392,760 of record NC_080690.1, on the reverse strand, counting down.
AGAAACCACCAAACTGTCCTCCAGAATGGTTGGATCCTTCTGCATTCCCACCAGCAGTGGATGAGTGTTCCCCTTTCTTCACATCCTCTCCAGCATTTGTATTCTTCTGTTTTTTTCATAGCTGCCAATCTTATGGGAGTAAGATGGTATCTCATTGTAGTTTTGATTTGCATTTCCCTGATAGCTAGAGATTTGGAGCATTTTTTCATGTGCTTTTTAGCCATTTCTATTTCTTCTTTGGAGAAGTGTCTGTTTAAATCTTTTTCCCATTTTTTAAATGGGTTGTTTATTTTTTTATTTTCAAGATATATGAATTCTTTATATATGCAAGTTATAAGTTTCTTATCAGATATATGGTTGCCAAATATTTTCTCCCACTGTTTGGGTTCCCTTTTTACTTCCTTAACAAACTCCTTTGAGGTGCAGAAGGCTTTAATTTTGAGGAAGTCCCATTTATCTATTAGTTCTTTTGCTGCTCGTGCTTTTGGTGTGATATTCATGAAGCCATTTCCTATTACAAGGTCCTGTAGATGTTTCCCTACACTGCTTTCCAAGGTTTTTATGGTCTTGGCTCTTATATTTAGGTCTTTGATCCATCTTGAGTTGATCTTTGTATAAGGTGTGATATGGTAATCCTCTTTCATTCTTCTACATATGGCTATCCAATTCTCCAGGCACCATTTGTTGAATAGGCCACTCTCTCCCAGTTGAGAGGGTTTGGTGGCTTTATCGAATATTATATGGCTATATATGTGAGGTTCTATATCAGAGCTTTCAATTCGATTCCATTGGTCTGTGTGTCTCTCCTTATGCCAATACCATGCTTTTTTCACTACTGTAGCTTTGTAGTATGTTTTGAAGTCAGGTAGTGTGATTCCTCCAATTTCGTTTTTCTTTTTCAGTATGTCTTTGGCTATTCGGGGTCTCTTTCCTTTCCAAATAAATTTCATAGTTAGTTTTTCTAGTTCCTTAAAGAAGGTTGTGTTGATTTTTATTGGGATTGCATTGAATGTGTAGATCAGTTTTGGTAGGATAGACATCTTGATAATATTCAGTCTTCCTATCCATGAACAAGGAATATTCTTCCATTTATTTAGGTCTTCTTTGGTTTCCTTGAACAGTCTTGTATAGTTCTCAGTGTATAAGTTTTTTACCTCCTTAGTTAAATTTATTCCTAAGTATTTGATTTTTTTATTTTCTATTGTGAATGGTATTTGTTTCTTGATTTCCTCCTGATCTTGCTCATTATTGGTGTACAGAAATGCTACTGATTTTTGCGCATTGATCTTATAACCTGCAACTTTACTAAACTCATTTATGAGTTCTACAAGCTTTGTTGTAGATCTCTTAGGGTTTTCTATGTATAGGATCATGTCATCTGCAAATAATGAAATTTTGACTTCTTCCTTTCCAATTTGAATGCCTTTTATATCTGGTTCTTGCCTCAGTGCTAGAGCAAGTACTTCTAAGACAATGTTAAATAGGAGCAGAGACAATGGGCATCCTTGTCTTGTTCCTGAGTTTAGAGGGAAGGATTTTAGGATTTCTCCATTGTAAACAATGTTGGCTGTAAGTTTTTCATATATACTCTTTATCATGTTCAAAAGATTTCCTTGTATTCCGATCTTTTGGAGTGTTTTAATCAAGAAAGTGTGCTGTATTTTGTCAAATGCTTTTTCTGAATCTATAGATATAATCATGTGATTTTTTCCTTCAATCTGTTTATATGGTGTATTACATTGATTGATTTTCTTATGTTGAATCATCCTTGCATACCTGGAATAAATCCCACTTGGTCGTGGTGTATAATTCGTTTAATGTGTTGTTGAATACAATTAGCAAGTATTTTGTTGAGTATTTTTTCATTTAGGTTCATTAGAGAAATTGGTCTGTAATTTTCCTTTTTTGTGGTGTCTTTGTTTGGCTTTGGTACTAGGGTAAGGTTGGCGTCATAGAAGGAGTTCGGCAATGTTCCATCTGTTTCAATTTTTTGGAATAGTTTCAGCAGTATTGGTGTTAGTTCTTTCCAGAACGTTTTCTAGAATTCACTTGTGAAGCAGTCTGGCCCTGGGCTCTTCTTAGTTGGGAGATTTTTAATAACTGATTCTATCTCTTTGCTTGTGATTGGTTTGTTAAGATCATCAATTTGTTCTTTCGTCAATATGGGCTGCTTATGTGTTTCTAGGAATTTGTCCATTTCCTCTAAATTGTCATTTTTGTTGGAATATAGTTTTTCAAAGTATCCTCTTACGATAGTCTTTATTTCTGTGGGGTCAGTGGTGATATTGCCTTTCTCATTTCTTATTTTGTGTATTTGCATCTTCTCTCTTTTTTTCTTTGTTAGTCTCGTTAAAGGTTTGTCAATTTTGTTGATCTTCTCAAAAAACGAGCTCTTGGTCTTGTTTATCTTTTCAAGTGCTTTCTTATTTTCTATTTCATTTAGTTCTGCTCTTATCTTTGTTATTTCCTTCCTTTTTCTTCCTGTTGGGTCACTTTGTTGTTGTTTTTCTAATTCCTTCAAATGTGCAGTTAATTCTTCAATTTTTGCTCTTTCTTCTTTTTTGATATATGAATTTATGGCTATAAATTTCCCTCTCAGTACTGCTTTTGCTGTATCCCATAAATTTTGTTATGTTGTGTTATCATTATTATTTGTTTCATGGTAGTCATTGATTTCTTTTGAGATTTCCTCTTTGACCCATTGTTTTTCTAAGAGTGTGCTGTTTAATTTCCAAATCGTGGTGTGAAACCTGGGCCTCTGTCCCTTGCAAATTTCCAGCTTGACTCCACTGTGGTCATAGATATTGTTTTGTATGATTTCAATCTTTCTGAATTCATTCAGCCTTTCTTTGTGGCCTAGCATATGGTCTATCTTGGAGAATGATCCATGTGCGCTTGAGAAGAATGTATATCCTGCTGTGTTTGGGTGTAATGATCTATATATGTCTATTAGTTCCTGCCCCTCTAATATACTGTTCAAATGTTTTGTTTCTGTAGTGATTCTCTTTTGAGATGTTCTGTCCAAGGTAGATAGTGGTGTATTAAAATCCCACACTATGATTGTAGATGCATCTATTGTTTCACTTAGTTTTTCCAGCGTTTGTCTCACGTACTTAGAGGCACCCTTGTTAGGAGCATAAATATTTATGATTGTTCGATCTTCTTGACAGATTTTCCCTTTCACTAAAATGTAGTATCCTTCTTTGTCTCTCACAATTGTTTCACATTTAAAGTCTATTTTGTCTAATATTAATATAGCTACTCCTGCCTTTTTTTGGTTATTGTTTGCTTGTATGATTGTTTTCCAGCCATTCACTTTCAATCTCCATGCGTCTCTGGGTCTAAGATGTGTCTCTTGTAGACACCATACAGATGGGTCATATTTCCTTATCCAATGTCCCAGTCTGAATCTTTTGATAGGTGAGTTTAATCCATTGACATTCAGTGTTATTACTTTCAAGGAATTATTTGTGTTAGCCATATTTTGATTGGATTTGTGTTTGTCATATTTTGTTTGTATTTTTCCCCCTTCTAGTTTGTCTTTTTTTGTTGCTCTTATACTCTCCTCCAACTCTGCCTGTCCTGTTTTTTCCTTTCTTCCTGCAGAACTCCCTTTAGAACTTCTTGAAGGGGAGGTTTCTTGTTGGTATACTCTTTCAGTTTCTGTTTATCTGTGAATATTTTGAACTCTCCATCATGTTTGAATGTTAGTTTAGCTGCATATAGTATTCTTGGTTGAAAATTTTTTTCCTTTAGTACCTTGACTATATCATACCACTGCCTCCTTGCCTCCATGGTTTCAGATGAGAAATCAGCACCTAATCTTATGGAGCTTCCCTTGTATGTGATGGTTTTCTTTTCTCTTGTTGCTTTTAGGATTTTCTCTTTGTGTTGAGCATTGGATAATTTGATGAGTATATGTCTTGGGGTGGGCCTGTTGGGGTTTATGACCAGTGGAGTGCACTGTGCTTCTTGGATATGTACGTCTGTCTCTTTCAGTATTTTGGGAAGTTTTCAGCCATTTTTCCTGCAACACTCCTTCTGACCCCTTTCCCTTCTCTTCTCCTTCTGGAATACCTATAATACGTATATTTGAGCGTTTTGCATTGTCATTCAGGTCCCTAAATCCTAGCTGGATTTTTTTCTATCTTTTTATCGACCCCTTCTACTATCTGTTTGATTTCTGATATACTGTCTTCCACATCACTAATTCTCTGCTCTGCCTCTTCTAGTCTGTTGATATTTGCTGCAAGTGTATTTTTGATTTCTTGAACTGTGGTGTTCATTCCCATCATGTCTGTTATGTTTTTGTGTATGTCTGCAATTTCCCCTCCCAGTGTTGTCTTCATGTTTTTAACCTCTTTCATTACTTCATTAAATTTGTCGGTGATAAATGTTCTGAGATCTTTCATTGCTTGTGTGAAGTTCTGCTTCCCTTCCTGATTTTTAGTTTGTTGATTGGATTCAGCCATGTTTTCCTGATTACTGGTTTGGTTTGTAGATTTTTGTTGCTATCTGGTCATCATTTTATCTTGATAGGTTTAATCAGTTCCTTAGCTTCTTTGTCTAGTCTTGGAGATTAATTAGCTGTTGTTTTTGCATGTTATATCTTCTTTTTGTCACTTTGTTCTTCTTATTCTAATTTCTAATTGCTGGTTGAGTTCACTTTAAAGGAAAGTATTAGTGCCGGGGAAAGGCAATTGTGTAAACAAGGAAAATGTGTAAAGTAGCATTGGTGATATACGTTAACAAAGCAACAATATGATATCTGGGAGGATGGAGGTTAGATTCATGTAAATTGTGTAGAGTTATAGCAGTAGGTAGAGTACCTATAATGAGGTAGTTACCTGAATATGGGAGGAATATAGTATGAATTAAAAAGCTATTGTTTTCATGAGATTGAAAGAGAAAAGAAAGGCAATAGTTTCAAGAGTGGATAACACACAGAAAACCAAAAAAAAAAAGGTATTAGAAATTAAGAGTTAGACACTTTGTGGATCAAAGAAAGGGAGGTAGAATATAGGAGAGACAGTAGATGATGGAGGCTATCAAGATGTAGGGGAAAGGGGATAGTGTAGATAGCCAAAATCTATACACACAGAAATGAGGCAGTGGAGGATGAGGTAACCCAGGAAATGTGAGGTGTTCCCTGCAGCACCTATTGTATAGTTAAGATAAAATAAAATAAGAAGAAGATGAGGGACAAGAGAGAGAAAAAAATAAAAAGAGAGAGGAAAGGAAGAAAGAAAAAGGGGGTGGGTAAAGGGCGGGGAACAGATAGGGAAAAGAGAAAAAAGATATACACCAACCACCACAGCCACAATACCAGTAGGAAAAAAAACCCTAAATAACTGAAAAAAAAAAGAGTTTGGGGGATACACTGGGAGAAAAGACTAGGGGATAATGTAATGTTAGCAATCAGAACATTAAAAAAGTAAAATAAAAAATAAAATAGAGTATACATAAAAACAAAACAAAGCAAAAAGGAAAAAAAATGCAAACATTGAGGGCTAGGTCATTCAAGGATCTCAGATGGACCTCAGGGCATGATGGATTCAGGGATGGAAAGTCTGACATATTGAAGACTCAAGTGGTGTGAATCTCTGGGGTGTGGACCACCAGGGTTTAGGGGACTCAGACCTGGTAACCTCAAGTCTGGTTAACAGGGAGCCTGGGAGCACCGCAGTGCATCACAGCCTTCAGGGATCCCCGCAGCTGGGTGCCAGCCCTATGGGTGAGGTCACATCCGCAAGCTCTACCCTGTGTTCTGTACCGCACAATTCACTCACTCACTAGGGTCTATTCTGTGGATGTATCACCAATTGACTTCAGGACCCCTCCCACCCTGTGTTCCCCCAGAATGGCCACCTGGAGGCGCCTCTAGACTGCAGCCAATTTAATGACGCAGATCAATAGCTAGGCCTGGGGGTGGGGCTCCAGCCGGAAACGTTAATAACAGAGTTCAAACCCGAAATTCCCACGCTTCGCAATAAAACTCCCGTTTGTCTCCCCAAATCGGTCTGCAAATGCCTCCTGTCCTATTAATCCCCCAATAGGCTGCTCAGGGCTTATGAATTCCCTAGTACTGCAGAGCCTCCAAGAAAAAAAAAACAAAAAACAAAAACGCTTAGTCAGTGCCTGGTGCCGCGGCTCCGCCCACCCAAGGAGGGAGCTTTCCACAAACAGCCAGGACCTCCATGTATATTTTATAGACGTATTTTCTCTGTTACCTTCCCACCAAATCAATGTCCAGATACCTCCTGTCCTGCAAAAATCCTGAAACAGCCTGGTCCCAAAGAGCCTCCCAACACTGCCCAACTGCTTCTTTGCAGGAGATATTATCAGATAAGCTCACTCAGCACCATCTTTCCCCACTCTCTGCCACCACATTTTGAAGAGACTTTTTTCTTTCACCAATTATGTCCAAACCCATTAGGCCAATTATGTTGATGCTCCTCATTTTCCCTACTCAGTAGCATTCAGTCAGTTTGTTGCTCTCAAAACACCTTTCTGGGCATCCCCTGCTCCCACTGCTCCACCTTCTTTGCTCCCTCCTTGTCAGATACACAACAATCACCTCCTAACCAGTTTATCTTATTCCATATCCAGAGCTGGGTGAGTTTGAAAGTGAGGATTTCAGAGTTGACCGAGAAAGGATTTGACCTCTATATGGAAGAAACACAAAATCTATATTCAGGAGTGCTGCTCCACAGGTTTGTGTGAGGGGCAAGCTCCTGCAGACAGAAGCTTCAGGAGGCCAGTCCACTGCAGAGAGGATGCAAGCCAGGGGAAACCCCACCCTCCTCAGGGAGAGCAAAAAGAAAGGGGCATGCTGAAGTGGCCAGAGACAGCCCTGTGGGGAGCATTGGGCAGGAAGTTCTCAGCCTTAGAGGCAACAGTTTCACCTTATCAGTGGTAAATGTTTGTTGGGCAGTTAAACTCCAAGGCTCAAAATTGCTTGATTGGGTTGTTTTAGAATAATGTAAATTTAGCACCAGTGGCCTTTTGAAAACTTCTGATCCCTTAGGTGGTTAGGGCTTCAGTTTATCCCTGTGAACACATTCAGCCTCACCCCATTGCCTTCCTCCCCTTCTTCCACTGGACAATGGTCCCTAGCTATACAATTCCTTGAATATGCATCATTTTACTCTAGGTTTTTATACACACATCTTCCACCCCTCATCTAACAATGTCACATTCATTCTTGAAATCTCAGGGTGGAAATATTTCACTAACTCTCCCCCCAAAACACCCCCTCATGATCACAAGCATTAGTTTTAGGATTCTCTCCATCAAGTCCCTGTATGATGTGTCAGGTCCTTTGGATTACGGTGGCCTATCTCTGTCCTTTGAATCAACAGGATGCCATTATGATCACCAACAGCCAAAGGGAGTAGAGAGCAGGCACTGGTAACTTCTGCCCCCAGCCTTCCTCTGTTTCAGATCCTGCTTCCTTACCTGACTTTGGATAAGAAAGTGTAATGACATCTTGGTCCTTCACCACAAATTCATCCCACAGAAACTCCAGGTTTTCAACAGTGAATTTATGGAAAAGAACCCCATCTACCCATATGTCATCAGATTCCATCCCCAAATGCCCAGCCTTCTGGCAGCTCAGGGGTCAGCAGTCCTGGAAGGAACTGCTGGCTGTTTCCAGGTGCTGAGGGAACTGAGCTTTTAATAGAGTGGGAGCTTGGCACTGACCAATATGCAGCTTGCTGAGGTTGCCTTGCTGGGCCACAGCCATGGAAATACCAAGAGTGACAGGAAATGGCTCTCTAATGACAGTTTGAGTAATCATTAGCTAACAAATTATTTTCAGAGGATGGATGTGTTTGTTGAAAACAAAGCAAATAGACAAAAGAGGTGTGTGCAGAACAGGTTTATTGAGCTAAAGTTGCATTCACACAGGATCAGCACCAACAGAGCTTTCTGCTTGAAGGGTTGAGCTGGGGAGCAGCTTACATGGCTCCTTAAAACAGAGGGAATGGGCAGGGAGAAAGGGGGCGTGGTTTATGGTTACGCTGTGGGCCATAGGCACTGTTTGAGCAGGGTGTCATTGATCGTTTATTAGCAAGCAGGATGCTGATGTAATTTGGGGCTATTTGGTGAGGACCAGCAGACATTGCTGATGTTGGCTTGAATTCTTTTTTAAAAAGATTTATTTTCTTTGTTTCTTTCTGGCCATGCCCCCCAGTTGGATCGTTGTATGTGTTTGGTGTCAGGGTGAGACAATTGGGACATGTAGACCAGTATTTGCAGGCAAGGATTTGTTGGGAGGATCTCTCAATGGAGGGGGTGTGAAGAATAAACTTCAACCCCCCCAGCCAGCATGGCGGGAGACTTAAGAGTAACTTCAGCCCAGGTAGATGATAGAGTAGAGGCAGTCATGCATCTACACAGTACATCTATAGGTGGGAACACGCTTAGTCATTGGGAGTGTTTGGTGCTTGGGTGAGACTCAAGGGCCTGTAAAGATGGCTAGGGGGTAATGGGGTAAGGGACGTGAATTCTAGGGGTGCAGGAGGGGTTGGTGGGGTCATGTGGTTTGTCTATTCTTGTGAGCAAATGAACTGTATTTGGACACAAAGGCTATGGATGGGGGCTGTTCTATGTCATAGGATGTGGCTCCTTCTGAGAATATGCCTAGTTGCACTTTCACAGTGGGAAGGGGTCATAATAAACTTGCAAATCCTGCACATTGTGGCTGTTTTTCAGTTCAGGAGCTAGGGATGGGGCATAGTTCTGTCAGTATGTGCTCACTGTAGGCTCTCTGTTCATGTGCTCATCTTTTTTTAAGGAGTACCTGGGAACCAAACCTGGGAACTTCCATGTGGGAGGGAGGCACCTAATTGCTTGAGCCACCTCTGCTCCCTGCTTAGTGTGTCTCTCATTGTGTTTTCCTCCTTGTGTATCTTTACTATATCATCATGTTGTACCAGCTTTCTGTCTTGTTCATCTTCTTTAGGAGGCAAGGGGAACCAGAACCTGGAACTTCCATGTAGTTGGTGGTTGCCCAACTGCTTGAGCCACACTCAATTTCCATTGATCTCTTTGTAACACTTTATTTCTCCCAGTCTGGTGCAGTGGTTTTTATCAGCACTGCAAAAGATCATTGGTATGTCAGCCTGCTCCAGTACTTCTTTTGTGTGTGTGGTTTATATTCTATTTTTGTCTTTATTTTTTTAATGTTACATTAAAAAAATATGAGGTCCCCATATACCCCCCACCCCCCTCACCCTACTCCTCCTATAACATCAACCTCCACCATCATCATGGGAAATTCATCATGCTTGGTGAATACATCTCTGAGCACCGCTGTATCACATGGTCAATGGTCCACATTATAGTTTACACTCTCCCCCAGGCCACCCAGTGGGCCATGGGAGGACAAACGATGTCCAGTAACTGTCCCTGCAGTACCCCCCAGGACAACTCCAAGTCCTGAAAATGCCCCCATACCACATCTCTTCTTCCCACTCCCTACCCTCAGCAGCTACCATGGCCACCTTCTCCAAATCAATGCTACATTTTCTTCAATTTCCAATCACAAAAGTTAATGAATAGAATATCAGTAAGTCCAGACTAATCCACACTCTACTCCTCCATCCCATAGCCCCTGGAATGGCCATGTCCACTCCAAATCTATATCAAGAGGGGGTCTAGATTCCACATGGATGATGGAAGCAATTCTCCTGCTTTCAGTTGTAGGCATAGTTGACTCTCTGGTGTGTTCATTGACATTCTTCACCTCCATTTTAGATGATTGTGGTGAGTCCAATAAACCAGAGTATAGGAGTTGCTAGTCTGTTGAGGCTCAGGGACTGGCTATCACATGGACAGTCCAGAGATTCAGGTCCTCTGGATATACACTGAGCCCCAGCACCAACCACAGGTCCAGTAAAAGTAACAGGAGAGGTTTGTGAACAAAGACCACATCTGAGTCAAGCGCCATCACACAGAAATACAAACTCCAAAGTAGGGCCAACTGACATGGCACTGAACTCCTTCTGCCATGACCATAGAATGTGTGGGTCTTTGGAGCACTCAGAAGAACCAATACGTGGGGTTGTGTCTACTTTGTCTGTCTCTGGGACTCTGCTGAGGTGTGCATATGGGTGACGCACTGATAACCTCCTGGCTCTTTTTTGGAGAATCATAGCCATATAAACTCATTTGTCCTTTCCATTTCCCCCTTTTATTCAGGTCAAAAAGTGTTGAATTCGGTTACCTGCTGGGTTGAGGATGACAGAGATAAACACACTCCCGAGACCGGTTCAGGACACAAATCTACTTTATTGTGCAACATCAGTGGCTTATATAAAATGAATGGCAGGGTGTCAGTTAGCTATTGGTGCTAGTGCAGTGTAGCTTATGTGTAATTTTTTAATTGGACAGTCTGCTAACAGACAGAGGCAGGCGGGTGGCGCTTGATCGCGTCTGCTCTCTGCCAGTGCGCCATCTTTAGGGTGTGCCCTAAAACGTGTACACCTGAGAGTTTGCTCATCTGGAGGTGCACAGCATGGCAAGACTGAAGGTTTCAGCAGCTCTACCCACAAAAAAACCTTTTTTAACTCCTGATATTACAGGTAGGCTGAGATATTCTGCTGGTCTGAGTTGACCCTTTTATTCAAGGTCATTTTCTAGTTACATCACCAGCTGGTACTTGGTAGTAATCCCTTGGTGGCAGGGAAGCTCATCCCCAGGAGTCATGTCCCACGCTGGAGGGAAGGCAAAGCCTTTGCAAGCTGAGTTTGTCTGAGAGACTGGCCATATTTGAGCAACATGAAGGCTTTCAGGAGGTAACTCTTAGGCATCCTGTAGCTCTAGGCCTTGTTCTTATTTAAGGTGCACAGGCTTACAAGCATAGACATTAGGATCAAGGGCTCATTGTTGGACCATCCTTCTTTTTTGGTCTTTGCCCTTGCACTTGGGGAATTGTTGCTGCTCCATTAGGGAATGTGATAGAGCTCCCCTGGCTAGGAACTCAGCATTCCCTCAGTTGTCATTTTTAACTGTAACCAGTATGAAAATATACAAATATTTATATATATCCTGGATATATGCCTTGGAGAACTCCCTGCCAACCTTGTGCCCCCTGTCAGTAACATCCCACACCAGTATTCCTCCCTTGCCATTGTTGAACCTCTTTGTGATCCAAAACTTCTTCAAAAATGAAGCCCAACATATTGCCAGGTTCCATTAATAGTAAAATGGAATATAGTGATGAGTTTAAAGGTTAGATATAGAATACATTAATTTAAAATATAAGGTAAAATAAATTGGGGTATCAAAAAATTTAAAAATGCAAAAGCTTTGTTTTTGATGTTTTGCCTTCCATCACTACAATAAGTGTTGCCCTGTATGCAAATTGGCAAGGCAACTTCCATTTTTTCCTCAGTATCTACGTCCTTTCTTTTTCTTTTTCTTTTCCTAATTATTAAGTTTGTCTTTGCAAAAGTTTTAGATCACAGTAATTCATATATACAATATACAGTACTCCACAAATCCAATATAAAACCCTTTTTCCTTCTACAGCAATAATCTTTTTACATGTTCATACTATATTTACTGAAACTGATGTACAGATATTGAGACAATAGCTTTCAAACAAGGTAAACCATGGGTTTACATTGTGGTTTATATTTTAGATTCTAAAATTTTCTAAATTATTATTTATCTTATGTTTTACATTATGATTTACATTTTAGCCTATTGGACCCTATACATTTTTGGTGTAATTTAACATGTCCTATATACATCCTTGCATAATCTTGTGGAACACTTCCATTGCCCCACAGCTTCATTGATTGCATCTATTCAATTCCTCTTTCCCCCTCCCCTCAGGGCCCACAGTGACAGTCAATCTTCACTGCTTGAAGGGTCATGTTCAGAGATTCTTGCAACAGTGTTGAGGGCTTGACATGCTCGACTGCCCTAATGCCTTGAGAGACACCATTTCTCTCAAGAGATACAATTCCCTCTATTTGAGAACATCAGTCCTCCCCAGGATGTGGGTATACGTTCACTCTCATTATATGGGTCTCTATGCAATTATATAATCCACTATGACAAAATGAGCACTCACACACTCCCTTGGAAGCCTGTCCTGCATCAGATTCTCCACTTTAAGGATCTTAAACAGGTAAACTTCCTTATCATATTTTTGAAAAAGTTTTCTCAACATTATATTCTCAACCCAATACCTCACAATCTCATATGTTCATAAGTTTCCCCACCCTATCCCCAATTTCCTGGGCAATATTACCCATCCTCCCATCCCTAGCCCACCTCAAGCCTGCAAAGCCCCACCCAAAGGTATCCCTACGCCCCCATTTATCCCTTCTTTGTACAAATACTTACCTCCAGCTTATCATATATTTCACCCAGGTAGGTGTCAGCTTGCATCCTTCCTCTACCCCCCAAATTCCTTTAAGCCTATTTTCTGGTCTCTAGCTCTCTGAGGCAGCTTGGTTTACTTATTTCATATCATTGACCTCATGTAGTATTTGTCCTTCAATGCCTGGGTTGCTTCACTCAACATAAGGTTCTTAAGATTCATCCATGTCATCACATTTATTTGTATTGTATTCATTCTTAAAGCTGAATATTATTCCATTGTATGTATATACCACATTTTATTTATCCATTCATCTGTTGATGGGCATTTAGATTGATTCCAACTTTTGGCAATAGTGAACAATATTCAGTTCATCTTTGTTTCTTCTTTATAATTTCCTGGATAAAATGAAATCTCAAGCAAATCAAGATGGTAGTAAAATCATTGACCATTCCAACTTTGCATTCCCTCTTTTTATTTGAGGAAGTCCTTTGCATTCCCAAGGACCAGGTATGAATAGTTTGTGGCTTTTTGTAGACTGATACTCTAGAGCAGGGGTTCTTAATCTTTTTTTCCCACAAACCCCTTTGCCAGTCAGGGGAAAACCATGGACCCTTTACTAAGTCCATGCTGTGCTGTATATTATTTAGTAAATGTATCACACCCACTCCAACACATCCACCTAAGAAGAGTTTTTTTTTTAATGTCAGTTCAAGCTCATGGACCCCTGGTTAAGAACCTCTGCTCTACATCTACTGGGTATAGGAGAAAAAATTTGGTGGTCTTGAGGTGCCATGTGGTATAGGATTAAAACAGGTCAAGCAGAAGGATGACGAATGACATCAACAGCAGCAAGTTGAGGGAATACACCAAGGGGCATTAGGCAGGACCTCTGTCCTTGATTCCACATGTCCCTTGGTTGCTGGTTCAGGTAGTGAAAACATTTTACTTGTTTCAAGATTTTCTGGATGTTCCACTGTTAACATTTTGGTCTATGTGAAGCAGGCTAGATAGGGAGTCAGTAGACAAAACTGGAACTTGGCAAATAGGCCATGTAGACATCAATACCCCTGCCCTCTGATGATTGTGGAAGATCCCTGCAAAATTCTGCCATTCAGTCTGAGACTTCCTCCAGAAGCCAGGAGTAGCCCTGGATCTTCCCCCAGGGACTCATCATTGGGCCCTCCCAGGGGATTGGTTGAGTGTTGCTATTCCAAGTTAGCAACCCCTGCTGTGGGCTGCTACTCTAAGTTAGCAACCTACGAGGACCGGGCGGGCTTCCACGGCTCAGGGGTGAGCCCCTAGGCCAACGCGTAGGCCTAGGTTCTCCAGGCGTGGGGGACGCGCGGTAAAAACCACGGAGACAGCCTGTGAGAATGAGCTAGTCCAATTTATTGCGGAAATACACTTGATTATATAAGGTCAGGTCAAGGGAGGGGTAGGAATTGGGGCGGGTAAACTACAGGGCGGTAGTGGATAGGCGGAACTGTGCAGGCAGCTATGAAGTAGGCGGTGATTAAGAAAGGGGGCAGATTATGAGTTGGCTAAGTGGACGGGACTGGTGGGAAGGATAGCAATGGCTGGAAAAGGGAGATAACAAAGGCTAGGAGGAGGGGTGAAGGGAGGCAGCAACAATTGCTCCTTTTGTTTTATAAAAAAAAAAGGTGTGAGAGAGTAGAGGGATGGGCTGTGGAGGGTGAGAGAAAAAGAGGGCAGGATTGACTGGCGATGGGCAAATGACATATCATTTGGCCAGAATGTATGCATAGCCCTTAGGGTTGGTGCATGCCGGTGCTAGATGAAATATCTAACATGATGTTGCGCACGCTTTTTTGGGGTGGATAGCGCTGTGGCTGGCTTAACCGTGAAGAATTCTCAGACGTATAGCAATAAAGGGGGGCGGAGGGTGCACCCAAACCCTTTACGCCGAGGGAAGCGAACCCGTACCGACGGCTAAAGTCAGAGAGCTTCACAGCAAGCAGCTTCACAGGCGGGATGTACAGTGGGAAGGGGGGTGAGGACGTGGTCGAGATTGAGGAATGGAATCAGAGGTAGCAAGACGTTGGTAATGGATTTGAACAAATGAGGAAAATACACTGTCAGCATGATCTTTGGCAAGGCGGATGATTCGTCGAATGGCCCAAGGACCAACGGTGAGACCTAGGATGATGAGCAGAACTGGGGTTAGTAACGGGAGGAGATAGGGGAGGAGGGGCTGCAGAAAGCCCCAGGAACCAGCAGTTTGGGCTCGTTCAAGTCGGCGTTGGTTGAGACCTTTTTCAAGTTCTTTTAAGCTGGAGTCTACTAAACCAGTATAGTTGGCATAGACACAGCATTCTTCTCCCAGAGCTGCACATAGGCCACCTTCTTTGAGGAGGAGGAGGTCAAGGCCTCGGCGGTTTTGCAGGACAACTTCTGAAAGGGAATTGAGGGAGTCTTTAAGATATTTGACTGCATCTCGGAGGTAGATGATATCAGAGTCTACTGCTTGTCTGAGGTTTTGGAGGGCGGAGGCTTGTGTGGCTAGGGCTGCAACACCAGTGGCAGCTCCAGCTGTAGCTAGGAGGGAAGTGACAGTGAGCACAGCAGTAATAGGTTCGCGTTTGTGGAGGTAAATAGCTTCTTGAGTGTGGTCAAAGGCTTCAAAGAAATGTAGAGGAGTGTGATAGATGACTCGAGGCGTGAGGAGGATGAGAGCACACGTTTCTTTGGTCTTGTTAAGTGTGGCAACAGATAAGCATGGGGTAAGTCCGGTGGAAGAGCAGAGCCATTGGGTGGTGTTTAGGGGAACTAAGTATTTGGCAGAGATGTTTGGGGAGGTATAGTTGGTACAGGCAGTAAGGCTGGGAGTGTGGGAAGAACGGGGGTGAATGCATAAACCTTTGGAAGAGATGTGCGTAAAAGTGAGTGGGACATGAGTAGATTGATTCCAATTGCAGGAAGAGGGGGAATCGTCGGTGGAGGAAGTAAAGAGTGGTGAAGGGATAGCAAGTGGATCATAGAGGGGGAGGCTGGGGGAAAGACACAACCAGCAAGAGCGAGTGAGGTTGAGGTGGGAGGCATTGAGAGAGGAATAGGAGGCGTTTAGGAGTTTGAAGTAGGGACTAGAGGGGATGAGAGGATGTGGTTGTATACCTGAAGCGGGGGGGGGGGGGGAAGTGGGGCTTGTAGAAGGGACGACGGCGGCCGAGGTGGAAGAGATTTTGAGGGGAGTAGATGAGGACGGAAGAAGGTGAACAGTGGGTGAGGGAGGAGGGTTAAGGATGTGGTTGGGACCAATAGCAGAGGGTGGGGCAGAGACAACACGCTTTTGGATTTCAAACAAAGCGCCACGATCATAGTTGCTCATATACAACCGGAGTCCATAGGGGCGAGCGGCCAGCCATGTATCGTCGTTTGGGTTTTTTACTGTCAGCGAAATGAAGTCCCAACAGGAATTGTTGGCTACTTGGAGAGAGAGATACGGGTCTCTGTTGGGGGCACCGGACCATCCATGGGCCATGGTCACACATCCCCAAGAGGGACAGTAGAAGTGTGATGGGTCATGACAACCTCGAGCACTAGCAGGACAGATGTAAAAACCAGACACAGGGTTAAATTGAGGGTCAAGGAGATGATTGTTTCGAGAAAGCAGGCATGCTGTATTCCCGCCTCGACAGGATGAGGAATGGTGGAAG
The DNA here is from genome assembly GCF_030445035.2 of Dasypus novemcinctus. Taxonomy (NCBI): domain Eukaryota; kingdom Metazoa; phylum Chordata; class Mammalia; order Cingulata; family Dasypodidae; genus Dasypus; species Dasypus novemcinctus. The sequence continues at coordinate 82,376,743 of NC_080690.1, read as the reverse complement.
CCTACTTTTGCTTTTTTGATGTTACTCACTTGGCATTCGGGACGGAAGGAAATTCCAGCAAGAGGGCAGATGTGCGTGAAAAAGGAGGGAGTGACACTAGTAACATTATAAGCGAGAACACGTTTTTCTGGAAATGTCTGCAGGGTCCAGTTGAATGGCTGATGGGAGGAGGAGCTTTGGGCAGAGGAGGCTAGAGACAACATGAGAATGAGGAGATGGATGAGGTAGGGGAGGGTAGGGGAACAGGAGGCGGGGTATGAACAGAGCGGGCTCATCGGAGGAGTTGGAGAACTTGGCGTTCGATGGGGTCATCATCTTCAAGGGAAAGACGGCTTAGGCGGCGGGCAAAGAAACGTTGTCGACGTCGTTCACGGCGAGAAAGAGCTGGTGTGGTTCCCATGGACGACGGTGTCGGAGAGGTAGACTCGGGTGAATTTACCTGGGGGCGTATAGTGGTCATGGGAGAAGGACGACGAGAGAGGTGAAAGTGCCAATTAAAAGTAGAAAGGCGACAGCGAGGAGGAGGCGTTGACGGAGGTTCCAATCTGTTGGGGCTGTAGCTGCGAGGCAAACAGCTGAGAAGATTGTTAAGAAAATGAAAATTACAAGAAAGAAGCAGAGTAAGAATGGGTGCGAGGGGAGCTTGAGGAGCATCTGCACTGAGAGTTCTTTTCTGATGAACTATAAAGCACGTTTTGGTGAAGGTCAGGCACTTTTCAACGGCGGGTTGCGGAGGTAGCAAAGGCTTTTCTTGTGGAGTATGCAGAGTTGGGTCCTTTGAGAGATCTGTAATGACAAAAGAAGGAGAAGAGAGCCCTCATAGAGGAGGGGCAATCAGCAGAAAGAAACTCGGAGAGAGCACTTATTTAAATATAAGCATTTCAGGGAGGGGCTGGTTGGTGCTGAATTTGAGCGAATGGGGCGACATCTGGGCCTCCGCTGTCAATGTTGTCTCTCACGGAGGGCATAGGGTACTTATCATTAAGGGGAACCTTGGGGTCGGTGGCAGGCCTGATATAGCGCCCAGGAACCCAGAGTGGTTGTGGCTCAGAGTCTGGGAAGATATAAGCAAAACCTCTCCCCTGTGCTAGCAAGGGAGCCGGGTCCTGCCAAAGATTTGTGGCAGGGTCTTTCCAGTGAACAAGAGGGACTTGCGAGGGTTGCCACATGGGTCCCCAATGTTTGTGGGTTGGGGAAAGTCCCTTGTCATCGAAGGTCAGGAGATTGTGATGAATAAGGCAGGCAGTGATGACGTCAGCAGGGGCTTTATGGGGGGAGGAAGCTCTTTCCTTTTGAATGAGTAGCTTGAGCTGTTGGTGAGTGCGCTCAACAATTCCTTGCCCTTGTGGATTGTAGGGGATGCCAAAATGGTGTGTGATGTGGTACATTTGTACGAAGCTGGCAAAGGTGGCACTGCGATAGGCTGGTCCATTGTCGGTTTTGAGATCCCAGGGAATTCCCATGAATAGAATGGCTTGTCGGAGTGCTCTGATGCAATGTTTAGCGCTCTCTCCTGTGAGGGGCACGGCGTAGCACAGGTGCGAGAAAGTATCAACTGCAACATGAAGATACTTAAGGCGTCCAAAGGTGCTAACGTGTGTGACGTCAAGTTGCCAGCGGGAGTTAGGCCGTAGGCCGCGGGGATTAGCTCCGCGAGGCTGCAAGGGTCCAAGAGGCAGCAAAGGTGCACATGTTTGGCAGGAGCGCACAAGATGTTTACATGTTTCAATGGGGAGGTCTGGGAAGAGCTTTTGAATGGATCGCGCTGAGAAGTGGAATTGAGAGTGTAGGAGCTTAGCTTGGTTGACAAAGTCTCCCAGTCTTGTTTTGTCAGTGAGGTTTTCTTGAATGGCAACTGGGCATACATGGCGGCCGGATGCTAAAGCGTCGGCGAGGGCATTTCCTTGAGCTAGCGGTCCTGGCAGGCCAGAGTGACTTCTGATATGAGCAATGAACCAGGGTTGTTGCCTTTCTTCAAGCAGTCGCTGTACAAAAGCGAGTGCTTGGTCAATAGTTAAGTGACTGGGTAGGAAAGTAGCAAGCGGGAGGCTACGACACACTTGTAAAGTGTATAAGCTGTCTGTGAAGATGTTAAGAGGCTGGTCCGGGTAGAGATTGAGGACTGCGGCGACAGCTAAAAGTTCACCTGTTTGGACAGAAAAGTCACTAGCAAACACCAATTGTCGTGGCTTAGGTTCTCTTGGCGTATATATGACAGCAGCGAATGCCTTTTTTGAAGCATCGGTGAAAGCAGTGATGGCAAAAGGAATTGGCTTTCTTGCGGGCAGCGGATGGAACGGGTTGGAAAATGCTAATTGAGATACCCCTTGTAGTAGTGGATGATGCGGATAGTGATTGTCAAAGGAGCCATGAAAGAATTCTATTAGGCTTTGCATTTGGGCATTATTCATGATGAGAGAGGTAACTTCTTTTGCATCAAAGGGCCAAACGATGGTGTGTGGCGGGACGCCATATGTTTGTATGGAGAGAAGTACTAAGTCAGTGGCTAATGTGATCCAAGCCCTTGTAAATGGGCAGATTTTTGGGAGTTTACTTTTTGACGTGTGTAGAAAAAGAAGAGGACCATCTTGCCATAGGAGACCCGTTGGGGTGACTGGTGTTGGCAAAACTAAGGCAAGGATTGGGAGATCGGGAGAGAATCGCTCTAGGCGGCATTGCTGGAGTGCAGCATTTACTTGTTGGATGGCTTCTTTGGCAGCTGGGGTGATGGTGATGGGGTGAACAACTGCAGCGGATGGACTGCACTTAGTCTGCAGGAGCTCGAAAAGGGGTTGCATTTGCGCTGTTGTGATGGGGAGTGCTGATCGAAGCCAATTGATTTGTCCGCAAAGCCGTTGGAGCTCAGTCAGCGTCATGTGATCAGAAACATGGATTTGTGGGCTGGTGGGCCGAATATATTGATGAAAATGAAAGCCTAAGAACTGGAAAGGTGGCTGGGGGTTGACTTTGTCAGGTTGCACTATTAATCCAAGACTTGAGAGGTTTGTCGTAACTGCAGAGAGTAGATCATTGAGAAGTGTTTTAGAACTTGCTGCTAAAAGAAGGTCATCCATATAGTGGATGATGTATGTGTGCTCTGGATGGAACTTAGAGCGTAGCGGCTCAATGGCATGATTGACATAGAGCTGACATATAGTTGGACTGTTCCGCATGCCTTGTGGTAGTACTCGCCATTGGAATCGAAGCGCTGCGCCCTGATTGTTGGTGCGTGGGACTGTAAACGCAAATCGTGGACAGTCTTGCGGGTGAAGAGGGATAGAGAAAAAGCAGTCTTTGATATTGATGGTGGCTGCATGAAAATGCTGAGGGACTGCAGTGGGATGCGGGCAACCAGGCTGAGGTGATCCCATTGGCTTAATATGTTTGTTAATTTCTCGAAGGTCATGAAGGAGGCGGAACTTGCTCTGTTCTTTTTATTGATGACGAAGACTGGCGAATTGTAGGGACTGGTAGATGGCTCAATATGCCCTGCTTGTAGCTGTTCTTCGACGAGGGCAGAGAGAGCTTGCAGTTTATGAGTTGGCAAGGGCCACTGCTCGACCCAGATGGGCTCCTCTGTGTCCCATTCCAGAGGGATAGGGTCAGGTCTTGAGATGGGAGCAGTGGCCCCTATAAGGGGGGGGGCGGCGCAGCTATGAAGGCTTCTGTGGTGATTCGAGCTTTTAGCTGGCTGAGTACATCTCTTCCCCACAGGATGGTTTGGACTGAAGAAAGGACGAGTGGACGAATCTGGCCTTCGTGACCTTCTCGGTCGCTCCAATGCAGAGGCTGGGAGGTTTTCCAGGAGGTAGCAGCTCCCGTGGCGCCGATGACTTGAGGGCCGGTTTTGAGGGGCCAATGATTGAAGGCGGCGATTTCAAAAGGAATACAAGAGATTTCAGCACCAGAGTCTAAGAGCCCTTCAAGCCATTGTCCGTTTATTTTAAGCTCTAAGGAAGGTTTTTGGTGATGTTTGATAGGCATTGTCCACATTAAGGTTTTGGAGCTCTCTGGAGGGCCTCTTGGGGGAGGGGCTGAGGCCTGCCCCGCTGGAAGTTTAAAGGCTGGGAGATACGTTGCGATGAGCGGCAATCGCGGGCCCAGTGATACCCCTTGCCACAGCGCGGGCATGGTGTGGGGGGCCTCTTGGTCTGTGCAGTGCTACGGCAGGGCGGGGAGCTGCCTGTTGAGGGCACTCGCGGACAAAATGACCGGGCTGACCGCATCGAAAGCAGGCAGAAGTGGAGGCAGATGACACAGCCATGGCTGAAGCGAAGGCAGCAGTAAGTGCTTTAGTCTGTGGGTCAATATCTCGACAAGCTAATACCCATTCATGTATTGGCTTATCACGGATAGGAAGAATAACGGCCCGGAAGGGTGCAAGGCACCCATCGAGAATGAGTTCTTTTGCTAACACAAACTGAGCATCTTCATTAGTAATTTTCCGCTGGCATGCTTCTAAAACGCGTGCGACAAATGCTGGAAAGGTTTCTTGCGAGTCTTGAAGCATTTGCGTAAATTTGGTGGACTGCTTGGTAGAAACTAAAGAGAACGATCGCTGGACAAGAGCTTTTACTCGGTGCCAAAACCCTGGATCTATGTTTATATAAGAACGAGGGTCAGCATAGTTGTTAATTCCTGTGTAGGCGTCAGCTGGATCTTGGATACCCGCCTGGACATTTTCTACCACTTGCTTATCAACAGCTACTTGATAGTAAGCACGCCATTCAAGGAACTGGCCTGGCGGAAGGATGGAACGGGCTAGAGAAATCCAGTCATAAGGAAGAGCAAGTTGAACCCCTAACTCTTCTATTAATTGTTGGACATATGGGCTACCTATGCCGTCTTCTTTAACAGCTTTGCGAAGAGTTTTAACTTCTTCGGCTGTGAAGGGAAGCCAAGTCTGAGGGCGTTGCTGCGTGGGCAGCGGGTTGAGCAGGTATAGCTGGGGGGCGGGAGAATGTGCTTCGCTAGAAGCAGGTGGGGAGCTGCTGCCATACGGTGGTGGCGAGGGATGAACAGTAGCAGGAAACAGATGAGAGAATGATGGCTTAGCAGCGTCAAGGCGGCAACAAACTGGCGGCGGGATATTTTTGGGCGCTGGACAAGATGGCGGAGCGGCGATGTCACTTTTAGGCGCCTGCCAAGATGGCGATGTAGTTACGTCATTTTTGGGCGCCGGCCAAGATGGCGGCGAAGTCACGTCATTTCCGGGGGCCAGCCAAGATGGCGGCGACATTATGTCCGGGGCAGGGCCGGAAGATGACGAGACAGGGAGGGGCGGGTAAAGGTGAGAGGAAGCGCCTTTGTTCCCGCCGGCGGGCTCGGACATAGGTGAAGAAGAAGCCGGAAGTGCGCCATTTTGGGCAGAGGTGGAAGAAGAAGGAGAAAGTACGCTATTTTGAGGAGCTACTGAAGCAGCTTCTGTGGGCCGTGGGGAGCGCGGGCGGGGAGGTTCGCGCTCGAGAGCGGCGGCGAGCTGGTCAGACAGAGAATTTGGGTCGCCAGGATCATCGGGCTCATAGTCATTGGGTTGCTTGACCGATTTGTCTCGGATGGCTTCTGACGGTGCACCGAGGAGACAGGCGCGTATGGCTACTAGCGCAGGCAGCAGGCCGTGCGGAAAAGACCGCTTTTCATGCTCTATGGCGGAGGTGACTCGATCTATGAGTCGAGAGTATGTGTCTGGGCTCCAGAGCTGGCAGGTGGTGAGCCACGGATTAAAAGGGAGTAGCAGGTCCCAATATTTTTGGAGCTGTTTTAGGGAAACGCAGACTCCATTGGTATCAAGCAGGGCGGCTAAAAGCCGAACCTGAGCGGTATGGTGTGAGGAGAGAGAGGTGCCCATAGTGGGAGAAGAAAAGACGGCGATGGGGTCCCTACCTGGCGAGCTGAAATGGTCGCCAGTAGACAGCAGCAGCAGCAGCAGAAAGGGGCCGGAGGGCGGTGGAAGGAAAGGATCCCGGGCGAGCCCCCTGCTGTGAGCTGCTATTCCAAGTTAGCAACCCCTGCTGTGGGCTGCTATTCTAAGTTAGCAACCCCTGCTGTGGGCTGCTATTCTAAGTTAGCAACCCCTGCTGTGGGCTGCTATTCTAAGTTAGCAACCCACGAGGACCGGGCGGGCTTCCACGGCTCGGCGGTGAGCCCCTAGGCCAACGCGTAGGCCTAGGTTCTCCAGGCGTGGGGGACGCACGGTAAAAACCACGGAGACAGCCTGTGAGAATGAGCTAGTCCAATTTATTGCGGAAATACACTTGATTATATAAGGTCGGGTCAAGGGAGGGGTAGGAATTGGGGCGGGTAAACTACGGGGCGGTAGTGGATAGGCGGAACTGTGCAGGCAGCTATGAAGTAGGCGGTGATTAAGAAAGGGGGCAGATTATGAGTTGGCTAAGTGGACGGGACTGGCGGGAAGGATAGCAACGGCTGGAAAAGGGAGATAACAAAGGCTAGGAGGAGGGGTGAAGGGAGGCAGCAACAATTGGTGGGTGGGGGAATCAATCAAAACAGCAAATAGGCAGGACACCTCCCATGCCATTAGCAAAGGGGCAGAGTATTTAGTTATTCAAAATGCAAGCACCAGGGCCTCCTGCTCTCCTGCTGTCACCCAGTCCCAGTGCCCTATTCTGGCTTCTTTGCCTAGATCAACATACAAGCAGACCCAGGCATTTATAATCTGTAACAGGAACTGCAGTCTATAAATGGGCCCTCTTTATCACTCTTCAGCCCCTTCCTCCCCACCTAGGACCATCATCTGGTATTTCCTTCCATTTCTCTTCCCTCCCTACCTGAATAAGTCACTGGCCTAATCAATGAGGTGTGCTTCGGATTTCATTTCCTACAGTTTCACTGAGGACCTAGACAAAATCCTGCAACAAAATGAGACACAGAAGAAAGACAATAAGAGACACAACAGACCAGGTAGTTGAGGTGGTGCAAGAGATCAGGCACATCTCTCCCACTCCAGAAGGTCCTAGGATTGGTTCCTGGTGCCACCTAAAGAGAAGTCAAGCAAACACAGAAGAACACACAGTGAGTGGACACTGAGAGCCTACAATGAGCACAAAAGCAATGAGCAGTGGGGGTAGAAATAAATAAATTTTAAAATCCTAAAAAAACCTGCTAAAATGAAAAAACTGTAACCAGCAATATTATTTTGTAGATCAGTATTGGGACAGAAGAGACACTGAGTACTTTAAAATTCTTTTAAGTATTTTTAATACAATTCTTAATATATAAAAAAATTACACATTTAATTTCTCACATTTTCTTCTTCTATAAAGATACTGTTTACCCCAAAGACACCAGCAGTACTGGAAGAAAACTATTTTTTTCCTAGTAAATTTATGAAAACTTAAGATTCCTAATGGAATCAAGATTATCTTCTAGCTACCAAACATTAAGAATATATTTCTTTTAGCAATGCGGGTAATGCATTAAAACCTCAAAGTGATAAATATAATCTGGAATTTTATACATAGTAAGAGTATATATTTTAGCAACTGAATTTTTCCAAGGTGAAACAACAAATTCTTTTGTAACAGTTTGCAGTTGATGATATCCTTGAAGGCTTTTTTTCAAATATTAAAGTCTGTCATTTCTTACCATTATATTTAAAAAGGCCTCTATTAATCACAGTGACCAATAAGTTAGTAAAATAGTTTGGAAGAGACGTAACTTCCAAAATCGCAGTTGCTGTGTATTTTTTTAAACCATTAAGGATATTGTAGTGGCAGCAGAGAGAAGTCGGTGATCACATATTCAAGGCTAGGACACAGGAATCATCTGAGAAAGATTTATTATGACCAGCTGGGTGGGCAGAATTCTGTCCAAAAAACCGACCTCAGAGTAGGGCATTTAGGTTATTTTTACACAAGAGACACATGGAGCCAGGAGAGGTTTTAGAACCAAACAGACTTTCTGTGTTATTTTTTTAGGGTTTATAGGATTTTTTGAATACCAGGTAAGCTTGAATTAACATACTACCCACTTTCCATCTGGATGGAAGTTCATATACAAATTTGGTTTACATCTTTCCTGAATGCATAAAGCCTATAGCGTTTATATCACTTAATTGCCTCTCCAGAAACTAGGCAAACTTACACACAGATTCAGATATGTTCGATACACGTATATACATGTACAGTCTATACTATTCTCCCCTTTGATGCATGCTTAAGTTTCTTAAGCTTTGGCATCACAATTTCCAGAGTCATGAGGTGGGTGGCTGTCTGTGTTTTTACCACATCATTTATTACAGCACGTACCCTTGCTATTATTAAGGGGAGGAAGGAGGGAAGTATGATGAAAGAATGGGAGGAGTTCCAGTTGTTTACTGCTTTGGATGCATATTTCCCACATTAATTTTCCAGGAGAGTTTAATGACAAAGTTGTTCAGGAATATTTGGGGCCCCTGCTGGCCTCAGGAGGAAGTTCCTTTCCATGTGGCAGCATCTTGGGGAGGGTTTTCCAGCAGGCATCTTGGTGGCCACTGATGCCCATGTGGACTCTTTGCCAGGTTTCAGATACATCCACCAATTTTCTTTCCTACTAGCCTGCTTTATTTCCTCCTAGAGAGTTTACACCCTTGATATTAAAGGTGTGCTGCAGGAAGATGACCTTTCTTCTGTAGCTACTTCCTGCTGGTTCAGACAGGATTTCCTACCTGTCGAGGTATAAATCCCTCCCTCTTCTAGGTTGGAGGATGATGATCTGTCATCTTGGGTAAAGCTGGATCAAGTTCTCATATGGCTATCAAGATGCTGGTTCTGGAAGAAATACACTTAAATCAGAATTTTGAGAAAATATGGTTCCATTAAACAGAAATTGGATAAAAGGTCAGGGGCCTGCAAAGGCTGCACATTCCCAAAGCTGTTGGGAAACAGTTTTCTTCTTTAAGTAATTTAATGCTTTTTAACTTTAGAGAGAAATTGCAATAGACAATGTGTTTAGGTATAAATTGCCAATTCCAATTTGTATAGTAGGAGAGAAGAATGGGAAGTCATATTGCTTTTTTAGTTAAGTTAAAGGTGATGAAAACAGACAAGGTTTTGAAGCAGGCTAGTGATATAGGGAATTAATAGATGGATCTGGAACCTGATAGAAGGTCCACGTGGACATCAGTAAACCCCAAGTTGGCTGCTGGAAGTTCCCACCCCCAAGATTCTGCTATTCAAAACAAAAGACTTCTCCTGGATGCAAGAAAAAGCTCTGGGAACGCTGCTGGAAGGTCCCACCCCCAAGATTCTGCTATTCAAAACAAAAGACTTCTCCTGGATGCAAGAAAAAGCTCTGGATGTTCCCTAGGGACTTTTTCATTGGGCCCTCACTGGGAATTGATGGGTGAGGTAGTCAATCAAAACAGCAAACAGCTGGAACTCTTTCCTGCCATTAGCAAAGGGATGGAAAAATTCATAGTTTGTAAAGCAGACCACAAGATCTGAGAGCTTGCCCAACCACTATCTTGTCTCTGGACCCGTTTCTGCACACTGTGTGCCACTGTCACCATTTTTCATCTGCCCTATGACCATGTAAGTAAACCTGGGAATTTATAACACATAAGGGGGAATTGTAGTCTGTAAATCAGTCCTCTTTATCACTTTTCAACCCCTTCCTCTCTACTTGGGACCCCTGATCTATTATTTTCTCCCATTACTCTATCCTCCCTACCTCAATAAATAACTGGCCTAAGTCACCCTGTGTGTTCGTGACATTCATTTCTGCAGCACTGCCAAGAATGTAAGCAAAATCCAGAAAAATATTTGGCCAGCCAATCCAGGTGTTTATTGGTGAGTGCAAGTATGGCCTACAGTCTGTTCAGTGCCTCCCTTTGGTTTTCTATTTTAAAGGGTTTTTCCTAGAGCCCCCACAGGATGTAACCCAGGGAGGGAAGTGGCCAGGCCTGGGAATACTCTGTGTCCATGCTGTAGGTGTAGGCTTATGAACTCTGACCCCAACCAGGACAGCTGAGTCATAGGGCAGTGGCTAAAATCATGTCCTTCCTAAGACAGAGGTTGCCAGACAGAGCACTGGGCCCTGTGATGCTTTGTCATGCCATTTTAGCAGCTGGAGCCTTTGTCCTTGGGCCTGCCTGCCATTACCTTCTCCCACCATTTTTCACCTGGAGGTACATGGCAAAGGTGGAGAGCGAAGGGTTTACACCTCCTATGGAGTCCACACCTTTGTAAGCACCTTTCCTATCTGACTGTACCCAGCTACCTGGGGGAAAGAAGTAGGAAAATGGGCAGAGGCCATGGGAGTTCCCTTCCCAAGGGATGTCATGGGCCAGTATACCTTTGTAAAATTAACCTTTAGTCAAGTTTTACCTTTCTATTTCTTGCTACTGAATTTCTCTTTGCAGGTGTGCAATAGAATGCTTTGGAATGTTTTAAAAACTGTGAAACTTGGAAATTACCTTTGTTTTGCAAAGAAACTATTGCCTCAGGGACCCTAAAACCTTTTAGCTGGAATGAGTAACTTCTAATCCCTTGGTGGCTTTCTGAGTGCTGGTTTAAAGGAGAAACTCCTAGACAGTAAAGTCATAGAACCAGGACAGTGTCTAAGACTTCTGGAAGGTTAGGAGGAGAAAGCAGCATTTGCCTTGGCAGCTTAAGGTGTAAACCTATTCAGCCTGTCTCCTAAGTCCAGGACTGCCCTTGGAATGCCCAGCAGCAGGGGCTCTATGATTCCCTGGGGAGGCTGGAATCAGAGAGCAGCCAAATGTTTCCTGAGATTTAACTCAGGAACTTCTTTTTTTGGTGAATTAGTCTCAGACTCTGGAAAATTGGGGTGCCAAAAACCTAAGCAGGAAACTGAATGGCTCCCTTTCCTTGGGCCCATCCATTCAGAGAGCAACCAAATATCCCCTGGGGCAAACATCTCAGATGTTTCAATTTGGGGCGCTGCTCAGGCCTCCCACCAGTTCAGCTTTGGCTCATGGATCTGATATGCAGAATCAGATACGGCAAGAGCTACCCACAAGGACACTTGTGGGACAGAAAGCTCTGAAAATTGAAATTCTCAGGACAATTGAAACAGGGTTTCAGCGCCAAATAATTGTTAGCAGTGAATGGTTATATTCAGACTAGGACATTGGGACACAAGAACGGTCAATTAAAAGCTGCTTCTTCATTCTTCCTAGAATAATAGGCATAGTCTCGAGCATACCAACAAATTCCCCAGAGGAGTCTCTTTGGAATCAGGAAATTCTGCCTACTGCTGGTCCACATGGCCACAGTATAGCTGAGAGCAGCCTCTATAGGACCCTAAATTCCAGTTAAGGCAGTATAATAAAGGGAACAGATAGAGCTGAGGCTCAGAAATCTAAGATAGTTTCTCCTTAAAGAAATGAGTAAATAAACCTCAAACTTCTCAATTTAAACTCAGATGTGCCTATAAAAAACTGTGAGTAGAGATCAAAATCCAGGCCAGCTACTAAACATCTCCTGGAATCTAAGAAACCTCTTTGACATCAAAGAGTTCCTAGAGATGCTAAAGGTATAAAATTCTCTCCTGTTTTAATTTGTGCATAATTTTGTGTTTAACTTTGAAATCTGCATTTAACTTCATCAGTTTGCTTATGCCTAGGCAATCAGATTTGGTGTTGACCTGTTACAAATTAGATAATGGTTAAAGGTAACAGAAAAATGAGGCTTTGGATGTCAATACTGTCTTGATATTGGATTTATTGCATAAATCACATGTAGAATTTATTTAATTGCTGAAAAAACAGAGAAACTTCATAAAGTTGTTACTGATAAAATTCTTGTTGCTTAGTGAAGTTACCCAATTCATCTTAAGTTAAACTTTCTAGAAACTATAACTCAGAGTTAGGATAATTTATAGATGCCTTTATATTATGGAACAGGAGAAGGATAACAACTGAAATTATAACTGGGTGGATTTAGCATAAACCTACTATTTTAAATGTAAATTCTATAATGACCTTACATTCATTTATGGTCACTTCAAACCAAGGCTCACCCCTTCCTTTGCTTATATTTATTTCATAACAGCTTCTGCCCCTATGGCTCAGGGGAAAGCAAACTTGAGGCAGCCTGTCTCCTGACCTATTGCTATTAGTGACCCTATTTTCTCTCATGGATCCAAGTGTGGAATAAATTCCTGCCTGGTGGAAATCTTGACCCTTGGGGTTGAATGTCCACTCTTTCAGTCCTGTGGCCACAGGAGTTCTGTTACCTCTGAAGACTGGGAAATGAAGAAGGCCTCCTGACTTGACTGTCAGGGTTACTAAGAGTGGCATTTCTTAAGAGAAACCAGTTTCCCTGATTTGACAGCCTCAATGAATATACATATAATTAGTCTGTCTCATCCAATGTCTGCTAAAGTCAAAGTAAAATATAACGTTCTGAATCAAAGGAAAATTACATTAAAGCATTGGGAACATTTTGGTTATAAGCCATTAATTAAGAAACAAAATTTTTGTGAAAAACTGCATGGTCATAGTTCAGATTAGAAAAAATCCTTCTGGGAGATCTTTCAAATGTGGTTATACAATTGAACTTGTTTTGTAAAAGAATGAAAGTTTTAAGTAGCTAAGTTATGTTTCCATGTCAAACTATTCATATCTGCCTTTTTGCTCAGTGTATATCTACATACATTGGAATGACAATATCAAGTTAACAAATGAAAATTCTAAGTTCATATCTAATGAAATTAAGCTAAAGAAACACAGATCTGTCCACTTTTAAATGGATCAGTAAATTTCATTGATTGCTAACTATAATTTAATAAACTTCTCTTAAGGTAAATTAACCAGTCTATGTGATACGTTCAATTATAAAGAGTTTGAAAAAGCATCTTCCAAATTGAATTATATAAATGGGAAATTCTAAGAAGCCATTACTAACTAGAAATCTAAATTGATATTAATGGTAAAAATTAACTTCATAGCAGTGAAATCTGTTTGAAAGTCACCTCAATGTGCATAGTTAAGTGTTGATAAAGAAAATTACCTTGATTTCATTGAGAATCTTGTTTTCATTTTAAAAATGGAAAAAGAACTTTGCCTCTACTGCCTAAGTAAGATATCTGCTTATTAAAGTGTTCATGTTGAAAGTGAAAATGTAAAATACAAAGTACTAAGAAGTTCATTTGATAGGTAACACACTGCATTGGAAATTTTTAAAAGGTGTATAAAAATCAAGAGATCGACTTCAGAATTGTCAAACTCTCTCCGCCATTCAAAGCAGGCCCTGCATACACTGCAGTTTGCCTCTCCAAAAGAGTTGTTGGCTAGGTTGGTCACTGACCCCGAAACAATAAAGGTATCACCTACATCACTGGTTGTGCTCCTGAAGTCAATGGAAACTATATTGCAGTTTCAAACACCTGCTGCAGCTAGTGGTGGCTTGATATAGCCAAACGTACAATGTATATCATCTACAGATTGGCATTGTTTCAGTGCCAAAAAGAGGTATACACCAGGCCAGGGGAATACTGGAGACTATTTCCTAGCCTCTCCAGGGTCAACAGTGCTGCAGCTTACTCACTGTGTGAAGGACATAAAGTGGAGCTATGATCACCAGAGTACTGTGAGTAGAAATTAAACACAGTTGGTATTATAGTCTACTCACATAGAGAGATAACATGTAAACTATTGCAAACCTGTAAATTAAAACTATGAATTACAACTCAAAGAGAAACTTATGCATTGAGTAGTACATTAATTAGTATGAAGTTCTGTACCTATATCCTATTGTAGATATATGTCTGGTAATTATGGTGATATTTCTAGTAGATCATATACAGAAGGACAATAAATATGTTAAAAGCCCTGGTAAACTTCATTTTCTAAATAGTTAATAAAGGTGCTTAATCCAGGTCTCCCTCCTAGCCATTATTAAAGTTAAAAGAATGTCCAGCTTGGTCTATGAATCCTGAGTGAAACCAGCTGCTCAAGAAAGTGCCAGCTCACTAGAAGCACCTGACAGGATATACAAGTGCCAGCCATTGAATGGCCTGAAATACCTCTCCAAGAAACAAAGCTAAGTAATGTCTATGTCAAAGTCAGCTGTTGCCTCTAACTCTAGACCAAATGCCTATTGCTGCAAACCAGACTTCCCTTTAAATGACCTACCTGTTTTCACCTGCAGCTTAACTGAAAAGGAAAATGTCTCTTCTCAATCCTCTCCTCTACCAAAGAAACTGGGATTAGCAATTGATACGTAACCCTGTTGCTTATACAATTTCTCTCTAGAGTTAACCAACATTATAAAATAACTCAAGGAAAAATACTGTTTCCCACCTTTGGGAAAATGTAGCCTATGGAGGCACCTTGCATTTTCTTTTTCTCTGGTCCTGTGTCCTCTTAGTAAAACCATATATTCTCAAAATTTTAATTAAGTTTATTTATTCCAGAATCAACATCTTGTTAGTCATATGGGGAGATCATCCAGCTTCACACAGGATGCCAGATCCATCTTCCTCTGATTGAGATAGAATAGCAGGGGAGTTTTACACCCTGTCAGGTAAAGTCTACTGCCCTTAACCAGCAGGAAGTAGCTATAGAAGAAAATCATCTCCCTTCAGCATCCCTTTAAGATTAAATGGGTAAACTCTCTGAGGGGGAATGAAGCAGGTTAGTAAGACAGGGAATTAATAGATGGATCTGGAACCTAAGAGAGTCCATGTGGACATCAGTAACCCCCAAGATAGCTGCTGGAATATCCCTCCACCCCGCCCAAGCATCTGCTGTCCAGAGCAAAGACTTCTTCTGGAAGCAAGGAAAAGCCTTGGATGTTCCCTGGGATTTATATTGGGCCCCCACTGGGAAATGAAGGGTGGGGTAATCAAATGAAATTGCAAGTAACAGGAACCCTTCCACTGCCATTAGCAAAGGGGTAAAATAATTAATAGTTTATAAGGCAGACTTCGAGGCCTGAGAGTGCTCATATCTGCTCTCTTGCCTCTGGACCTCTTACTGCCCTCTGCACACCACTTTCACCGGTTTTCCCCTGCCCTGGGGCCATGCAAGTGAACCTGGGGATTTATAACCTATACAGGGAAATTGTCCTCTGTAAATCAGCCCTCTTTATCACATTTCAAACCCTTCCTCTCTACCTGGGACCCACGATCTGTTATTTTCTCCCATTTCTCTTCCTTCCATATCTGATTAAATTACTGGCCTAATTCAGCCAGTGTGCTCTTGAAATTCATTTCTGCCACATAGCCAAGAACCTGAACACAATCTGGTAACTGTTTGGCTTGCCTTCCCCCTAGCAATAGGCATCTGGGTTAGAGTTAGAGGAACAGGTGTTTTTGACATAGACACTACTTATCTTTATTTCTTGAAGAGGCTTTTCAGGCCATCCAATGACGGGCATTCATACATCCCATTAGGTGCTTCTCATGAAGTGGCATTTTCTTGGGCAGTTGGCTTCACTCAGGCCTAGTGCAACAAGCTGGATATTCCTTTAACTTTAAAAGCTGTGGGAGTAATTAGAACTGCAGAGCAAACTTTTTACATTTTTGATTTTGGGTAATTTCTAGTAATTTCTTTGAATGTTTTTGCCAGGCTTTGTTTTTTGAATAACCATTTGACTAAGGCAAACAGGGCTTTCCTTCTCAGATGAGTGCCTTGGTGAATATCATGGAGGACTTTCCACTGCACAGCTCCTGGCAGGTAGAGTTGAATATTTTTAACAAGCACTCATCAGTTTTCATGTTGAACCCCAGGCTAGCTGCCCTGGTTTTTTCATCCTGGGTGTACTGTGGAACTTCATTTACTGGGTACAGGTTCTGGAATAAAGGTTAGGAGGGAAACCTGGGTTTATGCTGGTGCTTTAGTAGCTGGGTAAGCATGAGCATTTCTTTTTGCTATAGCAGTGTTTATTTTCTGATGCCCTGGGTAATGCATAACTGCTATTTCCTATGGTGACAGTATGGTTCTTAGTAAATCTAGGATTTCATGCCTGTGTTTAATAGGTGACCAACTGTTAGTTAGAAGCTTTGCTTTCATTACACAGCAGAGTGAGCATGAAGGACAAGGAAAGGATATTTAGAGTCTATGTAAATATTAGCCTGTTTCTCAGCTGTGGGCTTTAAACTTGGGTAAGGGTAATTAGCTCTGCCTTCTGGGCTAAAGTTCCAGGGGGAAGAGCTTTGATCTCTGTGGTTTCAAATTGAGAAACCACAGCATAGCCTGCCCTTTTAATTCTTTCCCTAATAGAACTGCTTTCATCTGTGAACTATTTAATGTTTGGATTCACAAGATGCTCATCCTTTATATCCGGTCTGCTTGAATAGTTTTGCTTAAGAGTTTCAAGGCAGGAGTAGAGAAGAGACCCCTCAGGATGTGACTCTGGGCCCACTACCCATGGTAGGGTAGCTGGTTTGAGAATCTGACACACCCTTATCTGGGCCTCAGGGTTTTCAGCAATTGATCCTGGTATTAATTAACCAGCTACCTGTAAGCCACTTGTGTCCCCAGGCCTCAAGCATATGCTGTGGGGGGAAGTTGGTGAGAGGTTGCACCCATGCTAATTTGGTGGCTTTTTAAATTAAAAGGCCTGTTGGCCTCACTATTCTCAGGCAAGGTGGCCATGACTTTATCTTATAATCATGTTCATTCAGTACACAGAAAATGAAATTGACCAGGACTTTGAACATGTTCAACGTCCTTCTGCATATGATTTACTAGAAGTATTACCATAATCATCAGACATATATGTAGAATAGGAAAAAGGTATAGTATTTAATACTAATTAATGAATTACTCAATGCATAAGTTTCTTGTAGAGCTGCACTTAATAACTGTAAGTTTCATGTTTGTGATACCTTACATGTTATCTCTCCATGGGAGCAAGCTATAGTGGCAATTGTGTTTAAGTTTTACCCCACGTTTTCAGGTTTTCATTGTTCTACTTGGTATGTTCTTTACAGAAGCTCCAGCACCATTGACTCTAGAGAGAAGCTAAGAAAGTGGTTTCTAGTACTTCACCCTCCTGGTGCATGGTGATCTTTGGAACTATGAAACAGTTCTAGTCTGGAGGTGATATCCATTGTACATTTTGCTATATTGAGCCATTATTGGCTCTTGTAGGAGTTTAAAACTGTAACATAGTTTTCATTGACTTCAGGAACACAGAGATGTAGTAGTTACTTTTATTGTTCTATGGGTCAGTGACCAACCTAGCCAATAACACATATAGAAAGACATCCTACAGTGTATTGAAGGCCTGATTTGAATGCACAAGAGAGTTTGACAATGCTGAAGTTTATCTCTTGATTTTTATATATCTTTTAAACATTTGTAATGCAATATGTTACGTATTTAATGTAACTTTAGTACTTTGCTTTTACTTCTACATTTTTACCATGAAGACGTTAATTACACAAGTATTTTACTTTGGCAGAAGCAGAAAAGCCATTTTTCCCATTTTTTAAAAAAAAACTGAAAATTCCCAGTGGAATCAAGGTAACTTTTCATTACTGCTACTTGAATATGCACATTGAGGTGTGTTCCAGATAGGTTTTATTGCTATGAAGCTACTTCTTGTCATTACTATTAAATTAGGTTTCTAGTTAGTTATGGCTTCTTAGAACTAGCCATTTAAATGTTTCAGTTTAGCAGATGGTTTTTAAACTCTTTATAATTTATTACAACCACATAGACTGGTTAATATACATCAGATTACAATTACCAGTCAATGGGAAATACTATCTGTATTTATAAGAAGGCAGATCTACAATTTCTTCTTTAGCTTAATTTCATAAAACCTGAACTTACACCTTTTATCATTTTAAAGATTTAATATATACAATGTTAGCTTATTAACTTGTTATTTTATAAGCCAAGGAGATAACACCCCAGGTAAATAAATTGAAACAGTTATAGTACAAAAAGAATTTTTTAAAACATTTATACAGGAGGCTAAAACCATTTTTTCCTTTTTTTTTTCAAATTCTACTCAATTTATTCATTTTTTAAAAGATATTACATTCAAAAAAATATGAGGTCCCTATTCACCCATACTGCCATCACCCCAACACTCCCCCCACAGTAACACTCTCTCCCATCATCATGACACATCCACTGCATCTGGTGAGTACATCTCTGGGCATCGCTGCACCCCATGTTCCATGTTCCACACCATAGCCCACACTCTCCCAAGTTCCATCCAGTGTGCCATGGGAAGACATACAACATCTGGCAATTGTCCCTGGAGCACCACCCAGGACAACTCCAAGTCCCGAGAATGCCTCCACATGTCTCTTCCTCACATTCCCCACCCCCAGCAGCCACCATGGCCACTTTTTCCACACCAATGCCACATTTTCTCGATTGTTAACCACAATAGTTCATGAATAGAATATCATTAAGTCCACTCTGATCCTTACTGTATTCCTCCTTCCTGTGGACCTTGGCTTGGTTGTGTCCATTCCACATCTAGGTCAAGAGGGGGTTTAGATTCCACATGGGTATTGGATGCAATCCTCCTGCTTTCAGTTGAAGGCACTCTAGGCTCCATGGTGTGGTGGTTGACCTTCTTCAACTCCATGTTAGCTGAGTGGGGTAAGTCCAATACATCAGAGTGTAGGAGCTGAAGTCTGTTGAGGCTCAGGGCCTGGCTATCATATTGTCAGTCCAGAGATTCAAATCCCCTAGATATATCTTAAGCCCCAGCACCAACAACAATTTCAGTAAAGTAGCATGAAAGGCTTGTGAAAAGAGATCCCATCTGAGTCCAGCTTCATCATGCAGAAACACCAGCTCCAAAGAAGGGCCAACTGGCATGGCAGTGAACCCCATCTGCCATGACCATAGAACCTGTGGGTCTCTTTAGCCCTCAAAAGGACCAATATCTGGGGTTGTATCTACTTTATCTGTCTCTGAGACTCTGCTCAGGTGTGCATAAGGGCAATCCTTCTGACGACCTCCAGACTCTTTTTTTAGAGACTCATAGCTATATAAACTCATTTCCTTTCCATTTCCCCTTACTTTAGGTCAAACAGCATTTTAAAGTCCTGTTATTATATGTAGACAGGGATATTCTGCTGGTCCATGTTGAACCTTTAATTTAAGGTCATTTTCTACTTACGTCATCCGCTGGTACTTGGTAGTGATCCCTCGGTGCCAGGGAGGCTCAGCCCGGGTGTCATATCCCACGCTGGGGGGAAGGCATTGCATTTATATGCTGAGATTGGCTTTGAGACTGGCCACATTTGAGTAACACGGAGGCTGTCAGAAGGGAACTCTTAGGCACAGTGCTGTTCTAGGCCTTGATCTTATTTCAGGTGTATAGGCTCACAAGCATAGTCATCCGTATCAGGGGCTCACTGTTGGACCTTCATTCCTTCCTGGTCCTTACCGTTGGACCTGGGGGACTGCTGCTGCTCCCCGAGGGACCACGACAGAGCCACCCCCAGCCAGGAACCAAGCTGTTTATTTAAATTGTTTCCACTATGAGTATATTCAAATATTTCCATGCACCCTGGACACATGCCCTGTATAACTCCCTGTCAACCATATATCGCCTGTCAATAACATCCCATACCAGTGTTCCTCTGCTGCCACTGTTGAATCACTCTGTGATCCAAAACTTCCTGAAAAGTGAAACCCAATATAAGGTCAGGTTCCTTTACTAGTAAAATGGAATATAGCAATGAGTTTAAAGGTTAAATATAGAATACATATTGATTTGGAAAAATTCTACATACTATCTTTTTCTTTTCTTTTTTCCTAATTATTGAGGTTCTCTTCACAAGAGCCTTAGATCACAGTAATTCATCTATACAATATATAGTACTCCCACATATCCATTATAAAACCTTTTCCCTTCCACAGCAATAATCTTTTAACTTATTCATATCATATTTATTGAAACTGATGTACAGATATTGAGACAATAGGTTTCAAACAAGGTGACATTTGTGTTTACATTGTGGTTTATACTTTAGGCTATACAGTTTTCTAAATTTTTTAGTTATCCTATGTTTTACATTATGGTTTACATTATTAATCTGTCGTCCCCTATATGTTTTCGGTGTAATATTACATGTCTTATATCCATCCTTGTGTACTCTTGTGAAACACTTCTTTTGCCTTCACATTTACTTTGGTTCCATCTATTCAATATCTATTTCCCCCTCTCCTTGGGGCCCACAATGACAGTCAATCTTCATTTCTTGAGGAGCCATGTTCAGAGATACTTGCAACAGTGCTGAGGGCTTGACTTGCTCAACTGCCCTAATGCCCTGGAAGCCACCCTTTCTCTTGAGAGATACAGTTCCCTCTATTTGATGGCCTTAGTCCTCCCAAAGGATGTGGGTCAACCTTCACTCTCATTATATGGGTCTCTGCCCAATGGTATAACCCACTCTGGAAAAATGAGCATTCAGATATTCCCTAGGAGTCTGTCCTGTGTCAGATTATCCCCTTTGAGTAAACAGGTAACTCTCCTGATTATATTTTGATACGGTTTTCTCAGCATTTTACTTTCAACCAACACCTGACAATCTCCTAAGTTCATATGTTGCCCCTCCCTCTCCCCAATTTCTTTGGCAATATTATCCATCCGCCCATCCCTTGCACCCCTCAAACCTGCAAAGCCCCACCCAAAGGTCACCCTATGCCCCCATTTTATCTCTTTTTGTGCACATACTTACCGCCAATTTATCATAGATTTCACCCATGTAGATGTCAGCTTACATCCTTCCTCTACCCCCCGAATTCCTGTAACCCTATCTTCCAGTCTCTAGCTCTCTGAGGCAGCTTGCTTATTTCATATCATTGCGGTCATGTAGTATTTGTCCTTCAATGCCTGGGTTGCTTCACTCAACATAAGGTTCTCAAGATTCATCCATGTTATCACGTGTGTTTGTAATGTATTTGTTCTTAAAGCCGAGTAGTATCCCATTGTATATATATACCACATTTTATTGATCCACTCATCTGTTGATGGGCATTTGGGTTGATTCCAACTTTTGGCAATAGTGAACAATGCTGCTATGAACATTGGGGTACATATATCAGTTTGTGTCCTTGTTTTCAGTTCTGCTGGGTATATACACAGCAGTGGAATTGCTGGGTCATATGGAAAAGCTATGGTTAGTTTTTTGAAAAACCACCAGACTTTCCTCCAGAATGGTTGGATCCTTCTGCATTCCCACCAGCAGTGGATGAGTGTTCCCCTTTCTTCACATGCTCTCCAGCATTTGTATTCTGTTTTTTTCATAGCTGACAATCTTATGGGAGTAAGGCGGTATCTCATTGTAGTTTTGATTTGCATTTCCCTGATAGCTAGAGATTTGGAGCATTTTTTCATGTGCTTTTTAGCCATTTGTATTTCTTCTTTGGAGAAGTGTCTGTTTAAATCTTTTTCCCATTTTTTAAATGGGTTGTTTATCTTTTTATTTTCAAGATATAGGAGTTCTTTATATACAATAAAAAGTACTCCCACATATCCCACCTAAAACCTTTTCCCTTCCACAGCAATAATCTTTTTACATATTCATACTATATTTACTGAAACTGATGTACAGATATTGAGATAATAGCTTTCAAACAAGGTAACATTTGTGTTTACATGGTGGTTTATATTTTAGACTATACGATTTTCTAAATATTTAGTTATCTTATGTTTTACATTATAATTTACATTTTAGCCTATCAGCCCTTGTATATTTTTGGTGTAAGTTTACATGTCTTATATCCATCCTTGCTTACTCTTTTGGAACACCTCTATTGCCCACACAGTTACATTGATTCCATCTATTCAGTACCTCTTTCCCTCTCCCCTTAGGGCCCACAGTGATAATCAATCTTCATTGCTTGAAGGGCATTGTTCAGAGATACTTGCAACAGTGTGGAGGGCTTGTCATGCTCAACTGTCATAATGCACTGGGAGCCACCATTTCTCTTGAGAGATACAATTCCCTCTATTTGAGAACATCAGTCCTCCCCAGGATGTGGGTATACTTTCACTCTCATTATATGGGTCTCTATCCAATGATATAACCCACTTTGGCAAAATAAGCATTCCCATATTCCCTAGGAGCCTGTTCTGTGTCAAATTATCCCCTTTAAGCATCTTAACCAGGTAACCTTCCTTATTATATTTTTGAAAACGTTTTCTCAGCTTTATACTCTAAACCAAATACCTGACAATCTCCTATGTTCGTATGTTGCCCCACCCTCCCCCCAATTTCTTGGGCAATATTACCCATCCTCCCATCCCTAGCCCCCCTCAAGCCCACAAAGCCCCACCCAAAGGTAACCCTATGCCCCCATTTTATCCCTTCCTTGTATAAATAATTATCTCCAGCTTATAGATTTCACCCATGTAGGTGTCAGCTTACTTCCTTCCTCTACTACCCCGATTTTCTGTAAGCCTATCTTCCAGTGTCTAGCTCTCTGAGGCAGCTTGTTTTACTTATTTCATATCATTGAGGTCATGTAGTATTTGTCCTTCAATACCTGGGTTGATTCACCCAAGACTCATCCATGTTATCACGTGTGTTTGTAGTGTATTTATTCTTAAAGCTGAGTAGTATTCCATTGTATATATATTTCACATTTTATTGATCCATTCATCTGTTGATGGGCATTTGGGTTGATTCCAACTTTTGGCAATAGTGAACAATGCTGCTGTGAACATTGGTGTGCATATATTGGTTTTTGTCCTTGTTTTCAGTTATATTGGGTATATACCCAGCAGTGGAATTGCTGGGTTATATGGCAAATCTATAGCTAGTTTTTTGAGAAACCGCCAAACTGTCCTCCAGTCCTTCTGCATTCCCACTAGCAGTGGATGAGTGTTCCCATTCCTCCACATCCTCTCCAGCATTTGTAGTCTTGTTTTTTTTTTTCATAGCTGCCAGTGTTATGGGAGTAAGATGGTATCTCATTGTATTTTTGATTTGCATTTCCCTGATAGCTAGAGATTTGGAGCATTTTTATCATGTGCTTTTTAGACATTAGTATTTCTTCTTTGGAGAAGTGTCTGTTTAAGTCTTTTTTCCCATTTTTTAATTGGGTGTATGTCTTTATTTTCAAGATATAGGGGTTCTTTATATATGCAGGTTATAAGTCTCTTATCAGATATATGCTTACCAAATAGTTTCTCCCCATTGTGTAGGCTCTCTTTTCACTTTCTTGACAAACTCCTTTTGAGGTGCAAAAGGCTTTAATTTTCAGGAAGTCCCATTTATCTATTTGTTCTTTTGCTGCTCATGCTTTTGGTGTGAAGTTCATGAAGTCTTTTCCTATTACAAGTCTTGTAGATGCTTCCTTACACTGCTTATCAAAGTCTTTATGGTCTTGGCTCTTATATTTAGGTCTTTGATCCATCTTAGTTGATTTCTGTGTAAGGTGTGAGATGGTAATCCTCTTTCATTCTTTTACATGTGGATATCTAGTTCTCCAGACACCATGTGTTGAATAGGCCATTCTCTCCCAATTGAGAGGGTTTGGTGGCTTTATAGATTATATGACTGTATATATGAGGATCTATATCAGAACTCTCAATTCGGTTCCACTGGTCTGTGTGTCTCTCCTTGTGCGAATACCATGCTGTTTTCACTACTGTAGCTTTCTAGTATGTTTTGAAGTCAGGTAGTGTGATTCTTCCAATTTCGTTTTTCTTTTTCAATGTCTTTGGCTATTCAGGGCCTGTTTCCTTTCCAAATAAATT
The DNA here is from genome assembly GCF_030445035.2 of Dasypus novemcinctus. Classification (NCBI taxonomy): domain Eukaryota; kingdom Metazoa; phylum Chordata; class Mammalia; order Cingulata; family Dasypodidae; genus Dasypus; species Dasypus novemcinctus. The sequence continues at coordinate 82,353,089 of NC_080690.1, read as the reverse complement.
TCATAGCTAGTTTTCTAGTTCCTTAAAGAATGCTGTTTTGATTTTTATTGGGATTGCATTGAATGTGTAGATCATTTTTGGTAGGATAGACATCTTATTAATATTTAGTCTTCTATCCATGAACAGGGACTATTCTTCCATTTATTTAGGTCTTCTTTGATTTCCTTGACCAGTGTTGTGTAGTTCTCTGTGTATAAGCTTTTTATATCTTTATTTAAATTTATTCCTAGGTATTTGATTTTATTTATTGACTATTGTAAATGGTATTTATTTCTTGATTTCCTTCTGAGCTTGCTCATTATTGATGTACAGAAATTGTACTGATATTTCAGCATCGATCTTATAAACTGCGACTTTACTAAACTCATTTATGAGTTTTAGAAGCTTTGTGGTAGACCTCTGAGAGTTTTCTATGTATAGGATCATGTCATCTGCAAATAATGAAATTTTGATGTCTTTCTTTCCAATTTGAATGCCTTTTATATCTGGTTCTTGCCTCAGTACTCGAGCAAGTTCTTCTAAGACAATATTAAATAGAAGAGGTGATAGTGGGCATCCTTGTGTTTTTCCTGATCTTAGAGGGAAAGATATTAAGATTTCACCATTGTAAACAATGTTGGCTGTGGGTTTTCACATATACTCTTTTTCATGTTCATAAAATTTCCTTGTATTCCAATCTTTTGCAGTGTTTTTATCATGAAATTGTGCTGTATTTTGTCAAATGTTTTTCTGCATCTATAGATATAATCATGTGATTTTATTCCCTTCAATTTGTTTATATGGTGTATTATATTGATTGATTTTCTTATGTTGAACCATCCTTGCATACCAGGAATGAATCCCACTTGGTCGTGGTGTATAATTCATTTAATGTGTTGTTGAATATGACTAGCAAGTATTTTGTTTAGGATTTTTGCATCTAGGTTCATTTGAGAAATTGGTCTGTAACTTTCCTTTCTTGTGGTGTCTTTGTTTGGCTTTGGTACTAGGGTAGTGTTGGCATGATAGAATGAGTTAGGTAATGTTCCTTCTGTTTCAATTTTTTGGAAGAGTTTCAGCAAGATTCGCATTAGTTCTTTCCAAAATGTTTTGTAGAATTCACCTGTGAAGCCATCTGGCCCTGGCTCTTCTTAGTTGGGAGTGTTTTAATGACAGATTCTATCTCTTTACTTGTGATTGATTTGTTGAGATGATCAATTTCTTCTTTTGTCAATATGGGCTGTTTATGTGTTTCTAGGAATTTGTCCATTTCCTCTGAATTGTCATTTTTTTGGGAATATAGTTTACCAAAGATTCCTCTTATGATTGTCTTTATTTCTATGGGGTCAGTGGTGATATCTCCTTTCTCATTTCTTATTTTGTGTATTTTCATCTTCTCTCTTTTTTTCTTTGTTAGTCTATCTAAGGGTTTGTCAATTTTATTGATCTTCTCAAAGAACCAGCTCTTGGTCTTGTTTATCTTTTCAAGTGCTTTCTTATTTTCTATTTTATTTAGTTCTACTCTTATCTTTGTTCTTTCTACTTTCTGTGGGGTTACTTTGTTTGTTTGTTTGTTTGTTTTAACCAATACCTCCAAATGTGCACTTATTTCTTCAATTTTTTCTCTTTCTTCTTTTTTGATGTATGAATTTATAGCTATAAATTTCCTTCTCAGTACTGCTTTTTGCTGCATCCCATACATTTTGGTATGTTATCATTTTCAGTAGTTTCAAGGTAGTTATTAATTGTTTTGAGATATCCTCTTTGGCTCACTGTTTTTCTAAGACTGTGATGTTTATTTTCCATATCTAGGTGTGAAATCTGGGCCTCTGGCCCTTGCAGATTTTCAGGTTCACTCCACTGTGGTCAGAGAAATTATTTTGTATGATTTTGATCTTTCTGAATTCATTGAGCCTTTCTTTGTGGCCTAGCATATGGTCTATCTTGGAGAATGACCCATGTGCACTTGAGAAAAATATATATCCTGCTGTATTCAGGTGTAATGATCTGTATATGTCTATTAGGTCCAGCTCCTGTAATACACTTTGCAAATTTTTTTTCTTTATTCATTTTCTTTTGAGATGTTCCATCCAAAGTTCATAGTGGTGTATTAAAGCCTCCCACAGTAATTTTAGTAGTATCTATTCTTTCATTTAGTTTTTCCAGTGTTTGCCTCACATATTTGGAGCGCCCTTCTTAGGAGCATAAATATTTATGGTTGTTTGTTCTTCTTGAAAGATTATCCCTTTCACTATTTACTATCCATCTTTGTCTCTCACAATAGTTTTACATTTAAAGTCTATTTTGTCTTATGTTAATATAACTACTCCTGCCTTTTTTTGGTTATTATGTTTGTAAGATTGTTTTCTAGCCATTCACTTTCAACATTTATGAATCTCTGTATCTAAGATGTGTTTTTTGTAGACAGTATATAGATCGGTCATATTTCCTTATGCAATCTCCCAGGCTGAATCTTTTGTCAGGTGAGTTTAATCCATTGACATTCAATGGTATTACTTTCAAGGAATTATTTTTGTTAGCCATATTTTGTTTGGACTTGTGTTTGTCAGGTTTTTTTTTTCCATCTTTTTGTCTTTCTTGTTGCTCTTACACTCTCTTCCAAATCTGCCTCTCCTGTTTTTTTCTTTCTTTCTGCAAATCTCCCTTTAGTATTTCTTCAAGGGCAAGGTTCTTGTTGGCATACTGTTTAAATTTCTATTTATCTGTGAATATTTTGAACTCTCCATCATTTTTGAATGCTAGTTTAGCTGGGTAGAGTATTCTTGGTTGGAAATTTTTTTTTAGTACCTTCACTATGTCATACCACTGCCTTCTTGCCTCCATGGTTTCAATGAGAAATCAACACTAACTCTTATGGAGCCTCCCTTGTATGTGATGGTTCTCTTTTCTCCTGCTGCTTTTAGAATTTTCTCTTTGCCTTGAGAATTGGGTAATTTGACAAGTATATGTCTTGGGGTGGGCCTGTTGGGATTTATGGTGTTTGGGTTGCATTGTGCTTCCTGGACATGTACATTCATCTCTCTCAGTGGATTTGGGAAGTTTTCAACCATTATTTCCTCCAACACCCCTTCTGACTCCTTTCCCTTCTCTTCTCCTTCTGGGATGCCTATAATACATATGTTTGTATGTTTTGCACTGTCATTCAGATCCCTACGTCCTAACTGGATTTTTTTCTATCATTTTATCGATCAGTTCTACTATCTGTTTGATTTCAGATGTATTGTCTTCCACGTTGCTAATTCTCTCCTCTGCCTCTTCTAATCTGCTGCTATTTGCTAAGAGTGTATTTTTGATTTCTTGAACTGTGGTGATCATCACCATCATATCTGTTATCTTTTTGCATATGTCTGCAATTTCCTCACCAATGTATTCTTCATATTGTTAATCTCTCCCTTTACTTCAGTAAGTTGGTCTCTAATATATGTTTTGAGATCTTTAATTACTTGTCCAATGTTCTGCTCCTCTTCTTGGTTTTTAGTTTGCTCACTGGATTCAGCCATGTTTTCCTGATTATTTGTTTGGTTTATAGTTTTTTTGTTGCTGTCTGGTCATCATTTTATCTTGACAGGTATAATCAGTTCCTTAGCATCTTTGTCTACTCTTGGGGATTAATTAGTTGTTGTTCATGCACAAGTGTATGTCTTCTCTTTGTCACTTTGTTCTTCTTCCTCTATTTTCTTGTTACTGGCTAAGTTCACTTTGAAGGAAAATATTAGGGCCAGGCAAAGCAAAATGATAAGAAAAAAATGTATAAATTAGTATTGGTAATAAATGTTAACAGAGCAACAATGTGAGATCTAGGAGAATGGGTATTAGACTCATGTAAATTGTGTAGAGTTATAGTAGTAAGTACAGTACCTATAAAGAAATAGTCAACTGAATATGGGGAGGAATATAGTATGAATTAAAAGGCAAGTATTTTCATGAGAAAACAAAAGAGAAAAGAAAGACAATAATATGAAGAGTGGATAAAAGACAGAAAACAGAACAAAGGTATTAGAAATTAAAAGTCAGACAATTGGGGGGCAAAGAAAGGGAGGTAGAATATAAGAGAAACAGCAGATGATGAAGGATAGAAAGATGTGGGGGAAAGGGGATAGTGTAGGTGGCCAAAATCAATACACACAGAAAAGAGGAAATGGAGGATAAGGAAACACAGCACATGTGAATTGCTCCTTGTATTACTATTATGTAAAGAAAATAAAATAAGAAAAGAAGCAATAGAGAGAAAAGAAAAAAAGAGAAAAGGAGGGGAAAGAAGAAAAAGAAAAATCGGAAAAAATTAAATAAATGAAAAAAGGAAGTTGGGGGATAAAACAGGAAAAAAGATCAGGAGACAATGCAATATTAGCAACCACCAAAAAAAAAAAAAAAAAAAAAAGAACCAACATTTCAAGCTAGGAATCCTCTTTGCAGTTAAATAATACACTTAGGGATCTGACCTTACCCCTTTCTCCTTTCCTCACTTCTGTCTCTCCCAGGGCAGCAGGAAAGCTGCCTGAGAGGTCCTGTAAGAGATTCAAGTAGGTCCTTGTTGAACCAACTCAACACAGAAAACTATGACTCTTTCTTTCCAGTGTGAGATCACCTACACCTCACCAGAAACCTCAAATATGTTATTGGAAGCTTGGATAGCACCTCTTATAGTCCCTCCCTCTTAGGTGTGCTAGATGTCTATTTGATTTTCTTACTCCACCTTCTCCCAGACCAAGTTTCCGATCCCAGGACGTTTAGGTAAATTAGACTTTCTCAGCAGATTCACCTCTCCTTTCTTTCCAGACTCTCCCCAAGTCAGCAGGTACACTCCTTCAAGTTCAAGGAGAGAGAGAGAGAGAGAGAGAGAGAAGCAACACCAAATGCCGAGGGCTAGGGTAATCAAAGTCCTCAGATGGACCTCAGTGCGCAGTGGATTTGGGGACGGGAAGTTCATGATATTGCAGACTCAGGGTGTGTGAGTCTCTGGAACATGGGCCACCATGGTTTAGGGGACACAGACCTGGGAACCATGCATCTGGTTAACATTGGGCCTGGGAACACCACAGCACAACAAAGCCTTCAGGGATTGCAGTGGCTGGGCTGCCAGCCCTAGGAGGAGGGGTCCCACCCACAATTTCTGACCTCCATGTCAGAAACACAAAATTCCACCTCTCACAAGAATCTCTCCTGTCACTGTCTCAACAAATCAACATCCAGACAGCTCCTGCCCTGCAAGCCTCCGAAACAGCCCACTCAGGGTTTGAGAGCACTGCAGTACAAGAAAGATTCCATGGATCACTATGGCCAGGGTGCCAGTGCTAGGGGGAGAGGTTCCACCTACAATATCTGACCTCCATGTCAGAAACCCAAAATTCCACCTCTTGCAGGAATCTCCTCTGTCACCGTCCCACCAAATCAACATCCAGATACCTCCTGCTCTGCAAACACCCAAAACAGCCTGGTCCAGCAGGACTCCAACCCTACTCAGCCACTTCTTTGAAGGAGAGATCATGGGGTGCACTCACTCAGATGCCATCTTGCCCCCATCACTGACTTTAATTGAACTTATTCCCAATAAAGACTCAGATTGTTAGCCTGGATGAAAACAAACACCACCCAAATGTTTACTGCTTTCAAGATGATAGAACAAGTAGATATTTAAGAATATAGAATATTTAAACACAAGTAACAAATGTGACTTAGTTGATATATATATGTGTGTGTGTGTATGTATGTATATGTTGGGTATATAAACACCCAGCATTGGAGGAATGCAGCTTTTTCAGTGTAACATGGAATATTACCAAAAGTGGCTATATGTTGGGGTCATAAAGCAAGCCCCAATTAATTTCATATTGAAATCATTTAAAATATATTTTTTGAATACACTGGATTTAGGCTGGATATGACTCACAAAAAGTTAATAAAATCAACAAAAATCTATAAATTAATAAACTTCTGAAAGTCAAAGTAGAAACAACAAAAGAATTAGGAAAAATTTTGAACTGAATGATAGTGAGACTATGATATTTCAAATCTTGTAGTATGCAGCCAAAGCTCTGCTTGGAAGGAAATTTGAAATCTTAAATGTTTATATTAAAAGCAAAGAAGTTAGAAAGGCTGAAAATCAATGATTTGAGTAGCCATCTGAAGAATTTTGAAAAAGAAAACCAAAATAAAACTAAGTAGAAGGAAGGAAATGAAATAGAAACAAAATGTACAATAGAGGCCAACAAAACTAACAGCTGATTCTTTAAAGTGGATAAATGGGTGGCAGACTTGGCCCAGTGGTTAGGGCATCCGTCTACCACATAGAAGGTCTGCAGTTCAAACCCTGGGCCTGCATGATCCATGTGGAGCTGGCCCATGTGCAATGCTGATGCATGCAAGGTGTGCCTTGCCATGCAGGGGTGTCCCCTGCATAGGGGAGCCACATACATAAGGAGTGTGCCCTGTAAGGAGAGCCGCCCAGTGTGAAAGAAAGTGCAGCCTGCCCAGGAATGGTGCCGCACACAGGGAGAGTTGACAAAACAAAAATTATGCAACAAAAAGAAACACAGATTCCCATGCTGCTGACAACAACAGAAGCAGACAAAGAAACAAGATGCAACAAATAGACACAGAGAACAGACAACCGGGGTGGGGGGGAGAGAAATAAATAAATAAATCTTTAAAAAAAATAAAGTGGCTAATAAAACTTTAGGCTCCTAGTATGACTGATAAGGAAAAAAAATAGCAAAGACACAAATTGCCAATATCAGGAAGGATAAAGGGGAATATCATGATAGATCCTGCGTGTATTAAAAAGATGGTCAGTTTGAAAAAAGCCATGCCAATAAAATTGAAAATTTAGATGAAATGGACAAAATTCTAGGAAAACATAAATTACCAGAAGTGAATCAAAAAAAGACATGGAAAAGCTATATAGTCCTACATCTATTAAAGATATTTAATCTGTAATTAACTTTCCAACACATATACAAAAAACCTTCCAAGATCAGATGACTCTAATACAGTATTCTTCCAAACTTTAAGAAATCACAACGACCTTACACAAAATCTTCCAGACACAAAATCATTCAACATATTTCAGCTCATTATTAAAGGCCACATAAACGTGACACAATAATCTGACAAAGACAGTACAAGAAAGGAACATTTCAGGTCATTCTGTTCCACAACATAGATGTGGAAATCCTAGACAAACTGGTATCAAATCCAATCCAGCAATGAGTTTAAAATGTCAAGACCACATTGAGTTTATCGCATGAATGCAAGGATAGTGTAATATGTAAATGTTATTCTAATTATTACCTTATTAACATAAAAGAAAAAATCATATTATCATCTTAATAGATACAGAAAGAATATTCAAGTCATTTATAATTAAAAGAAAACTCAGAAAACCAGGAATAGAAGGAAAGGTTGTAATATTATGAAGAGTAGCTACAAAAACCTACAGAAAACAACGTGTTTAAGAGCAAAATATTAAAACTGTCCCCGTGATCATAAATGAGACAAAAATTCTTTCTATCACCACTTCTATTCCATATTGTACTGTCAAATGCAAGCCCTATCCAGGCCATAAAAAGAGAATTAAAGGTACAATGATTGAGAAGGAAAAAGAGAAACCCTCATTATTTACAGATAATATGGTTGTGCATGTAATAAATACTTGTGAAGAGAGGAAGTGACTGGGAAAGAGGGTATCTAGGGGGTGCTTATGGTATGCTGCTAATGTTCTATTTTTTCATTTGGGGATCTGTTTAAACATATGTTTACTTTGTTACAAACTTGAGTTTTTCGGGGTATAATACTTTAATAAATAGTTTAAGGTACAAACTTTTTTGAGTAGGCAGAAATGACACCTGTGCACTATATTAGGTTTAAAACAAAGAAATGACTTGTCAGATCTGGCTTCTGGAAAGATCCTTCTGGACCCGATGTGGTCGTTGGATTGAGGCAGAGAAAGTATGGAGTGGGGGGCTGATAAAATGAACCACATGGGAGCTGATCAGGCTGGGAGCTGATGAAATAACCAAGAGGGGAGCTGGAGGCTGGCACCTTGGGAAGGGGAGGAGAGATGGTTTTGTGAGAGATGGTGGAAATATAAGGGTCTGACAGGGTCATGTCAGGAATGTGAGGAGTGAGCAAGCTGAAATGATTACTCGTTGTCTGGGGTATTGGGCATGTGGTGAACAATCATCAGGATATGGGCACCAGGCAGGAACCCTGTATGTAGACTGAATCTTCAGTTCAGGAGGCAGACAAAGATGGGTTTGGAGTTGAGAAGGGAGTCCTATGCTGGAAATGGAGATATGGAAATGACAGAGTTTGAGAACTGGAATGGAATACCATCATCCTAATGGTAAACCCATTTCCATTGGGTTTTCCTCCCAGTTAAGCCTCCCCAAGCTATCACACCCACCAAGACACCAGTTCTGAAGAGAAGGAAAAACTGGAATACTTTGAAATGCACCTACATGATTGCCACCTTCTTGTTCATGTCCTACATCAAAGGAGACTGTGTAAGAAGGAGCTAGCACTCCAGGGCCTTGTTCCAAGAAGGGAGGAGGGTAAATGGAAAGTGAGAGTGGAAGGTAAGAGAAAGAGGAGGAGGGCACAGGGGAAGGGAGGTGAGGAGCATGAGAGTGCCAAGCAAGCAAAGGTAGGAGAGGAGACCCCTCTTGTAAAAGATTCTTCCTTCTCCTTCCCTCCTTCCTTCACTGACAGGGGAGATGAGGCAAAGTGGATGGCGTTGGGATCTACCTTACAAGTAGAACTGCTGATGGAGTGGGTGTAGGGCTGGGGAAAATGGAAGGGCCCAGGGGAGAGACCTGGCTTTGGCGTCAGCCCTTGGGTAGACCAGTGGTTCTTCACCTGGGCTGACTTTTTTTTTTTTAATTAAAATTATTTATTTTTTAAAATTACATTAAAAAAATATGAGGTCCCAGTCAACCCCACCGCCCCCCCCCCCACTCCCTCCACAGCAACACTCTCTCCCATCATCATGACACATCCATTGCATCCGGTAAGTACATCTCTGAACATCACTGCACCCCGTAGTCAATGGTCCACATCATAGCCCACACTCTCCCACGTTCCATCCAGTGGGCCCTGGGGGGATCTACAATGTCCCGTAATTGTCCGTGAAGCACCACCCAGGACAACTCCACATCCTGAAAACACCTCCACATCTCATCTCTTCCTCCCATTCCCCAAACCCAGCAGCCACCATGGCCACCCTTCCCACACCCATTCCACATTTTCTCTGTGGACATTGGATTGGTTGTGTCCATTGCACATCTATGACAAGTGGGGGCTTAGATTGCACATGGATACAGGATGCACTCCTCCTGCTTTCAGTTGTAGACACTCTAGGCTCCATGGTGTGGTGGTTGACCTTCTTCAACTCCATGTTAGCTGAGTGGGGTAAGTCCAATAAATCAAAGTGTAGGAGCTGAAGTCTGTTGAGGCTCTGGGCCTGGGTGTCATATTATCAGTCCAGAGATTCAAATCCCCTAAATATATCTTAAACCCCAGCACCAACTACAATTCCAATAAAGTAGCATGCAAGTCTTGTGAGAAGAGATCCCCTTTGAGTCCAATTCCATCATGCAGAAACACCAGCTCCAAAGAAGGGCCATCTGCCACGGCAGTGAACCCCATCTGCCATGACCATAGAACCCGTGGGTCTCTTTATCCCTCAAAAGAACCAATACCTGGGGTTGTATCTACTTTATCTGTCTCTTAGACTCTGCTCAGTTGTGCATAAGGGCATTCCTTCTGACAACCTCCAGACTCTTTTTTAGAGGCTCATAGCCTTATAATCTCATTTCTTCTTTCCATTTCCCCCTTACATTAGGTCAAACAGCATTTTGAAGTCATGTTATTATATGTAGACAGGGATATTCTGCTGATCCATATTGAACCTTTAATTCAAGGTCATTTTCTAGTTGCATCTTCAGCTGGTATGTGGTAGTGATCCCTCGGTGCCAGGGAGGCTCATCCCCGGGTGTCATTTCCCACGCTGGGGGGAATGCACTGCATCTACATGCTGAGTTTGGCTGTGAGAGTGGCCACATTTGAGTAACATGAAGGCTGTCAGGAGGAAACTCCCAGGCACAGTGCTACTCTAGGCCTTGTTCTTATTGCAGGTGTATAGGCTCAAAAGCATAGCCATTAGTATCAGGAGCCCACTATTGGGCCCTCCTTCCTTCCTGGTTCTTGCCATTGCACCTGGGGGACTGCCGCTGCTCCCCCAGGGTCCACAACAGTGACCCACTGGCCAGGGGCCCAGTACCCCCCAGCTGTTGTTTTTAATTGTTTCCACTATGAGTATATCTAGACATTACTATATACCCTGGGCATATGCCCTGTATAACTCCGTCAGCCATATATATCCTGTCAATAACATCCTATATCAGTATTCCTCTGCTGCCATTGTTGAACCACTCTGTGATCCAAAACTTCCTGTAAGTGAATCCCAACATAATGTCAGCTTCACAAGAGTCTTAGATCACCGAAATTCATATATACAATATACAGTACTTCCCCAGATCCACCATAAAACCTTTTCCCTTCCACAGCGATAATCTTTTAACTTATTCATATCATATTTCCTGAAACTGATGTACAGATTCCGAGACAATAGCTTTCAAACAAGGTGACATCTGTGCTTACTATGTGGTCCATACTTTAGGTTGTACAGTTTTCTAAATTTTTTAGTTATCCTCTGTTTTGCCTTATGGTTTACATTATTAGTCTGTCATCCCCTATATGTTTTTGGTGTAATATTATATGTTTTATATTTATCCTCATGTACTCTCACAGAACTCCTCTCTTGCCCGCATATTTACCTTGGTTCCATCCATTCCACATCCATTTTCCCCTCCCCTTGGGGCCCACAACGCCAGCCAATCTCCATTTCCTGAGAAGCCATGTCCAGAGATACTTGCAGGAGTATTCAGGACCTGATTTTCTCAACTGCCCTAATGCCCTGGGAGCCATCCTTTCTCACGAGAGATACAGTTCTCTCTATTTGACGGCATTAGTCCTCCCCTGGATGTGGGTCCACCCCAACTCTCACTTCTTGGGTCTTTTCCCAATGGTACAACCCACCTTGGCAAAATGAGCCTTCAGCTATTCCCCCGAAGTCCGTCCCACATCAGACCATACCCCCTGAGCATCCTAAACAGGTAACCCTCCTACTTACACTTTGATACGATTTTCTCAACATTTTGTTCTCAACGAACACCTGACACTCTCCCATGTTCATATGTTGCACCTCCCTCCCCCCAATTTTTGGGACAATATTACCCCTCTTCCCATCCCCAGCCCCTCTCAAACCACAAAGCCCCACCCGAAGGCAACCCCTTGCCCCCATTTGTCCCTTCTTTGTGCTCATACTTACCGCCAGCTCAAAACAGATTCCACCCCTGCAGATGTTAACTCACATCCTTCCTCCACCCCCTGATTTCCTGTAAGCCTCTTTTCCAGGCTCTAGCTCTCTGAGGCAGCTTGGTTATTTCATATCATTGAGGTCATGTAGTATTTGTCCTTCAATGCCTGGGTTGCTTCACTCAACATAAGATTCTCAAGGTTCACCCATGTTATCATGTGTGATTGTAGTGTATTTGTTCTTACAGCTGAGTAGTATTCCATTGTGTGTATATACCACATTTTATTGATCCACTCATCTGTTGATGGACATTTGGATTGATCCCAACTTTTGGCAATAGTGAAGAATGCTGCTATGAACATTGGTTTACATGTATTGGTTTGGGACCTTGTTTTCAGTTCTGATGGGTATATACCCAGCAGTGGTATTGCTGGGTCATATGGCAGATCTACGGTTAGTTTTTTGAGAAACCACCAAACTGTCCTCCAGAATGGTTGGATCCTTCTGCATTCCCACCAGCAGTGGATGAGTGTTCCCCTTTCTTCACATCCGCTCCAGCATTTGTATTCTTCTGTTTTTTTTTCATAGCTGCCAATCTTATGGGAGTAAGGTGGTATCTCATTGTAGTTTTGATTTGCATTTCCCTGATAGCTAGAGATTTGGAGCATTTTTTCATGTGCTTTTTAGCCATTTCTATTTCTTCTTTGGAGAAGTGTCTGTTTAAATCTTTTTCCCATTTTTTAAATGGGTTGTTTATCTTTTTGTTTTCAAGATATCTGAGTTCTTTATATATGCAAGTTATAAGTCTCTTATCAGATATATGGTTGCCAAATATTTTCTCCCATTGTGTGGGTTCCCTTTTTACTTTCTTGACAATCTCCTTTGAGGTGCAGAAGGCTTTAATTTTGAGGAAGTCCCATTTATCTATTTGTTCTTTTGCTGCTCGTGCTTTTGGTATGATATTCATGAAGCCATTTCCTATTACAAGGTCCTGTAGATGTTTCCCTACACTGCTTTCCAAGATCTTTATGGTCTTGGCTCTTATATTTAGGTCTTTGATCCATCTTGAGTTGATCTTTGTATAAGGTGTGAGATGGTAATCCTCTTTCATTCTTCTATATATGGCTATCCAGTTCTCCAGGCACCATTTGTTGAATAGGCCATTCTCTCCCAGTTGAGAGGGTTTGGTGGCTTTATCAAATATTATATGGCTATATACATGAGGTTCTATATCTGAACTTTCAATTCGATTCCATTGGTCTGTGTGTCTCACCTTATACCAATACCATGCTGTTTTCACTACTGTAGCTTTGTAGTATGTTTTGAAGTCAGGAAGTGTGATTCCTCCTATTTTGTTTTTCTTTTTCAATATGTCTTTGACTATTCGGGGCCTCTTTCCTTTCCAAATAAATTTCATAGTTATTTTTTCTAGTTCCTTAAAGAAGGCTGTGTTGATTTTTATTGGGATTGCATTGAATGTGTAGATCAGTTTTGGTAGGATAGACATCTTAATAATATTCAGTCTTCCTATCCATGAACAAGGAATATTCTTCCATTTATTTAGGTCTTCTTTGATTTCCTTGAACACTCTTGTATAGTTCTCAGTGTATAAGTTTTTTACCTCTTTAGTTAAATTTATTCCTATTTGATTTTTGTATTTACTATTGTGAATGATATTTCTTTCTTGATTTCCTCCTGATCTTGCTCATTATTGGTGTACAGAAATGCTACTGATTTTTGCGAATTGATCTTATAACCTGCAACTTTGCTGAACTCATTTATGAGTTCTAGAAGCTTTGTTGTAGATCTCTCAGGGTTTTCTATGCATAGGATCATGTCATCTGCAAATAATGAAATTTTGACTTCTTCTCTTCCAATCTGAATTCTTTTATATCTGGTTCTTGACTCAGTACTAGAGCAGGTACTTCCAAGACAATGTTAAATAGGAGCGGAGACAATGGGCATCCTTGTCTTTTGTCTTGTTCCTGAGTTTAGAGGGAAGGATTTCAGGATTTTGCCATTGTAAACAATGTTGGCTGTAGGTTTTTCATATATACTCTTTATCATGTTCAAAAAGTTTCCTTGTATTCCGATCTTTTGGAGTGTTTTTATCAAGAAGGGGTGCTGTATTTTGTCAAATGCCTTTTCTGCATCTGTAGATATAATCATGTGATTTTTTTTTCCTTCAGTCTGTTTATATGGTGTATCACACTGATTGACTTTCTTATGTTGAACCAACCTTGCATACCTGGAATAAATCCCACTTGGTCGTGGTGTATAATTCATTTAATGTGTTTTTGAATACGATTAGCAAGTATTTTGTTAAGTATTTTTGCATCTAGGTTCATTAGAGAAATTGGTCTGTAATTTTCCTTTCTTGTGGTGTCTTTGTTTGGCTTTGGTACTAGGATAATGTTGGCATCATAGAAGGAGTTCGGCAGTGTTCCTTCTGTTTCAATTTTTTGGAATAGTTTCCACAGGATTGGTGTTAGTTCTTTCCGGAATGTTTTGTAGAATTCACCTGTGAAGCCGTCTGGCCCTGGGCTCTTCTTAGTTGGGAGATTTTTAATGACTGATTCTATCTCTTTGCTTGTGATTGGTTTGTTAAGATCATCAATTTCTTCTTTAGTCAATATGGGCTGCTTATGTGTTTCTAGGAATTTGTCCATTTCCTCTAAATTGTCATTTTTGTTGGAATATAGTTTTTCAAAGTATCCTCTTATGATAGTCTTTATTTCTGTGCAGTCAGTGGTGATATCACCTTTCTCATTTCTTATTTTGTGTATTTGCATCTTTTCTCTTTTTTTCTTTGTTAGTCTCACTAAAGGTTTGTCAATTTTGTTGATATTCTCAAAAAACCAGCTCTTGGTCTTGTTTATCTTTTCAAGTGCTTTCTTATTTTCTATTTCATTTAGTTCTGCTCTTATCTTTGTTATTTCCTTCTTTCTTCTTCCTGTTGGGTTACTTTGTTGTTGTTTTTCTAATTCCGTTAAAAGTGCAGTTAGTTCTTCAATTTTTGCTCTTTCTTCTTTTTTGATATGTGAATTTATGGCTATAAATTTCCCTCTCAGTACTGCTTTTGCTGCATCCCATAAATTTTGGTATGTTGTGTTATCATTATCATTTGTTTCAAGGAAGTCATTGATTTCTTTTGAGATTTCCTCTTTGACCCACTGTTTTTCTAAGAGTGTGCTGTTTAATTTCCAAATTGTGGTGTGAAGTCTGGGCCTCTGTCCCTTGCAAATTTCCAGCTTCACTCCACTGTTTTCAGGGATATTGTTTTGTATGATTTCGATCTTTCTGAATTCATTAAGCCTTTCTTTGTGGCCTAGCATATGGTCTATCTTGGAGAATGTTCCATGTGCACTTGAGAAAATTGTATATCCTGCTGTGTTTGGGTGTAATGATCTATATATGTCTATTAGATCCAGCTCTTCTAATATACTGTTCAAATGTTTTGTTTCTTTAGTGATTCTCTTTTGAGATGTTCTGTCCACAGTTGATAGTGGTGTATTAAAATCCCCCACTATAATTGTAGATGCATCTATTTTTTCACTTAGTTTTTCCAGCGTTTGTCTCACGTATTTAGAGGCACCCTTGTTAGGAGCATAAATATTTATGATCGTTCGATCTTCTTGACAGATTTTCCCTTTCACTAAAATGTAGTATCCTTCTTTGTCTCTCACAATTGTTTTGCATTTAAAGTCTATTTTGTCTGATATTAATATAGCTACTCCTGTCTTTTTTTGGTTGTTGTTCGCTTGTATGATTGTTTTCCAGCCATTCACTTTCAATCTCCATGCGTCTCTGGGTCTAAGATGTGTCTCTTGTAGACAGCATATAGATGGGTCATATTTCCTTATCCAGTGTCCCAGTCTGAATCTTTTGATAGGTGAGTTTAATCCATTGACATTCAGTGTTATTACGTTCAGAGAATTATTTGTGGTAGCCTTATTTTGGTTGGATTTGTGTTTGTTATATTTTGTTTGTATGATTTTATTTTCCCCTTCTATTTTTGTCTTTTTTGTTGCTCTTACACTCTCCTCCATCTCTGACTGTCCTGTTTTTTCCTTTCTTCCTGCAGAACTCCCTTAGGAATTTCTTGAAGGGGAGGTTTCTTGTTGATATACTCTTGCAGTTTCTGTTTATCTGTGAATATTTTGAACTCTCCATCATTTTTGAATGCTAGTTTAGCTGGATAGAGCATTCTTGGTTGGAATTTTTTTTTTCCTTTAGTACCTTGACTATATCATACCACTGCCTTCTTGCCTCCATCATTTCAGATGAGAAATCAGCACTTAATCTTATGGAGCTTCCCTTGTATGTGATGGTTTTCTTTTCTCTTGCTGCTTTTAGGATTTTCTCTTTGTCTTGAGCATTGGATAATTTGACAAGTATATGTCTTGGGGGGGGCCTGTTGGGGTTTATGACCAGTGGAGTGTGCTGCACTTCTTGCATATGTACATCTGTCTCTTTCAGTAGATTTGGGAAGTTTTCAGTCATTATTTCCTGCAACACTCCTTCTGACCCCTTTCCCTTCTCTTCTCCTTCTGGAATGCCTATAATATGTATGTTTGAGCGTTTTGCATTATCATTCAGGTCCCTAAGTCCTATCTGGATTTTTTCTACCTTTTTATTGTCCACTTCTATCTGTTTGATTTCCAATGCACTGTCTTCCACATCACTAATTCTCTGCTCTGCCTCTTCTAGTCTGCTGATATTTGCTGCAAGTGTATTTTTGATTTCTTGAATTGTGGTGTTCATTTCCATCATATCTGTTATTTTTTTGCGCATGTCTGTGATTTCCCCTCCAAGTGTTGTCTTCATGTTGTTAACCTTTTCATTACTTCATCAAAATTGTCGGTGATAAATGTTCTGAGATCTTTCATTGCTTGTGCAAAGTTCTGCTCCCCTTCCTGATTTTTAGTTTGTTGATTGGATTCAGCCATGTTTTCCTGATTACTGGTTTGGTTTGTAGATTTTTGTTGCTGTCTTGTCATCATTTTTCCTTGATGGGTTTAATGAGTTCCGTAGCTTCTTTGTCTAGTCTTGGAGATTAATTAGCTATTGTTTTTGCGTAAGTGTTATATCTTCTCTTTGTCACTTTGTTCTTCCTATTCCAATTTCTTATTGCTGGTTAAGTTCACTTTAAAGGAAAGTATTAGTGCTGGGGAAAGGCAATTGTGTAAGGAAGGAAAAAGTGTAAAGTAGTATTGGTGATATATGTTAACAAAGCGTCAATATGAGTTCTGGGAGGATGGAGGTTAGATCATGTAAATTGTGTAGAGTTATAGTAGTAGGAAAGTACCTATAATGAGGTAGACGACTGAATATGGGAGGGATATGGTACATACTAAGAAGCTATTGTTTTCGTGGGAGAGGGAAAGAGAAAAGAAAGGTAATAGTTTCAAGGGCAGATACCAGATGGAAAACTAAACAAAGGTATTAGAAATTAAGAGTTAGATGCTTTGTGGATCAAAGAAAGGGAGTTGGAATGTAGGAGAGATAGCAGATAGTGGAGGATATCAAGTTGTAGGGGAAAGGGGATAGTGTAGATAGCCTAAATCTATTCACAGAGAAATGAGGCAGTGGAGGATGAGGAAACCCAGCAAATGTGAGGTGTTTCCTGCAGTACCTATTGTATTGTTAAGATAAAATAGAATAAGAAGAAGATCGGGGACAAGAAAGAGAGGATTAAAAAAGAAAAAAAGAAAAAAGAAAAAGAGACTTTGGGGGATATGCTGGGAGAAAAGACTAGAGGATAATGCAATGCCAGGAATCAGAACATTAAAAAACTAGAATAAAAAAATAGAAATAGAATAAAAATAAAAACAAAACAAAATAAAACAAAGAAGAAAAAATGCAAACGTTGAGGGCTAGGACATTCAAGGGCCTCAGATGAACCTCAGGACGTGGTGGATTCAGGGATGGACAGTCTGAGGTATTGAGGCCTCAAGAGGTGTGAGTCTCTGGCATGTGGGCCGCCAGAGTCCAGGGAACTCAGACCTGGCAACCTCGAGTCCAGTTAACAGGAATCCTGGGAGCACCACAGTGCATCACAGCCTTCAGGGATCCCCGCAGCTGGGTGCCAGCCCTATGGGTGAGGTCTCATCCACAACCTCTATCCTGTGTTCTGTGTCCTACAATTCACTCACTTACTAGGGTCTATTGTGTGGATATATCACCAATTGACTTCAGGAACCCTCCCACCCTGTGGTCCCCGGGAACGTCCACCTGGGGGCTCCTCTAGGCTGCAGCCAATTTAATGACTCAGATCAAATATCCAGGTCCGGGGGAGGGGTTCCAGCCAGAAACGCTAATAACAGAGTCCAAACCCGAAATTCCCATGCAAAATATTCCCCTAATCAGCTTCCAAACGTCTGCCACCCTGTGAGACCCTGGTAGTGTCTCTTTGTTGCTATCACTTTGAGACTGCTATAGGTCAGTAGACGGGCTTGGGGGGGGGGGCATGGCTCTAGGTGGAAATGCTATTGTTTGTGTCCGCAATCACAAATTCCCCCCGCTTTGCCCTAAAACCCCCGTCTGTCTGCCCAAATGGGTCTGCAAGCATCTCCCTTCCCACCAACCCCCCAATAGGCCGCCCAGGGCCCATGAACTCCCCAGTACTGCAGAGGCTCCAAAACAAAAAACAAAAAACAAAAAACAAAGAACAGAAACCCCGCCACTGGGCTCAGCCCAGCCCAGCTCCGCCCGCCGCCGCGGCTTGGCCCGGCTCCGTGGCTCGGCACCTGGGCTGACTTTACCCTTCAGAGGACATTTGGCAATGTCTGCAGCATTGGCAGCTGCCACCATGCTGGGGAGGGGAGTACTACTGGTGTACAGTGGGTAGAAGCCAAGGATGCTGCTAAAAACTCCATACTGCAGAGGACAGGCCCCTACAACCTAGAATGGTCCAGCTCAAAATGTTGACAGTGCTGAGATTGGGGAACCCCAGGCTAAAGGATGGTGTCACCCTGGAGATGAGGGGTAAGTAGAGGAGTACAGATGTTGCTTAGAGGAAAAGCACAGGATGCTATGAGAGAGACACCTTGGACATGGGTTAGAAGATGGGCAGAGCGTGGGAGCAGTGAGTGGTAAGGCAGGATAGACATGTGAGGATTTCACAATGGGGAAAGAAATAAGGAGAAAAGGTGGAGATGGAAACCAGCCTGCTGCACTTCACTGTTCCTTTTTCTGTTCCCGGTGCACTTCATCATCCTCTCAAGTGTTACTGCCACAACTGTAACCCAGACTTGGATGTCAGGTATCCTATGATGGGGAGGGGCTTTGTCCTTATTGGGGAGAGCTGCCTGGTGTCGAGGTAGAGATCTCAGGTGGTTTCAGAAACTCTAATTAGGACCACAGACTTATTTATAATATCATCACCCCCACCCTCAAGCCACTACTTGACAAGGCCAATGAAGAGAATTACAAATTCTGGGGTCATGGAGAGATGGTGGCATTCATTAATTAATTCACTCAATAAATTTTTAAAAATCTCTTTTTGTGGTAAAAGACACCTAATATAAAACTTACCATTAGTGACATTTAGTACATTCATAACACGCAACCACCTTCCCTAATTCCAACCCATTTTTATCACCTCCAAAACAGTTATCCCCCATTCCCCTTACACTCACAGTTCCTAGAAATCACTTGTCTACTCTGTGTCTCTATGGATTTTCCTAATCTGAATATTTCATACAAATGGAATCATACAATATGTGACCCTTTTTTGTCTGGCTTCCTTTACATGGCATGTTTTGAAGGTTCATCTATGTCATAGCATGAATCAGAATTTTGTTCCTTTTTATGAAAAAATGATGTTCCATTGTATGAATAGAGCACATTTTGATTATCTGTACACATGCTGATGGACATTTGGGTTGTTTCCACCTTTTGCCTGTTGTGAATAGTGGTGCTATGAATATGCACGTGTACAAGAATTTGTTTGAACACAGGTTTTCAATTCTTTGCGGTACACACCTAGGAGTGGTACTGCTGGGTCATATGGTAATTCTATGTGTAACTTATTGAAGAACCCACTCAACAAAATTTTTTGGAGCTACTATTGTATACTGGATCCTGGATTAAGCAGTGAGCAAGGAAGACATGCTTCCTGCCCTCATGAGGGTTGCATTCCAGTCAAGGGAGACAGAAATGAAAAAATAAGTAGATGATTACAGCTGATGCTTAGAGCTACAGAGGAAAAGCACAGGATGCTCTAAGAGAGAGAAAAGAGAAGAGCCCTAACATGGACTGGTGGGCGGTCAAGGAAACCTCCCTGGGAAAGTGACATTAAAGCAAAAATGTGTAGAACAAGGAGATGTCAGACAGACAGAAAATGGGCAAAAGAGACTTGAGGTGAAGGGTTCAACATGCACAAAGGCCCTGGGTGGAAAGTAGCATCAAAGTGCCTGAAAGAAGGATGGCAGCTGGAGAAGAGGGAGGGAGGCGGAAATGTTGTGGCAGGAGAAGATGTGATATGCACAAGCAGACCACATCATGCATTTTGGACTCAATCCCAAGAAGAGGGACATGGCCCTGTGATTGGCAGTAAAGCAGTGAGAGCAGTCAGGAGGCTACTCAGTCCTTATGAGAGATGATGGTGACTCCGTCTAGCTAAGGTCTGGGTGATGGAGAGGATGAGAAGTGAACTCTCAGGAGAGCTCTCTCACCTGTTTTTGCTTGCCTGGATGGCTACAATCAGCTTCCTCTCTGACTTCCCTACACCCCCTCTTGCCCTGTCTGCTTTTCATCCTCCACTCAGCAGCCAGAGTGCTCTTTTAAAAAGGCAGACCCCATCATATGACACCCTATCCTCTCATTTAAAACCTGTCAGTGGGATTTCACCAACTACGGTGATGTTCAAACTTAAAAAATAAAATAAAATAAAACCAGAACAACTTTCTACATGGAATCTCAAAATAGAAAAGATTTTGAAGTAGCTTTTTATCACCATATATACTTTTCATAGGTTCATCTGTATAACATTTACTTATTAGGAAGCCAATCGATGAGATTTGCAAGCAGAGGATACAGATGATCTTTGCCATTTTATGTTAGCCTTTGCTCCCCAAATTCTGTCAGTGTTTTCTTTTGATTGTCCTATATGGAGAAAATCTTAATCTATACAGGTAAGTATTTGCAGTTGTTAAGTTATAGAACAGTGTGCCTTGCAATCTCAGGAAGCTTTTCAGTTAACAGTGGTTCTTCCAAGGTTTTCACAAATAAACAGTACAGCAGGGTAGGTCTCCAACTTGAAAAAGTTGAACACATGTGCTATTTTTATCACAGCTTTGAAAAATAGTCTCATTTTTGAAACAAGAATCAAACTATGCATATGCGAAACCCCTGAAGGATCCCAGGGTTCCATAGAGCATGATATGAAAGCAACTCCCCCAGTCAACTTCAACCCCTTGTCATGGGTGGCATCCAAGGGTTCTCAGGTTCTGGACCCTTCCTTCTTCTCCCACCTTTTAATTTATTTTTTAACAGCCCAAGATAGCACCATTTATTATGTCAGTTGTGTAGATCAGGAATTAGTTGGGCTTGGCTGGGTTCTTTGCTTCGGGTCTCACCTGGCTGAAGTCAAGGTGTCAGCCAGGCTACCTCTTACCTCTAGGCTTGGGGAAGAATCCACTTACAAGCTCATTCACTCTGTTGGCAGCATGTAACACTTAAACTGTTGGTCCAAGGTCCCCATTTTCTTGCTGGTTGTTGGCTGGAGGTCACTCTTGGCTCTTCTAGACAATCCAAACTTCTCATGTGGTCATCTCCATCTTCAATGTCAGAGCTATCAAATCCATCCTTTTCAACATCTCTTTCCCCCTCCATCCCCACCCACATTCCATTCTCTGTCCATTTTAAACTATCTGTGAGTTCCCTGAGAGCACCACTTGTCCCCCTCCTTTATGTCATTGCACATGTTGGTCCCTCTGCCTTGAGTAGCCTTCAGGGCCATTTATCAGCCTAAATGCACCCCAGTCGTCAAGACTCAGCCAGCCACGGCTTTAGTTGAGAAGCCAAAAACAGCTCTTGTTATACAGGGAGGACAGCTGAATGAAGTGAATGGCATTTCATGCTCTCCTCGGCCATATTTTTAAGCACAAGTTGCACCATATTTTATGTTTGGTATGAGGGTATCTGTCTGACCCATTAGGCCAGGTATTGGCAAAATTTCTCTCTAGAGAGCCAGATTGTAAATAATTTTGGCTTTGTGGACCATACTATTTCTGTCCAACTATTCAACTCTGTAATTGTAGTGGAAACAGCCATAGAGAATATATAAATAAATGAGCTGTGTACATCGACTGATGAGTGTACAAAACACAGCATGTCCATTCAATGGAATACTACTCAGCTATAAAAATGAATGAGATACTGATACACACAACATGGATGTGCTTGTATGCTATAGAGAGACTGACAGGGTGGTATGACAGAAAGGACGTGGCAGAGAGGATGTGGAGGGTCAGGAGCGCCCCTCCAACAAGGCGATGTTTGTGCTGCAAGATGAAGAAGAGCCATCACAGTGAGCTTTGAGAATCGCCTTCCAGGTGGTGAAACAGTTGGAGGGTTGGAAGCACAAAGCAGGTGGAGCATAATCAATGAGGAGAGTAGTCTGAGGGGACAGTGGGAGGAGGTGGCTTTAGGGTAGGTCATGTAGGACTCTGGGGGGTTGAGGCAATGAGTTTGAGAATGAATGAATTTGTGAATAAATGCACAAATAAATTTCTCTATTCTTCCTTCTCTCTTAGAAATGACCCTTGCTGTTCCTTTTAGTGACCCTGCTCTGTCTCAGCTCGATTTGTGATCGTCCTCCATCTCCCAGATATTTTCCTTCCCAAACAAACTGCTCTGTACCCTGGACTGCTAATTTAGAAGGTAATGACTTGGGTTCTTTGAAGTCTAACACCTGCCTTCTCAAAGGCATGGTGGGAAAGCATCTCCTGTACCATGAGAAGATAAGCCCAGAAAGTAGCTGATAATCATCTGTAGGGATTTCCCCATCCAACACCCTTCCCCACTGTTTCTATAATAAACTGTATACTTGTTGAAATGACTGTATATTCCCAGGCTGCTTTGAACAAGGAAACAATGCACAGAACCGTGTTTCACTCATTTACACAACATGCACCAAGTGTGTAAAAGTCTTCAGCATATCACCCAACACCAGAGAGAAACCTTATCAATGCAAGGCATGCAGGAAAACCTTCTGCCAGAGCTTAGTCCTGATTCGACAACTGAGAATTCCCTCTGAGAAAAACTTTAAGAGAAATGAATGTGACAAAGTCTTCAGATACAATTGAATCTCAAACTCACTCTCAGGAGTAAACGCCAGCCACTAGAAAGCTCAATACACACTGACCTCTTATCTCTCTCCCACGGATGAGTTAAGATCAGAAGCAAGCATGTTTTCTTGGAGGCAACTCTTTGATGAGAAAAGTAAAGGGTGAAATTGCTAACTGTCATTGGACTGTCCTTGGCTCACCTTCATAACTCTATCTGCAGACTCACACAAGCTCTCTTCATCCTTTTTTCCTCTCTATTCTCTGTCTCTAACTTTCTTCATCTGTCTGTGTCCCTCTCTCTCTCCCTCTCTTTCCACCCCTGCCCCTTTCTTTGGATTAAGGTCTTTGAAGCCTGCCTCTTTGCTCTGATGTGGCTGTCCCAGGAAAAGGGGTCAAGCAGGCTGAAGTCAAGGAGACGCCAGCTAACAAATGTTAAGATAATGGGCAGCAGTAGGGGCTCTGCTGCTTGAGAAACTAGACCTTCACTATTGGAAGTGAGGAATGTTTAGATGGGGTGTCAGGTGTGGGGGATGTTAAGGATTGCAAGAAGAACTCAGAGAGCATGGACATCAGGCAGGGCTGCGAGCGGACGCTGCCTCCACCGCTGACTGGCTTTTCTACGGTGCTAGTTGGTTATGGTGAACTAAGCGAAGCCTTTCCCAACCAGCACCAGACGAGTAAGTCAAGCAAGAAGCCCTCAAGTACCCGCCACCGCCCGGAAAGCATGTTTCCCGTGGAAAAAACACCACGGCCGCCTCCAAACCCAGGCGCATGCGCTCACGGCCCCCCTCCCATCCAAGGCGCATGCCTCCATTGCCTCTCCGCGGCAGTCACTTGACGTCACCCAGCAAGAGGCGGAGAGAGAATGAAAGGTGTTCCCATGGTGACCAAGACGCCCATAGAAAACCTCCCCTAGCGATACTCATGCTTGCTACAAAGGGCCCTGAAACCGGGGAACGAGTCAGCCACCGCTGCAGCTCCGGAAGGCAGGGGCACGGAAGAAGATGCCTGGTCCGGGGACATCCCCCTCTCACACCGGCTGCCCCGTCGCTTCTGCTCGGCACTTCCGGAATCACCCCGGTCCCAACGCATGCGCTGAACTACAACTCCCAGCCGGCTTTGCGGCCCCATCCTTCTCTCCGAATTCAACCATCAGTGGGCGAAAGCCTCTACAAGCACTTAGAAACCGCTGATGTTGTACTTACTCTCCACTTTACAAATTAGTGCGCCTCCCTTTTCTCTGTTCTTTGAAGACTACAAAGGCCGGAAGTCTCTGGGCCCCTCTGCCCAGGCTCTGAGCCCTGGGGTTGCCTTGGAGACTGAGAGACACCGGAAGTCTGAAGGATGGGGCGGGGCCTGCCTGGAGGAAGGCTTCCGATTGGCTGAGCTGACACACGCCTACTTTAAAGGGCACGGCAGGTGTGCACGAGCGCGTTGAGGCGTCCCCACACCTCCTCAGGGTGTGGGGTTCACAGGTCTTGTGCAAGCCCCTGTCAACGTCCTAGGAGGCGGGGTCTGCGCGTTCTCTGAGCGGGCGCCGCGGGAGAGGAGTGGGACCCGCTGCCTTGCAGGATGGCGAGGCACAGGACCGACCCCTGGTGGGGCTTTCCAAAAGCATTTCTGGTCTCCATGGTATCACTCCCTCCTAGTCCCTATGCAACATCATAGAGCCACTTGGAAAGAGAGGGAGCAAATTTGGAGAGGGTAAGGAAAGCTTGAGTCCCGCCCCCTCCTCCGGGGCGCTCAACCTTTGCCGCAGACACCACCGGGAAGGGTGCGCCGGTACCTTTCACCGTCTCCTGGCCTCAGTTTCCCCTTTTGTGAAATGATCTTTGGAGACCCTGCTCTGCCCTTAGTAGGTCTGGGTTTCAGGCAAGGTATAAACGCTCCGTACCTCAGATTCCCCTATGTAAAATGATAATGATAATAGTGCCTGCCTGGGTTGTGAGAATTAAGGCACACAATGACCAGTCATATATTGGTTGCTGTGCTTACATCATCACCCTCGTTTGACTGGGGCTTTGGACAAGGCACTCCCCTTCTCTGGAGTGAGTCTCAGTGTCTTGCCACACAGGGGTGTCCCCCACATAGGGGAGCCACATGTGCAAGGTGTGCGCCCCATAAGGAGAGCCGACCAGTGCAAAAAAATTGCGGCATGCCCAGTAATGGCGCTGCGCACACGGAGAGCAGTCACAGCAAGATGAGGTCACAAAACGAGACACAGATTCCAGGTGCCACTGACAAGAATACAAGCGGACACAGAAGAACACACAGCAAGTGGAAAAAGAGAGCAGATAACTAGGGGGGAGGGGCAGGGAAGGGGAGCAAAAAAAAAATCTTTAAAAAGAGAAATAATACTCTTAGAAAGAAAGTTGCATGTGTAAGAAACAAAAGCTCACCTGATTGTGGAGGAGAAAGAATTTTGTTAACTATCTTGCAAGAACGGCTGCGCAAACTGGATAAAATGGTTGGCGCATGAAAGAGCAAGAAACACTGACATTTATACCCTAAACCTAACATGCAGTTCCCTCCCCTTTCCCCCATTAATTGGGTACTTCATGGGTTACATCCTATCTGAGAGGTCTAACTAACTTACCCATTCCTGCTCTCAGCCATCGCTCCCGTGTTCCCTACACTTGGTGGGCTCTGCGGGCTTGGGGCTGCTTTCACTCCTGGTGTGTTTTTCAAATTTGGCCCAGCCCTCATTTCTCACCATTGGCCTTTCTCGCTTTGGCCCCACCCGCAGCACTCACCTTTGCTCCCATCTCGCTTTGGCGCCACTTTTCAAATTCCTGGCGTGAAAAGCTGCTGGATCCCCTTTGCCTCCTTCCTTGATCGGCAGAGCCGGCTCGAGCTGCCCCTTTGTGAAAATTAAACTCAACCCTTTCCCACAGTTCTGTGCCTGGCCACACCTCCAGAGGTTGACTCAGTTGGTCTTGGTTGGAGCTGAAGGTATTGTGTTTTGTTTTTAACATCAATTTTATTGATACATATTACTAAAGATTAAATACCCAAACTGTACAATCAGTGGTATTCATCACTTCAATCATTCAGTGCATTTTTATTATTCTAGTAATAATAATACTAAAAAAACAAAAACTAAACAAACAAATCTCATCACCTCTCAATCTCTCTATGCATCTCCTGCCGTACACAGCAGCTGTTCAATTTCCTTCTCTCCAGTTTATTTGTATTTGTATGCAGGTATTGTGTTTTAAAAGGAGATTCTAATAATGTATGAAGGAGATTCTAATAAGGTATGAAGATCTGTTTGGCTATAACAGTCATTTGTTCATTAATTCTTTCTAGTTCCTAAAGAGATCTGGGCTTGTCCCCTCTTTGGCCACCTCCATTCTGTTAACCACACTTCAGGTAGAAATAAACCCTTTTGACAGACAGCACATGTGCGTGATTGCAGGTGCAACTTTCAGGTATGTATTGTAGCCTCAACATTGGGTTTAAAGTGTCGAGCATGTGAGCAGAAGGGTGATTGTGGAGATTTATTCACAGAAGAAATGAGAGCAAATGGTGAGTCAGAGCCAGTTTAAACTCCCAAGTTTTAAAGAAGGGCCATTGGGAAGTTCAGAATAAGCCTCTACTACAAGGTCAGCACTGGCTGGTTGAATTTGTGCACAAAAGAATGCTGGCAGGGGAAGCGGCTGTGGCTCAATCAGTTGGGCTCCTGTCTGCCACATGGGAGGCCCTGGGTTTACATCCAAGGGCATCCTTGTGAAGGTGGGCTCACCTGCAAGCTGTAGAGTGCCGCCTGACTCGCAAGCGACATGGAGTGCCACCTGGCCTGCAAGCGCTGCAAGTGCCGCCCAGCCCAAGTGCCATGGAGAGCCAAATTAGCAAGGTGATTCAATAAAAAAAGGGGGGCAAGTAAAACAAATAAAGAAGAGCACACAGGGAATGGATGCAGAAAGCAAAGAAAAAAGAAAAAAAAAAGCAAGCTGCAAGAGGGAGTGGAAATAAATAAAAATAAATACAGACACACAGAAGAATGCACAGCGAATGGATGCAGAGAGCAGACAGCAAGCAAGCCACAAGGGGAGGGGATTTAAAAAGAGCTGGCAGGAACATGAAATATAACATGCTGCTGGGCTGTGGCCCTTGTGTAGCTTCACTGGAAAACAACTGGTATCCACAATTTTTGAGAATCTATCCAGAAACTCAAACGTGAGAGAAAAAAGAGATTACCAATGGAAGCAGCTATTGCAGCTCATGTGAAATTAATTTTCAACAATAAGTGGATGAGGGCTTATAGGTTTTCCTTTACTTCTCACAAGCAGCCATGAGGTTAGTATTTTCTCTGTTGAATGGCTGAGGACAGGAGGCACATTGTTTAAACAGCTTGCTGATGGGACCCAGCTAGTAAGGAGCAGAACCGAGAGTCTAACCCAGGTCAGTCTGACGCTGGAGCCCGCGTGCTTAGCCATCACACGGCATTCATCCACTGGTGCATCCAGGGTTTATTTCTCATCCACGGTGCTGCTGACACCAGATCATTCTCTGCTGTGTGTAGGATGATTTGCAGCATTCCCAGCCTCAACCCGCTGATCCCAGTGGCACACCCAGCTCTGACAACCTGCACTGTCTCCAGACATTGCCCAGATGTGTCCTAGCAGACAGACTGACAAACACTGCCCTAGGTTCTTAGTTTTCCTTAAGATGCTGACAATCTGTGAGCCTCCACCAGGACCTAAAGTGGCACTGTGCAGGCATTACTGAATTTAACTTTCATAACAGCCCAACGAGGCATGTCCCATTTGCCACTGTTCACCGTTTAGAGGTGAGGAGACCGAGGCACACGGAGGGTCATTGTATGATGTCCCTCAGCTCCTAGGAGGTGGAGGCAGGACAGAGGCAGTAGAGCTGACCCCAGCCAGGGTACTTCCTGT
Organism: Dasypus novemcinctus; assembly: GCF_030445035.2. Classification (NCBI taxonomy): domain Eukaryota; kingdom Metazoa; phylum Chordata; class Mammalia; order Cingulata; family Dasypodidae; genus Dasypus; species Dasypus novemcinctus. The sequence goes on along the minus strand of NC_080690.1, from coordinate 82,325,517 downwards.
CCACGAGCTGGTAAAGGGTAGGGTGCTCCCTTGGATAGGGTGCCTCTTCCCTCTTTTGGAAGCATTTTCAAACTGGGGGACACCAGAGCTGGGCTGTTTCTGGAGAGTAAACTGATGGGGTGATGGAGGAGAGGTTGGAGGCCACCCAGTGCCCCAGCCCAGGACCAGGGAGTGGGCCAGGAGCCACTCTTGGGAGATGAAGCCCAGCCAGGAAGGAAGGCCAAGCAGACACTGGGCTAACTAACACAAGGGCAGGGCATGGGCTTTCATCCTCAGTGAGTTGGCTGCATGGGTGGCTGGTTCCAGCTACAGCCAGCTGAGGAGCTCATGTGCAGCAAGGAGTGACAGTGCGCCAGTTGGCTGATGGCCTGGAAAGGGGACATGATCTCAGCAGAGAGAATCCCCATCCCACCCTCAGACGGCCAGCATCTCCTGGGAACTCCTCAGGGCCCTCCACCGGAGCCCCTGGCTGCAGCCTGCCCTCTGGAATTTGAATGTGTGTGTCCCCACAGTCATGTGACTATTTCAGAAGACCTTGTAGTGTTTCCAGAGATGACCCATTGGTTTATTTCCCCCGACCCTAGACCCTGACAAGAACCGACCTGGACTGTCACAGCCACCTGGGATGCAGGCTCTTTCTTTGTGTTCCTGTTATGGGGCTTCTGCATCTTGGCTAAAAGTTGGCACTCTGTGTTCTGACCTTGTCTGAGGTCAGAACTACCCTCTTGAGCTCCCTGGCTTCGTGGCCTCAGTGTCAGGTACCTTCTTATGGGGTTGATTCAAGCATTAATGCATGTTCAGATCTTAAAAATGTGTCTGGCATGGGAGGTCAGTGATCATTTTGTATCATTTTTCTTTTTTATGGTGATAAATGTAAAGTGGCTGGTATGTAGCTGCTTCAAACATGACAGAAATGAGCTACTTAATAGAACTCTTAGCAGCTAAAAATAGCTACTGTGTCCTCTGCACCCCTTTGTGCCAAAGGGTGCAGTGCTCTTGCTCTTCTCTCATCACTGCACCCCAGGAGTAGTTACTGCAACCCCCGTTTCCCCAGCAGGAAAGGCCCACCTAGAGAAGGCTTCACTCACTGGGCAGCCTACAAAGCAAGCTCATGGGGAGCTATGTGGCTACGCCTCTGCAGTTACCCCCTAGCTTTCCTGCCTCTCACATTGTAGGCTACTTAGCAATACCTATTCAGCCTCTTCTCAGGGTCCCTGAACCCTCGTCCCCCTAAAGCCCCCTCTTTTTTCTCAACTTGATTCAATGTTAGAAAGAAATCTTCTTCTGGAAGAAAATAAGGCTCACCCAATTGTGGAGAAGAAAAGAATTTATTCTCAATCTTGCAAGAAGGGGCACACAACCAGAAAACATGGCTGGCACCCTGAACAAAGAAAAATGACACGTTTTATATCCCTAAGCCTAGCACTCAAACCCTTCCTCTGTTTCTCCAAAGATTGGATACTTCAGAAGTTACAGCTGATCTGAGAAGATCTAACTTTCCCATTCAAAAGTTTGTGATTAACCGCTTCCCCCATCACATTCCAACCATTTTAGTTTTTATCAGTTCCCCTTTGTCAAATAAGGAATGGAATTTAGTGCTAAATTGGTATTGACTTAGCTCTTTCTTGGGCATCTTTTTTACTGCCTATAGGAGTGGCTTAAACTGGTTTCCTTTGTTTACCCCAGGAGTGGGAGACTGAGGCAGTAGGCTGCCAGGTTACATTAATCAATATTTTCTTCCTTTATCTGAAAACTAAACTAATCTTCATTTCTTACAATTGCCCCCTCCTTCTTTTAAATTCTTTTTAGTTTTCACAATTCAGTTCTTCAAATTTTCTAAGCACTATATCACACTCTTCATCATAAGAATCTCCTCCTTTAAGAGGGCACAGATTGTTTTGCCTATACTGTATGGGCATTTGTTTGGTTAGGGCAGTTTCAGTGAGTCTTTGAACTAGCCCTCAGGCACATGGAATGATGCAGATTGTGGAAACCACCCCAGCTGAGATAATGAGGGAAGTTAAGATGGATAGTGCAACCCCTTTCCATTTTCCAGGCCAATTTTCAAGCCATCCTGTGAGTGAATTACTAAAGCCAGAATTCTCTGCTAATTCCTCAGATAGGGCTGTTAGGCCTTGTAAAGCTTTAGTGATAGTTCCATCAGGGGCAGTGTTTTTGGGGATGAATGTACAGCAACTACCTCCAGTCGTAACACAGACTCCCCCTTTCTCAGCTAGCATCATACCTAAGGCCATTCTATTTTCCCATGCCATTGTGCTAGTAGCATCTAATTGTTCTGCAATTCCCTTAACTGCATTCCTGGTGTAATTAATCTTTGTTGATTATAATAGATATAATTAATCCAGTCTACATTTTTATTAATGGTGACCCACCAGAATAAGAATGACTCAAACCCAGCTGCTACCTGATTTCTAGCCTTAAACTCCTCGGGGACTCCTCGGGGAACTCTTATATTGTCTAAATAGATCCACTCATCAAAAGAACCAAGTAAACTTCTTTTCTCTCTCCCTCCCTGGGATGATACTCTCGCTTTTTTTTTCAAATGCCAAGGTGTATGGGATAGACAATTGGACCAGAGGAGAGGTTCCGCCCCACCTCTCAGGCAGTATTGGTCGGAGAACACCCTTTCCACAGTACCACTACAGGTCTGCTCGAGTTCTGACCAAACTGGAGAAATTGTCAGTATGATCAATGCTTACATTCCACACTTGTGTACACGAGTTCCAAGGTCCTGGAATCCTTTTCCCTGTCTGGAGAGACAAGCGGAGTGATTCCTTGGGCCCAGATGGGAGGCAGGTATGGCCTTGAGGTTTCTGTTTTTGACCAGTGGGAAGAGAGAGGACAACATACTACAATTTGCATGAGAAGTAGCATTTTGAAAGAGGAGTAACATGCACTTAAACTCCTTTTCATGCTTTTTCATACCAAGCAGAAAGGGTACAATATGAGCTGTGGGCTGGTCTGTTGCAAAAGCATAACAGTTGCTTTTGTTTAGACTCTGGACTGTATATTTGATCCATTCTACCCAGGCATATCCTGTCTCTATTTCTATGGTTTGCTTTAAATCTTCTGCCTTAAGTATCCTAACTGCCTTGGGATCATTTTGAATTAGGGAGTTGGCCTTTGGTGGGTTTTCTTGTGGTATTTCTGAAGGGTTAGCTGGAGAGGGCATTGTCGATGTCATATCTACAGGGGGAGGAAGGACTCGGATACAGAACCTCCCCAGAGGATCTTTAACTGTAACATCTGCTCCCATTCCATAGACTCTGTCGACCACTTGGACCCTGCCACTGCTCCCAGTTTCTAATTTGTCTGCTTTCTTAATAGTTATTACTACTGGATTGCACTGAAGACTTTTGCAGTCTGGTGGGGTATTACATTTATAAAATGATATCTTACCCTTTAATGGCCTTGAACTTGGTGAGACCCATCCCATATTCACGGTACATCCCTTATACTGGGTAGTCCACCTTACATCATCCCAGGAGAGGCAAGGAGGAGCTCGACTGTAACCATTCCCCACTGGCTCTGGGCATAGGTATTTATTTTCCCCACTCAGCCATCGCTGGTGCTCTAAATTCCCAGTCTGTTACTTGGCAGGCATCAAACTGCACCATCTGGGACTCCAGACCTTCAGTCACATTTAAAACTAATTTGATGGAGCTAGTTGCTTCTTGGGTTTGAAACATCATGTTTAGTAATATTATTTTCACCTGTAACTTAAGATCTGAATTTCTCCTTTGGTATTCTGATAGAACTAGGGTCATTGTTAATTAGGACATTACACAGTTCAACCTCTTCCCCCACCCCCAATTTTTGTTTTTTCAGTATAATCTTTAAGGGATCTAAGGCTGAAATTATTTTTCCAAGACTGAGATGAATTTGTTGGGTACTTATCGTCCGGTTCAGGTACTGGTCTCTTTACTAAAGTGTAATGAGTCCAATCTTATTCTGCCATTTGGACTGCTGTTTCAGTTGTCAGCAAGACTTGATAATGTCCTACCCAGGTGGGTTGGAGTTTAGACTCTTCCATGACTTGATTTAGTCCCCAACTGCCAGGTTGGTGTTGGTGGATTGCAAATTCAAGAGGCAGAGTCTGAGCCAGCAAACCCCGATGTCTGGATGTCTGAGGGATGACAAAGTAGAAGACAGGGCCAGTATATAATTTTGAAGAAAGAGATCCTTTGACTCAAAGGAAGGGAGTTCTCCAGACTTCCCAGGGAAGGGCAGACCATAAAGCATTTCATAAGGAGAAATTCCCAGTTCCCTTCTAGGGGCAGTTTGGATTCTTAACAGAGCTATAGGTAAACATTTAACCCATGGTAATTTGGTTTCTAAGACCAACTTAGAGAGTTTTTTTTAAGGCTTGGTTCATTCTTTCCACTTTCCCTGAGGATGGTGGGTGCCAGGGTGTATGGAAGTTCCATGTGATACCTAGACCCTGCATAATATCTTGCAACACTCTGGATGTAAAGTGACTACCATTGTCTGAATGTATGTTTTCTACTAACCCACATCAGGGAATGATTTGTTTAAGGATAATTTTTGAAGTCCCTGATGCTGTAGCTGAAGCAAGAGGGTATGCTTCTACCCACCTTATCAGGTGATCCACAATAACCAGAACATACTTTAATCAACCTACAGGGGCATTTCAGTATAATCAACCTGAATGCTCTGGAATGGTCTGAGGCCAGGCTCCCTCCCCACTGGCACTTGCTTTCTTAAAACTTTCTTAACTTTCTGACAGATCATGCACCATTCACTTATTTGTTTGGCTATAGTATAAAGGCCCACATACCCAAAATGCTTGAGGACCAGGTCACACATGGCCTGTACTCCCCAGTGACTCCCTTGGTGCAAAACTGCTAGTACTTCCCTCATTATTTGCTTATTCAACATCTGTTGGGAAACGGACTTTGGCCCAGTGGTTAGGGCGTCCGTCTACCATATGGGAGGTCCGCGGTTCAAACCCCAGGCCTCCTCGACCCGTGTGGAGCTGGCCATGCGCAGCGCTGATGCGCGCAAGGAGTGCCGTGCCACGCAAGGGTGTCCCCCGCGTGGGGGAGCCCAACCGCAAGGAGTGCGCCCGTGAGAAAAGCCGCCCAGCGTGAAAAGAAAGTGCAGCCTGCCCAGGAATGGCGCTGCCCACACTTCCTGTGCCACTGAGGACAACAGAAGCGGACAAAAGAAACAAAAGCAGACAAAGAAACCAGACGCAACAAATAGACACCAAGAACAGACAACCAGGGGAGGGGGGAAATTAAATAAATAAATAAATCTTTAAACAAAAAAAACAAAAAAAAACAAAAAAAAAAAACATCTGTTGGCCGCCTGGGAGGAGCCACTTCCTTTGGTTATCTAAGGTTGTCCTTAGTTGTTCTAGTTCTTTTACTTCCTTTTCAGAGAATACAGGGATTCTAATTTCTTTGGGGATGGAGGGTATCAGGGCCATTAGTTCCAGAGGGGAACAGAGGGAAGCCTTTTTGGCCTTCTCATCAGCCAATCTGTTGTCTTTTGCTTCAAAAGTGTACACTTCTGGGCTATGATGTGGACCATTGACTATGGGGTGCAGTGATGCTCAGAGATGAACTTACCAGGTGCAATGGATGTATCACGATGATGGGAGAGAGTGTTGCTGTGGGGGGAGTGGGGGGCGGGGGCGGTGGGGTTGAATGGGACCTCATATATTTTTTTAATGTAATTAAAAAATAATAATAATAAATAAATATTTTTAAAAAAATAAAATAAAATGAAACTAAAAAAAAAAAAAGACAGAAAAAAAAAAGTGTACACTTCTGATGCCCATTTATATGTACCACAGATATTTCCCTTGGTAAGAACAGACTGGCTAACACTTGTTTACCAGTTCCACATGGACTAATTCCTTCCCTCTGTTATTGATCAATCCCCTTTCCTCCCAAATTTTTCCAAAGATGTGGACCATGCCAAAGACATATTTAGAATCTGTGTAGACTGTACCATCTTTTTCCTCTAACAGTTTAAGGGCTTGATTTAATGCATACAGCTTACAAGTTTGAGCTGACCAATCACTGGGCAGTCAGCCAGCTTCTTTCATCTCACAAGTTAGTCCACCAACAACAGCATAGCCATTATGTCTTTTTCCTTCCAGGACCCTAGAAGACCCATCTATAAACAATTTTTCCCCAGAATGTAAGAGAAGATCCGCTAGGTCAGGTCAGACTCGGATTTGGTATTCAATTAAGTCTAAACAATAATGTTCAGGAGTTTCGACTTGGTTGGCACCTTTCCAAAAAAAAGAAGCTGGGTTCAGACTATGGTCAATTGCCAGTATTAAATCATCGTTTTCCGTTAGAATTGCCTCATATTTTAGAATTCAGAAATCTGTTAACCATCTTCCTGCTTTTTGAGACAAAATAGTCCTGACCTGATGAGGGGTGCTAACAACTAAGGCCCCTCCAAAGGTCAGTTTCCTGCTTTCTTCTACTATGAGAGCAGTTGCTACCACAGCCTGAACACACCCTGGCCATCCCCTGGAGACAGGGTCCAGGATTCTGGAAAGGAAGGCCACAGGCTTCCTTTGGCCTCCCCAGATCTGGGTTATGACTCCCAAGGCTGTCCCCTTATCTACTGTCACAAACAGATGGAAAGGTTTCTCGAGGAGGAAAGGGCTAGAACAGGGGCTTGTACCAATGCCTGCTTGAGCCCCTCTAAGGCCCTTACTTCCTCCTCCTTCCACTCTAACTTGTCAGGCTCCTCCTCCAACAGTTTTTGGTATAACCCTTTGGTTTGGGATGCATAAGAATCTATCCATAATCTACAATATCCCACCAATCCCAAAAATCTTCTTAGTTCTCTTTTTGTCTGGGGAAGAAGTAATTCAGTAATGGCCTGAATTCCCTCTGGATTTATCTTCCTCCTTCCCTCACTAATGAGATGACCCAGGTATTCAACTTCCTTTTCTACAAATTGTAGCTTACTTTTTGACACCCTTGGCCCTTGATCCCCCAGGAAATTCAATAAGCTCTTTGTAGTTTGAACCACTATCTGCCTTTCTTCACCTGATAATAGCATATCATCTACATATTGTAAAAGGGAAATTTCAGGTGGCACTGCAAATTTCTCCAAAACTTTTTCCCGTTCCTGCCCAAAGAGGTTGGGAGATTCTGTGAAGCCTTGGGGTGAAACTGTCCACCTATACTGCTGTTTTCTTCCTGTAGAGGGGTCCTCCCACTCAAAGGCAAACAAGTCTGTACTCTCTGGATCAAGGGGACAGACCTGAAAGGCATTTTTTAGATCTATTACACTAAACCATTTATGATGGCAGGGGATCTTATTAAAGAGAGTGTATGGTATTGGGACTACTGGGTGTTGAACCTGAATGATCTGATTAATGGCCCTTAGATCCTGTACCAACCTCCAACTACCATCTGATTTCTGAACAGGCAAGGAAGGAGAATTGAAGGGAGGCATGCAGCGCTCCAAGAGTCCATCCCAAAGGAGGCCTTGGATGATGGGTTGAAGTCCCTGCCTCCCTTTAAGGGGAATGGGATATTGTCTTTGACAAATAATTTCCCCTTCCTTTTTCAATTTGATTTTAATAGGGCATACCTACAAACCTCTTCCATTCCCTTCTCTTACCCACTCTTCCTCTCTGATATCTTTTAGATTTCTTCAGTGAGCATGGCTAAGACTAATTCTATCTGCCCATCCCTTACTTCCAAATCCAAACTCATGAATACTATTAAGTCCCTTCCGAACAAATTATTCCCCTCTACTGGGATGTACAACTAAGGGCTTAGAATTCAATTGTCTGCCCAATAAATATTAGTGGGAGAAAGAATGGGGACTTCAGATCCTTCTCCTTTTATCCCTGAGACTGTAAGGGAACTTGCAGAGAATTTGGTTCCTCTGGGGAGATGAGTCACAGAGGATCCTGCTGCACCAGTGTCCTCTAGAAATGTAATTTCTTCCTGATATGGGCCCACCCTTAGATTTACTAAAGACTTCCAGTGGGCTTTAGAAGTAAGGAGCCTCAGAACCCCCTAATCCTCAAAATTCATGAGGGGAATTACCTGATTCTCTTTCTTAAACTCAGGCATTCCCTTTTGAAATGACCAGGCCTTCCACAGTGATAGCACCCTGGAGAGCCTTGCTTTCTCTTTGTCCCCTTATCTAAATAAGCCCATTTTGCATCTTTATTTCACCTCTGCCTGTTCCCTCCCTGACTCCAGTCTTTTCCTAACCCTTTGATCCACTGTGCTAATCATAACCTCCACTTTCTGGGACTCTCTCAATAACTCTTCCAATGGCTTATCCATCCATCCTTCTATTTTCTGAATCTTTTTCAGAATGTCAGGCCAAGACCTTTCACATAGCTGACTTTTAACATTCCCTGAGCCACAGGACCATCAGGGTCCATCCCTGAATATTTCCTCACTTGGTCCCTCAATCATTGCAGGTAGGTGGAGGGAGTTTCATCCTTCTCCTGGGCTACTTCAAAGACCTTACTCAAGTTTTGAGATTTGGGTATACCCAATTTGATCCCCTGTATAATGAAGTCTCTAAGATCTTTCATTTGTGCTCTGTCCCCCCATCATTATTATCCCGATTAGTGTCTGTGTTTGGGAACTTCTGTTCTGCTGCCATTACCCACTGTCTGGGTGGATGCTGCCTTTCCCACTCCTTCATAGCTGCCCTCCACACCATTCCTCTTTCTTCTGTAAAGAGGATATTCAGTATGGACATAATTTCAGGCCAGGTGTATAAACTAGGACCTAGGAATTGATCTACTTGTTCAGCCAGGCCCGCTGGATCTTCCATTAGAGATTTCATCTCCTTTTTGAAATTCCTTACTTCAGTACTTGTCAGTGGGGCATTTACATAGTCAATTTCCCCTGGCCCCATTGGTACTTGTCTCAGTGGATACAAAGGCTCAATGGAGTTTTGTTCTTTCACTCTCTTTTCCTCAGATGCTCTGAGGAATGGAACATTTTGTATATCTTTCTTACACTGTTCCAATTCTTTCCTCAGCTGTTGGTGGGTTGTAACTGGTGGGGCTATTGGCCCCACTTGATTCTCTGGTTACGCAGGACTTACAATGTGTTCTATTGGACCTTCTCCTGGGAGGGGAGGGGGAACATAAGGAGGAAGGAGATTATACAGGGGATCCCAGGGTTTAGTTTCTAGAGCTTTTGCTTTTGCAGCCTTATTTTCTGCAAGTTTAGTCTTGGGGCATGGATTTTCAGCTTTCGTAGGATAGAAAGTGGCCCCCTTTCCCTTTAACCAGCACATGGCATAGTCAGACTCTTTTTTGTAAAAGGGTGTTTTTCCATTAACATACAGTACAAGGTCAGCACAAAGCCAATCCTCATCTGCACCGTATTTTGGCCAGAATACGTCAGGCAGTAAAATACTTTCCTTGGTCCAGATACAACAGCAGTATTTAATCATTTTCTGCTTGTCTTTTCCCTTGGTCCCATCACTATTGGTCCAATGATTAACATCCTCCCTAGTGGACTATCTGGAGGAATGTATCTGGGAGATCCAACAGATACCTCTTCCCCTTTTTCCCAGTCGACTGACTGCCTCTATTTCCCATTCTGAATCTTGTCTGGGTATCTTTCTTTTGAATCTTTTGCTTTGTCCCTCTCTCTGGCCCTTTACCTCATGGGAGAAGGGAAATGCAAATTGGGACTCCACACTCACTTCACACTGTATGTCACGCATCTCATGCACACACAGTGAACCTCAGACTCATCAGAATTCCTGAACGCCAAGGTAATACTTAATAGCCTTTGTTCTTACCTTGGTCCCTGCGTGGAGTCACCTGGTCAACAAGAGGCAGATTTTCCCTTCCCTTTTTCTCACCCACAATCATCAGATCTAAGTGTCTGTTCTCAGGCCTCCTGGCTGCCAGAGGTGAGGCCCCCGCCAGTGGAGTCCAAGACTGAATAAACAGCTGGGTGTGCCTCCCTGTCATCCACCCCAGGGGTCTACTCTCTGAAACCTCAGAATCCCGGGCAAGCCCCCAAAGAAATCTTCTTCTGGAAGAAAATAAGGCTCACCCAATTGTGGAGAAGAAAAGAATTTATTCTCAATCTTGCAAGAAGGGGCGCACAACCAGAAAACATGCTGGCACCCTGAACAAAGAAAAATGACACAATTTATACCCCTAAGTCTAGCACATAAGCCCTTCCTCTGTTTCTCCAGAGATTGGGTACCTCAGAAGTTACAGTCTATCTGAGAAGATCTAACTTTCTGGCACAAAAGTTTGTGATTAACCACTTCCCCCATCACAGTCCAACCATTTTAGTTTTCACCTGCTCTCCTTTTTCAAATAAGGAATGGAATTTAGTGCTGAATTGGTATTGACTTAGCTCTTTCTTGGGCTGTCCCCTGCTCCCACCCTGCCTTTCGCTTCCTTACACTTTGCCCGCCTGTTCCTCGTAACCTCCCTGTATTATGGCCCTTCTCAGCAGCAGTTTGTGCTGCTGCCTCCCTCTGCCCCTCCTCCCAGCCACTGTTATCTTCCCCCTCCCAGCCGATCGCTGTTCTCCCCGCCTCATTTCAACCGCCCTCATCCCGTATCCGCCCCGGCACAACCTCGGAAACAACCCCCTCTGCCATCAATGGCTTACGTCATAAACCGCAGGTCCGCCCTTGCCTCTGCAGCCAATCCTCAGCTGCCCCGCGGACATGCCCCTCCCACAACCTCCCCGCCTCCATGACACTATAAAACCCCATGTACTTCCCGAATAAAATCAGACCTGCGCATAGACCTCGTCTCCGTGGTTTTTCCTCCATCGAACCGCGTGTCCCCCAAGCCTTGAGCCGCCCGCTGCCGCCCCGGTCCGGCCGTGGCGTAGGCCCGATCCCCGGCAGCGACTCGCCTGCAGCAACCTGCCTGCAGTGCCGCAGCGGAGGCCAACAGGTGGCGCCCAAACAGGGACCCCAGCTACGGCCCCTTGTCTGGCCAGCCCGCTGCTGACCCCTCGCACCGGACCCATCGCCGTCCTCCCGTGCCGCCGCTCAAGGTAGGGACTCTCCGGCGTTGCTCCCTTCACCCCCCTCCTGAGCCCTCTGCCGCGATGGGGGCCTCCCTCTCATCCCGTCAGGTTCCTCAAGTCCGCCTGCTCGCTGCCCTCTTAGAGACTCACCACGTGAAGGTCTCTCTCCGTCAGCTACAGCGGTATTGGGACCTTCTCCTACCCTTTAACCCTTGGCTCATCACCTGTGCTCTCTGGAGCCCAGAGACCTACGAACGTTTAATTCAGCGGGTGACATCCGCTATGGAGCACGATCGCAAGCAGTTTCCCCCCGGCCTTATCCCGACCCTCGTCGCTATCCGCGCCTGTCTCCAAGGTGTGCCCTCCCCTGCCTCCGCTCTCGCCTGTGAGCCTAGCCACCCTCTCACCTGCGATCCTGATGGAGACGACGATGCTCGTTCTCTGTCCGCCCAGCTAGAGGCCGCGCTGGAACTGGATCCCCCCACAGCCTCCGATCCGGACCCCAACCAACATGGCGACCCCCCGCCTTCTCCCCCCCCCACCGCGTCCTGCAAACAATGCCAACATGGCGCACCTCCTCCTTCTTCTTCCTCGGCGCCCTCTTCCCGCCTTTACCCACCTCTTCCTGTCTCGTCGCCATCCGGTCCCGTCCCGGATGCCTGCCGATCGCCATTTTCGGCTAAACCGGCAGAGCCTCCGGTGCCATCTTGGCCTGTACCTGGAAATGACGTGGCCACTCCTCCATCTTGGCCCGAGGCCAGAAGTGATGTCAGGCGTGACGTCACCGTGCCGCCATCTTGGCCAATCAGGAACACCGTTGCCGCCGCGCCCTCCTGGCCGGCGCCCGGTGGCACCGCCCATGCCTCACCTCCATGGCCCGCTTCACCTCCCGCCTGCCCCAGCAATAGCGGGAGCATCGGGAATCCTCCTCCACCAGCGTACGACACCGCCTTTCTCACCTCCCCCACTCCGCCTCTGGCTCAGATGTTCCCCCTCAATCCCGCTTGCACTCCGCAGAGCCCACAAGCGTGGGTCCCCTTCTCTCCCAAAGACATCCAAATGCTCCGCAACGCGATAAAAGAGGATGGCCTTGCCAGCCCTCATGCCCAAGACCTTCTCGAGCGTATGGCCATCCCTTGCTGCATCCCTTACGATTGGATCTCTCTAGCCCGAGCGGTTCTCTCCCCCGGGCAATTCATTGACTGGCGAGCCCATCTCGGTGTCCTGATCGACAATCAGATTGCCGACAATGCTCGTCAGGGTGTGCATTACCCTGCAAACGCATTTCTCGGGTTCGGCCCTTACGGCGATCCCAGCGCCTACACTGCCACCCCACCTAGGTTTTTCATCCAGCTCCGTGACTGTGTTTTTCGAGCCTTCCGTTCGTGCACCGCGGCCGCCCCAGAGCCCCTCGTGAAGCTTTTCCAAAAACCCGAGGAGCCGTTTAATGAGTTCGTAGCTCGTGTGCAGGCCGCTGCAGAGAGGCGAGTTGTCGGCAATGCAGCCCGCGAGTCCTTCGTTAAGGACATCCTGCAGGAGGGGGCTAACCCAGCTTGCAAAGCCATCATTCGTCCCCTTTGTGACAAGCCGCTCCAAGACTGGGTCCTCGCATGCTCCGGAGTTTCTGGGCAAGCATCTGCGCTTGCAGCGGCTATTGTCGCGGCAGTCCAAACAACCAACACCTGCTTCCGCTGCGGCGAATTGGGCCACTTCGCTCGGGAGTGCCCCAACCTTCCGGCTCCGCCGCAACCCGTAGTGCAGCCTATGGTGCCACCACCGCGCCCTGTTCCTGCCGCCCGGCCGCCCTCCACCCCCTGCCCGCGCTGTGGAAAAGGGTATCATTGGGCTCGCGATTGCCGTGTTCCGAGACAGCCTTTAAACGGGCAGCGGGGCAAGCCTCAGCCCCGCCACCAAGAGGCTCCAATCGCCCCGCGCCAGCCCCGCCCGTAGGCATCCACTGGTCCGTTCCCATGTCGCCCGCTTCGCAGCCGCGCCTCACCATCAAGGTCAATGGAAAGTGGATGGACGGCCTTCTTGACACCGGCGCCGAAATCTCCTGCATCCCACTCTCCCAAGCTCGTGACTTCCCACTCACAGCCGGACCCGTCATCGTAGGCGCCACAGGCCAGTCCTCCTCGCAACAGGCGGCTGAAGATCTTGCCTGGCATGACACCGATGGACGGTCAGGGTTCTTCCGTCCCCTGGTTCTCAGGGATATCAAGCAAGTCCTTTGGGGGCGCGACATTCTTCACCAGTCAGGCGCCGTTCTTTTTACTTCGCAGCCATCGCTGCCCCCCCAATAGTTTTGGCCGTTGCTCGTGTTCGACCTCCAGCACCCGTTCCTCTGCAATGGGACACAGAGGAACCCATTTGGGTGGAGCAATGGCCTATGACTGCCCCGAAACTATCTATTCTTCAGGACCTCGTGGAAGAGCAGCTCCGTGCTGGCCATGTTGAGCCCTCCACCAGTCCATACAATACTCCCATTTTTTTGCAAGCCACGCCTCCTCCACGACCTGCGAGAGGTTAACAAGCACATCAAACCCATGGGCTCTCCTCAGCCCGGCATGCCTCACCCGTCAGCCTTCCCGCGAGATTGGTATGTGGCAGTCCTCGACATCAAGGACTGCTTCTTCTCTATCCCCCTGCATCCGGATGACCGCCCACGGTTCGCCTTTACTGTTCCCCAGCCCAACCACCACCGGCCTGCCAAACGGTATCAGTGGAAAGTCCTCCCCCAGGGCATGAAGAACAGCCCTGCCATCTGCCAGCTGTTTGTGGCTACTGCTATTGAGCCCTTAACCTCCGAGGCCACTATCGTGCATTACATGGATGACATCCTTGTAGCCCATCCGAGCGAGCCAAAACTACAAGCTATAGTTGCCAGTCTTCTCTCCAATCTGAAAGATATCGGTCTTCAGATCAACATAGAGAAAGCCGTTTTCCACCCACCATTTCAATTCTTGGGCTTTGAAATCTCGGAAACGGTCACGCCCATGGCGCCGCTTATAAACGTCCCCAAAACCATGATGCTCCATGATCTCCAACAGCTTTGTGGCCAGCTCAACTGGCTGCGCCCGTCGCTGCCAGTCACCACACATCAGCTGCAGCCTCTGTCCCAGCTCCTTCAGACCACTGGCCCACCATCACAGGCACCCACAAAGAGGGTCACCCTGTCGTATGAAGCAGAGTGCGCCCTGAGCTGTGTCAACTCTGCCCTAATGGACTGCTTGCTCCAGCGAATAGACCCAGACAAGCCATTTGCAGGACTTGTCCTTCCCACCCGTGGGACCCCCACTGGCCTCATCTGGCAGGACGGTCCACTCCTGTGGGTCCATTTAGCCAAAAGCAAGCTTCGCAAAATCACCCCCCAATCCGTCCTGTTTGCGCAGCTCGCCATCGCCCTTGTTGAGCGCTCCACCCACCATTACGGGCGTCATCCAGATGTCATCATTTGGCCCCTTACAACTCAGCAGGTCACTCACTTGCTAAAGGACTCCATAGATATGCAGGCACTGTTCCTCCTATTCTCCGGCCCATTCGATAATCACTTCCCCCAGCACCGCCTCATACAAGGCCTCAGCACGCTCCCCGTCGCAGCTCCTGACCATTTCCCGTTCCCGTCCTCCAAGCCACTCCCCAACGCCGCCATCGCCTTCACTGACGCCTCCAAGCACTGCCTTGCTATAGTCCTCTACAAGCCAAACTCCACACAACCCCTCTGCCACACCCGCCGACATAGCAGCTCTGTCCAAGTGGCCGAATTGAAAGCCGTCACTCTGGCTCTCCAATACCTCCAGGACCAGCCAGTAAATATCTTCACGGACAGTCTCTACTGCCTGCAGGTCTCTCGTATCCTTGCCTTTGCGGCCTTCCTGCCGCCTGCTAGCATCGGCAACCGGGACATCAACCTGGCCTTAGCTGACCTTCAACTCCTCTTAGAGAGGCGGCGACAACCCTGGTTCATTGCCCATGTTAGGAGCCACTCAGGCCTCCCAGGCCCCTTGGCTCACGGCAACCATCTCGCTGACCAGGCCGCCCAAGGTGCTTCCATCAATGCCCTCAGCCCTGCAGCTGCCGTAGGAGACATTATCAACCAGGCAAAGACCTTGCATGCGCGCTTCCATCTTGGTGCGCCCGCCCTCCATCGACTCCTCCCAGAACTTCCCATCGAGACATGCAAACATCTGGTGCGTGCGTGCCGCTCCTGCGCACCTTTGCTGCCCCTGGGGCCACTCCAGCCCCAGGGTGTCAACCCGCGCGGATTGCGGCCCAACTCTAGATGGCAATTAGATGTCACACATGTCGCTTCCTTTGGCCGATGGAAGTTCCTTCATGTTGCCATCGATACGTTTTCGCACCTCTGCTACGCCGTCGCCCTCCCAGGAGAGTCTGCCAAGTATGCCACTCAAGAGCTCCGGGAAGCCATCCTCTTCATGGGAGTCCCTTGGGACATAAAGACAGATAATGGCCCCGCCTACCGCAGCGCCGCCTTTGCCGAGTTTGTGAAGCTCTACAACATCACCCACCACTTCGGCATCGCATACAACCCGCAAGGCCAAGGACTTGTTGAAAGAATTCACCAAACCCTCAAGATCCTCGTCCAGAAGACTAGAGAGACTCAACCCCGCCTCACCCCACGTGAAACAGTCACGCAAGTGCTCATCCAGCACAACCTGATGACCTTTGACTCTGAGGGGCTTTCGCCCGTCCACAAGCACTGGGGGCCCTCTTACCGGCCCACTCCGGCCCCTCTCGTCCTCTGGCGCGACCCGCTCACTAGCAAGTGGACCGGACCAGCGCCCCTTCTCACCCAAGGGCGAGGATTTGCCTGCGTCTTCCCGGAATCTGCACCCCAGCCTGTCTGGATCCCTGCTCGTCTTGTTAAGCCCTTCACTCCACACGGCCCTGCCGACCTTCCACCTCCCGACCCCCTTCCCCCTGATGATTCCCCCCTGCCATAATGATGGCCCCTCTCCGCACCTCACCCCCCCGTGAGGTTTTTCTCCTCTTGTCATTGCAGATGACGCCTCCAGTCGCCCAGTCGAGCCCGCCTGAGTCTGCCCCTCCTGCGCCATCACCCGCAGGGACCACGCCAGCTCTCTCCCGCCGCGAGCGACGTCGACGTCGTCTTCTTGTCCGCCGCTTGAGCCGTCTCTCCCTCGAAGATGCCTCCATCGAGCAGCAAATTCTCCAGCTTCTCCGTCGTGCTCGCGCCTCCCCTGCCCCGCGCCCTCCTACCACCCCCCCCTACACCTTCTCATCATTATGCTCTCCTTAGCCTCCTCAGCCCAGGCCATGCCCCTTTGGGCCGCCCTTCTTCAACTGCCTGGTTTCCTCTTTCTCTCCCCTCACTCCCCCACCTTCCCCACCATGTACTCCCCCAACTGCGACTTCCTCCCAGAAAGCTGCGACCCCCTCGCCCTTCCTGTCTCCTCGCCTACAACCCCTCCCCCCAACGTCACCTTCACCTCCACCCCGTTCGTTCGACACCCTTACTATTTCCTTTTATGCCCCCCTCCTTCCGAATCCACCCTCACCAACTGCAGCCTCGCAAACCACTGGAACTCTTCCTTCCCTTCCGCCTTTCTGGTGATGCAGCCCCGCGTTGTGTGGCTCCCCGTTGACTCCCCCGACTGGGTTGCCCCCCAGCTGGTAGATCTCCCCCTTTCTCGCCACCCCCGAGATTTTGGCATCACAGCCGCCATTACTGCTGCCATCCTCGCATCCCTCGCAGCCGCCACCACCGCGGCGGCGGCGGCCCTTGCCGTCTCTTCTGGCGCCGCCTCCGCCGTCATCAACGCATCCACAGCAGCAGCCCTTGCCCTCGGCGACCAAAGCAACATCAACTACCTTCACCACCAAGCCTTATTCAACCTACAGCAGCAAATCGACCTGCTCGCCGCTGACGTTGCCGCCCTCTACGACATAGCCACCACCACCTGTGATGCCCGTTGGCCCCTCTCTAGCTTCTGCTTAACCCCCCACCCCGTCAACTCGTCGGTGACCGCCCGCCTTGCACTACGCCAATGGATGTTTTCCTCTTACAACACCTCCTTCCTCAACTACACCCACTCCCTCCAGCAACACATCCTCACCCTCGAATCCATCAAGCCCCCAACCCTCTCAGCTTCCCTCCTTAGAGACGTGCTCCAAAAATTCCTCTCCCTTTTCCAACCCTCCAGCCTCCTCCTCTACGCCTTCCTTTTCCTCCTTCTCCTCCTCCTCCTAGGCCTCGCCTGCTGTATCCGCAAGTCCGTTCGCCAGCACCGAGAGCGGCAAAGGCTCTTGGCCACAGCTGTCCTAGTCCTCTCCCAAAGCCATCCCCTTCCCGAGGAGGCCCGGCACGCCCAGGTGTGGCTCACGGAGGTGGAAGGAGGCGGCCATCGATAGGGCCCATCGTGGCCACCTCGAGCTGCGGGTACGGGTTCTCTGCCCTCCGCATGGGAAATCGGGCATTTCAGCCGCCCTCCCCTCTGCTCACGCCCCCCTCGTGCCCCCACGCCCCCTGCCGGTAGCCCCTCCTCGTTCCTTTCTCTCCTATTTCCCCTCCTCTCACCCCCCCTCATCTTTCCTCCCTACAAAATGTCAATCCTGCAAAATCTGCGCTTTCTTCAAAGCCGCCAATGGTTCTTATTTTCGAAAGAGGGAGCAATTGTCCCCTGCTCCCACCCTGCCTTTCGCTTCTTTACACTTTGCCCGCCTGTTCCTCGTAACCTCCCTGTATTATGGCCCTTCTCAGCAGCAGTTTGTGCTGCTGCCTCCCTCTGCCCCTCCTCCCAGCCACTGTTATCTTCCCCCTCCCAGCCGATCGCTGTTCTCCCCGCCTCATTTCAACCGCCCTCATCCCGTATCCGCCCCGGCACAACCTCGGAAACAACCCCCTCTGCCATCAATGGCTTACGTCATAAACCGCAGGTCCGCCCTTGCCTCTGCAGCCAATCCTCAGCTGCCCCGCGGACATGCCCCTCCCACAACCTCCCCGCCTCCATGACACTATAAAACCCCATGTACTTCCCGAATAAAATCAGACCTGTGCATAGACCTCGTCTCCGTGGTTTTTCCTCCATCGAACCGCGCGTCCCCCAAGCCTTGAGCCGCCCGCTGCCGCCCCGGTCCGGCCGTGGCGTAGGCCCGATCCCCGGCAGCGACTCGCCTGCAGCAACCTGCCTGCAGTGCCGCAGCGGAGGCCAACATTGGGCATCTTTTTTACTGCCTATAGGAGGTGCTTAAGCTGGTTTCCTTTGTTTAACCTGGAAGTGGGAGACTGAGGCAGTAGGCTGCCAGGTTATATTAATCAATATTTTCTTTCTTTATGTGAAAAGTAAACTATTCTTCATTTCTTACATTTAAGACCATGACAGTCCCTCAGCCAGGGTGAGGGTGGAAGGCACCCTCCAAGCCTGGGGGTGGCCTGGCAGCCACGTGGGCCCCACTGCTGTCCTGCCAGGGCCTCTTCCCTGCAGAAGGATGACCTTCCCATGGGGTGGGAGTCTCCCACAGGGCTGACTCTGGAGCTCCAGGGACAGGGCATCTTTGCAGTCAGAGCTCATGACCCTCAGGCAAATTTAGAATAATAACTCCTCAGGGTGGTGGGTCATTTGCAAATCATGGCCCCACTCCCATGCCCTCTGCCCCCTGCACCTCCTGGAAGAGTCAGAGATACAGCTCCCCAGGCCCTACTCCAGGCCCACTGACCCGGAGCTCCGGGGTGGGCCCCTGGGAGTGGACCTCGCCCTCCAGGTAACTCTGGTGCACTCTCAAGTTTGAGGAGCAGAGGGTGGAGAGCAGGGAAATGAAGATGACCAGGACATGTAGCTGAGCAGGGGCGCCCTTTCAGGGGGCAGCTGTCCATTTCCTCCAAGCCCTTCTTGGGGGTCTGTGCACTCAGGCTACTTAGGGAAATGCACTCTCAGGGGAGGCATGTGTGGGCGGGACAGGCAGGGGTACCCAGGGTCTCTTGTGTCCTAAGACTCCTGACTTGGGCAGAACTGTCAGAGTAAAGCTCAATCTGTCCTTCGTGGTGAGAGGTGGGCAGCAGGGCTCCCACCTTCACCCACCTGCACATTAGGGTCTCGGGGCTGGGAGCCCTGGGGGAGCAAAGGTGCTGAAGTGCAGAAAAGCCTCCTGCAGGTACATCCCCTGCCCTCTCGTTTTCTTTAGGAAGCATCCAGAGGATACTCATTTTAAAATAGCAATTTTGGTAAGTGAATATGTGTAGCTTCCCCTTTCTTTAGCCTTCAGAGAACATTGTTTTGCCTTTGGACATAAAACAGTAACATTTTATTGATGAAAATAAATTGGAAAATGGAAGTGATCACAGTAAATAATTGAAAAACCTATTTCCCATCACTGTAGCGACTGATGCTTTCAATCCCTTTGTCCAGTCACACGTAACCCTGCTTTCTGAGAGTCTGTATTTCTGTGCATTTCCCCCGGGCCAGAGGAGGGTGGGGGCTGGGGCCTGGGGTTGCTCCAGCCTCCCACCACGGCCTCAGCGCCCCTGGCCTGTCCGTGAGGGCATGAGTGTGGCTGGTGGTCCTGTGAGGCTCTGGGCATCTGCTGGTGTGGGAGCCTGTCCCGAGCCTGGGCACAGGACGTCAGACACAGCAAAGGGCCAGGGTCAAGGGTGGAGGAGGCAAGTATTTAGGTGGGGAGGCCTTAGACAAGGATACCTTGACTTTATTGTTTTTATACTCAGGATAAAAACAAGGTCTAGACCCGATAAGCTGCATGCTTGCCAAGCACCAGTGCCGAGACACGCACTGTGGATGGTTCCTGGAGTTTGGACCTGAGTTTGGTGCCCAAGGAAACATTGAACAGAAAGCGTAGCCGGGGTTCAGAAATCTTCATCGACTGCTGAGTAAGTGAACGGCTCCAAGGAGGACCGTCTGGGGTAGGACGCGGGTGTAAGCGTCAGGGAGAACTTAACACGCTCAATCCTAAAAGGCAGCTCTGCGCAGACCCTGCGGGCAGAGCCTGGGGTCCCGCTGACCCCGCTGGTTGATTGTCCCGTCCCTGAGTCGAGCTCGGGGTAAATGTTCACTTAAACCGTCCTCTGTCTCAGCTGGTCCATGCTCTTTGCCCCTGGAAGGAATCCTAGAAACCGGGGCCTTTCCTGGGAAACGGTCTGTGGCTGTTTGGGGGTTTCAGAGCCATCCAGACCACGGCCGCCCCCAGGAACCTGCCTTGTGGGGTCTGTGCTGCCTGTGGGGAGAGAAGACCCTGAATAGAAGTGGAGGAGCTTCCCCGCGGGATCCCTGGTCGGGCTGCACTGCGCCGTGCTGGCAGTTTGGTGCAGGTGGGTTCACGTCCTCCCAGCCCTCTTCATAAGGAAGTTTCCGGACAATGCAGCTCCACGTGCCGCTGCTGCAGGCAGACGAGATACCCTGTGGTACCAGAGCTGGGACAGAGGCCAGAGATGCTGGGCCCGTGCTTACCCTGAGACTCCTCGCCACTCCGGGCCCTGTCTCCATGGCCTCCTCTGGTCCATGCGGTGGCCTTCATTCTTTTCCACCTTCTGCACCAGCAGGCACCTGGCACCGAGTGTGTGCAGCCCTGAGCAGCTCCTGCTTTGGGGAGAGGCCCAGGACCTGGACAGGCGGGAACCAGCCACGCAGTTGCCTGACATGTGAAGGTCGAATGTCATTAGGCCCAGGTCCCACTAGTGAGGACAGCTCCTTCTAAGAGCATGGCAGTGGGGAGAGCGTCTTCACAGATGCACATCCTGGGCTGCCACAGGAACTTGCCTGCTTGTGAGCTGTGGCCCAGCGCACACTCAGCCCTAGGCAGTCAGCTTTGCTAGTTCTCCACTGAGGAGAATTTCCCAGAAGGGTGGACAGAAGCATCAGGCATGCGAGATGAAGCCTGGAACACAAAGCAGGGAAAGAGCAGGACCCCGTCCTCACAAACACAGCACTCAATGCTTCTTACACCTCCACTCAGGTAGACAGAGTATTGGAATAATTATTATATGACCTGATAAGCATTTTAACTTTAGAGAAGGCTGTGACTCATTTCTCTCCAAAAGAGAGTTCCCAGGGGAAGTGGATATGGTTTGATGGACAAAGCATCCATCTCCCCTATAGGAGGTCCAGGGTGTGATGCCCAGGTGAGCTGGGCCACATGGAGTGCTGCTGTGCACAAGGAGTGCACCCCTCACAGGAAAATATCACTGGCAATCCCTTCTCTCAGAAATAAGATTTTATTTTTTGATACACAGTTTTCAGGTACTTTCTGCTTACAAAGGAGGTTATTAGTGAGGTAAGTTTTGGCAAACTTTTTCAGTTATCATATTCTGGAAAACCTGTCAATTCAAGTTCTTAGAGGATTTTTGAAACTTTATAGAAATACAGTTAACATACTGTGAGTCAGTCTTTTGAGGGGAACAGTCCAGGGGTTTCTCGTATATTCACAATTGTGCAGCCACCACCACAATCAACATCAGAAAAATTTGCTTGCACCAGAATGAAAACGCCGTGCTGCTTGCCATTCCTCCCTGCTCTCCTTGTCCCCAGGACTGGCAACCACTACTGTGCTGGCGGTCTCTCGGACTTTTCCTGGTGTCTTGTGTGACTGGAGGCACATAACAGGCTTCTTTCACCTGGAGCAGCACATCCATCTGTGGAGGAACGTGGATCCCTACACGACATGTCCCCGTTCATCCCTGGGCAGGAACAGGCCAGCAACTAACCATTCTGAGCCTCCGTTTCCTTTCATGACTTGAACCATACATACATGCAATGATCTGAACTGTGGAATTGGGTGGGTGAATGTGAGCATCCTGCCATGTAGGTTTTATTTCCACTTGGTGTTTTTTCAACAAGCTGGAGAATTTCCCCCGAGGTGCTTCAGGAGTCCCCTAGTTGTTCAAGTCCTGTGCAGCTGGACTGAGGTCCAACGTATTTGCTTGCCCAAAATGGTGAGTAGGGCCTCCCCAGGCTTCCGTAGACTTAACAGCATTGCTCGGAAACATCTTTCATGGTTGGAAGATGCCTTTAGAGGCAACATCCCCTTGATGTAATCAACTGGATTTGGGCTTCTGTTGACTGTCCCTTACACTGTCCACTCTAGCAACGGGCAGTACACATGGTCACTCACAGTCCACCTTATCCGCAGCGACCAGTTGTGTGATCCCATGCAGCAAGATGGCGGTAGCCATAAGTCATCCACAATAAATGAACAATCATAGAGAGCTGGTTATAATTACATCAATCAGGGAGACTGCCATCAGCAATGAACCCAATCAGTTGAATGCCTTAAAAGGGGAAGTGATTCCAACATTGAGAGAGAGTTTCCCAGCTCTTCTTTGGACAGCCAGCATCTTCCAGAACTCATCAAGAACCTTCATTGGACTTTCCTTGGGCCACTGCCTGAAGCCTGCCTGCGGAACCAGGACTTGTGCATCCCCACAGTCATGTGAAAAACTCTTATAAAATCACATACTACTGACAGATACCTCTTGTTGATTCTGTTTCCCTAGAGAATTCTAATACACTCCCCTTCCACACTTAGCCAGTCACTTACAGCTCTGACTTAACTTCACCTCCTGCTTTGTGGGGCCTAAAGTTCAGCAAGTGGTGAATGCTAAGTGTCTTCACAGGCCTCTGAACCTTTGGCCTGCCTGGCCAGGTATGTGGCCTTAAGAACCCTCAGGATGTGTTAGAGCCTTTCATTATTTTAATTTATTTTTGGATGTTTATTTATTTTATTCTGTAGGACCTTTTCAAAACCCTCATTCCTCCCAGCATCTTTCCCAGCCACTTTCTCCCTGGGTGATGGGTCTGTCTCCTGTGCTCCTTGGCAGTTATTTCCTGCTCTAGTGATGGTAGTTAGAAGACGTGTTTTCAAATTCTTTTGAATTTTTCAAATTCTTTTGCCCAGGGAAACAGACCAGTTTACAAACATAATCTCTCTTTTTGGAATTCATAAATAATCTCAAACTGCCACAGTATGTAAACAATAGTATCAACATGGAAATTAATCATCTGTTTATTATTTGTTTACCCAATTAATCCATACATTCCTTCAGAAAGTACCTTGAGTTGATCATAGTCATCACATTCTTCCCAGTTCTTGTATAGAAAGCCTGGCACATACTAGGTGCATAATTCCTAAATGTATGAAGGAAAATGTGTGAATGCATGCATAAATGAATAAGTGATACAAGGAGTGAAAGAATACTGCCCATTTAAGCACAGTACCCAGGCTGCAATGATACTACACTATTTGTCAATAAATAAAACCTACAGAGTCAAGATCCAAACCAGAACTTGAACATAATCAGTTATTTTCCAGAGCCTGGCCTCTGGCTATTTTCTGTTTGTTATTTCATTTATTATTTTATTTATCCAGTATTTTCATAATTTTCTTTTATGTGCCAATCATTATGCCAAGTTGGTATAAAATGTTAAAAATAGTAACAAAGTATTATTTGTATGAGTGTTGTACAAGGACTCTGTAACCATGGAGATCACTGTCAAATTAATGAACCTGACAATAAACAAGTAGAGATAAATATAGCATGACAATACAAGATATGATATGATATGATATGATATGATATGATATGATATGATATGATATGATATGATATATGATATAGTGTATACTGTGCCATAAGAATAATCTAAGCTAAATAACCTCAGGAATACTCCAGGCTCCATTCTTTCTTTAGAGCTCTTGGAATTATGCATCCGAGGACTATAGAGCTATTCACTGAGAACAGGCTATCCACAGATGATATCATGTTAGAGAAACCCAAATGGGCTTCAAACTGGAGCACCAAACCCATATTTCTTCTGTTTGTTGGTGCTTATTTGTAATTCTGCTGCTTCCCACATGGACAATCCAATGTCAGGAACTTCAGGCCGGCATGCAGCAGGGATTTAACTAAGTAAAGAAGACAATGTTCTCTGAAGCAACATCAAGGAGACCATCTAGTAAATGATTCTGTAGTTTAGAACAAGGCTGTCTAATATGATCACTTTGACAAAACTTCATTTTATATCTGTGCCTAAAGCACAGGAGTTCAGGGGAATGGTCAGTACTATAGTTGCCATTACTGACTGGCTCACCTTGGCCTTGGCATTGAGGATTGAGTCAGGGAAGAGTAGAATGGGGATGTGGGTGGTGTAGAGGTATGGGCTTTTCTGATTTCTTTTAAACTGTTTATTTTGAAATAATTTCAAACTTTCAGGACAATTACAAAAATAATACAAAACCCATCCTGTGAACTCCAACACTCTCCACCCCCAGATCCCCCAATTTTAAAAATTTTGCCACACTACCTATCATCTATCTGTCTGTCTGTCTGTCTGTCTGTCTGTCTATCTATCTATCTATCTATCTATCTATCTATCTATCTATCTATCTATCTATCATATATCTATTTTCTAAACATTGGGGGTGTTGATGCATAATGGGTGTAGAGTTTCTGTTTGAAGTGATAGAAAGTTCTGGTAATTGATGGTGGTGAGGGTAGCACAATACTGTGAATGTGATTTAACCCCATGAATGGTGTGCTTGGGTGGTTGAGATGGGAAAGTTTATGCTGTAATATGTTTCCTCAATATGGTTTAAAAAAAAAAGAGCAAGAGCAACTAAAGAGATAATGACAATTAAATACAATACATGATAATGGACTGGATCTAATAACTTAGGAGAAAGGGCTCAAAAGGACATTATTAGGACATATGAAAAACTTGGAATTTAGCCTGTAAGGCCTTTCTGATTTTCAACATATATATTTTCCAGCCATGGTGAATGATCCCATCTGGGAATCTCCTTTGGAGAGGATCAGACTGATGATCTCCAACATCCAACTGGTTCCTACAAAAGGAAGGACAAAAGAGTGACACCTACTTCAAACTGACTTTTGCCTTTGCAGCCACATCATAGACATTATGTTGTTTACTGGTGATGTGTATGTCCACCAATCCAATGGCTGCTTATGTTCACTATCTTACCTCTTTCATTAGCGGTGTTTGATTAACTCTTCACTCTGGAACCATGCTGTTCTTTGGCTTCCATAAGGCAACACTCACCTGGTTTGTTCTCCTTCTCTAGCTATTATTGTTCAACTGCTGGCTCCCTCCTTTTCATAGAAGTTCCTAACTAATTTGTCTTATTCCTTCATATGGCACAACTCTCTTACTTAATTAGATGGCAAAGTAGAGGGAGAATCTTCAAGGCAGAAATTTGCTATATCTTCAAAGTTCCATCAGAATGAGCTCTACCATCTTCCATGCTGGGGTTCCTTATTGAAGCACTGCCTATAGAGAGAACAGGGAAGGAAAGTGGTATCACAGACTCTCAGTGAATTAAATGTTATTTCTGACTTTACAAGAGCCAAGTATTCTTTTTCTTGCTATCAAAGCTAGGGTTGACCATGTGACTTGATCCCTGGAAATGATCTGTAAGAGAAAGTGTCCTGGGAGGCTTCAGAAAGGAAAGACCAATCCTGCTCTCATTTTTAAAAAGTCAACCAGAGGGCAATGCCCTGTCACACACAGCCATCTGCTTCTTGACTTTGAATGAGCTGTGAAGAGACTTACTGCACACAAGTGCTGCAGCCATTTGCAGCCTTCTGGAGGAAGCTGTACAGGCAGAGGTGCCTGCAAATCTACTGCACTGCATCATGGAACTTCTGGAGCCCATCCCTGGGTATTTTAGTCTTTGTTTATGATGTAATTAGCCCAGTGTTTGCTACCAGAACTGTCTGCACTTGGTTCAGTTACACTAGTCCTAATCAGGCAGCAGAACCAAACATGCCTGGCCCATAATTTTCTTAAGCAAATACACCACACATCCCCTTGGTGCACAGTGCAAGTGTGCTGTCGTGGTGTTCTCTGCTGTGGCTGCCAGCTTAAACCCACTCACATCTCCCCATCACTCACGTGGCTTCTGGGACATCTAAGCCATGGAGTTACTTGCTCCTCCTGCCAGCCTCTCCAGTTACACTTCTCTCCGGTCTCCTAGCCTCAAGGCCCACACCAACATTCACCCCACTTTCCTTGTCTGCAAACTCAGAAATGTACATGAGCTTCCCTCACCCTCAATCCCTAATCAGGTGATTCCAGAAGACATTTGGCCATGTTTGGAGTCATTTTAGATGATCGTGACTGGGGTTGAGGGTGGGTAGAGGCGGGGGATGTTGCAAACACTCCACCGTGTGCAGGACAGCTCCACAAAACAAAGGAAAATCGTGCGCAAATGCCAATACTGCTGAGGTTGAGAAACCCTGCCTTACCCCATCCAGTGAGCAAAGCACTTTGAACCTACCTTCTCTCTCACAGTCCAAGTTCTAATCACAGTTGGTGCTTGCCCTATCTGCTTAGATAGCCATCTTTTCTTCTTTTAACCTCAACCTTCTAATTTGTTCTGCATAGTGTGGTTCCAGGGACCTTAAAATACACACTCATATCACTTCTGTGGGCTTCCATTGCCTTTCAGATACTTCCCTAATTCTGGAGTTGCAAGATCCACACTAATTTGCCTGATTAATGTGTGCATTCCTTCAGAAGCATGCCCAGCCTCACCTCATGACACAGGCCATATGCCTGTCTCTCCAGGTTCTCAAACATACCTCAGGGTCTTTTACTTTATTTTTTTTAAAGGTTTATTTCTCCCCACCCCACTCCCCATTCCCTGTGTTGTCTGCTCTCTGTGTCCATTCACTGTGTGCTCTTCTGTGTCTGTTAAGTTCTCATTAGGCTGCTCCAGAAACTGATCCTGGGAAATTCTGAAGTGGGAGAGAGGTGATTACTCTCTTGCACCACATCAGCTCCCTGTTCTGCTGAGTCTTCAATTTTCTCTCCTCTGTGTCTCTTGTTGCACCATCTTGCTGTGCCAGCTCTCAGCTTTGGCTGGCACACCTGCACGGGGTTGCTTTCCCATGCTGGGCAGCATTCCTACACAGGGGGACACTCCTGCATGGAGCTGCATTCCTGCGTGGGCTGGCACTCCACATGGTCCATCTTGACCTTAGCAGGAGGTCCTGGGCATCGATCCCTGAACCTCCCTATGGTATATGGGAGCCCAACTGGTTGAGCCACATCCATTTCCCGAGGGCTTTTACACTGAATGAGTTCACATTCACTCTGAACTCCTCAGACAGATACTTCTTTCTGTATAGAAATCACTCTCACCCTGGCCCCTCTAACCGTGCCCCACATAATCACCAGAATCTTCATCAGTGGTCTGTCCTCTAAGGACCTCTGCATCCCTGCTGTGCCCACTTGCTGCTTCCCTTGGAATTGTAACTGACCACCCTCCTGCCTCTCTGACCACTGGCTTCAATGGGACCTCACTCACACCACCAACACAGAGCCTCCAGGCATGTGATCAGTGACATTGTTTCTCAGCCTTCAGCCTTTTCTGACTTTGAATGAGCACGTGCAGTGGCTTCTCTATTCCTCACTACAAACTCATCCCTCAGAGGTCTCAGGTTTTCAATACTGTGTACAATGTTGGGGAAAAGAACTCCTCAAGCCACACATAATCAACATCCATCCAGAAAAACAGCCTGCCATGCTGATCTGGGGGCTCCAGGGGCAGCAGTCTTTGAGACAGTTGGCTCTGTTTCCTTGGGCCAAGGGAGACAAACTTTTACAAGAACCAGATCTGGGCACAAAGGGCAGAGAGATTGTGGGAGAAAAGTCCACAGGTGAGGGTGCTTTCTGGGTCATTGCTATAAAAATGGGGAGGGGACAAGGAATGGCTCTCTAGTCAACAGCAGCTTATGCAGGTAAGATTACGTGGACTTAATTGCATGGGATGGAGAAACCCAAAGAAGTCAACAAGCAAGCAGAACTTCAAAGAAATGTAGATGTACTTTTAGAATTAAGGGATTTAGAAATTATTAAGATCAACTTGATTCTCTTACTCCTTTCCCTATAACCAACCCCAGTCTCTGGCAACTTTTACCAAGATCACACAACTTATAGTTCACTGAGTTGTGAAACAGTCCTACCCAATTATACAATAAAACTCATGCCAAACTGTAACTCTACTAATAAAATTAGTTTAGATTTGCATATTTGGTCTGGAAAAAATTTGTAAGCCATATTAACCCACAACCTCAACAACATAATGTTCACATGTTGATGAACTGGTAATATTTTAAACATCCTTTTAATGTGAATCTCACTAATTTGCACAATTTTTCCCCTTCCAAGAAGGGGTTACTGGCTCCTGAAGTTCAAGTGGGTCAACCAAGTTCATACAAGTCCATACACTGCCAGGCTGGTTGTGCCCAGTTTTATGTAATCACTTTACATCAAAGGTATTTAACCTTTATTTGCTTAATAATTATCTCCAGCTCCAGAATGTATTTGCCAGGTGCAGCAGATGTTCTGCAAGGATGCAAGAGGTTTCGACATGGAAGGGGTGGGGTGGGTGGTGTATATGGGGACCTCATATTTTTTAAATGTAACATTTAAAAGAAAATAAAGAATAAAAAAATAATAAATAATTAACTCCAGAAATTTTTAAGTCATCCCTCTAAAACTTCTCTGAGGTTTAAGCTTAGGGATTATTTTATATTTGCATGAATAAGGAACATTGAAGCACACCAATTAAAAGTTGGCCTAAATAGGGTACACAATCATTTACTTTGGTATTTATCACTGCAGTACAGTCAATGGTGACTAAAGTCCATAAATGCCCTGGTATTACCATTAGCCCAGTGCTTGCTTGACCAAACAACTGGGCACAATTACCTGACGAGTTGACACAATAGCCTAACATCACATATGCTGAGAGGAAACGACCAGTTTACAAACATAATCCAATATTTCTTTTTGGAATTCATGAATAATATCAAACTGCTACAAATACCTTTTACGGTTCTTATTCCGATCAGAAGTGACAAACGGATTGAACTTCCTTTTGGCCCCTGCTGCTTCAGTGATAGCCACAAAAGGGGAAAAGGTACAGTTTTAATTATTTAGAAAAATCTGATGTTACACAACCAACCAAAATCTCTTATCAGTTACACTGTTTTGCTCTGTTGCTTCTCTTAAAGAACATGCAGTCACCCTATTGTAAATAAAAAGGGACTTTAAAGGAAAAACAAGGCATAAGTTTATTATATCTTGCCTGTTGATTAACATAACCTTATTTAAAAAATAAAAGTAAAATGAAAGAAAACTCTACTAAAAGTTATAGTTAATAATCTCTAGAAATAGCTTCATTTAAGGAAATTAGGGCTTAGACTCTAAAGCTCTTGCGGCAGTCGTTTATGCCTGCTCTCTGATCTCTATTTTTTATTTCTAAACCCTAAGATGCTATATGCTTTGTGTGTAACTTATTAGCTCCCTAGATATTTTAAGTACTGGACCGACTTCTCAGCCCTAAAAGTGAGGAAGAAGCAGCCTTATGGCTACACAGAAAGTCTGGCCTGGAGGAACTGGCACGGGATGGTAAAACACAATTGGTGTTATGACCCACTCCTCTGGAGGGTCCCCATGTGTGGTGCTATAAGTCAGTGCCCTCCAAGCAAGTGTCCTTGGCCTGTGGAGGAAGCTCCACTGTCACAGCACTCACCTGAGGAAGCCTGCCCCTCTCCCTCCAGCACCTGCTGAGCACCTGTGCTTGTGCCCTTAGGCTTCTCTTCCAGACTCATAGACCTCTTCTAACTTCTTCCTTGACTGGCTGCCACTGTGGCAACAGCCACGCTCAGTCAGGCTGTTAGAGGTGCAGACTTGTGCAGGCACCAGCATCTCTGGTCTCCCCTGAAATGTCCTTCCCTCATCTTTCAGATAAGAGCCACCCTCTGGGCTGCAGCGCCAGTGCCCATGAGCTCCTGTAATTGCTTGTCTGGTTTGTACTGTAGCTGTGGTATCTATCACAGCACTGCCATGTGTAATTCGTGATGGAGGAGGGCTCAGACTTGGGCTTTCAGCCCCTGGGTATGTCTCAGGTACCAAGAACCATCATCCATATCCTCAGGGCCACCCTGGAAGCCACCACTCAAGAAACGGGCAGCCCTTCAGGATTAACTAGCCTTCTTGGTTGCCTCGCAACCCTGACTAGGGATACCTGGTTAGCTGGAGGCATACTGCTGGCAGAAGAGGGAGGCATCTGTGCTGTTGCCAGCACACCCTGCTGAACCTGGGTCAACATCCCTGGACAAGTTGAGACCCACAGGAAACTTTCCTAAAAAGCAAAACAGGGCAGAAGGTACAGGAGGCCCCTGGGCTCTTGCTAGGGCACCTAGAAGAGTTTCAGAGCATGCCAGTTTAGTTAGGCCAGTGAGGGGTTTATTGAGAAACTAGAGGAAAGTGCTCACCCAGATGCTGATGCGGGCTGCTCCAGGAAGAGGGGCACTTGGGGTCAGGAGCTGCCCTTAGTAAAGCCCTTCCCCTCTCCTCCCCTGCCCTGCTGTGGGAAGGGGTCCCAGTGGCCTGCTGTCCCCTTGCTTGCCCCACCCATTAGCTCTTAGGGGACCAGTGGGGAGGCCTTGGCTCAAGCAGTTGGGTGACCTCCTACCACTTGGGAGGTCCAGGGTTTGGTTCCCACTGCCTCCTAAAGAAGTTGAGCAAGTCAGCGAGCTGGCACAATAAGGTGACACACTGAAGAGACGTAAGGAGAAAACACAATGAGAGACACAACAAGCAGGGAGCAGAGGTGGCTAGAGTGATTAGGTGTGTCCCTCCCACATGGAAGTTCACAGCTTTGGTTGTTGGGGACTACTTAAAACAAGAAGATGAACACATAACAAACAGACAGAGTAGACAGTGAGCACATACAAGGGAGGAGGGCAGACAGAAAGAAAATAAATCTTTAAAAGAAAAGACTTCAAGCCTTCATGAGCAAAGTCCTCACCAAATGGCCACCATCTTACATCAACATCCTGCTTGCTAATAAACGATCAAGGACACTCTGCTCAAACAGTGCCTATGGCCCCCAAAGTTAACATAAACGATGCCCCCTTTTGCTCTCCCCATTTCCTTTGTTTCAAGGATTCATATAAGCTGCTCCCCAGCTCACCCCTTCGAGCAGAAAGCTCTGTAGCTGCTGCACCTGTGTGAATGCAACTTTACCTCAATAAACTTGTTCTGCACCCCTCCCTTTTTTTTTTACTTTGCTTTATTTTCAACACAACAAATGCATCCTCTGAAACTACTTTGTTAGCTAATGATTACTCAGGGTCTCATTAGAGAGCCATTTCCTGTCACCCTTGGCATTTTCATGGCTGTGGTCCAGCAAGGCAAACCCAGCAAGCTGCAGATTGTGCAAAGCTCCTGCTTTCATAAAAGCTCAGCTTCCTCAGCACCTGGGATAGGCCAGTAGCTGCTTCCACGACTGCTGACACCTCAGCTGCTAGAAGGCTCCACAGGAAGCATTTGGGATGGCTGCTGATTTTGTATGGGTAGACGGGATTCCTTTCCCTATACACATTTTTGAAAACCTGGAGCTTCTGCGTGATGAATTTGTGGTGAAGGATGAAGATGTCTTCACACTTTCTTACCCAAAGTCAGGTAAGGAAGCAGGATCTGAAACTGAGGAAGGCTGGGGGCCAATGTCACCAGTGTCTGCTCTCTACTGCCCTTTGGCTGTTGGTGATCAGAGCAGCATCCTGTTGATGCCAATGGCAGAGAGAGTCCTCATAATCCAAAGGACCTGACATCATACAGGGCCTTGCTGGAGAGAATCCTAAAGCTGATGCTTGTGATCACAAGGGGTATTTGGGGGGAGAGTTGGTGAAGTATTTCTACCCTGAGATTTCAAGAATGAATGTTAATTAGGTGAAGGGGGGAAGGTGTGTGTATAAAAAGCCTACAGTAAAAAGATACATATTCAAGGAATTGCAAAGCTAGGGACATTTTGTCCCATGTAGGATGGGCAGGAGAGCAACGGGGTGAGGCTGGATGTGTTCACTGTGATAACCAGCAGCCCTAACCACCTAAGGGATCAGCAGTTTTCAAAAGGCCACTGGTGCAAATTTATATTCTTTTAAAAACAGCCCAAACAAGGAACTTTGAGCCTTGGAGTTCACCTGCCCAACATCTGTTTACCATTGATAAGGTAAAACTGGCACCTCTAATGCCAAGAGCTTCCTGCCAGCTGCTCCCCACAGGGCTCCCTCTGGCACATCAGCAGGCCCCTTCTTTTATGTTCTCCTCTAGGAGGGTAGGGGTTTCCCCTGGCTCACATCCTCTCTGTGGTGGGGCTGGCCTCTGGGAGTTTCTGGCTGCAGGAGCTTGCCCCTTGCTTTTATGATTCTTCCATCTAGTGGTCAATTGTTTTTCTTGGTCACCTCTGAAATCCTCAGGTTCAAACTCATTCCAGCTCTGGATATGGAATAAGATAAACTGGTTAGGGGTGAGTATTGTGTGTCTGACAAGGAGGGAGCAAAGAAGAGGGAGCAGCAGGAGCAGGGGATGCCCAGAAAAATGTTTTGAGTACTAAGAACTGACCAAATGCTGCTGAGGAAGGAAAATGAAGAACATCAACATAATTGGGTTTATGGGTGTGGGCATCATCTCTGAAAGAGAAAAGTGCCTTCAAGATGTGGAGGCAGGGCCAAAGGTCAGGCTGTTGTAGGCATCACTTTTTTCTTTCTTTATCTAGGAACCAACTGGTTGTTGGAGATCATCAGCCTGATCCATTCCAGAGGAGATCCCAGCTGGGTCCAGTCTGTGGCCACCTGGGATCGCTCACCGTGGATAGAAAGTGTGAATGGATATGAAGAAATAAGGCAGCGTACACCCAAAAAAGGCCCATGCTTTTACTCCTCCCACCTCCCCATTCAGTTCTTCCCCAAGTCATTCTTCAGTTCCAAAGCCAAGGTGAGCGAACAAGGGCAACGACCCTCTGACCTTCTCAGGCATCCAGAATGCCCATGTTTTAGGGACCAATTTAATATGAGGTTCATTTACGTGAGCATATTAGACAACCTTGTTCCAAGCTATAGTATCTTATACTAAGTAATCTCTGTGATGTGGTGCCCAAAAGTACTGCCTTTATTAGTAAGTTGACCACTCTCCCACCCCAACATTGAGTTGCCCATTTATAGGTTATAAATCAGAACCTATATTTCAGAGGAAATATGGCTTGCTGCTCACATCTGGAACCCAGCTGTGTTTCTCTAATCATGATATCATCTTTTCATGGCATGGCTTTCCCAATCAGAACACCACCTGGGGAGCAGGTATAGCTCAGTGGTTGAGTGCCTGCCTCCCACATATGAGGTCCTGGATTCAATCCCTGGTTCTTCCCCCCACCCGTTAGAAAAGCTCCACATGCCTCATGGATAATTCCAGAAGTTCTTAAGTATGGCTCTAACACTGAGTGACCCTGGGGCAATAAATGTGAATGTGTATTCTCCTTAGATTATTGTTGAAATCATGTGACACCAAAGATGTTGAGTAACTGTTGGAAAGAAATCTTCTTCTGGAAGAAAATAAGGCTCACCCGATTGTGGAGAAGAAAAGAATTTATTTTCAATCTTGCAAGAAGGAGCGCACAACCAGAAAATGTGGCTGGCACCCTGAATAAAGAAAAGTGACACAATTTATACACCTAAGCCTAGCACACAAGCCCTTCCTCTGTTTCTCCATAGATGGGATACTTCAGAAGTTACAGCCTATCCGAGAAGATTTAACCTTCCCGTGCAAAAGTTTGTAATTAACAACTTCCCCCATCACATTCCAACCGTTTTAGTTTTTACCTGCTCCCCTTTGTCAAATAAGGAATGGAATTTAGTGCTGAATTGGTATTGACTTACCTCTTTCTTGGGAATCATTTTATTGCCTGTAGGACTGGCTTAAGCTGGTTTCCTTTGTTGCTGTTTAACCCGGGAGTGGGAGACTGAGGCAGTAGGCTGCCAGGTTATATTAATCAATATTGTCTTCCTTTATGTGAAAACTAAACTAATCTTCATTTCTTACAGTAACTTACATGAAACTCCCTCATTAAACCATCTTATGTGATATGGTAGTAGAAGTATTATCAAAGGATTCTAAAACCACAGTGTGCTAGATTATGTTAATGTTGTGTTGTATTTCTCTCCCTCTACTTGTTTATTGTCAGGTTCATTTGTTTCACTGATTTCTCCAGGGGCATGGAGGTTATGCTTATTTTGTTACTTTTTATTTATTTATTTTTACCATTTTACACTAACCTGGCATAATGTTTGGTACAATATAGAGACTTTAGAAAATATTAGATAAAGAATGAATAAAAACAAAACAAAAATGACCCAAAACCAAGGTCTGGAAAACTATTTGGGTTTTGTTTCAGAAAATTCTGGTTTGAATCTTGGCTTTCCAGCTTTTAAGAGCAATAGTGCAATGCCTTTGCAGCTCAAATAGGTGGTATTCATTCCTGAATTCATTTATTCTTTTATGCATGCATTCCTGCATTTTTTTCTTCATATATTTTTAGATATTATATATCTAGTATGTGTTAGGCTCCATAAAAGAAAAAAAAATGTGCTGACTGAGGTCAACTCAAGTCAGCTCCTAAAGGATTAAGTGAAAAAAGACAATGAGTAGACCTATAATTAGCTACTTCCATAGCAATAATACTGCTTAGTGATTGCCTGCCATTGTATCTGACCCATGGCATGCTCAAGAAATAAGACCTATTTTTTTAAAAGATTTATTTGTTTATTTATTTCTCTCCCCTCCCCCTGACCCCAGTTGTCTGTTCTCTGTGTCCATCCGCTGCATCCTCCTTGTCCGCTTCTGTTGTGGCCAGTGGCATGGGAATCTGTGTTTCTTTTCATTGCGTCATCTTGCTGTGTCAGCTCTCCGTGTGTGTGGTGCCATTCCGGGGCAGGCTGCACCTTCCTCTGTACTGGGTAGCTCTCCTTCTGGGGCACACTCCCCATGTATGAGGCTCCCCTACATGGGGGACACCCCTGCATGGCAGGGCATTCTTTGGGCACATCAGCACTGTGCATGGGCCAGCTGCACACAGGAGACCTATTTTTAAAAACATCATAATTATATTAAGAGAGTGAAGCAGGGAGAGAAATGTAAGGAGGGTATTGGGCCTCCCAGGAGGGCAGGGGTTTGCAGGTGGAGTATGGATGGAAGCTTTGGTCCTTCATTTAGGGTCTGAGCAAGGGAAAGCTGGGGTGTTGAACTGTGTGACTGAAGCTTTTGATCCGCTAGATGGGGACAACCTGGAGACAGAACAAGGTGGAGCAGAGCAACTGTGCCATGGGCACCTGAGATGATAAATGTAAAAATGGCTTTACTGTGCTGTCAATTTGCTGTAAAAAGTTGTCTGCCTTTTAAGTGAATTACAGGAGGAAAAATATTATCTTTAATATTTGCCCACTTACTTACTGTTTCTGAGGCTTTTTATACTTTCCTACAGATGCATTACCATTTTCTCTCATACTGAGAGACTTGTTTTAGCATTTTTTAAAATTACATTTTTAATTTATTTTTAAAAGATACATAGGTCTCACAAAATGTTAACTTAAAAAATATAGGAGGTTCCCATGGGCCCCACTCCCCAAGCAGGTTTTATGGTAGGGTAGAGCTGCTGGTAATAGATTCTCAGCTTTCATGGATAAAGGATTCAGGGCTAATGGTTGTGTGTGCATGCATGGATGTGTTTTCCTTCCAGCACTTTAAAGCCAGCTTTCCACTTTCTTTGGGTCTATATATTTTCCGATGAGGAGCCAGGAGGAATTCTCACCTTTTTCACACTGTACAAAACGTTAGCATGTTTCTCTGGCTGCCTGGGTGCCTCCCTGGGTGCAGGGGTGTTGATGAGCTAAGGGCAGCTGCCATCTTGGTGAGTCTCCAGCGACCTTGTGCCATGCCTGGAGCCCAGCTGTGTGCCTCAGTTTATGGGGTGTGCTGGCAGCCGTTCCGGGCTCCATCTCTCTAGACCGGCCTCCTTTCTGGGGTCTCATTCTCTCCATTTCAGTCACCCCAGCATCCCCAAGTCATGACTTCTGCCCCCGTGCCTCAGCATGACTGAGCTCACCTTGTAGCTCCCTCCATTTCATTTGAGAAATTGTCCCCAACAGAGAATGGGGAGATCATGGCCCTCAATTCCTTAGTTCCCTGTGCCTGTGAATCCAAGTCTTGCTCAGCCTCTCAGTAACTCCCTCAAAACTGTTGTCTGAAATATTGTAATTACTTTTATAGTTTTCTATGGCAGCAGCATTAGTTTAGTACCTGCTCCTCTGTCATGTCAGAAGAAGAAATTCTATTTCATTGCTATTTCTCCAAGGGGAAGAAGAGACAGGATTGAGGTAGGAGATGACTGAGAGGTAAACTGATTTTTTGCATAGATTTCAGGGCCTCAGTATTATCACAAAATAATAAAGTTGAAGAAGAAGGAATATTTAGGAAACAATATTCCTTGAGAAACTTCTAATGTAGAAGCTTAAATGCAAATGACTCTCTTTATGCTTTCACAAAAATAGGCAAAATCTCTCCTCCCCTCAATTATGACAAAAATCCTAGTGGACCTTGAGTCTCCCAAATTTGGCTTTCCATCAGCCTTGCTGAGAGGAAACTTTTCTCAACTGCTCAAGGTAAAAAACCTAGTCGTAGGCCAGGTCCTCTCTATGTCAATGTGGTTCTCTCCTGAAAACATGAGAGGGAGAAAGAGAGAGGGGAGGGGGAGAGGGAAATGGGGAGAGAGGGAGAGAAAACTTCAGCAGAGAAGAAAGCCTGAGAGAACCCCCCCCCCTTCCCTCTTTCAATCCTTCAGCAACAACCACTCAGGGCTGCTGGCTGTCTGGTTGCAATGCCCTCTGCAAGCCCCTGGGGACTAGCCACATTTCATGGTTACAGTTACTCAGATATAGAAAGGCTGCAGGAATTTTAACAATATATAGGTATGTTCATGAAAATAGCTAATAAATGCTTTGTAACATGGGTATGAATATATGTATTATATAATATATGGTTATTTATACTTTATAAATATGTACTTAAAGAACATATATCTTATGTATTATTTGTAACATTACATAAAATAGTTATGTGTATATATAAATATAAGAACCACATATAAAATTATTTGTGCTATATTAAAAATTTATATGAATACATATATGTTTATTACATATGTGTAAATATGTGCATTATAAATAAATGGAATTTCATATATTTTACATACATAAAATATAAAGACATATAGTAATATATGTACGCAATATTGTGTTTTACTTGACACGTATATTTACATACACATGTAATGTGTACTGTAGTTCAAATTAAACATATACTACACTATATATTATATACATATATACTATATAAAATTATATAATTATGTATCTATTGACACATGCATATATTTTGCATGTAGAATAGTATGAGTACTAATATTTTTATAGTGTGCATAATTCATATACTTTTCATGTACTATAAACAGAAAAACACTGTATATGTCAATATGGTATATATACTATATAAATATGTATTTACATATAGTAGATATAATTTATTGATATATTTATATTATAAAACAACTTACATGTTTAGAAGAAATTTAAAAATAAAACATTTCTGAGTGTGGTCACACATGGGGGTGCCAAAGATATGGGGAAAGCATGAGGCACGCAGGAAGAATGATGCCATGAATGTTCTCCTGCTCAGGTTGACATGTTTGTCATTTTACCAAACACTAAAGTTTTCTTTTGTATGTTTTTTATACTTCACTAAAATATGATCATAAGGGAAATGCTGTCATGTAAGGTACATCCTCCCATGGTAAAATCACACCTCTTCCGTTTGCTAATGTACTGATTTCTAGCAAATTTCTTAACATAAAATATTATGCTGTCTTGCTTGTCCTCATAAAATTACTATTATACTGCAGATAAAGTGCTGCAATGGTTGGTTGCTGACACATGGCACATTCACAGTAAGTGTTATTAGTTATTGTAACTATTTATATTGTCCTGATTATTACTATTACCACATTGTTCTCACCATATTATAAAAGAGGAAACTGAGACTCAGAGAAGGGATCTCACTTGGGCAAGTCACATAACCAAAGACTCAGGACTCCGGGCATGTCCAGGTACAGCCCTGGGGTAGGCAGGTGGTCAGAACTGGATCCAGCACATCCTAGAGTGTTTTCAGGTTTATTGATACCATTTTTCTCTGAGATTTCTGAATTGACAGCAGCATAACAAAGTTGTTCATCCCACCATTTTGAATTTTATAATAAATAGAACATGTGTACACCGTTAGCCATTAATATCTGTCTGATTTGTGACTGGGAAATGCTGATTTAGTGAACACTTATAGGTAAAGAAGCTGGGACCTGGAGCATGAAATGTCTGGAAGAGCACTGATTAGGGAGGGAGTCAGGGACAGAGTCCCAGCAAAACTCAGGTTTCCTGATTCACACCCCAGGTCAGCTTACACAGTGGCACCAATATAGCATAACACCATTTTCCCTTCGAAGTACTGCAGGACTTTCCCTTGGCTTGTATTGAAATGTCCTTGAGGGCAGAAACAACCCATGTCTTTTTCACTGTTCTATCTAGAGTAGCTAAATAAATTCCTGGCACACAGTAGGTCCTCAGCAAACATTACTAAAGGAATGAATGGAAGAAGATTGACATGTAGCCACATTTTAATGGGGAATAGCTCTTTTGCCATTTTCTAAAATCTAGGAGCAAGGGAATGAGATCCATTTATTTCTCACTTTTTTTTCTTTTGCACTTAGGCTATTTACATAATCAGAAATCCCAGAGATATCATTACTTCTGGTTATTTCTTTTGGAGAGGAATGAGGACTGCAAAACCTCCAGAGTCATTTGAACAGTTCTTTCAATGGTTCCTCCAGGGAAATAGTGAGTTTGTCTCAAAATATGGTTCTCTATGGAATGGTGGATTCCTGCACCTCTAATCCAAGTAACACTGTCTCAGGGTAAATACTGACATTGCCCTCCAACCTTGATGTCAGTAAGCCTCTAGTACTTCCCACCTTAGTCTACACACTTTGCCCCTTCACAGGTTTTCCAATTATTCTTTTTAGACACATGGATACTCATGTTCCCCCACTCCACCCTCTTTGTAGATCTCCTTATTCTGAATATCAGCTAATCCTTGGATTTCCTCTTCATGCCTCCTCTGCCCTTGATTGCTAGACTTCAGTGTTTGTTCTTTCATCTTTCACCTTCCTCATTCCTCTATCGTTATGATAAATCCAAATATTTTTATTAATTACCTTTATTAAGAGGAGAAATGTCCTCTTTGTCTCTCTCTTCTAGAATGGCTTTTTCTGAACCCATCTAGAGACTGTGGGTTTTCATGACTCTGTGCCTTCTACCTGCAAGAATATATGCAACATAATGGACATGTCATCTATATCATGTTAGGGTTAAATCCCGTGATCTATGACTTCATTTTTGTTTCCTGGCTACTAAAACAAATACCATGTGCTGGTTGGCTTAAACAGTGGGAATTTATTGGCTCAGACTTTTGAGGCCAGATGTCCAAAACCAAGGCATCATCATCAAGGTGATGCTTTCTCATGGAAGACTGAGTTCTTGGCCTGGTGACCGGCAATGCTTGTCCTTGGCTTTTCTGTTACGTGGCAGCCTCTCCTGGCTTCTCCACTTGCCATCGACTTCTGGCTTTTTCAGGTGACTTTCTCTCTATGTGTCTGAATTTCATTCTGCTTATAAAGGAATCCAGGAATAGGATTAAGGCTTTTCCTGATCCATTGGCCACACCTTACCTGAAGTAATCTCATTAAAGTGTCCTATTTAAGGTGGGTTCTCACCTACAGGAATGGATTATGGTTAAGAACACATTTTTGTGGGAAGCGTGGCACTAAGCCAGCTCTCACCTGCTTTATGCAGAAGACTGTCCTTCCTCTTCCTCTCTTTGGACCCCTCCAGGTGATTCTCAGTGGAGCTTCCCTGCAGCTTTTCAAATTCCAGATGATCTCTTTTTCATGGTTTGTCCTCCTGCTCAAGCAAAATCTTTTCCTTTTATTCAACTGATACAACTACTGATCCCTCTCATCTCCATTCCTGCCTTGCTGCAGGTTTCTCTTTGTTCACACTTGATTCAAGCTGCATGTGCTAAGCACCGGAAACACCATATTGCTTTTGTCCTCGACATGAGGTTTACCTCAACTGTTACCAAAAATCCTATAAATTGCCTCTTGAGCATTTTGTTCCAGTTCCTGCCATGGAGTGTCCACCTGCTCAAAAGGACATTGCTGTGAGAACCAGTTAGAATTCCAATACCTCCACCTTTTTTCTTCTATCTCCTTTAGGTGCACAGGCATCTCTCTTTCAGCCAAAATAAATGAAAACTGATTTTATCTAGATTAACCCACATGAGGACTGCCTGCTGCCCATGCTTAAGGAGCATTTGAACACATCTACCCACATCAGCATGAGCAGCTGGAGAAAACAAAGCATAGGAATATGTCTGAGTCCTTTGAAAGCTTGTGCATGTCATTCATAGAGGACCCCAGATGATAGCTACTTAGCAGGAGAGAGGAACAGCTGCCAGTGGCTAAGGACTGGAGGGAGGGAGGGGGCTGTGGGCATTTAAGGGCACCCTGAGTGATCCCTGTGTTGAGGGGGCTGTTCTCTAGGTAAACTGTGATGGTGGGTACCTGCATGTGCACATTTCAAAAAATTACCTGAATCTAAACACACACACAGGAGTAAATCTGGGAGACTCTGAATAATATCAGTAGACAGTATCAATACACGTTCTTAGCTGTGATAATATACTATAGTTTTGCAAGATGTTAACACCGGGGGAAGCTGTGAAAAGGGTACCCAGATTTTTCTCTAGTCTTTTTTTTTTTTAAGATTCATTTTATTTATTTTCCCCCTTCCTCCTCATTTCCCCCTCCCCTACCTTTTTGCTGTCTGTGTCCATTTGTAGTGTGATCTTCTGTATCCATTTCTTTTGGTCTTCTCTTTTTCACCTTTTCTCCTCTGGATTCACCAGGATTTGATCCTGGGGACCTCTGGTGTGGAGAGCGGTTGCCTGTCAGCTGTACCACCTCAGTTCCTGGTTTCTAGTGGGCTTCACCTTGACCCTCCCTTTTTTCTCTCTTTTACTGCATCATCATTTTGCTGCATGACCCATTTGTGCAGGCACTGGCTTGCCACATGGGCGCTGGCTCACCATGTGGGCACTGGCTCACTGCACAGGCACACTTTCTCTTCTTTTTCCCCAGGAGGCCCCAGGGATGGAGTGCAGGCCCTCCCATATGGTAGGCAGAAGTCCTATCACTTGAGCCACATCCACTTCCTTCTCTAGTCTTTCTTACAACTGTTTGTGAATCTATCTCAAAATAAAAGGCTTAAATATTTTTAAAATCTAAACTATGATGATATAAACAAGAAACAAATGCACCATGCTTTGTGTAAAGGTCACTACTGTCGACTGGGTTCCTGCAGTAGAACCAATTGCTAGCTTTCTCTTATCTTTTCAAGCATTTCAGATGATAATGTATAGCTTTTTAATGGAAAACATAAAAGATAATTGTGATGGTTAAACTAGTGTGTCAACTCGGCCAGGTAATTGTGCCAAATTGTTTGGTCAAGCAAGCACTGGGCTAACTGTAATACAAGGGCATCTACAGACTTTAGTCACCATTGACTTTACTGCAGTGGTAAATCTTAGATCACTGATTACAATTACATCAATCAGAGAGAGTTCCATCAGCAATGAGTGAAGCTTAACCCAATCAGTTGAATGCCTTAAAACGGCAAGTGATTCTAGCATTGAGAGAGAATTTCCCAGCTTGTCTTTGGTCATTGGCTCCTAGTACTCCTCAAGAAATTTCATTGGACTTTCATTGGAGGCCCTGGTTTTAGCCTGCCTACAGAACCTGGAATTGTTCATCCTCACAGACATGTGAAAGACTTTTATAAAATCATATACTATTGACAGATCTCTTGTTGATTCTATTTTCCTAGAGAACCTTGACTAATACATAGTCAATTGTAAAAACAATGGGTTAATGATCCCTCTGCTAAAGTACCCACAGCCCAGCTTCAATGCTTTTCAATTAATTATCATCTATTAATCATCCTACTTATCACCCGTCTTATTCCCCTGTACTATTTTCAAGCAAAATTAAGCTATCACCATGGAAATAGTAAGGGATAAACATATGCAAAGGTACTACACCTCACTCAAAATAAGACAGGTGTGAATTTAAACTATATTACCTTTTCTCATCTCTTGTGTTGACCAGTGTACTAATTTCCCATTGCTGCTCAACATGTGACCACAGACTTAGAGGTTTAAACAAAACAAATTTTTTAATCTTATACTTCGGGAGATCATAAGTCTGAAATGAGACTTAAGGGGCAAAACTCAAGGTGTCTATCAGCAGAGCTGCATTCCTCTTTTGAGGCTCTGGGGGACAATCTGTTTCTTGGCTTTTTGAGTTTCTAGAGGTAACCAGTGTTACTTGGCTCATGGCCACATCATTCCAAACTCTGCTTTCATCATCACATCTTCTTCTGTGACTCTGACACCTACCTCCCTATTAGAAGAACCTTTTTGATTACACTGGCCCCAAGTATAATCAAGATCTTCTCAAGATCCTTAATTTAAACTAGCATTAACATAGTCATAGTTTCCAGGGATTTTAATGTGTATGTCTTTCTGTCTATGACAGTAAATGTTCAAAACCCTAGAAATGCCTTGGTAATGAGACTGTTGGTAGACAGGCATGATCATTTGTTCCTGGTGGGAAAGGAAAATGGTCCAAGCCTAGGAAGGCTTATTTTGCAAAATCTAACAAAATTAGATGTGCATTTTCCATTTGATGCAGGATTCTTACTTTTTTATATGAAAGAATATATTAGAAAAAGTGCAGAAAGGAGGGGTATACTGGGCTGTTCAAATCAGCCTTCTTTATAATAGGAAAAATAAACAACCAGAACAAATCATCTGCCAACAATGTAACAGAATGCTAATTAATGTAAAAATGACTTCTTTTATCCTACCACAGAGTGGTCTAGAATCCATTATTAAGTAAAAACAATTAAGATGTGGGGAAAAGTGCATAGAGTATGAAAGCACTTGCCTAAGATTGGTGGACAAGCACTGGAAAGCACACAAGAAGAGGTTTCACACACCTGGAGTGGGAGGTATTGGAAAGACCATGGAGATTCAACAAGAAATGAAGCTAATAATACCTTCCTGATCAAGATCATGGACTGCCGTAGATATTGTATTAAAGAGTATGGACTTCGATCTGTATTTCTATTAAAAATAATTATTTCTGAAGTGTACCCTGGGTTTATGCAAATGGATTTCCATAAAAGATACTTTTAAAGGGTTGTAATACCTAAAATATCTTTCACATTATTCAATGTGCTCACATTTTAGGAGACTCCTTTGCAGAACCATGGAGTAAACATATTCTCCACTACAAG
This sequence comes from Dasypus novemcinctus, assembly GCF_030445035.2. Taxonomy (NCBI): domain Eukaryota; kingdom Metazoa; phylum Chordata; class Mammalia; order Cingulata; family Dasypodidae; genus Dasypus; species Dasypus novemcinctus. The sequence continues at coordinate 82,282,140 of NC_080690.1, read as the reverse complement.
CCTTTTTCTTTTAGCAGCACAATATGCCCTAATTGACTATGATCTTGCATTGTTTCTACATACAATGTTCTTTTCTAGGAGTTTCTACTCTCTGTGATCAAATTTTGATTATTCAACCTATTACTAGGTGTTTCTCAGAGGACAAATGGCATAAATTCTTTAAGACCCAGTTTGCTTCTTGGGTAAAGAGGACTTTGGGATGTATTAATAGAGTGCCTAGATCTTGTCACTACTCAAAAATTTGGGTGACTTTATTGCAAGGTAAGAAATAGCTTTCATTTTAATTTTTGGAATTTTTGGATTCCAAGGTCTTGCTTGGAGTTTATAATCTACACTATGTCCAGAAACTCAACTCATCATGTGAGCCCTGATGCCATCATCTAAAAAACCAGAGGTGCTACTTAATTAGACCAAACTGTTACTTGCAAACAACATTAAATATCACAAATTACTCAAGCAAAAAGTAAATTATGAAAATGCCATTCTTTATCAGTGAACTCCAATATAGGAATTCACCTCGACCTTACTAAGGAACAATTGGAACCCTGGAGTCAACCAGAACATCCTGCATCTCTGCTTGAGAATTTTGTTTGTTTTTGTTCTCAGCATAGGTTTCTATTGTTTTCTGTCAATGTGACCTGAAAAAGAGCTCACCATTCCTGGAATTGGGGACCTATATTTTGTTGTTGAGACAGCAAGGGTCAGCTTTTTTCTCTTCATGTCCCGGGTAGAGGCACTGGTCATCATGGGTCATAAACCCCAGTCTGAAAACATCAGCAATATTCAAGTACTGGGGTAACTTAGGGCATGACTTCTTAAACTACAGTCCTTTGAATAAAGTAAATGTGTGAGTAAAACTTTTCATAAAATGTGCTGTTTCAAAGGTATGGGGTGGGTGAAGAACAGGAAGTTCTGTGTCTGCTATACTTAATCACATTTTCTTTTGGTATCGGGGAAATAAATTATATTCATAATGGAAAGAACAAAAACTTTCACTCCATATTATATTGAGTCCATAACACATGAACTCCTTACTTTGCTATCTCAATTTCCTTCAAATTCTGAATTTTATTTCTCTCTATGTGAAATTGGTTTTAAAATATTTTATCCTATAGAACAACTAGTGTTTTGCCATCAATGGGGTAAATGCAAAACACTATTTCTCATTAAAATTGGGGAAATGGAAAAGAATGTCCACTACTGCAGTCATTTACTCCTCAAATATATATGGCATGTCTATAATTGGCCAGAATATTATGAGCAACTGGCACACAAGGGTGACCCAAATGACACCTTTTCTCTCCACTTCTCTTGCAGTGTCATATGGATCATGGTTTGACCATATTCGTGGCTGGCTGTCAATGAGGGGAAAAGATAATTTCCTGATAGTGGCATATGAGGAGTTGTGAGGCAGGGCACGTGGCCGTTTGGTTAAAACAATTGGCAAACTCTGTGCTTTGAGATGTCTCGTCTCACACTGAGTGAGTACATGGAGCGGGTAGTCTTTCGCCCCCCTGTCACTCCCGCCTCCCACGGCTGCCTCCCTTCTCACTTCCCCTGTTCTGCAAGGCCGCAGAGGTTTCGGTTCCCCTCCTCCCACGGCTTGCACTCGCGCGCAGCACCAGACCCCCTCCCCCTTCAGATCGCACGCACAACCCCCGACCTCCCCCTGGTCCCCCATAACCAATCAGCAACCTTCCTCCTGTTCACTGCCTTATATGGTAAAACCCTGTACCAGCTATCACCTTAGCCTATATAAGCTCTTGTAACCCTGAATAAATGGGACTTGCGCCATCCGCCTTGCTCTCCACGGTCGTCCTTCATGTCGCCGTGCATCCTCAGCTCCTGCTCCGCCACTCCGCGGACCCTCTGCGCCAGGAGATTTCCACCCGCATTTCTGGCGCCCAACGTGGGACAGGTAAGGACCCCCGTCCATCCCTTGAGCTCCTAACCGCTCAGGGCAGGACTCTTGCCATCCGACCCCCTCAGGCCGGACTCCCGTCCCCCTCTTTTTGAGGTGCGGACTCCCGCCGTCCGATTTTACAAACCGGACTCCCCGCGTCTGCCTTCTAGGCTAGGCTGCAGCACGTCTCCTTTCCCCTAACGCTTACTAATCCTTGCTCCTGTCATGGGGGCCTTCCTTTCCCTTAAGCAAACCCCCCAAGTATGGGCCCTGCCCCCCGCCGCCGCTACTCCTCCCGCCACCGCCTTCACTTGCGAAGGAGGTAGCCCCGCACATGGCGCCGACGATAACATTTCCCTCGTCTACATGTTAGGGAGTGCACCCCTGCCCCGCTGCCCCCAGGAGCCCCACCTAACCTGCCTTTCGCGCCGCCTCCACCCGCGGCTCAAGATGGCGAGCTTCCGCCTTCTTCTCGGCCAGAAAAGGGGAAGCCGCCGGCATACCCGGAACTTCCCGAATATGACGCAGTGTTCGCCGCCCCCTCCGCTGCGAATAGGAAAGTCCCAAAAACGAAAGTTGCTCCTAGCGACCCGTTTGCTCAGGCAGCCGCCGCATGCCTAGGGACCCCAGCCCTATCCGACCCCTCCGTTGCCGCCTGCCCCCACCCCTGGTAACCGCCAGGCCCCTCTGCACCCACCTCCTTCCCCTCCACACGTTTCCAAATGCTGTGCCACCAGCTGCCAGCTAACGACCCCCCGCCTGGCCCCCAGCTCTACCCCCTCAATCTCACACGTACTCAACAGCGCCCCCTCTCTTGGTACCCACATGACCATGGTGATATTAAGCGCCTTAGACGGGCCGTTAAAGAGGACGGTCTCCATAGTCCATATGCCCGGCAATTGCTGGATGACCTCTCCCTCCATCTGAATCTGCCCTATGATTGGATTTCTGTTGCTCACGCTGTCCTAAACCCTGGTCAATTTGTTGACTGGCGAGCCCATTTCCAAGATCAGGCCGAGCAGCAGGCAGCCGCCAACTGGCGCAACAACATCCCCTTTCCCCTCGAGGCTTTCTTGGGCACCGGCCCTTTTTCCAACCCTGCGGTTTACATCCGCTCACCTGCTCAATTCTGGGACCAAATCCGCACGGTCGCCCTGCGAGCTTTCCAAAATTGTTCCGCCAGCAAGGCCGACAGCCTTGCCAAACTTATTCAGAAGGGGGATGAGGACTTCGCCTCCTTTGTCGCGCGGGTCCAAGAGGCTTGCGAGCGCAAGGTCGAGGATAGCCAGGCCCATCGCACCCTAGCAAGAGAGCTCATCCTCGAGGGGGCAAGCTCTGCCTGCAAACAGGCCCTGCTGCCCATCCGAGACAAAGACCTCCATGATTGGATACTAGCCTGTAAGGACTTAAACCCCTCTGCCCAGGCCCTGGCCACCTCTTTGGCGCAAGCCCTTGCCCTTAACAGCGGCTGCTTTAAGTGCGGCGAGTCGGGACATTTTGCCCATGACTGCACCCAGAACCCTCCGCCCTCTAGTGGAGGTCGCAAACCAGATAGACCCGCCACGCCTTGCCCCAGGTGTGGGCATGGCTATCATTGGGCCAGGGATTGTTGCGCACACTCCGACAAAACCGGGAAGCCTTTAAACTCCTCCAGGGGCAAGCCTCAGCCCCGTGCCCAAGAAGCTACCCGGGGCCACCCAAAGCCTTGATGTGGTCCCTCCCCATAACCTGAGGTAAGCCCTCCCTCGCCCTAAGAGTCGACGGTCACATAGTTGACTCTGGGGCAGAGCTGTCTTGCTTCCCCATTTGCTATGCAAAGAACTGGGAAGTCTGCAATGGGCCGCCTGTCCAGGGGGCCACCGGGGAGGCGTCTTCGCACCAGGCATGCCGCCCGCTTTCATGGCAAGATGAGGACGGATGCTCGGGCTCCTTCTGGCCTCTCTTTATACCGTCCCTCACCACCATCCTTTGGGTGCGAGACATCCTTGCACAGAGTGGAGCCTCCATTACTACGGGCCCCCCCAATAGATTATGCCACTGCTTGCATTACACCCCCCGCGCCCACTCCTCTGCAATGGGACACCGAGGAGCCTATCTGGGTGGAGGAGTGGCCCCTGCCATCCCACAAGCTTGCTGCCCTCCAAGCGCTCATCCAGGAGCAGCTTGAGGCAGGGCATATGGAGCCATCCACCAGCCCTTACAACTCTCCTGTATTTGTTATCCAGAAGAAGGCCACTAACACCTACCGGTTCCTTCATGACCTCCGGGAAATCAATAAGCACATCCTCCCCATGGGGTCTGCCCAACCAGGGTTGCCACACCCCATGGCAATTCCTAGCCATCGTCACATTATTGTCGTGGACGTTAAGGATTGTTTCTTCTCCATTCCCCTCCACCCCAAGGACCGCCACCGGTTTGCCTTTACAGTTCCCCTCGGGAACCACCAGAGGGCTAACTCCCGCTACCAGTGGAAGGTCCTCCCACAGGGAATGAAGAACAGCCCCACCCTCTGCCAAAACTATGTTAATGTTGCCATTCAACCCCTTAGACACCTGGCCTTCATCATTCATTACATGGACGATATCCTCATAGCACATGAGAATATCTGCAAACTTGAGGATGTATTCATCCTCCTTAAACAAAACTTGCTGCATATTGGGCTGCACGCCAAACCAGAAAAGGTGCAACACGTCCCCCCCTTTACCTTCCTCGGCTTCCGTATTACATCCCATGTACATCCGATCACCCCACAGCTGCAGGTTCCTAAGCGCCTCACGCTCACCGAGCTTCAACAGCTCTGCGGCAACATTAATTGGATAAGGTCAGCCATCCCTATCACCACCGCACAGCTCCAACCACTCTTTACCTTGCTCCAAATGCCGGATGGCCCTGCCGCCGCAGTCACCAGCACCGTCACTATTACACCTCAGGCGCAGGCTGCCATCAAAACTGTTAATGACTATCTTAAAAAGTGTTCTCTGCAGCGCCACGACCCAGCTCAACCCATCCAGGCTCTTGTCCTGGCCATGCCAGGCACTTCTACCGGGGTGCTCTGGCAAGGAGGGCCACTCCAATGGCTACACCCCTCCAAAAGCAGGCTCCCAAAGATCTGCCCCGCCATACACTTATGGATCCAGCTGGCCTCAGATTTACTCACCCTGAGCCTGCACACATACAACACCTCGCCCGAGGTTATTGTCTGGCCGCTCCCCGCCAAGGACACCAGCCTCCTCATACAGGAGAACTCCATGCAAGTTCTCCTGGAACGCGTTCACGGGTCCTTTGATAACCACTATCCTTCCCACGCACTGCTTCAGGGCCTCATCCGGCTCCCCCTTGCCAGCCAGCACCACCCCTTCCCAAACTCCACCCCGTTCCCTAACTGCACCACCATCTTCACGGATGCGTCCAAGAGGAAGTTCGCGTATGTAGCCTACCAGCCAGGTTGCAAGCAGCCTCTTACAGTCACTCACATCAACCCATACTCCGTCCAGACGGGGGAGCTCCTGGCAGTCTACACTGCCATACAAGCTTTCCCGGATGAGCCCATTAACATCTTCACTGACAGCCACTATACCCTACAGGTATGCGCTGTCCTAGCTCATGCCACATTTTTCTCCCGGGAGATGCCCCTCGATCAGGCGCTAAGTGCCCTCAAAAAACTGCTGGAGGGCCGGGATGCCCCGTGGTACATTACACACATCCGCAGCCATACGGCACTGCCCGGGCCCCTTGCCATGGGCAACGCTCGCGCCGATCAGGCAGTCTCTGCTCATGCCTTAACCATCTCGGGGGACATTATTAATCAGGCCAAATCACTCCATTCCAGGTTTCACTTCTCAGCAGCCTCGCTCAAGCACCTGCTGCCTGATCTTCCCATTGAGACCTGCAAGCACCTAGTACGCGCCTGTAAGACTTGCACGCAGTTCCTGCCCCTGGGCCCGCTCCAACCCCAGGGGGTTAACCCCCGCGGGCTCAAGCCCAACTCCAGATGGCAGGCCGATATCACGCACATCTCTTCCTTTGGTCGTTTAAAGTATGTGCATGTCTTTGCAGACACATTTTCCAGTCTCTGCTACGCTGTCCCTCTCGCCGGAGAGACCGCCAAGCATTGCATCAAGGCGCTGCGACAGGCCATCCTCTTCATGGGGGTCCTGTGGGACCTAAAAACCGATAACGGGCCGGCCTATCGCAGCGCCTCCTTCAGCCAATTTCTTCGCTTTTATTTGGCATCCCATATAATCCTCAGGGCCAAAGCATGGTCGAGAGCCTGCACCGCCGCCTAAAGGTTTGGGTGCAAAAGGAGCGGGCCCTCTGCCCCTCGAGCACCCCTGGTGATGTCATCACCTCCTGCCTCATTCATCTCAACATCCTCGCCTTTGACAAGGACGGCCTCTCGCCCATTCACAGACACTGGGGGCCTTCCCCAGGGCCCACACCTGCGCCCCTAGTATACTGGAAAGATCCTGAAAACAATCAATGGAAGGGGCCCTCCCCCCTCTTAACCCAAGGGAGAGGATTTGCTTGTGTCTTTCCAGATGATGCCCCCCGGCCCATCTGGATCCCAGGCCGGAAGATCAGGCCAGCCACCGGGACAACCGAGGATGACGCGGAGAGAGCGCCGCCGCTTGAGAGCCCTGCGGCATCAGATGAGCCAACTCTCCCTGACCGAGGACAATCCTGAGGAAATACAGAACCTGCTACGCCTATACCGCTCCGCAAAACGCGACCATCCCAATGCTTTTCCATCTACTACTGCTATGCTCCTCGCCATGCTCACCCTAGCCACCACCGCGCACTCCGCCGAAGTGTGGGGGGCTATTCGCCACCCCCCAGGCTTCCTCTACCTCACCCCTGAGAGCCCTACCTATCCCCACATGTACGTCTCCAACTGCTCACTTGCCTTACCCTGCTTACCCTCCTTCCCAAATACCCTCATAATCACCCCCTCCCCGCAAGACAACTTTTACCCCCTGCGAGATTCAGCCCACAACAACCACTCGGGCACATTCATTATTCGACCTGCACCACAAACAAGCTCTCATGGCCACTGCCACCCTTGCCTTAAATAAAAAACAAGAGGGAGATGAGGCAGGGCACGCGGCCGTTTGGTTAAAACAATTGGCAAACTCTGTGCTTTGAGATGTCTCGTCTCACACTGAGTGAGTACATGGAGCGGGTAGTCTTTCGCCCCCCTGTCGCTCCCGCCTCTCACGGCTGCCTCCCTTCTCACTTCCCCTGTTCTGCAAGGCCACAGAGGTTTCGGTTCCCCTCCTCCCACGGCTCGCTCTCGCGCGCAGCACCAGACCCCCTCCCCCTTCAGCTCACACGCACAACCCCCGACCTCCCCCTGGTCCCCCATAACCAATCAGCAACCTTCCTCCCGTTCACTGCCTTATATGGTAAAACCCTGTACCAGCTATCACCTTAGCCTATATAAGCTCTTGTAACCCTGAATAAATGGGACTTGCACCATCCGCCTTGCTCTCCGCGGTCGTCCTTCGCGTTGCTGTGCGTCCTCAGCTCCTGCTCCACCACTCCGCGGACCCTCCATGCCGGGAGATTTCCACCCGCAGAGGTGCATCAGGTGACCATTCTTCCTAAACTTTCATTCCCTTTCCCACTCCATAGTATCTAACTTACCTCCATTTTTAATGTTTCTGTTCTGTCCTTTCAGTTAGAGATTATCCCAGTGAGGAGATCAAGTTGAGTTATTGTCTACCTTGTCTCCATTGTCCTACATAGGTAGGACATGTTTTTTCTTTACTTTTCTTATCCATTTATTCTTAAAACATCTAAGACATGCAGTGAGGAATTACTTGATGGGATGTACACATGATGAAAAGTGTCATCAACATTTCTGTGGCCAAAGATCTGATGCAATCTTGAAACAATGAGCAATGTCAGGAAAGAAAGATGGGACTTGGCAAGGTCAAGATTGGTACAAGAAATATTTAGATAATCCCAGATTAAGAGAATGTAAGTGTGATTCTAGCATGTACAAATATGTAAATATTCAAGTATATTCATAGGAACAGGTGGCTTTTATCCAAGAGGGTGACTCAAGTGGAGCTTAACAGTTTTGTTCAATTGGTGCACTTCAGGAGACCTCTGAAAACCAGGAAACTACCCAAGCAGAAGCAAAATTGGAGTTTTATTGAATGAGAGGATGAGAAGCATACACGTGCTTGTGGCCTGATGCAGGATTATAAATATCAATTTGGATGTCTTTTAACATTGGTTATCTCCTTTCCATCTCTCCATCACCTCCAACTGTCTTTGGTTTTCTTTTTACTCCAACTTACCCTTATCCCATTTTGATTATTTTCTAGATGTGCACAACCTAGTCATTCTCTTCCCACTTCTCATTTTTATCTCCTTCTGGTATTCCTTCCCCTGTGCCTCTGCTTCTTTTTTCAGTTTTTTTCCTCTTAAATTTTATTTCCACTTTCTGATTCTTGTGTTTCCTAATCTAGAACAGAAGAGGCACTGTGGAACTCATCAGCCAGTTCTTGGGCTGCAAACTAACCCCAGAAGAACTGAACTCAGTCCTAAAAAACGTATCCTTCCAAGTCATGAAGGATAACAAAATGAGCAATTTCTCTCAATTACCAGACACCAAAATGGATCACAGCAAAGCAAAATTGATGAGAAAAGGTGAGAAATTTTTCTTTATTACAAATCAGGAAATGAATGTGAAATGAATTCCCCTGCTTTTTAAAAGCAGTTTTAGTGAGCTCTATTCATACTCCATACAATCCCTCCAAAGTATAAAATCAAAGGTTCTTGGTATAATCACAAAATTGTGATTTCATCACCACAATACATTTTAAGACATTGTCATCACTCCAAAAAGAAAATGGCCTTACCCCTTACTCCCCTGCTTTTCTTGACACATTAGGACATGGAAAAAGGGTAGTATTTGAATCCTAAAATTGGCATGAGGCATCTGAAATCTAAAAATTTAAGGAATGATCAGGTGTGTGGAAAAAGTTGGTAGGAACAACAGATTGTGTATCTCAATGGAGTTGAACTATTGGGGGAAATCGAATGCTAATGTGAATGATGTGGAATGTAGAAGCTGGATGTTACAGTGGGCTATGGGGCACTGAGATGACTGAGCAGCAACAGACCTTAGGAATAAAGTGGCCTTGAGCTGAGTGGCTTACAAGGAGAAAGACATGATGATTCAAAGATATAAGTTCAAAGAACAGCAAACCAGACTGTTAGAAGGACCATTATATGGAAATTGAAATAAACAAGGTTTCTATGATAATTTTTACAGAAATCCAGTGTGCTTGAGCTTGAATCTTCATGGAATGAGGGATTGATCTGATGGTGGTACAAAGCTAGATTGGAGAGATTCTCTGGGTAGTGTAGCTGGTTGCTATGAGATTGAAAAGTGAGCATGAGGGAAACAAGTGGCTCAACCAATTGGGCTCCCATCTACCATATAGGAGGTCCAGGGTTTGATGCCCAGGGCCTCCTGGTGAGGGCGAGCTGTCCCACACATTGAGCTGGCCCATGCAGTAATTGGGCCCTGTGCAGGAGAGCTGCCCTGTGTGGGAATGCTGCCTCACACGGGAAAAGCCACCTTCCAGGAATGCCGGCTGACAAGCTGGCACAGCAAGATGACACAAGAAAAGACACAGAGGAGAGAAAATAAGAAGATACAGTAGAAGAAGGGGAGCTGAGGTGGCTCATGAGAGTAATCACCTCTCTCACACTCTGGAAGCTCCCAGGATTGGTTCCCAGAGTCACCTAATGAGAAGACAAGCAGACACAGAAGAACACACAGTGAATGGACACAAAGAGTAGACAACAGGGGAAATGGGGCGGGAGGGTGAGAAATAGATAAAAATAAATCTTAAAAAAAAACGGAGTGAAGAAAAGTGGCCTGGAATGAGAAGTGAGTAGCAAGAATACCCTTTCTACCTAGATGGTCAGGCCTAAGTGTAGTTTGGGAGAATAAAATATCTGCTGTCTTACAGAGACGTGAATATTAATCAGGTGTACATGTAAAATCCTACAACAGTACCTTGCATATAAGAATTACTTAACGCATGTCAGATATTATTTTTATTGTTGCCTTATCACTTTTCAATCCTCACAGTATTGCTGGGAGGCAAGTATTAGGGAAAATCCTATTTAATATTTGGCAAAGTTGGGGTTCAAATAGATTATGCAACCAGAAGTCTGGGGCTAGAAATGATGGCTGGCTGATTTCAGACAGGAATTTCTTAGCCACTGTGCTGTACTGCCTACAATTTCCAGGTCAGGGTTCAGGAGAGAAGGCAAGCGGGGACACACACAGGCAGCGAATGTTGTCTTGAGATCCTATTTATACATGTGATGGAGACTCATTCTTTGTATTTAACAGGAATTACTGGGGACTGGAAAAATCACTTCACAGTGGCACAGAGTGAAACTTTTGATAAAGTATATGCGGAGAAGTTGGCAGGGCTTCCAAGAGAGGCTTTCCCATGGAATGGTGGAGCTCATGTTCCTGAATGTGATGCAACTACTGACATCCTTCTTGCCCTGTGCACAGGCAGGTCAGTTGAAGCACAACCTCAATCAATGCTTTCAGGATACTTTAATCATATAATGCAATTATGCATCTGATAATTGAAAACAACCAAGTGCCTCATTAATTGTGTGGCATACTCGCTTCAAAACCTTATGTACTAATTCATACATAGAGAAAAACAAAGAAAATTATATTTTAAAATATGTGTACATTTTACCCAGGTAAAAAATAAAAGGAAATACTTTGCAATATTTGTGACATGTTTATTAGAGTAAGAAACAAAACCTTGTAACCCTGTATGCACCAGTACCATGTTTTCTGTAACCATCACCAATCCCATTTCTTTCTGTCTTTTGTCCACTATTAATAATTACTCTGAATTCAAAGTGTGTATTTCTGTAGCAGATGCTTTGGTGTGCCTTGTCCATGTATCAAAACCAGATCTCCTATAGTCTAAAGTTCCTGGACAATTTTAACCAAACAGAAGGCATCTTTCCAGAAAGGTATCCCTTCCCCAAGGCACCCAGAAGCCAAGGAACATTTTACTTAGAGCGACTAACCTTGAGAGGTAATTTGTGAACTATGCTCCCTGTAAGCCACTCAGTTCCAGCTACACACTCTAAGCCCCTTTTTTCCTAAGGTCTGTTCTCTTCAGTCATCAGTGCCCCATAGTCCACTCTCAGATTCAGCTTCTACATTCTACATCATTCATATTAACATTCAATTTCCCTCAACAGTTCAACTCCATCGAGACACACAATCTTTTGTTCCAACCCCTTTCCCACACACCTAATCTCTCATTAAATTTTTAGATTTTAAATGATACATACAGATTTCAGGGTTCAAATACTACCCTTTTTCCATGTCCTAATGCATCAATAAAAGCAGGGGAGTAAGGGGTATGGTAGTTTTCTTTTTGGAGTGATAAAAATGTCCTAAAATGGATTATGGTGATGAATGCACAAATTTGTGGTTATGCTGAGAGCCGTTGATTACAGTATTGGAGGATAGATAGCCCCTGGCATAGTGTAGAAGTGTAAATGCTAAGGTGTGCACCTACATAAAACCAGGTGAGAAACAGTTCAAATGACATGAACTATCATTTGTAATCTCTCTGTCATTTCAAAGACACAGGGGAAGCAGTAAATATAAGGACCATGGAATTAGGTGCCTGTTGAAAAGTGCTACTAAAACATAGAGCAGAGAAAACAACAGGCTCTGATCTGTTAATCAGCAATCTAAAGCAAAGAGTGAAAGAGAATCTTGGTGGCATTTAAAGAAATATTCTTACTGGAGGTCAGAGAGCAGACAAAGCTAAATTCCAGGTGCAGACCTCAAATGGCAGACTAGAATAATTCCAAAACAATGTCCCTCCACTAAAGCAATGGTTAAGCTGGCAAAAACTGTCAGAATCAACTTTTTCTGATCTCTGGAATACAATAAAAAACATACAACAACCAGGGAACACTTAGGGAAGAATGAAGCTGCTTAATTTAGTAAGAGAATGATGTGGCATTTTAATTTACCCACCTACCATCTCACACTTCCTACCATAGTGTCAAGCTGTGAAGACAATAGTCTCTGTGGTATTTTGATATTATTTATGAATTCCAAAAATAGATATTGGATTTTGTTTGTAAACTGGTCTCATTCTCTGGTCATATTAGATTGTATTAGATTCAGAGGTTTCACTTTTACTTCATTTCATTAAGACTAGGGCTTTGATTCCACCATGTCAGGAGGACATTGAGTCCCTGACCCCTTGATAGCCTGACACTCACACAAAAGTAAACATGGAGAAGAGAACGGAGAAGGAGAGACAGCTCATTAAAGAGGATTCTGCAGCCCTGAGAAGAAAGAAGAGCCTGATAGTCTACAGCTGTCCTCATGAAGAGACCAGAGCAGCCAAGCCCAGGAAGAGAGACAAGCCTTATGCTAGCCTACAGCTGAGAACCAAAGGAGCAGGGACCATGGAGCCATAGGAGGTGGAGACAGACACTGTCATTCATTTTCCTCCCACATGTGGCAACAGACTTTGCTGAGGGAAGTAACTTTTACTTCATGACCTTGTGACTTTAAACTTCTACCCTGTATTAGTCAGCCAAAAGGGTGCTGATGCAAAATACCAGAAATTTGTTTTTTTTTTATACAGGGTATTTACTTAGGGTAGGATCTGACAGATACCAGGCCATAAGTATAGGTTACTTCCCTCACCAAAGTCTATTTTCACATGTTGGAGAAAGATGGCTGCTGACATCTGCGAGGGGTCAGCCTTCCTGACTTCCTCTCTTCCAAGGTCTTCATTCTCTCAGGGTTGAGGGTTCCTCTCTTCCCAAGGCTTGCTTCTTCTTTAGCTCAGGATTCCTCTCTTCCTGGGGTTGGCTTCTCTTTCCTCTGTGAGCTTACTTCTCAGGGCTCCAGCTTAAGGCTTCAGTATCCAACTCCAACATCAAAATTTCAACATCAAAACCCTCAGCTCTGTCCCTTCCCATGTCTTTTATCTGTGAGTCTCCACCCACCAAGTGGTGGGGACTCAATGCGCTAATGTTGTGATCCAATCAAAGCCCTAATCATAGCTTAATCATGCCCAGATACAGACCAGATTAGAAACATAATCCAATATCTATTTTTGGAATTTATAACCATATCAAACTGCTATACTCCATGCTCCGAATTCCAAAAAGACATTACAATATTTAAACATCTTAAATCAGTAACAATGCAAGTACAAAATTATATCACAATCAATTTACAAAATACAGTTTATGTTGGGGTATTGTCCTGTCTGCTATAGACTTCTGACACTTACTAAACAATTTATCTGCTTCCAATACACACATGGACAAAGGATAAACATTTTCATTACAATAAGGAGAAATTGGGAGGGAACATGAGTCATGGGCCCTCTACTTTTCAGTAAACCTGCAGGGCATCCTCCATTTGATTTCTCTTTGAGAATCATTCTTAAAATGATGATTTCTTCTCCTCGGTGCTTTAAGGGAACTCACCCTTTCCACATATTTGCCAAAACACCAATTTCTTGGTTCCACCCTGATTAAGCTTCTGGGTGTAAACCAAGCCCAGACCTCACCCTCCAGAAGTGTTGGGGTCATTGCCACACCTTACCCAATCTTTGGGTTAGAGCCTTAACCCCCCTAGTATATTGATGTGAAGACAACATTCCCCCTAACCTTAGGCAAACAGGCTCAACCCATTCAGAGCAACGAGTTGACCATATGGCCTTCCCTAACCTATGGCATGCAGGTTCAAACCACTCAGAGCAATGAGTTGACCAGCAGGCCTTTCCTAATCCATGGGGGCAGCTCAACCAGTCTCACACCTGTGGGGTATTGACCTTAACCACCACAAACCTTGGGGAATGTGCTGATCCTCTCTATCGCTGTGGTGGCAAAACTCTCTGAGAACATTGGGCAGGAACATACACCCTCTTAAACTGCTGGGGCAAACTCACCCTCTCTGTACACTTGGGTAGGGTTCTTCTCTTGGCCCAAAGTGATATCCTAATTCCAAATGTCAGCTTCCATGGCATTCCTCTTGAAGTCATTTCTCCTTCAATCTCTCCTTTCCATGTCCCTTTTATTCCAGGCTGACAGTGGTTTTATTCATACAGCTCTCTCAAAAAGTCTGTTGGTTTAGCATGCAGGAAGCAGGTGTCCAAGCTATCAGACAGTAAGACTTTCCACAGGTCTTTACAACATAGTTGCATTTTCCATCCTGATTTAAAAGTTCCAAGTTAAGTTAAGGCTTCCAATGGGGCACTTTCATCTGGAATTTGTTTTGTAGAGGTTTGGAATTTCCAGAATCAGATTCTGGTTTCTTTGTGCTCAACAATTCAGTCCTCAGTTTGTTAAACTTGTCTAGCATTTTGCTATAAGGTGTAAGCAGAATCCAAGTCACATTCTCCAGATTTACTTTGGATTTTTTTTTCAGCTAAATGCCCAGGCTCACCATTTTCAAATTCTGCCTTCCATAAGACACCAGGAGTTGATCTTGCTAAATTCTCTGTCACTTTATAATATGGATTGCCTTTCCTCCAGTTTCCAATAATAGTTTCATCATTTACCTTTCAGGCATCATAAAAAGACTCTTTAGCATCCATGTTGTTATCAACAGGCTTTTCAAAGCCATCCAGGCCTTTTCCATCAAATACCTCACAGTTCCTTAAAAAAAATACCACTACCCATTTATGAAACCATTCTAGCATTTCAGTATTTGCAAATACAGTACCCCAGTCCTGGTACCAAATTCTGTGTTAGTCAGGCAAAGAGATGCTGGTGCAAAATACCAGAAATTGGTTGGTTTTTATAAAGGGTATTTATTTGTGGTAGGAGGTTTTAGATACCAGGCCATAAAGTATAAGTAACTTCCTTCACCAAAGTCCATTTTCATGTGTTGGAGCAAGTTGGCTGCTGATATCTGCGATGGTTTAGGCTTCCTGGGTTCCTCCGTTCCAGGGTCTTGCTTCTCTTTCCTTTAAGAGCTTACTTCCCAGGGCTCCAGCTTAAGGCTTCAGCATCAAACTCCAACATCAAAAACCCTTAACTCTCAGCTTTGCCATGCCTTTTATCTGTGAGGCCCAACTCATCAAAGGGTTGGGACTCAGGCCCTATTGGCACAAGAGGTTTACATAATTACTTAATCAAGTAAACCTATAAATCCAATATAATCTAATATACCCAGAGGAAGAGATCAGTTTACCAATATAATTCAATATTTATTTTTTTGGAATTCATCAATAGTATTAGACTGCTACACCTGGCTTGCCCCTCTCAGATCTTTGAACTCCATCCATGTTTCAAATGAGGTCAAAATCCATCTGTTGAGCTCAAGGCTGGTTGGGCCCTCTGTCACCCCCTCTATTTTCAGCTGTCAGGTAAGAGAATTCTCTTCTGATTTTTTTTTTTCAGGAGGTACCAGGGATAGAACACAGGACCTCATACATGGGAAGCAGGGGCTCAACTACTGAGCTACATCCACTCCCCAAAAAGAGTTGTTTTTTCTTTGTGTGCTTGTTTTTAGGAGGTACCAGGCATCAGGTACTCAACCATTTGCATTACATACACTCTATGTTTCTGTTCCTTTACTGTTTCTCTACTGTCATGGACAAAAGAAAGTTTTTTTATATCTGTGCTTCTGTGTTTCTGTGATTTGTGTCTGTTTGTTTAACATATATTTTCCTACCTCTGCATGGTACTACTATATTAACAAATAAAAATTCTTAAGACAGCTGAATTCAAATAGCTTACAGATAAATTAATACTCTTATATTCCCAGAAATTGGAGAATCTGAGCTTCTGGTGCTCCTCTCTTCAACTTCCAGGATCTAACTTAGTTTAACTCTGGTGCTCTTGTCTTCAATTTCTAGGATCTAACTTAGTTTAACTCCCCTTCTATAATAATAAGATTTTCCAACTCCTAATGAAGATTCAGAGGTCCTTGTAAAGAATTCAATCTTACCACTTAGATTTATAAGCAGGTATACTCAAACCTGTGCCAATTAATTTACAGGACAGCATGCAGAAATTTAGTTAAACAGAACTATTTAGAAAAGCAAAGCAAAGATGCTTTTCAATATGCTGCAATCTAAGAATCTTATAATAAAAATAGAGTATAACCTAAAATAACATTCCCCCTTCAAGGTGGCTCCCTCATCTCTCTGCTTGTTGTTTCTGCTCATCACTCACTCTATTTGCTTATTGTGTCTGTTCTATAAAGGGTAGACAAAATGAGTCTCTCCTTGCCTCTCCTTGTCTGACAACACAGTCTTCTGCTTCTTGTGAATGCTCATTGTCTGCTTATCTTCTATAGGAGGCACCAGGAACCGAACCCAGGACCTCCCATGTGGGAGGCAGGTGCCCAACTGCTTGAGCCACATCCGCTCCTCTAAAATAAACATTGTAAATGCATAATATTGGGAAATGGATGTGGCTTAAGCCATTGGATTCCAGTCTACAATATAGGAGGTTTGATTCTTGGGGCCTCCTGGTGAAAGGCAAGCTGGCCTGTGCCATGAACTGGCCTAGGTAGAGAGATGGCCCATGCAGTGAGCTGGTCCATGTGGAGTGCTGGCCTAAGCAGAATGCTGGTCCGTGCAGAAGTGCTGGCCCACATGGAGAGCTGGCACAGCAAGATGATGCAACAAAAAGAGACATGGAAGACAGACAATAAGAGGTGCAGCAGACCAGCGAGCTGAGGTGGTGCAGAAGATTGAGCACCTCTCTCCCACTCCAGAACGTCCCAGGATCCATTCCCAGGTACACCAAAAGAGAAGACAAGCAGATACAGAAGACACTGAGAACAGAGAGCAAGTGCAAGAAATGATGGGTGGAGGAGAGAGAATAAATAAATCTTATTTAAAAATGCATATTATTTATATCCTCTTTAATAAAAGTAATTCATTTAAGGAAAAGACTACTTTCCAAGCTTTGTACAATTTCTATATATACATAATTCCAAAGCACTTAACAAAATTATAAAGACAAAATACCATCATAAGTTTCAGAATTCATATAGAATTAAATTATATGCACTACATTATTTTTCTTGGAAATAAAGTCATACCTACATGTGCCATTAATCCTTGTTTAAAATATTGCATATTACTGTTTCAAAATATATTAACTAAAGTGTTTTAAGTATTTCAACGAATCTGCTAGTACAAAATGTGTTTTCATAGTTTCATTTGTACAGTTTTGCTATATTATATAGAAAAAAACAAGGAATAATAGTAAAAAAATTAACAACATTAATATTCTCTGTTCTGTGTCCATGTTAAATCTAATTAAGCCTGGATAACCACATTAATAAAATAAGTGTTGATAAAGTTTAGTAACTTTTAAACTGAATATCTTTTTAGAAAAAAAAGGTTTTTCCTAAGCTCCTTGACTTACCCTTCCTCTCCCCCTGCCCAGGGCAAGAGAAAGTAATTTTATCTTAAGACTCTCTCTAGGAGGCCTGGAAATTAGGAGTGGTGGGGACAAAAAAAAGGTTACCAAATAACCAGATTTTCTATAGTCTGTCCTGTAAGCCCCCAATTAAATTTAAACATCTTTGAGATTAAAGTAATAATCCAATGGCCAAATTTCAGCATGTAAAGGAAAAAACCCTTAAAATTTATGAAAAGGTTTTTTTATTAATTATGATTAAAACAAAACAAGTATAATACATTCTCTAGAGCCTGAGATTGATGTTGTTCAGAAATTTAAGGTATTATGAAAACAAAGAAGTTTTAACCTACGGAGGCAAAGAAGAAAGGAAATATTTCTTATGTCATCTATTGTTATTTTAATTTTATTCTACTTGGGGGCAATCTCCTAGGTTTATATGGATACTAATAAATTAATGTAGCATCTGTATGTTAAATCTTTAAGATGATAAAAATTGTAAGTTTTTGGTACAAACATTTTTTAAAAATTGTTTTGCAGAGTGGGTGTAGGTCAGGGGTTGAGCACCTGCTTTGCAAGTACAAGGTCCAAGTTTCAATCCCCAGGACCTCCTAAAAAAATTGTTTTGCCAAAATTTAAATGACTAGTTCCTCACAGAACAGAATGAGGGATATAAGACAGGACTTAAAGGGATATGATTCATGTACAATTTATGTAGTCTAAATATCTTTAAAAAATATTAAAAAGTATTCAAAAATTAGTGTAACATTTATGTAACCTAAGTATCTTTTTAAAAACAGTATGTGTATTTTAGAAAGGGCTAGGAAAGAAGGAGATGGTTTCTGAAAGCATGTTTAAGGCAGAGTGTTTTGTCTAAAGATAAGATGGCTGGTTCTCATAAAATCAGGGTGGAAATGTGTGGGACAAGACTTGAATATATATGGAAAGTTGTAGATGAGTTAGTGAAGATGAACTTCACTTGTCACTGCCTCTAATTCAATAACCTTTTATAAAGGCGAAATTCATCTTGAAATGAAGTAGCTAGTCTATATGGTTATGGATAGTTAGAGGAAGTTTGTAAAAGCATTTTCCAAATGGAATGATTACAATGTAAATGACTGATTCCAGGAATCCATTAAGTAGAAATCTAGGAGTTGATGTTAATAACAAAAAATAACTTTACAACAGAGAACCCTGTCAAATGCCTCCTCAGTCTGTAATAATCTATGCTAATGAGGATTTGTTTAGGGATTGATGTACTTTCTCTTTATTAAAGTAACTCAGTTTCTTAAATGGCTGTTCTGTTTAAGTGGAAGGATATAAAAGTCTTTTTGAGATAATCGATGTATATATAAAGTACAAAGTATCTGTGTCTTATTAAAATGGCTTCATCATATTAATATATAGGCTTTGCATGTATATATGTGTAGTCAACATTATTCTGAATCCAAGTTTGCCTAGTTTCCGGAGAGCCAATTAAGTGATAAACTCTATAGGCTTTATGTGTTCAGGAAGGTTGTAGACTGAATGTGTATTCAGGCTTACATCCACATGGAATGTGGGTGGTATGTTAATTCAAGATTACCTTGTATCCAAACAAACCCCCAAACCCTAAAGAAACTGACAAAAAAAAAAATATCTTTTTGGTGCCAAAAATTCTCCTGGCCCCACCCCGGGTGTCTCTTGTATAAAACTAACCTAAAGCCCCTACTCTGTGCTCAGTTTATTGGAAAGAAGACCCTTGGGCCTGGCTGGACATAATAAATCTTCCTTCTCATCAAAATCCCATGTCCTAGCCTTCAGTTTGTGGTCACCAACTTCTTTCTGCTGCCACTGCATTTCTGGGGGCTCGTCTGGGATCACTGCAAAGGCCAGAGATGGCAGCCTTTGGTTGCCCCTCTCGCACACCTCTGTGGAAGCTGGTAGGGTACAGGTGAACCCCAGGCCAGGGCACTTCTGGATCTGTTTAGTCCAGAAATAGTTTGTAGGCTCTGCCAGAGCCCTCCTGGAGTAAACTGCATGCACCAAATGTTTTAAAGGGAGACCCTGAGACGAGAACAGGAAAGCTGCGCAGGCCAGATGGGGAAGTCCCCTAAGGGCATAGTGTGAGAAAAGCCTAACTTTAAACATTAGAAGGGGGACCTGATCAACACACAAGAGGACTGTAGTACTCCCAAATATTCTGGGTGAAGTTCTCTTCTCCAGGTCTGAAAAGAAAAGTGGGTGGCTGTGTGTGTGTGACTCTGGAAAAACAATCAGCTGTGTACATGTGACTCTGTGAGTAAAATGCAGAGACATACTCCAGCAGAGCAAGAATGGAGTCCTATCCACAGTTTTGTCATGACCTCTTCTGGTCATGGGCAGTGAAGCCACCCTCTGGGCTGCCTTCATCTGAGTCCGAGGTTTATACTGACCTGCTGTTTGGTTTTGGTCAACTGTAACTTAAAGGTTTGGTGGTAGTGAGAGTGGTTTCATGGGTTAAAGTCCCACTCCCTCATTGGTATCCCTGTGTTTCCTACTGGAATGCCTCCTGAAGAATTGGTCTAAATTTGGAAGATTGTTGGAAACTGAGGCATGGTGGTCTTACAAAGGAAGATGTGCTGTTTCCATGGCTATGCTTTTAACATAGGAATGCAGCAATTAAGCCTTTTGAGTCCACAGGATAGAGCTGTCCGGGACAGGGAGAAATACAAGCAAACACACTTTGTAGTTTGAAAGGAATACTAAATCTTTGTACTTTGAGATAAGTTCTTTAATTTACAAGTCTTGTTAATGTGTAGTTACACTGCTTGTTATCTCGATAGTTTGAGTATATATAATGCCACATGTAGAAAATAAAGTTGTCTGAGGAATGATTACTCACAGACCCCCTGAGCCCAGCTCTCTCTCTTTCTTTTTCTCTTTGTTTCCTTCTCCCTTTTCTCTTTCTTTCATTCCTGATATCCTTCGGGTCCAAATCTCCAATAGAAGATCTTAGTTACAGAAAATTGGATTGGCTTTTGTGATAAAGCTTGGTCTGAATATGAATTGAGCAACAGAAAAGTTTGGCCAGAAATAAACCTTTGAATTTTAATGCTAGACTGCAATTGAGCTTGTTTGTAAACAGCAAGTGTAGGCAGAGTCCAGTTAGAGATTCCCCTCAGAAGCCCCTCCCATAGCTTACATGTTTGAAAACACACTTCCCCAAAGGTTGTGAATTAATACTATGTGAGTCTCCTTAGCACCAGTGAAAATCTTAAAAGCAATAAAAGTAAGAAATGTAAGATGATGGAAAGCTTGGAAACATCCATACCAAAAAAAGTGTTATGAGTCAAATTAATGAACTTTATATTTCTGTCTGTGTGCCATAACTTTTTGGTGTTTGTCAGTTTCTTCAGTACCAGAATATATTTTCATATCTCTGGATGGTAGTATTAATTTAGGTAAAATTGTAAACGTTGGTTAGGCTGAAACTCTGGGACACCAGTTCAGTCGACTGAAAAGGTGTCTCTCCATGATTTCTAAATAATAAGCACAGCTTCTGGCATACCAGCAAACTCCCCATCAGAGTCTCTTCTCAGGAAATTCTGCCTACTGCTGGTCCACATGGCCACAGAGTAGCCTCTGTATAAAACCCTGAATTTCAGTTAAACCAGCCTAAACCAGCATAGAAACCTCATATCGTGTCTCCTTAAAAAAAATGAGAAAATAAACTTCAAATTTCCATTAGTGTAAACTCAGTTGTGCCAATAAATGTGTAAAGAGTGGTCAAAATAAAAGGAACTCATATGCCATCCATTAAAATCAAAAGTTCCTAGAAATGTTAAAGGTATAGAATTTTCTCTTCTGTTTTAATCTGTGGTCAACTCTATGTTAAACTTTAACAACTGCATTTAACTTTGTCAGTTTGATTATGGCTAAGAAATCAGATTTGGAGTTTACATATGAAGCATTGAATAACAATGAAAGGTAACCTAAAAAATAAAAATTTAAATATCAATACTCTTTTTGCTAGCAAATTTAATGCATAAAACACAAGTGAAATTTATTTAATTGCTGGAAAAAAACCCAAAAACTGCACAAAGTTGTTCTGAATGAAATTGTTTTAATTGCTAAGTTAATAAATGAATTTGTCCAAATTTATTTTAAGTGAAAACTTTCTAGAAACTAAGAGTTAAAATCATTGTATAAATGCCTTTATGTATAAAACAGGAGAAAAATAAAAACTGAAATTATTACAATGGTGTAAGTACAGCCTATATTTTTACCTATTATAATGGTAATCTTGAAGTAATTTAATTTTTTAATGGCTACTTCAAGTCTATCTTGTGCTTACTATAGTAATGGTAACTATAACTTAAACTTACCTTTAGTTATGGTTATTTTATAACTAGCCTCACCTAACACTTAAACTTCAGCTGTTTTAGGGTAATTGTAAACAGTTTGCATTTGTTTAGGGTTACTGCAAGTCTGGTTCCACGCCTTGCCTCTGCATGTGGTTATTTCTGGACTACTTCTGCCCCTCTGGCTCAGGAAAAACAAATTTAAAACATCCCTGTCCCCTTTTCCAATGGTTTTAATAAGCCTGCTTCCTCTTGTGGCTCCAAGTATAAATTAAATTACAGCCTGGTGGAATTCTTAACCATCGAAGTTAGATGTGCACTCATCCAGTCCAGGGACCACTGAAGTCCTGTTCTCCCTGAGGACTGGAAAGTAAAGGAAACCTCCTGCCTTGACTGTCAGGCTTCCTAAAGGTAGCAATTCATGAGGAAAACCAGTTGCCCTGAGGCTTTCATAGCCTCAGTGAATATATATGTAATTGGTTTTGCTCATCCAGAGTCTGCTGAAATCAAGGTAAAATATAAAGTTTTGAAAAGCAAAGAAAATTATGTTAAACACTGGGAACATTTTGGTTTTAAACCATTAATTAAAAAACAAATTCTTGGGCAAAACTGCATGGTCATAATTCAAACTAGAAAAAGCCTTCTGGAAGATCTTCCAAATGTTTTCTTTTTTTTTAAAGATTTATTATTTTTATTTATTTCTCTCCCCTTCCGCCCCTCCCCCAACAGTTGCCAGCTCTCTGTGTCCATTCGCTGTGTGTTCTTCTGTGACCACTTCTATCCTTATCAGCAGCACGAGGAATCTGTGTTTCTTTTTGTTACATCATCTTGTGTCAGGTCTCCATGTGTGTGGTGCCATTCTTGGGCAGACTGCACTTTCTTTCACACTGGGGGGCTCTCCTTATGGGGTGCACTCCTTGCGTGTGGGGATTCCCTACGTGGGGGACACTCCTGCGTGGCAGGCACTCCTTGTGCACATCAGTACTGTGCATGGGCCAGCTCCACAGGGGTCAAGGAGGCCCAGGGTTTCAAATGTGGACTTCCCACATGGTAGGCTGATGCCCTATCCATTGGACCAAGTCCGTGTCCCTCAAATGTTGTTTTAGAGTTAAACTTGCTTTGTAAATGAGTGAAAATTTGAAGTTAATAAGTTGTGTTTCCATGTCAAACTATTCATGTCTGCCTTTTTGTTCAATATATATCTTCATATATCAAGATAAGAATATTAAATTAACAAAAAATGCTTTAAAAATCCCTATTCAAAATTTTAAAAAATTAAGTAGTCAGTTATATGTGATAAATATTCCTAGAATCCAAATTACACTAATTACACTAAAACAAAAAGTCAAAAATCTAAATATAGCAACTATTGGAGAAGGAAAAAGGATTTTCCTGAGCATTTTCACCTACCCAACCCCTGGGGCCTTATCTGTGTGAGAGCTCTGAGGGAGTGGCTAGGTGTAAAACATTAAAACTCTTCTAACAAAAAGGATTTAAGATTCAGATTGTGTGCTCGCTTCGGCAGCACATATACTAAAATTGGAACGATACAGAGAAGATTAGCATGGCCCCTGCGCAAGGATGACACGCAAATTCGTGAAGCGTTCCATATTTTAAAAAAAAAAAAAAAAAAGAAAAAAAAAAGATTCAGATTGTATTAAAAAGGGGTTAAGCCACTGTGAAATTTTTAAAAAAATTCTTTGTATAAACTGTAACAGATTCAATTTATTTAGGTTGGGTGTTATCTCTTTGGTTTATTAAATGCCAAATTAATAAATTAACATTCTATGTATTAAATCTTTAAAAAGAAAAAAGTTGTAAGTTCATGTTTAATGAAATTAAACTAAAGAAGAAAATGTAGAACCACCCTCTTTTAAATAGATAAGTCCATCTTTTAAACTGAAACATTTAAATGGCTAGGTCTAAGAAGCCATTATTAACTGGAAAACTAAATTAATGTTAATGACTAAAAGTAACTTCATAGCAAAAAACCTGTCTGGAAGTCTCCTCAATGTGCATATTCAATGGGTGGTAGTGAAAAGTTACCTTGATTCCATAGTGAAACTTCAGTTTCATTTTAAAATTGGGAAAATAGGTTTTTCTCTACTGCCTAAGTAAAATACTTATGTAATTAATGTCTTCATAGTAAAAGTGAAGAAGTAAAAAGCTGGGTGCTAAAAATTCATTTTATATGTAACACATTCCATTAAAAGTGTTTGAAAGATATATAAAAATCAAGAGATAAACTCCAGCATTGTCAAACTCTCTTGGGCATTCAAACCCAGCCTTGAATACACTGCAGGTTGCCTCTCCATATGAATTATTGGCTAAGTTTGTCACTGACCCATAAAACAATAAAAGTTATCTACTACAACACTGGTTGTGCTCCTGAAGTCAATGAAAACTATGTTACAGTTTCAAAACCCTACAACAGCCAGTAACAGCTCAATATTTCCAAATGCACAATGGATATCACCTCCAGACTGGCACTGTTTCATAATGGCAAAGAGCACTATGCACCAGACCAGTGGAATACTGGAAACTCCTTTCTTAGTTTCTCTTTTGGGTCAGTGGTGCTGAAGCTTCTGTAAAGAACATACCAAGTGGAACAATGAATACTAGAATACTGGGAGTAAAACTTAAACACAATTGGCACTATAGCTTGCTCCCATGGAGAGATAACATGTATGGCACTGCAAACCTGAAACTTACAGTTATTAATTGCAGCTCAATGAGAAAGTAATGCTTTGAGTAGTACAGTAATATTTATAGTATTTAATACTATACCTATATCCTATTCTAAATATATGTTTGATGATTATGGTAATACCTCTAGTAAATCATGTGCAGAAAGATATTCAGCATGTTCAAAGTAATCATCAACTTCATTTTCTGAGTAGTTAATGAACATGTCTATAAGGTAAAGGAATGGCCACCTTGCCTGAGAACAGTGGGGCCAACAGCCCTCTTAATTAAAAAAGCCACTAAATAAGTTTGGGTGTGCCCTCTCACAGTCTTCATCCCACACCATGTGCTTGAGGTCAGGGGCCACCAGTGGCTTACGGGCAGCCAGTATCAATTACTAAAGACCCCAATGTGCAGAGAGGGGTATGTCAAACTCTCTGCACAACCACACTACCTCCTGTAGTGGCCCAAAGTCAGATCCTGAGGGATCCCTTCTCCACTCCTGCCTTGAAACTCTTAACCAAAACTACTCAAGCAGACCAGATTTAAAGGATAAGCCTATTGCAAATGCAAATATCAAATGGTTCACAGATGGAAACAGATTTATTAAGAAAGATTAAAAAGGCAGGCTATAGAGTGGTTTCTAAATTTGAAACCATAAAGCCCAAGTTCTTCCCCCTGGAACTTCAGCCCAGAAAGGAGAGCAATTTGCTCTTAGCCAATATTTAAAGCCAGCAGCTAGAATACTGGCTAATATCTATACAGACTCTATGTATGCTTTCCTTATCCTTCATACTCTCTTTGCTGTTTAATGAGAACAAGGGTTGCTTACTAACAGTGGGTCACATATTAAACACAGCTAAGAAATCCTAGATTTACTAAAAGCTATACTGTTACCTTGGGAAATAGCAGTTATGCATTATCCAAGGCATCAGAAAACAAATGCTGCTATAGCAAAAAGAAATACTCGTGCTTACCCAGTTACAAAAGTGGCAGCACAAACCCAAGTTTCCTCCTATCCCTTATTTCACCACCTGTACCCAGTACTTGGAGTTCCA
Organism: Dasypus novemcinctus; assembly: GCF_030445035.2. Lineage (NCBI taxonomy): Eukaryota > Metazoa > Chordata > Mammalia > Cingulata > Dasypodidae > Dasypus > Dasypus novemcinctus. Next base: position 82,256,737 of record NC_080690.1, on the reverse strand, counting down.
CAGTATACTCAGTATGAAACAACCAGGGGAGCTACCCTGTAGTTCACCAGAGAAACCGATGGGTGACTTGTTAAAAATAGAGTGAACTTGCTGATATTCTATTCATGAACTATTGTGATTAGTAATCAAAGAAAATGTGGCATTGGTGTGGAGAAAGTGACCATGATGGCTGCTAGGGGTAGGGAGTGGGAGGAGGAGATGTGATGTGGGGGCATTTTCGGGGGTTGGAGTTGTCCTGGGTGGTGCTGCAGGGACAGTTACCAGACATTGTATGTCCTCCCATGGCCCACTGGATGGACTGTGGGAAAGTGTGTGCTACGCTGTGGACCATTAACCATTAGGTAAAATGGTGCTCAGAAATGTATTCACCAAGTGCAATGAATGTCTCATGATAATGGAGGAGGTTGTTGTTATGGAGGGAGGAGTGGGGTAAGGGGGGTGGGGGATATATGTGACCCAATTTTTTTAAATGTAACATTAAAAAAGAAATAAAGACCAAAAAAAAAAAAAATACTCAAGTCAACCTGCCAGGAGCAGTGCAGTGGAAAGCCCTTTATGAACTTCACCAAAGCACTCATTTGTGGAGTGATACCCAGGTCCTATGGTCACGGCAGATGGTTCTGGAGTTTAGAGCCTTGCCAATGGGCCCTATTTTGGAGTTTTACTCCTGAGTGTGACAGAGTACACAGTATGTAACTTCTCTACACATGCCTCTTCTGTCACTATTACTGAACCTGTGGTTGGAGTGGGGGTTGGTGTATGCCCAGGACACTTGAATCCTGGACAGTCCATGTGCTAGCTGGGCCCCAAGCCTCAGCAGAGTTGCAAAACCTACTGTTCAGTTCATTGCACTTACCCAGGTCAGCAAACAAGGAGGTGAGGATGATCAACCACCACACCAAGGAACCGAGAAAGTCTACAACTGCAAGCAGGAGAATCTTATGTATCAGCCATGTGGGATCTAAGCCCCCTCTCAATTTAGAGCTGGAGTGGACATCACCATCCCAGGGTCCTTGGATAGGGGGAATAAAATATGGGTTAGAGTGGACTTACTGGTATTCTGCTATAGAATTATTGTGACTCTAGCAATGGGAGAAATGATATCATTTTTGTGGAGACAGTGACCATGGGCATTGCTGAAGGCAGGGAGAGGGAAAAAGAGGTGTGATATGGGGGCATTTTTGGGACTTGGTTTTGTTCTTAATGATATTGCAGGGACAGATGCTGGACATTATATATCCTGCCATAACCCACTGAATGGACTGGGGGAGAGTGTACACTCTAACGTAAACTATAATCCATGCTGTGTGGTAGTGCTCCAAAATGTATTATTCATCAAATGCAATGAATATACCACACTAATGAAAAAAGTGGTTGATGTGGGAGGAGTGGGGGTGTGGGGAGTGGGGTATAAATGAACTTCTTCTATTTTTTAATGCAAAAATCAATAAATTTATTTAGCAGTGAAAAAAGGAGAAAAAATGCATGGAGGCGGGTCAGAATGGGGAACTGGAGAAGGAAAAAGGGAGCGCAGTAAGCACTTCATCCCAGGGACAACAGAAAGCACTGTGAGCAGCTAGACCAGAGCTATTGTGGGCATCCAGACCTGAGCTATTGCATACGAAACTCAGATAATAAGGGATAACATCATATTCTTCCCAACCAGAGAAGACAGAACACACTGGCCCTCACCCAGACCCTACCAACTGAAGCCACCAGGCAAGAAGACACTCCCATTTCATCTCTACTTAAACCTGGGCCCCAAGGCACCAGGGGTACCACTTTGCTAGTAAAAGGACACACAGGCATGTCTCAAGTGTGTACTTTCACTGCTTTCACTTTGCAATAAACTGTTTGTTTAAAAAAAAAGAAAGAAAAGAAACAAAGAAAAGGAAGCCCAAATGCCAGATGATGGGAAAGTGAAAATAAAGAGGAAGAAATATTTGAGGAAATAATGAAGATAAATTTCATTGGATTAGAGATGAAAAATTCTCTGAAGACCTGAAAAAGTGAGAGGTTGGAAGTTGACTTGAGGACAGCGCCCAGGGCCCTGGAGATCTGAATGCCTTCAATTGAACAGTAACATCTATTAAGGTGTAAATTTACCCCTGTCCACCCTCTACCCAAAATTCACCAGAAGATGGCAATTTGACAGAGAAACATGTGGGAAAAAATCAGGCAGTGGATCCCGAGCTCAACTAACATGGCTTTGGGCTGTTGTAAGGAATGTGTGCTACTCCTCAGATGGTGCTAGAAGGCTCCATCTCAGTGTGACCCCTATGCCCAATACTTGTCAATCAGCCCAAGCAAGTCCAGGGGGAACAGCTAGAATATGACAGGCTCTCTTGAAACCACATGCGTGACTGGAGGTAGTGGCTGCAAGCCCTTGCTCAGTAACAGATATGTTCATGCTCTTGATTATGGTGATGGCTTCACAGGTTTATATATATCTCAAAATTTATTCTGGATATATGTAGAAAATATAGACAAGGTATTTATGGACAGACTGAATGTGGCATGTGGCGAAAAAAAGAAGAGTAAGATGACACCCAAACATTCTTTTTGCCTGAGCACCTGGGAAGGTGAGGCTGCCATAAGTGATATGGTCATTCAGAAGAAGATGTTATGGTGGGGGGAAATGGGGCCAGTTTGGGATGTGCAGAGACTGCAAGGCTTGTTAGATGTCCAAGTAGAAAGACCAAGAAATTCCAGGGAAGCAGAAGTGGCTCAAGTGATAGGGCTTCTGCCTACCATATGGGAGAATCTGGGTTCAATTCCTGGGGCCTCCTTGTGAACAAAGAAGATGAGAAACATGCCTGCATGGCAAGCCAATGCAAGCATGGTGAGCCAAGTGTCTGCATGAATGCATGCATCGCAAGCTGAGTACCCGCACAGTGAGTTGAGTGCCCACATGATCAGTTGAGTGCCCACATGAGGGCCTACGCAGTGAGCCAGTGCCTTCATAGTAAGCCAAATGCCTGCACGGTGAGCCAGTGCCCACATGGTGAGCTGAGAGCCCATGTGGCAAGTCAAATGTCCATGTACTGAGCCAATGCTCACGCAAGTGTGTCACACAGCAAGATGATGACTCAATAAAAGAGACAAAGGGGAGAGTCAAGGTGAACTGCAGCAGAAACCAGAAAATGCAGTGGTGCTGCTGACTGGGAACCTTGCTCCACATCAGAGGTCCCTGAATCAAATCCCAATGAATCCTAAAGGAGAAAGATGAGAAGAGAAGACACAAAAAGAAATAGATACAGAGGCTCACACAGCAAATGGACATAGACAGCAAAAACAATGGGAGTGGGGAGTGGGAGGGAGAGGAGAAAAATAAATGAATAAATCTTTAAAATAAAATAAATCCCAAACCCATGTGAGAGAAAGATTGTGCCTATGCATTCTAGGGAGAGTTTTATTTTTCTACTCATGCAGAGAAAGTCATGTTCTTCTCTTAGAGTAGGATAGGGCAGGGACATTTCTCTAACTACCTCTTGTTGAGTGAGTGACTTTCCAAGTTTCCCAGTTTTTATTTTCCACAAGGAAGGAGTTGCCTGGTTTAGAAAGTGCTAGGCTTCATGGATTTGGACTTCAGTGAAACAAAGGGATCTGGGGAAAACTGTTTCTGGAAGCAAGTCAGTGAGTAGGGAAGAGGGTGTGGTCAGAATGGGGTGTTTGACTCTCAGATTTTGATGGTTATGCTAATTCCAAAAATGAAAAGTTTTAAAACATGACACTGAAGGAAAGCAAGGGAGACAGAATGGTCAAAACATTAACTGGGATGTGGAAGATACTGATCTCAGCAGCAGTGAGAAGACATGCCTTTTACCTGGATGTTGAATTCACAAGGAGGTTTTCAGAGTCTGGGAAAGCAGAGTAATTCTGTGAGTTAGATGCCAAATTCTTCTGTGAATGAGGCAATTTTCCTGGAGAAAAGAAGAGGGTAAATGAGGTGTTGATAGGAGGTCCTTTAAAATTAGTTGGGAAAACACTCTCTGGAAGAAGTGAAGGAATTCAAGGAGGACAAACTCCAGCTTGCTGGGGAGTCTGCAACAATAAGAAAGTTTCCCATTTAAATGTGGTGCTGCTGAGGGGGGATCTTCAAAATTCCATGAGCTTTCGAGCTGGAGATTGGAGTGGGGAAAGGAGGATTGAAGAAGGAACTGGAGTCTGTAGATGTGAGGGAAGATGGAGGTCTTGAAGGTGAGGGATGTCTGTGGATGTCAGGGAGGATGCACATACTCCCGGAAGTGTGAGCTGGGAGGTCAGGGGTGATGGGAGCTGATGGAAGTAAAAGATGGGTCTCTGATGACCACTGAAGGACCCAATTCCATGGAATGGGACAGCTGATCCATACTGTTCCTTAATCAAACCCAAGTATCAGAACTCGACCCTCTGGGAATGCACCCTACACCCCATTGACTCGTCTCCACACCTTGTCAGTCCCAGTTCAGCCATGGTGGGCAGGTCAGCACGAAGACACCTACCTGTAGAGAAACATCTCCTTGCTTGAGATCTGGAAAGGGAAACGAAAAAACTGTTCCAAAAAGAGAACCTGCACAGGTGTGAAAGCTATGGTTCAATGAAGCTAGAGTCATCATGGATCATGCTTTGGGAGTGATGTTGCTATTTCAAGATTCTGATCCATGGTCCCTCATGGGTTTCACTAGGACCCATTTTTCTCGAGTACCAAGATTTAGTCTTCTCAAGTATCTTCAACATAACTCCATTATCCTTAGTTGTCCATTATCCAGGGAGCTCAGAAGCACAGCAGACTTGAAAGCTTGGATAATAGTAGGAAGGTTTATGTAAAAGCTGATTCTGCCTGCTGGACGGCTCCAGGATGCTATGTCTGTATGAAGTTCTTAAAGCAAAATACACCTCGCAGAATTACTCTTCGATCCAAGATAATTCTAGCAGGCCGTCTTTGTATTGAAAATCTTCTCATACACAGTTTGCTAATAATAGTGTTTGTCCTTGATCTCTGGCATGGTAAGTTTGTGAATCATAGGTGAAGGGATCTGTTACTAGAAATTCATCCTTTAGATTTAAGATGTCAGGTTCGAAGGCAGGACGTGTCTGCATACCAATCCCATGGCTGGCTGCTTCATCAAATTATCTCTAGATCTGCTGCCTTTGAGGGCACAGTCTTTCCTGGGTGCCAGGTATGAGTCATGAAGAAAATTATGTCTATCCTAACACCATGGGATAATTAAAAAAGGGATCCCTTGCTGTGGACTACATCTAGGTGAGATTTCCATACAGCAGGCTTATTTATGGCTCAGCATGACTTTTTTCTTCAAGCCCTCCCTTTTAAACGTCAAGAACCATTTTTGGAAAACCCCACCAATACCAAGGCACATTTCATGTTTTTCTGTGGATTTCATTCTTTTAGAATAAATTCTCTTCTCAGGAAAAAGTGGATATACCCTCTAATTTTCTTTCAAAATTTAATTTTGAAATAATGTACTCACATAGACATTGCAAACTAGTGCAGAACGTTCTGTTTCTCCTTCAGCCAACTTCCCTAGAGATTACATTTTCCATAACCCTCTTAAAATGACCAAACTCAGGAGGCTGGTAATGGTACAGTACTATTAACTAAACAGCAGACCTTATTTCCTTGCCTCATTTAACCAGAGAAAAATCCTCATAGGGGTTCTGGGTGGGAAAGAAACACAAACAGATCAATATCTCCAGGGATATGCTTGCTATCAAGGCATTTAAAGAAGGCATTTTATCTGGGTGGGGTTGCAGTCATATAATTAAAATAATGCTAAGGTCATACAATTGGGTGTCTTCCAAATTTAACCTTTAGGCACAGAGTGGGGGAATGAGTCATGTTGAAACAGAGTGGATATCAGGGGAGCAAGTGTAGCTCAGTTGTTTGAGTGCCCCAGTACCACCATTAAAAAAAAAAAAAAAGAAAAGAATGAGCAATGATGTATGTGGCTAATAGAAGGTTGGATCTCAGAGCTTCTTAGACTTATGTAAGTTAGACATTTTTAGAGTCGGTGAAAATTTAGAGCAGATCTAACACCAAACCAATGAAGGCGGGAAACAAGAAAGACATGAATTTCAAGAGGGAAGAGTTTCTGGGAGTTTGGTGGTGAATGGTGGATTTTAGGCAGATTCCAGTTAATTCTGTGCCTCACCATTACTCTGCCACTTTGCAATAATCTCAGTTGTACAGAAAATCATCAGAAAATAATTATCTCAACTTTTTTATAAAACAACCTTGTGTGCAGCACTTTACTGTAATTTAAATATGATATACTCTTATTTAATCTTCAAAACAGCACAAAAGGTGGGTAATAATTTCCTCATTCTATTCACAAGACATTTGAGGTTTATAGGGCCAAGTGCCTTGCTTAAGATTCCCCAGCTAACTAATGTGAAAGCATGAGTTTAAACCAGAATCAGTCTAAAACCAACAGCTCTCCAATTCATCTTACATGTTAAACAAAAACACTTGCCCTGAATTTTAAAACAAATACATCACTATTCAAGTGGACTTGGGTATAATTTGATTGACATTGAGCTTCTAAAATTATCATCTAATCTTGCCAAACAGTTAACTTAAAATTCAATATTGCTTCAATGACCCATATAATAAAGTTCAGACCTATCATTAAGATTTTTCAGAACTCACAAAGAAATTCAGTGTTTTGTAAAACCGCTGGAGTGGGTTGCAGAGGACTTTCTATATTCTTTATTGGTTTCTTTTGTTTTCATAAAAGGGTCAGTGACCTAAACATTTAAACTTGAAAATCTGTCTCCTTCAAACATTTCAAACTTATGATAAATAAGACATCAGACTGGGAAAACCAATATTGTGTCCAAAGTAGTAATTTTTAATGAGTTACTTTTCTCTTGGTGGCATTTCAATGGGAAATTCAATCAACACTGATCATCCAAAGTAGGTTCCATTTAAACGGATCATGGGCTGATGAGGTCACAGGACGTTGGGGCTGGCAGTTTCTCCAGCACTATAAAAAGAGAGGCATTGCTGCTCAAAGCAGACCTGAGATTTGACCCCAGTGCTGGGACTTTGAAATCAAGGCTGGAAGGAGGTGAGTTATAGGTGGAGTCATCTAAGGGGGCTTGGTAATTACTGTGGATTTGGGTTTCAACTCACCAAGCATTATCTCTAAGACCTGTGAAAGCAATGGACCACCCTCGTCCTCCAAGTTTCTCACATGTAAAATGGAAATAATGTTAGCACTCATGATGTGGTTTTTACTTTAAACCAGTTTTGCCTGCAGGACACGATTGCCCCTTGGTTGTAAACTACTGCTTTAAACAAAAATCACTAAAACTTATTAACCAATAAGAATGTACCGGTCATATTATCAGCCCCCTATTATTTTATTCTCAAACAATTTGAGAAGTAGGTTTTATTGGCCCCATTTCATAGAGAAGGATGTTGAGGGTTGGCAGAGCTCAATTATTTGCTCAAGAAATTCCAGCTAATTAGAGCTAAAACATGAAATTATAATAACCTTGAACAGAAAGGAGCTTCTCCAAATGATCTGAACTATGAACAATTTGACCATTATAAATTTTAGGCTAATGTGTTCTCTTTGAATGATTCTGCATAGCATTTAGTTTCCCTGAGGATCTTTCAAAAGAAGATCCTTTTGATCCTTTTTGGATGCTTCACAAAAAGCATCCCTGGCATTTTAGACCCATAGGGCAAAAATAAAACTTTCAATTAAAAATCTTCAACCTATGGGTAGGGTTAGAATCTGATCCTGTTTCTTTGCCTGGGGGCCCTGCATCCTTCACTGGTGTGTTGGATCTCCCTGGAATCTGATACTGAAATGTGTGCCTGCTCTTATTTTTCCTGTAGTTCTACTGTTTGCTTTAATGTGAAAGAAACTCAAACTGATTGAAAACCATCTATCTAATCACTGTCTTCTCCCAGATTTCCAGTGATATGAACCCACTTTGTGTTCCCAAATGCTTTTTCTCATATCTCTATGCTTTGCAAGTGTTTTCCCACCTAGAAACAGGAATCTCTGAAACCCCCCACCTCTTCTAGGGTGGCAGTTCTCCCCTATCCCCAATGACTTTTGCCCAAGGCCTCCTTTCTCAATTCTTTCCCTCTCTCCAGACCTTCAGTTTCACTGCCACCACATGACTAAAAGGAAAGCAGGGTTGCATTTTTCTCATCCACTATATGTGGAAGAAGATTGATGTTTGGGGAGTTTCATTGGTTCCTGCTTTTCAAAGGTAAGGTTTGGACCTCCTAAAACCTTTCTCCTAATTTCCTGTTTCCTGAACATTTAAAAGATCATTGGATTTTATGTGCAGTTTTCTGGGATGAGATTTCAAATAGCCATTCAGGAGTTTAATTCTTCCAAGATTTTGCATGCCCTCCCTTCTGGGGAGCACATGAATATCCTGGGATGAACAAGGCAATGATTTTTTTTTTTTTTTTTGTGGGTGGTGGGGGTGAGAAATCATAATATTTCCCAATATTGCTATGTCACATGGTGTTTTCAGGTGATAAATATTTTTCTTTGCTTTTCTGAATGATTATAACTAATAAAGCTTTGCCTTGTATCTTAACTTGATGGATAGGTATAAAAACTGACATTCTTTTTCAAACAGATTTTAGGAGCTTCACATACATCATCAGGTTTAATTTACCTAAAGAGCAATATTACCCCCAGTTTACAGAAGGGAAAGCTGATCCTACTTCTGCACATTCATAGCTCAGGGTCTAGGGGCCATTCAGACACTTAAACCAGTATGTGTAGTAAAAGGTGGACATTGGGAGAATAACAGTGTGGATTAATTTCCAAAGTAAAAAATACACCAATGGGTGAGATATCTCTGGGCTGAGGGATTGGAGGGGTGGGAAGGAAGAGGCATAACAAGTCAAACTGATCAGATCCATCCTTTTTTTACTTCCAGGCAGACCTCTTTAGATAGGTCTCAATTAGATATCATCATCTTGAAGAGATTGCACATAGTCATACTGGAAATTTCTCCACTCAGTATGGATACAGACATGACAGTTTCATCATCTAAGGGAAAATCCAGTGAGAACCCTGGGTCAGAGCCACAGCAATTTGTATCATCCCAAGGAAATGATCTTGAAATGCAAGACTGTGACCCTGAGACTCGGCACATCAGCTTTAGTGGATTTTCCTGCCTGGATGAGCTGGACCCCATCACATGTCTCAGAGAGTGTCAGGAGACTCTCTGAGCTCTGCCATCTCTGGCTCAGGCCAGACCACCACACCAAGGAGCAGATTCTGGATAAGCTGGTAATGGAACTGTTCATGTCTCTGCACACCCCTGTAACTCAAGGTTTCTGTCAAGGAGAATGGTGTAAAGAGTTGCAGGTGGTGGACTTGGCCCAGTGGTTAGGGTATCTGTCTACCACATGGGAAATCCACGGTTCAAACCCCGGGCCTCCTTGACCTGTGCAGAGCTGGCCCATGTGCAGTGCTGATGCACTCAGGGAGTGCCGTGCCACGCAGGGGTGTCCCCTGTGTGGGGGAGCCCCACGTGTGGGGAGTTCACCCCATAAGGAGAGCAGCCCAGTGCAAAAGAAGGTACAGCCTTCCCAGAAGTGATGTCACACACATGGAGAGCTGACATAACAAGATGATGCAGCAACAACAACCAAAAAGGAGACACATATTCCCATGCTGCTGACAACAACAGAAGCGGACAAAGAAGACACAGCAAATGGACACAGAGAGCAGACAAAGGGAGGGGGGTAGGGGGGAGAGAAATAAATTTTAAAAAATCTTAAAAAAAAAAGAGTTGCAAAGACTTGGAGACTATGCTGAGTACTAAGAGGGCACCTAAGATGTGGGTAAGTAGGAGCCTCATGATTTGTGTAGGAAAAATAGATGTGATGGAGGCCACAAGGTAGATTTGGACTAGAAAGAATATGGGTTTATTCTAGGTCAGCGGTTCTCAATTGGGGAGATTTTCCCACACCCCTTTGGGACAATGTCTGCAGTCATTTCAGGTTATAATGACAGGAGGAGGGGTGCTTCTGGCCTCTGGTGGGAAGGAGCCAAGGATACTGCTAAACATTCCCCAATGTCTGGCACAGTCCCCCACAATAAAGAATTATCCAGTCCCAAACATTAAGAGTGCCAAGAATGCAGACCCTGTTCTAAGTCTATATATTAGGAAAAGTCACCCTTGAGTCATCAACTATAACGCATTTCACCAGTAGATTGCTCAAGAGCTATTTATTGAGAATTTTCAATGTATGTCATTAACCCAGCACAACCAATCAAAGAGAAATGGTTACAGATCCAGTAGATAGGGTTACTATCTTCTGACGATTAAAGAGAATGAGCACGTGGGATCAAAGCCTGCCTTTGGTCCAAACTGACATAAAAAACCTCGTATTTGGAAACAGCAGGAGGAGAGGAAATGATGGCAGATGCATGTAAATTTGTTTACAGATGACAGAATGGATATAAAGAAAATTTATGTCTTGTTGCCACCAGCCTTTCACCAAAAGCAGAACTTTCTTTGGGGAACTAAAAACCATAGTTAATCTGAGATCAAAAGGAATTGCTAAAACCCTGCTGAATAAGGAGGATATTGCAAACATTTGAGGCATCACTTTAGCAAGGTGTTGGATTTTCATTGAGCCACATCTCACACCTTTAGGGCAGAGTAGAAAAAAAAGCATACAGTAGAATTACAAATTTGGAGGAGTACTCAACCACTCAGGAGGCAGGAAAAAATGAAGAGGCATTCAGGCAGAGTAGATGGAGTGGCCAGACTCAAGTCAGAGACATTTCCATGATAATTCAAAGGTGATTAATTTAAACTTGATCTAGAATAGCAGCTCTTTAACAGGTAGCAGGGTGGTTTTGTCCTCCCTCCAGCCTGCCAGGGTTGCTGGTTCATGTCTGGAGACAGTAGGTTGTCTGGTCTGGGGAGGGGGCTGCTCCTGCCATGTGCCGGGTGGGGGCCAGGGATGCTGCTGCATGCCCTGCCATGCACAGGAGATCCCACCACAAAGTCATGCAGCCCTGAACTTCAGTAGTGTGGAGGTGGGAAACTGTTCTAGGAGATGGGTGGACAAAGAGAATTGAGAGATCATCAGCATGTGTGAGGCCAACATCAAGGGAAAATACTGGTAAAATATCATGCCTGTTTGAATGTGGGAAAGAGGCAGTAGAGTGAGTTGGAAGTGGCTCTAAAAGTCTTCACTGGGGGAAGGTAAGTGGTTGGTCCAACCAAATCCAATGGCAAATATAGAGAAAAGAGCTCCTGACAGGAAGTTCCTCAAATCCCAGCCCAACATGAGATGCCGTCAGCAAACTGGTTTGTATTTACCCAAAATATGCCTACATTTTTCTCTAGGGTTTGGAGGTCAGTCCATTCAAATAATTACAGATTTATATAGCATCTCAAATATTCCAAGTTCTATGCAGGCACGGGAGATTAGAGAGGAAAACAATTTGAAAAGAACTGCTGTTTCCATTGAGCTAATTCTGTACCAAGAAAGACAAACTTTAAACAAGTAATTAGAGTCAAGTTTTGGTAGCAAGTATACAGGGTGTATGAGAGAACTACATCCAGCTTCTTATGGGGTGTGATCTTGTTTGTTTGTTTTCATAGTCCATAGTCTCATTGCAAGGTCAGGAATTTCTTCTGCAAAATTCAGGTGTTTAAATGGCCGAATCTCAGTCCAGTGATGTGGATGATGTGAGTTCCTTATCTGGGAATTCCTACTCCCCTATGAGTGGGACACAGCTGGAGAACAGCAAGGAAGTATTTGGAGAGCTTCAGGAATTGCCAGAGAACAGTGAAATATCAAGAGGGCAGGTGAGTGTGTGATGTCCTGATCTCTAGGGAGCCTGGGGAGGCAGTGAATGAGTGTAGCTGCTCCAGTAATGAGAACTTTAGAATAGGATGGGACTAGAGCAGTGGTTCTCAACTGGGGTGATTTTTTCCAACAGGGCACATTTAGTAATGCCTGGAGACAGTTTTGTTTGCCTCAAATTGGGGGACTCTATTGACATTAATGCTGTTAAACATCCTACTACGCACAAAACAGCCCTTCTGCAACAGAAAATGATCCCCAAATGACAGTAGTACTGAAGTTGAGAAACCCTGACCTAAAGCCATTTTCCTTTCAGAATCAGGGGCCAGGAGAAGTGATGGTTGCGAGAAATAGACTTAGACAATTAAAAAGGTAAAAATGGAAAGATGTGAACCTGATGTAGAGATGTGGTGGGTACAAATTAATGACAGACTTGGAAATCAGGTGATTATGTTTATCGGGTGTGAGCAGTCTGGACACATTCACAAAACTGGTATTTAGAAAGTTGTATCACATGGAGATGGTTAGCATGGGGAAAAGTTGAGACAGAACTTCCCATGCCCCAATCTAGACATGTCAGTAATTACATTTGGTTGTCCATTTTCAGGGACATGGCATTCTCCTGCCAGACATCATTCCTGGGAAGGGTGAGATGGAAAACCTGAGACCTGAGCAGAACTAGGAAGAGAACCTGATGGAAGACAGGGATGCAGCAACAATGTTTAAAATCCAAGAACCTCCTTTGCTGAAGCATCCTGGTGAGTATGAGACTAAGGTTTTGGGGGAGTTAGTGACTCCTTCTCCCAACTGGTTATGGGACTGGGTATCTGTATTGGGGAAAAAATTAGTGAGTAATGTTCAAAGCTAAAAGTGAAACACCATGCAGGAAACTTCGAGAATCAGCAATGACTTACTGGTCAGCACTTTTCATATTTCAGGAGGAATGATGAGAACGAGAGCAGTGGGCATATTGGGGATGTTTTGTAACAAATACTAACAGACATGGTGCATCCTAGGAGTATTATGTTCCTCCCTTTTTAAGGTGGCCACTTTCTCAGAGACTGATGCAAAAATACTGGAATGTGCTGCCACGGCGTGTTGTGTTCCTTCCCAAGGAGGCTGGCCACTTCCTCGGGAATTGATGTGGTGTCCACAAATTGGCATCTGTAGTATGGAGCTCACTGATTATGAGCTCAGTAAAAGGGACAGTCCCGGTGAGGGCAGGTGAAATCCCACTCCAGGAGAGGGTGATCTGTCCAGATGTTTCCAATCAAAACTCTGGTATCAGCTGCTGATTCAGGACTTCCCAGGCATGAGCTAGATGGTGGTGTGCCTCCTGGTTTGGCGAGTTTGTGTGAAAGACTATTCTTTTTTTCTGTAATTTTCTGACTCTGTTCAATATTGATTTCATCTTTTGACTGGTTATTTTTATTCTTGTTTCTCAGTCTAATTGTCAGTATACACTTATTAAACTACACACACACACACACACACGTATGTATTTGCATTGCATCCAGTTGGGACTCTGGTCAGATATGGGTCAGGTAAGTTGGTGCATTCCCTGGTGTGTTGAGCTTATAAATATGTGTATGTATATCATGAAGGATTATGATATGGCAGTCGGGCCCCTGTTTATAGATGATCCTTTGCATATTTCATATTCTCTCAATTACTAACAGATGTTTAAAAAATGAATATATGTCTGTGTATTGCTTTCTTATGCTAGCTTTAATTAAGTCATTGTATCAATTTATATACATATATATAGAAATCATTAGCAAAGCATTTTATTTAACAGAATATCATCCAGCATTACATTATCTCCGGGATAGCTGACTCTCAAATGCTGAGTCTTCTCCGTCTCTGCCTTTCCAGAGTGTCCTACAATCAAATATTTTAGGGCTGTGAGGTGGATGGGAAAATCTCAGCACACATCAATGTTTTGGCTTGAATGAGTTTGGTATCACTTCTATTAAGTGTTATGTGTTGAATTCCTTCCTTCAGCAGATTCTGTGAAGGCAAAGGATGAGAAGAATTCCAAAGAAGGAATTTATATTAAAAATGTGAATGCTGACATATCTCCCACCCACATGTTGGAGACAGAAGTTTCTACTCAGAGTGGGCACAGAAAATATTCTCCTAAGATTCTGAGATCTTTCAAGAGAAGAAAACCAGACAATACCTTCATTACTCAAGGACAGCCTTAAGAAGAAATTACATGTAGAGACCAAAATGAATTCCTAAAACAAATTGGTTTAATATCAGTTTTTCATCAACCACTATAGGACAAACCAGCCATCTTAAAGACCAAAGTAAAGAACTGACAGGAACAATACAGTATCAGTGTGAGGTATGCAAGAAAAGATTTCAGTATAAGTCTCAGTTTGATATCCACCAGAGCACACACAGGAGAAAGATCATGAAAAGGCTTCATGCAGCCCTCAGACCTCAGAGTTCACCAGCAAATCCACACAGTAGAGAAACCATATAGATGTGAACTGTGTCACAAGGAGTTTACCCATGAGTTCACCCTGCATGGTCACAAGAGGATACACACAAAGGAAAAACCATTCCAATGTAAGGACTGTGGGAAATGCTTCAGCCACAAGGGGAATTTCAATGTTCACTAACACATTCATACCAGAATGAAACCTTACAAGTGTCTCGTGTGTAGTGAAATCTTCTGTCAGCTGGGAACTTTTAAACGTCACCTAAAATACATCCAAAAGTGACTTCTTCATGATTCCATAACTACATCCCGGTTTTCCGTGCCAAAAAGAAAGTTAGTGGTGGTTTGTCATCAATGTAATGAAGAGGAAATAATGTGTGTCAAACAAAGTACTTACAGGGCTCTACCTGAACAGTATTATTTTCTAAGGTCTTTGGATAGTTATTTGTTATATAAACCTCTTGAGTGGATTTTGTTTTGTTTCATTATTTCCTATTATTGTCTTCCATCTTGGTTTGGGTTTATGCTCTTCTTCTTCCAATGAATGTAAGCCTCATTAATTTTCAGTCTTTCATAGTTAAACTAAGGCTATTTATCCTCTCAAAATATAATTATAATGATAGATTTTAAATTTTTATTAATTATTTTAGTTTTTAGTTTATTTGAAAAAACAACAAATATTGAAACAGCATTCAAACATGGCTCCACTTTGGTTTACATTATGGCTTACATTTTAGACTGTACAATTAAAAAAATTTTTAGGTACCTTATTTTTTACATTATGGCTTACATTTTTTAATTGAAGTATATCATTCATACATGAACACACATAAGCAATAAGTGTATAGTATAGAGTGCGAACTTACAAAATAAACATACATAACATCACACAGGGGTCTCATACATCAACCCTCCACCAACTATTTGCATTGGTGTGAAACTTTTGTTACAAACTGTGCAAGGGCATTGTCAAACTAGTACTACCAACTATAATCCTTATCTTATATTTGGTGTATTTTCCCCCAACACATACTATTTTTTAATGTATTTTTGTTACAGATATTGTTAATTTGCAAAACAATCATACAGATGTGTAGATTTCCCATACAATTACACACCCTGGTGGAACATTTGTTACAGATTATGAAATAATATCATCAGACTATTACTACAAGTCTTGGTCCATATCATACATTTGGCAAACTTTTTCCATATACTTTCATTATCAAGACAATATACCTTGGCATTAATGCAAGAATATTATAGTATTGCTGTTAACCACAGTCTATAGGTCACACCAATTGTAGTTTTCCCATGTTTCTCCATATTCCCATCATCCTGCAATAGTGATGTACATCTTCTCTAGCTCACAGAAGGACTCTCTTGCCTTTGTACCCTTAACCACAATTCTCAACTGCCTCTGGGTTCACTCTGTTATTCAGTCCCTAGATTATTCTTTAGCTTACTTTCTATTGACATTTACTTCCCCAGACTACCTTTTTCAGTCACAATCCCATTTATAAACCAGTTATTATTCACTATGCTGTGTTACTATCAACTCTATCCATCTCCACACTTGTACAGTCAAGTTATTTAAAACTTCTATGTACATAAAAGCATCCATAGTTCCTTTCATCCCTCCTCTTACCTCCTTATACCCTATACTCTAGGTTTGAATTCTGTGTGTTTTTTATTAGTATTTATTTAATATTAATGAGACCATGCAATATTTGTCCTTTTGTGTCTGGATTATTTTGCTTAGTATAATGTCTTCACGACTCATCCATGTTACCACATATATCCCAATTAATTTCTTCTTATTGCAGCACAGTATTGCATTATATGTGTATAGTACATTTTGTTTATCCATTCATTGGTGGATGGACACTTGGGTGTTACCATTTTTTGGCAAATGTGAACAAGGCTGCCATGAACATTGGTGTACATATGTCTGTTCATGTCATATTTCTTAGTTCTTCTGGATATATTTCTAGTAGAGGAATTGCTGGATCTTACGGCAGTTCTATATTTAGCTTTCTGAGGAACCGCCAAACTGTCTTCCACAGAGGCTGCACCATTTTAAATCCCACCAACAGTGAAGGCGTGTTCCTGTTTTTCCACATCCTCTCCAGCACTTATTGTTGTCTGTGTCTTTAATAATGGCCATTCTATGTGGTGTTAGATGATATCTCATTGCTGTTTTAATTTGCATTTCCCTAATAGCTAGTGATATGGAACATTTTTTCATGTGCTTTTTGGCCATTTGTATTTCCTCTTTGGGCAAATGTCTATTTAAATCTTTTGACCATTTTTTAAATTGGATTGCTTGTTCTTTTATTGTTGAGTTGTATGATCTCTTTATATAGAATGGAAATCAAACCCTTATCAGATAAGAGGTTTCCAAATATTTTCTCTCATCACTGGACTGCCTTTTCACCTTCTTGATGACATCTTTTGAATCTCAGAAAAAAATGTTTAAGTTTGAGGAGGTCCCATTTATCCATGGTGTCTTTTGTTGCTCATGCTTTTGGTGTAAGGTTTAAGAATCCACCACCTACCACCAGGTCTTGAAGATGTTTCCCTACATTTTCTTCCAGGAGCTTTATTGTACTTTCTTTTATATTTAGGTCTTTGATCCATTTTGAGTTAATTTTTGTATAAGGTGTGAGGTAATGGTCTTATTTCTTTCTTTTGGCTATGGATATCCAGTTCTCCCAACACCATTTGTTGAATACTGTTCTGCCCCAACTGGGAAGGCTTGACAAGTTTGTCAGAAATCAGTTGGCCATAGATGTGAGGGTCTGTTCCTGAACCATCAGTTCAGTTCCATTGGTCTATGTGTCTATCTTTATGCCAATACCATGCTGTTTTTACCACTACAGCTAGGTAATATGATTTAAAATCTGAAAGTGAGAATCCTCCAACTTCACTTTTCCTTTTTAAGATGTTTCTGGGTATTTGGGGCCTCTTACTCTTTCAGATATATTTGATAATTGCCTTTTCCATTTGCTTAAAAAATGCTGGTGGAATTTTCATTGGGATTGCATTGAATCTGTATATCAATTTGGGTAGAATTGACATCTTAATGATATTTAGTCCTCCAATCCATGAGCATGGAATGCTTTTCCAATTATTTAGGTCTTTTTAAATTTCCTTTAGCAATGCATTATAGTTTTCTGAGCACAAGTGCTTTGTATCCTTGGTTAAATTTATTCCTAAACTTTTTTTTAAGATTTATTATTTATTTATTTATTTCCCTTCCCTCCCCCAGTTGTCTTCTCTCTGTGTCCATCTACTGTGTGTTCTTTTGTGACTGCTTCTATCCTTATCAGTGGCACTTGTAATCGGTGTTTCTTTTTGTTATGTCATCTTGTTGTGTCAGCTCTCCATGTGCACAGTACTGTTCTTGGGCAGGCTGCACTTTCTTTCACACTGGGCAGCTCTCCTTCCAGGGCACACTCCTTGCACGTGGGGCTCCCCTATGCAGGGGACACTCTTGCATGGCATGGCACTCCTTGCGTGCATCTGCACTGTGCATGGGCCAGCTCCACATAAGTCAAGGAGGCCCAGGGTTTGAACTGTGGAACTACTGTTTGGTAGGCAGATGCCCTATCCATTGGGCCAAGTCCACTTCCCAATCCCTAAACATTTGATTACTTTAGTTGTTATTGTAAATGGAACTTTTTTCCTGACTTCCTCTTCAGATTGTGCATTATTAGTGTATAGAAACACCACTGATTTTTGCATATTGATCTTGTATCCTGATACTTCACTGAAAGAATTCATTAGCTCTTGCAACTTTGTTGTAGATTTTTCAGGATTTTCTAGATATACAATCATATCATCTGCAAATAGTGAAAACTTTAATTCTTCCTTTCCAATTTGGATGCCTTTTATTTCTTTTCTTTTCTGATTGCTCTAGTAGAACCTCTAGTACTATATTGAACAACAGTGGTGACAGTGTGCATCCTTGTCTTGTCCCTCAACTCAACGGGAAAGCTTTTAGTTTTTCACCATTGAGTACAATGTTATCTGTGGGTTTTTCATATATGGCCTTTATCATATTGAGAAAATTTCCTTCAGTTCTTATTTTTTATATATTTTTATCCAGAAAGGATGCTGTATTTTGTCAAATACCTTTTCTGCATCAATTGATAAGATCATGTTGTTTTTCTTCTTTGATTTATTAATCTGGTGTATTATGCTGATTGATTTTCTTGTGTGGAACCAGTCTTGCATGCCTGGTATAAAACCCACTTGATCATGATGGATAATTCTTTTAATGTGTTCTTGGATTCAATTAGCAATTATTTTATTGAGGATTTTTGCATCTTTATTCATTAGAGAAATTGGTCTGTATTTTTCTTTTTTTTGTAATATCTTTATCTGGCTTTGGTATTAGGGTGATATTGTCTTCATAGAATGCATTTGATATCATTCCTACTTATTGAATTTTATGGAAAAGCTTGAGTAATATTGGTATTAAATCTTCTTTGAATGCTTGGTAGAAGTCACGTGTGAAACTGTCTGGTCCTGGGCTTTTTATTTGGAGTAGCTGCTTGATAACTGTTTCAATTTCTTTCCTTGTGATTGGCTTATTGAGGTCTTCTATTTCTTCTAGTGTCACTGTAGATTGTTTGTACATTCCTAGGAATTTTCCATTTCATCTACATTGTCTAGTTTTTTTTAGCAAAAAGCTGTTCAAAAAGTTGCTCCTCTTATGATCTCTCTTATTTATGTGGGGTCAGTAGTAAGGTACCCTTTCCATTTTTATTTCATTTATTTTCATCTTCTCCCCTTTTTCTTAGTTTAGCCAAGGGTTTGTCCATTTTGTTAATCTTGCAGAATCAACTTTTGATTTTGTTAATTAGCTCTATTGTTTTTTTTCCTCAATTTCATTTATTTCTGCTCTGATCTTTATTATTTCATTCCTTGTACTTGCTTTAGGGTTAGTTTGCTGTTCTTTTTCTAGTTTCTTCAGTTGTATAGTTAGGTCACTGATTTTAGCTCTTTCTTCTTTTTTGACTTAATCATTGAGGGCTATAAATTTTCCTCTCAACACTACCTTTGAGGCATCCCATAGGTTCTGATACGTTGTATTCTCCTTTTCATTTGTCTTGAGATATTTATTGATTTCGCTTGAAAATTCTTCTTTGTCCCACTAATTATTTAACAGTGTGTTGTTTAATGTCCATATATATGTGAATTTTCCCTTTATTTCCTGCTTGTTGATTTCCAGCTTTACTCTGTTATGATCAGAGAAAGTGCTGTGTATAATTTCAATTTTGATGAATTTATTGAGATTTGCTTTGTGCCCCAACATATGGTCTATCCTGGAGACAGATCCATAAGCACTTGAAAAGAATGTATATCCTGCTGTTTTGGGGTGCAATGTTCTGTATATGTCTATTAGGTTTAGCCCATTTATCATATTATTCAAGCTCTCTTTTTCTTTATTGATCTTCTGCCCAGATGTTCTATCCAATGCTGAGAGTGGTGTATTGAAGCCTCCAACTTTCATTGTAGATATGTCTATTTCTCCCTTCAGTTTTGCCAGTGTTTGCCTCATGTATCTTGGAGCATCCTGGTTAGGTGCATATATATTTATGATTGTTATTTATTCCTGGTGTATCATCCATTTTATTAATATGTAATGTCCTTCCTTGTCTCTAATAACAGTTTTGCTTTTAAAGTCTGTGTCATCTGATATAAGTATATCTACCCCAGGGATTTTTTAAATTACTGCATGCATGGAATAACTTTTTCCAACCTTTCACTTTCAATTTACTGCTATCCTTGGGTCTAAGGTGAGTCTCTCACAAACAACAAATATTTGGCTTATATTTTCTTATTCATCTTGCCAGTCTTTTGATTGGGGAATTTAATCCATTAATATTTAATGTTATTATTCTAAAGGCAGTTCTTATTTCATCCATTTTGATCTTTGTATTTTGTCTGTCATTTTATATTTGACACTTTTAGTTCCTGTTACTGATACAGTTGTCATTTCTCAACTTTCTTCCATGTCTTTCTCTCCTGTCTTTTCTTTTCAGATTGTAACACTCCCTTTATTATTTCTTCAAAATCTGGTCTTTTTCATATACCCTTCTCAGTTTCTGTTTATCTCTAAATATTCAAATCTCATGCTCATTTTTAAAAGATAATCTTGCTGGGTATAAAATCCTTGGCAGGCAGTTTTTCTTCTGCAGTACCTTAAATATATCATACCACTACCTTCTTGCATCCATGGTTTCTGATGAGAAATTGGCATTTAATCTTATTAGATATCCCTTATATGTCATGCATTGCTTTCTTTTGCTGCTCTCAGAATTCTCTCTTTGTCTCTGACATTTGACATTCTGATTAGTATGTGTCTGATGGTCTGTTTGGATTTATTCAGATGATAGTACTTCTTGGACATGGATATCTATGCCCGCAAACAGGGTTGTGAAATTTTCTAACATTATTTCTTCAAATATTCTTTCTGACCCTTTTCCCTTCTCTTATCCTTTAGGGACAGCCATGACACGTACATTTGCACATCTCTTGCTGTCGTTTACTTCCCTGAGATCCTGTTCAATATTTTCCCATTCTTTCCTTCGTCTGTTCTTTTATTTGTTCACTTTTGGAGGCCATGTCTTCGAGCTCGCCAATTCTTTCTTCTGCTTCCTCAAATCTGATGTTATATGCCTCCAGTGTATTTTTAAATTCATTTATTGCACCTTTCATCCCCATAAGGTCTGCTATTTTTCAATGCATGCTTTCAAACTCTTCTTTGTGCTCATCCAATTTCTTCTTAATATCCTTAATCTCTTTAGCCATCTCATTGAATTTATTAAGAAGATTTATTTGAACAGCTAAGATTAGTTGTCTCAACTCCTTTAGTCATCTTCAGGCTTATCTTGTCCCTTTAATTGGGACACCTCTTCCTGTTTCTTGGTATGTATTGTAATTTGTTGTTGGTGTTTTTGTATCTGGCTTGCTAGATATATTTATTCTGGGTGCCATTTTTCCCTTTAGTTTAGGGACTTCTTACCCTTTCTCCCTTGTTGGTTGGGTACAGAAGCCAAGGATATATTTGGTGCTGTAAGCTATTGAAGCTGAAGCTCCCCACATTCCCCCAGAACTGAAGAAGTTTCTCACCTTTCTCCTCTGTTTGGGGTAGGGACAGAGCTGTAGCCATGTATAATAACCCCAATTGGGCATAAGATTGTCTGTAGTTACCTGGAGACACTTGTGAAGCTTCACAACCCTTCCTACCCTACCTTAGATAGGGATGGAGCTATAGTTTTGGTCAGCAATCTATGCTGTGTGGGTTCAAAAGGACCACAGTTGCTCAGGTAAACTGATGTATCACCAGACCCTCTCCAGACTCGGAGTGGGAAAGGACTCTCTGGAATGCCCAACAATCTAATTTCTGTGGGCCAAATATGCCTTCAGTTGCCCTGAGAGGCTTAGGGAGTACTGTCCCTCCTGCCCTTTAGGGGTGGGAACAGAACTACAAAATGCTCAACAGTTCAGTCTTGTAGGCTGAAAATACCCTCCCTCCATTGCCCAGAGAGGCTGAGGAGGCACCAGCTCCCTCCTGTCCTATTGGGTGGTAGTGGTGGTTCTATGGCTGCTCAACTCTTCAGTCCTTTTAGGCCAAGAATACCTGCCACTGCCTGGAGAGGTTGAGGAAACACCAACCCCCTTCTATGATCTTAAGGCATGGGGTTGGATCCACAGGCTGTTCAGTCCCTGGTGGCTGAAGGCACCCACCGTTGTCCAGAGAGGCTGTGGAGTCACCAAAACACTCCTCCTAATCTATTGGTGGTGGGCGTGGATTCATAGGCATCCAATCGTCCAGTCCATGCAGGCTGAAGGTCTGCTGTTGCCTAAAAATGCTGTGGAAAGATCGGCTGCCTTCTTTCCTATTGGTTGGTATAGGTGCATCTACAAGTATCCACCAGACCAGGCTGTGTAGGTCAAAAGCATCTGCAGTTACCCGAAGAGGTTGGGTGAACACCCAACTGTCTCTTGTCCTATTTGGGATGGCAGTGGATCCACAGGTGTTGAACAGTCAGAATTGTGCAGCCCAAAACTGTTGCCTTGAGAGGTTGAGGCAACACCAGTCGCTTCTATCCTGTTGGGGAATAGAGGTGAAGATGGGCTCAAAAGCACTCAACAAATCTGTGTGGGCTGAAAATTCCTGCCATTGCCCAGAGAGGCTGGGAATACCCAGCTCCTCTCCTATCATCTTGGAATGTGGGGATGCAGTCCCAGGTGTCCGACTATTCAGCCTCTGCCAGCAGAAAGCACTTGCACTTACCTGGAGAGCCTGGTGCAGGTCCCACCAGCTACCTCTCTGCTGGAGGTGGGCCTAGAGCCTAGGCTAGGGCTGCAGTCTGATCTTGGGGGAAAGAAGCCCGTCCATAACTTCACTGGATTTCAGTCAGCCAGGGTCCCCATACTACTGGGGGCAGAGTTGAGATGACAGTTACCTGACTTTCCTGATTGAACATGCTCAGACCTTAGCTGGCTCTAGGATTATACTTTAGCCAACTGGGTCCACTAATCAGTAGCTGGGGTCAGTGGACATCTGTCTCTTCCTCCACCATTTGTGGGAAATGGAGCTCTTAACTCCAGCCACAGAACAGCTCCTGATGTGACTTGCACCCCTAGAGTAGGATGGCACCAGCCTCTGTGATGTGGCTTGCAGCTTCCTAGAGAGGTGGTGCAGTTCCCCCCAGCTTACTCCTTGCCAGAGGTGGGATTGGGGTTTAGGCTACACCTGAAATCCAACCTGGGTAGAAAGAAGCCGGTCCTTACAAGCACTATGATTTTCAATCAGTGTCTCTTCCTCTCATGCCTGGGATGGAGTAAGAATGGAGGCCACCAGCTTCTCTCTGACCTGGACAGGCTCAAAGTTTAGTGTTGCAACCAGCCTGAAGTGTATCAGGAATGAAAGGCAAGAGAGAAGGGATCAGAGGATCTATAAGTTGATACCTACAGACAAGTTTATTTCTATTCAGCTACTTATGCTAAAAGCCCATACAGATTTCTTATTGTTATCTCATCATTAAAAATAGGAATAGGCCATTTATCTTTTAACTATTCAAAGTGACTTTTTTGTTTCTACTAAACGGGCCTGTTGACCAAGGGAGTCTCAACAAAGAACATTGTTTTCTTGTTCTGTTTCCTAGGTTACATCAGGTCTTATTTTCTGCAGCCAACAAATCATTACTTCTTTCATCTCCCACTTTTTGTTTCAGTGCCAGGGTAACTGTGCCTGTCTTAGGTTGCCCTTATTGCAATTTAAGGATATTACCATCATTGACTACCAGTAAAGCTCTTCTGGCACAATATTTAAAGTTGTTTTGCAATACTCATGCAAGAACATTGTTGTTGGCACATCCTAGCTGGTCAGTGCTCTATAATTGCTGTGTAACATATCATTTAAAACAGGTCCTTGTAATAAGCAGTATTACTAAAACAGCCATCCCTATTCCTAAGGATGATAAAAATGCTGTAATTTCCACCAATTTTTCAGGATTAAGTTTTGTAACATGAGAAGTTAAATCAGAAAAGAACACCTTTTTCGGTGGCTACATGTATTTGATTTTGAGATCATTCTAATATTTTCTTTTGCAGTTCAACAATTTCCATTGAAATATTCATTTTGTGGTCTAATAAATGATTTTTTTATCTTTTCCCATTCTATCTCTGAGGAGTTATTTTCATTCCAATCACACTTAAGTCTTCTTAGCAAGTTTATTATGCAATTGATGTCCAATATGCAATACAACAGATTCTAGATCATTAACTCTATTATTGAGCTGCTCATCAATATGCTCCAGACTATGCTATAAGTCAATGGCATTTTTACGCCAATCATGCACATATTGCAGGGTCTGAACTTTTTCATGCAATGAAATGGCAGCCATGGCAGTGGCTGTTATTATTCCAATTAGTCCCAATAGTCCAACAATAATCAGTCCTATTAATCTCTTTGTTCATTTTATATATGCTTGTGCAAGATGCAACAGCAATTGGCTTTCAGGTGATGACTGCCATATCCAGATCATCTGCACCAAAACCCATACTCATTTTCTTCTCCAAGAGGCCATGATAGTTTCATCTTTCTGTAAAATATTCTCAGAAATATAAGTATATAGTGTACAATTTTTATAAAACAGGGTTTGATTTCTAATTTCTAATTTTCCTGTCACATAAATGTAGGGATCTCCTATACATGTCTTAATATGATATGTTTAATTAAAATAAAGGTATTGTGTGGTGTCATTCTTGTTCCTGAACCATACATAAGTGGGGGCCAGCCCAAGAAATACTTGCCACAAATTTCTTTGAACAAGTTGTATACTATTAGTCCATGGGGAAGGTAAGCACCTTCCTTTTTTTTTCCCCAAATAACTTATCTATTAGTAAATATAGTTTTTTCATTCATAGACCATGGAAAAGGATGTTGTCCATTTGCACTAATCTGACTGTTGTTCATTCCATACCATGTAAAACTCTGCTATTATTAGTTAAAAGTGACAACTCCTCTTCCTTATGGCAATCTTGCCATCTTTCTTCATCACCTTGTTCTTGTGGTGGACAACTATAATTTTGTAACATGGCCACAGAACTATTAGAAGATGGAAATACAGTAATAAACAATTTGGCACCATTGGCTTTAGTAATGATCATAGTGCAATTCTGTATTCTCATACAAGGAAGCACTTTTCCTATACATAAAGGATGATCATCGACAGGAAGGGTTAAATTTACTATGATTCTTCCTTCTTCCTCAGGTTACAAAGGCAATCAATGATTTCTAGTTTTATTTAAAAATATGGAAATGAGGAATCTGCTCATGTTAAAGCTCTGAACAGTGGCAGATTAGGTATAAAAGCCCAAAAAATATGGTTTTCAGCTACATTATCCAGAATCATTGGTTTTATCCAGAAAAGGTGAAGCATCACCCAGGAAGGGTGTCTCATTCTCTGCCCATGGTTTGATCCACAATGCCGGTAACCAGATTTGTTCTCCATCTCCTGTAATTACAAGATCATATCCTCGCTCCCATACTTTAACTTTCCATTCATACCAAGTCTTAGTCAAAACATCTTTCCCGTGTACTGACTGATATTCAGTTTGGCCAGATAAAACCATTTCTTTATTTGAAGCATAATGTCATTCAGTTGGTGTGATGGAATCATATACATTAAGAAAATTTAAAGCAAATAAAGCCTTTGTCAGTTGGTCCTTTGGTACTATGATACCGTCATCTCCCCCTTTTTGTTTTAACAGCATTTGCTTAAGGGTATAATGTGACCATTCAACTATGGCTTGGCCTGTAGGATTATAAGGAATTCTTGTGATATGAACAATGGAATATTGAGAACAAAATTTTGCAAATTGTTTACCAGAATAAGCTGCACCATTACTGGTTTTAATTTGTACAGGGCATCCCATGACTGCAAAGATGGACCACAAATGTGAATGAACATGACAAAATTTTTCCCCACTATGCACTGCTGCCCAGAGAAAATGAGAATAAGTATCAATACGGATATTGCAATTTACCAAAAGATGGGACATGAGTAACATTCATCAGCCAGACCTGATTCAGAGGCAGCCCTCGGGAATTAGTGTCTTTATCAAATGGTGCTGACATGAGAGGGCCACAGGTAGAACAATGCCTTACAATATCTTGTGCTTGCAGTTCTGTTAAAGATGGAAATTCATGTTGCAATCCCCTAGGGTTGAGATGAGTAAGAGCATGATATTTGGCGATCCTACCAGGATATCAATCTGCACATTATGTGCAGACAAGGGCCTGGGTAAAGGAGAATGTGATTGAATATGGGTACTATAGAGAGAATTTACTCATTGATGAATGAGTGCCTGCAGTTGCAGGAACATTTGAGGAAGTTCATCGGTTACAGAGTTACTAGCAGTTTCAATTTGAGTAACTGTTAAACATATTCAGAATCAGAAATAATATTAAGAGACTCTTTAAAAGTTTGCAGGACCATAAGAACGCTGATAATTCTGTACATTGTGCAGAAGTATGTGGTGTTTGCCAAACCTTTTCTGTAAGGGGAGTGACATAAGTCTCTTTACCATTGTTACTACAGTCTGTGAAAATGGTAAGCATGTTTTTTATTGGAAAGGATTTAACTATTTTTGGTAAAATCCAAGTTGTTCTTTGTAAAAATGTTAATAGTTTAGAGGTGGGATAATGGTTATCAATAACTTCCTGAAAATCACTAATATTAATTTGTCATTGTGTATTTGTAGCATAAAGATGTTTAATTTCATCAGTAGAGAGGCTGCATATTATCCGATCAGGATCAGTCCCTTTAAGTTGCATGAGCCATAACTGACCTTTAGCAATGACAGAAATAAGTTTCTGTAAATACGTTTGCAATCTTTTTTGTTTATTATTAGGAATAAATATCCATTCTAAAATGCCATCTTGCCAAAATAAGGCAATCAGAGATTGTAGGGTGGGAAAGATAACCAAATCTTTTATCAGAATCTATTTGAGTTAATTATCCTTGAGAAACTAGCTCTTCAATGAGAGCTAATTCCTCCTCCGCCTCTAAGGACAATTTCCTTGGGCTCAAGAGGTTGGAGTCCCCTTCCAAAGTCTGAAATAAATGCTGCAACATATAGTTAGGGATTCCCAGAGTAGATTGAATCCAGTTAATGTCCCCTAAAAGTTTTTGAAAATTATTTAAAGTATTTATTTCTTCTTAGTTGTATTTTTTTGTGGGCATATACATCCATTTGCCAATTGCATACCTGGATAACAATAAGGGGCATTCCACTGAACTTTCTCAGGGACAATCTGTAACCCATACTCAGGAAGCATCTTTTCAAAATAGTAGAACAATTGCTGAAAGTTGTCATCTGAAGAATGTGCAAATAATACATCATCCATATAATGAATAATCATGGCTTTTGGAAACTTTTCTCTGAGCACCTGTAGAGGTTGATGAAGGAATAATTGACACATGGTGGGATAGCTCATCACACCTTGAGGCAACACACACCCCTGATATCTCTGCATAGGGGATTGATTATTTATAGCAGGAACAGAAAAAGCAAATTTCTCTTTATCAGAAGGATGCAGAGGAATGGTAAAGAAACAATCTTTCAAATCTATAATAATCAAAAACCAATTCTTAGGAATCAGAGAGCTGTGGAACCCCTGGTTGTGGTGCCCCCATAGGGCTCATAACCTTATTAACACCTCTTAGATCCATGAGCACCTGCTACTTGCTGGATTTCTTTTTTATTACAAATACTGGTGAATTCCAAGGGCTTTGTGATGGTTCAGTATGCCCTTGGGATAATTGCTCTTGAACAAGGGTGTGAAGGGCATTAAGATTTGCCAAAGGAAGGGGCCATTGATCAACTCAAGCTGGTATAGTCATAAGCCAAGCTATGGGGATAGTAATGTCCTGTGTTAAAATGGTCCCTATTTTACATTTGTCCTTAGGATTCAGAAGGGGTTTAGAAACATAATCCTGGATGTTCATTTTTCTTTCTGATGTTGTTATACTTCATATCCATGTAAATAGTTTTAGCTTGTTCTGAAAGTGTAGGAATATGTAAAAATGCTCCCAATTGACTAAGCAAATCCCGGCCCCACAGATTAAGTCCTACATCAGCCACATAAGGTTGTAGTGTAGATTTTTGTCCATCAGGTCCTAATACATCAAAAACAGGTGCACTGATAAATATGTCATCGCCCCAATGCCAGTAAAGACTGTTGGGACGTTTTGTAATGCCCATGATTGAGGCCAATATCACTTAGCAAATGATAGACACATCAGCTCCTGTGTCTATTAGTCCCAAAATCACTTTTCCATTAATAGTAATAATACTTCAGACCGATCATCACCTACAAAAGTCTGCCAATAAATTTCATTCCCCATAGACCCAAATCCCGCATTTCTTTCAAAAGGAAGAGTTAATGGTTTGTGATAGGGCAGGAGAGTAATTGAGCTATGCTTTGCCCCAAAGTAAATTGTACTTGACTAACAGCTTGCATCATAACCTTAATTTCTTCCTTATAATTACTATCTATAATGCCAATTTGTACTAGCAATCCTTTCATAGTTAAACTACTCCTACCTACAATTAAGCCAACAATTTCAGGAGGTAATGGCCTTTTACACCCATAAGTATAGTTTGCATACCCATAGCATGAGTAATGAGTGTAGTTTCTGTAAAAGGTAAAGCAATGGCGGCACTCCATTGAGCAGCTGCTCTTAGCATGGAAACTGGGATGCATGCTGCTGGCCATTGATGACTGGATATATTTCCCATAGGCTCATATTGTTTGTCTGAGGGCCCTGAGCTAGGCCAGCAAAGTGGTTTCTCAATGATGAAATGAGAGAGCCATTTTTATGGAATTTAGATGTACATTCATTAGCCCAATGAAAACCTTTCTGACATACAGGGCATACCTTGGAGGGAATTTTTCTCCTACCACTCTTTTGCAGTTGAGCAAAATATACTCAGCAATCCTTTTGAAAATGACCAGATTTCCCACATTTAAAACAATTTCCTTTTTAAGCTTGTGGTCTCTGATTACCTCTCATTGCCACAGCTAATAACGCCATCTGGTGTGTAGTGGAACCTATATCCTGACAAGCTTTGATACAATCTTGCACTGATCCTCCTTCCACCTTAAGTGGTCTAATAACCATTTTGCTTTCATTATTTGCATTATCAAAGGTCAATGTTAAGACAATCAAGTCTCCTGCTTCAGGAATGTCAACAGTTTTTTTGCAAAATGTTGGCTAATGAGCTATAAATTCAACATAATCATCATCTCCATCTTCCAATTGCAAAGGATTTAGTGCGGCTGCAGTCTGATGACATAAAGCCCAAACAGACAAAGAAACAGTCTTGCCATCCTGATAATCTCGGCAAAGCACCTTCATAATTAATTTCCATTGTTTCAAATTTAAGATATTTCATCCCTGAGGTTAAAACCTATAACAATGTTTTTGACCTAAGGCAAAAAGCTCAAACAATTCTGAAGTTTTAACAGGCACCCCAGTGGTTTTCAGTAAAGTTTTCAAAACATGAGAATATTCTTTCAGTCACCCTATTTGATTATGCATTACCCCAATGATCCATGGAAATTTTACTTACCATCAGACTTGAGTTGAAAATTTAGCGGACAAGATCATGACCCTTCTGGGAGTCCTTTCTGCTTGCTCCTCGATACTGCAGAGAAGAGGACTTCTTTGGACCCCATGTTGGGTGCCAGATGTTGCAACCAGCCCAAAGGGTATTGGGAATGAAAGGCAAGAGAGAAGGGATCAGGGGACCTGCAAGTCAAGATGCCGACAGACAAGTTCATTTCTATTCAGCTACCTATTTATAGAGCAAGTCTGCATGCTAAAAGCCCATACAGATTTATTGTTGTTATATTATCGTTAGAAACAGGGATAGACCATTTATCTTTTAACTATTTAAAGTGACTTTTTTCTTTCTACTAAACTGGCCTGTTGACCAAGGGAGTCTCAACAAAGAACATTCTTTTCTTTTTCTGTTTCCTAAGTTACATCAGGTCTTATTTTCTTCAGCCAACAAATCATTACTTCCTTCAGGTTAGTTGTTCCTAGGATTCTACTTCAGCCTGCCAGGTCTACTAGTCAGTAGCTGAAGTTGGTGCTACACCATGTTTTCCTCCAAGTTTTATTGGTGGAATTGGAACTTCAACCATGCAATAGCTCCCAAGGCAGCTTGCATGCTATGGGCACCAACGTCTGCAGTGTGGAGTGCTCTACTCATGATTCCTCTGTGCAGAGGGGCAGCCTCCTCCTTCCACACTGCCAAGGATGTTGCAAGATACTCCTCTGGTCTCCCGGGTCCTCCAAAAGATGCTTTTGGTAGGTAGCTTGGGGTGACCAACAACTGCCCTGTTTCAGGAGCTGACTCCAGGAACTCCTTACTCTGATGCCATCTTGGCTCCACCCACCATAATGATAGATTTTGAAATAATTATAGATTCACAAGAAGTTGCAAAGATACTGCAGGGAGGTCCCCTATGTCCTTTACCCTGATTCCCCCAAAGGTAACATCATACATAAGCAGAGTTCACCAATTTTACATGCAATCAGCTGTGTGTGTTTTTTGGGGGGGCTATGAAATTTTATTACGTGTAGATTTGTGTAACCATCCCTGCAGTGGATACAGACCTGCTCCATCACCACAAAGGCCACCTCTTTATAGTTAACCCTCCTCACTTCCAAGAGTTCTCATTCCCAGAGATTCTGACTTAATTGGTTTGAGTTGAGGCCTGGGAATCAAGATTTCAAACACTTCCCACGTGATCCTAATATGCAGCAAAGTTTGAGAACTGTCGATGTCGAGTATAACAAGGAATTTCTAGCATCTCTATTCTTTTAGTGTGACCCAGTGGTCTTCACACTTTCATGTACATAGAAATCACCTTGAGATCCTATTACCGTGCAGATTCAGATCCCATAGGTCTGGGGTGGGACCCGAGATTCTGCATTGCTGACAAGCTCCCAGATGCTGCTGATGCTGCTAGCCCACAGACCACATTTTCAAATCAAAATGTGGGTTTTAATCAATTGAGCAAAATGTTAAAATTTCTCATCTACTCAAGCTAGCATGTTGATTCTGACATCTGGGAAGTACACCCAAATCCCTTAATCCTGTCTCACACTCAGAAAAGCATAGAATCTTGGGGAATTTTCTTTTAAACCCAGGACCTTGTACATGGGAAGCAGGTGCTCAACCACTAAGCTACACCTGCTCCCTGACAGCATGGAATATTAATTGTTCCCACGCCCACTGTTACACAATATTCTGTAATCCATTATCACATGGAAATCATATTGCACTTTAAAACAGGTAAATCTAAGACTGCTGTTATATACTTCTTAACGTTTTGGTTTCTTTTAAATATTTATTTAATCCCCCCCCCATCATTTGTGCTTGCTGTCTGCTTTCTGTACCCACTTGCTGTGTGCTCTCTGTATCTGCTCATCTTTTCTTTAGGAGGCACTGGGAACTGAACCTGGGACCTCCCATGTTGGAGAGAGATGCTCAATCACATGAGTCACCTCTGTTCCCTGCTTTGTTGTCTTCCTCATTGTGTTTCCTTTTTGTACCTCTTCTTACATCATCTTGTTGCATCAACTTGCCATTCCACCCCATCTCACCAGCTGCCTCTCTTGTTTTTCTTCTCACGGAGGCACTGGGAACTGAACCCAGGACCTCCCATGTGGTAGGTGGGCATCCAATTGCTTGAGCCACATCCACTTCCCTTAAACTTTTTTAATGGATGCCCATTCCTCTAAGTGGAAAGACGAAGTGTTTAGCATGGCCTGCCCCCTCTACCCCACCTGACCTAGCACTGGTGACTGTCATTTCTGAAGGTCCCCCAGGTACTCTCTGCTCTTCAGTGTCTCCACTTCCTTCATTGCCTGTGGGTAGGAGGCCTTCTTCTGGACCGCTCACTTCTGTTGAAGAGGGGCAGGGCTGCCTCATGCTGGGGTTGCAGTTCAAGGTGAAATAACTTAGCAACACTGGCCTTTCCTATCTTCTCACTTACTCATCCCCTGGGGAAGAGGCTTGGTTCAAATGATTGGCATGTTTCAAAGGAAAAGGAGATGGAGAAGCATTATCAGGTCAGTCCTATGAGGAGGCAGAAAACACAGGAATTTGCACAGACCAAGTTGAATCCAGCAGAGGTTGACAAAGGACAGCCTGGGGCCCATTTTGCAATGGCCCATGGGGTAAGAATGCTTTCTATATTTTTAAATGGTTGTAAAGAAAAAAACACAGAAAGAACAAAGATGATTGTGCAACAGAAATCATTAAATGGCCAGCAAAACCAAAATATTTAATATCTGGCCTTTGCAGAAAATGTTTGCCCCTCCTGAAATGAAGAATCAGAAAACCACAATGGAGTACCCATAGATAAAGAGGGAATTCTAAAGAATATATAGGGATGAACATCTAGGAGAAGCAGCGTGCCCCCTCACCCAAATGGAGACTGGGAAAGCCACACTCTCACTGACAGGGTTTATCCCACACTCACTAACAGGGTTTATCCACACTCACTAACAGTGTTTATCCACACTCACTAACAGGGTTTACCCACACTCACTAACAGGGTTTACCCACACTCACTAACAGGGTTTATCCACACTCACTAACAGTGTTTATCCACACTCACAGGGTTTATCCACACTCACCAACAGGGTTTATCCACACTCACTAACAGGGTTTATCCACACTCACTAACAGGGTCTACCCACACTCACTAACAGGGTTTACCCACACTCACCAACAGGGTTTACCCACACTCACTAACAGTGTTTATCCACACTCACTAACAGGGTTTACCCACACTCACCAACAGGGCTTACCCACACTCACTAACAGGGTTTATCCACACTCACCAACAGGGTTTATCCACACTCACCAACAGGGTTTACCCACACTCACTAACAGTGTTTATCCACACTCACTAACAGGGTTTACCCACACTCACTAACAGGGTTTATCCACACTCACCAACAGGGTTTACCCACACTCACCAACAGGGTTTACCCACACTCACTAACAGGGTTTATCCACACTCACTAACAGGGTTTACCCACACTCACTAACAGGGTTTATCCACACTCACTAACAGGGTTTACCCACACTCACCAACAGGGTTTACCCACACTCACTAACAGGGTTTATCCACACTCACCAACAGGGTTTACCCACACTCACTAACAGGATTTATATTACACACTCACCAACAGGGTTTACCCACACTCACTAACAGGGTTTATCCACACTCACTAACAGGGTTTACCCACACTCACTAACAGGGTTTATCCACACTCACCAACAGGGTTTACCCACACTCACCAACAGGGTTTACCCACACTCACTAACAGGGTTTATCCACACTCACCAACAGGGTTTACCCACACTCACTAACAGGATTTATATTACACACTCACCAACAGGGTTTACCCACACTCACCAACAGGGTTTACCCACACTCACTAACAGGGTTTATCCACACTCACTAACAGGGTTTACCCACACTCACTAACAGGATTTATATTACACACTCACCAACAGGGTTTACCCACACTCACTAACAGGGTTTACCCACACTCACTAACAGGGTTTATCCACACTCACTAACAGGGTTTACCCACACTCACTAACAGGGTTTATCCACACTCACTAACAGGGTTTACCCACACTCACCAACAGGGTTTACCCACACTCACTAACAGGGTTTATCCACACTCACCAACAGGGTTTACCCACACTCACTAACAGGATTTATATTACACACTCACCAACAGGGTTTACCCACACTCACTAACAGGGTTTATCCACACTCACTAACAGGGTTTACCCACACTCACTAACAGGGTTTATCCACACTCACTAACAGGGTTTACCCACACTCACCAACAGGGTTTACCCACACTCACTAACAGGGTTTACCCACACTCACTAACAGGGTTTATCCACACTCACTAACAGGGTTTACCCACACTCACTAACAGGATTTATATTACACACTCACCAACAGGGTTTACCCACACTCACTAACAGGGTTTATCCACACTCACTAACAGGGTTTATCCACACTCACTAACAGGGTTTACCCACACTCACTAACAGGATTTATATTACACACTCACTAACAGGGTTTACCCCACACTCACTAACAGGGTTTATATCACACTCACTAACAGGGTTTACCCACACTCACTAACAGGGTTTATATCACACTCACTAACAGGGTTTACCCACACTCACTAACAGGGTTTATATCACACTCACTAACAGGGTTTACCCACACTCACCAACAGGGTTTACCCACACTCACTAACAGGGTTTACCCACACTCACTAACAGGGTTTATATCACACTCACTAACAGGGTTTACCCACACACTCACTAACGGGATTTATCCCCCACACAATGAAGCGTTCTGGGGACAGCAGGGCAGGCTTCCCAAGCTGACCCATAAATGGCTTGTGGACATCAAACAGAGGCTGGCTTGGCGTTTTTGTGGAACTTAGGGAGGCGTTCCTGCATTGTTTGAACTTCCTCCTGGCCCCGGGCAGGGTGCTCCAGCTCCCAGCCCCTACCACCTTACCGAGAGCCTGGGCTGACAGGGAAGAGCGGGGAGGGGGCTCAAAAGATAGTCGTTGTCCTGGTTCAAGTCACTGAGCAGTGTGAGCTCTTGGATCTTACTTTTATCACCCAGACACAGCTATTTTGGCAAATAATTTCCTCAAAAAGTTATAACCAAACTGTGTGGGTATGTTGGGGGGATAGACAATGGGAAATCTAATTTCTATGTGATTTTTCCATAAACCTGCAACTGCTCTAAAATTTAAAAAATTTAAAAAATTAAAAAGTTATTACACAGGATTCAGTGCCTCAGTGTTTCTGCATCGGCAGGATGGGCATAAGTTAGCACCCTCCTTCTCTGTTCTTGGGAGGATTAATGATTTACTTCACCTAAAGTCCTTACGTTAGAGCTCAATAAATGTTATAAAGCAGGTGAAGCCCATTAATAACGCTTCTTCCAGAGAAAAGTGTTTTTAGGGGTAGCAGATTTTCAGTTTTTATTGCGTCTACTAGTGACCTGTTTCAAAATCTGCCATGAGCTGGGGTCAGGCTATAATTTAAAAACTAACAAGGTACATGCAGTTTTGGTTTGTTTGTTTGTTTTAAGTCAGCTCTCAACACCAAATAATATGATTCCGAGTCTTTATTTCGCCCAGGGAGGGTGCAGTCCTCTTGGGAGAGGGTGAAGCCTCTGCTTCTTCCCAGACAGCCAAGGGGACGCCAAGGGCGCTGGCCAGGTCGGAAGCAGAAGCGCCTCCAGCGCCCCCCACTGGCCACGCGCGGTGGTGCGCCCACTTGGAAGGAGGCCTGCGGGCTGCGTGATGGCAGAGCGGGCCCCGGGGGGTGGGGGGCAAATGGCTGAAGCTCCTTCCCCGAAGGGTGGGTTTGGAGCAGAGAGGCTCAGAAGCGCAGCTCCTTTCCCCAGGAGCCGCTGCCCAGCACCACCAGGACTTGCTCTGCTCCGCACCTTGCGAGGCCCCAGTCCAGCACTGCCTGTTGCATAATTCTAATTCTGGAGTTTTGCATGCAGAAATCCACTTGCATGGCAATCGGTAGCAATGGCCCAGGATCTGTTCTTTCTGTCTTTGTTAAAAGTAACAGAGGAGAGAGGGAGCAAGAGTGCTCTGTGGCTGAGGGCATGTGCTTATTTTATTATTATCATTATTATAAATCAATTTTATTGATACATATTAATAAAGCATAAATCCATCCAAAGTGTACAATCAATGGTATTTGGTATAATCACAAAGCTGTGCATTCATCACTTCAATCATTATTAGAGCATTTGTGTTCTTCTAATAATAATAATAATAATAATAATAAACAGAAAAAAAAAAGCCCCTTATTACCTCTCTTTATGCTTTTCCTATTGTACAAAGTTGCTATTCTGTTTCTGTCTCTCTAGCTTATTTGTATTTATATTTTGTAAAAGCAGTCTTAGATATGCAATATACATATAAGGCTGTAAAGCTTTGGAAAGCAATAGAAATGGTGAAAGCACATCATAGTGTTTGTATCTAGCAGAGTTATTATATGTGTATGACAGTGGTTGAAAAAAGTCTAAGGACATGTATATTACTAAAAGGAAAGGTAAAGCATGGAACTTGGGACTATATAACATGGTGAACCCTCATGGAAATCAAATATGGGTGATATAGCATATATAAGAGGACAGGTGTTTTTAAGTACTAGGCTACATTGACACTCCAAAAAATAATTAAGAACCAGGATTTAAATGATTACACTAGCCAGAGTTGCTTTGGGATAGATTAAATCTCTGTCTAAATACCTAGGATTACATGATTAGGCATGAAGAAATAGCATTTTAAAATGTCTGTGAGTGGCCCAAGGTGAGTGTTTTTAAACATGTAATGGGCACAGGAGAGCAGAGAACACACGTATGCTGAGTGGAGTTTTCTTCTCAACGTTTCTATTCAGGCTTTCTTCTCCCTCATCCCCTAAAATGGCTCTGCCCTGGTTTGAGCCGTTTGTGGACCCCAGGAAATCCTGTTCTGAAAGTGAAGCCATTGCCTTGCAGCTTCAGGGAGCTTTTGGATCAGATTCAGTTAAAAGGACAGGTCTTTTGACTAGATTCAGTTAAGGCGCCTTTTGAATAATCACTTTTGATTAACTCATTCCTTTTGATTAGCTTGCAGCACCCAGGTGGGTCGTGGTCCCTCACTGGAGACAGGGAAGAGCTGCCGCTTTACCTGCCGTGTGAGGACTCCAGTGTCCACAGCTGCAGAGACACAGACACCCCCAGAGGCTGCGAGAGGGCGGGGGCTGGAATCCACGGAACAGCCAAAGCTGGAGCAGCGGGAAGAGAGAGGGAGAGAGGAGCCCGTGCCTGGGGCCCGCGGCTGAGCTGGGGAGAAGGGGGCCTGGAGGAGGCCGAGGAGAGCAGCCCTGGGCCTCCCCGCGGGGCTGCAGCCAGGCCGGCAGCGGCTCTGATGGCGCCTTGACTCGGACGTCTCCACAGCCTCAGAGCTGGAAGCTTTTGTTTTGTTTTGTTTTGTTTTGTTTTATTTTGTTTTATTTATTTTTATTTTTATTTTTTTAAACAAATCAATTTTATTATACATATTAATAAAATGTACAGTGCATCTGAAGTGTACAATCAATGGTATTCAGTATAGTCACATAGTTGCGCATTCATCAATTCAATCATAACTGGAACATTTTCATTATTCCAATAACATTATAATAAGCAACAAACAAACAAAAACGTATCACCTCTCAATCTCTCTAAGCTTCCCCTGCCATACATAGCTGCTATTATGTTTGTAATTTACTCTTTTTTTTAATTGATTTTGTAATAATATTACATTAAAAAAATATATATATATGAGGTCCCATTCAACCCCACCACCCCCACCCCACCTCTCCCCCCCCCCCCCAGCAACACTCATTCCCATCATCATGACACATCCATTGCATTTGGTAAGTACATCTTTGGGCACCTCTGCACCTCATGGTCAATGGTCCACATCATGGCCCATACTCTCCCCCATTCCATCCAGTGGGCCCTGTGAGGATTTACAATGTCCGGTGATTGCCCCTGAAGCACCATCCAGGGCAGCTCCATGTCCCAAAGACGCCTCCACCTCTCATCTCTTCCTGCCTTTCCCCATACCCATCAGCCACCATGTCCACTTTTCCCAATCCAATGCCACCTTTTCTATGTGGACTTTGGATTGGTTGTGTCCATTGCACCTCTATGTCAAGAGGAGGCTCAGATTCCACATGGATGCTGGATGCAATCCTCCCACTTTCAGTTGTAATCACTCTAGGCTCCATGGTGTGGTGGTTGTCCTTCTTCAACTCCATTTTAGCTGAGTGTGGTGAGTCCAATGAATCAGATTGTAGGTGCTGGAGTCTGTTGAGGCTCAGGACCTGGCTATCACATTGTCAGTCCAGAGATTCAAATCCCCTAAATATATCTTAAACCCCAACACTAACTGCACCTCCAGCACATTAGCATGAAAGTCTTATGAAGGGAGATCCCATCTGAGTCCAGATTCATCACATGTAAACACCATTTCCAAAGAGGGGCCATCTGACCTGGTAGTTAACCCCATCGGCCATGACCATAACTCCCATGGGTCTCTTTAGCCCTCAAAGGAACCAATACCTGGGGGTTGTATCTGCTTTATCTGTCTCTCAGACTCTGCTCAGTTGTGCATAAGGGCAATCCTTCTGCCAGCCTCCAGACTCTTTTTTAGAGACTCGTAGCCATATAAACTCATTTCTCCTTTCCATTTCCCCCTTACATTAGGTCAAACAGCATTTTAAAGTCATATTATTTTATGTAGACAGGGATATTCTGCTGATCCGCATTGAACCTTCCGTATAAGGTCATTTTCCAGTTGCATCATCAGTTGGTAGTTGATAGTGGTCCCTCGGTGCCAGGGAGGCTCATCCCCGGGTGTCATGTCCCACGCTGGAGGGAAGGCATTGCATTTACATGCTGAGTTTGGCTTCGAGACTGGCCACATTTGAGTAACATGAAGGCTGACAGGAGGAAATTCCCAGGCACAATGTTGCTCTAGGCCTTGTTCTTATTTTAGGCTTATCAGCTCACAAGCATAGTCATTAGCGTCAGGGGCTCACTGTTGAACCCTCACTCCCTCCCGGTCCCTGCCACTGCACCTGGGAGACTGTCGCTGCTTCCCTAGGGACCATGACAGAGCACCACTGGCCAGGAACCCAGTACCCCCCCTGCTGTGGTTTTTAATTGTTGCCACTATGAGTATATCCAAACATTACCATGCACCCTGGACATATGTTCTGTACAGCTCCCTGTCAGCCATATATCACCTGTCAAAGGTATCCTATACCAGTATCCCTCCATTGCCATTGTTGAACCACTCTGTGATCCAGAACTCCCTGAAATTTGAAGCCCAGTATAATGTCAGGGTCCCTTACTAGGAAATGGCATATAGCGATGGGTTTAAAGGTTAGATAAAGAATACGTGTTGACTTGGAATAAATTCTACATCCTATGTTGAGTGAAGCAACCCAGACATTGAAGGTCAAATACTACATGACCTCAATGATATGAAATAACCAAGCTGCCCTAGATAGCAAGAGACTGAACGATAGGCTTACAGGAAATCAGAGGGTGGAGGAAGGATGTGAGCCGATGTCTGCAGGGGTGGAATTTAAGACGAGATGGTGGTAAGTATGAACACAAAGAAGAGATAAAATGGGGGCAAGGGGTTGCCTTTGGTTGGGGCTTTGCGGGTTTGAGGGTGGCTGGGGATGGGCGGATGGGTAATATTGCCCAAAAGTGGGGGGAGGGAGGGGGAGCATATGAACACAGGAGAGTGTCAGGTGTTGGTGGAGAGTAAAATGCCGAGAAAATCATATCAAAATATAATAAAGATGGTTACCTGTTTAGAATGCTCGGAGGGGAGGGTCTGATGCAGGACGGGCTCCTGGGGAATGTCTAAATGCTCATTCTGCCAGAGTGGGTGACATCATGGGGTAGAAACCCAAGTAGTGAGAGTGGGGGTGGACCCACATCCTGGGGAGGACTAATGCCATTAAATAGAGGGAACTGTATCCCTCGAGAGAAAGGGTGGCTCCCAGGGCATTGGGGCAGTTGAGCAAGTTAGGCCCTGAACACTATTCCATCTATCTCTGGAAGTGGCTCCTCAGGAAACGGAGGTTGGCTGTCACTGTGGGCACCAAGGTGGAAGGGAAAATGGACGTTAAATGTGTGGAACCAAAGTAAATGGGGGGCAAGAGAGGAGCTTCGTGAGAGTACACAAGGATGGATATAAAACATGTAATATTACATCATAACATATAGGAGATGACAGACTGATAATGTAAACCATAATGTAAAACATAGGATAACTAAGAATGTAAAAAACTGTGTATCCTAAAGTATGCACCACAATGTAAGCACAGATGTCACCTTGTTAGAAAGCTAATGTCTCAGACGCTGTACATCACGTTAAGTAAATATGATGTGAATAGGGTGTAAGGGTATCGCTGTGGAAGGGAAAAGGTTTTGTGGTGGATGTATGGGAGTGCTGTATATTATATATATGCATTGCTGTGGTCTAGGGCTCCTGTGAAGAGAAGCTCAATAATTAGGGGAAAAAAAAAAAAAAAAAGAGCTGGAAGCTTTTACCCGAATAAGTCCCCGTCACAAAAGGTTCCCCTTCAGGAAGTTCACACTGGCAGCCTTCAGCAAACAAAGACGGCTCTGAACAGAGTCGAGGGGACTTCAGCTGGCCGAGGCCGACGGCCACTTCCCAGGCCTCTCCTGCCTCAGCCGCAGCCCCGCCGGGGGTCGACAGCCCCTTCCTCTCAGGACCCCTCGTCCTCTGAATGGAGGGGCACGCTGACTTTATTTTCCTTCTCACTGGCTTCTCTCTGCCTCCTTTCTCTTGCCTCCCCCTCTTCTACCAGACCCAGAAATAGCGGAAGGTCCTAGTTATGCAGTAAAAACATCAGATTGTTAAGGGAAGGTTTTTTAAAGATTGCTTAAGCAACACTCATATGGAGCAATTAGAAAATATAAAGAAAAATAAAAGAATTTAAAACACACATCCCCCCAATACCTAGAGGAGAAAAAAAGAAAAAAGAAGGAAAGAAAAGCAACATCTCAGCTTAGGTCAGGAGGGACAGGAAACCGGAGGAGATCAGGTGTCAGCGGCAAGGCTGGGCACTGGGGCTTCGTATTTGGTACCATGATCCCTTCCAGGGCTGAGTGGTGGGAACAAACACTGATCAGGGTCATCAGGGGGCCCCCATTCTCCAGAGAGCCCCTCCTGGCTTCCTATCCTTAGATGACTGGGAAGTTAGGGAAGTAGACGAGTGACTTACTGAGGGACCTGGAGAGTCGGGACCAGGAGCCACGAGCTGTGAGCAGGCAGGGAGGACGCCGGTCAGTGCTCAGGAGGGAGGTTGTGGTCCAAGGTCCACAGGGGAAGGGGTGGCAAGATGTGGGGTCAGCGCCCAGGGCGTCATCGCGAGAAACCATGCACTTGGGGTAAGACTAGGACAAACGTGACAGCAAGGGGATTCCAGACGATGGGTCTAGATGAGCCTGCCCCGGATGTGCCATCAGGACAGATGCAGAGCTCTCCGGGGCTTCTAAAGCAGCGGGGCTCCAGAGCTGCGGCACCTGGGTGGGCCTGGCCAGCTCACCTCTCACTGGCTGTGTGGCCCTGGGCATGCTCAGGACCTCTCTGGGCCTCCTGCAAACAGCTGTGAGGCTGGGCCCCAGGCCTGATTCAAAGCAGGGGTGATGTGAAGGCCCCTAAGCACTGTGGGTGCTGACAGTGAGCACCCGGCTCCTTCCTGCACCAGCCCAGAACCTCTGGCCTGCTGGACACTGGCCCGAGCGGGCCAAGCCATGACCTAAAGGGCCCAGGGCCCCCTGTGGAGCAGTGTCCTCACAGCTCGGGGCAGTGTCGGGCACTGGAGTCACAAGACGCCATGGTCAAGTCCAGGCCCTTGTCAGCGGGGTCGGAGCACGAGCCATAGTGAGTCGGGGGCTTCGTTCCTATGACTGGTGTCCCTAAGAAAGGAATAGGGGACAGGGGAGTGGGAGCCGGAGGTGGACACAGAAGAAACCACCACGGAGAAAACGAGCAGCCTCGGGGGCCCAGGGCTGCTCTGCTCTTACAGCCCCTTTCAAAGTCTCAGTCCCCCTAAAGTGTTCCCAGTTATTCACTCCCGCACTTCTCTCTCGCCATGGCCCAAGGCTTTTTCCCTCCTTTGGCATGTTCTCTTCCCACAGAAAAGATGCTGTTTTGCCCGCCTGCCCCGAGGGCCTGGTAATTGTCCATCCTCACAGCCTGCCAGGAGAGACGGAGAGCACGGCTTGTCCTCTGCTTCAGAGGCCCTAAGAGGGGCCTTAGATTTTTTTTTTAAGACTTATTTATTTATTTATTTTTCTCCCCTTCCCCTTCATCCCCCTGCCCCGGTTGTCTATTCTCTGTGTCTATTTGCTGCGTCTTCTTCTTTGTCTGCTTCTATTGTTGTCTGTGGCATGGGAATCTGTGTTTCTTTTCATTGTGTCATCTTGTTGTGTCAGCTCTCTGTGTGGGCAGCACCATTCCTGGGCAGGCTGTACCTTCTTTCGCGCTGTGCAGCTCTCCTTAAAGGGGTGCACTCCTTGTGTGTAGGGCTCCCCTATGTGGGGACACCCCTGTGTGGCACGGCACTCCTTGCGTGCATCAGCACTGTGCATGGGCCAGCTCACATGGGCCAAGGAGGTACAGGGTTTGAACCGCGGACCTCCCATGTGGTAGACGGACGCCCTAACCACTGGGCCACGTCCACTTTCCTCCTTAGATTTTTAATGAGCCCCAGAGTGCACAGCTCAGCTTTTGCCCCTTGAGATGCCAAATTGTCACTCGAAATTTACTCTGAGAATCTGGAAA
Source organism: Dasypus novemcinctus (assembly GCF_030445035.2). Classification (NCBI taxonomy): domain Eukaryota; kingdom Metazoa; phylum Chordata; class Mammalia; order Cingulata; family Dasypodidae; genus Dasypus; species Dasypus novemcinctus. The sequence goes on along the minus strand of NC_080690.1, from coordinate 82,214,418 downwards.
ACAGTGTTTATCAGTTGCCTGCCTCATGGGGGCCTCGTGCTTCAAAGCTTATTGAAAAACAATAATTACTCCTGGTTTCTCATCATAGAAATTATGTGTTTATTTGATAAATTTGGAAAACCCAGAAAAAGGATAATGGAGGATATATAAGTCCTCCATAACCCCACCGTGTAAAGACAAGCAGCTTTAGGACTTAGTGTATGTCCTTCTGATAGTTTTCCTATGTAAATGTGAACAAATAAACCAAGAAATACCATTTAAATCTAAATCAAAATGATTATATCCATCTATAAATATCAATGTTTATAGTTTGTAGATTTATAAATATAAATATATTTCCATACACATTTGTTAAAAACCACTTATAAATGTATGATTTAAAATGTAAAATGGTGGGGGGGCATGAAGAGACTTAAACATAGACATGATTAGATTTTCATTTAAAACAAACCAAAGGGCCTGGAGGCGAGTTTGGAGACAGACATGGGTCACTTGCTGTCTGCAGCCCGCAGCGGGGAGGCGCAGGCAATGGAGAGGAGAGAAGAGTGGAGAAGGATTCAGAGCGGGAAGGGCAGGGGCCGTTGTGGATCATCAGCTGCAGATGGAGGTGAAGGAAAGCAAACGGGTGGTTTTAGGAGAGTGGTGGACATCACCGAGAGGGAGGCCCAAGAGAAGAAGGGGGTGAAGAGGAAGTGTTTGCAGGGTGTCGTGGGGGGGTGGGTTAGCAGGTCAGGGCCCTAGTCAGGGCCCTGGGCTGCGTCTGACTTGCCCTCATCTCTAGAGGGGTCAGTTAGCACCGAGGGGCTGAAGACAGTGCAGAGAGCAGAGCTGGGCTCCAGGGGGAGGCCCAGGCGTGCTCGTGGAGGCTGGGAGGACACGGAGGGTGGAGGTGGAACCGCGGGGTGCCTCTTAGGACAGGGACGTGGGGGTGGAGATGAAAGAAGAGGCTCAGGTGACGTTCAGAAGGTCGAATCCCTGGGATCGGGTGACTGATCAAGGCTGGGAAGAGAGCAAAGGGGGCGGGGGGTGCCCCCAAGGGCTGGTCTCAGTGTTCATGGAGAGGACGTCATGGAGGACACGAGCACTTGCTCCCTGGGCTGTGGCCTGCAGGGCCCCCAGGGCTACACAGGCCGTGCACGTGCTGGAACTAGGCGCCCCTGTTCTCAGCTGCCTGGCGAGCTGGCCGCCTCCTCTCCTGTCTCCCCCATCCCCCCTCACCTTCCTGGATGCAGGTCTGGGTGACATGGAGGCCACAGGCAGGCTTCAGAAAGCTTGCTGCACGGCCCTTGGTGCTGCCCCAGGGGCTGCGGAAGCAGTTTCAGGGCCATCAGCCCACCTTTCTGTGGTCTAGAGGTGCCGGCCCTGTGTGGGCTTGGGGGCACAGAGGGGGCCCCTGAACCCTGCTCTCGATACCTCCCCAGTCGAATGGGAGTGACATACACACAAATACCTGCCCTGTTTTCCAAAGATGGTCACGAGGCACTCATCCCACAGACTCCTCACTCACCAGCTCACCATCAAAAAATGGAGTCCATTTCCTTTCCCTTCAAGTCACAGAGTTGCGGCTCACCTGTCTCTGAGGAAATGTGGCAGCTGTGACCTTGCATGGCTTCTGAGGGCAGGTCAGCAAGGGCAATCCAACCTTCCCTCACTTGAGGTGGAGGCCAGACTGCCCTGAGCTGACAAGTGCCCTGAGGCCGCCATGCTGGGAGGAAGCCCAACTCCCCATTCCACATGGAGAGGCCCTGAGGACAGGCCAGGCAGCCCCCAGATGCGTCACCTGCTGTGAGACCCCGAGGAAGAACCACCCACCTGAGCCCTCCCCTAAATTCCTGACCCAGAGAAACCGTGAAAGAGAGTAAAATGAGCATTGTTTTAAGCCACCACGTTTAGCAGCAATAGGTAATGGGAGCAGCGTCGAATCTGCGCCCCCTGTGTATCCAATACCACTCTCTGCCTCTACTTACCTCGCCCCTCTTGGGATTTCCCTGTGAGATTCAAGCCCAAGAATGCAGCCAACATTCTCCTTTGGAATTAGTCCCTGGGTGTGAATCACACACCTGGCCTCACCTCCCACCTCACATTTACTCTTTCTGACCTCTCTGCTTCTTCTGTTTGTAAGAAGTGGTGAAATCCAAGAAGGTATGAGTATGGCATGCATACTCAAAATTTTGATGGCTAAGAATTCATTTTTTGAGTGGCTAAAAATGACCTTTAAAAGACTTTCATGGGAAGCAGATTTGGCTCAACTGATAGAGTGTCCACCTACCACATAGGAGGCCCATGGTTCAAACCCAGGGCCTCCTGGCCCATGTGGTGAGCTGGCCCATGCCCAGTGCTGATGTGCACAAGAAGTGCTGTGCCACACAGGGGTGTCCTCCACATAGGGGAGCCCCATGCTTAAGCAGTGCACCCCTCAAGGAGAGCCGCCCTGCATGAAAAAAGTGCAGCCTGCCCAGGAGTGACACCGCAAGCATGGAGAGCTGATGCAGCTAGATAACGCAACAACAAGAAGAGTCACAGATTCCCAGTGCTGCTGACAAGGATGCAGGTAGACACAGAAGAACACACAGTGAATGGACACAGAGAGCAGACAATAGGGGCAGGGGGAAGGGGAGAGAAGGAAAAAATATCTTAGAAAAAAAGACTTTCATATATATAAGAGACTTTAAAAATAGGTTTCTCCTTCTATTTGCAGAAAAGAACTGTAAGGTGTGTGTAGGCCGCTTAATCACTGAATATATTTACCTATAGGTCTCGCATTGAATACATTAGTCATCAATAATCTACCTATTTAAAGGGCCCCTGTTTGAACTCTCATGCTTTGAAGACCCACCTGTTCTTGCAGAAGATAGCATTGAAAGTGCCGCATTTCATTTCTGCATGATCTCTGTTGGCAGCATGCTGGAATTATTTTAGTTAATTCATTTTGGACAGAACATTTATCATCACTGTGGATCCAATTGTGAGGTTATCAGTTCAGTTATCAGCACTTTAAAGAAATAAATTTTGAGGAGATACGGAAGGACATTCTGTAAAATGTCACAATGAGGTTCACGACTGACTTTGAGCTGGTAGGAGTTTTAAGCACATTGTTAAAAATTTGTATTGGACAGTTAAGAGAATTACCAGACAGTGAGACACTGAGTGTGCCAAATAAAATCCAGAGAGCTGGCTGACTTCACAATGTGCTCCATGAACAAGTAAGAGAGAGGGGCTGCCATCCCACATTTGAAAAGGTTCAGGAGCCAAAACCAGAAGACCTTTGCCCCCACACCTTCCCATGAGCTCACTCAGTTCCACTGCACCCCCCACCTTCTTTCTGCCCTTCGCAGTCTTCCTACTCTTTTCTGCCTCAGGACCTTAGCATGAGTTGTTCCTCTGTCTTTGTGACTCTTGCCCCAGAGTTCACTGTTCAGATCTAAATCAAACAGTCACCTGTTCCCTGAGCTCTTCTCCTGATTACTCCACAAAGCAGTGTCCGATTCAGCATGCACCAGTACCTAAAGTCATGACTTTTTGATAATATTGCTCTTCATCTCTCCATATGAAAACATAAACTCCTTAGGACTGGAGGAAGGGCACCCAGCACCTGGACTACTTGGAGGATGCTGTGCATAGGAGGTTCTCTCTTCAGCTTTGCGGCAACCTGTGATGGAGATGGCCTGGTGTGCAGCTTAGAGCAGCCCTGTCCAATATGGCATCTTCAGCCATGTGGAGCTACTTCAGCTTAAATTAGGACGGGCTAAAATCAAATAAAAGGATAACTTCCATCCTCATTTCAAGTGCTCCGTATCTGCACGTGGCCCCTGGACGCCATATTGGGCAGCACAGGTCTAGAACATTCCTATCTCCCAGAAGGTTCTACTGGTTTAGGGCAGGGGCTGCAGAGTCAGTATTTGCCACAAATCCTGGTCTTGCCGATTGCTAGCTACATGACATCATGCAAGAAACTGGGTCTCAGTTTCTTCACCTATAAAGTGGTGCGGATAATGTTTATCTCTAAGGGCTGGATGAGATACTGTATGTAAAGGCACTTAGAAGATCACCGGGCACTCAGTAAATGCTATAAAAAGTATTAGCTATGGCTTCAGTTTTGAAAGGGGACAGAGGTCCACCAGTGCTATATGATGGAAAACACCAGGACCGCTGCCTTTAAATGTCAACACACTGGGGACTGTCACCTGCCAATGGCAAGTGAAGTTACAGATGACTTGAAATACCAAAAAAAGGAAATATGATGACTGTACCATGGTGCTTCTGTATTGTTTTTTAACTTGAAACTCCTGAGCCAGATGTGGAATTGTTAGCTTGGTATTAAGAGAAGAAAATACCACTACCTCTCACATTAGGCTAATATAATTCTAATAGCAAAAGTTTTCTAGCTAAAATAAGCTTGAGTTTACATGACTTATAAATATTTGATGAGAACTTTTAAACCTTTGTAACATTTCCAAATATGAGAGGAAAGGTCATAGATGTTTATAAAGAGAGGGCTCCATTACAATATATTTGCTTTTTTCACCTCCCTGTTTTGTGATGCATCTTTCCTCAAATATTTAGTTATCCTAAACTTAGCCCTTCTCAATTCCTTTTCCATAGAAAAAAAATTGTTTTCTTTTAGTGGGAGTTCTAAATGGAAATTTGATTTCAGAATGGTTGATGGAAATAGATTTGAGCAATGTTATATTGGTACATCATGAAAATGAACCAAATTCTAACTTTTTTATACTTAGTTCCAAGGAAAGGTATCATGGGCAAGGAAAGGCATCATGGATTTCTGAAAAAGATAAATACATAAGAACTTCTTAACTATCTAAATATATGTGTTTAAACTTAACTTTCAGCTTTTCTACATTTAAGTAAAATGGTTAGGCTCATAATGAAAACGTAAATTTTCTGGAGGAACAGAATTTAAGACTTAAGCATGTTTGATATATTTTAGTGAAATCAAAGAAATGAAGTTCAGTTCACATTTTGCTCAAACTATATACTTACTGATTTTTGAGAGAAATTTGGCAAATGAGGAAAAGTCTATATGAAGCAACTTGAGTACCAAATTAACCAGCTAATTGCAACTATCTGACCTCACTCTTAATCATTTTTAGTACTGACTACACTCCACTTCTAAGAAAAGAGCACGCACTGCCCTTTTCCCTTGGCTTTGTTGGGACTGAAGTTCCATAACTAAGTCATGATCCTTCCTAGCCCAGAAATCAGATTGGATCCACTAAAAACCAATCTTTCTGTCTCATAATAGAGAGTAAAAACCTGAACATCATTTACATTTGAAATATAATTTAAATGTTATTTAAATGCCTCTAATGTTATTTAAATGCCAAGTATGTTCTTCTAGAAAAATATGTATTTTTGTTTCTGTGTATAGCTTTTAAGTTCATCTCAGAAAAGCATGGTTTGGTGTGGACACTCATTACATTTCTGAATGCACTATTACTCTTCTGAAACAAAGCTGGAGTATTGGTGATTATTGGCTTTACAGAAATTTCAGAGAACTAAATTTTTAAACAATAGCTCTTCACAATTTCTTTTGGTTTTCCAGCATACCCCGACAGAGAAGCCAGCCCTGGCTATGTGGCCTTTTGGAGTGTGCTATGAACATACTTTCTAAGTAATTAAAAATCAAGCAATCCTTTTAAAAAGCATTTGGTGTTTTTGTAATATCTCCACTGAACTCCTCAGGAAACTGAGGCTCAGGAAGGACCCAGAGCCAGGAGAGGGGCTGGAGCGGCAGGGTCCTGCACCCTCAGACCGCACATCCTGCCGCTCCCACCATGCCCTCTGAGTCCCTGGGGCTCTGACCCTCATCCCTCGACCTCTCAGTGGGGAGGGAACGCCAGTGGACCATCCACCCAGGACAGGCAGCTGGAGCCCAGGACATGGCCAGCAGCGCCAGGGCTCGGCTGGCGGCCTGGGAGTCGCTGGATGATGGGAGAAGGGGCCACAATGCCCAGGTCAGAGAGGGCTGATGTGGGCAAGCCAGTCGCAGGGGCCAGGGTCTCTGTGGTGCTGCCATGTGGGGTGTTGGCCCATGGCAGGGTGGGGGTGCTCAGGCCTCCCACCACAGCCAGCTCTGGACGGCCCCAGGAGCAGCCTGGGGCACTGAGCTGTTTTCACCGGTTTCCCTAGAAGGCTGGGACGTTGCTGATGTGGCTTGAGGTTGGTGTACTCTCAGGGACCTTGACTCTCTAGACTGTCCATGTGCCAGCTGGGCCCTGAGCCTCAGCAGAGTTGCAAACCCCTCTTCCCGCTTTGTTAGACTCACCTAGGTCAACTAGCATGGAGGTGAAGATGGTCAACCACCCCCCAGGGAGCCGAGAGGGCCTACAGCTACAAGCAGGAGAATCGCATCCCTCAGCCATGTGGGATCTAGGCCCCCCCTCGATTTAGAGGTGGAGGGATATCACCATCCCTGGGTCCACAGGATGGAGGAATAAAACATGGATTAGAGTGGACTTACTGGTATTCTACTATAGAACTATTGTGACTGTAGCAATGGAAGAAACTGTATCACTAAAAAATAAATAAACATTATTATACCTGAAAAATAAATAAATATGGTCAGTTTTGCGTTTAAGCTCACTGCCTTTTAAGATGAGGACCAAATCTTTCTGGGTAAGCCCAATGCCTCGGGGCCATTTCATAAAAGCCTGTCGCCTTTGTGATTAATACATGCAGTCCCTGTGCTGGTACTTTCTATTTGACGTCTTTAAAAAAAATTTTTTTTTAAGGAAAGTATTCTATGTGTTTATTCAACTGTGTTTTCTTTTTATTTTTTAGTTGTTTTATATTTTCAATTATTAAATGTACAAAATAAAGTTAAAAAAGAAAATTATTCTATCTTATTATTTTAGTACTTTTTATGTATTTTTGCACACTTACACATTTTTTTAAGTTGAGATAATGTTCACCATTTTAAGGTATATGATTCAGGAGCTCTTAGTATATCCATGATGCTGTGCAAGCCTCACTACTATCTAATTCCAGAACATTTTCATCCTAAAGGAAACTCTATACCATTAAGCAGTTCATTCCCCATAATCCCCCTCAACCCCTGAGAAAAACAATTGTTAACCATATATTTGATAATGTTTACTATCCAAAACATATAAAGAACTGCTACAGCTCAACGACAACAAAACACAAATAATTTAAAAGTGGGGTGCAGCGGTGCTCAGAGGCGTATTCACCAAGTGCAATGAATGGCTCATGACGATGGAGGAGGTTGTCGTTATGGGGGGAGGAGTGGGGTGAGGGGGTTGGGGGGTGTATGGGGACCTCCTATTTTTTTAATGTAACATTAAATGGGCAAAGGACTTGAACCCATTTTTCCTAGCAAGATGCACAAACGGCCAATAAGCCCACGGAAAGGCGCTCAGCTTCACTGGCCAGCAGGGTTATTTGGGGGGCCCTTCAGAGCAGAGGGCCATTCAGAGATGTGGCTTGAGAAAGACGGACCTGGCCTTGCTGGCTTTGAAAACGGCACCCCCTAAGTAACAGCTCCCTCTACCCATACCTCCTGGCCCTGGTAGCCTGGAATCTACCATCTGCCTTTAAGAATCTGATTCTTCCTGCTATTTCATATGAGCATGGTGACGTGATATTTGTCTTTTGGTGCCTGGCTTATTTCACTTCCTGACACTAGGCGTGACGTTTTCTCACGACAGGCCGTCCAGCACTCATTGTTGTCCTGTGAAAGCGTGTCTGAGTCTGCCAGGGCTGCTACAACAGCAGAAACATCTTATCTTGTGGTTCTGGAAGTCCAGAGGCCACGCTTTCCCTGTCCGCTGCAGTGACCCACACGTGCTTGCTGGCTTCTGTAACTCCCTCTGCCTCCGCCCGTCTCCCTCGGTCTGCCGTGCCACACTTCCTCCATGTGGACTCCAGCCCCCCTAGATTAAGGCACTCCAGACTGACCTTGGCCTCACCTTACCTGAAAACACCCTCAAGATCCTGTTTTTAAGTCAGTTCTCATCCACGGACCATGCATAGGACCTGAGCTTATCTGTGGGGGCATGGCTCGGTTCCTAATGGGGTAGGTGGTCTCCCCATAAAGATGTCTGCTCTTCTTGGGTTGATATTTGGAGGAGAACCTTGCAGTGTTGTGTTCACCGGAGCTGGCTGGAATCGCTGGTCTGTAACTGACACCTGAGGGGTGCTTGGTCAGTGTATTAGTCAGCCAAAGGGGTGCTGATGCCAAATATCAGAAATCTGTTGGTTTTTATAAAGGGTATTTATTTGGGATAGAAGCTTACAATTACCAAGCAATAAAGTGTAAGTTACTTCCCTCACCAAGGACTATTGCCTCTGTTGGGGCAAGATGGCTGCTGATGTCTGGCAGGGTCCAGGCTTCCTGGGTCCTCTCTTCCTGGGGCTTGCTTCTCTCCAGGCTCAGCTGCTCTGCTTTCTCCACAAGGCCAGCTATAGACTCTCAGGGGCCTGCTCTGTCTAATGGAACCTTCTCTCCTTCCTCATGTATCTGCTTCTCTGTGTGTTTGCTTCCTGGGCTCCAGGATCAAAACTCCAGACTCTTGTCCTTTGCCATGTCTTTTCTCTGAGTTCTTGCCCCCTTTCATCAGAGCAATGAGAGGGCTGTGCTTTCTGAGTAGGTGCCATTAGAAGATGCACACAAAGCCTCTGACAGTGTCAGCCATGAGGGAGTCGCTCAGGAAATGGTGGGCACAAGGAAAGGTGCCAGCCATAAGGCACGAGGTGCCAGGTGCCTCCAAGTAGTTTATAGCAGGTGGTTAGAATAGGCTCAGGAGCCAGTGTAAATCCAGCTCTAACTCTTAACACCTAAGGAAGCTTGAACAAGCTGCTGCAACACTGTGAGCCTCAAGTTCTTCATCATCAGTTGACTGATGGGGTCGAGGTGAGGAAAAAAGCTAACTGAAGACGAACCCCTTGGAACTGTGTCTTTCACAAAGAAATGCTAATGTAGAAGAACATTTGCTGACATGAAATAATATTTAAGATAAATTACAAAATTATAAAACAATATCCCTGCTATGCTCTCTTTTTTGTAAACATTTTATAATAGGATTTATAAGTATAGAAGAGACTAGAAGGAAATAGTCCACATTCATAGCTTCACTTACCCCTGGCTGGTTGGGATGGTGAGTTTAGTCTTCTCTGAACTTTTCCAGATGTGATCTAAATGATCTAAATAATAACTTCCTGAGATTTTATCATCTATTTATCATCTACCTATCAATAGCTCAGTGTCTATATCTACTTATCTCTATATCTATCTATCTATCTATATCTCTAGAGAGGAGGGTGGGAGAAGAATATGTGCATCATTCTATGTGCTTTATACATATAATTTATTCCTTTCAACAACCCTTTGAGATTGGAAATACCATTATCTCAAGCCTATAGATGAAGAAACTGAGGTACAAAGTGATTAAGTAACTTGCTCAGGGCACATGGGTAGTAAGTGTCAGAGGCAAGTATAAATATATTTGGAAGAGAATTCAGTAAAATATGTGATAACAATAGTTATCTCTGAACAGAAGTATGAGTGTTTTCATTGTTTGTTTGTTTTGTTGTTTTTCTGAAATTCCCAAATTGTCTAGGACAAGGTGGGGTAAGGGTACTACAGATCATACTGAAACGAGAGGGTACGCATCTGTTCTGACCAAGAAACTTAATTTGTGGATGCTGGAATCTGAATTTCATATAATTTTCATTCATCATAACATATCCTTCTCTTGAGTCGACACCCCCATCGACCCTGCCCAAGCATTTTAAAAAGTAGAGAACACTCAACTCATAGTGACTACAGAAAGAGGAGGTAGTTTGGATTTGGCTGGTGGGCCATAGCTTGCTGACTCTTTTTTTTCCCCAAATTCTACTCAATTTATTCATTTTTTAAAAAGATATTACATTAAAAAAATATGAGGTCCCCATTCACCCCCACAACCCCCACCCTACCATTCCCCCCCAATAACACTCTCACCCATCATCATGTCACATACATTGTGTCTGGTGAGTACATCTCTGGGTATCGCTGCACTCCATGTCCCGTTTTCCACACCATAGCCCACACTCTCCCACATTCCATCCAGTGGGCCATGGGAGGACATACAATGTCTGGCAATTGTCCCTGCAGTACCACTCAGGACATCTCCAAGTCCCGAGAATGCCTCCATATCTCTTCTCTTCCTCCCATTCCCCGCACCCAGCAGCCACCATGGCCACTTTCTCCACATCAATGCCAATTTTCTTGATTATTAACCACAATAGTTCATGAATAGGATATCATTAAGTCCACTCTGATCCTTACTGTATTCCTCCTTCCTGTGGACCTTGGCTTGGTTGTGTCCATTCTACATCTCTGTCAAGAGGGGGTTTAGATTCCACATGGATACTGGATGCAATCCTCCTGCTTTCAGTTGTAGACACTCTAGGCTCCATGGTGTGGTGGTTGACATTCTTCAACTCCATGTTAGCTGAGTGGAGTAATTCCAATAAATCAGAGTGTAGGAGCTGAAGTCTGTTGAGGCTCAGGGCCTAGCTATCATATCGTCAGTCCAGAGATTCAAATCCCCAAGATATATCTTAAACCCCAGCACCAACTACAATTCCAGTAATGTAGCATGAAAGTCTTGTGAAAAGAGATCCCATCTGAGTCCAGCTCCATCACGCAGAAACACCAGCTCCAAAGAAGGGCCAACTGACATGGCAGTGAACCCCATCTGCCATGACCATAGAACCTGTGGGTCTCTTTAGCCCTCAAAAGAACCAATACCTGGGGTTGTATCTACTTTATCTGTCTCTGAGACTCTGCTCAGGTGTGCATAAGGGCAATCCTTGTGACAAACTCCAGACTCTTTTTTAGAAACTCATAGCCATATGAACTCATTTGCTTGCTGACTCTTGATCTAGGATTATAAGCGTCATGCTCAGCGTGGAACTGTTCTGGAATATTCCTTTAAAGTTGACAAGCAGGAGCCAGGGGGAAGGAAGCAGCACTCCATTGGCAGGTGGTGTGGGTGCAGCCTGGTCTCCTGCCAACCCAGGGAGGCTGCAGGGCATGCGTGGGCAGCCAGCCCTGCCACGGGCCTGGGAGGATGGTGGGAGACCAGATTCCTGCTTGTCCTTGATGGCGAGCATCCTGTCCCAGCCCGGCCCTGCAACGCCTGGGCCAGAACCTTTCCTGAAGATGTCCCTGCTGATTCTGGTTTTCCTGGGCCTGGCAAAGGCCTGCATTCCCCGAGAAGGTAGACCTCCACCCCTGCTCTCCGTGTTTTTCTTGGATGGGAGGCCCCTGCAGGTCAGCTTCAGATGGGACCTCCTGCAGTCTAAGGAGACCCCCTGGGCCCAGGTTTAGACATTCCTAGTTCCCTTTGACTTGGGGGCGAAGGTGGATAAGTCCTGGGGACCGAGGCCTCTGCCCTTGGAGACAGACTGGTGTTCCCATCCAGGTTTTGTCACAGACTCTCTGATTTGGGGGTTGACAATGCCTCTGTTAGCCTCACTGCCCCATCAGCACTGTGGGGATTGCAAGAATCCCAGTGCCGAAGGATTTGCCGTGTTGTCAGTGAGGCTGCATCTCTGCTGTGGCCAAGAGAGAGTACAGTTATAATTAGTGGGTTCTGGTGGGTTTTGGATGTTTACCATGGAAGAATACTGGAAAGAACACATGAGCAGGTTTCCCGTTCAGTCCACAGACAATCCACAAGTTCTGCTGAGTCCCTGGTTTGTCCCATGTGCTTCATGCTGGGAATCCAGGGATGGAAAAGACAGGCATTGTCCCTTCTTCATGGATTTCTCATGTACAAAAGCACACACATCCAAGCTTGGGGGTTCAGAGAAGGGCCTTCTGGATAAGTGACACTTGAGGAGAGCCTTCAGAGGTGAGCAGGAGTTAACCAGGTAGAGTCAGGATGGGGAACTGTTCCAGGCAGAGTAGACCATTTGTGCAAAGGTCCTGGGGCTGAAAGTCACTGAGTCTCTGCAAGGATATGAGAGGAGCCGACACGTCCAGACCATGGTGGATGGGTGCTGGGGATGGGAGGTAGGGATTGTAGGAGTAAGAACAGAGAAGAGCAGGAGCTGGAAGAGATCACCCCTTTTTGGTGCCATTAAGAATTCTGGATGTTATCATAGCATAAAAGGAAACTAGGAAACAGTTGAAGGTTTACAGCAAGGGCATGACATTGTAGAGTTGTGTGAGTGTGTGGTCGAACACTCAGTCCTGCCTCCGGTGAAGAATGACTAGGTAAGAGGCAGAGAGGACTCACAGCCATCGAGGAGGGGGGTGGCAGTGGGAGAAAGGGAGACATGGGATGGTGTGAGACATTAGAGCAAGAATCGACAGGACTGAGAGATGGATGGGCAGTTGGGGAAAGACAGAAAGAAAGAAAAAAACCCATTTGTTTTAAATCTGAGCACCTGGCTGACTGCAACTGTCACCTTAACTGAAATGGGAAAACTTAGTAGAGCAATTGATTTTCTTTTTTTTTTTTAGGAGGTAGCAGGGATTGAACCCAGGACCTTGTATGCAGGAAGCAGGCACTCAACCATGGAGCCACATCTGCTCCCCAATCGATTTTTTAAAACCTTAAAAAAAAAATACTTTTAGACTTACAGGAAAGTTGCAAACTTAGAGTTCCCAAATAGCCCTCAGTTTCCCTGAACATCAACATTTTACATATCCAGATAACTATCTATCAAAACCAAGATAATAACACCAGCATGAAACAATGAGCTAAGCTACAGACTTATTTCAATTTCCCATGTTTACACTGTTATTTTCCATTCCAGACTCCAACCCAGGACCCCACATCTTACTGAGCTGTCAAAGTCTTCTCCAATCTGTTATAGGCCCATTCTTTCCTTACCTTCAAGAATTTGGCACAAGGAGCACTGGTCAATTATTTTGCAGAAGGTTCTCAATTTGGGTTGGTCTGATGTTCTCTCATGATGAGTGTGAGGTCGTGCATTTTGTCAAGAATCCCACAGAAGTGGTGTCATGCCTTTTGCAGCCCATCGTATCAGGGATTATATAATACCGATATGTCTTGTCACCATGACTGTCTTGATCACTCAGTTAAGGTGATTTTCACCAGGTCTCCCCACTGTAAAGTTAATATTTCCCTCTTTGTCATTAATAAACATCCTGGAGGAGATACTTTGAGACTATGCAAATACCCTGCTTCTTTTTAAAAAAATTTGTCCACTTATTTCTGCATCTATCTGTGGATCTTGACTGCAGAAAGTATTGTGGTAGTGTTGGCCCAATGGAGATTTCCCATTTCCTTTATTCCTTCTACATGTATTAATTGGAACTTTTCTGTAAGGAAGAGCTGATCTTCCTCCCAATTTCTTTATTCAATTATTTATATCAGTGTGAATGCATAGATCTTTGTTTTATTGCCAGATTATTTTTTTTAGGAGAGTGATGACTGCATATTCTTTTTGGGGTATGTTTGAGGTGACTGTGCCTCCGACACCAAGCACAGGCCAGTGTCCAGTTTGTGGACCAAGCGAATGTTGACTGGAAGGGTGGATGGATAGATGGACGGATGGATGGACCTGAGTGGCTTTATCAGTGGGTGGAGCAGCTGGTCTTTGGTGGTGTTTGGCTCTGGTCTCCTTGGTGATTGTGGTGACATGAGTCTAACCCTGATTCTCTCCTTGCCCCCCACTCCTGTCAGGACCTGGATGGCTGATGTCTCCAGTTGCACTTGAAGAAAAAAGTAAGAGCTGCAGACACCCCAAATTTGAATTCCTACAATTAGCTCCTCTCAGATCCCTTTGGATCTGGGAGTTCTGGGGAAGGGTGGGGGCCAGATCTGGCCCACAGGGTGTGTCCTGGGGACAAGGTATGACTAGGACAAGTAACCCACCACCATCCTTGTTGTATGCCCACACTCACAACCAAAAGGACTTCTCTCCTTCATTGGGAGAGGGGCAGGGCTCTTGTGAGGAAGAAAGAACAGTGGGAAGATCTTCACTAGAGTGACACCCTGACCCACATGCTCTGGCTTGCAGTTCTCAAACTTTATGTTTTCAGGGACCCTTCCCACTCTTAAAATTGAGGATCTCAAAGAGTTGTGTTTTTTTTTCTTTTTCAAGGAGTTACTGAGATTGAACCTGGGACCTTGTACATGGGAAACAGGTGCTCAACCACTGAGTTATACCCACTCTCTGTTTATTTTTATTTTTTCTAATGTGGGTTATCTCTATTGATATTTATCTTCCTAGAATTTTAAAAAAAATTAAACTTAAAGATATTTACTCATACAAATAGCCAATAAGCACATGAAAAGATGCTCAACATCATTAACCATCAGGGAAATGCAAATCAAAGTCATAGTTAGATACCCAAGAGAAGAGAAAACTTATGTCCACACAAAAACTTTCATAGGAATGTTCATAGCACCGTCATTCACACTAGCCAAAATGTGAAAAGAACCCAAATGCCTATCAACTGATGAATAGATAAACAAAATGTAGCATGGCCGTACAATGATATATTATTTGGCAATGAAAAAAAATGAAGTACCGATTTACACTAACTACAATAATGTGAACCTTGAAAACATGATGCAGAGTGAAAGAAGCCAGTCACAAAAGACCACAAATTATATGATTCCATTTGTATGAAATGTCAACATTGACAGATCCATGGAATATAGACTAGAGGTTGCCCAGGGCTGGTGGGTGGATGGGAGAATTGGGGGATGACAGTTCAGGGGTATGGGGTTTCTTCTGGAGGTAATGAAAATGTTCTAAAATTGATTGTGGTGATGGTTGCACAACTCTGAAAATATATTAAAAACCACTGAATTGTACACTTTAAATCAATGAAGTATATGGCATGCGAATTACATCTCAATAAGGCTGTTATAAAATATTAATTTGTTTAAAAATGACAGCAAGAAACATGTTACTTAGTAACATAAACATAATATTTTAATGAATGACTACATTTTCCAAACCAAAAAAAGTATTGTTTTATATTTTTGCAAATTTTATAAATGTTTGGTTTAATGGAAGATGACTGGGTTCTCATTTCTGCTTCTGCATCAATCTGCTGTGATTGCTGTTTGGTTGATGGGCAGAATGAAACCTGATCTTACAGGGAATTGGACAAATGAGGAATATGCAGACCCCTGAGAGGATTTCTGGTATCCTCAGGGATCCAAACACTGGAACGTTATTCCAGGTCACATGAGATGGGAAAGGGTGTCTCTTTCCCACCTCTATTGTACTGGAAGAGACTAGAGGGCAGGGATTGTATTTTATTCAGACGCTTCTTCCCAGAGCACAGGAAAAACCTTTTGGTGTGCAGAGACCTAAACAAAGCAGAAGGGCTTTGTGAAATGTAAAGCATTTGCAAATATAGTTTAACATTATTATTTCAAATGGAAAAGAGAGGGAAGGAGCCAATATCTACCGTGTCTTGGGAACTGAAAAATACGTTCTGCCATTCAATTCTCAAAACAGGAACCATACCATATGGGGTCTGGAGTTGCCAGAGCCCAGATACTCACACTAGACCATCATCAGCATCACCTGAGGAGCTTTGTAAATGTTTAGTCCCCACTCCAGACCTGGAAAGTCATGAGGCCCTCAGTAAGACTTTGGAATCTTTATGCCTGGAAAGCTAACCTGTGCTAGCTTCTTCGTATATTCGAATCAGACCATTCTAAACCTAAATAAAAGGTTAAATAAATTATTTTTTTCCAAATTCTACTCAATTTATTCATTTTTTTAAAGATATTACATTAAAAATATGAGGTCCCCATTTGCCCCCACCGCCCCCACCCCACCACTCCCCCCCAATAACACTCTTCTCCATCATCATGTCACATCCATTGCATCTGGTGAGTACATCTCCGGACATCGCTGCACCCCATGTCCTGTGTTCCACACCATAGCCCACACTCTCCTACGTTCCATCCAGTGGGCCATGGGAGGACATACAACATCTGGCAATTGTCCCTGGGGCACCACGCAGGACAACTCCAAGTCCCGAGAATGCTTCCACATCTCTTCTGTTCCTCCCCTTCCCTGCACCCAGCAGCCACCATGACCACTTTTTCCACATCAATGCCACGTTTTCTCAATTATTTACCACAATAGTTCATGAATAGAATATCATTAAGTCCACTTTGATCCTTACTGTATTCCTCCTTCCTATGGACCTTGGCTTGGTTGTGTCCATTCCACATCTATGTCAAGAGGGGGTTTAGATTCCACATGGATATTGGATGCAATCCTCCTGCTTTCAGTTGTAGACACTCTAGGCTCCATGGTGTGTTGGTTGACATTCTTCAAAGCCATGTTAGCTGAGTGGGGTAAGTCCAATAAATCAGAGTGTAGGAGTGAAAGTCTGTTGAGGTCAGGGCCTGGCTATCATATTGTCAGTCCAGAGATTCAAATCCCCTAGATACAACTTAAACCCCAGCACCAACTACAATTCCAGTAAAGTAGAATGAAAGTCTTGTGAAAAGGGACCCCATCTGAGTCCAGCTCCATCACGCAGAAACACCAGCTCCAAAGAAGGGTCAACTGGCATGGCAGTGAACCCCATCTGCCATGACCATAGAACCCGTGGGTCTCTTTAGCCCTCAAAAGGATCAATACCTGGGGTTGTATTTACTTTATCTGTCTCTGAGAATCTGCTCAGGTGTGCATAAGGGCAATCCTTCTGACAACCTCCAGACTCTTTTTTAGAGATTTCATAGCCATATAAACTCATTTCTCCTTTCCATTTCTCCCTTAATTTAGGTGAAACAGCATTTTTAACTCCTGTTATTGTATGTAGACAGGGATATTCTGCTGGTCCGCGTTGAACCTTTAATTCAAGGTCATTTTCTAGTTGCATCATCAGCTAGTACTTGGCAGTGATCCTTCAGTGCCAGGGAGGCTCATACCCGGGTGTCATGTCCCACACTGGGGGGAAATGCATTGCATTTACATGCTGAGTTTGGCTTTGAGACTGGCCACATTTGAGTAAGACAGAGGCTGTCAGGAGGAAACTCCCAGGCACAGTGCTGCTCTAGGCCTTGTTCTTATTTCAGGTGTATAGGCTCACAAGCATAGTCATTAGTATCAGGGGCTCACTGTTGGACCCTCATTCTTTCCTGGTCCTTACCATTGCACCTGGGGGATTGCCACTGCTCCCCTAGGGACCACGACAGAGCCCTCCCCAGCCAGTAACCCAGTACCCCTTCAGCTGTTGTTTTTAATTGTTTCTACTATGAGTATATCCAAACATTACCATGCACCCTGGACATATGCCCTGCATAACTTCCTGTCAACCATATATCACCTGTCAATAACATCCCATACCAGTATTCCTCCACTGCCATTGTTGAACCACTCTGTGATCCAAAACTTCCTGAAAAGTGAAGCCCAATATAATGTCAGGTTCCTTTACTAGTAAAATGGAATATAGCGATGAGTTTAAAGGTTAGATATAGAATACGTATTGATTTGGAAAAATTCTACATCCTATCTTTTTCTTTGCTTTTTTCCTAATTATTGAGCTTCTCTTCACAAGAGCCTTAGATCACAGTAATTCATATATACAACGTACAGTACTCCCACACATCCACCATAAACCATAAAACCTTTTTCCTTCCACAGTGATAATCTTTTAACTTATTCATATCATATTTACTGAAACTGATGTACAGACTCTGAGATAATAGCTTTCAAACAAGGTGACATCTGTGTTTACATTGTGGTCCATACTTTAGGATATACAGTTTTCTAAATTTTTAGTTATCCTATGTTTTACATTATGGTGTAATATTACATGTTTTATATCCATCCTTGTGTACTCTCGTGAAACTCCTCTCTTACCCCCATATTTACTTTGGTTCCATCCATTCAACATCCATTTTCCCCTCCCTTTGGGGCCCACAGCGACAGGCAATCTCCATTTCCCAGGGAGCCACGTCCAGAGATACTTGCAACAGTGTTCAGGGCCTGACTTGCTCAACTGCCCTAATGCCCTGGGAGCCATCCTTTCTCTCAAGAGATACAATTCCTTCCTTTTTGATGGCATTAGTCCTCCTCAGGATATGGGTCCACTCCCACTCTCACTACTTGGGTCTCTACCCAATGGTACAACCCACCCTGGCAAAATGAGCACTCAGATATTCCCCAGGAGTCTGTCCTGTGTCAGGCCATCCTTTCCGAGCATCCCAAGCAGGTAACCCTCCTAATTAAATTTTGATACGATTTTCTCAGCATTTTACTCTCAACCAACACCTTACACTCTCCTATGTTCTTATGTTGCTCCTCCCTCTCCCCAATTTTTTGGGCAATATTACCCATCCGCCCAGCCCCAGCCCCCCTCAAACCCACAAAGCCCCACCCAAAGGCAACCCCTTGCCCCCATTTTATCTCTTCTTTGTGCTCATACTTAACGCGAGCTCATCATAGATTCCACCCCTGCAGACGTCATCTCACATCGTTCCTCCACCCTCCGATTTCCTGTAAGCCTATCTTCCAGTCTCTAGCTCTCTGAGGCAGCTTGCTTATTTCATATCATTGAGGTCCTGTAGTATTTGTCCTTCAATGCCTGGGTTGCTTCACTCAACATAAGGTTCTCAAGATTCATCCATGTTTTCACGTGTGTTTGTATTGTATTTGTTCTTACAGCCGAGTAGTATTCCATTGTATGTATATACCACATTTTATTGTTCCACTCATCTGTTGATGGGCATTTGGGTTGATTCCAACTTTTGGCGATAGTGAACAATACCACTATGAACATTGGTGTGCATATATTGGTTTGTGTCCTTGTTGTTAGTTCTGCTGGGTATATACCCATCAGTGGTATTGCTGGGTCATATGGCAAATCTATGGTTAGTTTTTGAGATACCGCCAAACTGTCCCACAGAATCTTTGGATCCTTCTGCATTCCCAACAGCAGTGGAAGCAGTGGATGAGTGTTCCCCTTTCTTCACATCCTCTCCAGCATTTGTATTCTTCTGTTTTTTTCATAGCTGCCAATCTTATGGGAGTAAGATGGTATCTCATTGTAGTTTTGATTTGCATTTCCCTGATAGCTAGAGATTTGGAACATTTTTTCATGTGCTTTTTAGCCATTTGTATTTCTTCTTTGGAGAAGTATCTGTTTAAATCTTTTTCTCATTTTTTAAATGGGTTGTTTATCTTTTTTATTTTCAAGATATATGAGTTCTTTATATATACAAGTTATAAGTCTCTTATCAGATATATGGCTGCCAAATATTTTCTCCCATTGTGTGGGTTCCATTTTTACTTTCTTAACAATCTCCTTTGAGGTGCAGAAGGCTTTAATTTTGAGGAAGTCCCATTTATCTATTTGTTCTTTTGTTGCTCTTGCTTTTAGTGTGATATTCATGAAGTCATTTCCTATTACAAGATCCTGTAGATGTTTCCGTAAACTGTTTTCCAAGGTCTTTATGGTCTTGGCTCTTATATTTAGGTCTTTGATCCATCTTGAGTTGATCTTTGTATAAAGTGTGAGATGGTAATCCTCTTTCATTCTTCTACATATGGCTATCCAGTTCTCCAGGCACCATTTGTTGAATAGGCCATTTTCTCCCACTTGAGAGGGTTTGGTGGCTTTATCAAATATTATATGGCTATATATATGAGGTTCTATATCAGAACTTTCAATTCAATTCCATTGGTCTGTGTGTCTCTCCTTATGCCAATACCATGCTGTTTTCACTACTGTAGCTTTGTGGTATGTTTTGAAGTCAGGTAGTGTGATTCCTCCAATTTCATTTTTCTTTTTCAATATGTCTTTGGCTTTTCGGGGTCTCTTTCCTTTCCAAATAAATTTCATAGTTAGTTTTTCTAGTTCCTTAAAGAAGGTTGGGTTGATTTTTATTGGGATTGCATTGAATGTGTAGATCAGTTTTGGTAGGATAGACATCTTAATAATATTTAGTCTTCCTACCCATGAACAGGGAATATTCTTCCATTTATTTAGGTCTTCTTTGATTTCCTTGAACAGTCTTATATAGTTCTCAGTGTATAAGTTATTTCCATCTTTAGGTAAATTTATTCCTAAATATTTGATTTTTTTATTTACTATTGTAAATGGTATTTGTTTCTTGATTTCCTCCTGAGCTTGCTCATTATTGGTGTACAGAAATGCTACTGATTTTTGCGCATTGATCTTATAACCTGTGACTTTACTAAACTCATTTATGAGTTCTAGAAGCTTTGTTGTAGATCTCTCAGGGTTTTCTATATATAGGATCATGTCATCTGCAAATAATGAAATTTTGACTTATTCCTTTCCAATTTGAGTGCCTTTTATATCTGGTTCTTGCCTCACTGCTCAAGCAAGTATTTCTAAGACAATGTTAAAGAGAAGGGGAGACAGTTGGCGTCCTTGTCTTTTTCCTGAATTTCAAGGGAAGGGTTTTAGGATTTCTCTGTTGTAAACAATGTTGGCTGCAGGTTTTTCATATATTCTCTTTATCATGTTGAAAAGATTTCTTTGTATTCTGATCTTTTGGAGTGTTTTTATCAAGAAATGGTGCTGTGTTTTGGCAAATGCTTTTTCTGCATCTATAGATATAATCATGTCATTTTTTTCCTTCAATCTGTTTATATGGAGTATTACATTGATTGATTTTCTTATGTTGAACCATCCTTGCATACCTGGAGTGAATCCCATTTGGTCATGCTGTATAATTCGTTTAATGTGTTGTTGAATATGATTAGCAAGTATTTTGTTAAGTATTTTTGCACCTAGGTTCACTAGAGATATTGGTCTGTAATTTTCCTTTCTTATGGTGTTTGTTTGGCTTTGGTACTAGGGTAATGTTGGCATCATAGAAGGAGTTAAGCAATGTTCCTTCTGTTTTGATTTTTTGGAATAGTTTCAGCAGGATTGGTGTTAGTTCTTTCTGGAATGTTTTGTAGAATTCATCTGTGAAGCCATCTGGCCCTGGGCTCTTCTTAGTTGGGAGGTTTTTTTTTGTTTGTTTTTTTGTTTTTTTTTAATTTTTTTTAATTGACTTTGTAATAATATTACATTAAAAATATATATATATGTGAGGTCCCATTCAACCCCACCCCCCCACCCCCCTCTCCCCCTCTCCCCCCCCAACAACGCTCGTTCCCATCATCATGACACATCCATTGGATTTGGTAAGTACATCTTTGGGCACCTCTGCACCTCATAGACAATGGTCCACATCATGGCCCATACTCTCCTCCATTCCATCCAGTGGGCCCTGTGAGGATTTACAATGTCCGGTGATTACCTCTGAGGCACCATCCAGGGCAGCTCCATGTCCCAAAGACGCCTCCACCTCTCATCTCTTCCTGCCTTTCCCCATACCCATCGTCCACCATGTCCACTTTTCCCATTCCAATGCCACCTCTTCTATGTGGACATTGGATTGGTTGTGTCCATTGCACCTCTATGTCAAGGGGAGGCTCAGATTCCACATGGATGCTGGATGCAATCCTCCCATTTTCAGTTGTAATCACTCTAGGCTCCATGGTGTGGTGATTGTCCTTCTTCAACTCCATCTTAGCTGAGTGTGGTAAGTCCAATAAATCAGATTGTAGGTGCTGGAGTCTGTTGAGGCTCAGGACCTGGCTATCACATTGTCAGTCCAGAGATTCAAATCCCCTAAATATATCTTAAACCCCAACACTAACTGCACCTCCAGCACATTAGCATGAAAGTCTTATGAAGGGAGATCCCATCGGAGTCCAGATTCATCACACATAAACACCATTTCCAAAGAGGGGCCATCTGACCTGGTAGTTAACCCCATCGGCCATGACCATAACTCTCATGGGTCTCTTTAGCCTTCAAAGGAACCAATATCTGGGGGTTGTATCTGCTTTATCTGTCTCTCTGACTCTGCTCAGTTGTGCATGAGGGCAATCCTTCTGCCAGCCTCCAGACTCTTTTTTAGAAACTTGTAGCCATATAAACTCATTTCTCCTTTCCATTTCCCCCTTACTTTAGGTCAAACAGCATTTTAAAGTCATGTTATTTTATGTAGACATGGATATTCTGCTGATCCGCATTGAACCTTCCGTATAAGGTCCTTTTCCAGTTGCATCATCAGTTGGTAGTTGATAGTGGTCCCTCGTTGCCAGGGAGGCTCATCCCCGGGTGTCATGTCCCACGCTGGAGGGAAGGCATTGCATTTACATGCTGAGTTTGGCTTCGAGACTGGCCACATTTGAGTAACATGAAGGCTGACAGGAGGAAATTCCCAGGCACAATGTTGCTCTAGGCCTTGTTCTTATTTTAGGTTTATCAGCTCACAAGCATAGTCATTAGCATCAGGGGCTCACTGTTGAACCCTCACTCCCTCCCGGTCCCCGCCGCTGTACCTGGGAGACTGTCGCTGCTCCCCTAGGGACCACGACAGAGCACCACTGGCCAGGAACCCAGTACCCCCCCGCTGAGGTTTTTAATTGTTGCCACTATGAGTATATCCAATCATTACCATGCACCCTGGACATATGTTCTGTACAGCTCCCTGTCAGCCATATATCACCTGTCATTGGTATCCCATACCAGTATAATGACTGATTCTATTTCTTTACTTGTGATTGGTTTGTTGAGATCATCAATTTCTTCTTTCATCAATATGGGCTGCTTATGTGTTTCTAGGACTTTGTCCATTTCTTCTGAATTGTCATTTTTGTTGGAATATGGTTTTTCAAAGTATCCTCTTATGATAGTCTTTATTTCTGTGGGGTAAGTGGTGATATCTCCTTTCTCATTTCTTATTTTGTGCATTTGCATCTTTCTCTTTTTTTCTTTGTTAGTCTCGCTAAAGATTTGTCAATTTTGTTGATCTTCTCAAAAAACCAGCTCTTGGTCTTGTTTATCTTTTTAAGTGCTTTCTTGTTTTCTATTTCATTTAGTTCTGCTCTTATCTTTGTTATTTCCTTCCTTCTTCTTCCTGTGGGATTACTTTGTTTTTTTTTCTAATTCCTCCAAATGTGCAGTTTGTTCTTCAATTTTTGCTCTTTCCTCTTTTTTGATATATGAATTTATGACTATAAATTCCCTCTCAGTATCACTTTTGCTGCATCCCATAAATTTTGTTATGTTGTGTTATCGTTATCATTTGTTTCAAGGTAGTCTTTGATTTCTTTTGAGATTTCCTCTTTGACCCACTATTTTTCTAAGAGTGTGCGGTTTAATTTCCAAATCGTGGTGTGAAATCTGGCCTCTGTCCCTTGCAAATTTCCAACTTCACTCGACTGTGGTCAGAGATATTATTTTGCATGATTTCGATCTTTCTGATTTCATTAAGCCTTTCTTTGTGGCCTAGCGTATGGTCTTTCTTGGCGAATAATCCATGTGCACTTGAGAAAAATGTATATCCTGCTGTGCTTGAGTGTAATGATCTATACATGTCTATTAGATTCAGCTTCTCTAATATTATTCAAATATTTTGTTTCTTTACTGATTCTCTTTTGAGATGTTCTTTCCAGAGTTGATAGTGGTGTATTAAAATCCCCTACTATAATGGTACATGCATCTATTCTTTCACTTAGCTTTTCCAGCATTTGCCTCACGTATTTAGAGGCAACCTTGTTAGGAGCATAAATATTTATGACTGTTGGATCTTCTTGACAGATTGTCCCTTTCACTAAAATGTAGTATCCTTCTCTGTCTCTCACAATTGTTTTGCATTGAAAGTCTATTTTGTCTGATATTAATATGGCTACTCCTGCCTTTTTTTGGTTATTGTTTGCTTGTAAGATTGCTTTCCAACCATTCACTTTCAGCCTCCATGAATCTCTGGGTCTAAGATGTGTCTCTTGTAGACAGCATATAGATGGGTCACAATCCCTTATCCAATGTGCCAGTCTGAATCTTTTGATAGGTGAGTTTAATCCATTGACATTCAGTGTTAATCCTTTCAAGGAATTATTTGTGTTAGCCATATTTTGATTGGACTTATGTTTGTCATATTTTGTTTGCTTTTTTCCCCCTTCTCTTTTTGTCTTTTTTGTTGCTCTTACACTCTCCTGCAACTCTGCCTGTCCTGTTTTTTCCTTTCTTCCTACAGAACTCCCATTAGAATTTCTTGAAGGTGAGGTTTCTTGTTGTCATACTCTTTCAGTTTCTGTTTCTCTGTGAATATTTTGAACTCTCCATCATTTTTGAATCCCAGTTTAGCTGGATGGAGTATTCTTGGTTGGAATTTTTTTTCTTTTAGTACATTGACTATATCATACCACTGCCTTCTTGCCTCCATGGTTTCAGATGTGAAATCAGCACTTAATCTTATGGAGCTACTCTTGTATGTGATGGTTTTCTTTTCTCTTGCTGCTTTTAGGATTTTCTCTTTGTCTTGAGTGTTGGATAATTTGACAAGTATATGTTTTGTGGTGGGCCTGTTGGGGTTTATGACGATTGGGGTGCGCTGTGCTTCTTGGATATGTACATCTGTCTCTTTCAGTAGATTTGGGAAGTTTTCAGCCATTATTTCCTGCAACACTCCTTCTGACCCCTTTCCCTTCTCTTCTCCTTCTGGAATGCCTATAATACGTATGTTAGACCCTTTTGCATCCCCATTCAGGTCCCTAAGTCCTAGCTGGATTTTTTCTATCTTTTTATCGACCAATTCTACTATCTGTTTGATTTCCGATGTACTGTCTTCCACATCACTAATTCTCAGCTCTGCCTCTTCTAGACTGCTGATATTTGCTGCAGTACTGAAAGGTAAGGTCCTTGTTCCTGCTCTCCTGTTTGGTCCTGATTGTCCTACAGGGGTAACTTCTGCTGACTTCAAACGACCTTTCTCCTCCTGACTCTCCCTGCCCACCTAGCTTCTAGTCTAGGAACTAGAAAAATTGAGTATGAGAAAATCTCTCCTGATGGAAACAAAAAACCTCCCCCCACCCCAGAAGCCATTGTCTAGAAATCATCACTTCTTGGTGGGCCAAGAAGATCCTTTGAAGGATAGAGGAAAACCATGACATCAGATGGCTAACTTCAGACCTACTTGAGATCCCGTAGTTTACAGGCACATTGATGTCCCTCTCTGCTTTTTGAAGCCAGGCAGGAAAAGTCACTTTTGGCACTGTCTGTTCCAAAATCCCTATAGATGGCTGTGTGGAGCAAGTTCAGTGGAATGAGATCTTTGCTTTAGAATTTAGTTTGCAAAAGAGGCAGGAGGCTGAATCAGGAGGTGAGGTGATGATCTGCAGAAAAGGGCACACGTCTGTCTTCAGAGTCAATCCTTCCCCTTTATAGTCAGACAAACTTGGAAAAGTCATTTCACCTCTTTCTGCTTCCTTAGCAGGGTCAAAGGCAGTGACAGACGTGAAACACTTTTCAACTCTACCTGGTAAAGCCAGGGTCCAACAGCTCTTCCTCCTTACCTCTCTCTCCTGGTAGTCTACCCCTTCTCCATCCCCCAGGTCCACACCTATGTAAGAAAGCAATTTTTGTTGTTCTCATACTACTACCACTATTTACACCATATTATGATTACTAGCATTTGCCAAATGTCTACCTTGGGCCAGAAGCAAGGCTAACCTTAGGATACATTGTTTTGCTTCATTACCATCACTGCTCTACATGGGAGATAATACCTTAATTTTAAAAGGCACAGAGAGGTTCAGTCACCAGCCCAAGAGAGTGAGTTAGTGAAAATGTATGTGGCTTGGGTAGCAGATATTAGAGTTTCCTGCAATGACAAGCATTTGTTACCTCGTGACTTTTGCTGATATGGAAAGTGGTTTTGTGAGCTGCCTAAATGCAGCAGTTTCTAGTAACAAACTTTGCAGTATTTTTCAGAATGTTGCAAGCCTCACCCTGATCCCATTTTGTGGATAAGAAAGTGAAGGTTTGTAGAGGACATTGCAGAGATATGAACTTGAGTTCTATCTCTTTCACCCACCAGGTACATAAGTCTTGGCAAATTACATAATTTCTTGGAGCTTAATATCCTCACTGCCAATATGGGGTTAATACACTAAGCTCAGTGGAAAGGTGCTACGTAAAAAGAAGCAAAACCTTTGCGCATCTTTCTTTTTGTTGCTGTTGCCAGATTTTTCTTCCTTTTTAATTTTCCCCCTTTTCTTCCTTTTCTCTATTTTTCTGCACATCTTTACAGAGTGAGCCTAAAGGATGGACCACAGCTCCCCTCCCAGCCTGTTTCCTGTGGCATTTAAGCTCTCCCCTGTGTCAATTGCAGAAAGGTCCTCAGTAATCTGTCAGGGACCTCGATCTTAATCCCCAGCTGCTCTCCACACCCGTTGTGGACTCTACTTCCCAACCTGCACCCAGCCCCCAGCACCCGACCTTGTTTTTGAATTTCTAATTACGTTTTCATCTCCTTGGCCCGGCCCACTGTGCTGCACCACGTCCGTGACGCTGCCCATGACGCCAACTCTCCTTCTGGATGGGCTGCCACCAGGGATCGTAGGTAAGTACCACAGTGCACCACAGTGGCCTTGGGACTTGGTGGACTTGGGTGGGCAACTCTGAGCAAGGATTCCTGAGCATCTAACATGTGGCTGGACTCATGCAGGTGAAGGAAACCCAAAAGTGGAGCAGATCTTCTCACTCATTAGAGTCTGGGGGGGTGGGGAACAGAAAAGTAAACAAATTAAATTAACTAAGTCAAGACTAATACCACCTGTTAAGATGGAGCATGGGAAGGGGGCTGAGAGCTTTGAGGAAAGCCCACAGTGTGCTTGCGGCGTGTAGATGTGCTTTCTGAAGAAGTGACTGTGTTGAGCCTGTTGACCTGAGGAAGTCCACTAATGAAGACTATTTCTTTTGTTGCATTTGTGCATGGCTTGGTGTGTCTCTCCTGAAGGAATGCTGAGCAGGCTGGCACCAGAAAGTAAGTGTGGCAATTGTACCTTTGCCCTCGGGTTTCTTTTCCTTTCTCCCAAGGTAATTATTCTTGAGTCATTTTTGCTTTTATTTAGAGTTGGATGAACTTTTCAGATGTTATCCAATACCAAGTTTGTTTCTTTGAGTTTTAATAGAATGGAAATCTTTATTACTGTATATGATTACAGCTGGAAGTTTACCTAAGCTATAGAGTTTTAAATTCTAAAAGTTGTATAGACTCAGGGCAAAATTTTGAGGAAGCATAAAATGGAAGGCAAAATCTTCTTCATCAGCCCATCCCCTGTTCTATTGTTCAGCAGGAACCACTATAAACAGTTGCTTATGTATTCTTTCAAGAAATATTCATGCATGTGGATGTACATCCTCAATTTTGATTTTCAGCACAAGTAACTTTACCTCTTTCTTTTAAATACCTGCATAACATTCCATTCCTACTATACTGTAATTTAGTGAGTCTCCTGTTGATATATTTTGCTTTTGTCTTTTCCATTACAAACAGTGCTACAATGAACATCCTTGTAAAAGCATTGATTTTCTATTTTTTGCAAATAGACATATCTATAAGATATATTCTTAAAAGTAAAATGGCTGAATCAAAGGTTGTGTCCATTTTAAATTTTGACAGAGACTTAACAAATTTACACTGCTATCAAGGGCCTAATTTCCCTCACCTTCACCAACACAAAGTATTTTCAGTCTTTACCATTTTTGGCAAGTGATCATGAAAGAAAAAAAAAAAAACAGACCCCATTTTTTGAACACATGGACACAAATCCCAATAGGGTTTTCCTCAAATCCACACATGATCATGACCATTATTTATATATTTCTTCAACTTAAATCAGTTTTCTTTCAAATAGATTAACTTGAAAAGGAAACTTTACATTACTTGAGTAAGCAGAAAGCCTCTTTTTCACTTGTCATAAAGATAAGGCAACTGTGAAAAATACAATGAAATGGAAATGTCATGAAATTACAACTAGATACTGTTTTCTGCTGAGGGTCTTTGATGACTGCTCTTAGGTAAAAATAAAAATTAGCAACTGTGAGGACATTGACATCATCAGGAGACTTTCTATTAGCTTGAAAGAGAATTGGAGAGGGAATAACCTTGGCACCTGGTGACTCTAGGAGTAAAAGCTGAACCTGTGCCCATCTGAAATCTCAGCCATCACCAAAGCTTCATTCCCCACTTCCAGAGCTGCCTGGCAGAGCAAGGAAACCTGTTTCTTTCAGAAACAGATATACTTGGAGTTCCATCCGAGCTCCATCGTCTGCCAGTGTCTGTGTCCCAGGACAGGTCTGTTTTCTTTCCTGTAAAGCAGGGTTAGCAGCACACATCAGGCAGGTGCCTGCTCTCAGGAGCTGGCTGAAGCTGGTTCAGTCCCTTCTAGCCCCACTGAATGGTCTTCAAAGTCCAAATCCCTCCCCAGTTTTTCTGCTCCTCCCAACTTTACAGTTTCACAGTCCTCTCCACCTTGGCTGCTGATGATCTGTGCATTCTCTCTGCTTTCATGCCAACCTCAAGGCAGAACATCTCCCCTTTGCCGTTTCCCACAAGAAGTCTCCTGCTACCTCCAATTAATGAGCTTTGGTGAAGATCAGAGGGTCAGGGGAAGGGCCACAGCCTTGAGGAGTGGGTTTCTCCACCCACTGCCTCTCTAGCCCCTCCTCCTCCTCTGCTCTCTTTCCCTCCCTCCCATCCTGCCAGAGAGCTCCAAATTCTCCTTCTAACAACTGGAATAGTTCAGCTCTCACAGAAAGCCCTGTATCCCTTGAATATCAGCCCTCTCTCCTGGAAGCTTCTTGATCTACAAGAAGCAAAATATCCTCATTTTGCATGTGAAGTGCCTGCCATGAAGCACAAGATCAGTCTAGGGGAGCAGGTGTTGTCAGTGGTTGAGAACCTGCTTCCCACACATGAGGTCCTGGGTTTGATCCCCGTACCTCTTGGGAAGTTCATTCTAACATAGCAGATGTTAGGTATAGCAGCATCTTCGAGTTGAGGGTGGATGAGGAAAGGTCACAGGCTGGTGGGAGAGCACGGGACCCAGTAGAGATGGGGCCACTGAGGCCCAGAGAGAAGCTGAGAGTCAGATGCAAGGTGGAACAAACAAGGAGATTCAATGGGCACCGTAAGTGTGCAGATGGGTTTCCAGGACCTCACATGCAGTACTTCTTTAACCTCATAACTACTAATGGGGGTACCTGCTATTTTAAGTGAGGGCCCAATTTGTCCTGGTTTGTCCAAGACATTCACATTTTAGTGCAGAAAGTGCCACTCCTGGGGTGACTGGTCACACTTTTAGGGCTGTACTTTCATGGTGATGAAGCAGAGGCACAAGGAGGTCGAGGAACTTGCCAAGGGCCACAAAGCCAGTGGATGTCAGAGCTGGGAGGCGGGACAGGCCCGAGTCTTTCGTGATGTTCTGAGGATGGAGTCCAGGGCCTTTGACATGGCTCCTTCGTCCTGCCCCATGTCTGGCTCTGTGGCTGTATCTCAAACCACATCCTCCTCTGCTACTTTTGTGCCTCTTTCTGTCCTTCCCAAGCCCCATACTCCTGCACTCAAGCCTGTGCCCACCCTATCCTCTCTTCCTGGGATGTTTTAACCTTCCCTTTCCAAAATTTCCCCCTGGCTAACTGCACTTGTCTTTCAGGTCTCAGACACAGTGCCACACCCTCCCGGATGCCTTCTCCCATACCCACACAAGGTCAGCAACCATCACCCCCTATAGGTTTCCCTGTACCCTGCAGGTACACCCAGAAACACTCATCCCACTGGACCCCCGATTTGTGACGTCTTTGTTGCCCTCCTCCCCAGACCAGACAGTAAGCTCCCTGAGCAAGAGGACCTTGCCAATTTTCTTTCCAATGCATCGTCAATACCTTGTCATGACCCAGCATTAAGGAGATGCCCCTGAATACTTGTTAGGAACACCAGCCCACAGTTCAGTCTGCATCTTTGACTGAGCCTGAGCGAGCTGGGCTGCCTGGTCTCCAGGAGCTCCTTCACCTGCCCCCCTCCTTGCCAGGGAAGCTGACTCGGGGGTGCCTGGGCTGGAGTCTAAATGTTGCTATCTCTACTCTGCATGTCCATGGGGACCTGGGTGCTGTGTTCTCACCTCCAGATAGGAGAGAAGAAGAGTGTAAGTACAGTGATGGTCCTGGGTCTCTAGTTTGAAATTAGATTCATATCACCTCCTCTGGGGTGAAACTCTGCTAAAAATTCTGGGGATGTTTGTCCAAGGCCACGGCTTTTGTTGGCCTGGGGTTGAGAGCAGACTCAGCTGAAACTCCACTGAAGAGTCTATGCAGTTGTGTGCTGCAAAATGCTTGAAGTTACAGAGGGTGATGTGTGGGGAAGGGGCCTGATTCGTAGCGATTGCCAATTTCCATGGTGTAAATTTTATAACCCTGTTTTTTTTTTTTGTCTTTGTTTTTTTAATATTACTCTCAAAAAATATGAGGTGCCTATATACCCCCACTCCCCTCCTCCCAATCCTCCCCCATAGCAACAATCTCTTCCATCATCATGAGACATTCATTGCATTTGGTGAATACATCTCTGAGCACTGCTGTGCCTCATGGTCAATGGTCCACACCATAGCCCACACTCTCCCATGTTCCATCCAGTGGGCCATGGGAGGACATACGATGTCCAGTAACTGTCCCTACAGCATCACCCAGGACAACTTCAAGTCCTTAAAATGCCTCCACATCTCATCTCTTCCTCCCATTTCCTACCCCCAGCAGCCACCATGGCCACTTTCTCCACACCAATACCACATTTTCTTCTATTACTAATCACAATAGTTCATGAATAGATTATAAATAAGTCCACTCTAATCCATACTTTATTCCTCCATCCTGTGGACTTTGGAATGGTTGTGTCCACTCCACATCTGTAACAAGAGGGGGCTTAGATTCCACATGGATGCTGGATGCAATCCTCCTGCTTTCAGTTGTAGGCACTCTTGGCTCCATGATGTGGTGGTTGACACTCTTCAACTCCATGTTAGCTGAGTGGGGTAAGTTCAATAAACCAGAGTGTAGGAGCTGAAGTCTGTTGAGGCTCAGGGCCTGGCTATCACATGGTCAGTCCAGAGATTCAGGTCCCCTGGGTATATATTAAACCCCAGCACCAACTACAGTTCTGGTAAAAGTAACAGGAGAGGCTTGTGAACAAAGATGACATCTGAGTCCAGCTCCATCACACAGAAACACAGACTCCAAAGTAGGGCCAACTGACACGGCACTGAACTCCAATTACCAAGACCATAGAAACTGTGGGTCTCTGTAGCCCTCAGAAGAACCAATACCCAGGGTTGTATCTATTTTATCTGTTTCTGGGATTCTGCTGAGGTGTGCATATGGTCAATCCCTCTGATAACCTCCTGGCTCTTTTTGGAGACTCTTAGCCATATAAATTCATTTGTTCTTTCCATTTCCCCCTTGATTCAGGTCAAAAAGCATTTTTAACTCCTGGTATTATATGTGGATTGAGATTCTCTGCTGGTCCAAGTTGACCTTTTATTCAAGGTCATTCTCAAGTTACATCATCAGCTGGTACTTGGTAGTGATCCCTCAGCGCCAGGGAGTCTCATCCTGGGGAGTCATGTCCCATGCTGGGGGGAAGGCAATGCCTTTACATGCTGAGTTTGGCTTTGAGACTGGCCACATTTGAGCAACACGGAGGCTCTCAGGAGGGAACACTTAGGCACCCTACAGCTCTAGGCCTTGTTCCTATTTCAGGTGCACAGGCTCAAAAGCATATTCATTAGTTTCAAGGGTTCATTGTTGGGACCTTCCTTCTTTTCTGGTCTTTGCCATTGCACTTGGGGGATTGTTGCTCTTCCTTTATGGACTGTGATAGAGCTCCCCTGGCTAGGAACTTGGCACTCCCTCAGTTGTTGTTTTTAATTGTATCCACTATGAAAATATCCAAACATTTTTATGTACCCTGGATATATGCCCTGTAGAATTCCCTGCCAAGCATGTGTCCCCTGTCAATAACATTCCACAGCAGTATTCCTCCCCTGCCATTGTTGAACTTCTCTGTGATCCAAAACTTCCTGAAAAGTGAAGCCCAATATATTGCCAGGTTCCATTAATAGAAAAATGGAATGTAGCAATGAGTTTAAAGGTTAGATATAGAATACATATTAATTAGGAAAAATTAGGGTAAAAATAAATTGGGGTATCAAAAAATTAAAAAATGCAAAGCTTTGTTTTTGATGTTTTACCTTCCATCACTGCAATGTTGCCCTGTATGCAAATTTGTTAGGTAAGTACTTAAGTCTTTTCCTCAGTGTCTACGTCTTATCTTTTTCTTTTTTTTCTAATTACAAAGCTTATCTTCGCAAGACTTTTAGATCACAGTAGTTCATATATACAATATACAGTACTCCCACATATCCAACCTAAAACCTTTTCCTTTCCACAGCAATGATCTTTTTACATATTCATACTATATTTACTGAAACTGATGTACAGATATTGAGACAATAGATTTCAAACAAGGTAACATTTGTGTTTACATTGTAGTTTATATTTTAGACTATACGATTTTCTAAATTTTTAGTTATCTTATGTTTTACATTATGACTTACATTTTAGCCTATCAGCCCTTATATATTTTTGGTGTAATTTAACATGTCTTATATCCATCCTTGCGTACTCTTGTGGAACACTTCTATTGCCCACACAGTTACATTGGTTCCATCTATTCAATACCACTTTCCCCCTCCCCTTAGGGTCGACAGTGACAGTCAATCTTCATTGCTTAAAGGGCCATGTTCAGAGATACTTGCAACAGTGTTGAGAGCTTGACATGCTCAACTGCCCTAATTCACTGGGAGACACCATTTCTCTTGAGAGATACAATTCCCTCTATTTGAGGGAATTTAGTCCTCCCCAGGATGTGGGTATAACTTCACTCTCATTATATGGGTCTCTACCCAATGATATATCCCACTTTGGCAAAATGAGCATTCACATATTCCCTAGGAGCCTGTCCTGCATCAGATTATCCCCTTTAAGCATCTTAAACAGGTTACTTTCCTCATTATATTTTTGAAAGTATTCTCAGCATTATACTCTCAACCAAATACCTGACAATCTCCTATGTTCATATGTTGCCCCACCCTCCCCCCAATTTCTTGGGCAATATTATCCATCCTCCCATCCCTAGCCCCCCTCAAGCCCAGAAATCCCCACCCAAAAGTTGCCCTATGCATCATTTTATCCCTTCCTTGTACAAATACTTACGTCCAGCTTATCATAGATTTCACCCATGTAGGTATCAGCTTACATCCTTCCTCTAACCCCCAATTTCCTGTGAGCCTATCATCCAGTCTCTAGCTCTCTGAGACAGCTTGGTTTACTTAATTCATATCATTGAGGTCATGTAGTATTTGTCCTTCAATGCCTGGGTTGCTTCACTCACATAAGGCTCTCAAGATTCACCCATGTTATCACGTATGTTTGTAGTGTATTCATTCTTAAAGCTGAGTAATATTCCATTGTATCTATATACCACATTTTATTTATCCATTCATCTGTTGGTGGGCATTTGGGTTGATTCCAACCTTTGGCAATAGTGAACAATGCTGCTATCAACATTGGTGTGCATATATCGGTTTGTGTCCTTGTTTCAGTTCTACTTGGTAAATACCCAGCAGTGGAATTGCTGGGTCATACGGCAAATCTATGCCTAGGTTTTTGAGAAACCGTCAAACTGTCCTCCAGAATGCCTGGATCCTTTTGCATTCCTCCCAGCAGTGGATGAGTGTTCCCATTCCTCCACATCCTCTCCAACATTTGTAGTCTTCTGTTTTTTTCATAGCTGACAATCTTATGGGAGTAAGATGGTATCTCATTGTAGTTTTGATTTACATTTCCCTGATAACTAGAGATTTGGAGCATTTTTTTCATGTGTGTTTTAGCCATTTGTATTTCTTCTTTGGAGAAGTGTCTGTTGAAATCTTTTTCCCATTTTTTAAATGGGTTATCTTTTTATTTTCAAGATATTGGAGTTCTTTATATATGCAGGTTATAAGTCTCCTATCTGATATATGGTTACCAAATATTTTCTGCCATTGTGTATGCTCTCTTTTCACTTTCTTGACAAACTCCTTTGAGGAGCAGAAGGCTTTAATTTTGAGGAAGTTCATATATCTATTTGTTCTTTTGCTGCTTGTGCTTTTGGTGTGAAATTCATCAAGCCATTTCCTATTACAAGGTCTTATATATGCTTCCCTACACTGCTTTCCAAAGTCTTTATGGTCTTGCCTCTTATATTTAGGTCTTTGATCCATCTTGAGTTAATTTTTGTATAAGGTGTGAGATGGTAATCCTCTTTCATTCTTTTACATATGGATATCCAGTTCTCCAGGCACCATTTGTTGAAAAGGCCATTCTCTCTCAGTTGAGAGCATTTGGTGGCTTTATTGAATATTATATGACTATATATATGAGGATCTATATCAGAACTCTCAATTCGGTTCCATTGGTCTGTGTGTCTCTCCTTGTGCCAGTACTATGCAAAATTTACTGCTGTAGCTTTGTAGTATGTTTTGAATTCAGGTATTGTAATTCCTCCAATTTCATTTTTCTGTTTCAATATGTCTTTGGCTCTTCAGGGCCTCTTTCCTACCCAAATAAATTTCATAGCTAGGTTTTCTATTTCCCTCAAGAATGCTGTGTTGATTTTTACTGTGATTGCATTGAATGTGTAGATCAGTTTGGAAGGATAGACATCTTATAATATTTAGTCTTCCTATCCATGAACTGGGAATATTCTTCCACTTATTTAGGTCTTCTTTGATTTCCTTGAGCAGTGTTGTGTAGTTCTCTGTGTATAAGTTTTTTACATCTTTAGTTAAATTTATTCCTAGGTATTTGAATTTTTTATTGACTAGTGTAAATGGTATTTGTTTGTTGATTTCCTCCTGAGCTTGCTCATTTTGGTGTACAAAAATGTACGGATTTTTGTGCATTGATCTTATAAACTGCGACTTTACTAAACTCATTTATGAGTTCTAGAAGCTTTGTTGTAGACCTCTCAGGGTTTTCTATTTATAGGATCATGCCATCTGCAAATAATGAAATTTTGACTTCTTCCTTTCCAATTTGAACGCCTTTTATATCTGGTTCTTGCCTCAGTGTTCAAGCAAGTACTTCTAAGACAGTGTTAAATATAAGAGGTGATAGTAGGCATCTTTGTCTTGTTCCTGATCTTAGAGGGAAGGATTTTAGGATTTCGACATTGTAAACGATGTTGGCTGTGGATTTTTCATATACACTCTTTATCATGTTCAGAAAATTTCCTTGTATTCCCATCTTTTGCAGTGTTTTATCAAGAAAGTATGCTGTATCTTTTCAAATGTTTTTCTGCATCTATAGATAGAATCATGTGATTTTTCCTTTCAATCTGTTTATATTGTGTATTACATTGATTGATTTTCTTATGTTGAACTATCCTTGCATACCCGGAATGAATTGCACTTGGTCATGGTGTATAATTCACTTAATGTGTTGTTGAATACAGTTAGGAAGTATTTTGTTGAGGATTTTTTGCATCTAGTTTCATTAGAGAAATTGGTATTTTTTCTTTCTTGTGGTGTTTTTGTTTTGCTTTGTTACTAGGGTAATGTCGGCATCATAGAATGAGTTAGGTAATGTTCCTTCTGTTTCGATTTTTTGGAAGAGTTTCACCAGGACAGGCGTTAATTCTTTCCGGAATGTTTTGTAGAATTCACCTGTGAAACAGTCTGGCCCTGGGCTCTTCTTAGTTGGGAGGTTTTTAATGAGTGATTCTATCTCTTTACTTGTGATTCATTTGTTGAGATCATCATTTTCTTCTTTCATCAATATGGGCTGCTTATGTCTTTCTAGGAATTTGTCCATTTTCTCTGAATTATCATTTTTGTTGGAAAATAGTTTTTCAAAGTATCCTCTTATGATAGTCTTTATTTCTGTGGGTTCAGTGGTGATATCTCCTTTCTCATTTCTTACTTTGTGTATTTGCATCTTCTCTCTTTTTATCTTTATTAGTCTAGCTAAGGGTTTGTCAATTTTATTGATCATCTCAAAGAACCAGTTCTTGGTTTATTTATCATTTCAAGTGCTTTCTTATTTTCTATTTCATTTAGTTCTGCTCCTATCTTTGTTCCTTCTTTCATTCTTGTTCCTGTGGGGTTACTTTGTTGTTGTATTTTTACTAATTCCTCCAAATGTGCAGTTTGTTCTTCAATTTTTGCTCTTCTTTTTTGATGTATGAATTTATGGTTATAAATTTCCCTCTCAGTACCACTTTTGCTTCATCCCATAAGTTTTGGTATGTTGTGTTATCATTTTCGTTATTTTCAAGGTAGTTATTAATTTCTTTGGGGATTTCCTCTTTGACCCTGTGTTTTCCTAAGAGTGTGCTTCTTAATATCCATATCTTGGTGTGATATCTGGGCCTCCAGCCCTTGCAGATTTCCAACTTCACTCCACTGTGGTCAGAGATATTATTTTATATGATTTCGATCTTTCTGAATTCATTGAACCTCTCTTTGTGACTTAGCAAATGTTCTATCTTGGAGAATGATCGATATGCACTTGAGAAAAATGTATATCCTGCTGTGTTTGGGTGTCATGATCTGTACATGTCCATTAGATCCAGCTCCTCTAATATACTGTTCAAAGTTTTTGTTTCTTTATTGATTCTCTTTTGGGTTGTTATGCCCAAAGTTAATAGTGGTGTATTAAAGTCTCCCACTATAATTGTAGAGGCATCTATTCTTTCACTTAGTTTTTCCAGTGTTTGCCTGATGTATTTGGAGGTGCCCTTGTTAGGAGCATAAATATTTATGATTGTTCATTCTTCTTGATATATTGTCCCTTCCACTAATATGTAGTATTCTTCTTTGTCTCTCACAATTGTTTCGCATTTAAAGTCTATTTTGTCTGATATTAATATAGCTACTCCTGCCTTTTTTTGGTTGTTGTTTGCTTGTAAGATTGTTTTCCAACCATTTACTTTCAGCCTCCATGAATCTCTGGGTCTAAGATGTGTTTATCATAGAAAGCATATAGATGGGTCATATTTCCTTATCCAATCTCCCAGTCTGAATCTTTTGAAAGGTGAGTTTAATCCATTGACATTCAGTGTTATTACTTTCAAGGAAATATTTGTGTTAGCCATATTTTGATTGGACTTGTTGTGTTTGTCATATTTTGTTTGTTTTTTTCCTTCTCTTTTTGTCTTTTTTGTTGCCCTTACACTCTCCTCCAACTCTGCCTCTCCTGTTTTTTTCTTTCTTCCTGTAGAACTCCCTTTAGTATTTTTTGAAGGGCAGAGTTCTTGTTGGCATACTCTTTCAATTTCTATTTATCTGTGAATATTTTGAACTCTCCATCATTTTTTTATTTGAATTTTTTTATTCTTGATTTTTAAAAAATATTACATTCAAAAAATATGAGGTCCCATTCAACCCAACCACCCACACCCCACCACTCCCCCCACAGCAACACTCTGTCCCATCATCTCTGGGCATTGCTGCACCTCATGGTCAATGGTCCACATTACAGCCCATACTTTCCCATGTTACATCCAGTGGGCCCTGGGGGGGATCTACAAAATCCTGTAATTCTCCGTGCAGGACCACCCAGGACAATGCCAATTTCCAAAAATGCCTCCACATCTCATCTCTTCCTCCCATTCCCCACACCCAGCAGCCACGATGGCAACTTTTGCCACACCAATGCCACATTTTCTCTGTGGACCTTGTATTGGTTGTGTCCATTGCATATCTATGTCAAGACGGGGCTTAGATTCCACATGGATACTGGATGTAATCCTCCTGCATTCAGTTGTAGGCACTCTAGGCTCCATGGTGTGGTGGTTGACATTCTTCAACTCCATGTTAGCTGAATGGAGTAAGTCCAATAAATCAGAGTGTAGGAGTTGAAGTCTGTTGAGGTTCAGGGCCTGGCTATCATATTGTCAGTCCAGAGATTCAAATCCCCTAGATATATCTTAAGCCCCAGCACCAACTACAATTCCAGTAAAGTAGCATGAAAGTCTTGTGAAAAGAGATCCCCTCTGAGTCCAATTCCATCACGCAGAAACACCAGCTCCAAAGAAGGGCCAACTGACATGGCAGTGAACCCCATCTGCCATGACCATAGAACCCATGGGTCTCTTTAGCCCTCAAAAGAACCAATACTTAGGGTTGTATCTACTTTATCTGTCTCTGAGACTCTGCTCAGTTGCGCATAAGGGCAATCCTTCTGACAACCTCCAGACTATTTTTTAGAGACTCATAGCCAAATAAACTCATTTCTCCTTTCCATTTCCCCCTTACAGTAGGTCAAACAGCATTTTAAACTCCTGTTATTATATGTAGACAGGGATATGCTGCTGGTCTGCATTGAACCTTTAATTCAAGGTCATTTTCTAGTTGCATCATCAGCTGGTATTTGGTAGTGATCCCTTGGTGCCAGGGAGGCTCATTGCCGGGTGTCATGTACCATGCTGAGGGGGAATGTATTGCATTTACATGCTGAGTTTGGCTTTGAGACTTGCCACATTTGAGTAACATGAAGGCTGTCAGGAGGAAACTCCTAGGCACAGTGCTGCTCTAGGCCTTGTTCTTATTTCAGGTGTATAGGCTCACAAGCATAGTCATTAGTATCAGGAGCTCACTGTTGGACCCTCATTCCTTCCTGATCCTTACCGTTGCACCTGCGGGACTGCTGCTGCTCCCCCAGGTACCACAACAGAGCACCCCCAGCCAGGAACCCAGTACTCCCCCAGCTGTTGTCTTTAATTGTTTCCACTATGAGTATATCCAAACATTACCATGCACCCTGGACATATGCCCTGTATAACTCCCTGTCAACCATATATCGCCTGTCAATAACATCCCATACCAGTATTCCTCCACTGCCTTTGTTGAACCACTCTGTGATCCAAAACTTCCTGAAAAGGGAAGCCCAATATAATGTCAGGTACCCTTACTAGTTAAATGGAAAATAGCGATGAGTTTAAAGGTTAGATATAGAATACGTATTGATTTGGAAAAATTCTACATCCTTTTTCTTTTCCTTTTTCCTAATTATTGTGCTTCTCTTCACAAGAGCCTTAGATCACAGTAATTCATATATACAATATACAGTACTCCCACACATCCACCATAAAACCTTTTCCCTTCCACAGCGATAATCTTATAACTTATTCATATCATATTTACTTAAACTGATGTACAGACTCTGAGACAATAGCTTTCAAACATGGTGACATCTGTGCTTACATTGTGGTCCATACATTAGGATATAGAGTTTTCTAAATTTTTAGTTATCCTATGTTTTACCTTATGGTTTACATTATTAGTCTGTCGTCCCCTATACATTTTTGGTGTAATATTACATGTTTTATATCCATCCTTGTGTAATATTGTGAAACTCCTCTCTTGCCCCCACATTTACTTTGGTTCCATCCATTCAACATCCATTTTCCCCTCCCCTTGGGGCCCACAGTGACAGGCAATCTTCATTTCCTGAGGAGCCACGTACAGAGATACTTGCAACCGTGTTCAAGTCCTGACTTGCTCAACTGCCCTAATGCCCTGGGAGCCATCCGTTCTCTCAAGAGATACAGATCCCTCTATTTGATGGCATTAGTCCTCCCCAGGATGTGAGTCCACCTCCAGTCTCACTACTTTAGTCTCTACCCAATGGTACAACCCACCCTGGCAAAATGAGCATTCAGACATTCCCCAGGATTCCGTCCAGCGTCAGACCATCCCCTCCGAGCATCCTAAACAGGTAAACCTCCTAATTATATTTTGATACGATTTTCTCAGCATTTTACTCTCAACCAACACCTGACACTGTCCTATGTTCTTATGTTGCCTCTCCCTCCCCCCAAGTTTTTGGGTAATATTACCCATCTGCCCATCCCCAGCCCCCCCCAAACCTGCAAAGCCCTACCCAAAGGCAACCCCTTGCACCCATTTTATCTCTTCTTTGTACTCATACTTACCGCCAGTTCATCATAGATTCCACCCCTGCAGACGTTAGCTCACGTACTTCCTCCACCCCCCGATTTTCTGTAAGCCTATCTTCCAGTGTCTAGCTCTCTGAGGCAGCTTGCTTATTTCATATCATTGAGGTCATGTAGTATTTGTCCTTCAATGCCTGGGTTGCTTCACTCAACATAAGGTTCTCAAGATTCATCCATGTTATCATGTGTGTTTGTAGTGTATTTGTTCTTATAGCCAAGTAGTATTCCATTGTATGTATATACCACATTTTATTGATCCACTCATCTGTTGATGTGCATTTGGGTTGATTCCAACTTTTGGCGATAGTGAACAATACCACTATGAACATTGGTGTACATATATTGGTTTGTGTCCTTGTTGTCAGTTCTGCTGGGTATATACCCAGCAGTGGTATTGCTGGGTCATATGGCAAATCTATGGTTAATTTTTTGAGATACCGCCAAACTGTCCTCCAGAATGGTTGGATCCTTCTGCATTCCCACCAACAGTGGATGAGTGTTCCCCTTTCTTCACATCCTCTCCAGCATTTGTATTCTTCTGTTTTTTTCATAGCTGCCAATCTTATGGGAGTAAGATGGTATCTCATTGTAGTTTTGACTGGCATTTCCATGATAGCTAGAGATTTGTAGCATTTTTTCATGTGCTTTTTAGGCATTTCTATTTCTTCTTTGGAGAAGTGTCTGTTTAAATCTTTTTCCCATTTTTTAAATGGGTTGTTTATCTGTTTATTTTCAATATATATGAATTCTTTATATATGCAAGTTATAAGTCTCTTATCAAATATATGGTTGCCAACTATTTTCTCCCATTGTGTGGGTTCCCTTTTTACTTTCTTGACAATCTCCTTTGAGGTGCAGAAGGCTTTAATTTTGAGGAAGTCCCATTTATCTATTTGTACATTTGCTGCTCGTGCTTTTGGTGTGATATTCGTGAAGCCATTTCCTATTACAAGGACCTGTAGATGTTTCCCTACACTGCTTTCCAAGGTCTTTATGGTCTTGGCTCTTATATTTAGGTCTTTGATCCATCTCGAGTTGATCTTTGTATAAGGTGTTTGATGGTAATCCTCTTTCATTCTTCTACATATGGCTATCCAGTTCTCCAGGCACCATTTGTTGAAAAGACCATTCTCTCCCAGTTGAGAGGGTTTGGTGGTTTTATCGAATATTATATGGCTATATATATGAGGTTCTACATGAGAACTTTCAATTCGATTTCATTGGTCTGTGTGTCTCTCCTTATGCCAATACCATGCTGTTTTCACTACTGTAGCTTTGTAGTATGTTTTGAAGTCAGATAGTGTGATTCCTGCAATTGCTTTTCTTTTTCAATATGTCTTTGGCTTTTGGGGATCTCTTTCCTTTCCAAATAAATTTCATAGTTTTTCTAGTTCCTTAAAGAAAGCTGTGTTGATTTTTATTGGGATTGCATTGAATGTGTACATCAGTTTTGGTAGGATAGACATCTTAATAATATTTAGTCTTCCTATCCATGAACAAGGAAAATTCTTCCATTTATTCAGGTCTTCTTTGATTTCCTTGAACAGTCTTGTATAGTTCTCAGTGTATAAGGTTTTTACATCTTTAGTTAAATTTATTCCTAAATATTTGATTTTTTTATTTACTTTGTAAATGGTATTTGTTTCTTGATTTCCTCCTGAGCTTGCTCATTATTGGTGTACAGAAATGCTACTGATTTTTGCGCATTGATCTTATAACCTGTGAATTTACTAAACTCATTTATGGGTTCTAGAAGCTTTGTTGTAGATCTCTCAGGGTTTTCTATGTATAGGATCGTGTCATCTGCAAATAATGAAATTTTGACTTCTTCCTTTCCGATTTGAATGCCTTTTATATCTGGTTCTTGCCTCACTGCTCAAGCAAGTACTTCTAAGGCAATGATAAATAGAAGGGGAGATAATGGGCATCCTTGTTTTGTTCCTGACTTTAGAGGGAAAGATTTTAGGATTTCTCCTTTGTAAACAATGTTGGCTGTAGGTTTTTCATATATACTCTTTATCATGTTCAAAAAATTTCCTTGTATTCCGATCTTTTGGAGTGTTTTTGTAAAGAAAGTGTGCTGTATTTTGTCAAATGCTTTTTTGCATCTATAGATATAATCATGGGAATTTTTCCCTTCAATCTGTTTATATGGTGTGTTACATTGATTGATTTTCTTATGTTGAACCATCCTTGCATACCGGGAATGAATCCCACTTGGTCGTGGTGTATAATTCCTTTAATGTGCTCTTTAATACGATTAGCAAGTATTTTGTTAAGTATTTTTGCATCTAGGTTCATTAGAGAAATTGGTCTGTAATTTTCCTTTCTTGTGGTGTCTTTGTTTGGCTTTGGTACTAGGGCAATGTTGGCACCATAGAAGGAGTTAGGCAATGTTCCTTCTGTTTTGATTTTTTGGAATAGTTTCAGCAGGATTGGTGTTAGTTCTTTCTGGAATGTTTTGTAGAATTCACCTGTGAAGCCATCTGGCCCTGGGCTCTTCTTAATTGGGAGGATTTAATGAATGTTTCTTTCTCTTTACTTGTGATTGCTTTGTTAAGATCATCAATTTCTTCTTTCATCAATATGGGCTGCTCATGTGTTTCTAGGAATTTGTCCATTTCCTCTGAATTGTCATTTTTGTTGGAATATAGTTTTTCAAAGTATCCTCTTATGATAGTCTTTATTTCTGTGGGGTCAGTGGTGATATCACCTTTCTCATTTCTTATTTTGTGTTTTCGCATCTTCTCTCTTTTTCTCTTTGTTATTCTCGTTAAAGGTTTGTGAATTTTGTTGATCTTCTCAAAAAATCAGCTCTTGGTCTTGTTTATCTTTTCAAGTGCTTTCTTGTTTTCTATTTCATTTAGTTCTGCTCTTATCTTTGTTATTTCCTTCCTTCTTCTTCCTGTGGGATTACTTTGTTGTGTTTTTTTTGTAATTCCTCCAAATGTGCAGTTAGTTCAATTTTTGCTCTTTCTTCTTTTTTGATATATAAATTTATGGCTATCAATTTCCCTCTCAGTACTGCTTTTGCTGCATCCCATAAATTTTGGTATGTTGTGTTATCATTATCATTTGTTTCAAGGTAGTCATTGTTTTCTTTTGAGATTTCCTCTTTGACCCACTGTTTTTCTAAGAGTGTGCTGTTTAATTTCCAAATCGTGGTGTGAAATCTGGGCCTCTATCCCTTGCAAATTTCCAGCTTCACTCCATTGTGGTCAGAGATATTGTTTTGTATGATTTCAATCTTTCTGAATTCATTAAGCCTTTCTTTGTGGCCTAGCATATGGTCTATCTCGGAGAATGATCCATGTGCACTTGAGAAAAATGTATGTCCTGCTGTGTTTGGGTGTAATGATCTATATATGTCTATTAGATCCAGCTCCTCTAATATACTGTTCAAATATTTTGTTTCTTTATTGATTCTCTTTTGAGATGTTCTGTCCAGAGTTGATAGTGGTGTATTAAAATCCCCCACTATAATTGTAGGTGCATCTATTCTTTCACTTAGTTTTTCCAGCATTTGCCTCACGTATTTAGAGGCACCCTTTTTAGGAGCATAAATATTTATGATCGTTCGATCTTCTTGACAGATTGTCCCTTTCACTAAAATGTAGTATCCTTCTTTGTCTCTCATAATTGTTTCACATTTAAAGTCTATTTTGTCTGATATTAATATAGCTACTCCTAACTTTTTTTGGTTATTGTTTGCTTGTATGATTGTTTTACAGCCATTCACTTTCAACCTCCATGAGTCTCTGTGTCTAAGATGTGTCTCTTGTGGACAGCATATAGATGGGTCATATTTCCTTATCCAATGTCCCAGTCTGAATCTTTTGAAAGGTGAGTTTAATCCATTGACATTCAGTGTTATTACTTTCAAGGAAATATTTGTGTTAGCCATATTTTGATTGGACTTGTTGTGTTTGTCATATTTTGTTTGCTTTTTTTTTCCTTCTCTTTTTGTCTTTTTTGTTGCTCTTACACTCTCCTCCAACTCTGCCTGTCCTGTTTTTTCCTTTCTTCCTGCAGAACTCCCTTTAGAATTTCTTGAAGGGGAGGTTTCTTGTTGGCATACTCTTTCAGTTTCTGTTTATCTGCGAATATTTTGAACTCTCCATCATTTTTGAATGCTAGTTTAGCGGATAGAGTATTCTTGGTTAGAAATTTTTTTCCTTTAGTACCTTGACTATATCAAACCACTGCCTTCTTGCCTCCATGGTTTCAGATGAGAAATCAGCCCTTAATCTTATGGAGCTTCCCTTGTATGTGATGGTTTTCTTTTCTCTTGCTGCTTTTAGAATTTTCCTTGTCTTGAGTGTTGGATAATTTGACAGGTATATGTCTTGGGGTGGGCCTGTTTGGTTTTATGATGAGTGGGGTGCACTGTGCTTCTTGGATATGTACATCTGTCTCTTTCAGTAGATTTGGGAAGTTTTCAGCCATTATTTCCTGCAACACTCCTTCTGACCCCTTTCCCTTCTCTTCTCCTTCTGGAATGCCTATAATACGTATGTTTGAGCGTTTTGCATTGTCAGTCAGGTCCCTAAGTCATAGCTGAATTTTTTCTATCATTTTATCAACCAATTCTACTATCTGTTTGATTTCCAATGTACTGTCTTCCACATCACTAATTCTCTGCTCTGCCTCTTCTAGTCTGCTGATATTTGCTGCAAGTGTATTTTTGATTTCTTGAGCTGTGGTGTTCATTCCCATCATATCTGTTATCTTTTTGCATATGTCTGCAATTTCCCCTTCAAGTGTTGTCTTCGTGTTGTTAACCTCTTCCTGTACTTCATTAAATTTGTCGGTG
Organism: Dasypus novemcinctus; assembly: GCF_030445035.2. Classification (NCBI taxonomy): domain Eukaryota; kingdom Metazoa; phylum Chordata; class Mammalia; order Cingulata; family Dasypodidae; genus Dasypus; species Dasypus novemcinctus. The sequence goes on along the minus strand of NC_080690.1, from coordinate 82,169,697 downwards.
ATAAATGTTCTGAGATCTTTCATTACTTGTGCAAAGTTTTGCTCCCCTTCCTGATTTTTAGTTTGTTCATTGGATTCAGCCATGTTTTCCTGATTACTGGTTTGGTTTGTAGATTTTTGTTGCTGTCTGGTCATCATTTTATTTTGACGGGTTTAATCAGTTCCTTAGCTTCTTTGTCTTATCTTGGAGATTAATTAGTTGTTGTTTTTGCATAAGTGTTATATCTTCTCTTTGTCACTTTGTTCTTCTTATTCTAATTTCTTATTGTAGGTTGAGTTCACTTTAAAGAAAGTATTAAGGCCAGGGAAAGGCAATTGTGTAAGCAAGGAAGAAGTGTAAAGTAGTATTGGTGATATATGTTAACAGAGCAATGATATGAAATCTGGGAGGAGTGATGTTAGATTCATGTAATTTGTGTAGTGTTATAGCAGTAGGTAGAGTACCTATAATGAGGTAGTCGACTGCATATGGGAGAAATATGGTATGAATTAAAAAGCTAGTGTTTTCATGAGAGAGGGAAAGAGAAAAGAAAGGCAATATTTTCAAGAGTGGATAGCAGACAGAAAACAGAACAAAGGTATTAGAAATTAAGAGTTAGACCCTTTGTGGTTCTAAGAAAGGGAGGTAGGATATAGGAGAGACAGTAGATGATGGAGGATATCAAGATGTAGGGGAAAGGGGATAGTGTAGGTATCCAAAATCTATTCACACAGAAATGAGGCAGTGGAGGATGAGGAAACCCAGCAAATGTGAGGTGTTCCCTGCAGCACCTATTGTATAGTTTAAGATAAAATAAAATAAGAAGAAAATGAGGGACAAGATAGAGAGGAAAAAAAGAGAAGAAAGGAAGAAAGAGAAAGGGGGTGGGTAGAGGGCGGGGAACAGGTAGGGAAAAGAAAAAACAGATATACACCAACCACAACAGCAACAACAACAACAAAAAAACCCCTAAATATCTGAAAAAAAAAAAGACTTTGGCAGATACACTGGGAGAAAAGACTAGGGGATAATTCAATGTTAGCAACCAGTACATTAAAAAAAATAAAAAATAAAATAGAATAAAAATCAAAACAAAACAAAACAGAAAAGAAAAAATGCAAATGTTGAGGGGTAGGACATTAAAGGACCTCAGATGGACCTCAGGGAGTGATGGATTCAGGGATGGAAAGTCTGATATATTGAAGACTCAAGAGATGTGAATCTCTGGGGTGTGGGCCACCAGGGTTTAGGGGACTCAGATCTGGCAACCTCAAGTCCGGTTAACAGGGAGCCTGGGAGCACCGCAGTGCATCACAGCATTCAGGGATCCCCGCAGCTGGATGCCAGCCCTATGGGTGAGGTCACATCCGCAAGCTGTATCTTATGTGTCTGTACCCCACAATTCACTCACTCCCTGGGGTCTATTCTGTGGATGTATCACCAATTCAACTTCAGGACCCCTCCCACCCTGTGATCCCCCGGAATGGCCACCTGGGGGCGCCTCTACACTGCAGCCAATTTAATGATGCAGATCAATAGCCAGGCCCAGGGGTGGGGCTCCAGCCAGAAATGCTAATAACAGAGTCCAAACCCGAAATTCCCACGCTTCACAAAATATTCCCCTTATCAGCTTCCAAACGTCTCCCACCCTGCCAGACCCTGGTGGCGTCTCTTTATTGCTATCAATTTAAGTCCACTGTAGATGGGCATATGCTTCCTTTTGGTAAACATTTTATACTGGGATACATAAACATAGAAGAGACTAGAAGGAAATAGTCCAGAATCATAGCTTCACTTATCCCTGGCTGGTTGAATTGGTGAGTTTAGTCTTCTCTGAGCTTTTCTAAATATGATCTAAATGATCACTTTTTGAGATTATATCATTTCTCTATGTATCATTTCTCTGTCATCTACCTATCTGTAGCTCGGTCTCTATCTAGCTATCACTATAGAGAGGAGAGTGAGAGAAAAATATGTGCACTCTTCTATGTGCTTTACACATATAAACACATTTAGTCCTTTCAACAACCCTTTGAGATGGTAAATAACATTATTCCAAGTCTATAGATGAAGAAAACTGAGGTACAAAGTGATTAAGTAACTTGCTCAGGGCACATGGGTAGTAAGTGCCCAAGGCAAGTATAAATATATTTGGAAGGGAATGCACTAAAAAATGTGAGCAGAACTATGCATTTTTATTGTTTATTTGTTTTGTCATTTGCCTGAAATTCCCAAATTGTCTAGGACAAGGTCCACAAATTGCTCTTTAAAGGACCATACAGAAGATTTTTTTGGTCTGAGGCCCTGTGTCCTCTTGTACAACCACTCAACTCTATCACTGTGGGGTGAGGCTACTACAGATCTTATTGAAATGAGAGCATACAACTGTGTCTTGACCATGAAACTTAATTTGTGGATGCTGGAATTGGAATTTCACATAATTTTCATTCATCATAACATATCCTTCTCTTGATTCTACACCCACATCAACCCTGCCTAAGCATTTTAAAATGTAGAGACCACTCAACTCAGGAGTGCTTCAAAAAGAGGAGGTAGGTTGGGTTTGGCTAGTGGGCCATAGTTCTCTGAATTTTGATCTAGGATGACAAGCGTCATGCTCAGTGTGGAACTGTTCTGGAATATTCCTTTAAAGTCAACAAGCTTGAGCCAGTGGGAAAGAAGCAGCATTAGGTTCACAGGTGGTATGGGTGCCGCCTGGTCTCCTGCCAGCCCAGGGAGGCTGCAGGGCATGCATGGGCAGCCAGCCCTGCCACGGGCATGGGAGAATGGTAGGAGACCAGAGTCCTGCTTGTCCTTGATGGAGAGCATCCTGCCCAAGCCCAGCCCTGCTATGCTGGGGCCAGAGCCTTTCCTGAAGCTGTCCCTGCTGATTCTGGTTTTCCTGGGCCTGGAAGAGGCCTGCATTCCCCTAGAAGGTAGACCTCCACCCCTGCTCTCCCTACATTTCTTGGATGGGGAGGCCCCTATGGGTCGGCTTCAGATGGGGCCTCCTGCAGTCTAAGGAGACTCCCTGTCTCCAGGTTTAGACGTTCCTAGTTCCCTTTGCCTGGAGGGCAAATTGGACAAGTCCTGGGGACTGAGACCTCTGCCTTTGGAGACAGACTGGTGCCCCCATCCTGGTATTGTCACAGACTCTCTGATTTGGGGGTTGACAGTGCCTCTGTTAGCCTCACTGCCCCGTCAGCACTGTGGGAATTGCAAGCATCCCCATGTTGAAGGATTTGTCATGTTGTAAGTGAGGCTATATCGCTGCCATGGCTGAGAGAGAGTATAGTTATAATTCGTGGGTTCTGGTGGGTTTTGGATGTTTACCATGAAAGAATACTGGAAAGAACACATGAGCAGGTGTCCCCTTCAGTCCACAGACCATTCACAAGGCCTACTGAGTCCCTGGTTTGTCCCATGTGCTTCATGCTGGGAATCCAGGGTTGGAAAAGACAGGCATTGTCCCTTCTTTATGGAATTCTCATGCTTCATGGAATTCAACAAGCACACACATCCTAGCTTAGGGGTTCCGAGAAGGGCCCTCTGGAGAAGGGACACTTGAGGAGAGCCTTCAGAGGTAAGTAGGAGTTAGCCAGGTAAAGAGTCAGGGTGGAGAACTTTTCTAGGCAAAGGAGACCATTAATGAAAAGGTCCTGGGGCTGAAAGTCACTGAGTCTCTGCAAGGATCTGAGAGGAGTCGACATGGCCAGACCATGGTGGATGTATGCTGGGGATGGGAGGTGGGGATTGTAGGAGTAAGAACAGAGAGGAATGAGCCAGAAGAGCCCACCCCTTATTCATGCCATTATGAATTCTGGATGTTATCATACATTAAAGGAAACTGGGAAACCGTTAAAGGTTTTCAGCAAGGGCACGACATTTTAGAGGTGCGTGAGTGTGTTGTCGAACACTCAGTCTTGCGTCTGGTGAAGAACGATTAGGTAAGAGGCAGAAAGGAAACACAGCCATCAAGGAGGTGGGTGGCAGTGGGAGACTGGGACTTTCAGCGAGACCAGAGACCCAACAAGAGTTAGGAAACTCTGCTCCAGAACACACACCTGGGTTGGAGCTGGTGGATTTGAGGGTGGATTTTAGATGAGAAAAGTAGGATGCAGAGTGGGTAAACTGTCCCCTTTTCCAAAAATTTGCTGTCCTGGTCTCTGGATGAGAAATGAAGTTGACCATTGGTTGTTATGGAAACCCTCCTCCTTCTAATATTCCCAAAGTTGGGTGGATAGGGGTGGGTTTGCTTTCCCTAAACTACTGATTCAATCTTAGGAGAGAAAATGTGTCTCCAGAGAGGCCCTTTGAATGGGTCAGAGCTTCGCATCCAGGTTCTAGCCTATCTCAGTCCCTATGGGATGCAATGGGGTACAGAGATGACTCCATTTGTTTCCTGTTCTCTCTGGACCTTTGATGGGAAAATGATCCCCACCAGGCTTCACCAATCTCCACCTTCCTGTCGCCTGCACGCCAACAGTACTGAAAGGTAAGGTCCTTGTTCCTGCTCTCCTATTTGGTCCTGATTGTCCTACAGGGGTAACTTCTGCTGACATCAACCGGCCTTTCTCCTCCTAACTGTCCTTGCCGAGCCAGCTTCTAGTCTAGGAATTAGAAAAATTGATTATGAGAACACCTCTGTTGATGGAAACAAAAAAGTTCTCCCATCCTAAAAGGCATTGTCCAGAAATCATCTCTTCCGGTGGCCCAAGAAGATCCATCGAAGGATAGAGGAAAGCCATGACATCGGATGGCTAACTTCAGACCTACTTGAGATCCAGTACTTGACAGGCACATTAACATCCCTCTCTGCTTTCTGAGGTCAGGCAGGAAAATTCACCTTCTGTGCTGTCTGTTCAACACCCCATATAGATGGTCATGTGGAGCAAGTTCAGTGGAATGAGACCTTTGTTTCAGAACAGAGTTTGCAAGAAAAGGCAGGAGGCTGAATCAGGAGGTGAGGTGATGATCTGCAAAAAAGGGCACATGACTGTCTTCAGAGTCCATCCTGCCCCTCACTAGTTGGATGGGCTCAGAAAAGTCATTTCACCTCTTTCTACTTGCTTGGAGGATCAAAGGAAGTGACAGATGTGAAACACTTTTCAGTTCTACTTGGGAAAGCCGGGTTCCAACAGCTCTTCCTGCTTACCTCTCTCTCTTGGTATGCTCCCCCTTCTCTGTCCTCCCCCAGCCCCCAGTCCACACCTATGTAAGAAGGCAATTTTTACTTTAGCTACCACTACTTACAACATATTACAATTACTAGCATTTACCAAATGTGTACCTTGGGCCCGAAGCTAGACTGTCTGCAGTTTACATTGTTTTGCTTCATTATCATCGCATCTCTACATGGGAGGAAATACCTCTATTTTAAGAGACACAGAGAGGTTGTTTGGTGACCAGCCTGAGAGTACCCAGGTAGTGAAAATATGTGGCTTGGGTAGCAGCTGTTAGAGTTGCCAGCAATGACAAGCATTTGCTACCTTGTGACTTTTGGTGATATGGAGAGTGGTTTTGTGAGCTGCTTAAATACAGCAGTTTCTGGTAGAAACTTCACAGAATTCCTCAGAAAATTGCAGAGCCTCATCTTGATCTCATTTTGTGGATAAGAAAGTGAAGGTTTGTATAGGACATAGGAGAGATTGAACTTGAGTTCTTCCTCTTTCACGCACCAGGTACATTAAGTCTTTGCAAATTACATAAGTTCTTGGAGCTTAATATCCTCACTGCCAATATGGCATTAAGACCCTAAGCTCAGAGGAAAGGTGTGATATAATTAGAAGAAAAGCCTCTGTACATCTTTCTTTCAGTTGTTGCTGAGTTTTTTTTTTCCTTTTTATTTTTCTCCTTTTTCTTTCTTTTCTCTATTTTTCTTAACATTTTTCCAGAGTCAGTAAAGGATAGTTCCTTCTTCTCTTCCTAGCAAGACTAAAGGATGGACCATGGCTGCCCTCCCAGCTTGTTTCCTATTGCATTTAAGCTCTCCCCTGTGTCAAATACAGAAAGGTCCTCAGTAATCTCTCAGGGCATTCGGTCTTAATACCTAACTGCTCACCACGACCCATTGTGGACTCTACTTCCCAACCTGCACCCACCACCCAGCACCCAACTTTGTTTTTGGTTTTCTAATTACTAAATCTCCTTGTCCTGGCCCACCATGCTGCACCACGTTGTGATGTTGGCCATGATGGCGACTCTCCTTCTGAATGAGCTGCCACCAGGTATCATAGGTTAGTACCATACTGCACCATGACAGTCTTGGGACTTGGTGGACATGGGTAGGAAACTCTGAGCAAAGATTCCTGAGCATCTAATATGTGCCTGGACTAATGTAGGTGATGGAAACCAAAACGTGGAGCAGAACTTCTCACTTGTTAGAGTTTGGTGGGGAAACAGACAAAAGTAAACAAATTAACTTAACTAAGTCTGAGACTAAAAACCCCTGCTGAGATGGAGCAAGGGAAGGGGAGTGAGAGCTTTGAGGAAAGGACACAGCATGCTTGGGGTGTGTTGATGTGCTTCCCAAAGAAATGACCATGTTGAGAATGTTGACATGAGGAAGTCTGCTAATGAAGACTATTTCTTTCTGTTGCATATGTGCACAGCTTGGTGTGTCTCTCCTGAAGGAATGCTGAGCAGGCTGGCACCAGAAAGTCAGTGTGGCAATTGTACCTTTGCCCTGGGGTTTCTTTTCCCTTCTCCAAACGTAATTGTTCTTGAGTCATTTATGCTTTAACTTAGAATTGGATGAACTTTTCAGATGTTATCCAATACCAAGTTTGTTTCTTTGAGTTTTAATAGCATGGAAATCTCTATTACTGCATGATTACAGCTGAAATTTTACCTAAGCGTAGTTTTTAATTTCTAAAAGTTGTACACTTGCAGGGGAAATTTTTCAGGAAGCATAAAATGGAGGGCAAATTCTTCTTCTTCAACCCATCCCCTGTTCAATTGTTCAGAAGCAAGCACCAACATTAGTCGCTTATGGTTCTTTCAAGAAATATTCATGCATGTGGATGTATATCCTTAATTTTTATTTTCAGCACATGTAACTTTACATCTTTCTTTTAAATGCCTGCATAACATTCTATTCCTATTATACTGTAATTTAGTGAGTTTCCTGTTGATCTATTTTCCTTTGGTTATTGTCATTACAAATAACACTGCAATGCACATCCTCTTACAATCTTTCTTTTTCATGCTTTTGCAAATAGACATATCTATAAGATATATTCCTAAAAGTGAAATTGCTAAGTCAAAGGCTGTGCCCATTTTAAATTTTGACAGAGGCTTGACAAATTTACAGTGCTATCAAGAGACTATTTTCCCTCACCTTCACCAATACAAAGTATTTTCAAACTTTACCATTTTGGGAAAGTGATGACTAAAAAGATAGCCCCCATTTTTTCCATAGAAAGAGAGAACCAAACCCCAATAGGGTTTTTCCCATATCCACACAGGACTGTGACCATTATTTACATTTTTCTTCAACTTAAATCAGTTTTCTTTCAAATAGATTCACTTGGAATGGAAATTTTACATTACCTAAGTACATGGAAAGCCCCTTTATCACTTGTCATAAAGATAAGTTAATGGTGAAAAATACAATGAAATGGAAATCTCATGAAAATACAACTAGATACTGTTTTCTGCTGAGGGTCTTTGATGACTGCTCTTAGGTAAAAAGGAAAATTAGCAGCTGTCAGGACATTGAAATCATCAGGAGACTTTCTCTTGGCTTGAAAGAGAATTCGAGAGGGAATAACCTTCACACCTGGTGACTCTAGGAGTTAAAGCTGAGCCTGTGCCCATCTGAAAACTTCTCAGCCATCACCAAAGCTTCATACCCCACTTCCAGAGCTGTCTGGCAGAGCAAGGAACCCTATTTCTTTCAGAAGCAGATATACTTGGAGTTCCATCCGAGCTCCATCGTCTGCCAGTGTCTGTGTCCCAGGACAGGTCTGTTTTCTTTCCTGTAAAGCAGGGTTAGCAGCACACATCAGGCAGGTGCGTGCTCGCAGGAGCTGGCTGAAGCTGGTTCAGTCCCTCCTTGCCCCACTGAATGGCCTTCAAAGTCCAAAACCCTGCCCAAGGTTTCTGCTCCTTCTAAATTTACAGTTTCACAGTCCTCTCCACCTTGGCTGCTGATGAGCCATGCACTCTCTGCTTTCACATCAACCTCGAGGCAGAACATCTCCCCTTTGCTGTTTCCCACAAGAAGTCTCCTGCTTCCTCCAATTAATTAGAATTGGTGAAGATCAGAGGGTCAGAGGAAGTGCCACAGCCTTGAGGAGTGGGTTTCTCCATCCACTGCCCCTCTAGCCCCTCCTCCTCCTCTGCTCTCTTTCCCTCCCTCCCATCTTGCCAGAGACCTCCAAATCCTCCTTCTAACAACTTGAATAATTCAGCTCTCCCAGACAGGTTCTGTCCCCTGAATATCAGCCCTCTCTCCTGGAAGGCAGCTGAATCTACAAGAAGCAAAATGTCCTCATTTTGCATGTGAAGTGCCTGCCATGAAGCACAAGATCAGTCTAGGGGAGCAAGTGTAGTTCAGTGGTTGAGCACCTGCTTCCCAAGCATGAAGTCCTGGGTTTGATCCTCACACCTCCTGGGAAGTTCACTCTAACATGGCCAAGGTTAGGTATAGTAGCATCTTGGAATTGAGGGTGGATGAAGAAGGGTCACAGGTTGGTGGGAGAGCATGAGACCAAGAGAGAAGCTGAGCCTCAGAGGCAAAGTGGAACAAAGAAGAAGATTCATCGGGCAATGTAAGTTCGTAGATGGGTTTCCGGCACCTCACTTACATTGCTTCTTTAATCTTCATAACCCCTAATGGGGGTAGCTGCTGTTTTAAGTGAGGGCCCAGTTTGTCCTGGCTTGTCCAAGACATTCCTGGTTTAGCATGGAAAGTGCCACACCTGGCGTGGCTGGTCACCCTTTTAGGGTCGTACATTCATGATGATGAAGCAGAGGCACAAGGAGGTGGAGGAACTTGCCAAAGGTCACAAAGCCAGTAGATGTCAGAGCCAGAAGGCAGGCACAGGCCCAAGCCTTTTGTGATGTTCTTAGGATGGAGTCTAGGGCCTTGGACATGCCTGTGCCAAGTCCGGCTCTGGGGCTGGATCTCGAGCCATGTCCTCCTCTGCTATTTTTATGCCACTTTCAGTCCTTCCCAAGCCCCATACCCCTGCACTCAAGCCTGTGCCCACACTGCCCTCTCTTCCTGGGATGTTTTAACCCTCCCTTTCCAACTTTCCCCCCCTGGCTAACTTCACTCATCTTTCAGGTCTCAGACACAGTGCCACTCCCTCCTGGATGCCTTCTCCCATACCCCCACAAGTTCAGCAACCACCCCCCCCCAATAGGTTCCCACTGTACCCTGCGGGGGCACCCAGAACACTCATCCCACTCGAGACCCAATTTGTGATGTCTTTTTTGCCATCCTCCCCTAGACCAGACAGTAAATTCCCTGGCCAGGAGGACCTTGCCAATTTGCTTTCCAATGCATCATCAATATCTTGTCATGATCCAGCATGAAGGAGATGTCCCTAAATACTTATTAGAAAGACCAGGCTCACATTTGAGTCTGTATCTTCAACTAAGCCTGCGTGACCTGGGCTCCCTTGTCTCCAGGAGCTCCTCCTCCTGCTCTGGCCTGACCAGGGAAGCTGACTTGGGGGTGCCTGGGCTGGAGTCTAAATGTTGGTATCTCTCTACTCTCCATGTCCACGGGGACCTGGGTGCTGTGTTCTCGCCTCCAGATAGGACAGAAGAAGAGCATAAGTACAGTGATGGCCCTGGGTCTGTAGTCCTGAAATTAGATTCATTTCACCTCCTCTGGGGTGAATCTCCACTAAAAATTCTGGGGACAGTTGGCCCAGGCCACAGCGTTTTGCTTTTGTTGGCCCAGGGTTGAGAGCAGATTCAGTTGAGACTCCACTGAAGAGTCTAAGCAGTTGTGTGCTGTGAAATGCTAAACAGTTTCAGAGGGCTATGTGTGGGCAAGGGGCCTGATTTGTAGCAATTGCCAATTTCCACAGTGTAAATTTTATAACTCTGGTTGAATTCAAGGTTAGCAGCCAGCCTGCAACATTTCTGGAAATTTAACCACCACACCTGGCAGAGAGGTCTAGGCAGTCTCCAGTTCAGCACTAAGTCTCACTTGTACCCTTCTCATCTTTGAGGATCAATTGCTTCAATGAAAGGGAACTTACCCCATTCCTCCCTACAGTAGGAAGAGTGGGGTTGCTTGGGAAAGAAAGTGCTCATGCCCTTTAGAGAGGAAGGGAAATTTCCAGTAACAGTGATGATGGAGCAGTGTCTTGGGAAGATAGAGGTATGTGGACTCTAGGCCAGATGAGACAGTGAAGGACCCTCTTTTCCATCTCTGTTGCTACTTGAGGGTAAAAGCTTGTCCATCTTTTATGTACTTTGTTGGGAAATGTGTCTAGCCTACAGCAGGGTTCAAAAAGGTTTCTGGAATGGAAAGAGTACTCTATACAACTGCTATATTGTGGTAGTTTTGCTAATTGGAAGGAGATGAAGGAACTTAGTATTGGAGAACTTGCATCTTTGCTGTTCTTTACTAAATTACCACAATGGTGTGAGCCAGGTGGAGTCGGGATGATGAGGCATGGTTCCCAAAGCTGGCCAACCCTCAGAAGCCTTTTGAAAAATGTGTTCCACCCAAACCTTCTGCACGAGAATTCCAGAGGGTGAGATTCAGGAATCTGTTTTTCTGCAAGGTTTCTCAGGTGTTTCTGATGATATGGTCCAGATGATTTGGGAAGCACTGAGCTAGACCAGGGCTTGAGAAACTATAGCCCTTTGGCCAAATCTGGCCTTCTGCCTATTTTTATAAATAAAGTTTTATTAGAACACAGCCATGCCCATATATTCTATGGCTGTCTTCACTCTCCAGGGGAAGAGTTGAGCAGTTGTGACAGGGACCATATGGCCAGCAACATTGGAAATAAGTACCAGCTGGCTCTTTTCAGAATGTTTGCCAACTCCCTAAGTCCCAGTGCCTTTCAGGGTCTTTGCTTAAAATTAGGGCCTAGGATCCCTCATCAGTTCTAATGAATCAGAAGAGTAGAGGGATAGGCTTGGGGTTCTGTGTTTGCAACACGCCTCCCAGGTGATGGCCCTAACACTCACAGAACCCACACATATGCACCTTCCAAATTCAGCTCAACCATCAGATTGCCCAGGCATTGGCTTATCAAAGTTTCCTGGGGTGCAGTGGGTGAGAAGCAAGTGATGTTTTCTCTCTGTCTCCCATCTTTGGTTTCAAAGCCTGATTCCATCCTCCTCTTGAGGAGAGAGGTGTGTCAGATCCAGTGGTGTCTGTCTCTTTTGGATAATTTCTTGGACATTTAAAATCTTACCAGTCTCAAATACTGTATGAATTTTCCTTCTTCCTTTTATAAAGCAAGTTTATGATACCCTAATTGCTTTAAGGCAGCCTACCAATGACCATAGCATATTTAAGGAAGTATGAATAAAAGACTGCATGACAAAACTGGTGACATCTGGGCAGGGTGTATAGTCTACTTAAATGTATGGTGCTGCTGTCAGTTTTCTGGTTTTGATAATGTACTGCAGTTATGTAAGATGCCAGCAATGGGAGAAGCTGTGATGGGTACTATATTTGCATTGTCTAGAGTGTTAGTACACAATGACAAGTTTAAAAATTTATAAAATATCTAATGAATGAATAATGGGGTGTATTGGGGGAGGGGTTAATATTGACCCTACACTGTTGCCTGCTTTTTTCCATATTGACTCACTAATTCCTCCTTCTGCTGTATTCACCAGTAAAAAGTAAGTGGTTTCTCCTTTTCTGGGGTAGCTAGGATGCTTTTGGATGCTGACAAGGAGAGGGAATGAGAGCAGACACTCCTGATTGGAATCTGGGAGATCCTTGAAGGTCTTAATCTACTGTTGCCATCTCTGAGGGAGGCTCAGGGATAAGCTGCAGGTGCCCACACACTCTGAGATTGCATGGAAAGTTGTGAGCACGTGCCTGGGATGTGGTTGGATCGAGGGCTGCATGTATGACTGCTTATGTGAGTATGTGCACATAGAAGGCTGCACTCTCCCAGAATGCAAAACTACTACATCTGGTATAATTAAACTAGGAGACTCAAAGAGGATAAACTTACTCCTTCCTCAAACCATCTTTCTCCTGACCCCAAGGAGACAAATGAGAGATAAAATGGAGTGTCAAAGAGGTCCTCTTCTGACAAACTTCTCAATCTCTGGGACTGAATCCCCCAGGAAATGGGGTAGCTGGGGATTATGACCACCTGGATAAATGTGTCTCCAAAGGAATCAGATATCATGGAAGCATTTAGAGCCACCTATCCTGGACTCCCAGCCTCTCCTGTGGAAACTGGAAGATTACTTTCCTCCACTGGAAAGGTCTTTTTTGAGGACTAGCAGGGTGGTACAAGCTAGGAAAGGGCTGTTAATGGCTTTTTTTTCTTCTCCTCTCTGTGTTCCTGATGGTGCCAAATGACTCCTCTTGGATTTTCTCCTCCTTGCTGGTCACATCCTGACACTATCGAAATGTAATATTCTTTTATCATATTTTCTCTTTCTTTTCTAAGAGCTTCACTCCTAGCCATGGATGAACTCTCAGAAACTTCAGCTTCCAATGGTCCATTTTTAAACCCAGGGACTAGAAATATCCACTGTATTACTTTCACCTTCAAGAAGGTGGGGTCTTTCGTGGGAATCAATCCCGTCTCAAATCAGGGGTACACTGGAGTTTGTGATGACGATGATGCTGTTGAAGATGATGGTTGTGAGGATGAGTCCCTCCCGAGCAGGCTCCCTCATCTGTATGTTCATTGTTTTCTCACTATGTTTTGCTCACTGTCTGCTCATTTTCTGTTTGTTTTTCTTTAGAATGCATTGGGAACTGAATCTACAACCTCTGATATGGGAGGTGGGTTCTCAACTGCTTGAGTCACATCACTTCCCCAAGGATGATTTTTTGCATGTGCAGTCTAGGCTCCAGGCCTCCAATTTTTTAAAAAATTGATTAAAATATATCACTCATACATAACCATATATAAACAATAAGTGTATAGTAGATGTAAACTTACAAAACAAATATATAAAACATCAAAAAAAAAAACATATATAACCTCTCATCCTACCACCAATAACTTGCATTGTTTTAAAACTTTTTAACTACTAATTAAAGAACATGGTCAAAATATTGCTATTAAACCAAATATTTCCCCCTAACTAATACTATTATCTTTATATCATTTACATATGAGCATACATAAACAATTAAGTGCAGAGTAAAAGTTGTGAACTTACAAAGCAAACATGCATACATCATACAGGGGTCCCATGCATCAACCCTCCATCAACACCTTGTATTGTCATGAAATGTTTATTAAAAATTATGGAAGAATATTGTCAAAATCTTACAAATAATCATAGTCCTTATCTTATATTTGGTGTGATTTTCCCCCAACCCACCCTATTACTATTTTTTAAATGTATTTTTTATGACAGAAGATATAAACCTATGAAACTATCATGCACATGTGCAGAATTCCAAAATAACACCCCTCCATCAACACACCTCAATGTGGTGTGTCATTTGCTACAAAGAAAATAATATCATCTGATTGTTACCATGTCCATTATATTTGGGCTACGTTTTCCATACTGCCTTAGTACAACACGGGACATCTTTTGCATAGATGCAAGAATGTTATATTATGACTACTAACCACAGTCCATAGGTCACTTCAGCTCTATATTTCCCAACTTCTCTACATTCCCAACACCCTGCAGGGGTGATATACATTTGCTCTAGCTATCAAAGGACACTCTTGCATCTGTACCATCAACCACAATTCTCATCCACCACTTGGTTCACTGTGCTATCCACTTCCCAGATCATTCTACAGCATTCTGTCTATTGACATTTATTTAACTAGACTACCATTTTCAATCATATCCCCATTTATAAACTAGCTGTTACTCACTGTGTATTACTACCACTCTATACATTTCCAAGACTTTAGAGTAAATCTAATTAAAACTTCTACATACATTAAACATCAGTAGTCAACTCAGTCCTTCTCTTATCTCCTTTAAATCCACCATCTACCACCAGGTCTTGGAGATATTTTCCTACAATTTTTTCTAGAAATTTTATGGTTCTTGCTTTTATTTTTAGTGTTTTGATCCATTTTGAGTTACTTTTTGGATAAGGTGTGAGATAGGGGTCCTCTTTCCTTCCTTCAGCTATGGATGTCCAATTCTTTCAGCATCTTTCATTGAATGGATTGTTCTGCCCGAGTTCTGTGACTTGGACATAGCATTTTTAATGTCCTGAGCATAAGGATATTGACAACTTTGCTTTCCAATGTATCTTTTTTTCATTTACAGTCTTTTTTGTCTTTATTTTTTTAATGTTACATTAAAAAATATGAGGTCCCCATATACCCCCCACCCCCCTCACTCCAGTCCTCCCCACATAATAATCTTCTCCATCATCATGAGACATTCATTGCACTTGGTGAATACATCTCTGAGCACCACTACACCTCATGGTCAATGGTCCACACCATAGCCCACACTCTCCCACACTCCACTCAGTGGGCCATGGGAGGACATACACTGTCCAGTAACTGTCACTGCAGCACCACCCAGGGCAATTCAAACCCCCAAAAATGCCCCCACATCACATCTCTTCTTCCCATTCACTACCCCCAGCAGCCACCATGGCCACTTTCTCCACACCAATGCCACATTTTCTTCGATTACTAATCACAATAGTTCAAGAATAGAATATCAGTAATTCCACTCTAATCCATACTCTATTCCTCCATTCTGTTGACCTTAAAACGGTTGTTTCCACTCCACATCTATATCAAGAGGAGTCTTTGATTCCTCATGCATGCTGTATATAATTCTCCTGCTTTCAGTTGTAGGCACTCTTGGCTCCCTGGTGTGGGGGTTGACCTTCTTCACCTTCATGTTAGCTGAGTGGGGTAAGTCCAATAAACTAGAGTGTAGGAGCTGCAAGTCTGTTGAAGCTCAAGGCCTGGCTATCACATGGTCAGTTCAGATTCAGGTCCCCTGGGAATACACTGAATGCCAGCACCAACTACAGATCTGGTAAAAGTAACAGGAGAGGATTGTGGACAAAGATCACATCTGAGTCCAGCTCCATCATATTGAAACACAAACTCCAAAGTAGGGCCAACTGACATGGCCCCAAACTCCATCTGCCATGACCATAGAATCTGTGGTTCTCTGTAGCCCTCAGAAGAACCAATACCTGGGGTTGTATCTACTTTAGCTGTCTCTGGGACTCTGCTTAGGTGTGCATAAGGGCAACACTTCTGATAACCTCCTGGCTCTTTTTGTAGACACATAGCCATATAAACTCATTTGTCCTTTCCATTTCCCCCTTTTATTCAGGTGAAAAAGCATTTTTAACGCCTGGTATTATATGTAGACTGAGATATTCTGCTGGTCCATATTGACTCTTTTATCCAAGGTCATTTTCTACTTACATCATCAGCTGGTACTTGGTAGTAGTCCCTTGGTGCCAGGGAGGCTCATAAATGGGAGTCATGTCCCATGCTGTGGGGAAGGCAACACATTTACACGGCCACATTTGAGCAACATGGAGTCTCTCAGGAGGTAATTCTTATTTCAGGTGCACAGGCTCACAAGCAGTCATTAGTATCAAGGGCTAATTGTTGGAAGTTCCTTCTTTTTTGGTCTTTGCTGTTACACTTGGCGCATTGTTGCTGTTTCTTTCGGGACTGTGATAGAGCTCCCCTGGCTAGGAACTCAGCACTGCCTCAGTTGTTGTTTTTTAAATTGTAACAACTAGGAAAATATCCAAACATTTTTATGTACCTTGGATATATGCCCTGGAGAACTTCTTGCCAACCGTGTGTCCCCTGTCAGTAACATCCCACACCAGTATTCCTCCCCTCCCTTTGTTGAACCTCTCTGTGATCCAAAACTTCTTCAAAAATGAAGCCCACTATCTTGCCAGGTTCCATTAATAGTAAAAAGGAATATAGTGATGAGTTTAAAGGTTAGAAATAGAATACATATTAATTTAGAAAAATTAAGTTAAAAATTAATTGGGGTATCAAAAAATTAAAAAATGCAAAAGCTTTGTTTTTGATGTTTTACCTTCCAACACTGCAATAAATGTTGCCCTGTACGCAAATTGGCAAGGCAACTACCTTCTTTTCCTCAGTGTCTACGTCTGTTCTTTTCCTCTTTTTTTATAATTATTAAGCTTATCTTCACAAAAGCTTTAGATCACAGTAATTAATATACAATATACAGTACTCCCACATATTCAACATGAAACCCTTTCCCTTCTACAGCAATAATCTTTTTACATGTTCATACTGTATTTACTGAAACTGATGTACAGATTTTGAGACAATAGCTTTCAAACAAGGTAACATTTGAATTTACATTGTGGTTTTTATTTTAGACTATACAATTTTCTAACTTTTCAGTTATCTTATGTTTTACATTATGATGTACACTTTAGCCTATCATCCCCTATACATTTTTGGTGTAATTTAACATGTCTTATATTCATCCTTGTGTAATCTTGTGGAACACTTCTATTGCCCACACAGTTACATTGATGCCATCTATTCAATACCTCTTTCCCCCTTCCCTCAGGACCCACATTGACAGTCAATCTTCATTGCTTGAAGGGCCATGTTCAGAGATACCTGCAACAGTGTTGAGGGCTTGACATGCTCAACTGGTCTAATGAATTGGGAGCTAGCATTTCTCTCAAGAGATACAATTCCCTCTATTTGAGAACATCAGTCCTCCCCAGGATGTGGGTATACCTTCACTCCCATTATATGGGCCTCTATCTAATGATATTACCAAGTGTGGCAAAATGAGCACTCACACACTCCCTAGGACCCTGTCCTGTGTCAGATTATCCCCTTTAAATGTCTTAAACAGTGACCTTCCTTATTATATTTTTGAAAAACTTTTCTCAGCATTATACTTTCAACCAAATACCTGACAATCTCCTATGTTTGTATGTTCCCCCAAACTCCCCCCAATATCTTGGGCCATATTACCCATCCTCACATCCCTAGCACCCCTCTAGCATGCAAAGGCCCACCCAAATGTTCCGCTATGCCCCATTATATCCCTTCCTGTACAAATACTTACCTCCAGCTTATCATAGATTTCACCCATGTAGGTGTCAGCTTACATCCTTCCTCTACCCCCCAATTTCCTTTAAGCCTCTCATGCAGTCTCTAGCTCTCTGAGGCAGCTTGGTTTACTTATTTCATATCATTGAGGTCATGTAGTATTTCCCTTCAACGCCTGAGTTGCTTCACTCAAACTAAGGTTCTCAAGATTCATCCATGTTACCACATGTGTTTGTAGTGTTTTTGTACTTAAAGCTGACTAGTATTCCATTGTATGTATATAACACATTTTATTTATCCATTTATGTGTTGATGGGCATTTTGGTTAGTTCCAACTTTTGGCTGTTAACAATGCTGCTATGAACATTGGTGTGTATATATCGGTTTGTGTCCTTGTTTTCAGTTCTACTGTGTATATACCCAGAAGTGGAATTGTTGAGTCATATAGCAAATGTATAGCTAGCTTTTTGAGGAACCACCAAATTGTCTTCCAGAATTGCTTGGTCCTTCTGCATTCCCACCAGTAGTGGATGAGTGTTCCCTTCCTCCACATCCTCTCCAGCACTGGTAGTCTTCTGTTTTTTTCATAGCTGCCAATCTTATGGGGTAAGATGGTATCTCATTGTAGTTTTGATTTGCATTTAACTAAGAGCTCGAGATTTGGAGCATTTTTTCGTGTGCTTTTTAGCCATTTGTATTTCTTCTTTGGAGAAGTGTGTTTAAATCTTTCTCCTTTTTTTTTTTTAAAGGAATTTTCTTTTTAATTTCAAGATATAGGAGTTCTTTACATACGCAGGATATAGGTCTCCTATCAGATATATTTTTACAAAGTATTTTCTCCCATTGTATAGGCTCTCTTTTCAGTTTCATGACAAACTCCTTTGAGATGCAGAAGACTTTAATTTTGAGGAAGATCCATTTATCTATTTGTTCTTTTGCTGCTTGTGTGTTTGTTGTGAAGTTCATGAAGACATTTTCTATTACAAGTTCCTGTAGATGGTTCCCTACATTGCTTTTCATACGCTTTATGGTCTTGGCTCTTATGTTTAGGTCTTTGATCCATCTTGAGTTGATTTTTGTATAAATAATACTCTTTCATTCTTTTACATATGGATATCCAGTTCTCCAGGCACCGTTTCTTGAAGAGCCATTCTCTCCCAGTTGAGAGGGTTTGGTGGCCTTATCGAATATCATATGACTGTATATATGAGGATCTATATCAGAACTCTCAATTTGGTTCCATTGGTCAGTGTATCTATCTTTGTGCCAATCCATGCCTTTTTTACTGCAGTAGCTTTGTAGTATATATTGCCGTCAGGTAGTATGATTCCTCCAGTTTCGTTTTTCTTTTTCAATATGTCTTTGGCTATTCAGGGCCTCTTTCCTTTCCAAATAAATTTCATAGCTGGTTTTTCTAATTCATTAAAGAAAGCTGATTTTTATTGGGATTGCATTGAATGTGTAGATCAGTTTTGGTAGGATAGACATCTTATCAATATTTAGTCTTCCTTTCCATGAATAGGGAATATTCTACCCTTTATTTAGGTCTTCTTTGTTTTCCTTGAACAGTGTTGTGTAGTTCTCTGTGTACAAATATTTTTTTACATCTTTAGTTAATATATTCCTAGGTATTTGATTTTTTAATTTACTATTGTAAATGGTTTTTTTTCTTGATTTTTTCCTTAGATTGCTCATTATTGGTGTACAGAATGCTACTGATTTTTGTGCATTGATTTATAACCTGTGACTTTACTACAATCTTTCTTGTAGACTTCTCAGGTTTTTCTATGTATAGGATCATGTCATCTGCAAATAATGAAATTTTGATTTCTTCCTTTCCAATTTGGATGCCATTTATATCTAGTTCTTGCCTCAGGGCTTGAGGCAGTACTTCTAAGACAATGTAAAATAGGTGGAATGATAGTGAGCATCCTTGTCTTTTTTCTGGTCTTAGAGGGAAAGATTTTAGGATTTTGCCATTGTAAATGTAGTTGGCTGTGGGTTTTTCATATATACCCATTCTCATGTTCAGAAAATTTCCTTGTTTTCTGATCTTTTGCAATGTTTTTATCAAGAAAGTGTTCTGTATTTTGTCAAATGCTTTTTCTTCATCTATAGATATGACCATGATATTTTTTTCCTTCAGTCTGTTTATATGGTGTATTGCATCGATTTATTTTCTTATGTTGAACCATCCTTGCATACCCAGAATGAATCCCACTTGGTCATGGTGTATAATTTGTTTAATGTGTTGTTCAATATGATTAGCAAGTATTTTGTTGAGGATTTTTGCATCTAGGTTCATGAAATAAATTGGTCTGCAATTTTCCTTTCTTGTGGTGTCTTTGTTTGACTTTAGTACTAGGGTAATTTTGGCATCATAGAATGAGTTAGGTAATGTTCCTTCTGTATTGACTTTTTGGAAGAGTTTCAGCAGGAGTGTGTTAGTTCTTTCCAGAATGTTTTGTAGAATTCACCTGAGAAGTCATCTGGTCCAGGACTCTCCTTAGTTAGGAGGTTTTAATGCCTTATTCTATCTCTTTATTTTGATTGGTTTGTTGAGATCATCAATTTCTTCTTTCATCAATACAGGCAGTTTATGTGTTTCTAGGAATTTGTCCATTTCCTCTGAATTGTCATTTTTGTTGGAATATAGTTTTTCAAAGTATCTTCATATGATAGTCTTTATTTCTGTGGGGTCAGTGGTGATATCTCCTTTCTCATTTCTTATTTTGTGTATTTTCATCTTATCTCTTTTTTTCTTTGTTAGTCTATTCCAAAGACTAACAAATTCTTCTCTAAGAACCAGGTCTAAGTTTTGTTTATCTTTTCAAGTGCTTTCTTGTTTTCTCCTTCATTTAGTTCTGCTCTTATCTTTGTAATTTCTTTCTTCTTCCTGTGTGTTTACTTTGTTTTCTTTTGTTTTTTTTGTTTTTACTAATTCCTCCAAATGTATAGTTAGATCTTCAATTTTTGCTCTTTCTTCTTTCTTGATGCATGAATTTATGGCTATAAATTTCCTTCTCAGTACTGCTTTTGCTGCACTCCGTATGATTTGGTATGTTGTGTTATCATTTTCATTAATTTAAAGGTAGTTATTAATTTCTTTTGAGATTTCTTCCTTGACTCACTGTTTCTCTAAGAGTGTATTGTTTAAATTCCATATCTGGTGCAAAATCTGAGCTTCTGGACCTTGCAGATTTCGAGCTTCACTCCACTGTGGTCAGAGAAGTTATTTTGTATGATTTTGATCTTTCTGAATTCATTGAGACTTTCTTTGTGGACTAGTACACAGTCTATTTTGGATAATGACATATGTGCACTTGAGAAAAATGTATATCCTGCTATATTTGGGTGTAATGTTCTGTATATGTCTACTAGGTCCACCTCCTGTACTATACTGTTCAAAATTTTTTTCTATATGATTCTCTTTTTAGATGTTCTGTCCAAATTAATAGTGGTTTATTAAATTCCCCCATTGTAATTGTAGAGGCATCTATTCTTTCACTTATTTTTCCAGTATTTGCCTCACTTATTTGGAGGCACCCTTGTTAGGAGCATAAATGTTTATGATTGTTCTCTCTTCTTGAAAGATTATCCCTTTCACTAATCCATGGTATTCATCTATGTCTCTCACAATTGTTTGGCGCTTAAAGTCTATTTTGTCTGATATTAATATAGCTACTCCTGCCCTTTTTTGCTATTGTTTGCTTGTAAGATTCTTTTCCAGCCTTTCACTTTCAACCTCCTGGATTTCCTGGGTCTGAGGTCTTGTGGATAGCATATAGATGGGTCATATTCCTTTATCCAATCTTCCAATCAGAATCTTTTGACCAGGAAGTTTAATCCATTGACATTCAGTGTTATTACTTTCAAGGAATTATTTATGTTAGCCATATTTTGTTTCAAATTGTGTTTGTCATATTTTATTTGTTTTTTTCCCTTCTCTTTTGGTCTTTTTTTGTTGCTCTTACACTGTCCTTCAACTCTGCCTCTCCTGTTTTTTTCTTTCTTCCTTCAGAACTCCTTTAAGTATTTCTTGAAGGACAGGGTTTTTGTTTGCTTACACTTAATTCCTGTTTATCTGTGAGTATTTTGAACTCTCCATCATTTTTGAATGCTAGCTTAGCTGGGTAGAGTATTTTTGGTTATAATTTTTTTTTCTTTTAGTACCTTGACTATATCATACCACTGCCTTCTTGCCTCCATGGTTTCAGATGAGAAATCACACTTAATCTTATGGAGCTTCGCTTGTTTGTGATAGTTCTCTTTTCTCTTGCTGCTTTTAGAATTTTCTCTTTGTCTTGCACATTGGATAATTTGACAAGTATATGTCTTTGGGTTGGCCTGTTGGGATTTATGGTCTTTGGGGTGTGCTGGGCTTCCTGGACATGTACATCCATCTTCCTCAGTAGATTTGGGAAGTTTTCAGCCATTATTTCTTCCAACACCCTTTCGGTCCCTTTTCCCTACTCTTTTCCTTCTGGGATGCCTATAATATATATTTTTGTGCATTTTGCATTATCATTCAGCTCCCTAAGTCCCAGCTGAATTTTTTCTATCTTTTTATCGATCAGTTCTACAATCTGTTTGATTTCAGATATAGGTCTTCCATGTCACTACTTCTTTCCTTTGCCTCTTCTAATCTGCTGCTATTTGCTGATTGTATTTTTTTATTTCTTGAACTGTGGTGTTCATCACCATCAGATCTGTTATCTTTTTGACTATGTCTGCAATTTCTTCTGTATTCTCTCCAGGTGCTTTCTTCATATTGTTAATCTCTTACTTTACTTCATTAAGTTGTTATCTAACATATATATTGCGATCTTTAATTGCTTGTCTGATGTTCTGCTCCTCTTCCTGGTTTTTAGTTTGTTTATTGGATTCGGCCATGTTTTCCTGATTATTGCTTTGGTGTGTAGTTTTTTGTTTGTTTGTTTTCATTTTTTTTGCTGTCTGGTCATCATTTTATCTTGACAGGTTTAATCAGATCTTTAGCTTCTTTGTCTGGTCTTGGGAATTAATTAGTTGTTCATGCATAAGTGTTATGCCTTCTCTTTGTCACTTTGTTCTTCTTACTCTATTTTCTTTTTGCTGGCTAAATTCACTTTGAAGGAAAGTATTAGGGCCAGGGAAAGCAAAATGAGTAAGAAAAGAAAATGTGTAAAGTAGTATTGGTAAAAAATGTTAACAGAGCAACAATGTGAGATATAGGAGATTGAATATTAGACTTGTGCAAGTTGTGTAGAGTTGTAGCAGTAAGTAGAGTACCTATGAGACAGTAAACTGAATATGGGGAGGAATATAGTATGAATTAAAAGGACAGTATTTTCATGAGAGAGAGAAAGAGAAAAGAAAGACAATAATATCAAGAGAGGATAAAAGATAGAAAACAGAACAAAGATATTAGAAATAAAATGTCAGACAATTTGGGGGCCAAAGAAAGGGAGGTGGAACATAAGAGAAACAGTAGATGATAGAGGATAGATGTAGGGGAAAGGGCATAGTGTCGATGGCCGAAATCGATACACACAGAAAAGAGGAAATGGAGGATGAGGAAACACAGCAAATATGAAACATTCCCAGCAGCACCAATTATATAAAGAAAATAAAATAAAAAAGAAGAAAAAGAGAAAAGAAAAAAAAAGAGAAGAGAAAAAGGAGGGCAAAGAAAAGTGGGACCACAAGCAAGAAAAAGAAAAGAGAAAAACACTGAATAAATGAAAAAGTACCTTTGGGGTTAAAAAGGGAGAAAAGACCAGGAGACAATGCAATATTAGCAACCACAAAAAAGAAAAAAAGAAAGAAACAAAGAAAGAAAAAAAGAAAAGTGGTGATGTTTCAAGCTAGGAATCCTCTTTACAGGTAAATAAAATGCTTAGGGACCTGACCTTCCCCCTTTCTCCCTTCCTCACTTCTCTCTCTCCCAGGGCAGCAGGAAAGCTGCATGAGAGGTCTGGTAGGAGATTCAAGTGGGTCCTTGTTGAACCATCTCAACACAGAAGACTATGACTCTTTATTTCCAGTGTGAGAGCTCCTACACCTCACCAGAAACCCCAAATATGCTATTGGAAGCTTGGATAGCACATCCTACAGTCCCTCCACATTTGGTGTGCTAGAGGAGGTCTAATTGATTTTATGACTCCACCTTCTCCCAGACCAAGTTTCCTATTCCAGGATGTTTAGGTAAATTGGGTTTCCTCAGCAGATTTGCCTCTCCTTTCTTCGCAGACTCTCTCCAGTTCAGCTGGTATACTCCTCCAAGTTCATGGAGAAAAAAAAAATACAAAATGCAGAGGGGTAGGGTAAACAAGGACCTCAGATGGACCTCAGGGCATGGTGGATTTGGAAATGGGAAGTCCATGATATTGCAGACTCAAGGTGTGTGAGTCTCTGGAGCATGGGCTACCAGGGTTAAGGGGATACAGACCTGGGAACCATGTATCTGGTTAACACAGAGTTTGGAAACACCACAGCACAACAACGTTTTCAGGGACTGCCAGGGAAGCCCACCAGCCCTAGGAGGAGGGGTCCCCCCACAACTTCTGACCTCCATGTCAGAAACCCAAAATTCCACCTCTCACAAGAATCTCTTCTGTCACTGTCTCACTAAATCGACATCCAGATACCTCCTACCCTGCAAGCCCTGAAACTGCCTGCTCAGGGTTGGTAACACTGAAGCACAACAAAGTTTTCAGGAATTGCTGTGGCTGGGCCGCCAGTACCTAGGGGGAGGGGGGTTCCACCTACAACTTCTGACCCCCATGTCAGAATCCCAAAATTCCACCTCTCTCAAGAATCTCTTCTGTCACTGTCCCACCAAATCAACATCCAGACACCTCCTTCCCTGCAAGCTCCTGAAACAGCCCATTCAGGGTTTGGGAACACCTCAGCAAAACAAATATTTCAGGGATCACTGCAGCCAGGATGCCAGCCCTAGGGGAAGGGGTTACACCTACAACTTCTGACTTCCATGTCAGAAACCCAAAATTCCATTTCTCGCAAGAATCTCTTCTGTCACTGTCTCACCAAATTGACCTCCAGACACCTCCTGCCCTGCAAGCACCCGAAACAGCCTGGTCCAGCAGGACTCTGACCATACACAGCCACTTCTTTGCAGGAGAGATTATGAGGTCCAGTCACTCAGACACCATCTTGCCCCACCTTTCCAATGTATCTTCAATACCTTGCTCACTATCTAACATGTAGTAGATGCTCCATAAATACTTATCAGAGAGGCCAACTGAGTAAGTGAACCTGGGTCTTCAATCATACCATGAGCCAGGTGGATTGCCTCATCTCTAGTAGCACCTCCACCTCTGCTGTCCTCTGACTGACCAGGGGGCCTACTTGGTGTTGTGTAAGACATGAGACTAAAAGCTGGTCTCTCTCTACTTGGTGGTCTGACCTTTCTCAGTGCCCTAGGCCCTTGTTGCTCACCATGGCCCACATTGGGCTCTACTTTCCTTTGCTATGTTCTGCTCATCTTCTGATCTTGTGATTCTTTCCCCCTTACTAATGGTCTCACCTCTCGTGATCCCTTAGACTCGACATTCTGGACCCGTGGTGTGACCCTGGCCTCTTCTTGCCTCCTGGGCCACACTTCCCCTGCTCTTTTGGATGGCAGCTTCAGAGATCCTAGGTAGATGTCCCACCCCATTCACAACCTGGGACCTGGGTGGGAATGTTATTTGGCAGGAATCCATGTGATATGCCAGGACACACAGAGTGGTGGAGACCCAGAGGAGGAGTCTGACATGGTTATGCCTCTGCATGAGCATGCAGTCTGACTGGGGAGACAGCCAAGTAGAGAGAGTCCTAGGGCACAATGAATGGAGGCATGAAGGAGGAGCAAGGAGGGTGTGGGAGAGGAAAAATGTGTCTGGAACCCTGCAGGATTTTCCAGAGGAATGGGGACTTGGGCTGAACTTGTAGAGCCTGTTAATCTGGGACATTTCTCATGCTGCCTTTTGAAATTCAATTGCATTCCTTCCTTAGGTTTGCTGAGCATTCAAGTGGTAAGTGGTAAGTCGGATGACTGTGCTGTTTGGTTTTGTCGTTCTTCCGGTGCACAGAAATAGAGTTAATGGTTTTTATTAATGCTGCTAGAACCTTTAGGTATCATCAGCTTTACTCTCTTTCTTGTCACCATCATCAATGGTTAAAATGTATTCATTTATCCAATAAATATTAATGAGTGCTTACTCTGTGCCTGATCTTGTTTAGCTGTTGGGGATATAATAGAGAATAACTCAGACAAAAATCTGTTCCTGAATGGAATAGAAGAAAATGAATAGAGGTAGACTAAATTCTGATGGATGTTAGTAAATACTGTGACGTTGCTAGAGTAGGGGACAGGCAAAGGCAGTGTGGAAGAGGCTGGCAGTGTTTTAGAGGGTGACAACTGAGCACAGACTCAAAGGAGTGAAGGAGCGAGCCTTGAGGACATCTGGGGGAAGGAACACATGTGTGAAGGCCATGAGCAGTAGCGTGCCTGGGGTCATGGGACAGCTAGGCAACAGGCTGCATTCCATTCATCCTGATCTGAGGCATTGCAGTAGCATTGTTTAAAAGGCTGGGGGAGCAGATGTGGCTCAAGCAATTGAGCGCCCACATCCCATATGGGAGGTTCCAAGTTCACTTCCTAATACCTCCTGAAAAAACAAAGAGCAAGCCAGAAGCAAAACAAATGATAATACCAAATCAGGGAAGCTTAAGTGACTCATTTTTTGAGTGCTGGCTTCTCATATATGAAGTACTGGATTGAATCTCCAACCCCAGTGCGTAGGGAAAAAAAAGTTTTGTCAACCATTTCATAATTAACTGTTAATTTATTTTGTTTTCTTCTTCCCTTCCTTCATTCCTTCTCTTTCTCTTCCCCTCCCTATCACTTTATTTCTTTATTTTTCCTCTTCCTCCTCTTCTTCCCTCTCCCTTCCCTTTCTTCTTCTTCTCCTCCTCTTTCTCCTCTTTACTTTTCTCCTCCTCCTCCTCCTTCAGAAGAGACCAGTGACTGCAAAGAAGAAAGTAAGTGCAAGGAATGAAGATTCTTGGGCCCTGTCTCTTCCCATTGGGAGGACATGAGTGATGTCTTCCTTGTTGTTACAATAATGCTGGGGAGGAGATTCCCCCATCGGGCTCAGAGAATCAGCCCCTGGCCTGAGATTCCTGAAGGATGATATCCTGTTCCTCGTGCTCAAAGGCCTTCAGAGGTCTGCCCATTTCATACTACCCGCAAGTTTCAGGAAGCCTCCATGTACCAAGATCTGTGGGGAAAACGTTTTTATTATCCCACTTGCTGTTTTTGTTGACCATCAAACCCTTTCCCACCCACTCCATAGCAGCAACCTCAAAGAAACCTCAAAATTTTATAGGTTTTCCTTTTCTTTTGTTTTTTAAAGTGTAGCCCAAGATTATCCACTTTATGATCCAATTTCTTAGACATTCTTTAAAAGATAATGCTATTGTGATAGAGAACAGGTCAGCAGTTCTTGGGGGTTAAGGATAAGGTAAGAATGTGAATAAAAAGTACCATGAAGGAAAATTTTTTAGCAGGGTGGAACCATTCTGTGTACTGATTGTAAATTATTACATAAATCTACACATATGTTAAAATTCATTGAACTGCACAAAAGGAGAAAAATTTCGACTTTATATCATGATCATTTTAAAAAAACTTAAAGCAAGGGGGAAAAAAGAAATTGTTCTTACTGGTGAGAGTCTTTATATGTCTACCTTTCTTAGAAAGCAGTATGCATTAAGAGCTTTAAAAAGTATCCAGTAATTCCACACTTAGGAATATTAAATAATCTCAGGAGAAATTAGAAATTTATGGACACAAACTTTAATATCTACATTACTTATAATGGTGGAAATTTGGCAATTTGAATGTCTGTTCATTCGAATGGTTAGGTAGAACCTGGAATAACCATACAGTGGATATTTTTCCATCCATTAGAAAGAATTGCTTTCAAAGAAAAGATTTAACACACTTTGGTTTAAAACCCCCATCTCTCATTAGATTCAAACTTATAACTCATATTCCCTAACCCATACATATTAATTTTTTAAGACTCCCATAACAAATCACTACAAAGTAGGTGGCCTTAGGTAGATTTTTAAATTTTGAATAAACTAAGTCTGTGCAGGAAGATTCTTTGCCTCTTCTAGCTTCTGTACCTTGTGGCAGCGTAATCCAGTCTCTCCCTCCAGGCATACATAGTGTTTTCCCTCTGAGTCTCTGTCTCTGTGTCCAAATTTCCTCTTTCATGAGGATATCAGTCATTAGATTTTTGGGCCACCCTACTCCAGAAGGACCTTATCTTGAACTGATCACATCTGCAAAGACTCCATATCTACATAAGGTTACATTTGCAGGTATCAGGGATTGGGTTTCCATGAAACTTTTCTGAGGGACATAATTCAACCCACAACAGCACAGTAGACTTGTGTGTCTTGAGGAAGGAAATATCATGGGGTGGCATCAAAGCCAAGAGCTAGCCCTTTAACTATGGTGTAAGAGAAGGCCTCTGGGGGTGAAATGTGAGGAGCAATCCAAAGGATAAGAAGGAGCTGGACCTCAGAAGATCTGAGAAGAGCATTCCAGTCAGTGGTACAGTCCGGTGAGTAGAGATTTTGAGGGTAGGAATGGTCTTGGCATACCGAAGGAATTCTAATAAATCAAGCATGCATATTATCATCTCTAGGATAATTACTAAAGGAATGGTTAAAGAATAGATAACATCATCTATAGGAGTCAAAATGGTGTAAAGAAAATATTTTATCAGTAGGAAAGAAGGCAAGAAAGGAAGAAAAGGGGATCCTAATATAGGTGCATTAAATTGAAAACTAGTTGGGCAAAGGCGGGACAAGATGGCGTGTGTGTGAGTGCACCTGATGGTCTCTCCTGCAAAGAAACAGCCGAGGGGGTTGGAGTATTGCTGGAGCAGGCTGTTTTGAGGAGTTGAAGGGTGGAAGGTGTGTGGACATTGATATGGAGAGAGAGTGGCAGAGGTGGTGCTTGCTCTAGGTAGAATTGGGGCTTACAAGCTCAGAGGTTGGAGCTGGGGACTGGCAGGACCTTTCACCCTGGAGATGGTGGCCTCGGTGTTTCCTGAGATCTGTCGGTTGTGTGGTGGCATCCCTGGGCCCCGTGTTGCCTGGATGCATGGTCCCCAGGTCCATGTCCTCTGAGCCCCCATAGCCCGTGTTCCATGGACATACATGCCCTGGGTCTGCAGAGTCCCAGACTTCCCTTTCCCAAGTCCAGCACTCCCAGAGGTCCAAGACCACCTTAGCCCTCTGGTTTTGGACTGACTCCGTGGGTGGTAGTGATTCTGTGGGGGGTGCAGTAGGGGGGCCTGGCTTGTGTGGGTTCGATTTTCTGGTATTCCCTCCCTCCTCTTTTTCTTTTCTTTTTTCTTTTTCTTTTTTTTTTTTTTTTTTTTTTTTTTTTGCGCTTGGAGGGGCATACCAGCTGGCATGGAGAGAGTCTGGGAAGAGAGGAATGGTGAATCTGCTGAGAAAGCCTGATTCACCTAAATACCCTGGGATGGGAAACTTGGCCTGGGAGAAGGTGGAGTCAGAAAATCAACTAGACCTCTCATAACATACCTAAAGGAGAGGGACTGTAGAAGGTGCTTTCCAAGCCTCAAATAGCATATTTGGGGTTCCTTGTGAGGTGTGGGTGCTCTCTCTCTCTGGAAATTGAGTCATTGTTTTCTTTGCAGAGCTGGTTCAACAAGGACCCCCTTGAATCTCCTACTGGACCTCTCAGGCAGTTTTCCTGCTGCTTGGGAGAGAGGGAAGTGAGGAAGGGAGAAAAGGGGGAATGTCAGATCCCTAAGCATTTTATTTAACTACAAACAGGACTCCTTGCTTGAAACTTTCCCTTAGTATTCGGTTGGTTTTTCCTTGTTTTTCCATCCTCTTTTTCCCCCCAAGGCCCTTTTTTTCTTTCATTTTTCATTCTTTCTCTTTTTCTTTTTTCTGCCTATTTCTGCACTCTGTATGTCCCTTTTTACTCTTTCTTTCTTTCTTTCTTTCTTTCTTTCTTTCTTTCTTTCTTTCTTTCTTTCTTTCTTTCTTTCTTTTCTTTTCTTTCTTTCTTTCTCTGCTTTCTTTCTCTGCTTTCTTATTACTCTTACATTAGGTGCTGCAGGGAGAGCTTCACATTTGCTGTATTTCCTCATCCCCCATTTACTCTTTTCTCTGTGTATTGATTTGGCCACCAACACTATTCCCTTTCCTCTACATCTTTCTATCCTCCATCACTGATTGTTTATCTTACATTACACCTGTCCTGGTTTACGCCCCTATATTTTTGACTTTTTATTACTAATACCTTTGTTCTGTTTTCTGCCTTATATTCCCTCTTTATAATATTGTCCTCTTTTCTCTTTCCATCTCTCCTGAACACAAAGGCCTTTTAATTCACACTGTATTGCTCCCCATATTCAGATTTTTACGTACTCTACTTTTCTTACTGTTATAACACTACATACTTTACATGAGTCTAATATCCATTCTCCTATTTCTCACATGGTTCCTCTGTTAATATTTACTATCAATACTACTATAATTCATTTTCTTTCATACTCCTTTTGCTTTCTCTGACCATAATATTTTCCTTCAAGTGAACTTAGCCAACAACAAGGAAATAGAATAAGAAGAACAAAGTGACAAAGAAGAATGACTTACCATGCATGCAAAAGCAACTACTAATTATACTTCAAACTAGAAAAAGAAGCTAAGCAACTGACTAAACCCATCAAGATAAAATGAGGACCAGACAGCAACAAAAAACTACAAACCAAACCAATAATTAGGAAAAAAATGCCCCAATCCAATGAACAAACTAAAAACCAGGAAGAGGAGCAAAACATTGAACAGTTATTAAAGATGTCAAAACATACATTAGGGACCAATTTGATGAGGTGAAGTAAGAGATGAAGAATATGAAGAAAACAATTGGAGAGAATACAGAAGAAATTGCAATCATTCTCAAAAATATAACAGATATGATGATGAACAGCACAATGCAAGAAATCAAAAATACCCTCAGCAAATAACAGCAGATTTGAAGAGGCAGGGGAAAAAATTAGTGAAGTGGAAGATAGTACATTTGAAATCAAACAGATAATAGACCTGGTTGATAAAAAGAAAAAATACAGCAGGGGCTTAGGGACAGGAAGGACAATGCAAAACATGCAATCATACATATAATATGCATCCCAGAAAGAGAAGAGATGGGGAAGGGGACAGAAGGGGTGTTTGAGGAAATAGTGGCTGAAAACTTCCCAAATCTACTGAGGGAGTTGGATGCACATGTCCAGGAAGCACAACACACCACAAATAGTATAAATCCCAACAGGCCTACCCCAAGTCATATACTTGTCAAATTATGCAATGCTCAAGACAAAGAGAAAATTCTAAAAGCAGCAAGAGGAAAGAGAACCATCACATACAAAGGAGGCTCCATTACATTAAGTGCTGATTTCTCATCTGAAACCATGGAGGTCAGAAGGCAGTGGTATGACTTAGTTAAGGTATAAAAGAAAAAAAATTCCAACCAAGAATACTCTATCCTGCTAAGCTAGCATTCAAAAATGATGGAGAGTTCAAAATATTCACAGATAAACAGAAACTAAGAGAATATGCAAACAAGAACCCTGCCTTTCAAGAAATACTAAAGGGAGTTCTGCTGGAAGAAAGACAAAAAAGAGAGACAGAGTTGGAGGAGAGTGTAAGAGCAACTAAAAAGACAAAGAGACAGAAAAAAATAAATAAAATATGACAAGCACAAATCCAAAGAAAATATGTCTAATATAAGTAATTCCTTGAAAGTAATAACATTGAATGTCAATGGGTTATACTCACCTGTCAAGAGACTCAGACTGGAAGATTTGATATGGAGATATGACCCCTCAATATGCTGTCTGAAAAAAACACATCTTAGACCCAGGAATTCAAGGATGTTGAAAGTGAATGGCTGGAATACAATCTGAGAAGCAAACAATAACCAAGAAAGGGCAGGAGCAGCTATATTAATATCAGACAAAATAGACTTTAAATGCAAAACTATTGTGAGAGATAAAGACGGATACTACATATTACTGAGAGTGATAATCTTTCAAGAAGAAAGAACAGTCATAAGCATTTATGCTCCTAACAAGGGTGCCTCCAAATACATTAGGCCAACACTGAAAAAATTAAGTGAAAAAATAGATGCCTCTGCAATTATAGTGGGGGACTTTAATACACCACTATCAACTTTGGACAGAACATTTAAAAAGAGAATCAATAAAGAAACAAAGCTTTGAACAATATATGAGAGGAGCTGGACCTAATAGACATATACAGAACATTACACCCAAATACAGCAGGATATACATTCTTCTCAAGGGCGCAGGGATAGTTCTACAAGATAGACCAAATTCTAAGCCAAAAAAAATCTCAATGAATTCAGAAAGATAGAAATACAAAATAATTTCTCTGACCAATTTGGAATGAAGCTGGAAATCTGCAAGGGTCAGAGACCCAGATTTGGTACCATGATTTGGAAGTGAAACAACACACACTCTTAGAAAAACAGTGGGTCAAAGAGGAAATCTCAAAAGAAATTAATAATTATCTTGAAACTAATGAAAATAATATAACATATCCAAACTTATGGTTTGCAGCAAATGCAGTACTGAGAGGAAAATTTATAGCCATGAATTCATACATCAAAAAACAAGAGCTAAATTTGAATAACTAAACACTCTTGGAGGAATTAGTTAAAAAACAACAAACTAATCCCAAAGGAAGAAGAAAGAAAGAAATAACAAAGATCAGAGCAGAACTAAATGAAATAGAAAATAAGAAAGCACTTGAAAAAATAAACAAAACCATGAGCTGGTTCTTTGAGAAAGTCAATAAAATTGAAAAACCCTTAGCTAGATTAACAAAGGAAAAAAGAGAGGAGATGCAAATACACAAAATAAGAAACGCGATAGCAGATGTCACCAATGATCCCACAGAAATACAGACTATCATAAAAGGATACCTTGAATAACTATAGACCAACAAAAATGACAATTCAGAGGAAATGGACAAATTCCCAAAAACACATAAGTAGCCTACATTCACATAAGAAGAAGTTGATAATCTCAACAAAGCAATCACAAGTAAAGAGAAAGAATCAGTCATTAAAAACCTCCCAACTAAAAAAAGCCCTGGGCCAGACAACTTCACAGGTGAATTCTACAAAACATTCCAGAAAAAACTAACACCAGTCTTGCTTGAACTCTTCCAAAAAATTGAAACACAAGGAACATTGCCCAACTCATTCTATGATGCCAACATTACTCTAGTAACAAAGCCAAACAAAGACACCACAAGAAAGGAAAATTACAGACCAATCTCTCCAATGAAACTTGATGATAGAATCCTCAACTTGCTAATCGTATTCAACAACACTTTAAACAAATTATAAACAATGACATTGTGGGGTTCATTACTGGTATTCAACAATGGTTCAACACAAGAAAATCAATTAATGTAATACACTACAGAAAGAGATTGAAGGAAAAAAATCACATGACCATATCTATAGATGCAGAAAAAGCCTGTGAGAAAATACAACACACTTTATTGGTATAAACCTTGCAAAAGATCAGAACAGAAGGAAACTTTCTGAACATGATAAACAGTGTATATGAAAAATCAACAGCTAACATCATTTACACTGGCAAAATCCTAAAATCTTTCCCTCTAATATCAGGAACAGGACAATGAATGTCCAGTATCACCCCTCCTATTTAACACAGTCTTAGAAGTACTTCCTCAAGCACTGAGGCAAGAACCAGACATAAAAGGCATCCAAATTTGGAAGGAAGAAGTGAAAATTTCACTATTTGTAGATGATATGATCCTATACATAGAAAACGCTGAGAAGTCTACAACAAAGCTTCTAAAACATATAAATGAGTTCAGTAAAGTTGAAGATTGCAAGATAAATGCACAAATATCAGTAGCATATCTGCACACCAAAAATTAGCAATCTGAGGAGGAAATCAGGGATCAAATCCCATTCACAATAGTAAATAAATAAAATCAAATATCTAGGGATAAATTTAAACTAACACATAAAAGACTTATACACAGAAAACTACACAACACTGTTCAAGGAAATCAAAGACCTAAATAAATGGAAGAATATTCCCTGTTCATGGGTAGGAAGACTAAATATTATTAAGATGTCTATCCTACAAAACTGATCTACACATTCAATGCAATCCCAATAAAAATCAACACATCATTTTTAATGAAATAGAGAAACTAACTATGAAATTTATTTGGAAAGGAAAGAGGCCCTGAAAAGCCAAAGACATATTGAAAAAGAAAAATGAATTGGAGGAATCACACTACCTGGCTTCAAAACATACTACAAAGCTACAGTAGTGAAAACAGCATGATATTGGCACAAGGATAGACACACAGACCAATGGAACTGAATTGAGGGTTCTGATATAGATCCTCCTGTATACAGCCATATGGTATTTGACAAGGCCACCAAACCCTCTCAACTGGGAGAGAATGGCCTATTCAACAAATGGTGCCTGGAGAACTGGATAACCATATGTAAAAGAATGAAAGAGGATTACCAACTTACACCTTATACAAAAATCAACTCAAACTAAACCAAAGACCTAAATAAAAGACCCAAGACCATAAAGACCCTGGAAAGCAAGTAGGAAAGCATCTACAGAACCTTGTAATAGGAAACGGCTTCATGAACTTCACGCCAACAGCATGAGCAGCAAAAGAACAAATAGATAAATGGGACTTCCTCAAAATTAAAGCCTTCTGCACCTCAAAGGAGTTTGTCAGGAAAGTGAACAGAGAACCTATACAATGGGAGAAAATATTTGGTAACCATATATCTGAAAGGATACTTGTACCTTGCATATATAAAGAACACCTATATCTTGAAAATAAAAAGACAGTCCATTTTAAAAATGGGAAAAATATTTGAACAGATTCTTCTCAAAGAAGATGTACAAATGGCTAAAAAGCACATGATAAAATGCTCAAAATCCCTAGCTATTAGGGAAATGCAAATCAAAACAACAATGAGATACCATCTTACTCCCATAAGACTGGCAAATATTTAAAAAAAGAAAAGAAGACTACATGTGCAGGAGAGGATGTGGAAGAATGGGAACACTCATCCACTGCTGGTGGGAATGCAGAAGGATCCAGCCATTCTGGAGGTTTCTACTTTGGCGGTTTCTACTAAAAACTGTCTATAGATTTGCCATATGATCCAGCAATTCCACTGCTGGGTATATACCCAGAAGAACTGAAAATAAGGACACAAACTGATAGATGTACACCAATGTTCATAGCAGCACTATTCACTATACTCAAAAGTTGTAATCAACCCAAATGTCCATCAACAGATGAATGGATAAATAAAATGTGGTATATACATACAATGGAATACTACTCAGCTAGAAGAACAAATACAGTACAAACACATGTGATAACATGGATGAATCTTGAGAACCTTATGTTGAGTTAAGCAACTCAGGCTTTGAAGCACAAATACTACATGACCTCTCTGATATGAAATAAGTAAACTGAGCTGTCTCAGAGAGCTAGAGACAGGATGATAAACTTTAAGGTAATTGGAGGTTAGAGGAAGGTTGTGAACTGACAGTTACTTGGGTGAAATCTATGATAAGCTGGAGGTAAGTATTTGTATAGGGAAGGGATAAAATGGGGCATAGGGATAACTTTGGGTAGGGCTGCATGGGTTTTAGGGGTGCTAGGGATGAGAGGATGGGTCAAATTGCCCAAGAAATTGGGGAGAGTGTGAGAGGAACATTTGATCGTGGGAGATTATCAGGTATGCCATTGAAATTGTGGTGCAGAGAAAACTCTTTAGAGAATGAAATATGGAAGGTTGCCTGTTTGGGATGCTTAAAGAAGGGGGGGGCATCTGACACAGGACAAGCTTCTGGGAAGTGTGTGAGTGCTCATTTTGTCATAGTGGATTATATCATTGGGTGGAGACCCATACAATGGATTGAAGGTATACCTACAACCTGGGGAGGACTGATGTTCTCAAACAGAAGGAATTGTATCTCTTGAGAGAATCAGTGGCTCCCGATGGGTTAGGGCAGTCAAATATATGAAGCCCTCAACATTTTTGCAAGTATCTCTGAATATGGTCTCTCCAGTAATGAAGATTGATTGTCATGGTGGAACCTGAGGGGAGAGGGAAAGAGGTATTGAATAGATGGAATCAGTGTAACTGTAGGGCAATGGAAATGTTCCACAAGACTATGCAAGGATGGATATAGGACATGTTAAATTACACCAAAAATGTATAGGGGCCTATAGGCTAAAATGTAAATCATATTGTAAAACATAAGATAATTAAAAATTTAGAAAATTGTGTAGTCTAAAATATAAACATAATGTAAATCCAAATGGAACCATGTTTGAAAGCTATCGTTTCAATATCTGTACATTAGCTGCAGCAAATATAATATGAACATGTAAAAAGATCACTGTTGGAGAAGGGACAAGAGTTTGATGTTGGATACATGGGAGTACCATATATTGTATATATGAATTACAGTGACCTAAAACTTATATCAAGAGAAACTTAATAATCCGGAAAAAAAAAAAGAAAGAAAGGACATAGACATTGAGGAGGAAATGGAAGAAATTGCCTTGCCACTGTACATACAGGGCAACACCTGTAGCAGTAATGAAAGACAAAATGTCAAAAACAAAGATTTTCATTTTTTCATTTCTTCATTTCTTTGATACCCCAATTTATTTTTCCTTTATTTAATTTTTCTAAATTTCTATGTATTCAATATCTAACCTTAAAACCCATCAGTATATTCCATTTTTCTATTAAGGAAACCTGGCAATATATTGGGCTTCATTCTTAAAGAAGTTTTGGGCTACAGAGATGTTCAACTATGGTGGGGGAGGAGCACATGTGTGGGGTGTCATTGGTGGGCTCTACACGGTTGAGAGAGAGTTCTCCAGGGCATGTATGCAGGGTATATAGAAATGTTTGGGTATTTTAATAGTGGACTCAGTTGGAAATGACAAAAGAGAGAGTGCTGAATTCCTGACCAGGGGAGCTCTATAGCATTCCCCAAAGGAACAACAATGATTCCCCAAGTGCAATGGCAAAGACCAATAAAGATGGATGATCCAACAATGAGCCCTTGATACTAATGGCTCTGATTAAGAGCCTGTGTACCTGAAATACAAAGTAGGCCTATAGCTATGGGGTGCCTAAGCGTTACCTCCTGAGAGCCTTCATGTTGCTCAAATGTGGCCCCTCTCTAAGCCAAGCTCAGCATATAGATGTGTTGCCTTTTCCTCAGCATGGGACATGCCTCCTGGGGATGAGCCTCCTTTGCACCAAGGGATTACTACCAAGCAGCAGCTGATGATGTAACTACAAAAAGACCATAAACAAAGAGATCACCTCAGACCAGCAGAATGTCTCAGCCTACATGTTATATCAGGTATTAAAAACTGCTTTTTGACTTTGGATAAAAAGGGGGAAATGGAAAGGACAAGTGAGTTTATATGGCTACATGTCTCCAAAAAAGAGTCGGGAGGTCATCAGGGGGTGATGTTTATGCATGCCTCAGCAGGGTACCAGAGACAGCCAAGGTAGATGGAAACCCAGGTGCTGGTTCTCCTGAGGGCTGCAGCGAACCACAGGTTCTATGGTCAAATCAGATGGCTCTGGAGTTCAGGGCCATGTCAGTTGGCCCTACTTTGGAGTTTGTGTTCCTGAGGGTGTTGGAGTTGGACTGAGATATAACTTTTCTACATATGCCTCTTCCATCACTTTTACTGTACCTGTGGTTGGTGTTTGGGTTGGTGTATACTCAGGAGACCTGAATCTCTATACTGTTCATGTGATGGCCAGGCCCTGGGCCTCAGCAGACTTGCAGTCCTAGGCTCTGGTTTTTTGGACTTACCCTGGCCAGCTGACAGGGAGGTGAAGAGGGTCACCCACCACACCAGGAAGCCAAGAGTGCCTACAGCTGCAAGCAGAATTGCATTCACCATCCATGTGGAATCTAAACCCCCTCTTCTTGTAGAGGGGGACTGGACATAGCCCAGGTCCACAGCATGTAGGGATAGAGTATGGATTAGAGTGGACTTACTGGTGTTCTGCTGGGGAACTATTGTGATTAGTAAGGGAAGAAATTGTAGTAGTGATGTGGAGAGGGTGGCCTTGGTGGCTGCTGATGGTTGGGAGAATGAAGAAGAGATATGGTTTGGGGGCATTTTCAGGATTTGGAGTTGTCCTAGGTGGTGCTGCAGGGATGGATTCTGGACGTTTTGTGTCCTGTCATGTCCCACTGGATGGACTGGGGGAGAGTGTGGACTACAATGTGGACCACTGTCTATGTGCAGCAGCTGTTCTCCAGAATGTATTTGTCGGGTGCAGTGGATGTGCCACAATGATGGAGGAGTTTGTCGATATGGGAGGGGTGGCATGGGTGTGGTGGGTGGTATATGGGAACCTCATATTTTTTTCATGTAACATTTAAAAGAAAATAAAGAAAGAAAGAGAAAACCAATAGTAAGATAATAGTTATAAACACAACTATATCAGCAATGTCACTGACTTTAAATGAACTTATTATTCCAAATAAAGACTCAGATTGTTAGCCTGAATGAAAACAAACAACACCCAAATGTTTAGTGCTTACAAAGTGATAAAACAAGTAGATATTTAAGAATATAGAATACTTAAGCACAAGTAACAAATGTGATTAATTGGTATGTATCTGTGTGTGTGTATGTATATGTTGGATATATATACACCCAACATTGAAAGAATGCAGTTTTTCAGGGTAACAGGGAACTTTTATCAAAATTGGTTATATGTTGGTCATAAAGGAAGCCTCAATTAGTTTCACATTGAAATCATTTAAAACATGACCTTTGACTACACTGGAATTAGGCTAGATATGACCCACATAAAGATTATAAAATCCACAAAAATCTATGAATTAATAAATATACTTCTACATGAGTTCAGGAAGAAATGGCAAAAGTATTAGGAAGAATTTTGAACTGAATGATAGTGAGAATATCACATCTCAAATCTTGTCTTATGCAGCCATACCTCTGCTTAGAAGGAAATTTGTAATCTTAAATGTTTATATTAAAAGCAAAGAAGTTAGAAAGGTTAAAAATCAATAATTTGAGTAGCCAAAATTGAAGAATTTTGAAAAATACAACCAAAATAAACCTAAGTAGAAGGAAGGAAATGAAGTAAAAACAAAGTGTACAATAGAGGTCAACAAAACTAACAGAAGATCTTTTGAAATGGCTAATAAAACTTTAGGGTTCGAGCATGACTGATAAGGAAAAAAAAAAAAGAGAAGAGAAGACACAAATTGCCAATATCAGGAAGGAAAAAGGGGAACATCATGTTAGATCATGCAGGTATTAAAAAGATGATCAGTTTGAAAAAAAACATGCCAGTAGAATTGAAAGTTTAGGTGAAATGGACAAAATTCTAGGAAAACATACATTACCAGAAGTGAATTTTAAAAAGGAGATAGAAAAGCTGTATAGTCCTATATCTATTAAAGAGATTTAATGTGTAATTAAAAAGCTTTCCCACACATACACAAAATCCCTTCCAAGATCAAATGACTTTAATACCATATTCTTCCAAACTTTAAGAAATCACACTGATCTTACATAAAATAATCCAGATACTAGAAATCAGTCAACATTTTTCAGTTCATATTAAAGGCCACATAAACTTGACACAATAATCTGACAAAGACGGTACAAGAAAGGAACATTTCAGGTTAATCCGTTCCACAATATAGATGTGAAAATTCTAGACAAACTGTTAGCAAATACAATCCAGCAGCAGTGGGTTTAAAAAATCAAGACCACATCGAGTTTATCCCAGGAATGCATGGATATTTTAATATGTAAATGTTATTCTAATTCTTACCTTATTATCATAAAAGGAAAAATCATATTATCATCTTAATAGATACAAAAATAATATAATATTCAAGTCATTCATAATTAAAAAGGAAGTTCAGAAAATGAGGAATAGAAGGAAAGGTTGTAATATTATGAAGAGTAGCTACAAAAACCTACAAAAAACAACCTGTTTAAGAGGAAAATATTAAAACTTCCCCCACGATCATAACTGAGACAAAAATTTTTTCTATCACCACTTCTATTCCATATTGTACTGTCAAATGCAAGTCCTATCCAGGCCATAAAAAGAGAATTAAAGGTACAGTGATTGACAAGAAAGAAATGAAACCCTCATTATTTACAGACAATATGGTTGTGCATAATAAATACTTGTGAAGAGAGGTAGTGACTGGAAAGGGGGTATCTAGAGGTGCTTATGATATGCTGGCAATGTTCTATTTTTTCATTTGGGGGTCTGTTTAAA
The DNA here is from genome assembly GCF_030445035.2 of Dasypus novemcinctus. Classification (NCBI taxonomy): domain Eukaryota; kingdom Metazoa; phylum Chordata; class Mammalia; order Cingulata; family Dasypodidae; genus Dasypus; species Dasypus novemcinctus. Next base: position 82,130,037 of record NC_080690.1, on the reverse strand, counting down.
CATGGATGTTTACTTTGTTACAAGCTTGAGTTTTTCTGGGTATAATACTTTAATAAAAAGTTTTAAGGTGCAAATCTTTGAGTAGGCAGAAATGACACCTGTGCACTATACTAGCTTTATTTATTTTTATTTATTTTGTAAAAATATTACATTAAAAAAAAATATGAGGTCCCATTCAACCCCACCACCCCACCCCACCACTCCCCACCCAGCAACATTCACTCCCATCATCATGACACATCCATTGCATTTGGTAAGTACATCTCTGGGCATCTCTGCACCTCATGGTCAATGGTCCACATCATGGCCCATACTCTCCCCCATTCCATCCAATGGGCCCTGGGTGGATTTACAATGTCTGGTGATTGCCCCTGAAGCACCGTCCAGGGCAACTCCAAGTTCCAAAGGCACCTCCACATCTCATCTGCCATTCCCCATACCCATACCCTGCCATTCCCCATACCCATCAGCCACCATGTCCACTTTTCCCACTCCAATGCCACCTTTTCTCTGTGGACCTTGGATTGGTTGTGTCCGTTGCACCTCTATGTCAAGAGGAGGCTCAGATTCCACATGGATACTGGATGCAATCCTCCTGCTTTCAGTTGTAGGCTCTCTAGGCTCCATGGTGTGGTGGTTGTCCTTCTTCAACTCCATCTTAGCTGAGTGAGGTGAGTCCAATAAATCCGATTGTAGGAACTGGAGTCTGTTGAGGCTCAGGGCCTGGCTATCATATTGTCAGTCCAGAGATTCAAATCCCCTAATTATATCTTAAACCCCAACACCAACTACAATTCCAGTAAAGTAGCATGAAAGTCTTATGAAAAGAGATCCCATCTGAGTCCAGTTTCATCACGCAGAAACACCAGCTCCAAGAAGGGCCATCTGACATGGCAGTGAACCCCTTCTGCCATGACCATAGAACCCGTGAGTCTCTTTAGCCCTCCAAGGCACCAATATCTGGGGATTGTATCTACTTTATCTGTCTCTTAGACTCAAAAAAGAAGTGAATTGTCAGATCTGGGTTCTGGAAGATCCTTCTGGAACCCACATAGATGATGGATTTAGGCAGATAAAGCATGGAGTGGGAGGCTGATGAAGTAACCAAGAGGGGAGCTGGAGGCTGGCACCTTGGGATGGTGAAGAGAGATGGTTTTATGAGAGATGGTGAAAATACAAGGGTCTCACAGGGTCATGTCAGGGATGTGAGGAGTGAGCAAGCTGAAATGTTTACTGATTATTTGTCTAGGGTAGTGTGGTGTAGACCAAAACTTCAGTTCAGGAGACAGACAGAGATGAGTATGGAGTTGAGAAGGGAGTCCTATGCTGGAAATGGAGATTTGGAAATGACAGAGTTTGAGAACTGGAATGGAATACCATCATCCTAAATCACTGAGTTCTCCCCCCAGTTAAGCCTCCCTAAGCTATCACCCCCACCAGGACACCAGGTCTGAAGAGAAGGAACAATTGGAACACTTTGAAATGCACCTACATGATTGCCACCTTCTTGTTGGTGTCCTACAACAAAGGAGACTGGGTAAGAAGGAGCCAGCACTCCAGGGCCTCATTCCATGGAGGGAGGAGGGTAAATAGAAAGCAAGAGTAGAAGGCAAAAGAAAGAGGAGGAGGGCACAGGGGAAGGGGGTGAGGAGAATGAGAGTGCCAAGCAAGCAAAGGTAGGAGAGGAGACCCCTCTTGTAAAAGATTCTTCCTTCTCCTTCCCTCCCTCCTTTACTCTTTCTCATCCTACCCTCCCTCTTTCCTCCCTCTTTCCTTCCTTCCTTTCTTCCTTCTCCCTTTCCTTCCATCCAACATGTAAAAGAGGTTCTTTTCTAATTACCTTCATTTTTTAAATTACAGAAGTTGTAAACTTTCAAAACAATCGTGCATAAAGTGCAGAATTCCCATAATTACGCCTCCACCAACAAGTTTATATTAGTGTGGAATATTTGTTACAGACTATGAAAAAACATCATCAGACTATTACCTCTAACTATGGTCCATAGCTTACATTTAGTATATGTTTCCATACACCCACACACACACACTATTAACACCATGCATTAGTATTGTACATTTGTTATAGCTTATGAGAAAACACTCGTATATTTGTACTGCTAACCACAGTCTATCTTCCACCACATGGTTCACTGTGTTATACAGTCCAAAGCCTTGTACATTCTACCCAAAGTGTACATTCAGTGGCTCTCACTTTCATTATGGAGTTATGTACCCAACATCTTAGTAAATCTTTGAATATTTTCATTAGTTACAAAGAAAAAATCCCATAACCCCCTGTTATTGATCCTTAACATTGATATAGTACCTCCTTTGATATTCATGCAACAATATTACAATATTGTTAATTATACTCCATAAGTATACAGATTGTATTTTTACATGCATCACTATATTCTTACCACCTTGTAACAGTGATGACATTGTTCATAGAAGAACTTTCTTGTATTTGTTCTGTTAACCACATCCGCATCCCCCACCGGATTCTAGTTTTCTTTCAATTGACAGTTACAACCCTAGGCTACTCCTAAGGGAGGTTCTGAAGGACGAGGTCTTTCCAGGTTGTGGGGAACTCCAGCGAATAAGCAGCATTCAAGTAGGTAATAATTTTGTGAAGCAGACAGTCATCAAAATAACAACAAAAGCCTGAATTCCCCAGTGGTAGTATTTCCCAGGAGCCTCGGGGCTGTACTAGGGCAGTAGGTGGTGACTCTTGCTCTGGTCTAGGACAAGGGTGAACCTGTGGGAGGCTTCATGCAGGAAATGGGCTCTACCCTGTCTTAAGGACAGGAAGAACAAGTCAACTGAACAGGGAAGGGACAAGCATTCTAGGATGAGGGAACACCCTTTGCAGGGGCCAGAGGTGCAGGAAAGCAGGGCAAGGGGCGAAGAGGCAGGGAGTCATTTATTCATTCCTCATCTATGTGCCTGGCAGGCTCTGTGCTAGGCATTGGGGACTCGGGGAACAAAACCCATGAGGGGCCTGAACTCATGGAATCACACAATAGGAACAGGAGAACAGAAAAGAAACCAAGAAGCCAGCTCCAAGAAGGAACTAAATCAGGGATGTCAGGGCGTATAGGGTAGAGGGGGGGTAATATTTGCACAGAGACATCAGTGCCTGGGAGTCACTTGGGGACAGTTTTGAGCAAAGTGAATGTGCAGGAAAGACCCTGAGGCAGAAAAACAGTGGGTGCCTTTGAGGAGCCAAATGTGATCACATGGGGTTTGAGAGGGGCCTGGGGCCAGGGTCTCACCTTGCAGGCCAAGGTGGCAAGGCCACTCTGGTTCATGTACATGGAGAGTGAATCACATCAAGGCAAGAGGGGAAAGTGACTGGGAAGGAGGTCACAGGTTGAGGGAGGAGATTTGGAGATGACAGTGGAGATGAGGAGAAGTGGATGGCATTGAGACCTACCTTACAAGTAGAACTGCTGATGGAATGGGTGCAGGGCTGGGGGAAATAGAGGGGCAAAGGGGAGAGTTCCCAGGTTTGACTTCAGCTCTTGGGTAGACCAGTGGTTTTCTACGAGGGGTGAATTTACCCCTCAGGGGACATTCAGCAATATCTGGCGTGTTGGTGGCTGCCACCATGCTGGGGAGGGGAGGCACTACTGGTATACAGTGGGTAGAAGTCAAGATGCTGCTAAATACTCCATATTGCAAATGACAGGCCCCTGCAAAATAGAATGGTCCAGTTCAAAATGTCAATAGTGCTGAGGTGGGGGAACCCCAGGCTAGAGGATGGTGTCAACCTGGAGATGGGGGATAATTAGATGATTACAGGTGGTACTTAGAGGAAAAGCACAGGATGCTATGAGAGAGACACCTTGGAGAGGGTTTGGAAGATGGGCAGAGCATGGGAGTAGTGAGCAGTAAGGCAGGATAGACACGAGAGGATTTCACAATGGGGAAGGAAAGATGGAGAAAAGGTGGGGATGGAAACCAGCCTGTCACACCTCACTGTTCCTTTCTCTGTTCCCAGTGCACTCCTTCATCATCCTCTCAAGTGTTACTGCCGCTACTGTAACCCAGACTTGGATGTCAGGTATGCTTTGATGGGGAGGGGTTTTGTCCTAATTAGGGGGAGCTGACTAGTGTTGAGGTAGGGATCTCAGGTGGTTTTGGAAACTCTAATTAGGACCACAGACTTGTTTACAAAGTTATCACCTCCACTCTCAAGTCACTGCCTGACAAGGACAATGAAGAGAATTACAAATGCTGGGATCATGGAGAGATGGAGGCATTCATTCATTAATTCACTCAATAAAATTTTTAAATCTCTATTGTGTTAAAATACACATAATATAAAACTTACCATTAGTGACATTTAGTACATTAATAATGTGCAACCACCATCCCTATATAATTACAGCACATTTTCCTTACCCCCAAAGCAGTTATTTCCCCTTCCACTTACACTTGCAGTTTCTAGAAATCACTAGAATACTCTCTGTCTCTATGGATTTTCCTATTCTGGATATTTCATACAAATGGAATCATACAATATGTGACACTTTTCTGTCTGGCTTCCTTCACATGGCATGTTTTCAAGATTCATCTATGTTGTAATATGTATCAGAATTTTTTCCACTTTTATGAGAAAATGATGTTCCATTGTATGGATAGAGCAAATTTTGATTATCTGTATATATGCTGATGGATATTTGCATTGTTTCCACTTTTGCCTGTTGTGAATAGTGCTGCTATGAATATGCATGTACAAGTTTTTGTTTGAACACCGGTTTTCAATTCTTTGGGGTATACACCTTTTTGGGTCATATGGTAATTCTATGTTTAACTTACTGAAGAACCTTCTCAACATATTTTTTTGGATCTACTACTGTATACTGGATCCTGGATTCAGCAGTGAGCAAGGAAGACATGCTTTCTGCCCTCATGAGGGTTGCATTCCAATCAAGGGAGACAGAAATGAAAAAATAAGTAGATGCTTACAGCTGATGCTTAGAGCTACAGAGAAATAGCACAGGATGCTATGAGAGAGAAAAGAGAAGAACCATAACATAGACTGGTGGGCAGTCAAGAAAACCTCCCTCGGAAAGTCATATTAAAGCAAAGACCCATAGAACAAGGAAAAGACAGACAGGAAATGGGCAAAAGAGACTTCAGGTGGAGGGTTCAACTTGCACAAAGGCCCTGTGTGGAAAGTAGCATCAAAGTGCCTGAAAGAAGGGTGGCAGCTGGAGAAGACGGAGGGGGGCAGAGAATGCTGTGGCAGGAGAAGATGTGATATGCACAAGCAGACAACATTATGCATTTTGGACTTGATCCCAAGAGCCATGGGAAGTCACTGAAAGGCATTTAATGGAAGAGGGACATGGCTCTGTGATTTGCAGTAAAGCAGTGATGGCAGTCAGGAGGCTACTCAGTCCTTATGAGAGCTGATAGCAACTCAGTTTAACATCTCAGTGATGGAGAGGATGAGATGTGCACTCACATGAGATCTCTCTAACCTGCTTTCGCTTGCCTGCATGGCTACTATCAGCTTCCTCTGTGGCTTCCCTACACCCTCTCTTGCCCTGTCTATATTTCATCCTCCACTCAGCAGCCAGAGTGCTCTTTTAAAAAGGCAGACCCCATCATATGACACCCTATTCCCTCGTTTAAAACCCACCAGTGGGATTTCACCAACAGCATCAGTGATGTTCAAACTTAAAAAATAAAAATAAAAAAAAAAAACAGAACAACTTTCTAATGAAATCTTACATGGAATCTCAAAATATAAAAGATTTTAAAGTAGCTTTTTATCACCATAAATACTTTCCATAAGTTCAATTCTATAATATTTACTTATTAGGAAGCTAATTGATGAGATTTGCAAGCAGAGGGTATGGATGATCTTTGCCATCTTATGTTAGCCATTGCTACCCAAATTCTGTCATTGTTTTCTTTTGATGGTCCTATATGGGGAAAATCTTAATCTATACAAGTAAGTATTTGCAGTTGGTAACAGTTAATAGAACATCTTGCCTTGTAATCTAAGGAAGCTTTTCAGTTATTAGCTGAAAAAAAACCTTCTTCAAAGGTTTTCACAAAAAAATGTACAGCAGGTTGGCATAGGTCTCCAATGAGAAAAAGTTGAGTGCATGTGCTATTTTTATCACAGCGTTGAAAAATAGTTTCATTTTTGAAACAAGACTCAAAGTATGCATATGTGGAATCCCCAAAGGATCCCAGGGTTCCAAGGAGTGTGATATGAAAGCGCCTCCCCCAGGCAACTTCAACCCCTTGTCATGGGCGGCATCCAAGGGTTCTCAGGTTCTGGACCCTTCCTTCTTCTCCCACCTTTTAATTTATTCTTTAACAGCCTAAAATAGCACCATTTATTATCTCAGTTGTGTAGGTCAGGAGTTAGGTGGGCTTGGCTGGGTTCTTTGTTTCGGGTCTCACTGGACTGAAGTCAAGGTGTCAGCCAGGCTACCTTTTACCTGTAGGCTTGGGGAAGAATCCACTTACACTCAGGTGGCAGCATCTAACACTTAAACTGTAGGTCTGAGGTCTCCACTTTCTTGCTGGTTGTTGGCTGGGGGTCACTCTTGGCTCTTTTAGATCATCCAAACTTTTTCTCGTGTGGTCATCTACATCTTCAATGCCAGCGCTATCAAATCCACCCCTTTTCAACATCTCTTTCTCCCTCCATCCCCACCCACATTCCATTCTCTGTCTATATTAAACTATCTGTGAGTCCCCTGGGAGCACCACTTGACTCCCTCCTTTATACCATTGCACATGCTGGTCCCTCTGCCTTGAGTAGCCTTTGGGGAACTTTATCAGCCTAGATGCACCTCAGTCCTCAAGACTCAGCCAGGCACGGCTTTACTGGGAAGCCAGAACCAGCTCTTGTTATACAGGAGGATCACTGAATGAAGTGAATGGGATTTCATGCTCTCCTCGGCCATATTTTTAAGCCCTAGTCGCACCATATTTTAAGTTTCATATGAGGGTATCTGAGTGACCCATTAGGCCAGGTATTGGCAAAATTTCTTTCTAGAGAGCCAAATTGTAAATATTTTTGGATTTGTGGCCCATACTATCTCTGATGCAACTACTCATCTCTGTGATTGTAGTGGAAGCCACCATTGAGAATAGAGAATATATAAATAAATGGGCTGTGTACATGGACTGGTGAGTGGACAAAATGTGTCATGTTCATTCAATGGAATACTAATCAGCTATAAAAAGGAATGAGATACTGATACATGCCACAACATGGATATACTTCTGGTGTTTGCTATAGAGAGCCTGACAGGGTGGTATGACAGAGAGGACCTGGAGGGGTTAGGAGTGCCCCTCCAACAAGTAGATGTTTGTGTTGTAACATGAAGATGAGCCAGCAGAGTGAGCTCTAAGAAGCACTTTCCAGGTAGTTGAACAGCATGGCCTGTTGGATGCATAAGGTGGTGGATCATAATTGGTGAGGAAAATAGTCTGAGGGGACAGTGGGAGGAAGCTGGATTAGAGCAGGTCTGAGGCAAAGAGTTTGAAAATGAAAGAATTTGTGAATAAATGCACAAATAAATTTCTCTCTTCTTCCTTCTCTTTCTTAGTAATGACCCTTGCTGTTCCTTTTAGTGACCCTGCTCCACCTCAGCTCAACCTTTGAATGTCCTCCATCTCCCAGATATTTTCCTTCCCAAACAAACTGCTCTGTGCCCTGGACTGCTAATTTAGAAGGTAATGACTTGGGTCCTTTGAAGACTAACGCCTGTCTGCCCAAAGGCAAGGTGGGAAAATATCTCCTGTACCATGAGAAGATAAGCCCAGAAAGTAGCTGAGTAATCATCTGTAGGGATTTCTGCACCAAATCCTCTTGTGATCCCTTTTCAACCCTTCCCAACTGTTTCTATAATAAACTGAATACTTGTTGAAATTAACTTATGGTTCCATGCTGCTTTGAACAAATAAACAATGCACAGGAACCATCTTTCACTCATTTATACAACATGAACAAAGTGTGTGAAAGTCTTCAACATAAACCCAACACCAGAGAGAAATCTTACCAATGAAGGCATGAGGGAAAACCTGCCAGAGCTTAGTCCTGATTTGACACCTGAGAATTCACTCTGAGAAAAACTTTAAGGGAAATGAATGTGAGAAAGTCTTCACATACAATTGAATCTCTAATTTTTTTACATTTAATGAACTTCTAGGAAAGGGCCTTTTTCAAAATAGGCCCTTAAAAATTTGTTAAAGAGATCAGTGAAGAATGACTGAATGAACTCACTTCAGACAGTTGAGACATCACACCCTAGAATTACTCCAAAAATATGATGCAGGTGAGGAATACAGCAAACAACAGGGACAGTGTGGCAGAGGGTTAGAATCAGATTGAGGTGAGGCTCTGTGTGTATCTAGTTCCTCTTCAAATTCACTCTCAGGAGTAAACTCCAGCCACTAGAAAGCTCAAGACTCATTGACCTCCTTTTATTTCTCTCCCACAGGTGAGTTAAGATCAGAAGCAAGCATGTTTTCTTGGAGGCAACTGTTTGATGAGAAAAGCAGAGGGTGAAATTTCTAAGTCCCATTGGAATGGTCTGTCCTTGGCTCACCTTCACAATTCTGTCTGCACACTCACACAAGGTCTCTCTGTCCTCTTTTCTTCTTCTCCTCTCCGTATCTAAGTTTATCTGTCTGTGTCTCTTTCTCTCCCTCTATAACCACCCTCAGGCCCTTTCTTGGGATTAAAATCTTTGGAGCCTGCCTCTCTGCTCTGATGTGCCTGTCCCAGGAAAAGGGGTCAAGCAGGCTGAAGTCAAGAAAACGCCAGCTGCCAAATGTTAAGATTATGGGCAGTAGTAGGGGCCCTGCTGCTTGAGAAACTAGAACTTCACTATTGGAAGTGAGGAATATTTAGATGGGGTGTCAGGTGTGGGGGATATTAAGGATTGTCAGAAGAACTCAGCGTGGACACAGGCAGGGCAGCGAGCGGACGCTGCCTCCACCGCCGACTGGCTTTTCTACAGTGCTAGTTGTTTATGGTGAAATTCGCGGAACCTCTCCCAACCAGCACCAGACAAGTCAGTTAAGTGGGAAGCCCTTCAGTCCCCGCCACCGCTCCCACGCGTGATTTCCAGGAAAGATTCCCACCGCCTCCTCCCATCCCAGGCTTACGCGTCCATTGCCTCTCCGGAGGCAGTCGCTTGACATCACCCGGCATGGGGTGGAGAGAGCGGTAGGTGTTCCCATGGTGACTGAGAGGCTGATAGAACATGTCCCAGAGCGAGAGTCCTGCTTGCTACAACGGCCGGAGACCCGGGAAGAGTCAGCCACCGCGGCGGGCCCCGCCAGGCAGGGGCGGGGAAGGAGACGCCTGTCCGGGGACATTTCCCTGTTACACCGGCTGCCCCTTCGCTTCTGCTCGCCACTTCCGGAATCAGCCCCGTTCCAACGCATGCGCTGAACTACAACTCCCAGCAGCTTCTGCGGCACCCCCCTTCTTCCGAACCCCAACCGTCATTTGGCGGAAGCGTTTACTTAACTTCAACTTCACTAACTAGTGCGCCTCCCTTTTCTCTATTCTTCGGAGACTACAAAGCCCGGAAGTCTCTGGGCCCCTCCGCCCAGGCTCTGAATCTCGGGGTTGCCTTGGAGACTGAGAGACTCCGGAAGTGTGACGGAGGAGGCGGGGCCTGCCTGGAGGACGGCTTCCGATTGGCTGAGCTGACACACACCTATTTTAAAGGGCGGAGCAGGCGCGCACGAGCGACTTGCGGGGTCCGCCCCCCTCCTCGCCGCGTGGGGTTCGCGGGTCTTTGGCAAGCCGCGGTCAACGCTCTGGGAGGCGGGGTCTGCGTGTGCTCTGAACGGGCGCCCGGGGGGAGGAGTGCGACCCCCATCTTTGCGGGTTGTGCATGCAGACGGGACCGACCCCTGGTAGGGGTTTCCGAAAGGGTTTCTGGTCTCCATGGTAACACCCCTCCGATGCGACGTCATAGCGCCTCTTGGAAAGAGAGAGAGCAGATTTGAAGAGGATAAAGGAAGTTTGAGCCGCGCCCCCTCCTCCGGGGCGCTCAACCTTTGCCCCAGATGCCGGGAACAGTGCGCTGGTAACTTTCACCAACTCCGGTCCTCAGTTTCCCCTTTTGTGAAATGATCTTTGAGACCCTGCTCTGCCCTTAGTAACTCTGGGCCCTCGGGCAATGTATAAACCCTCCAAACCTCTGTTCCCCATTAGTAAAATGAGGATGATAATAATGCCTGCCTCGGTTGTCGTGAGAATTAAGGCCCTAACATCTCGGCTGTCCTGCTTAGCATCATCACCATCGTTTGACTGGGGCTTTGGACAAGGTGCTCTTCCCCTCTGGAGTAAGTCTCGGTGTCTTCATCTGCAGGTTGGATGCGCTGGATCTCATCACCGCTAAGCTTCCTTCTTTTTTTTTTTTCTCCAAATTCTACTCAATTTATTCATTTTTTTTTAAATTACATTAAAAAAAATATGAGGTCTCCATTCACCCCCACCGCCCCCACCCCACCACTGCCCCCACAGCAACACTCTCCCCCATCATCATGACACATCCACTGCATTTGGTGAGTACATCTCTGGACATCGCTGCACCTCATGGTCAATGATCCACAGCATAGCCCATACTCTCCCACGTTCCATTCAGTGGGCAATAGGAGGATCTACAATGTCCAGTAATTGTCCTTGCAGCACTAACTAGGACAACACCAAGTCCTGAAAATGCCTCCACATCTCATCTCCTCCTCCCATTCCCCGCACCCAGCAGCCACCATGGCCACTTTTTCCACACCAATGCCACATTTTCTCGATTACTAACCACAATAGTTCATGAATAGAATATCATTAAGTCCACTTTAATCCTTACTGTATTCCTCCTTCCTGTGGGCCTTGGCTTGGTTGTGTCCATTCCACATCTATGTCAAGAGGGGGCGTAGATTCCACATGAATACTGGATGCAATCCTCCTGCTTTCCGTTGTAGGCACTCTAGGGTCCATGGTGTGGTGGTTGACCTTCTTCAACTCCCATGTTAGCTGAGTGGGGTAAGTCCAATAAACCAGTATAGGAGCTGAAGTATGTTAAGGCTCAGGGCCTGGCTATCATATTGTCAGTCCAGAGATTCAGATCACTTAGATATATCTTAAACCCCAGCACCAACTACAATTCCAGTAAAGTAGCAGGAAAGACTTGTGAAAAGAGATCCCATCTGAGTCCAGCTCCATCACCCAGAAACACGAACTCCAGAGAAGGGCCAAATGACATGGCACTGAACTCCATCTGCCATGACCATAAAACCTGTGGGTCTCTTTAGCCCTCAAAAGAACCAATACCTGGGGTTGAATCTACTTTATCTGTCTCTGAGACTCTGCTCTTGTGTGCATAAGGGCAATTATTCTGACAATCCCCAGACTCTTTTTTAGAGAATTATAGCCATATAAACTCATCTGTCCTTTCCATTTCCCGCTTAATTTAGGTCAAAAAGCATTTTTAACTCCTGTTATTATATGTAGATAGGGATATTCTGCTGGTCCCCGTTGAACCTTTTATTCAAGGTCATTTTTATATTTACGTCATCAGCTGGTACTTGGTAGTGATCACTCAGCACCAGGGAGGCTCATCCCCGGGTGTCATGTGCCACGCTGGGGGGAAGGCAGTGCATTGACATGCTGAGTTTGGCTTCAAAACTGGCCACATTTGAGTGACACAGAGGCTGTCAGGAGGGAACTCTTAGGCACAGTGCTGCTCTAGGCCTTGTTCTTATTTCAGGTGTATAGGCTCACAAGCATAGTCATTAGTATCAGGGGCTCACTGTTGGACCCTTATTCCTTCCTGGGCCTTGCTGTTGCACCCGGGGGACTGGTGCTGCTCCCCTAGGGACCACGACAGAGTCCTCCCCCCCAACCAGGAACCCAGCACCCTCCCAGCTGTTGTTTTTGTTTCCACTAAGAGTATATCCAAACATTTCTATGCACCCCAGACACATGCCCTGTATAACTCCCTGTCAACCATATGTCACCTGTCAATAACATCCCATACCAGTATTCCTCCACTGCCATTGTTGAAGCATTCTGTGATCCAAATCTTCCTGAAAAGTGAAGCCCAATGCAATGCCATGTTCCCTAAATAGTAAAATGGAATATAGCAATGAGTTTAAAGGTTAGATATAGGATACGTATTGATTTGGAAAAATTCTAGATCCTATCATTTTCTTTTCTTTTTTCCTAATTATTAAGCTTCTCTTCACAAGAGCTATAAATCACAGTAATTCCTATATACAATATACAGTACTCCCACATATATAATATAAAACCTTTTTGCTTCGACAGCGATAATCTTTTAACATATTCATACCATATTTACTGAAACTGATGTACAGATATTGAGACAATAGCTTTCAAACAAGGTGACATTTGTGTTTACATTGTGGTTTATACTTTAGGCTATACAATTTTCTAAATTTTTAGTTATCTCATGTTTTACATTATGATTTACATTATTAGTCTGTCGGCCCCTATATGTTTTTGGTGTAATATTACATGTTTTATATCCATCCTTGTGTACTCTTGTGTAACACTTCTATTGCCCTTACACTTACATTGTTTCCATCTATTTCAATATCTAATTCCCCCTCCCCTTGGGGCCCACAGTGACAGTCAATCTTCATTTCTTTAGGATTCATGTTCAGAGATACTTGCAACAGTGTTGAGGGCTTGACTTCCTCAACTGCCCTAATGCCCTGGGAGCCATCATTTCTCTTGAGAGATACAGTTACCTCTATTTGATGGCATTAGTCCTCCCCAGGATGTGGGTATGCCTTCACTCTCATTATATGGGTCTCTACTCAATGGTATAACCCACTCTGGCAAAATGAGCATTAACATATTCCCTAGGAGTCTGACCTACATCAGATTACCCCCTTTAAGTATCTTAAACAGGTAACTTTCCTAATTATATTTTGAAAAGGTTTTCTCAGCACTATACTCTCAACCAACACCTGACAATCTCCTATGTTCATATGTTGCTCCACCCTCCCCCCAAATTCTTGGGCAATATTACCCATCTGCCCATACCTAGCCCCCCTCAAGCCCACAAAGACCCACCCAAAGGTAACCCTATGCCCCCATTTTATCTCTTCCTTGTACATATACTTACCTCCAGCTTATCATATATTTCGCCCATGTAGATGTCAGCTTACATACTTCCTCCACCCCCGATTTCCTGTAAGCCTATCTTCCAGTCACTAGCTCTCTGAGGCAGCTTGGTTTACTTATTTCATATCATTGAGGTCATGTAGTATTTGTCCTTCAATGCCTGGGTTGCTTCATTCAACATAAGGTTCTCAAGATTCATCCATGTTATCACGTGTATTTGTAGTGTATTTGTTCTTAAAGCTGTGTAGTATTCCATTGTATGTATATACCACATTTTATTGATCCACTCATCTGTTGATGGGCATTTGGGTTGATTCCAACTTTTGGCGATAGTGAACAATGCTGCTATGAACATTGGTGTACATATATTGGTTTGAGTCCTTGTTTTCAGTTCTGCTGGGTATATACACAACAGTGGAATTGCTGGGTCATATGGAAAATCTATGGTTAGTTTTTTGAGAAACTGTCAAATTGCCCTCCAGGATGGTTGGATCCTTCTGCATTCCCATCAGCAGTGGATGAGTGTTCCCATTTCTTCACATCCTCTCCAGCATTTGTAGTCTTCTGTTTTTTTCATAGCTGCCAATCTTATGGGAGTAAGATGGTATCTCATTGTAGTTTTGATTTGCATTTCCCTGATAGCTGAAGATTTGGAGCATTTTTTCATTTGCATTTTAGCCATTTGTATTTCTTCTTTGGAGAAGTGTCTGTTTAAAACATTTTCCCATTTTTTAAATGGGTTGTTTATCTTTTTATTTTCATGATATAGGAGTTCTTTATATATGCAAGTTATAAGTCTTTTATCGGATATATGGTTGCCAAACATTTTCTCCCATTGTGTAGGTTCCATTTTCACTTCCTTGACAAACTCCTTTGAGGTGCAGAAGGCTTTAATTTTGAGGAAGTCTGATTTATCTATTTGTTCTTTTGCTGCTTGTGCTTTTGGTGTGATGTTCATGAAGCCATTTCCTATTACAAGATCTTGTAGATGTTTCCCTACACTGCTTTCCAAGGTCTTTATGGTCTTGGCTCTTATATTTAGGTCTTTGATCCATCTTGAGTTGATCTTTGTATAAGGTGTGAGATGGTAATCCTCTTTCATTCTTCTACATATGGATATCCAGTTCTCCAGGCACCATTTGTTGAATAGGCTATTCTCTCCCAGTTGAGAGGGCTTGGTGCCTTTATCGAATATTATATGGCTATATATATAAGGTTCTATATCAGAACTTTCAATTTGATTCCATTGGTCTGTGTGTCTCTCCTTTTACCCATACTGTGCTGTTTTCACTACTGTAGCTTTGTAGTATGTTTTGAAGTCAGGTAGTATGATTCCTCCAATTTCATTTTTCTTTTTCAATATGTCTTTGGCTATTCAGGGCCTCTTTCCTTTCCAAATAAATTTCATAATTAGATTTTCTAGTTCCTTAAAGAATGCTGTGTTGATTTCTATTGGGATTGCATTGAATGTGTAGATCAGTTTTGGTAGGATAGACATCTTAATAATATTTACTCTTCCTATCCATGAACAGGGAATATTCTTCCATTTATTTAGGTCTTCTTTGATTTCCTTGAACAGTCTGTGTAGTTCTCAGTGTATAAGTTTTTTGCATCTTCAGTTAAATTTATTCCTAAATATTTGATTTTTTCTTTACTATTGTAATCGTGTTTGTTTCTTGATTTCCTCCTGATCTTGCTCATTATTGGTGTACAGAAATGCTACTGATTTTTGCGCATTGATCTTATAACCTGCGACTTTACTAAACTCATTTATGAGTTCTAGAAGCTTTGTTGTAGGCCTCTCAGGGTTTTCTATGTATAGGATCATGTCATCTGCAAATAATGAAATTTTGACTTCTTCCTTTCCAACTTGAATGCCTTATATATCTGGTTCTTGCCTCAGTGCTCCAGCAAGTACTTCTAAGACAATGTAAAGTACAAGGGGAGAGAGTGGGCATCCTTGTCTTGTTCCTGAATTTAGAGGGAAGGATTTTAGGATTTCTCCATTGTAAACAATGTTGGCTGTAGGTTTCTCCTATATATTCTTTATCATGTTCAAAAAATTTCCTTGTATTCCGATCTTTGGAGTGTTTTTATCAAGAAAGGATGCTGTATTTTGTCAAATGCTTTTTCGGCATCTATAGATAGAATCATGTGAATTTTTCCTTCAATCTGTTTATATGGTGTATTACATTGATTGATTTTCTTATGTTGAACCATCCTTGCATACCTGGAATGAATCCCACTTGGTCATAGTGTATAATTCATTTAATGTGTTGTTGAATATGATTAGCAAGTATTTGTTCAGTATTTTTGCATCTAGGTTCATGAGAGAAATTGGTCTGTAATTTTCCTTTCTTGTTTTGTCTTTGTTTGGCTTTGGTACTAGGGTAATGTTGGCATCATAGAATGAGTTAGACAATGTTCCTTTTTTTTCGATTTTTTGGAAGACTTTCAGCAGGATTGGTGTTAGTTCTTTCCGGAATGTTTTGTAGAAGTCACCTGTGAAGCCGTCTGGCCCTTGGTTCTTCTCAGTTGGTAGGTTTTTAATGACTGATTCTATCTCTTTACTTGTGTGTGGTTTGTTGAGATCATCAATTTCTTCTTTCATCAATACAGGCTGCTTATGTGTTTCTGGGAATTTGTCCATTTCCTCTGAAGTGTCATTTTTGTTGGAATATATTTTTTCAAAGTATCCTCTTATGATAGTCTTTATTTCTGTGGGGTCAGTGGTGATATCTCCTTTCTCATTCCTCATTTTCTGTATTTGTATCTTCTTTCTTTTTTTCTTTGTTAGTCTCACTAAGGGTTTGTCAATTTTATTGGTCTCAAAAAACCAGCTCTTGGTCTTGTTTATCTTTCCAAGTGCTTTCTTATTTCATTTAGTTCTGGTGTTATCTTTGTTATTTCTTTTTTTCTTCTTCCTGTGGGATTACTTTGTTTTTTTATTAATTCCTCCAAATGTGCAGTTCTTCAATTTTTGCTCTTTCTTCTTTTTGGATGTATGAATTTATGGCTATAAATTTCCTGCTCAGTACTGCTTTTGCTGCATCCCATAAGTTTTGGTATGTTGTGTTATCATTATCATTTGTTTCAAGGTAGTTATTGATTTCTCTTGAGATTTCATCTTTGACCCACTGTTTTTCTAAGAGTGTGCTGTTTAATTTCCATATCTTGGTGTGAAATCTGGGCCTCTGGCCCTTGCAGATTTCTAGCTTCACTCCACTGTGGTCAGAGATATTATTTTGTATGATTTTGATTTTTCTGAATTCATTAAGCCTTTCTTTGTGGCCTAGCATATGGTCTATCTTGGAGAATGATCCATATGTACTTGAGAAAAATGTATATCCTGCTCTATTCGTGTGTAATGATCTATATATGTCTATTAGTCCAGGTCCTTTAATACACTGTTCAAATATTTTGTTTCTTTAGTGATTCTCTGTTTGAAATGTTCTGTCCAGAGTTGATAGTGGTGTATTAAAATCTCCCACTCTAATTGTAGATGCATCTATTCTTTCAGTTAGTTTTTCCAGTTTTTGCCTCATGTATTTAGAGGTGCCCTTGTTAGGAGTATAAATATTTATGATCATTCTTCTTGAGAGATTGTCCCTTTCACTAATATGTAGTAACCTTTTTTGTCTCTCACAATTGTTTTGCATTTAAAGTCTATTTTGCCTGATATTAATATAGCTACTCCTGCCTTTTTTTTTTTTTGCTTATTATTTGCTTGTATGATTGTTTTCCAACAATTCACTTTCGCATCCATGAGTCTCTGGGTCTAAGATGTGTCTCTTGTAGACAGCATATAGATGGGTCATATTTCCTTATCCAATGTCCCAGTCTGAATCTTTTGATAGGTGAGTATAATCCATTGACATTCAGTGTTATTACTTTCAAGGAATTGTTTATGTTAGCCATATTTTGATTGAACTTGTGTTTTGCATGTTTTATTTGTTTGTTTCTTCTTTTTCTTTTTTATTGCTCTTACACTCTCCTCCAACTCTCCCTGTCCTGCTTTTTTCCTTTCTTCCTGCAGAACTCCCTTTAGTATTTCTTCAAGGGGAGTTTTCTTGTTGACATACTCTTTCAATTTCTGTTTATCTAACTATTTTGAACTCTCCATCATTTTTGAATGCTAGTTTAGCTGGGTAGAGTATTCTTGGGTGGAAATTTTTTTCTTTTAGGACCTTGACTATATCATACCACTGACTTCTTGACTCCATGGTTTCAGATGAGAAATCAGCACTTAATCTTATGTAGCCTCCCTTGTATGTGATGGTTTTCTTTTCTCTTGCTGCTTTTAGAATTTTCTCTTTGTCTTGTACATTGGATAAGTTGACAAGTATATGTCTTGGGGTGGGTCTTCTGGGGTTTATGATGCTTGGGGTGCGTTGTACTTCTTGGATATGTACATCTGTCTCTCTCAGTAGATTTGGGAAATTTTCAGCCATTATTTCCTGCAACACCCCTTCTGACCCCTTTCCCTTCTCTTCTCCTTCTGGGATGCCTATAATACGTATGTTTGTGCATTTTGCATTGTCATTCAGTTCCCTAAGTCCTAGCTGGATTTTTTCTATCTTTTTATTGATCAGTTCTACTATCTCTTTGATTTCCAATGTACTGTCTTCCACATCACTAATTCTCTCCTCTGCCTCTTCTAATCTGCTGCTATTTGCTGCGAGTGTATTTTTGATTTCTTGAGCTGTGGTGTTCATTCCCATCATATTTGTTATCTTTTTCCATATGTCTGCAATTTCCTCTCCAAGTGTTTTCTTCATATTGTTAAACTCTTCCTTTTCTTCATTAAGTTTGTCTCTAATATATGTTCTGAGATCTCTAATTACTTGTCAGAAGTTCTTCTCCCTTTCCTGGTTTTTGTTTATTCATTGGATACAGCCATGTTTTCCTGATTACTGCTTTGGTTTGTAGTTTTTTGTTGCTGTCTGTTCATCATTTTATCTTGACGGGTTTTATCAGTTCCTTAGTTTCTTTGTCAAATCTTGGGGATTAATTAGCTGTTGTTCTTCAGCAAGTGTTATATCTTCTCTTTGTCACTTTGTTCTTCTTATTCTAATTTTTTGTTTGCTGAGTTCACTTTGAAGGACAATATTAGGGCCTGGGATAGGCAATTGTGCAAGAAAGTAAAATGTGTAAAGTAGTATTGGTATTAAATGTTACCAGAGCAACAATATGAGATCTGGGAAGGATGGGTATTAGACTCATGTAAGTTGTGTAGAGTTGTAGCAGTAAGTAGAGCATGTATAATGAGGTAGTTGACTGAATATGGGAGGAATATAGTATGAATTAAAAAGCCAGTGTTTTCATGAGGGAGGGAAATAGAAAAGAAAGACAATAGTATCAAGAGTGGATAAAAGACAGCAAACAGAACAAAGGTATTAGAAGTTAAAATTTAGACTATTTGGGGACCAAAGAAATGGAGGTGGAATGTAAGTGAGACAGTAGATGATGGAGTATATCAAGATGTGGGGGAAAAGGGATAGTGTAGGTGGCCAAAATCAATTCACACAGAAATGAGGCACCTGAGGATGAGGAAACCCAGCAAATATGAGGTGTTCCCTGCAGCACCTATTGTATAATTATGATAAAATAAAATAAGAAGAAAAAGAGGGAAAAGAAAAAAAGAGAGAGAAGAAAAGACTGGGAGATAATGCAATATTAACAACCAGGAGAATAAAAAAGAAAAGAACAAAAAAGAAAAAAGAGGAAAAGGAAAGAGAAAACAAAAAACAAGCAAAAACACAGAAACCACAAATGTGGAGGGCTAGGACAATCAAGGACCTCAGATGGACCTCAGGGCATGGTGGATTCAGGGATGGGATGTCTGTGATATTGCAGACTCAAGAGGTGTGAGTCTCTGGGGTGTGGGCCACCAGGGTTTAGGGGACACAGACCTGGCAACCTCATATAAAGTTAACAGGGAGCCTGAGAGCACTGCAGTGCAACACAGCCTTCAGGGATCCCCACAGCTAGGTGCCAGCTCTATGAGGGGCATCACATCTGCAAACTCTGACCTCTGTGTCAGAAACCCAAAATTCCCCCTCTCACAAGAGTCTCTTCTGTCACTGTCAACAATTCGACTTCAGGATACCTCCCTCCCTGCAAGCCCCCGAAACAACCTGCTAGGAGCTCCTCTTTATTGCAACTGATTTAAGGAACATTGCAGATCAGCAGCCAGGCCTAGGGAGCGGGGCTCTAGCTGGGAGTACTGATATCCGTGTCAGAAACCCAAACTTCCATGCATCACAAAGGACTCCTCTGTCTCTGTTTCACCTAATCAGCTTCCAGCTACCATGCCACCAGTCACAGGGGGGAGTGTCCTGCATGCAGCCCCTAACTCCAGGTAAGAGAGCCTCAATTCTAACTTTTACATGGATCTTCTCTGTCACCATTCCACCAAATCGATGTCCAGACACCTCCTGCCCTGCAAAATCCTGAAACAACCTGGTCCTGAAGAATTTCCAACACTGCCCAGCCACTTCTTTGCAGCAGATACTATAAGGTGCACTCACTCAGACACCATCTTGCCCCACCTCCTCAACAGTTACTTTTGTCCAGACTCTGGACTGTATATTTGACCCATTCTACCCAGGCATTTGCATCTCCATATGTGGTCTCTATTTCTATGGTCTGCTTTAAATCTCTGCCTTAAGAATCCTGACTGCTATGGGATCATTTTGCATTGGCAAACTGGCCTTTGGTGGATTTGCCCTTGTTATCTCTGAAGGGTTAGCGGGAGAGGGCATTGTCGATGTCACAACTACAGGGTGAGGAAGGACTTGAATACCAAATCTCACCAGAGGATCTTTTCCTGTAATGTATACCCCATTTCATATACTGTATCAACTACTTGGTCCCTGGTGCTACCCCCAGTTTCTAATTTGTCTGCCTTGTTAATAGTTATTACTACTGGATAACTATTACTACTAGTAATAGTTGTTACTACTGAAGACTTTTGCAGTCTGGCAGTGTGTTACCTTTATAAAAGGATATTTTTACCCTTTAATGGCCTGGAACATGGTGAGACTCATCCCATATTTATGGTCCATCCCTTATACTGGTAACCCACCATACTTCATTCCAGAAGGGGCAAGGGGGGACTGGACTGTAAGCATTCCCCACTGGCTCTGGACATAGGTATTTACTTTCCCCACTCAGCCATCGCTGGTGCTTGAAATTCCCACAGTCTATTATTTTGTAGGCATCAAACTGCATGGTCTGGGACTCCTGATCTTTGGTTATATTTACTATCAATTTAACACTTCTGTCATAACCTGAATCTGAAACATCATAGTCAGTATAATTATTCTCATTTAAAGAAACTTTAAATCCTTCATCTGCTCATCTCTTAAGGCACTAGACAAGGTGCATATAGATAATAGTCTTCCCTCTAAGTGGAGGGAAGTCTTCCTGCAGAGTTCACTGATATAGAGTCTGAACAGTCCCGCTCCCTTTCTGATATGACCTCCCAACTATTGCCTTCTCAGAGTGAGCCTTAAGGGATTGGGAGTTGCAGTTATTTCCCAGGATTCAGATGATGATGTTGGGTACTCATCATCTGGGTGGGGTACAGGTCCTTTTACTCAAGAGTAGTGGGTCCAGCCTTTTCTTCTGTCCAGACTGCAGTCTAAGTTGTGAACAAGACTTGATAGGGTCCTTCCCAGTAGGCTGAAGTTTGGACTCTTTCCACGATTTGAATAGGACTCAACTGCCAGTTGTTGTTGATGGATAGTGAATTCGAGAGGCATGGTGTGGGCAAGCAAACCACCATGCCTGAGGGATGACAAAGTAGAGGATAAAGCCAGTATGTAATTCTTATAGAAGAGATCCTTCTACTCTAAGGATGGGAGATCTCTAGTCCTTCTAGGAAAAGGCAAGCCAAAAAGCATTTCATAAGGAGAGATTCCCAGTTCTTTCCTAGGTGCAGTTCTAATCCTCAATAGGGCTATGGGGAAGTACTTAATCCAGGGTAACTTTGCTCCTAAGACCAACTTAGAAAGATGCTTCTTTAAAGTCTGATTCAGTCTCTCCACTCTCCCTGAAGACAGTAGCTGCCAACGTGTATGGAAGTTTCATGTAACACCCAGGCTTCGCATAAAATTTTGGAGTACATGGGAGGTAAAGTCGCTACCATTGTCTGAGTCTATATTTTCCACTAATCCATAATGAGGAATGATTTGTTCAAGGATTATTTTAGAAGTTCCTGATGCTGTAGCTGTGGCCAGAGGATATGCCTCCACCCATTCTGTCAGATGATCTACAATAACCAAAACATACTTTAGGCAACCCATCAGGGACACTTCAGTGGGAGCAACCTCAATCCTCTGGAATGGCCTGAGGCCCAGCTCCTGTCCCCCTCATTCTTGCTTCCTTAAGACTTGCTTATTAACCTTTTGGCAAATTAGGCATCGTTCAGTTATTGTTTCTCTACAGTATAAAGGCCCACACGTCCAAAATATTTAAGAACCAATTCACACATGGCCTGTACCCCTCAATGACTCCCATGGTCTAAGACTGCTAATTACTCTCTCACACTTGTTTATTCAACATTTGCCTGCCATCTGGGAGGAGCCACCTCCCTTGATCATCTATAGTCACCCCTAACTGCTCCAGCTCTTTCACTTCCTTTTCAGAGAATGTAGGGAGCCCCAACTCTTTGGGAGAGGAGGATATCAGGATCATCAACTTCAAAGGGCAACTAAGGGAGGCTTCCCTAGCCTCTTCTTCTGCTAACCTATTGCCCTTTGCCTCAATCGTATGATCTTTCTGATGTCCATTTGCGTGTACCACTGATATTTCCCTGGGCAAAAGTAGATTAGCCCCATGGACTAGCTCTTTTTCTTTGATGTTCATCAATTCCCTCTTTTCTCAAATTTTCCAAAGTTGTGGACTACCACAAAGGCATATTTAGAGTCCGAGTAGACTGTACCATCATCTTCCTCTAATAATTGGAGGGCTTGACTTAATACATACAATTCACAAGTTTGAACTGACCAGCCATTGGGCAATTGTCAGCTGCTTTCACCACACAGATAAGTCTATGCATAATTGCATAGCTCTGGTGCCTCCTTCCCTCTAGGACCCTGGAGGATCCATCTATGAATAATTTTCCCCCAAGTGCAGGGGAAGGTCCCTGAGGTCAGATTGGACTGAGGTCTGATAATCAGGTCAAAATAATCATGCTCAGGAGCCTCCATTTGGTCAGATCCCTTCCAAAAGAAGGAGGCTGGGTTTAGGGTATGGGCTGGTGTCAATACCAAGTCATTTTTTTTCCATTAGGATAGCTTCATACTTCAGAATTCGGCAGTCAGTCAACCACCTTCCTGCTTTCTGAAACAGAACAGTTCTGACCTGATGAGGGGTGCTAATGACTAAGGTGCCCCCCAAAAGGCAGCTTCCTGCTCTCTTCTACTAGGAGAACAGTTGCTGCCACAGCTTGAATGCAGCCTGGCCATCCCCTGGAGTCAGGATTCAAAATCTTGGAACAGATGGCTAAAGACCCACTTTGACTTCTCCAGATTTGGGTCAGAATCCCCAAGGCTGTCCCTTTATCACTGTTAATAAACAGGTGGAAAGGCTTCTTGAGGGAAAAGAGGACCAGAACGGGAGTTGCACCAATGCCTGTTTGTGCCCCTCTAAAGCCTCTCTCTCCCTGAGAGCTTACACCTTCATTCTTAAAGGGTTGCTGAAGGACCAAGGTCATGGTCACTCTTTTGTAAATGCTCCCTGCTGGTTAGGGGCAGTAGGCCTTACCTGACAAGGTCTCAATCCCTCCTGCTATTCTATTGTGGTTGGAGGAAGATTATTATGGCAACCTGGGTGAAACTGGCTCACATTCCAGTATGGCTAACAAGATGGAGTAAATAAACTTTATTAGAATTTGGAGGACATAGGGTATCATTGAAAGGATACTGGACCAGAAAATTAGAAAAGGCCAGGTGCCTAAAGGCTGCAACCTCTCAAAGTTGATGGGCTTTATTTTTCAGGTTTTCATCAGAAACTGGTTTCCCGGTCCTGGGTGAGGAAAGGTTACCCATAGACCGTCTTGAAGGGATTAAGCTGAAGTGGATCCCAACCACCTCATTTACTGCTTCCTCCCTGGTGGGAAAATGCTTAGCCCTGGCAGGATGACATGGGGGTTTTCCAGTCCTCCCCATGATATGAGTGGGGCAGGTTTTCAAATAAGAGCTAGGAGGGAGACTTGGATTAAACTTGTTCATTAACTACTTAGGAAATGAAGTCTACCAGGACCTTTGACCATGTTCAATATCCCTATGCATATGATCTAGAAAAGATACCACCATAATCATCAAGTATATATGTAGAATAGGAGAGATACAGGTACAGTACTTAACACCAATCAATGCACTAATGAATGCATAAGTTACTTTTTGAGTTGCAATTAATAGATCTAAGCTCCAGGTTTGCAACACCATACAAGTTGCCGCTACATGGGAGCAGGCCATGACAGCAATTATGTTTATGTTCTATTCACAGCACTCTGGTAATCATTGCTCTACTTAGTATGTCCTTCCCACAGCCAATATGCTGCAGAACCTTTGACCCTAGAGAGAAGCTACAAAGGTTGGACCCAGTATTCCACTGGTCTTGTGCATAGCATAAGTCAGAACCATGGAGATTTTTACATATACATCTTCACCATGATATTAAGTACCACGTATTTTATTTCAGCAATATACATGTCCAATGGAATCAAGATTATCTTCCTTTACCACCACATTAATATGCAGATTGAGGTGGCCTCTGACAGTTTTTCATGTTATGAAGCTTCTTTTTGATGTTAAATTCAATTCAGTGTCTGTTTAATAATAATATACTGGAATTAGCCATTCAAATATTTTGGTTTAAACATTGCTTCTAGAAACTTCTTATAACTATCCATAACCACTTAGTTGCTTCATCTTGACAAATTCTGCCTTCACAAAACACATTTCCTTACTTAATGCTACCTTCTACAATACCTTCTACAACTTGTCATATGCATTCAAGTTTTGTCCTACATACTTCCATCCTGATTTTATGAAAACCAACTATCTTATCTTTGGAAAAATCACATTCTTTTAAACAAAATTATGCCTTTCAATATCTACTTAGGTTTCATATTCCTCATTCTGTTCTGTGAAAAAAGAGTAAACCATTCATCCCAATTTAGATTTCTACTTTCTCCACCTCAATATTACAATTTATTCAATTAATAGTCTCAATAGTTTTATAGTAGAATATCAGTATGTTTTTTATGTTTTTAATGTAACATTCTTTGTGATCTATTAAATTAAATTTAAAAAGTTAAAAATTAGATTTCCTTACTTTATTAATATAAGTCCCTTTTTGAAATTTTTAGCCATTTGAATAGAGCTCTTTTAAGAATTTTCATTGTCAATTTAATATTACCACCCAGAGAAATTAAAACATATGCTGAATAAACAGAAAAGTACAAAAAGAATTATGAAAGCAAGGTTAGCACAGAGCCATTCCTCATCTGCCCCAAATTTTGGCCAGATCATTTCCTTTCCCTTAGTCCAATCATTATTTGTCCAATGCTCCAACATCCTCCCTAATGGACTATCTGCAGGAATGTTCCTGCAAAATCTTATAGATACCCACTCCCCAGTTGACCATCTGCCTCTGTTCCCCATTCTGAGTCTTGTCTGGGCTTCTTTCAAGTCCAGACTCATCAGAATTTCCCCACCAGCAAGGCAATACTTAACAGTCCTTTTTCTTACCTTGGCCCATGCACAGGGTTACCTGGTCAGTGAGAGGCAGGTATTCCCTTCTTCTTTTCTCATCCACAATTAGCAGATCTAAGTATCTGGTCTTGGGTCCTTCTAGTTGTAGATATGGGCCCCCAGTGGTGGAGTCCAAATCTGCTCAGTCACTGAGGTGTGCCTTCCCCTGGTCCACCCTGGAGGACTCCCTGTGAATCTTTGGATCCTGGATGAGCCCCCAAGATTGCTAGAAAGAAAGCTATACCTGTAAGAAAACAAAGCCCACCCAATTGTGGAGAAGAAAATAATTTTATTAAGGATCTTGCAAGAACAGACACACAACCTGGATAAAATGGCCGGCATGCCAAACAGCAAGAAACACCGACATTTATACCCTAAACTTAATGGGCTAGTCCCTCCACCATTCCCCATTTACTGGGTACTTCAGGGGTTACAGCCTATTTGAATCACCTACATTATTCAGTTCCCACTGTCAATCCCTGCTCCCATACCCTCTACACTCTGGCAGGCTGGGGGTGCTGGGAGCTGCTTTCACCCCTGGGGTGCTTTTCAAATTTGGAGCCACTTTCACTGTTGGCCCAATCCACAGCACTCACCATTGGCTCTTCTCATTTTGGCCCCACCCCTGCTTCTTATCATTGGCCCCCCTCCTTTTGGCACCACTTTTCAAATTCTTGGCATGACAAAGCCAAAGTCACTAGAATTCCTTTCCCTAACTCCTGGACCAGTGGAGCCAGTTCTGGCTTCTCCTTTGTGAAAATTAAATTTAACCCTTTCCCACATTTATGTCCTCATAAATAAAAAGAATTCATTTCTAGAAAAAACTTCTGTCCAAGCTTTGTACAAACAATTTGCATATATATCTAATTCCAAAGTATTTAGGAAAAGTGTAAATACAAAATACCATCATAAGTTTCAAAATTCATATAGAATTAAGTTGTATACATTACATTGTTTATCTTGGAAATAGTTTCATACCTATCTGTGCCATTAATCCTTATTTGAAATACTGTATATTACTGTTTTAAAATACATTAAATAAAGTGTTTTAAATATTTCAACAAATCTGCTAGTACAAAATGTATTATCATAGTTTCATTTGTATAGTTTTGCTATATTATGTAGAATAAAATCAAGGAATAGTACTAAAAAACTTAACAACATTAATGTTCTCTGTTCTGTTTCCATGTTAATTCTAATTAAACCTGGGTAACCACATTAATTAATTAGTACTGTGAAAGATTAGTATCTTTTAAATGGAATAACTTTTTAGGAAAAAAGGTTTTTCCTAGGCTCCTTAAATAACCCTGCCCCACCCCTCTCCAGGACAAGGGAAAGTAATTTTAGCTTAGAACTGTCTCTACTTGGCCTGGAAATGAAGTGTGGTGGGGACAAAGAAAATGTTATTGAATAAACCTGATTTTGTACAGTCTGTCCTGTAAGACCCTAACTAAATTTTAACAGTTTTGAGATTAAAGTAATAATCCAGTGTCCAAATTTCAGCATGTAAAGAAAAATACCCTTAAAATCTATGAAAATGTTTTTCTAAATTGTGATTAAAACCAAACAATTACAATACATTCTCCAGAGCCTGAGTCAGGATGCTTTTGAGGTTCAGAAATTGAACATATTATAAAAACAAAGAACTTTTAACCTATGGAGGAAAAGATAGAAGGAAATAGTTCTTACATCAGCTATCATGATTTTAATTTTATTCTACTTAGGGCACTGTCCCTAGTTTTATATGGATACTAATAAAATAAGGTAATATCAATGTGTTAAATCTTTAAGATGATGAAAATTGTAAGTTTTTGATTAAACTACTACAAACTTTTTAAAACAATTGTTTTGTAGAGTGTGTGTAGGTCAGTGTTTCAGCACCTGCTTTGCATGTACAAGGTCCCAGTTTCAATCCCCAGTACCTCCTAAAAAATTAATTATTTTGCCAAAATTGAAATGACTAGTTCTTCACAGAACAGAATGATGGATATAAGACAAGACTTAAAGGGATATGATTCTTGTAACATTTATGTAATCTAAGTATCTTTTTACAAATGTATGTATATTTTAAAAAGGGATAAGAAAGAAGAAGGTTTCTGAAAGCTTGTTTAAGAGAGTGTGTTTTGTCCCAAGATAAGATGGCTGGTTTTCATAAAATCAGTGTGGAAATATGTAGGACAAGACTTGAATGGATATGGAATGTTGTAGAAGAGTTAGTGGAAGTAAATTTCACTTGCTGCTGACTGTAATTCAATAAATTTATTTAATGGTGAAATTTACCTTGAGATGAAGTAACTAGTCTACATGGTTAAGGATGGTTATGGGAAGTTTGTAAAAGCATTTTCCAAACTGAAATATTTCAGTGTAATGACTGATTCCAAGAAACCATTAAGTAGAAACCTAGGAGTTGATGTTAATAAGATAAGTAACTTATAGCAGAAAAAACTGTCAAGTGCCACCTCAATCTGTGATAATCTATACTAATGAAGATCTCTTTACCAATGATGTACTTTCAGTTAAGTAACACAATTTCTTAAATTGCTGTTCTATTTGGAGTGGAAAGATATAAAATTCCTTTTGAGTTAATAGATGTATTTATAAAGAACGAAGAATCTGAGTCTTATCAAAGTGGCTTCATCAAATCCTTATTGTTTAAGAAAAAATACACAGCAACTGCTCCTTTGGAAGTTAAGTCTTTTCCTAACTATTTTAATAACTTATCTGTCACTGTGATAAATCCAGGTGTGTTTAAATATAATGTTCAGACCTTACAACGTTTAATATTTTAATAAAACCTTTAAGTATATCTTAAACTGCAAACTGTTAGAAAACAATTTTTCCTTTCACCTTGGAAAAAGTCAGGTGCTAAAATATATACACTTACTGTGTGTAAAAATTCAGATTACATTTATCACTTTCTTTTGCTGGCTATGTTCTATGTGTCCTTTTTCTTTAAACGGGGTAAGGTAACCAAAGATACAGATAATGTTCAGTAAAATAAAATAGATAAACAAATTTCTAAGAGATTGTGATGTCACATGCTACACTTAACCTAATTTTATTCATGCTTGCTTTAGAACAGGCATAGATCATTCAGTAAAAACATACAGTAGAAACAAAATGTCTTATCATGTATAACTTTTAATCTACAATAATTGTTGTAATGTTGTCTGGAGCGAGGGCTCGGCCTCGCTTATGCCCAAGAGTCAGGGGGGGCTCGCTCCTGCCTAACTACGGGCGGGAGGTACTCCTGAAAGGAGCACCAGTTCTTCCAGGCTTGGGGGACGCGCAGTTAAAAAGGAACCACGGAGACCGCCTGAGCGCAGGAACAGGTCTGCTTTATTGCAGAACTACACTTGGTTATATAGGGTTGGGTGGAGGGAGGGGTTGGAGCTAGGGTGGGCTAGCTACAGGGTGGTAGAGGATAGGTGGAAGTGGGCGGAGGGCTATGAGGTAAGCAGTGTCTAAGGAAGGAGGCAGATTATAAGCTAGCAATGTGGGCGGGACTGGCAGGAAGGACCGCAACGGCTGGAGGGGGAAGATAACAACGGCTGGGAGAAGGGGTGGAGGGAGGCAGTAACAATTGCTCTCCTTTTGTTTTTAAGAAGGAAATAATGAGGGGAAAGGGGAATAGGCGGGGGAAGGCGAGGGGTAAGGGGGCAAAACCGGTTGGCTATGGACGAATGACATAGCATCTGGCTAGGATGCATGCATTAGCCCTCAGGGTCGGTGCGTGCCGGCGCTAGACGCACACCGAGCCTTGCCAGCGAAGCGGCCTTGCGATGCCCTAGAACCCCTATTAGAGGGGAAGGAAATGACAGGGAGTGGCTAGAGTAGGTCTCACGGGCGGAGAGGGCGAAGAGGACGGTGGGGAGGGGGCTCATCGGTGGCGAGGTGTTGGTAATGGACCTGCACGAAAGAGCTGAATACTGCATTGGATACAGCTTTGGCTTGATCTTTGGCAATGCTGAGCACTCTCTTGATGCCCCAGGGGCCCACAGTGAGAATCAAAATGACGACAATGAGCGGGCCTAGAAATGGAAGGAGGTAGGGGAGGAGGGCATGAAAAAGATTAGAAGAATAGTTCGCGTTTTCTCGCTCTTTGCGGCGCTTTTCTAGTCCCTCTTCGACTTTTTTCAGATTGTCCTCGACTAGGCCGGTGGAGTTGGCGTATATGCAGCATTCTTCTCCAAGAGAGGCGCAAAGACCTCCTTCTTTGAGAAGGAGGAGGTCGAGGCCACGACGGTTTTGCAGGACTAATTCGGAGAGAGAGTTAAGAGAGTCTTTTAGATATTTGACAGCTTTGTGAAGATAGGTTATGTCTTCATCTACGGCCTGTCTGAGAGAGGAGAGGGCAGAAGACTGTGTGGCGAGGGCAGCGATGCCGGTGCCTGCCCCTGCGAGACTCAGAAGGGAAGCAACAGTTAGGGCTGCAGTGATTGGTTCTCTTTTTAGTAGGTGGAGAGAGGTTTGTTTGCGCAGCAAACAGCGGAAAAAGTCAGTGTCAGAGTGGTAGAGGACTCGAGGGGCGAGAAAGATAAGCACACAAGTTTCATTATTAGCATCGAGGGTGGCGACGTTGAGGCAGGGGGTTAGTCCAGTGGAGGTACAAAGCCATTGAGAGGTGTTATGAGGAATTAAGAATCTGGTAGTAGTGTCGGGAGAGGAGTAATCAGAGCAAACACTAAGGGAGGGGTGAGGGCCCCGACGAGAATGTGTCCTGTGGAGGAAACAGACTGAAAGGTTAGGGGGACAGAAGAGGCATTCCAATTGCATTCGGCGGGATTCTGTTCGGAGGATTTGCTGAAGGAGAGGTTGGTGGTGACAGTCTCATAGAAAGGAAGGGAGGGGGAGAGGCAGAGCCAACAGTTCCGAGTGAGGTTGGGGTAAGATGTGTTTAGGGAGGTGTATGAGGCATTGATTAGTTTGATGAGGGGACTGGAGTACTGAGTAGGGGGCAAGCGAGGCTTAGGAGCATGGGAGCTGAGGAAGGCAGTGGTAAGGGGGGTACCAGATGAGGGAGTGGGTGAGGTGGAGCGGAGCGGGGGTGGAGAAGGAGGAGGAGGCGGTGCCTTAGGAAGGTTGAGAACTCGATTTGGGCCTATTGTAGAGGGACGTGTTGCAGTGGTTGCATGGCGCTTTTGTATGGTGAAGAGGCTGCCGTGGTGGTGGCCGTGTGCATATAGGCGAGCTCCCCACGTGCGGCCAGTCAACCATTGGTCATCATTGGGATTTTTGATTGAAAACGTGATGCTGGCGGCCAGGTTGGTTCGCAGGGGGGTGGTGCTTAAGAGAGAGAGATGGGAGTCTCGGTTAGGAGGATTTCGTCAGCCGTAGGCTATAGTTTCACAGCCCCAGGAGGGGCAGAAGAATTTTGTTGGGTCTTGGCAGCCAATGGCGGAAGCTGGGCAGATATAAAAACCAGTGGCGGATGAGACTATAGTCTCTTCGCGAGTGGGGCCAGGTTTTTCGCAGTTGACAAAGGAGCGCCGGTTTGCTGTTTGATACTTGGGCCAGAAGCCGGCGAGTTGACAAAAGGGCAGGGTAAAGGAGGGGGCACCTGCAGTTACGTTGAAGGAGATGAGTTTGTCAAACTGAGTGAGAGTCCAGTTGAAAGGTCGGTGATTCTGATTGGCAGCGGCTGAGAGGGCGAAGAAGGCCAGGGTGCAGGGAATGGCCACGAAGCTGTAGAGAGGCATCACTTGACGAGGCAGCATCTGTGGAGATAAAAGAAAAGAAAACTCCTCGCTCTCCACTCATGGCGAGCGGGTGACATGAGGGGGATAAAGGGGGTGAGGTAAGGGTTAGATGCATTTTATGAGGAGGCGTCTCTAGATGATGGCTGGTGCTGGATCTGGGCAAATGGGGTGACATCTGGGCCACATCCACTGTCAATGTTATCTCTCACTGAGGGCATAGGGTGCTGATCGCTTGCTGGGACCAATGGGTCAGTGGCAGGCCGGATGCAGCGCCCAGGAATCCAGAGAGGTTGCGGCTCAGAATCTGGAAAGACACAAGCAAAGCCTCTCCCCTGTGCTAGGAGGGGAGCAGGATTTTGCTAATGATTGGTGGCAGGGTCTTTCCAATGGACTAGGGGGACTTGCGAAGGCTGCCACATTGGCCCCCAGTGCTTGTGGGTGGGAGAAAGTCCTAGATTGTCAAAGGTTAGAAGATTGTGGTGAATGAGGCAGACAGTCACAACATCTGTTGGGGCCTTGTGGGGGGAGGAGGCTCTCTCCTTCTGAATGAGCAGTTTGAGCTGTTGATGAGTACGTTTGACGATCCCTTGTCCTTGTGGATTATACGGAATGCCGAAGTGATGTGTGATGTGATACATTTGCACGAAGCTGGCAAAGGCAGCACTACGATATGCTGGCCCGTTATTTGTTTTGAGATCCCATGGGACTCCCATGAACAGAATAGCTTGGCGGAGCACCTTGATGCAATGCTTGGCGCTTTCCCCTGCGAGGGGGACTGCATAGCACAGATGCGAAAAGGTGTCAATTGCTACATGAAGATATTTGAGGCGGCCGAAGGCGCTGACATGAGTGACATCTAATTGCCATCTCGAGTTTGGGCGGAGACCGCGGGGGTTGACGCCCTGAGGCTGCAAAGGTCCAAGTGGCAGCAAAGGCGCACAAGTCTGGCACGCACGCACGAGGTGCTTGCAGGTTTCAATAGGTATATTTGGAAAGAGTTTCTGGATGGACTGTGCAGAGAAGTGAAACTGGGAGTGTAAAAGCTTGGCTTGGTTGACAAAGTCTCCAAGCCGCGGTTCATAGGTGGAGTCTTCTCGAAAAGTGACTGGGTTTATCTGATGGGCGGACACGGAAGCGTCAGCGAGGTTATTTCCCTGAGTCAGAGGCCCTGGTAGGCCAGAATGGCTTCTAATGTGAGCGATGAACCAGGGCTGTTGCCGCTCTTCAAGCAGTCGCTGCACAAAGCCGAGTGCCCGATCGATGTTTGATTCACTTGGCAAGAAAGTGGCAAGTGGAAGGCTACGACACACTTGAAGAGTGTATAGACTGTCAGTAAAGATGTTGAGAGGCCGGTCTGGGTGGAGATTGAGGACTGCAGCGACAGCTAGAAGTTTGCCTACTTGAACAGAAAAGTCATTTGCGAACAGCAGTTGCCGTGGCTCAGGATTTTTAGGAGTGTATATGATGGCTGCAAATGCTGTTTTTGAGGCGTCTGTGAAGGCAGTGATGGCTGAAGGGATTGGGTTCCGTGCGGGCAATGGACGGAAAGGGTTGGAAAACGCTAATTGAGACATTCTCTGCAGCAATCGGTGATGAGGATAGTGGTTGTCAAAGGAGCCACGAAAGAGCTCTACTAGGCTTTGCATTTGGGCATTGTTCATGATGAGGGAGGTAACTTCCTTTGCATCTAAAGGCCAAACAATGGTGTGTGGCGGGATGCCGTACGTTTGTATGGAGAGAAGTACTAAGTCAGTGGCCAGCGCGATCCAGGCCCTTGTAAAAGGGCAGATTTTCGGGAGTTTGCTCTTTGACGTATGCAGAAAAAGGAGAGGGCCATCTTGCCACAAGAGACTTGTGGGAGTGATTGGCGTTGGCAGAACTAAGGCTAAAATTGGAAGGTTAGGGGAGAACCGCTCTAGGCGGCACTGCTGCAGCGCGGTGCTAACTTGCTGAACAACTTCTCGAGCAGCAGGAGTGATGGTGATGCTACGGGTGGCTGCAGTTGGTGGGCTGTTTTTGGTCTGCAAGAGCTCGAAGAGGGGTTGCATCTGTGCTGTTGTGATGGGCAGCGCCGAGCGAAGCTAATTGATTTGTCCACAAAGTCGTTGGAGTTCAGTCAGCGTCATCTTGTGAGAGACATGAATTTGTGGGCTTGTGGGCTGAATGAAGTGATGAAAATGAAAGCCCAAAAATTGAAAAGGAGGTTGGAGGTTTATTTTGTCTGATTGCACGGTAAGTCTGAGGCTTGAAAGGTTTGTCATCACTGCAGAGAGTAGGTCATTGAGGAGCGCGCTGGAGCTCGCTGCTAAGAGAAGGTCATCCATATAGTGGAGAATGTATGTTTGCTCTGGATGAAACCTTGAGCTCAGCGGCTCAATGGCATGGTTGACATAGAGCTGACATATGGTTGGGCTGTTCCGCATACTTTGCGGTAGCACTCGCCATTGGAATCGAAGCGCTGTGCCTTGGTTGTTGGTGCGTGGGACTGTAAACGCAAATCGTGGACAGTCTCGCGGGTGAAGAGGAATAGAGAAAAAACAGTCCTTGATGTCGATGGTCGCCGCGTGAAAATGCTGGGGGACTGCGGTGGGATGCGGGCATCCTGGCTGAGGTGATTCTATTGGCTTAATATGCTTGTTGATTTCTCGGAGGTCGTGGAGAAGGCGGAACTTGCCTGTGTTTTTCTTGTTAATGACGAAGATTGGCGAATTGTAGGGACTGGTGGATGGCTCAATATGCCCTGCTTGTAATTGCTCTTCGACGAGGGCAGAGAGAGCTTGTAGCTTGTGAGCTGGCAAGGGCCACTGCTCAACCCAGATGGGCTCTTCTGTGTCTCATTCCAGAGGGATAGGGTCAGGTCTTGAGATGGGAGCAGTGGCTCCTATAAGGGGGGGGGGGGGGCAGCGCAGCTAAGAAGGCTTCTGTGGTGATTCAAGCTTTTAGCTGGCTGAGGACATCTCTCCCCCACAGGATGGTTTGGACTGAAGAGAGGACGAGTGGGTGAATTTGACCTTCGTGGCCTTTTCGGTCACTCCAATGCAGAGGTTGGGATGTTTTCTAGGAGGTAGCGGCTCCCGTGGCGCCGATGACTTGAGGGCCAGTTTCGAGGGGCCAGTGATTGAACGCAGCGACTTTGAAGGGAATACAGGAGACTTCAGCGCCAGAATCTAAGAGTCCATCGAGCCATTGCCCATTTATCTTAAGCTCTAATGAGGGTTTTTGATGACGCGAGATAGGCATTGTCCACATTATGGCTTGGGAGCTTTCTCGAGGACCTCTTGCGGGTGGGGCTGAGGCCTGCCCCACTGGGAGTTTAAAGGCTGCTGGTAGTTTTGGATGGCACGGCAGTCACGAGCCCAGTGATATCCTTTTCCACAGCGTGGACACGGCGTAGAAGGGCCTCTTGGTCTTCGCGGTGGTAGGGCAGAGCAGGGTGCTGGGCCTGGCCGAGGGCACTCGCGGATGAAATGGCCGGACTGACCGCACCGAAAGCAGACGGAGGTGGGAGTAGATGAAACGGCCATGGCAGAAGCAAAGGCAGCAGTGAGCGTTTTGACTTGCGGGTCAACGTCGCGACAGGCGAGAACCCATTCGTGGATATCTTTATCACGTATGGGGAGGACTACAGCCCAGAAGGGCGCAAGGCATCTATCTATGATGAGCTCTTTGGCGAGTGCGAACTGAGCGTCTTTACTAGAAATTTTCCGCTGGCAAGCTTCCAGGACGCGGGCGACGAATGCTGGGAAAGTTTCATTGGAGTCTTGAAGCAGTTGTGCGAGCTTGGTGGGCTGCTTGGTGGAGACTAGAGAAAAGGACCGGTGGATGAGGAATTTTACCCGGTGCCAAAATTCTGGGTCAATGTGTAGATATGGACAAGGGTCCGCGTAGTTGTTGATCCCCATATAAGCATCAGGTGGATCTAAGACACCAGCTTGGGCATTTTCTACTACTTGCCGGTCAACGGCTGCTTGGTAGTGAGCTCGCCATTCAAGAAACTGGCCTGGCGTTAAGATGGTGTGGGCCAGGGAAATCCAGTCATATGGGAGAACGAGTTGAGTTGCCAGCTCTTTAAGGAGCTGCGTTACATAAGGGCTGCCGACTCTATCTTCTTTAACAGCTTTGCGGAGGGTTTTAACTTCTTCTGCTGTGAAGGGCAGCCAAGTTTGAGGTCGTTGCGGCGTAGGTTGTAGATTTAGTGGATAAAGCTGGGGGGTATGAGAGGGTGCCTTGCTAGGAGTAGGTGGAGGGCTACTGCCATACGGTGGTGGCGAGGGATAAGCAGAAAATAAGTGAGAAAATGGCGGCCGGGCAGCATTTTGACGACAACAAAATGGCGGGGCACTTCCGGGCCAAGATGGCGGGGTGGCCGCGTCACTTCTGGGCGCCGGCTAAGATGGCGGAGTAACTGCGTCACTTCCGGGCGCCGGCCGAGATGGCGGAGTAACTGCGTCACTTCCGGGCGCCGGCCGAGATGGCGGAGTAACTGCGTCACTTCCGGGCATCGGCCGAGATGGCGGAGTAACTGCGTCACTTCCGGGCGCCGGCCGAGATGGCGGAGTAACTGCGTCACTTCCGGGCGCCGGCCAAGATGGTGGAGTAACTGCATCCGGTTGTGAACAAAATGGCGCGGGGGAAGTTTCCGGTTTAGCGGAAAATGGCGACCGTACAGTTTCTGGGGCGGAGCTGGATGCTGACAGGGCAGGAAGAGGCGGGTAAAGGCGGGAAGAAGCGCCTTTGTTCCCGCCAGCGGGCTCCGGTCCCGGTGAAGAAGAAGCCGGAAGTGCGCCATTTTGGGCAGAGGTGGAGGAAGAAGGTGGAAGTTCGCCATTTTGGGGAGCCGCAGGAGCGGTCTCTGTGTGCCGCGGGGAGCTCGGACGGGGGGGCTCATGCTCGAGGGCGGCCGCAAGTTGGTCAGACAGAGAGTCAGTGTCGGCGGACTCATTGGGATTACAGTCTAGAGGCTGCTTGAGAGAAGCCTCATGAATAGTCTCGGATGGGGCACTGAGGAGACAGGCGCGGATGGCGACTAGAACGGGTAAGAGGCCTGGCGGGAAGGAGCGTTTTTCATGCTCCATTGCAGAGGCGACTCGATCTATGAGTCGAGAGTATGTGTCTGGGCTCCAGAGTTGGCAAGTGGCGAGCCACGGATTAAAGGGGAGCAGAAGGTCCCAGTATTTTTGGAGTTGCCGCAGGGAAACGCGGACTCCATTGGTGTCGAGCAGGGTGGCGAGGGCCCTGACTTGCGACGCCTGACGCGTAGATAGAGAGGCGCCCATGTTGAAATAGAGACAGGACGACGGCGAGGGGTCCCTACCTGGAGAACGAGGATGGGCCGTCCCATTCACAGCAGCAGCAGCAGCAGAGAGGGGCCGGGGGAGGAGCTTCCACACTGGGCGCCAAATGTTGTAATGTTGTCTAGAGTGAGGGCTCGGCCTCACTTATGCCCAAGAGTCAGGGGGGGCTCGCTCCTGCCTAACTACCGGTGGGAGGTACTCCTGAAAGGAGCACCAGTTCTTCCAGGCTTGGGGGACGCGCGGTTAAAAAAAAAACACGGAGACCGCCTGAGCACAAGAACAGGTCTGCTTTATTGCGGAAGTACACTTGGTTATATAGGGTTGGGTGGAGGGAGGGGTTAGAGCTAGGGTGGGCTAGCTACAGAGTGGTAGAGGATAGGTGGAAGTGGGTGGAGGGCTATGAGGTAAGCAGTGTCTAAGGAAGGAGGCAGATTATAAGCTAGCAATGTGGGCGGGACTGGCGGGAAGGACCGCAACGGCTAGAGGGAGAAAATAACAACGGCTGGGAGAAAGAGTGGAGAGAGGCAGTAACAAATAATAATGTACTTAAGTACTTCCATGCACACAAACCTAAGATTACAATTTTTTTTAAATAATCACAATTAAGACTTATAAGAGCATTTTATAATAAATTACTTTACAATTTTTGTTGGTAGATAGATCAAGCACCTCTGAAATACAAGTTCCTATACATAGTGAGCAATTTGCTTAAAATGAACACTTAAGTAATTTAAGTATGTTGACAGACTTAGAAAAAACTGACATTATATACTCAGCTAGGTAGGCAACATACCATAGTGCCAAATGGAAAAAGTGTGTTTGCAAATAAATTTCCAAAACTATGTTAACTTTCTATAATTAAACCCAGAACATATACTGATTTGCTAAAATAAATAAGATGTGATGTATTAACACTTCACTGTAAAGAATGCATACCAGAACATTTATAAATAGTGAATGAATCTTAAGAATAGTTTACTATAATAAATGCTGGCTAAATAGAAGTGCATATTGTGGAGCACTATTGGTGGTATATGTTTTGCCATACACTTTTGTTACCTTGAGGTAGAAAACACATGTGCACAAATTCAGCTTTCATTTTCAGTTGCTGCTGGTACTGTTACCAGATTCTATCTAGTTTTTTGGCTATGCTGCGGAAATGAATTTCAAGAGCTTGCCGGGCAAGTTAGGCCAGTAATTTATTCAGGTAAAGAGGGAAGAGAAATGGGAGAAAATAACAAAATAACAAAGCAGGGGTCCCAGGTAGTGTGGAAGGAGATGAAAAGAGATGAAGAGGGCTAATTTACAAGCTATAATTCCCCATTATAGGTTATAAATTCCCAGGGTTACTTGTGTGGCCACATGGCAGGGGAAAAATGGTGACAGAAGCATACAGAGGGCAGGACAGGTCCGCAGTCAAAAGAGGAAGGCAAGAGAGCACACTAAAGCCTCACGGTTTGCTTTAAAATTGCTAATTATTTCACCCCTTTGCTAATGGAAGGGGAGAGGGGTTTCAGCGTTCCCAGTTTGGATTGATTATCCCACCCATCAATTTCTTAGTGAGGACTCAATGATAAAGTTTCTAGAGACCATCCGGGCATTTCTTTGTTTTAGGAAGTGGAATCCCAGGGCTGGGGTTCCTCCAGCAGCCATCTTGGGGGTTCCAGAGGTCCACGTGGACTCTCTTTCAGGTTTCAGATCCATATATTAATTCCCTATCTTATTAGCCTGCTCTAGTATCATATGGGTTTTAAGAAATGTGTACAGTATGAAAAACTTAAAAATATTTATGAATGAAAAAATGTTTTAGGAAAAAATATTTTCATGCAATTATGCAGTCTCCCTGTGTAAATTTCAAGGTGAGATTTGTTTCCTGCAAAACAGATCATTGTTCTTTGAGAATGTTTTCACTTCTCTTAATGCATTTCTTTTGTCTCCTCCTACATTGCATTATTTCACTCTATTTTTAAAATTTTTATGTGCAAATCACATGCCAGTTAAAATGAAAACTCTCTCATGCACAAAATAAGTCTGGATTTTAAAAACCAAGAACTAAAGAAATCCTTACGAAAAGGACACCATCTGATTCAAGTAAAAAATGACTAAAACACTAGTAATAAAAAAAAACTCATTTCCTGAAGAATACAGAGAAATGTCTGCTGAGTGTTTTACGTCAGATGTTTTGGAATGCTGCTGTATGTTTTATGAGGAATGTGAGGGGAAGATTTCATAGCAGAAGGTGTTAATGTGGCCTGTATTGACTTAAGCGGTGACCCAATGGGACTGTGAAGCTATGGGATGCCTATGAATTCAAGCTGCTTGTCAAAGAGAAACTCCCCATTGCTGTTCAGAAATCCTTCCTCATTTCCTCTCTCCCAAGCTTCCCATTCTCTCCTTGATCAGTTTCTAGCATTTCAACATCTTATTTCCTGCTAAAGAACCTGTACAAGTAACTGGTGTAAGTGTTTTCCTTCTCAATTTGTTCATCCTTCCTTACCTCACAATAAAACTGACTTATCAGGAAACAGTCTTCCTCTCCATTCACAAACTTCCTGTCCCAAGAAGACAGGTACAAGACTTCTCACTAAGACAAATTTCCCATTCCATTTTCCTCTTATTCTTGGCCCACTGAATTTGATATCAAGCTTTTCAATTCTAGTTGGGACACTGAGCTAGTCAAGTGGTTTAATTTATCAACAACATCAGTAGGCTCACGTTGTGAATGAAGTTGAGTAGTTCCTGCAATAAAGGAATCAAAGTCAAATCCCTGATTCTTTTCCCTTTCTTTTTCAGCCAGTTGCTGTGATGCTTCCTCTTGAGATATCTGGGCTTTAACCCATCCATTCCTTTCACATTTTGACTTGCCTTTCTTATCAGATTTTTCTTTGCTCTGTTCTTTACAATTGGAAAGATCTATAATAAGCTTGGGATCATAGGAATGATTAACTTCACTCTCTTTCCAAACTAAGTTATCTAAATATGATGATGACCTCATTCTGTAGTTACAAGTATGGCTACACTCCAGATCAAGTATTTGTTTTTGTGATGATCTTGGTGCTGCCAACAAGGCTCAGTAGAGTAATTCTAATCAAAAGCAGGATCCTCTAGATACTTTTCACAATCTCCATCCAAATTTTTTCAAGGATCAACTTGTACTTCTTCTTCATCAGTGACATCAGACAGAGTTCTTGGATCAAGCTTAACTTCCTCAATATCAAAATTGTTATGTATAGGCCAATCATGATCTGAAAACTGACAATCATGGTATCTTTCCCAGTTATAAATGTGTCTGAATTTCATCCATAAGCAAAATATCATCAACTTCATCTTCAATATGAAAAGGATGACTTGAAATTGGCTCATCTGTTGGAAAAGAATATATGCTCATGTAAGGATAGGAAAGTGTTTTCTCTTCTGTCAACAGATCCATTGGACTAAATGTCAGGACCTGTTCCAGGAAATCCAGTGCTTCTCTAATTCCTGTGTTAAAGGTTTGTGTGGCTCAGTCATGTCATTTCTAATATAAACTGGAATTACACTGAGAACATCCTGGTGATCTTCATGTATAATGGGAATAGGCTCTAAAATCACCTGCATCTGTTTAAGTTCATGTGCTCCTGCAAAGAGAGTTTTATCAGTCAGCATTTCAGCAAAGAAGCAGCCTGCAGCTCACATGTCAATGGCTTTAGTATCATTATTAGGAGAAAGTAAAAGATGTGGAGATCTGTACCATTTAGTAACCAATCCTTCAGAAAGATGACTCCTATGGGAATAATGGGGATCCACAATGAGTGCAAGACCAAAGTCACCTATCTTCAGCACCACATCTCTGGTATTGATGAAAAGATTAGCTGGTTTGAGGTCTCTGTGCAGTTTGTTTGCAGAGTGAATATACTTGAGCCCATGTAGCAGTTGATAGGTGAAAAGTCTGGCATGCTTCTCCAGTAAAGGGCCCTGAGCCAGCACTTTAGCCTAGTCTGTCTCCATGTATTCCTAAAAGATGTAAACACTGTTCAGTTCAGTAAGAGAGCCCACATCATCTGTTAACTGGCTTCCACTGGGGCCAAGAAGTTCAAATACTTTCACAGTGTCATC
This sequence comes from Dasypus novemcinctus, assembly GCF_030445035.2. NCBI lineage: Eukaryota > Metazoa > Chordata > Mammalia > Cingulata > Dasypodidae > Dasypus > Dasypus novemcinctus. Next base: position 82,090,034 of record NC_080690.1, on the reverse strand, counting down.
ATGGTCAAGTCTTCTAGTAATTTTGATTTCACATAGAGCATGTTTACCACTCTGGGGATCAGTAAGGACAATTTTCTTTTCTTTTTTTAAAGTTTTATTTTATTTATTTCTCTCCCCTTTCCCCCATTGTATGCTCTCTGTGTCCATTCACTCTGTGTTCTTCAGCATCTGCTTTGCATTATACGGTGGCAATGAGAAAATGCATCTCTTTTGTTGCTTCATATTGCTGCATAAGCTCTCCATGTATGTGGTGCCACTCCTGGGTGGGCTGTGCTTTTTTCACGTGGGGTGGCTCTCCTTGTGGTGTGCACTCCTTGCACATGGGGCACCCTTAGTGGGGGCACACCTGTGTGGCATGACACTCCTTGAGCACAGCAGCACTGAACATGGGCCATCTTACCACACAGGTCAGAGGCCCTGGGGATCAAATCCTGGACCCTCCATATGGAAGATGAATGTTCTATCAGTTGAAAAATGTCTGCTCCCAAGGACAATTTTCTTGATGGCTACTCTTTTGTCACAGTCATTTTCTACAACAGAAAAAGCCAAGCCATTGCCTCCACACCAAATGGGTTTAAGTCCATATATTTATCAACATGAGGTTTTAATGCATCACCCACATTTCTAATAGAAATATAGTCATAAGATGGTGGTATCTAGAAGATAATCTTGATTCCATTGGGAATGTTAATTTTCATAAATTTACTAGAAAAAATGTTCTCTTCAAACACCGCTAGTTTCTTTGTGGTAAACAGTATCATTTTTTTAAGATTTATTTTATTATTTATTTCTCTCCCCTTTCCCCCTGTAGTCTGCTCTCTGTGTCCAATCACTGTTTGTGTGTGTGTGTCCACTTGCATTCTTGTCATGTGGCACCAGGAAACTGTGTCATATTTTTTGTTGAGTCATCTTGCTGCATCAGCTCTCTGTATGTGCAGTGCCACTCCTGGATGGGCTTTGCGTTTTTCACCTGGGATCATTCTTCTTGTCAGGCACACTCCTTGCACGTGGGGCTCCCCTATGCAGAGGGCACCCTTGGGTGTCATGGCACTCCTTGCACACATCAGCACTGCATGTGGGTCAGCTCACCACATGGGAAAGGTGGCCCTGGATAGCAAACCCTGGACCCTCCCTATGGTAGGCAGACACTCTATTGGTTAAGCCACAACCACTTCCCAATAGCATCTTTCTAAAAGAAGAAAATGAAGAAATGTAATGTGTAATTTTCTTATATATTTGGGAATTTTATAAAAATATTTCTTATAAGACTTTTAAAATACTCACTGCCAATTCTGTCCTAATACTTATCTGCATGATAAAATGGTTGGTTACAGTTTTTTCTAAACGTTTTAAAATTTATTCATTTCTACTCCTACCCCTCATTGTTTCTGTGCTTGCTATATGTTCTCTGTCTCCATTCGCTGTATGTTCTTCTGTGCCTCCTCGTCTTCTCTTTAGGCAGCACCAGAAACTGATCCTTGGACCTTCTGAAGTGGGAGAGAGGTGCTCAATCTCTTGCACCACCTCAGCTCCCTGGTCTGCAGCATTTCTTATTGTCTCTCCTCTGTGTCTTGTTTTGTTACATCATCTTGCTGTGTGAGCTCTCCGCATGGGCCAGCACTCCTGTGTGGAGCAGCTTGTCTTCACCAGAAGACCCCAGAAATTGAACCCTGGACCTCCCATATGGTAGACAGGAGCCCAATCACTTTACCCACATCCAGTTCCCCATTTTAGCAGTTTTTAATAGAAGTTGCACATGAGGTTCTTTTATTCCTGCATCATCTAAATTGTTTCTTCCTTATATATGCCCTCTTTCTTTCCTGCTTAGTGAGATTTGACTTTATGTTCAAAGGTCTTTTTGTGGTCTTTCTCCAGTTTTAGACTAGTGATGACCACCTTGCTGGGTTGAATGCCCGTGTGGACAGTGGTGCCATTAGCCTTCTCCTGCTGCACTCATTGATGTTGATGACATAGTTCTTCCTATAAACCCAGACTACTTTGCCAATTTGCTGACCTTTGTAGTGTCCTTGCACAACCTGAACTTCATCATCTTTTCAGATAGGCATGGATTGAACATTATATTTCTGTCTCAGTTCCTGGGAAAGAAGGAAAGACATAATTTTCCTCTAAATGTAGAAAAGTGCAATGAAATGCTGTATTTGTCAGCCAAAGGGGTGCTGATGCAAAATACCAGAACTCTGTTGGCTTTTATAAAGGGTATTTATTTGGGGTAGAAACTTACAGTTACTAGGGCATAAAGCACAAGCTACTTCCTGCGATGGCTTGCTCGGTCGGTAGAGGTGGGGTCTGGCTGCGGACGAGGGGTCGGTCCAGCTCTGGACGAGGGGTCGGTCCCACTTGGGACGAAGGGTCGGTCCCACTTGGGACAAGGGGTCGGTCCGGCAGCAGACGAGGGATCGGTCTCACAAGGGGTTGCGTGGTTCGGCTGACGGGGTCGCCCGGCAAAGCCGGCGACGAAGGGGTCGCCCGGAGAAGCAGGCGACGAAGGGGTCGCCCAGAGAAGCAGGCGACGAACTGGGGACAAGGGAGGCCAGACCCTTGTCGGGGGCTCCCAGGACTGGAGGGCGCATGGCAGAAGAACTACCGCGGAGACAAGGTAAACACGCAAGTCCACTTTACTGAGGGAGAGGCAACAGTTTTATAGGGGCTGGGGAAGGCTGATTGGTCGAAGCCACGCCCTGTTCTGATTGGTTGCCGGCGAAAGGTCAGTGGGCGGTACTGGACGGGGGAGGGGTGGTGGTTAGGGATTGGCTGTCGCTGTTGCTGGGGGAAGGGGCAGGGTTTAGGGATTGGTGGCTGCTGTTGCTGGGGTGGAGGGCAGACTTGAGTTTCCCGCCCACGCCTGGCTATTGCTGCTGTCGGGGGAAGGGAAAAGGGCGGGCTGGATTTTTCCGCCCATGCCTGGCTGTTGCTGCTGTCGGGGGAGGGGAAAAGGGCAGACTGGAATTTTCTGCCCTGCGCCTGCGCAGGGAGAAGGAAGAAGGGTGCCGCCCCACAAGGCATCGGGTGGCGCCATCTGGGAGGAGGGGCGGCCGCGGAAGCATGGCTGCCGAGAAGGGGAGACCCGAGGGCACTCTGCGCCCATGCCGAGCTTCCTTCAGGGGTGGCGGTGGGCCCGACCAACCACCCTATTATGGGGGCAGCGGAATTAGGCCTACCGCGGCTGCTCCCCTGCCAGGCCAGCAAACCACACTTCAGCCCGAGGGGTGACCGCATTTCCCCCTTCTTTTCAAATAAGGGCCAGGATGGCAGCAGCAACAAGTAGCCGAGGCCCAAGAGGCAGTAAGCAATGAGGGAAGCGGGGCTGAAGAGGGAGGTGAGTATGACGGGGATACAAATGTACAATTTGGGGGGCGGTATCTTGCCATTGCAAGCAAGGGTGGCCAATGTCCAATTCTCGTTGATCTCGGTGGCTATAAGGTCTATCTGTTGTTAAAAGTCCCGAATGACAGCGCGTTACAGGTAGTTGATCTCTTCTTGGCGGCGAAGAGCGGTAGAGGCAGACTGTGTGATTGTCTGGAGGATCGCAGCGGTGAGGACAAGTCGCGTCAGGGCACCAGCGACGGTGGTGGCGACAGCGTCGGGAGTGGTGGAGACGTAGGCGAGGACAATAAGAAGGCCAAAGTCTCCACGGGCGCGAGAGAGGCCGATGTTAATGGGGTGGGCCGACATGGGGCGGCCCAATCTGCAACACAGTAGGGGTTCAAGTGAAAAAAGAAGGGGGGCGGGGGACGAGAAAGGACGCTTTGGATGGCTGAGAAGAGGAGTGAGGTCGAGACAGGAGGAAGCTCCGCAAGCTGCGGGCCGGGGAAAGCGGGTTGCGGGCCATTTAGCGGGGCTGGTGAGAGGGGTTAGCTTGGCCAGAGGTGGCGAGGGAGAGCATAAGGAGAAGGAGAGAGACTATGTTAATTGGCTCGGCAGCATGGCGAGGGTTGCGGCGTCTGCACTGACGGTAGAGTGCGAGCAGTGAACGGACTTCAGGGTTGGATGGTTGCCTCTCGGGGTGGAGGGTGAGCTGGCTCAGTTGGTGCTGGATCACTCGCATCTGGTGCCATGCCCTGCGGGACATCCGCTGCTGAGGTGGCAGGTTTGACGTATCTCCCGGGGACCCAGATTGGCTGAGCGGCATCCTGCGGGAAGACACAAGCGAAACCTCGGCCCTGGGTAAGAAGGGGGCACGGGCCACGCCACTGACCTGTTTGAGGGTCCTTCCAAAGGACCAGGGGGGCCTGTGTGGGGCGATACGAGGGGCCCCAATGCCTATGGATTGCCGAGAGACCATCCTTATCAAAGGTCAAGAGATTTAGATGGATTAGGACAGCGGTGATGATGTCTCCGGGAGGAGCGTGAGGGAGGATTTCCCTCTGTTTTTCAATTTCTTGTTTCAGACGGCGATGGGAGCTCTCCACAATGGCCTGTCCTTGTGGGTTATATGGGATACCAAAATGGTGGGCGATTTGGTAGAGCTGAAGGAACCTCGCAAAGGATTCACTGCGATAAGCAGGGCCGTTATCCGTCTTTAGGTCCCAGGGGACCCCCATGAAGAGAATCCCTTGCCGAAGGGCCTTAATGCAGTGCTTAGCAGTCTCCCCAGGCAAGGGGACTGCATAGCACATGTGGGAGAAGGTGTCAATTATAACGTGCAAGAACTTAAGGCGTCCAAAGGACGGGACATGCGTGACATCCATCTGCCACCTGGAATTAGGCCTAAGGCCGCGGGGATTCACCCCCTGCGGTTGCAGAGGCCCCAGAGGCAGGAAGGGGGCACAGGTTTTGCATGTCCGCACTAGGTGCTTACAAGTCTCAATTGGCAACTCAGGCAAAAGGTGGTGGAGTGAGGCGGCAGAAAAGTGAAACCTCGAATGTAAGGACTTAGCCTGATTGATAGCATCTCCGACCGAATCAAGGGCAAGGGCGGAGACCGTCTGATCCGCGGTGTCGTTGCCTGCCGCTAGGGGGCCAGGCAACCCCGAGTGGCTCCGGATATGAGCAATATACCAGGGTGCCATGCGTTTTTCAAGAAGGGTCTTAAGGGCATCCAGTGCCTCATCAATAGGAGAGGAGGTCGGGAAGAATGTAGCTAATGCCAAGACCCTGCAGACTTGCAGAGAATAGAGGCTATCTGTAAAGATGTTAACAGGTTCACAGGGGAAGGCGCGAAGCGCTTCTACAATAGCCAAAAGCTCTCCCGTCTGGACGGAGTGTAGGTTAAGATGTATAAAGACTTTCGGCTCTGCGACTCCATCCAGGTACACAACCATGGAGTACTTAGTTCTAGACGCATCCGTGAAAATAGTGACGGACCTCGGAAAGGGGGAGGAAGACGGGAAGGGGAAAAAAGGACTTCGGAAGGGAAATTTGGACACGCCTTGGAGTAGGCAGTGACTAGGGAAATGGCAATTGAAATCGCCTGCAAATCCCTCACACAGCACCTGCATTTGCTCATTATCCCTAATGAGGGAGGTGGTTTCTTTCGCATTAAGCAGCCAAACAATTACAGCAGGCTGAGTTTCAAACGTATGGACGGACAGCTGCACTAAATCGGCTGCGAGAGCGATCCATAGTCTTACTGCGGGGCAGATCTTTTGCATCTTGCTTTTAGAAGGATGGAGCCAGAGGAGGGGCCCGTCCTGCCAAAGAACTCCAGTGGGCGTTCCCTTGGTGGGGAGGACCAATGCCTGGAGAGGCCGCTGGGGATCGAACCGCTGGAGGCAGCAGTTATTAAGGGCCTTATCTACAGCGGCAATGGCGGCTCGAGCTTCGGGTGTGATGGCTATCTTTGCGGACACGGCAGAGGGGGGTTTATGACTGGTTTGTAAGAGAGCAAATAATGGCTGGAGCTGTGCTGTGGTAACAGACAGAGCCGGACGGACCCAATTGATATTCCCACAGAGCTGCTGGAGCTCTGTGAGGGTGACTCGGTCTGGCACATTTAGTCGCACAGCCATTGGGGTTACATGCTGGGAGATATGGAACCCCAGGAAGGTTAAGGGGGGTTCAAATTTGACCTTGTCATTCTGGATTGTTAAGCCAATGGCAGACAGATTATGCCGAAGTTGAGAGAGGACATACTGCAGCTTCTCATGGGTCTCACATGCGACCAGGACATCATCCATATAGTGAATGAGGTAGCCCAGATCTCACAAGGGGGCGACTGCCGCGTTCACATACAGCTGGCAGATGGCCGGGCTATTGCGCATGCCTTGTGCATTTCCACTGATACCTATCGGCTGCCCCTCGGTGGTTGGGGACAGGAACAGTAAAGGCAAAGCGCGGGCGGTCCTTTTGGTGAAGCAGAATGGAAAAAAAGCAGTCCTTAATATCTAGAGTAGCCACAAAAAAGTGTTTAGGAATGGCCACTGGGTGAGGGAGTCCCGGTTGGGGAGTTCCCATGGGGAGGATATGCTTATTAATCTCCCTCAAATCATGTAGGAGGCGGTATTTGCCAGTGGCCTTCTTTTTAATAATAAAAACGGGCAAATTGTAGGGACTTGTGGACGGTTCTATATGTCCAGCTTCAAGCTGCTCTCGAACTAACTCACGAAGAGCTTGGAGTTTGTGGGATGGCAAGGGCCACTGCTCCACCCAAATAGGCTCCTCTGTATCCCACCGCAGAGGAGTGGGTGTGGGAGGTGTTAATTGAGCAGTGGCACAAACTATTGGGGGGGCTGAGTGGTTAACTGAACACCACACTCCTCCAGGACATCTCGCCCCCAAAGTATAGTATCAAGGGTGCTAAGGAAGAGGGGCCGGAATGTGCCCACACGTCCCTCACCGTCCTCCCAGGCAATAGGGTGACTGGCGCGAAGGGAGGTAGAGGAGCCAGTGGCCCCTTGGACGGAAGGGCCTTCTTGAACAGACCACTGGGCGGCGAAATGAGCAGGGAAACAAGAGACCTCTGCACCCGAGTCGAGGGTCCCAGAATACCAGTGGTGGTGAATCTTAAACCTCATGGTAGGCCTGGTGGACGTGATGGGGACTGTCCACATCAGGGCTTTGGAAGGTTGGGACGGGGAGCCTCTTTGGGGTGGGGCTGAGGCCTGCCCCTCCTGGAGTTTAAAGATGGCTGTTGCCGCTGCAGGGGAGGCTGCATACGGCAGTCGCGAGCCCAATGGTACCCCCGGCCGCAGCGGGGGCAGGGGGTAGAAGGGCCCCGTTGGGCGGTGGGGGGGGGGGAACAGGAGGGCCCGGCGGTGCAGAGACTGCCGGGCATTCACGGGCGAAATGTCCTGGCTCACCACATCTAAAACAAGAGGAGTTAAGTGCCATGGCTGTCGTGACAGCCTTGGCGAAAGAAGCAGCCTGTTGGTCGAGGCCGTTACAGGCAATTACCCAATCGTCTATCGACTTTTCTCTCACGGGAGCGATCGCCTGTCGACAAATGGGGCTGGCCCCTTCAAGGATAATTTCACGGGCAAGGGCGCACTGAGCCTGTTCATCGTGGACCCTGCGCTCACATGCCCGGAGGACTCTGGAAACATAGGTAGAAAAGTCCTCATCCTTGGTCTGTGTGAGCTTAGTGAACTTGTCAGCACTACTGGCAGTGCAGGCGCGAAAGGCCCGTAGGGCGACCTCGCGAATCTGAAGCCAGAAGCCAGCCGGAGCACGGTAGTAGGCCGCAGCCTGGCTAAACTGACCGGTGCCGGTGAAGGCTTCTGGTGGGTGATTAACACCCCTTGCGACATTGGCCGCAACCTGCTTTTCAGCCTCGGCATGAAAATGGGCACGCCAATTTATAAACTGGCCAGGCGTGAGGATGGCACAGGCCAGTTGGAGCCAATCGAGGGGGATGCACAGAAGGGTGGACATCTCCTCTAACAAATGCTGAGCATAAGGGCTGCCTAACCCGTCCTCCTTAACGGCCTTGCGGAGCTGCTTAACACTTTCTGCATCATGTGGGTACCACGGAAAGGGGCGCTGAGGGGTGGGAGTTACGTTAAGGGAAAGCAGGTGGTAGGAGGTGGCAGGGAGGTAGGCGGAGGTGCCCCGACGGGGGAGGAATACGGGTCCAAAAATAGGCTAGAGGGGGCCGCGCATGCGGCAGCTTGCCACGGATCGGATGGAGGGGGCTGCCAGGGAGAGGCGGAGCCGGGGGGGGCCGCTGGCGCGGAGGGCGCGAGAGGAGCCGTTGCCCATGCGGTGTTACAAAATGTCTGCGGGCCGTCCCAGCGGTGCTACAAAATGGCGGGGAGGGAGCTTCTGGCCCACCCAGGCAGGAAGTCGTCGGGGGGAGGGAGGGGCAAAGGGACCTCCCCTTTACGAGCGAGGAAGAAGGCAGAAGTTCGCCATCTTCACCGGCGCTCGGCACTGCTAGATTACATTGTTTAGGGGGACAATTTTTTAGCGCGTTATTAAGGCGCTCAACAAGCGACTCAGAGTCGGAATCGGAGTCGGTATCAGAATTCCAATTAGGGTCCCTGTTAAAGTCACCGTCCTGACAATCACGGCAGCGGCGGTGGCTCGGCCGGGGGGAGTCGATGGTAGGGGCGCCTTGAAGGCAGGAGCGGATGGTAAAAAGCACCGGTAATAAGCCCGGAGGGAATCTTTTACCTTCCTGCTCCACAGCAGAAGTGACCCTATCTATAAGGCGAGTATAGGTGTCCGGGTCCCAAAGCTGACACGTGGTTAGCCATGGATTAAAGGGGAGAAGAAGGTCCCAGTACACTTGAAGCTGTTTCAAAGAGATCTTACACCGGTGAATGTCTAGGAGACCGGCAAGAGCCCGAACTTGTGGGGCTTGCTTAGCAGATAGGATGTTACCCATTGCTAATGGCCTTTTGGAGCCGATAAGAAAAGGGGCCCTTACCTTGAGAGCGCGGCGATGAGAGCCGAGGTGCGCGGTGAGACGAGGGGTCGGAGCCGGTGGGGCTCCGACGGTGGTCGCGGGCCAAGAGAAGGCCCCGACGAGGGGAGGGCGGGACGAAGAGCAGTGGAGCAAGGCAAAGGGGAGCAAGCGTGAAGGGGAGGAGGCAGAGGTGAAGGCAGGGGTGGAGGTGCTCAGGCACGCGCTCCTGAGAGTTTTATTGGCGCCTCTTAATCATAGCGGGTCAGTATAAGCCCCCGACATGGAAGGAGAAAGCCATCCAGCGATTCTCCCAGACCGCCGTGGATCATATGAGGTCACCAAGGTTCAGGAGCAGCAATGCAGAGTGAAAAGATAGGGGTGAGAAAAGAGGAGGGCGTAGGGCTGTGGTAGGGTTACTTCAGACGTGCAAGCACGTGCTCCCGAGAAATCCAAGGCTCCTCTTAATCATAGCGGGTCGGTATAAGCCCCCGACATGGAAGGAGAAAGCCATCCAGCGATTCTCCCAGACCGCCGTGGATCGTATGAGGTAGCCAAGGCTCAGGTAGCAGCAATGTTGCACGAGAGAAGTCTCAAGGTGAGAAGAGAGGAGGGCGTAGGGCTGTGGTAGGATTACTTCAGACGTGCAAGCGCGCGCTCCCGAGAAATCCAAGGCTCCTCTTAATCATAGCGGGTCGGTATAAGCCCCCGACATGGAAGGAGAAAGCCATCCAGCGATTCTCCCAGACCGCCGTGGATCGTATGAGGTAGCCAAGGCTCAGGTAGCAGCAATGTTGCACGAGAGAAGTCCCAAGGTGAGAAGAGAGGAGGGGGGGGCCGCCAGGTTATGGAGTGAGGCTGTGGTGGAGTTGCCTTGCCCCACGTTGGGCGCCAACTGCGACGGCTTGCTCGGTCGGTAGAGGTGGGGTCTGGCTGCGGACGAGGGGTCGGTCCAGCTCTGGACGAGGGGTCGGTCCCACTTGGGACGAAGGGTCGGTCCCACTTGGGACAAGGGGTCGGTCCGGCAGCAGACGAGGGATCGGTCTCACAAGGGGTTGCGCGGTTCGGCTGACGGGGTCGCCCGGCGAAGCCGGCGACGAAGGGGTCGCCCGGAGAAGCAGGCGACGAAGGGGTCGCCCGGAGAAGCAGGCAACGAACTGGGGACAAGGGAGGCCAGGCCCTTGTCGGGGGCTCTCAGGACTGGAGGGCGCATGGCAGAAGAACTACCGCGGAGACAAGGTAAACACGCAAGTCCACTTTACTGAGGGAGAGGCAACAGTTTTATAGGGGCTGGGGAAGGCTGATTGGTCGAAGCCACACCCTGTTCTGATTGGTTGCCGGCGAAAGGTCAGTGGGCGGTACTGGACGGGGGAGGGGTGGTGGTTAGGGATTGGCTGTCGCTGTTGCTGGGGGAAGGGGCAGGGTTTAGGGATTGGTGGCTGCTGTTGCTGGGGTGGAGGGCAGACTTGAGTTTCCCGCCCACGCCTGGCTATTGCTGCTGTCGGGGGAAGGGAAAAGGGCGGGCTGGATTTTTCCGCCCACGCCTGGCTGTTGCTGCTGTCGGGGGAGGGGAAAAGGGCAGACTGGAATTTTCTGCCCTGCGCCTGCGCAGGGAGAAGGAAGAAGGGTGCCGCCCCACAAGGCATCGGGTGGCGCCATCTGGGAGGAGGGGCGGCCGCGGAAGCATGGCTGCCGAGAAGGGGAGACCCGAGGGCACTCTGCGCCCATGCCGAGCTTCCTTCAGGGGTGGCGGTGGGCCCGACCAACCACCCTATTATGGGGGCAGCGGAATTAGGCCTACCGCGGCTGCTCCCCTGCCAGGCCAGCAAACCACACTTCAGCCCGAGGGGTGACCGCAACTTCCCTCACCAAAGTCTGGTGCCAAGTGTTGGAGCAAGATGGCTGCTGACATCTGTCAGGGTTCAGGCTTCATGGGTTCTTCTTTTCCCAGGGCTTGCTTCTCTTCCCTCACAACCAGCCTCCTGTGTGTTCTTACTTCCTGGGGCTCCAACTCAAGACTCTGACCTCCCTTCTCTGTGGTGCAGTTTCTCTGTGCGTGTCCACCCTTGCAAGGGGACAGGACTCAATGTTCTAATGACATGGCCCAACCAAAGCCCTAATCATATTTAAACAAGTAAAAACAAAACCTCTGAATCCAATACAATGTAATATGCTGTATTATTCAGGGTTCTTAAGGGAAACAGAATCAACAAGAGATATCTGTCAATAGTATGTGATTCTATAAGAGACTCATGCAGCCATGGAGATGCACAAGTCAAGGTTCTGCAGACAGGCCACAACCAGGGGCTTCAGTGAAAGTCCAATGAAGGTTTTTGATGAATTTTGGGAGTTGTTGGCTATACAAAGATGAGCTGAAAAATTCTCACTTAGTGCAGGAATCACTTCCCCTTTTAAGGCATTCAACTGACTGGGTTAAGCCTCACTTTTGTTGATGGCAGTCTCCCTAATTGATGCAATTATAACCAGCTATCTATGATTTACCACTGCAGTAAAGTCAATGGTGACTAAAGTCTATAAATGCCCTTGGATTACAGTTAGCTCAGTGCTTGCTTGATCAAACAACGGTGCACAGTGTCTATTGACAGAATAGACTAATGTCACATATCCCAAGAGGAAAAGAGGAGTATAAAAAGATAATCCAAATGTTTCTTTTTGGAATTCATTAATAATATGAAACTCCTACAAATGCCTTTTGTGGTTCTTGCTCTGGACACAAAGGGATTGAATTTCATTTTGGCCACTCCCGCTTCAATGATGGCCACAAAATGGAAAAGCTACATTTTTAATTATTTAGAAAAATGTGATGCTATACAAACAACCAAAATCTCTTATCAGTTATGCTGTTTTGCTCAGCTGCTTCTTCTAAAGAACAGTCACCCTATTGTAAACAAGAAGGGACTTTTAAAGGAAAAGCAAAGTAAAAGTTTATTATATTATGCCTGTTGACTAAAATAATTGTGGTTAGAAATAAAAGCAAAATGAAACAAACCTTCTACTGTACATTATAGTTACTAATCTCTAGAAATAGCTTCATGTAAGGAAATTAGGGCCTAGATTCGAAAGCTCTTGCAGCAGTCATTTATTCCTGTGCACTGATCTCTAAATTTTATTTCTAAGTCCTAAGATATTGTATGCTTTGTGTGAAATCTAATAGCTCCCTAGAAAATTTAAGTACTGGACCCACTTCTCAGCCCTAAATGTGAGGAAGAACTAGCCCTATGGATACACAGAATGACTGGCCTGGAAGAATTGGCACAGGGCGATAAAACACAATTGTCATTAAAACCCACTCCTCTGGTGGGTCCCTGTGTGTGGTGCTGTAAGTCAGTGCCCTCCAAGTGGCCTGTGGAGGAAGCTCCACTGTCACAGCACTCACCTCAAGAAGCCTGCTCCTCTCCCTCCAGCACCTGCTGAGCACCTGTGGTTGAGTCCTTAGGCTTCTCTTCCAGACTCACAGGCCTCTTCTAACTTCTTCCGACTGGCTGCCACTGTGGCAACAGCCACGCTCAGTCAGGCTGTTAGAGGTGCAGATGTGTGCCAGCACCTGGCATCTCTGGTCTCCCCTGAAATGTCCTTCCCTTATCTCTCAAATAAGAGCTGCCCTCTGGGTGGCAGCTCCTACTCTCCACTAGCTCCTGTAATTGCTTGTCTGGTTCATACTGTAGCTGTGGCCTCTATCACAGCACTGCTGTGTGTAATTTGTGATGGAGGAGGGCTCAGATCTGGGCTTTTAGCCGCTGGGTAGGTCTCAGGTACCAAGAACCATCATCATCTGTAATTTCATGGCCACTCTGAAAGCCTCACAGCCCTGACTAGGGATACCCAATTAGCTGGAGGTGAGCTGCTGGCAAAGGAGGGAGGCATCTGTGCTGTTGCCAGCACATCCTGCTACACCTGGGTCAATATCCCTGGAGAAGGTGAGACCCACAGGAAACTTTCCTAAAAAGCAAAACTGAGGGCAGAAGGTGCAGGAGGCCCCTGGGCTCTTGGCTAGGATACCTAGAAGATTTCAGAGCACACCGGTTTAGTTAGGCCAGTGAAGGGTTTTTTGAGAAACTAGAGGAAAAGCCTCACCCAGACACCGATGTGGGCTGCTCCAGGAAGAGGGGCATTTGGGGTCAGGAGCTGCCCTTAGTAAAGCCCTTCCCCATTCCTCCCCTGCCCTGCTGTGGGGAGGGGTCCCAGCTGCCTGCTGTCCCCTTGCTTGCCCCACCTGTTAGCCTTTAGGGGACCAGTGGGGAGGCCTTTTGCTCTGGTTTCCAGGGCTTCTCCTTGGCCCCAGGAGAGGTCCACATGGGGTCCCATGGGCATGGTCTCCTCAGGGTCTTTCCACATGGGGTCTTGTGGGCAGGGCCTCCATGGGGTCTTTCCTGCTTGGTTCTTAGTAGCTGACTCTCTGCAGGGGCTTCCCTGTGGGGTTCCAGCAGTGACCAGTCTTTGCTCTTTTCCGTGTACTGGCCTTCCTCAAAACTAGAAAGAAATATGTTGCTGGCTTTTGTCTAGGTCCCTGGCTAAACTGCAGGAAAGGAATTTCAAAGCACACCTCGCTGATTAGGTGAGTCATTTACTCAGGTAGAGAGGGAAGAGAAATGGGAGGAAATAACAGATGATGGTCCTAGGTGGGAAGGAAGGGGCTAAGAGTGACAAAGAGGCTGATTTACAGACTGCAGTTCCCCTTCCAGATTATAAATGCCAGGGGCTGCTTGGGTATTGATCCAGGCTTAGGTGAAGAAGCCAGAGTAGGGCATGGGGACAGGGTGAAGGCAGTAGAGAGAGCAGGAGGCCCTGGCGCTTGCCCTTTATCCCAGTAATTACTCCGTGCCTTTCCTAATGGCATGGGAGGAGACTCAGCTGTTTGCTGCTTTGATTGATTCTCCCACCCACCAACCCCCCATGGGACCCAATGATGAGGCCCCTGGAGAAGATCCAGGGCTTCTCCTGGTTCTGGAGGAAGGCTCAGTGTTTATGGTAGAATCTCACAGGTGTCTTCCAGCAGCCATCCTGGGGGTATCGATTCCACGTGGACTTTTTGCAAGTTTCGAGTTCCATCTATTGACTCCCTATTTAGTCTGCTTTGAATAGACCAAAATGTTAATAGTGGAACATCTAGGAAACCTTGAAACAAGCCAAATGGCTTCACAGCCTGAACCAGGAAGCAAGGGACATGTAGAATCAAGGAGGGGGGTCCTGCCTAATGCCCCTTGCTGTATTTCTTCTTCTCAATCCTCATGATTATGAATCTCATCCTTTTCCTCGACCTGTTTTAATCATCATCACCAGATTCACCGCACGGTGCCTCAAGGCCACCAGATTTTTCTCCTGTCACCTGTAGCTTTATTTATTTATTTATTTATTTATTTATTTATTTATTTATTTATTTCTCTCTCTCCCCTTCCCTCCCCTGCTCTTTCATGCTGGGGAGCTCTCCTTATGGGACACACTCCTTGCACATGGGGCTCCCCTATGTGGGGGAAGCCCTGCATGGCATGGCACTCCTTGCATGCATCAGCACTGCACATGGGCCAGCTCCATATGGGACAAGGAGGTCTGGGGTTTGAACTATGGGCCTCCCATGTGGTAGATGGATGCCCAACCACCAGGCTAAGTCCACTTCCCTGTCTCCTGTAGCTTTATAGCAGGTGTTCTTAACCAGAGGTCCATGAGCTTGAACTGAAATTCAAAAAACTATTCTTGTGGGGATGTGTTGGTGTGGGTGTGATACATTTATTACATAATACACAGTGCAGTGTGGCCTTGGTAAGGGGTCTGAATTTTTCACTTGACTGGCAAAGGGGTCCATGGAATGAAAAAGTTTAAGAACCCTTGCTCTAGAGAATCAGTCCACACAAAGCCCCAAACTATTGTTACCTGGTCTTCAGGGACTGAAAGGACTCCCTCAACCAAAAGGAGGGAATGTGACATTGGAATGATCAGTGGTTTTATTAACCATCTTGATTTGCTTGAGCTTCCATTTTATTCAGGAAATTATGAAGAAGAAACAAAGGTGAACTGAAGCAGGCTGACAAATCAATGATCCTTTATGATGCTGATAAAATCCCCTGCCCCAGCCTGGGAGAAAGAACTGTAACAAGGAGACCAATGAGAAGTGGATGTGACTCAAGCAGTTGGGTGCCTGCCTACCACATGGGAGGTGCCAGGTTTGTTCCCAGTGCCTCCTGAAGAAGATGAACAAGACAGTGAGCTGGTGTAACAAGATGACACAATGAAGAGACACCAGAAGGAAAACACAATGAGAGACCCAACAAGCAGGAAGTGTGGTGGCTCAAGTGATTAGGTGCCACCCTCCCACGTATAGGTTCCCAGATTTGGTTGCTGCTGACTATTTAAAGAAAGAAGATGAGCATATAATGAAGAGACAGAGAGCAAACAGTGAGCACATAGGGTGGGGGAAATGGGCTGATAAAAATAAAGAAAGAATAAAAATATTTGAAAAGAAAAGCATTCAAGCCAACATCAGCAAAGTCTACTAGTCTTCACCAAATGGCCACAATCTTACATCAACATCTGCCTTGCTAATATATGATCAAGGATACCCTGCTCAAACAGTGCCTATGGCCCCAAAGGAACCATAAACAGTGTCCCCTTTCTCTTTTGCCATTCCCATTGTTTCAAGGAGCCATATAAGCTACTCCCCAGTTCACCCCTTTGAGCAGAAAACTCTGTCAGTGCTGCTTATGTATGAATGCAACTTCAGCTCAATAAACTTGTTCTGCACCCCCTTATTTTGTTCTCTTTTCTTTATTTTCAACACAACTAATGCATCCTCTGAAACTATTTCATTAGTTAATGATTAAAGCTGTCAGTAGAGAGTTATTTCCTGACACCCTTGATATTTCCATTGACTTGGCCCAGTAAGGCAACTTCAGCAAGCTGCAGATTGGCCTGTGCCAATCTCCCTCTCTCTCAAAAGTTCAGCTCCCTCTGGAAAAGGACAGCAGCTGCTTCCACAACTGCTGACACCTGAGCTCCTAAAAGGCTCTGCAGGAAGCATTCATCAGGATGCATTTGGGATGGCTGTTGATTATATGTTGGTAGATGGGATTCCTTTCCCTAAATTCACTGTTGAAAACCTGGAGCTTTTGCGGGATGAATTTGTGGTGGAGGATAAAGATGTCATTACACTTTCTTACACAAAATCAGGTAAGGAAGCAGGATCCTAAACTGAGGAAGGCTGGGGGCTGATGTCATCAGTGCCTTCTCTCTGCTCCCCATTTTCTGTTGATGATCAGAGCGGCATCCTCTTGATACCAAGGTCAGAGAGAGGCCCCCGTAATTCAAAGTACCTGACATCATACAGGGCCTTGCTGGAGAGAATCCTAAAGCTGATGCTTGTGATCATAAGGGGGTGTTTGGGGGGGAAAGTGAGTGAAGTATTTCTACCCTGAGATTACAAGAAGGAATGTGAGATTGTTAGATGAAGAAGGGGAAAGTGTGTGTAGAAAAGCCTAGAGTAAAAAGATGCATATTAAAGGAATTGTAAAGCTAGGGACCAATGTCCCAAGGAGGATGGGGAGGAGAGCAACAGGGTGAGGCTGGATGTGTTTACAGTGATAACCTGCAGTGATAACCTGCAGCCCTAACCACAAGGGCCCCTCCTGCCATGTTTACATATTTTTAAAAATTCATTTTCTTTTTTTATTAAAATTTATTTATTTTTAAAAATTACATTAAAAAAATATGAGGTCCCATTCAACCCCACCACCCCCACCCCCCACTCCCCCCACAGCAACACTCTCTCCCATCATCATGACACATCCATTGCACCTGGTAAGTACATCTCTGGGCATCGCTGAACTCCATAGCCAATGGTCCACATCATAGCCCACACTCTCCCACCTTCAATCCAGTGGGCCCTGGGAGGATCTACAATGTCCTGTAGTTGTCCGTGAAGCATCACCCAGGACAACTCCATGTCCCAAAAACACATCCCCATCTCATCTCTTCCTCCCATTCCCCACACCCAGCAGCCACCATGGCCACCCTTCCCACACCAATGCCACATTTTCTCTGTGGACATGGGATTGGTTGTGTCCATTGCACATCTATGTCAAGTGGGGGCTTAGATTCCACATAGATACTGGATTCAATCCTCCTGCTTTCAGTTGTAGGCACTCTAGGCTCCATGGTGTGGTGGTTGGCCTTCTTCACCTCCATGTTAGCTGAGTGGGGTAAGTCCAATAAATGAGTGTATGAGCTGAAGTCTGTTGAGGCTCAGGGCCTGGCTATCATATTGTCAGTCCAGAGATTCAAACCCCTAAATATATCTTAAACCCCAGCACCAACTACAATTTCAGTAAAGTAGCATGAAAGTCTTGTGAAAAGAGATCCCATCTGGGTCCAGTTCCATCATGCAGAAACACCAGCTCCAAAGAAGGGCCATCTGATATGGCAGTGAGCCCCATCTGCCATGACCATAGAACCCGTGGGTCTCTTTATCCCTCAAAAGAACCAATACCTGGGGTTGTATCTGCTTTATCTGTCTCTTAGACTCTGCTCAGTTGTGCATAAGGGCAATCCTTCTGAACAACCTCCAGACTCTTTTTTAGAGACTCGTAGCCATATAAACTCATTTCTCCTTTCCATTTCCCCCTTACATTCGGTCAAACAGCATTTTGAAGTCATGTTACTATATGAAGACAGGGATATTCTGCTGATACGCATTGAACCTTTAATTCAAGGTCATTTTCTAGTTGCATCTTCAGCTGGTATTTGGTAGTGATCCCTCTGTGCCAGGGAGGCTCATCCCCAGGTGTCATGTCCCATGCTGGGGGGAAATGCACTGCATCTACATGCTGAGTTTGGCTTTGAGAGTGGCCACATTTGAATAACATGAAGGCTGTCAGGAGGAAACTCCCAGGCACAATGCTGCTCTAGGCCTTGTTCTTATTGCAGGTGTATAGGCTCACAAGCATAGCCATTAGTATCAGGAGCCCACTGTTGGAACCTCATTCCTTCCTGGTTCTTACCATTGCACCTGAGGGACTGCTGCTGCTCCCCTAGGGACCACGACAGAGCCCCCCTGGCCAGGAACCCAGTACCCCCCCAGCTGTTGTTTTTAATTGTTTCCACTATGAGTATATCTAAACATTACCATGCACCCTGGACATATGCCGTGTATAACTCCCTGTCAACCATATATATCCTGTTAATAACATCCCATACCAGTATTCCTCTGCCACCATTGTTGAACCACTCTGTGATCCAAAACTTCCCATAAAGTGAAGCCCAATATAATGTCAGTTTCCCTTACTAGTAAAATGGAATATAGTGATGAGTTTAAAGGTTAGATCTAGAGTACATATTGATTTGGAAAATTTTCTACATCCTATCTTTTTCTTTTCTTTTAAAACAACCCCAACAAGGCACTTTGAGCCTTGGAGTTCACCTGCCCAACATCTGTTTCATAGTGATAAGGTAAAATCAGCACCTGTAAGGCTGAGAGCTTCCTGCCAGCTGCACACCACAGGGCTGTCTCCAGCACATCAGCAGGCCCCTTCTTTTATGCTCTCCCCTAGGAGGGTGGGGGTTTCCCTCTCTACAGTGGGGCTGGCCTCTGGGAGCTTCTGGCTGCAGGAGCTTACCCCTTGCTTTTGTGTTTCTTCCATCTAGAGGTCAATTGTTTTTCTTGGTCACCTCTGAAATCTTCAGGTTCAAACTCACTCCGGCTCTGGATATAGAATAAGATAAACTGGTTAGGGGTGAGTGTTGTGTGTCTGGTGAGGAGGGAGTAAAGAAGAGGGAGCAGCAGGAGCAGGGGATGCCCAGCAAGGTGTTTCAGTGGTGGAGAACTGACCAAATGCTGCTGATGAAGGAAAATGAGGAGCGTCAATATAATTTGATTTATGGGCATGAGCATCACCAGTGGAAGAAAAAAGTTCCTTTGAATATGGTGGTGGGGCCAAATGCCAGGTTGCTGTAGATGCCACCTTTTTTCTTTCTCTGTCTAGGAACCAACTGGTTGTTGAAGATCATCAGCCTGATTGATTCCAGAGAAGACCCCAGATGGGTCCAGTCTGTGGTCACCTGGAATTGCTCACCGTGGCTAGAAAATGTGGATGGATATGAAGAAATAAGGAAGCATAGACCTGAAAAAGGCCCACACTTCTACACCTCCCACCTATCCATTCAGTTCTTCCCCAGGTCATTCTTCAGTTCCAAAGCCAAGGTGAGCAAACAAGAGCAATGGCCCTCTGACCTTCTAGGACATCATGAATGCCCATGTTTTAGGGACCGAGTTATATGAGGTTCATTAACATGAGCATATTAGACAACCTTGTTCGAAGATATAGTATCTGACACTAAGTAATCTCTGTGGTCTGACCCCAAAAAAACTACTTTCATTAGTAAGTTGATCACTGTCTCACCCTGACATTGAGTTGCCCATTTATATGTTATAGATCAGAATGTATGTTTCAGAGGAAATATGGCTTGCTGCTCACATCTGTAATCCAACTGT
This sequence comes from Dasypus novemcinctus, assembly GCF_030445035.2. Taxonomy (NCBI): domain Eukaryota; kingdom Metazoa; phylum Chordata; class Mammalia; order Cingulata; family Dasypodidae; genus Dasypus; species Dasypus novemcinctus. Next base: position 82,070,733 of record NC_080690.1, on the reverse strand, counting down.
GTTTCTTTAATCATGATATCATCTATGTATGGCATGACTTTCCCAATCAAAACACACAAGGGGAGCAGATGTAGCTCAGTGTTTGAACACCTGCCTCCTACATAAGAGGTCCGGGGTTCAATCTCTGTTTCTTCCCCCCCTCAAAAAAGCTCCACAAGCCTCATTCATAATTCCAGGAGTTCTGAAGTATAACTCTAACACTGAGTGGCCCTGGGGTAATACATGTGAATGTGCATTCTTCTTAGATTATTGTTGAAAACATGTGATACCAAAGATGTTGAGTAACTTGCATGAAACTCCCTCGTTAAACCATCTTACATGATGTGGTAGTAGAAATATTATCAAAAGATTCTAAAACAACAGTGTGCTACATTTTGTTAATGTTGTTCTATATTTCTCTCTGTCTGGTTGTTTATTATCAGGTTCATTTATTTCACTGCTTTCGCCATGGCCATGGAGTTCATGTTTATTTTGTTACAATTTTTTCTTTACCATTTTACACTAATCTGGCATAATGTTTGATATAAAAAAAGACTTGAGAAAATATTGGATGAAGAAAAGAATGAAAGAAAACAAAACAAAACAAACAAAACAAAATGACCTAAGTCCAATTTCAGGAAACTATTAGGGTTTGGGTCAGAAAATTTTGCTTTGAATCTTGACTTTCCAGCTTTATTTTTATTAGCAATAGTGTAATGCCTTTGCAGGTCAAATTGGCAGTATTCATTCCTGAATTCATTTATTCTTTTGTGCATGCATTCCTGCATTTTTTTCTTCATATATTTAGGTATTATATACCTAGTGTTTATTAGGCTCCATAAAAGAAAAAAGTGTGCAGAGTGAGGTCAACTCAAGTCACCTCCTATACAATTTATTTTTTCTTTCCTATACAATTTATTTTTTTTTAATTTTTTTGTCTGTGATTTGTTGTTACATTCAAAAAATATGAGGTCCCCATATACCCTCCACCTCCCTCACCACACTTCTCCCCCCCCTAACAACAACCTCCTCCATCATCATGAGACATTCACTGCATTTGGTGGATACTTCTGAGCACCGTGCACCTCATGGTCAATGGTCCACACCATAGCCCACATTCTCCAAGAGTCCACCCAGTGGACCATGGGAGGACATACAATGTCCAGTAAATGTCCCTTCAGCACCATCCAGGACAACTGCAATCCCCAAAAATGCCCCCACATCACATCTCTTCCTCCCACTGCCTACCCCCAGCAGCCACCATGACCACTTTCTCCACACCAATGCCACATATTCTTTGATTACTAATCACAATAGTTCATGAATAGAATATCAGTAAGTCCACTCTAATCCATACTCTATTCCTCCATCCTATGGATCCTGGAAAGGTTGTCCAGAGGGGGCTTAGATTCTACATGGATGCTGGATGCAATTATCCTGCTTTCAGGTATAGGCACTCTTGGCTTCCGGGTGTGGTGGTTGACCTTTTTCAACTCCATGTTAGCTGAGTGGGGTAAGTCCAATAAACCAGAGTGTAGGGGCTGCAAGTCTGTTGAGGTCAGGGCCTGGCTATCACATGGTCAGTCCAGAGATTCAGGTCCCTTGGGTATATATTAAACCCCAGCATCAACTACTGTTCTGGAAAAAGTAATTGGAGAGGCTTGTGAACAAAGATCACATCTGAGTCCAGCTCCATCACACAGAAACACCAACTCCAAAGTAGGGCCAAATGACATGGCACTGAACTCTATCTGCCATGACCATAGAACATGTGGGTCTCTGAAGCCCTCAGAAGAACAAATACCTGAGGTTATATCTACTTTATCTGTTTCTGGGACTCTGCTCTGGGGTGCATAAGGGCAAGCCCTCTGATAACCTCCCAGCTCTTTTTGGAGACACAGCCATATAAACTCATTTGTCCTTTTCATTTCCCCCTTTTGTTCAGGTCAAAAAGCATTTTTAACTCCTGGTATTATATGTAGACTGAGATAGTCTGCTGGTCAGTATTGATCCTTTTATTCAAGGTCACTTTCTAGTTACATCATCAGTTGGTACTTGGGAGTAATACCTCAGTGCAATGGAGGCTCTTCCCCGAGAGTCATGTCCCACATTGGGGGGAAGGCAACACATTTACATTCTGAGTTTGGCTTTGAGACTGGCCACATTTGAGCAACGTGGAGGCTCTCAGGAGGGAACTCTTAGGCACCTTGCAGCTCTAGGCCTTGTTCTTATTTCAGGTGCACAGGCTTACAAGCATAGTCATTAGTATCAAGGGCTCATTGTTGGACCTTCCTTCTTTTCTGGTCTTTGCCATTGCACTTGGGGGATTGTTGCTGTTCCTTTAGTGACTGTGATAGAGCTCCCCTGGCTAGGAACTCAGCACTCCCTCAGTTGTTTTTAATTGCAACCAGTATGAAAATATCCAAATACTTTTACGTACCCTGGATATATGCCCTGGAGAACTCCCTGCCAAACATGTGTCCCCTGTCAGTAACATCCCACACCAGTATTCTTCCCCTGCATTGTTGAACCTCTTTGTGATCCAAAACTTCTTCAAAAATGATGCTGTATATATTGCCAGGTTCCATTAATAGTAAAATGGAATACAGTGATGAGTTTAAAGGTTAGATATAGAATACATATTAATTTTAAAAAATAGGGTAAAAATAAATTGGGGTATCAAAAAACTAAAAAAATGCAAAAGCTTTGTTTTTGATGTTTGATGTTTTACCTTCCATCACTGCAATAAGTGTTACCATGTATGCAGATTGGCAAGGCAACTTCTTCTGTCTTTTTTCTCAGTGTCTACGTCCTTTCATTTTCATTTTTTCCTAATAATTGAGCTAATCTTCACAAAAGTTTTAGATCACAGTAATTCATATTTACAATATACAGTACTCCCACATATCCAACATAAAACCTTTTTCCTTCCACAGCAATAATCTTTTTATGTATTCATACTATATTTACTGAAACTGATGTACAGATATTGAGACAATAGCTTTCAAGCAAGATAACATTTGATTTACATTGAGGTTTATATTTTAGACTATACGATTTTCTAAATTTTTAGTTATCTTATGTTTTACATTATAATTTACATTTTAGCCTATCAACCCCTATATATTTTTGGTGTAAGTTTACATGTCTTATATCCATCCTTGCATACTCTTGTGGAACACTTCTATTGCCCACATAGTTACATTGATTCCATCTATTCAATACCTCTTTCCTCCTCCCTTTAGGGCCCAAAGTGACAGTCAATCTTCATTGCTTGAAGGGCATTGTTCAGAGACACTTGCAACAGTGTTGAGGGCTTGACATGCTCAACTGTCCTAATGCACTGGGAGCCACCATTTCTCTTGAGAGATACAATTCCCTCTATTTGAGGGCATCAGTCCTCCCCAGGATGTGGGTATACCTTCACACTCATTATATGGGTCTCTATCCAATGATACAACCCACTTTGGCAAAATGAGCATTCCCATATTCCCTAGGAGCCTGTCCTGTGTCAGATTATCCTCTTTAAGCATCTTAACCAGGTAACTTTCCTTATTATTATTATGAAAAAGTTTTCCCAGTATTATACTCTCAACCAAATACCTGACAATCTCCTATGTTCATATGTTGCCCCACCCTCCCCCCAATTTCTTGGGCAATATTACCCATCCTCCCATCCCTAGCCCCTTCAAACCCACAAAGCCCCACCCAAAGGTAACCCTATGCCCTCATTTTATCCCTTCCTTGTACAAAATACTTACCTCCAGCTTATAGATTTCACCCATGTAGGTGTCAGCTTACATCCTTCCTTCTACAACCCCAATATTCTTTAAGCCTATCTTCCAGTCTCTAGCTTTCTGAGGCAGCTTGTTTTACTTATTTCATATCATTGAGGTCATGTAGTATTTTTCCTTCGGTGCCTGGGTTGATTCACCCAAGACTCATCCATGTTATCACGTGTGTTTGTAGTGTATTCATTCTTAAAGTTGAGTAGTATTCCATTGTATGTATATACCACATTTTATTGATCCATTCATCTGTTGATGGGCATTTGGGTTGATTCCAACTTTTGGCAATAGTGAACAACGCTGCTATGAACATTGGTGTGCCTATATCAGTTTTTGTCCTTGTTTTCAGTTCTACTGGGTATATACCCAGCAGTGGAATTACTGGGTCATATGACAAATCTATAGCTAGTTTTTTGAGAAACCGCCAAACTGTCCTCCAGAATGGCTGGATCCTTCTGCATTCCCACCAGCAGTGAATGAGTGTTCCCATCCCTCCACATCAACTCCAGCATTTGTAGTCTCCTGTTTTCTTTTCATAACTGCCAGTGTTATGGGAGTAAGATGGTATATCATTGTATTTTTGATTTGCATTTCCCTGATAGCTAGAGATTTGGAGCGTTTTTTCATGTGCTTTTTAGCCAATAGTATTTCTTCTTTGGAGAAGTGTCTGTTTAAATCTTTTTCCCATTTTTTAAAATAGGTTGTGTGTCTTTATTTTCGAGATATAGGAGTTCTTTATATATGCAGGTTATAAATCTCCTATCAGGTATATATTTACCAAATAGTTTCTCCCATTGTGTAGGCTCTCTTTTCACTTTCTTGACAAACTTCTTTTGAGGTTCAGAAGGCTTTAATTTTCAGGAAGTCCCATTCATCTATTTGTTCTTTTGCTGCTCATGCTTTTGGTGTGAAGTTCATGAAGTCTTTTCCTATTACAAGTCCTGTAGATGCTTCCCTACACTGCTTTCCAAAGTCTTTATGGTCTTGGCTCCTATATTTAGGTCTTTGATACATCTTAGTTGATTTTTGTCCAAGGTGTGAGATGGTAATCCTCTTTCATTCTTTTACATGTGGTTATCCAGTTCTCCAGACACCATTTGTTGAATAGGCCATTCTCTCCCAATCGAGAGGGTTTGGTGTCTTTATTTAATATTATATGACTGTATATATGAGGATCTATATCAGAACTCTCAATTCGGTTCCACTGGTCTGTGTGTCTCTCCTTGTGCCAATACCATGCTGTTTTCACTAAAGTAGCTTTGTAGTATGTTTTGAAGTCAGATAGTGTGATTCCTCCAATTTCGTTTTTCCTTTTCAATATGTCTTTGGCTATTTGGGCCTCTTTCCATTCTAAATAAATTTCATAGCTAGTTTTCTAGTTTCTTAAAGAATACTGTGTTGATTTTTATTGGGATTTCATTGAATGTGTAGATCAGTTTTGGTAGGATAGACATTTTAATAATATTTAGTCTTTCAATCCATGAACAGGGAATATTCTTCCATTTATTTAGGTCTTCTTTGATTTCCTTGAACAGTGTTGTGTAGTTGTCTGTGTATAAGTTTTTTTATATCTTTAGTTAAATTTATTTCTAGGTATTTGAATTTTTTTATTGACTATTGTAAGTGTTCCTTGTTTCTTGATTTCCTACTGAGCTTGCTCATTATTGTACAGAAATGCTACTGATTTTTGCTCATTTATCTTATAACCTGCGACTTTACTAAATTCATTTATGAGTTCTAGAAGCTTTGTTGTAGATCTCTCAGTGTTTTCTATGTATAGGATCATGTCATCTGCAAATATTGAAATTTTGACTTCTTCCTTACCAATCTGAATGCCTTTTATATCTGGTTCTTGCCTCAGTGCTCATACAAGGACTTCTAAGACAATATTAAATAGAAGAGGTGATAGTGGGCATCCTTGTCCTTTTCCTGATCTTAGAGGGAAAGATATTAGGATTTCACCATTGCAAATGATGTTGGCTATGGGTTTTCACTTATACTCTTTATCATGTTCAGAAAATTTCCTTGTATTCCAATCTTTTGCAGTGTTTTTAACATGAAATTGTGCTGTATTTTGTCAAAAGTTTCTTTTGCATTTATTGATTTAATCATGTGATTTTTTTTCCTTCAATTTGTTTATATGGTGTATTACAGTGATTGATTTTCTTATTTCGAACCATCCTTGCATACCCAGAATGAATCCTACTTGGTCATGGTGTATAATTCATTTAATGTGTTGTTGAATACGACTAGCAAGTATTTTGTGAGTATTTTTGCATCGAGGTTCATTAGAGAAATTGGTCTGTAACTTTTCTTTCTTGTTGGTATCTTTGTTTGGCTTTGGTAGTAGGATAATGTTGGCATGATAGAATGAGTTAGCTAATGTTCCTTCTGTTTCAATTTTTTGGAAGAGTTTCAGCAAGTTTCACATTAGTTCTTTCCAGAATGTTTTGTAGAATTCACCAGTGAAGCCATCTGGCCCTGGGCTCTTCTTAGTTGGGAGGTTTTTAATGACTGATTCTATCTCTTTACTTTTGATTGGTTTGTTGAGATCATCAATTTCTTCTTTCATCAATAGAGGCTGTTTATGTGTTTCTAGGAATTTGTCCTTTTCTTCTGAATTGTCATTTTTGTTGAAATATAGTTTTTCAAAGATTCCTCTTATGGTAGTCTTTCTGTGGGGTCAGTGGTGATATCTCCTTTCTCATTTCTTATTTTGTGTATTTTCATGTTCTCTTTTTTTTTCTTTGTTAGTCTAGCTAAGGGTTTGTCAATTTTATTGATCTTCTCAAAGAACCAACTCTTCGGTTTGTTTACCTTTTCAAGTGCTTTATTATTTTCTATTTTATTTAGTTCTACTCTTATCTTTGTTATTTCTTTCTTCTTCCTGTGGGGTTACTTTGTTGTTCTTTTTTACTAATTCCTCCAAATGTGCACTTAGTTCTTCAATTTTTGCTCTTTCTTCTTTTATATGTATGAATTTATGGCTATAAATTTCCTTCTCAGTACTGCTTTTTGCTACATCCTGTAAATTTTGGTATGTTGTGTTATCATTTTCATTAGTTTCAAGGTAGTTATTAATTTTTTTTTGAGATTTCCTCTTTGGCCCACTGTTTTTCTAAGAGTGTGCTGTTTATTTTCCATATCTTGGTGTGAAATCTAGGCCTCTGGTCCTTGCAGATTTCCAGCTTCACTCCACTGTGATCAGAGAAATTATTTTGAATGATTTTGATCTTTCTGAATTCATTGAGCCTTTCTTTGTGGCCTAGCATATGGTCTATCTTAGAGAATGATCCATGTGCACTTGAGAAAATTATATATCCTCCTGTTCGGATGTAATGATCTGTACATGTCTATTAGGTCCAGCTCCTCTAATACACTGTTCAATTTTTTTTATTCATTCTCTTTTGAGATGTTCTGTCTAAAGTTCATAGTGGTGTATTAAAGTCTCCCACAGTAATTGTAGAGGTATCCATTCTTTCACTTAGTTTTTCCAGTGTTTGCCTCATGTATTTGGAGGCGCCCTTCTTAGGAACATAAATATTTATGATTGTTCATTCTTCTTGAAAGATTATCCTGTTCACTAATATTTACTATCCATCTTTGTCTCTCACAATTGTTTTGCATTTAAAGTCTATTTTGTCTGATGTTAATATAGCTACTCCTGCCTTTTTTTGGTTATTGTTTGCTTGTAAGTTTGTTTTCCAGCCATTCTCTTTCAACATTTATGAATTCCTGAATCTATGTTTCTTGTAGACAGCATATAAATGGGTCATATTTCCTTATGCAATCTCCCAGTCTGAATCTATTGTCAGATGAGTTTAATTCATTGACATTCAATGTTATTACTTTCAAGGAATTATTTATGTTAGCCATATTTTGTTTGGAGTTGTGTTAGTCAGGTTTTTTTCCTTCTCTTTTTGTCTTTTTTGTTGCTCTTACACTCTCTTCCAAATCTGCCTCTCCTGTTTTTTTCTTTCTTCCTGCAAATCTCCCTTTAGTATTTCTTGAAGCTCAAGGTTCTTGTTGGCATACTCTTTCAATTTCTATTTATCTGTGAATATTTTGAACTCTACATCATTTTTGAATGCTAGTTTAGCTGAGTAGAGTATTCTTGGTTGGAAATTTTTTCTTTTAGTATCTTCACTATGTCACATCACTACCTTCTTGCCTCCATGGTTTCAGATGAGAAATCAACACTGAATCTTATGGAGCCTCCCTTGTATGTGATGGTTTTCTTTTCTCCTGCTGCTTTTAGAATTATCTCTTTGTCTTGAGCATTGGATAATTTGACAAGTATATGTCTTGGCATGGGCCTGTTGGGATTTTTGGTGTTTGGGTTGCATTGTGCTTCCTGGACATGTACATTCATCTCTCTCAGTGGATTTGGGAAGTTTTCAGCCATTATTTCCTCCAAAACTCCTTCTAACACCTTTCCTTCTCTTCTCCTTCTGGGATGCTTATAATACATATGTTTGTATGTTTTCCATAGTCATTCAGATCCCTACGTTCTAACTGGATTTTTTTCTATCATTTTATCGATCAGTTCTACTATCTGTTTGCTTTCAGATGTATTGTCTTCCACGTTGCTAATTCTCTCCTCTGCCTCTTCTAATCTGCTGCTATTTGCTGAGACTATATTTTTGATTTCTTGAACTGTGGTGGTCATCACCATCATATCTGTTATCTTTTTGCATATGTCTGCAATTTCCTCACCGATGTATTCTTCATATTGTTAATCTCTTCCTTTACTTCAGTAAGTTGGTCTCTAATATATGTTTTGAGATCTTTAATTACTTGTCCAATGTTCTGCTCCTCTTCCTGGTTTTCAGTTTGCTCACTGGATTCGGCCATGTTTTCCTGATTGTTTGTTTGGTTTATAGTTTTTTGTGGCTGTCTGGTCATCATTTTATCTTGACTGGTATAATCAGTTCCTTAGCATCTTTGTCTATTCTTGGGGATTAATTAGTTGTTGTTCGTGCATAAGTGTTATGTCTTCTCTTTGTCACTTTGCTCTTCTTCCTCTATTTTCTTGTTGCTGGCTGAGTTCACTTTGAAGGAAAATATTAGGGCCAGGCAAAGCAAAATGAGTAAGAAAAGAAAATGTATAAAGTAGTGTTGGTAATAAATGTTAACAGAGCAACAATGTGAGATCTAGGAGAATGGGTATTAGACTCATGTAAATTGTGTAGAGTTATAGTAGTAAGTAGAGTACCTATAAAGAAATAGTAAACTGAATATGGGGAGGAATATAGTATGAATTAAAAGGCCAGTGTTTTCATGAGAAAGGGAAAGAGAAAAGAAAGACAATAATATGAAGAGTGGATAAAAGACAGAAAACAGAACAAAGGTATTAGAAATTAAAAGTCAGACAATTTGTGGGCAAAGAAAGGGAGGTAGAATATAAGAGAAACAGCAGATGATGGAGGATAGAAAGATATGGGGGACAGGGGATAGTGTAGGTGGCCAAATCAATACACACAGAAAAGAGGAAATAGAAGATAGGAAACACAGCAAGTGTGAAGTGCTCCCTGTATCACCTATTATGTAAAGAAAATAAAATAAGAAAAGAAGGAAAAGGGAGAAAAGAAAAAAGAGAAAAGAAAAGGAGGGGAAACAAGAAAAAGAAAAAGAGAAAAATGAATAAATAAATGAAAAAGGACCTTGGGGGATAAAACAGGAGAAAAGACCAAGAGACAATGCAATATTAGCAACCATGAAAAAAGAAAAAAAAAAAAAGAACCAATGTTTCAAGCTAGGAATCCTCTTTGCAGTTACATAATACACTTAGGGATCTGACCTTACCCCTTTCTCTTTTCCTCACTTCTGTCTTTCCCAGGGCAGCAGATTCAAGTATGTCCTTGTTGAACCACCTCAACCCAGAAGACTATGACTCTTTATTTCCAGTGTGAGAGCACCTACACCTCACCAGAAACCCCAAATATGTTATTGGGAGCTTGGAAAGCACCTCCTACAGTCCCTCTCCCTTAGGTGTGCTAGGAGAAGTCTATTTGATTTTCTGAATCCACCTTCTCCCAGACCAAGTTTCCTATCCCAGGACATTTAGATAAATTAGACTTTCTCAGCAGATTCACCTCTCCTTTCTTTCCAGATTCTCTGCAAGTCAGCTGGTACACTCCTTTAAATGTAAGGAGAGAGAGAGAGAGAAGCAACACCAAATGCCAAGGGCTAGGGTAATCAAAGCTCTCTGATGGACCTCAGTGTGCAGTGGTTTTGGGGATGGTAAGTCCGTGATATTGCAGACTCAGGGTGTGTGAGTCTCTGGAACATGGGCCACCATGGTTTAGGGGACACAGACCTGGGAACCACACATCTGGTTAAAATCAGGCCTCAGAACATGACAGCACAACAAAACCTTCAGGGATTGCAGTGGCCGGGCCGCCAGCCCTAGGAGGAGTGGTCCCACCCACAATTTCTGACCTCCATGTCAGAAACCCAAAATTCCACCTCTCACAAGAATCTCTCCTGTCACTATCTCACCAAATCAACATACAGACACTTCCTGCCCTGCCAGCCCCTGAAACAGACCACTCAGGGTTTGGGAGCACTGCAGCACAAGAAAGATTTCAGGCATCACTATGGCCAAGGTGCCAGGCCTAGGGGGAGGGGTTCCACCTACAACATCTGACCTCCATGTCAGAAACCCTAAATTCCACCTCTTGCAGGAATCTCCTCTGTCACCGTCCCACCAAATCGACATCCAGACACCTCCTGCCCTGCAAACAACCAAAACAGCCTGGTCCAGCAGGACTCCAACCCTGCTCAGCTGTTTCTTTGCAGGAGAGATCATGACGTGCACTCACTCAGATGCCATCTTGCCCCCATCACTGACTTTAATTGAATTTATTATTCCCAATAAAGACTCAGATTGTTAGCCTGGATGAAAACAAACACCACCCAAATGTTTACTGCTTTCAAGATGATAGAACAAGTAGATATTTAAGATTATAGAATATTTAAACACAAGTAACAAATGTGACTTAGTTGATATATATATGGGTGTGTGTGTATGTATGTATATGTTGGGTATATAAACACCCAACATTGAAAGAATGTAGGTTATTCAGTGTAACATGGAGAATATTACCAAAATTGGCTATATGCTGGGGTCATAAAGCAAGTCCCAATTAATTTCATATTGAAATCATTTAAAATATATTCTCTGAATACACTGGAATTAGGCTAGATATGACTCACAAAAAGTTTATAAAATCAACAAAAATCTATAAATTAATAAACTTCTGAAAGTCCAAGGAGAAATTGCAAAAGAATTAGGAAAAATTTAAACTGAATGATAGTGAGACTATCATATTTCAAATCTTGTAGTATGTAGCCAAAGTTCTGCTTGGAAGGAAATTTGAAATCTTAAATGTTTATATTAAAAGCAAAGAAGTTAGAAAGGCTGAAAATCAATGATTTGAGTAGCCATCTGAAGAATTTTGAAAAAGAAAACCAAAATAAAACTAAGTAGAAGGAAGGAAATGAAATAGAAACAAAATGTACAATAGAGGCCAACAAAACTAACAGCTGATTCTTTTTTTTCTTCCCGAATTCTACTCAATTTATTCATTTTTTAAAGATATTATGTTAAAAAAATATGAGGTCCCCATTCGCCCCCACCACCCCCACCCCACCACTCCCCCCACAGTAACACTCTCCCCCATCATCATGTCACATCCATTGTGTCTGGTGAGTATATCTCCGAGCATCATACAGCTGATTCTTTAAAGTGGCTAATTGGGCAGCGGACTTGGCCCAGTGGTTAAGGCATCCGTCTACCACATGGGAGGTCTGCGATTAAAACCTTGGGCCTCCTTGACCCATGTGGAGCTGGCCCATGTGCAGTGCTTATGCGCACAAGGAATGCCTTGCCAAGCATGGGTGTCCCCCGCATAGGGAAGCCCCACACACAAGGAGTGTGCCCTGTAAGGAGAGGTGCCCAGCATGAAAGAAAGTGCAGCCTGCCCAGGAATGGTGCCACACACACAGAGAACTGACACAACAAAAATGATGCAACAAAAAGAAACAGATTTCCATGCCACTGACAACAACAGAAGCAGCCAAAGAAACAAGGTGCAGCAAATAGACACAGAGAACAGACAACTGGGGTGGGGGGAGGGGAGAGAAATAAATAAATAAATCTTAAAAAAAAATAAAGTGGCTAATAAAACTTTAGACTCCTAGCATGACTGATAAGAAAAAAAAATAGCAAAGACACAAATCACCAATATCAGGAAGGATAAAGGGGAATATCATGATAGATCCTGCAGGTATTAAAAAGATGGTCAGGGGCGTGCAGGGCAAGATGGTGGCTGAGTGAGCTTACCTGATAATCTCTCCTGCAAAGAAGCAGCTGGGCAGCATTGGAGGTTCTTCGGGAGGAGGCTGTTTCGGGATTTTTGCAGGGTAGGAGGTATCTGGACATCGATTTGGTGGGAAGGTAATAGAGAAAATTCATCTATAAGATATAATTGATACTCTATTACACGGAGGTGGGAGCGGCGCACTGGATACTCCCTCCTGGGGTGGGTGGAGCCGCGGCACCAGCAGCGGGGATTTCTGTAGGCTCTGCGGTACTGGGGAATTCATAAGTCCTGAGCGGGCTATTGGGGGGTTAACAGGACAGGAGGCCCTTGCAGACCAATTTGGGGAGACAAACAGGAGTTTTATTGTGAAGCGGGGAATTTTTGATTGCAGAAACAAATAATAGCACTTCTGCCTATAGTCCCGCCCCCCCAAGCCCAGCTGCTGATCTGCAGCGGACTTAAAGTACTAGCAATAAAGAGAGGTCATCAGGAGGCTGTTACAGGGTCTGGTAGGGTGGGAGACATCTGGAAGCCGATTAGGGGAATATTTTGTGAAGCATGGGAATTTTGGTTTTGGACTCTGTTATTGACATTTCTGGTTGGAGCCCCACACCTGGGCCTGGCTTCTGATCTGGGTCATTAAATTGGCTGTAGGGTAGAGGCGCCCCCAGGTGGCCATTCTGGGGGCTTATAGGGTGGGAGGTTTCCTGAAGCTGAATTGGAGATACATCCACAGAATAGACCCCAGAGAGTGAGTGAATTGCGGGGTTCAGACACATAAGATAGAGTTTGTGGATGTAACCTCACCCATACGGCTGGCACCTAGCTACAGGGATCCCTGAAGGCTGTGTTGCACTGTGGTGCTCCCAGGCTCCCTGTTAACCAGATTTGAGGTTGCAGGTCTGAATCCCCTAAACCATGGTGGCCCACACCCCAGAGACTCACACACCTCTTGAGTCTTCAATATATCAGACTTTTCATCCCTGAATCCATCATGCCCTGAGGTCCATCTGAGGTCCTCCAATGTCCTAGCTCTCAACATTTGTGTTTTTTCTTTTTTCTTTTGTTTTGTTTTGTTCTTATTTTTATTTTATTTTTTATTTTTTTTAAATGTCCTGATTGCTAACATTGCAATATCTCCTACTCTTTTCTCCCAGCATATCTCCCAAAGTCTTTTTTTGTTTTGTTTTGTTTTGTTTTGTTTTTCAGTTATTTGGGTTTTTTGTTGTTGTTGTTGTTATTGTTGTTGTTGCTTTGTGGTTGTTCTATATCTTTTTTTTTCTTTTCCCTACTTGTTCCCCTCCCTTCACCCACCCCCTTTTTCTTTCTTCCTTTCTTCTCTTTTTTTTCTCTCTCTCCTGTCCCTTATTTTCCTCTTATTTTATTTTATCTTAATTATACAATAGGCACTGCAGGGAACACCTCACATTTGCTGGGTTTCCTCATCCTCCACTGCCTCATTTCTGTGTGAATTGATTTTTGCTACCTACACTATCCCCTTTCCCCTACAACTTGATATCCCCCATCATCTACTGCCTCTCCAATATCACACCTAACTTTCTTTGATCCCCAAAGTGCCTAACATTAATTTCTAATACCGTTGTTTTGTTTTCTGTCTTTTATCCAATCTTGAATCTATTGTCTTTCTTTTCTCTTTCCCTCACACACGAAAACAATAGCTTTTAAATTCATACCATATTCCTCCCATATTCAGTCAACTACCTCATTATAGGTACTCTACCTACTGCTATAACTCTACACAACTTACATGAATCTAATATCCATCCTCCAAGATCTCATATTGTTGCTCTGTTAACATTTATCACCAATACTACTTTACACTTTTTCCTTTCTTACACAACTGACTTTCCCTGGCCCTAATACTTTCCTTAAAAGTGAACTCAACCAGCAATAAGAAATTAGAATAAGAAGAAGAAAGTGACAAAGAGAAGATATAACACTTATGCAAAAACAACAACAAATTAATCCCCAAGACTAGACAAAGAAGCTAAGGAACTGATTAAACCCATCAAGATAAAATGATGACCAGATAGCAACAAAAATCTACAAACCAAACCAGTAATCAGGAAAACATGGCTGAATCCAATGAACAAACTAAAAACCAGGAAGGGGAGCAGAACTTCACACAAGTAATTAAAGATCTCAGAACATTTATCATTGACAAATTTAATGAAGTAACAGAAGAGGTTAACAAAATGAAGAAAACACTTGGAGGGGAAATTGCAGACATACGCAAAAAGATAACAGATATGATGGGAATGAACACCACAGTTCAAGAAATCAAAAATACACTTGCAGCAAATATCAGCAGACTACAAGAGATAGAGCAGAGAATTAGTGATGTGGAAGACAGTACATTGGAAATCAAACAGATAGTAGAATTGATCGATAAAAAGATATAAAAAATCCAGCTAGGACTTAGGGACCTGAATGACAATGCAAAATGGTCAAACATATGTATTATAGGCATCCCAGAAGGAGAAGAGAAGGGAAAGGGGTCAGAAGGAGTGTTGCAGGAAATAATGGCTGAAAACTTCCCAAATCTACTGAAAGAGACAGATGTACATATGCAAGAAGCACAGCACAACCCAATCATCATAAACCCCAACAGGCCCACCCCGAGATATACACTTGTCAAATTATCCAATGCTCAAGACAAAGAGAAAATTCTAAAAGCAGCAAGAGAAAAGAAAACCATCACCTATAAGGGAAGCTCCATAAGATTAAGTGCTGATTTCTTATCTGAAACCATGGAGGCAAGAAGGCAGTGGTATGATATAGTCAAGGTAATAAAAGAAAAAATATCCAACCAAGAATATTCTATCCAGCTAACTAGCATTCAAAAATGATGGGGAGTTCAAAATATTCACAGATAAACAGAAACTGAAAGAGTATGCCATCAAGAAACTTCCCCTTCATGAAATTCTAAAGGGAGTTCTGCAGGAAGAAAGGAAAAAAGAGGACACACAGAATTGGAGGAGAGTGTTAGAGCAACAAAAAAGACAAAAAGAGAAGGGAAAAAACAAACAAACAAAATATGACAAACAAAAGTCCAATCAAAATATGGCTAACACAAATAATTCCTTGAAAGTAATAACACTGAATGTCAACAGATTAAAATCACCTATCAAAAGATTCAGACTGGGACATTGGATAAGGAAATATGACCCATCTATATGCTGTCTACAAGAGACATATCTTAGACCCAGAGACTCATGGAGGTTGAAAGTGAATGGTTGGAAAACAATCTTACAAGCAAACAATAACCAAAAAAAGGCAGAAGTAGCTATATTAATATCAGTCAAAATAGACTTTGAATGCAAAACAATTGTGAGAGACAAAGAAGGATACTACATTTTAGTGAAAGGGACAATCTGTCAAGAAGATCGAACAATCATAAATATTTATGCTCCTAACATGGGCACCTCTAAATACATGAGGCAAATGCTGGAAAAAGAAAGTGAAAGAATAGATGCATCTACAATTATAGTGGGGGATTTTAATACACCACTATCAACTCAGGACAGAATATTTCAAAAGAGAATCACTAAAAAAAACAAAATATTTGAACAGTACATTAGAAGAGCTGCATCTAATAGACATATACCGATTTTTACACCCAAACACAGCAGGATATACATTTTTCTCAAGTGCACATGGATCATTCTCCAAGATAGGCCATATGCTAGGCCACAAAGAAAGGCCTTATGAATTCAGAAAGATTGAAATCATACAAAATAATATCTATGACCACAGTGGAGTGAACCTGGAAATTTGCAAGGGCCAGAGGCCCAGATTTCACACCATGATTTGGAAATTAAACAGCACACTCTTAGAAAAACAGTGGGTCAGAGAGGAAATCTCAAAGGAAATCAATGATTACCTTGAAACAAATGATAAAGATAACACAACATAACAAAACTTATGGGATGCACCAAAAGTAATATTCAGAGGGAAATTTATAGCCATAAATTCATATATCAAAAAAGAAGAAAGAACAAAAATTGAAGAACTAACTGCACATTTAAAGGAATTAGAAAAAAAACAACTACAAAGTAATCCAACAGGAAGAAGGAAGGAAATAACAAAGATAAGAGCAGAACTAAATGAAATAGAAACTAAGAAAGCATTTGAAAAGATAAACAAGACCAAGAGCTGGTTTTTTGAGAAGATCAACAAAATTGACAAACCTTTAGCAAGACTAATAAAGAAAAAAAAGAGAAGATGCAAATACACAAAATAAGAAATACGAAAGGAGATATCACCACTAACCCCACAGAAATAAAGATTATCGTAAGAGAATACTTTGACAAACTATATTCTAACAAAAATGACAATTCAGAGGAAATGGACAAATTCCTAGAAACACATAAGCAGCCCATATTGAAAAAAGGAGAAACTGATGATCTCAACAAACCAATCACAAGTAAAGAGATAGAATCAGTCATTAAAACCTCCCAACTAAGAAGAGCCCAGGTTCAGATGGCTTCACAGGTGAATTCTACAAAACATTCCGGAAAGAACTAATACCAGTCCTGCTGAAACTCTTCCAAAAAATCACAACAGAAGGAACATTGCCTAACTCCTTCTATGATGCCAACATTACCCTAGTACCAAAGCCTAACAAAGACACCACAAGAAAGGAAAATTACAGACCAATTTCTCTAATGAACCTAGATACAAAAATACTTAACAAAATACTTGCTAATCATATTCAACAACACATTAAATGAATTATACACCATGACCAAGTGGAATTTATTCCAGGTATGCAAGTTTGGTTCAACATAAGAAAATCAATCAATGTAATACACCATATAAACAGATTGAAGGAAAAATTCACACGATTCTATCTATAGATGCAGAAAAGTCATTTGACAAAATACAGCACCCTTCCTTGATAAAAACATTCCAAAAGATTGGAATACAAGGAAATTTTTTGAACATGATAAAGAGAATATATGAAAAGCCTACAGCCAACATTGTTTACAACGGAGAAATCATAAAATCCTTCCCTCTAAAATCAGGAACAAGACAAGGATGTCCACCGTCACCCATTCTATTTAATATTGTCTTAGAAGTACTTGCTCGAGCACTGAGGCAAGAACCAGATATAAAAGGCATTCAAATTGGAAAGGAAAAAGTCAAAATTTCATTATTTGCAGATGACATGATCCTATACATAGAAAACCCTGAGAGATCTACAACGAATCTTCTAGAACTCATAAATGAGTTTAGTCAAGTCTCAGGTTATAAGATCAAAGTGCAAAAATCAGTAGCATTTCTGTACACCAATAATGAGCAAGATAGGAGGAAATCAAGAAATAAATACCATTTATAATACTAAATAAAAAATCAAATATTTAGGAATAACTTTAACTAAAGAGGTAAAAAACTTATACACTGAGAACTATAGAAGACTGTTCAAGGAAATCAAAGAAGACCTAAATAAATGGAAGAATATTCCCTGTTTCTGGATAGGAAAACTAAATATTATTAAGATGTCTATCCTACCAAAACTGATCTACACATTCAATGCAATCCCAATAAAGATCAACACAGCCTTTTTTAAGGAACTAGAAAAAGTAACTATGAAATTTATTTGGAAAGGAAAGAGGCCCCAAATAGCCAAAGACATACTGAAAAAGAAAAACGAAATTGGAGGAATTACACTACCAACTTCAAAACATACTACAAAGCTACAGTAGTGAAAACAGCATGGTATTGGCATAAGGAGAGACACACAGACCAATGGAATCAAATTGAAATTTCTGATATAGAACCTCATACATATAGCCATATAATATTCGATATAGCCACCAAACCCTCTCAACTGGGAGAGAATGGCCTATTCAACAAATGGTGCCTGGAGAACTGGATAGCCATATGTAGAAGAATGAAACAGGATCACCATCTCACACCTTATACAAAGATCAACTCAAGATGGATCAAAGACCTAAATATAAGAGCCAAGACCATAAAGACCTTGGAAAGCAGTTTACGGAAACATTTACAGGACCTTGTAATAGGAAATGGCTTCATGAATATCACACCAAAAACACGAACAGCAAAAGAACAAATAGATAAATGGGACTTCCTCAAAATTAAAGCCTTCTGCACCTCAATGGAGTTTGTCAAGAAATTTAAAAAGGAACCCACACAATGGGAGAAAATATTTGGCAACCATATATCTGATAAGAAACTTATAACTTGCATATATAAAGAACTCCTATATCTTGAAAATAAAAAGATAAACAACCCATTTAAAAAATGGGGAAAAGATTTAAATGGACACTTCTTCAAAAAAGAAATACAAATGGCTAAAAAGCACATGAAAAAATGCTCCAAATCTCTAGCTATCAGGGAAATGCAAATCCAAATTACGAGATACCATCTTACTCCCATAAGATTGGCAGCTATGAAAAAAACAGAAGAATACAAATGCTGGAGAGGATGTGAAGAAATGGGAACACTCATCCACTGTTGGTGGTAATGCAGAAGGATCCAACCATACTGGAGGACAGTTTGACAGTTTCTCAAAAAAACAACCATAGATTTGCCATATGACCCAGCAATACCTCTGCTGGGTATATACCCAGCAGAACTGAAAACAAGGGCACAAACCAATATATGTACACCAATGTTCATAGCAGCATTGTTCACTATTGCCAAATGTTGGAATCAACACAAATGCACATCAACAGATGGGTGGATCAATAAATTGTGGTATATACATACAATGGAGTACTACTCGGCTTTAAGAACAAATACACTACAAACACACATGATAACATGGATGAATCTTGAGAACCTTATGTTGAGTGACACAACCCAGGCATTGAAGGACAAATACTATATGACCACAATGATATGAAATAAGCAACCTGCCTCAGAGAGCTAGAGACTGGGAGATATACTTACAGGAAATCGGGGGGTAGAGGAAGGATGTGAGCTGGCATCTGCAGGGGTGGAATCTATGATGAGGTGGTGGTAAGTATGAGCACAAAGAAGAGATAAAATGGGGGCAAGGGGTTGCCTTTGGGTGGGGATTTACAGGTTTGTGGGGGGCTGTGGACGGGCGGATGGGTAATATTGCCCAAAATATTGGGGGGAGGGAGGGGCAACGTATGAACATAGGAGAGTGTCAGGTATTGGTTGAGAGTAGAATGCTCAGAAAACCGTATCAAAATATATTTAGGAGGGTTACCTGTTTAGGATGCTTGGAGGGGATTGCCTGACATGGGATGGATTCCTGGGAAATGTCTGAATGCTCATTTTGCCAGGGTGAGTTGTACCATTGGGTAGAGACCCAAGTAGTGAGAGTGGGGATGGACCCACATCCTGGGGAGAACTAATGCCATCAAATAGAGAGAGCTGTATCTCTCGAGAGAAAGGGTGGCTGCTGGGGCATTAGGGCAGTTGAGCAAGTCAGGCCCTGAACACTGTTGCAAGTATCTCTGGTCGTGGCTCCTCAGGAAATGGAAATTGGCTGTCGCTGTGGGCCCCAAGGGGAGGGGAAAATAGATGTTGAATGGATGGAACCAAGGTAAATATGGGGGCAAGAGAGGAGTTTCACGAGAGTACATGAGGATGAATATGAAACATGTAATATTACACCAAAAACATATAGGGGAAGACAGACTAATAATGTAAACCATAATGTAAAACATAGGATAACTAAAAAATTTAGAAAACTGTATATCCTAAAGTATGGACCACAATGTAAGCACAGATGTCACCTTGTTTGAAAGCTATTGTCTTGGAGTCTGTACATCAATTTAAGTAAACAGGATATGAATAAGTTAAAAGATTATTGCTGTGCAAGGGAAAAGGTTTTGTGGTGGATGTGTGGGAGTACTGTATACTATATATATGAATTACTGTGATCTAGGCCTCCTGTGAAGAGAAGCTCAATAATTAGGAAAAAAGAAAATGATAGGATGTAGAATTTTTCCAAATCAATACATATCCTATATCTAACCTTTAAACTCATCGCTATATACCATTTTACTAGTAGGGGAACCTGACATTATATTGGGCTCTACTTTTCAGGAAGCTTTGGATCCCAGAATGGTTCAACAATGGCAGTGGAGGAATAATGGTATGGGATGTTATGGACAGGCGATATATGTTTGACAGGGAGTTATACAGGGCATATGTCCAGGGGGCATGGAAATGTTTGGATATATTCATAGAGGAAACAATTAAAAACAACAGCTGGGGGGGTACTGGGTTACTGGCCTGGGGGGGGGCGCTCTGTCATGGTCCCTAGGTGAGCAGCAACAGGCCCCCAGGTGCAACGGTAAGGACCAGGAAGGAATGAGGGTCCAACAGTGACCCCCTGATACTAATGACTATGCTTGTGAGCCTATACGCCTGAAATAAGAACAAGGCCTAGAGCAGCGCTGTGCCTAAGAGTTCCCTCCTGACAGCCTCCATGTTACTCAAATGTGGCCAGTCTTGAAGCCAAACTCAGCATGTAAATGCAATGCCTTCCCCCAGTGTGGGACATGACACCCAGGGATGAGCTTCCCTGGCACCAAGGGATCACTACCAAGTACCAGTTGATGATGCAACTAGAAAATGACCTTGAAATAAACGTTCAATGCTGACCAACAGACTATCCCTGTCTACATATAATAACAGGAGTTAAAAATGCTGTTTCACATATATTAAGGGGGAAATGGAAAGGACAAATGAGTTTATATGGCTATGAGTCTCTGAAAAAGAGTCTGGAGGCTGTCAGGATTGCCCTTATGCACACCTGAGCAGAGTCTCAGAGATAGGTAAAGTAGATACAACTCCAGGTATTGGTCCTTTTGCGGGCTAAAGAGACCCACAGGTTCTATGGTCATGGCAGATGGGGTTCACTGCCATGTCAGTTGGCCCTTCTTTGGAGCTGGTATTTCTGCATGATGGAGCTGGACTCAGATGGGATCTCTTTTCACAAGTCTTTCATGCTACTTTACTGGAATTGTAGTTGGTGCTGGGGCTTAAGATATATCTAGGGGATTAGAATCTCTGGACTGACAGTATGATAGGCAGGCCCTGACCTCAACAGACTATAGCTCCTACATTCTGATTTATTGGACTTAGCCCACTCAGCTAACATGGAGTTGAAGAATGTCAACCACCACATCATGGAGCCTAGATTGCCTACAACTGAAAGCAGGAGGATTGCATCCAATATCCATGTGGAATCTAAGCCCCCTCTTGACAGAGATGTGGAATGGACACAACCAAGCCAAGGTCCACAGGAAGGAGGAATACAGTAAGGATTAGAGTGGACTTAATGATATCCTATTCATGATCAATTGTGGTTAATAATCGAGAAAATGTGGCATTGATGTGGAAAAAGTGGCCATGGTGGCTGCTGGGTGCGTGGAAGGGGAGGAAGAGAAGAGATGTGGAGGCATTCTCGGGACTTGGGGTTGTCCTGGGTGGTACCCCAGGGACAATTGCCAGATGTTGTATGTCCTCCCATGGCCCACTGGATGGAATGTGGGAAAGTGTCGGCTATCTTGTGGAACACGGGACATGGGGTGCAGTGATGCCTGCATATGTACTCACCAGATGCAATGGATGTGACATGATGATGGGAGAGAGTGTTATTCAGGGGAGAGTGGTGGTGTGGAGGTGGTGGGGGTGAATGGGGACCTCATATTTCTTTTTAATGTAATATCTTTTAAAATAATGAATAAATTGAGTAGAATTCGAAAAAATAAAAATAAAGATGGTCAGTTTGAAAAAAGCCATGCCAATAAAATTGAAAGATTCGGACAAATGTGGTACAAAAAAGGAACACTTCAGGTCATTCTGTTCCACAACATAGATGTGAAAATCCTAGACAAACTGTTAGCAAATTCAACGCAGCAATGAGTTTAAAAAATCAAGACCAGGGGCTCTAGTTGTGATAGGGGCGGGAGAGGGTGCAGGCTGTGGCTGCTCCGGCTGCTGCCTCTGCTGGTCTTAAAAACAGTTTTTTGAGTGTTAGAAATTCTTCAGGACCAGGCTGTTCTGGGATTTTGCAGTGCAGGAGGTGTCTGAACATCGATTTCATGGGAGGGTAATAGAGAAAATTCATGTTAAATATAAAATTGAGGCTCTCTTACACGGAGGAGGGGTCTGTGCGTGGTATACTCCCTCCTGGGGTGGGCGGAGCTGTGGCACCAGCACCGTGGCTGTGATTCCTGGAGCTACTGGGGAATTCATAAGCCCTGAGTGGGCTATTGGGGGGCTAACAAGGCAGGAGGCCTTCGCAGACCGATTTGGGGAGTTAGACAGGAGTTTTATTGTGAGGCGGGGAATTTTTGATTGTGGACACAAATAATAGCGCTTCTGACTAGAGCCCCACCCCCAAGGCCGGCTGCTGATCTGCAGACACCTTAAATCACTCACAGCAAAGAGATGTCACCAGGAGGCTATTTCGGGGGATGGCAGGGTGGGAGGTGGCTGGAATCCTATTAGGGGAATTTTTTGCGAGATGTGGGATTTTTGATTTTGGGCACTGATACAGTGCTTCTGGCTAGAGCCCCGCCCCCTAAGCCTAGCTGTGCATCTACAGTGTCCTTAAATTGGCTGCAATATAGAGGTGCCCCCAACTGGCTGTTCGGGGGCCTGTAGGGCGGAGGGTGTCCTGAAGTCGAATTGGTGATACAGCCACAGAAGAGACCCTAGTGAATAGGGGAATTGCGAGTTTCAGAAACATAGGTCAGAGTTTGTGGACGTGACCGCTCCCATAGTGCTGGCACCCAGCTTCGAGGATCTCTGAAGGCTGTGTTGCACTGTGGTGCTCCCAGGCTCCCGGTTAGCCAGATTTGAGGTTGCCAGGTCTGTGCTCCTTAAACCCTGGTGGCCCACACCCCAGAGACTCACACCTCTTGAGTCTGCAATATCACAGACTTACCATCCCTGAATCCACCACACCCTGAGGCCCATCTGAGGTCCTTGATTGTCTTAGCCCTCAACGTTTGCATTTTTTTAAAATTTAAATTTAAATTTTTTATTTTTTATTTTTTATTGTCCTGGTTGCAAATATTGCATTATTTCCTAGTCTTTTCTCCCATTGTATCCCCCATGGTTTTTTTCTTTTTTCATTTATTTAGGGGTTATTTGTTGTTGCTGCTGTTGGTGTTCTATATCTCCTTTTCTTTTCCTTACTTGTTCCCCTCCCTTTTCTTTATGCACCCCTCCTTTTTCTTTCTTTCTTCTCTCCTTTTTTTTTCTCTCTTTTCTCTTGTCCCTCATTTTCTTCTTATTTGAATTTATCTTAATTATACAATAAGTGCTGCAGGGAACACCTCACATTTGTTAGGTTTCCTCATCCTCTGTTGCCTCATTTATGTGTGAATTGATTTTGGCTACCTACACTATCCTCTTTCCCCCTCATCTTGATATCCTCCATCATCTACTGTCTCTCCTATATTCCACCTCCCTTTCTTTGATCCCCAAATTGTCTAACACTTAATTTCTAATAGCTTTGTTTTGTTTTCTTTTATCCACTCTTGAAACTATTGCCTTTCTTTTCTCTTTCCCTCTCTCAAGAAAACACTAGTTTTTACTTGATACCATATTCCTCCCATATTCAGGCGACTATCTCATTATAGGTATTCTACCTACTGCTATAACTCTACACAATTTACATGAATCTAATATCCATCCTCCCAGATCTCACATTGTTGCTCTGTTAACATTTATGACCAATACTACTTTAAACATTTTCCTTTCTTACACAATTACCTTTCCCTGGCCCTAAGACTTTCCTTCAAAGTGAACTCAGCCAGCAATAAGAAATTAGAATAAGATGAAAAAGTGACAATGAGAAGATATAACACTTACACAAAAACAACAGCTAATTAATCCCTAAGACTGGACAAAGAAGCTAAGGATCTGATTAAACCCATCAAGATAAGATGATGACCAGACAGCAACAAAAATCTACAAACCAAATCAGTAATCAGGAAAACATGGCTGAATCCATTGAACAAACTAAAAACCAGGATGGGGAGCAGAACATCCCACAAGTAATTAAACATCTCAGAACATATATCACAGACAAATTTAATGAAGTAAAGGAAGAGGTTAACAAATGAAGACAACACTTGGAGGGGAAATTGCAGACATATGCAAAAAGATAACAGATATGATGGGAATGAACACCACAGTTCAAGAAATCAAAAACACACTCGAAACAAATAGCAGCAGATTAGAAGAGGCAGAGCAGAGAATTAGCGATGTGGAAGACAGTACATTGGAAATCAAACAGATGGTATAATTGATCGATAAAAAGGGAGAAAAAATCCAGCTAGGACTTAGGGACCTGAATGAAAATGCAAAATGGTCAAACATACGTATTATAGGCATCCCAGCAGGAGATGAGAAGGGAAAGGTGTCAGAAGGAGTGTTGCAGAAAACAATGGCTGAAAACTTCCCAAATCTACTGAAAGAGACAGATGTACATATCCAAGAAGCACAACATACCCCAAATGTCATAACCCCCACCAGGCCCACCCCAAGACATATACTTGTCAAATTATCCAATGCTCAAGACAAAGAGAAAATTTTAAAAGCAGCAAGAGAAAAGAAAAGCATCACCTATAAGGGAAGTGCCATAAGATTAAGTGCTGATTTCTCATCTAAAACCATGGAGGCAAGAAGGCAGTGGTAAGATATAGTCAAGGTACTAAAAGAAAAAAAATTTCCAACCAAGAATACTCTACCCAGCTAAACTAGCATTCAAAAATGATGGAGACTTCAAAATATTCACAGATAAACAGAAACTGAAAGAGTATACCAAAAAGAAACCTCCTCTTCAAGAAATTCTAAAGGGAGTTCTGCAGGAAGAATGGAAAAAACAGGAAGGCAGAGTTGGAGGAGAGTGTAACAGCAACAAAAAAGACAAAAAGAGAAGAAAAACAAACAAAATATGACAAATATAAGTCCAATCAAAATATGGCTAACATAAATAATTCCTTGAAAGTAATAACACTGAATGTCTACGGATTAAACTCACCTATCAAAGGATTCAGACTGGGACATTGGATAAGGAAATATGACCCATCTTTATGCTGTCTACAAGAGACACATCTTAGACCCAGAGATTCATGGAGGCTGAAAGTGAATGGTTGGAAAATAATCTTATAAGCAAACAAATAAAAAAAAGGCAGGAGTAGCTATATTAATATCAGAGAAAATAGACTTTAAATGCAAAACAATAGTGGGAGACAAAGAAGGATACTACATATTAGTGAAAGGGACAAGCCCTCAAGAAGAATGAACAATCATAAATAGTTATGCTCCTAACAAGGGCGCCTCTAAATATAGAGGCAAACGCTGGAAAAACTAAGTGAAAGAATAGATGCATCCACAATTATAGAGGTGGATTTTAATACACCATTATCACCTCTGGACAGACCATCTCAAAAGAGAATCACTAAAGAAGGAAAATATTTGAACAGTATATTAGAGGAGCTGGATCTAGCAGACATATAAAGATCATTACACCCAAACACAGCAGGATATACATTTTTCTCAAGTGCACATGGATCATTCTCCAAGACAGACCATATGATAGTCCACAAAGAATTCAGAAAGATCGAAATCATACAAAATAATATCTCGGACCACAGTGAAGTGAAGCTGGAAATCTGCAAGGACCGGAGGCCCAGATTTCACACCAAGATATGGAAATTATAGAGCACACTCTTAGAAAAACAGTGGGTCAAAGAGGAAATCTCAAAAGAAATCAATGACTATCTTGAGACAAATGATAATGATAACACATCATACCAAAATTTATGGGATGCAGCAAAAGCAGTACTGAGAGGGAAATTTATAGCTATAAATTCATAAATCAAAAAAAAAGAAAGAGCAAAAATTGAAGAACTAACTCCACATTTGGAGGAATTAGAAAAGCAACAACACAGTAATCCCACAGGAAGAAGAAGGAAGGAAATAACAAAGATAAGAGCAGAACTAAATGAAATAGAAAATAAGAAAGCACTTAAAAAGATAAACAAGACCAAGAGCTGGTTTTTTGAGACAATCAATAAAATTGACAAACCTTTAGTGAGACTAACAAATAAAAAAAGAGAGAAGATACAAATACACAAAATAAAAATGAGAAAGGCGATATCAAACTAACCCCACAGAAATAAAGGCTATCATAAGAGGATACTTTAACAAATTATATTCCAATAAAAATGACAATTCAGAGGAAATGCACAAATTCCAGAAACACATAAGCAGCCTATATTGACGAAAGAAGAAATTGAAGAGCTCAACAAACAAATCACATGTAAAGAGATAGAATCAGTCATTAAAAACCTCCCAAATAAGAAGAGCCCAGGGCCAGATGGCTTCACAGGTGAATTCTACAAAACATTCCAGAAAGAACTAACACCAATCCTGCTGAAACTCTTCCAAAAAATCGAAACAGAAGGAACATTACCTAACTCCTTCTATGATGCAAACATTACCCTAGTACCAAAACCAAACAAAGACACCACAAGAAAGGAAAATTACAAATTTCTCTAATGAACCTAGATGCAAAAATACTTAACAAAATACTTGATAATTGTATTCAACAACACATTAAACGAATTATACACCACGACCAAGTGGGATTTATTCCAGGTATGCAAGGATGGTTCAACATAAGTAAATCAATCAATGTAATACACCATATAAACAGATTGAAGCATAAAAATGACATGATTATATTCTAGATGCAGAAAAAGCACTTGACAAAATACAGCACCCTTCCTTGATAAAAACACTCCAAAAGATCGGAATACAAGGAAATTTTTTGAACGTGATAAAGAGTATATATGAAAAATCCACAGCCAACATTGTTTACAATGGAGAAATCCTAAAATCCTTCCCCATAAAGTCAGGAAAATGACAAGGGTGCCCACTGTCTCCCCTTCTATTTAACATTGTGTTAGAAGTACTTGCTCCAGCACTGAAGCAAGAACAAGATATAAAAGGCATTCAAATTGGAAAGGAAGAAGTCAAAGTTTCATTATTTGCAGATGATATGATCCTATACATAGAAAACCCTGAGCGATCTACAACAAAGCTTCTAGAACTCCTAAATGAGTTTAGTAAAGTCGCAGGGTATAAGATCAATGCGCAAAAATCAGTAGCATTTCTATACACCAATAATGAGCAAGATCAGGAGGAAATCAAGAAACAAATACCAATCACAATAGTAAGTAAAAAATCAAATATTTAGGAATAAATTTAACTAAAGATTTAAAAATCTTATACACTGGGAACTATACAAGACTGTTCAAGGAAATCAAAGAAGACCTAAATAAATGGAAGAATATTCCCTGTTCATGGATCGGAAGACTAAATATTATTAAGATGTCCATCCTACCAAAACTGATCTACACATTCAATGCAATCCCAATAAAAATCAACACAGCCTTCCTTAAGGAACTAGAAAAACAAACTATGAAATTTAATTGAAAAGGAAAGAGGCCTCGAATAGCCAAAGACATATTGAAAAAGAAAAACCAAACTGGAGGAATCACAGTACCGGACTTCAAAACATACTACAAAGGTACAGTAGTGAAAATAGCATGGTATTGGCATAAGGAGAGACACACAGACCAAGGGAATTGAATTGAAAGTTCTGATATAGAACCTCATATATATAGCCATATAATATTCGCTAAAGCCACCAAACCCTCTCAACTGGGAGAGAATGGCCTATTCAACAAATGGTGCCTGGAGAACTGGATAGCCATATGTAGAAGAATGAAAGAGGATTACCATCTCACACCTTATACAAAGATCAACTCAAGAAGGATCAAAGACCTAAATATAAGAGCCAAGACCATAAAGATCTTGGAAAGCAGTGTAGGGAAACATCTACAGGACCTTGTAATAGGAAATGGATTCATGAATATCATACCAAAAGCACGAGCAGCAAAAGAACAAATAGATAAGTGGGACTTCCTCAAAATTAAAGCCTTCTGCACCTCAAAGGAGTTTGTCAAGAAAGTAAAAAGGGAACCCACACAATAGGAGAAAATATTTGGCAACCATATATCTGATGTGACTTATAACTTGCATATATAAAGAACTCCTATATCTTGAAATTAAAAAGATAAACAACCCATTTAAAAAATGGGGAAAAGATTTAAACAGACACTTCTCCAAAGAACAAATACAAATGGCTAAAAAGCACATGAAAAAATGCTCCAAATCTCTAGCTATCAGGGAAATGCAAATCAAACCTACAAGATACCATTTTACTCCCATAAGAATGGCAGCTATGAAAAAAACAGAAGAATACAAATGCTGGAGAGGATGTGAAGAAATGGGAACACTCATCCACTGCTGGTGGGAATGCAGAAGGATACAACCATTCTGGAGGGCAGTTTGGCGGTTTCTCAATAAACTAACCATAGATTTGCCATATGACCCAGCAGTTCCACTGTTGTGTATATACCCAGCAGAACTGAAGGCAGGGACACAAACCAATATATGCACACCAATGTTCATAGCAGCATTGTTCACTATCGCCAAAAGTTGGAATCGATCCAAATGCCCATCAACAGATGAGTGGATCAATAAAATGTGGTATATACATACAATGGAATACTACTCAGCTTTAAGAACAAATACACTACAAAATCATGTGATAACATGGATGAATCCTGAGAACCTTATGTTGAGTGAAGCAACCTAGGCATTGAAGGACAAATATTACATGACCTCAATGATATCAAATAAGCAAGCTGCCTCAGAGAGCTAGACTGGAAGATAGGCTTACAGGAAATCGTCGGGTAGAGCAAGAATGTAAGCTGACATCTACATGGGTGAAATCTATGATAAGCTGTAGGTAAGTATGTGTACAAGGAAGGGATAAAATGGGGGCATAGGGTTATCTTTGGGTGATACTTTGGGGGTTTGAGGGGGGCTAGGGATGGGCGAATGGGTAATATTGCCTAAGAAATTGTGTGGAGTGTGGGGCAACACACGAACATAGGAGATTGTCAGGTGTTGGTTGATAGTATAATGCCAAGAAAACCATTTCAAAATATAATTAGGAATGTTACCTGTTTAAGATACTCAAATGGGATAACTTGACGCAGGTCAGACTCCTAGGGAATATGTGAATGCTCATTTTGCCAGAATGGGTTATACCATTGGGTAGAGACCCATATAATGAGAGTGAAGGTAGACCCACAACCTGGGGAGGACTAATGCCATCAAATAGAGGGAACTGTATTTCTCAAGAGAAATGGTAGCTCCCAGGGCATTAGCGCAGTTGAGCGGGTCAGGCCCTCAGCACTGTTGCAAGTATCTCTGAATGTGGCTCCTCAGGAAATGAAGATTGACTGTCACTGTGGGGCCCAAGGGGAGGGGGAAATTGATATTGAATAGATGGAACCAGAGTAAATGTGAGGGCAAGGGAAGTGTTTCACAAGAGTACACAAGGATAGATAGAAAATATATAATATTACACCAAAAACATATAGGGGATGACAGACTAGTAATGTAAACCATAATGTAAAACATAGGATAACTAAAAAATGTAGAAAACTGCATAGCCTAGAGTATAAACCACAATGTAAACACACATATTACCTTGTTTGAAAGCTATTGTCTCAATATCTGTACATCAGTTTTAGTAAATATGATATGAATAAGTTAAAAGATTATCTCTGTGGAAGGGAAAAGGTTTTATAATGGATATGTGGGACTACTGTATATTGTATATTTGAATTATTACTGTGATCTAAGGCTCTTGTGAAGAGAAGCTCAATAATTAAGGGAAAAAGAAAAGAAAAAGATAGGATGCAGAATTTTTCCAAATCAATATATATTCTATATCTAACCCTTAAACTCATTGCTATATTCCATTTTACTATTAAGGGAACCTGACATTATATTGGGCTTCACTGTTCAGGAAGTTTTGGATCACAGAGTGGTTCAACAATGGCAGTGGAGGAATAATGGTATGGGATGTTATTGACAGGGGACATATGGTTGACAGGGAGTTATACAAGGCATGTGTCCAGAGTGCATGGAAATGTTTGGATATACTCATAGTGGAAACAATTAAAAACAACAACTGGGGGGTACTGGGTTCCTGGCCAGGGGTGCTCTGTTGTGGTCCCTAGGGGTCAGTGTCAGTCCCCCAAGTGCAACGGCAAGGACCAGGAAGGAATGAGGATCCAACAGTGACCCCCTGATACTAATGACTATGCTTGTGAGCCTATACACCTGAAATAAGAACAAGGCCTAGAGCAGCACTGTGCCTAAGTGTTCCCTCCTGACAGCCTCCATGTTACGCAAATGTGGCCAGTCTCAAAGCCAAACTCAGCATGTAAATGCACTGCCTTCCCCCCAGCGTGGGACAGGACACCCAGGGATGAGCCTCTCTGGCACCGAGGGATCACTACCAAGTACCAGCTGATGACGCAACTAGAAAATGACCTTGAATTAAAGGTTCAATGCGGATCAGCAGAATATCCCTGTCTACATATTATAACAGGAGTTTAAAATGCTGTTTGACCAAATGTAAGGGGGAAATGAAAAGGACAAATGAGTTTTTATGGCTATGAGTCTCTGAAAAAGAGTCTGGAGGTTGTCAGAAGGATTGCCTTTATGCACACCTGAGCAGAGTCCCAGAGACAGATAAAGTAGATACAACCCCAGGTATTGGTTCTTTTGAGGGCTAAAGAGACCCTCAGGTTCTATGGTCATGGCAGAAGGAGTGCACTGCCATGATGGTTGGCCCTTCTTTGGAGCTGGTGTTTCTGCGTGATGGAGCTGGACTCAGATGGGATCTCTTTTCACAAGCCTTTCATGCTACTTTACTGGAACTGTGTTTGGTGCTGGGGTTTAAGATATATCTAGGGGATTTGAATCTCTGGACTGACAATATGATAGCCAGGCCCTGAGCCTTAACAGACTTCAGCTCCTACACTCTGATTTATTGGACTGACCACACTCAGCTAACATGGAGTTGAAGAATGTCAACCACCACACCATGGAGCCTAGAGTGCTTATAACTGAAAGCAGGAGAATTGCATCCAGTATACATGTGGAATCTAAACCCCCTCTTGACATAGATGTGGAATGGACACAACCAAGCCAAGGTCCACAGGAAAGAGGAATACAGTAAGGATTAGAGTGGTCTTAATGATATTCTATTCATGAACTTTTGTGGTTAATAATCAAGAAAATGTGGCATTGATGTGGAAAAATTGGCCATGGTGGCTGCTGGGGGCAGGCAATGGGAGGAAAGATGAGATGTGGAGGCATTTTTGGGACTTAGAGTTCTCCTGAGTGGTGCTGCAGGGACAATTGACAGATGTTCTATGTCCTCCCATTGTCCACTAGAAGGAACATGGGAGAGTGTGGGCTATGGTGTGGACCATAGGCCATGGGGTGCAGCAATGCCCAGAGATGTACTCACCAGATGCAACGGATGTGTCATGATGATGGGGGAGAGTGTTACTGTGGGGGGAGTGGTGGGGTGGTGGAGGTGGGGGTGAATGGGGACCTCATATTTTTTAATGTAATATTTTTTAAAAAATGAATAAATAAAATAAAATTTAAAAAAATTCAAGACCACATTGAGTCTATCCCAGGAATGCAAGGATAGTGTAATATGTAAATGTTTTTCTAATTCTTACCTTATTAACATAAAAGGAAAAATATTATGACCTTAATAGATACAAAAAGAATATTCAAGTCATTTATAATTAAAAGAAACCTTAGAAAACCAAGAATAGAAGGAGAGGTTGTAATATTATGAAGAGTAGCTACCAAAACCTACAGAAAACCTGTTTAAGAGCAAAATATTAAAATTACCCCCACGATCATAAATGAGACAAAAATTCTTTCTATCACCACTTCTATTCCATATTGTACTGTCAAATGCAAGTCCTATCCAGGCCATAAAAAGAGAATTAAAAGTACAATGACTGAGAAAGAAAAAAAGAAAACCTCATTATTTACAGATAATATGGTTGTGCATGTAATAAATACTTGTGAAGAGAGGCAGTGACTGGGAAAGAAGGTATCTAGGGGGTGCTTATGATATGCTGGTAATGTTCTGTTTTTTCATTTTGGGATCTGTTTAAGCATATGTTTACTTTGTTACAAACTTGAGGTTTTCTGGGTATAATACTTTAATAAAAAGTTTAAGGTGCAAACTTTTTTGAGTAGGCAGAAATGACACCTATGCACTATATTAGGTTTAAAACAAAGAAGTGACATTGTCAGACCTGGCTTTGGGAAGACCCTTCTGGACCCCATGTGGTCGTTGGATTGAGGCAGAGAAAGGATGAAGTGGGAGGCTGGTAAAATGAACCAGATGGGAGCTGATGAGCTGGGAGCTGATGAAATATCCAAGAGCGGACCTGGAGGCTGGCACCTTGGGAAGGCGAGGAGAGATGGTTTTAAGAGAGTGGTGGAAATATAAGGGTCAGAAAAGGTCATGTCAGTCATGTGAGGAGTGAGCAAGCTGAAATGATTACTGGTTGTCTGGGGTAGTGGGTGTGAGGGGGAAAATCATCAGGATATGGGCACCAGGCAGGAACCATGGGTGTAGACCAAATCTTCAGTTCAGGAGGCAGACAGAGATGGGTTTGGTATTGAGAAGGGAATCCTATGCTGGAAATGAAGTCCTATGCTGGAAATGGGGATTTGGAAATGACAGAGTTTGAGAACTAGAATGGAATACCATCATCCTAATTGATTTCCATTGGGTTTTCCCCCCAGTTAAGCCTCCCCAAGCTATCAACCCCACCAAGACACCAGTTCTGAAGAGAAGGAACAACTGGAGCTCTTGTAAATGTGCCTACATGATTGCCACATTCTTGTTCGTGTCCTACAACAAAGGAGACTGGGTAAGGAGGAGCTAGCACTCCAGGGCCTTTTTCCAAGGAGGGAGGACGGTAAATGGAAAGTGAAAGTGGAAGGCAAGAGAAAGAGAAGGAGGTACAGGGGAAGGGAGGTGAGGAGCATGAGAGTGCCAAGCAAGCAAACGTAGGAGAGGAGACCCCTCTTTTAAAAGATTCTTCCTTCTCCTTCCCTCCTTCCTTCACTGACAGAGGAGATGAGGCAAAGTGGATGGCGTTGGGATATACCTTACAAGTAGAACTGCTGATGGAAAGGGTGTAGGGGTGGGGGAAATGGAGGGGCCAAGGGGAGAGTCCCTGGCTTTGGCTTCAGCCCTTGGGTAGACCAGTGGGTTTCCACCTGGGCTGACATTACCCCTCAGGGGACATTTGGCAATGTCTGCAGCATTGGTGGCTGCCACCATGCTGGGGAGGGGAGGTACTACTGGTGTACAGTGGGTAGAAGCCAAGGATGCTGCTAAACACTCCATACTGCAGAGGACAGGCCCCTACAACATAAAATGGTCTAGCTCAAAATGTCAACAGTGCTGAAATTGGGGAACCCCAGGCTAAAGGATGGTGTCACCCTAGAGATGAGGGGTAAGTAGAGGATTACAGATGGTGCTTAGAGGAAAAGCACAGGATGCTATGAGAGAGACACCTTGGAGATGGGTTGGAAGATGGGCAGAGCGTGGGAGCAGTGAGTGGTAAGACAGGATAGACATGTGAGGATTTCACAATGGGGAAGGAAATAAGGAGAAAAGGTGGAGATGGGAACCAGCCTGCTGCACCTCACTGTTCCTTTCTCTGTTGCCGGTGCACTCCTTCCTCATCCTCTCAAGTGTTACTGCCACAACTGTAACCCAGACTTGGATGTCAGGTATACTATGATGGGGAGGGGCTTTGTCCTAATTGGGGGGAGCTGCCTAGTGTTGAGGTAGGGATCTCAGGTGGTTTCGGAAACTCTAATTAGGACCCCAGACTTATTTATAATATCATCACCCCCACCCTCAAGCCACTACTTGACAAGGCCAATGAAGAGATTTACAAATTCTGGGGTCATGGGGAGATGGTGGCATTCATTAATTAATTCACTCAATAAATTTTTTAAAATCTCTTTTTGTGGTAAAAGACACCTAATATAAAACTTACCATTAGTGACATTTAGTATATTCATAATGTGCAACCACCATCCCTATCTAATTCCAGCACATTTTCATCACCCCTAAAACAGTATCCCCCCTTCCCCTCACACTCACAGTTCCTAGAAATCACTTGTCTACTCTCTGTCTCTATGGATTTTCCTAATCTGGATATTTCATACAAATGGAATCATACAATATGTGACCCTTTTATGTCTGGCTTCCTTCACATGGCATGTTTTGAAGGCTCATCTATGTCATAGCATGAATCAGAATTTTGTTCCTTTTTATAAAAATATGATGTTCCATTGTATGAATAGAGGACATTTTGATTATCTGTACACATGCTGGTGGACATTTGGGTTGTTTCCACCTTTTGCCTCTTGTGAATAGTGGTGCTATGAATATGCAAGTGTACAAGTTTTTGTTTGAACACAGGTTTTCAATTCTTTGGGGTACACACCTAGAAGTGGTATTGCTTGGTCATATGGTAATTCTATGTGTAACTTATTGAAGAACCCACTCAATGAAATTTTTTGGAGTACTATTGTATACTGGATCCTGGATTCAGCAGTGGGAAGGAAGACATGTTTCCTGCCCTCATGAGGGTTGCATTCCAATCAAGGGAGACAGAAATTTAAAAAAACACACAATAGGTAGATGCTTACAGCTGATGCTTAGAGCTACAGAGGAAAAGCACAGGATGCTCTAAGAGAGAGAAAAGAGAAGAGCCCTAACAGGGACTGGTCGGAGGTCAAGGAAACCTCCCTGGGAAAGCGACATTAAAGCAAAGATGTGTAGAACAAGGAGATGTCAGACAGACAGAAAATGTTGGCAAAAGAGACTTGAGGTGAATGGTTCAACATGCACAAAGGTCCTGGGTGTAAAGTAGCATCAAAGTGCCTGAAAGAAGGATGGCGGCTGGAGAAGAGGGAGGGGGACGGAAATGCTGTGGCAGGAGAAGATGTGATATGCACAAGCAAACCACATCATGCATTTTGGACTCGATCCAAGAGCCATGGAAAGCCACTGAAAGGCTTTTAATGGAAGAAGGACATGGCCCTGTGATTGGCAGTAAAGCAGTGAGAGCAGTCAGGAGGCTACTCAATCCTTATGAGAGCTGATGGTGACTCCGACTAGCTAAGGTCTGGGTGATGGAGAGGATGAGAAGTGGACTCACGTGAGAGCTCTCTCACCTATTTTTGTTTGCCTGGATGGCTACAATCAGCTTCCTCTCTGACTTCCCTACACCCCCTCTTTCCCTACCTACTTTTCATCCTGCACTCAGCAGCCAGAGTGCTGTTTAAAAAGGCAGACCCCATCATATGACACCCTATCCCCTCATTTAAAACCTGTCAGTGGAATTTCACCAACTACAGTGATGTTCAAACTTAAAAAATAAAACCAGAACTTTCTACATGGAATCTCAAAATAGAAAATATTTTGAAGTAGCTTTTTATCACCATAAATACTTTTCATAAGTTCACCTGTATAACATTTACTTATTAGGAAGCCAATTGATGAGATTTGCAAGCAGAGGATACAGATGATCTTTGCCATTTTATGCTAGCCTTTGCTCCCCAAATTCTGTCAGTGTTTTCTTTTGATTGTCCTATATTGAGAAAATCTTAATCTATACAGGTAAGTATTTGCAGTTGGTAAGTTATAGAACAGCTTGCTTTGTAATCTCAGGAAGCTTTTCAGTTAATAGTGGTTCTTCCAAGGTTTTCACAAATAAATAGTACAGCAGGGTAGCTCTCCAACCTAAAAAAGTTGATCACATGTGCTATTTTTATCACAGCTTTGAAAAATAGTCTCTTTTTGAAACAAGATCAAACTATGCATATGTGAAACCCCTGAACGATACCAGAGTTCCATAGAGCGTGATATGAAAGTAACTCCCCCACTCAACTTCAACCCCTTGTCATGGGTGGCATCCAAGGGTTCTTAGGTTCTGAACCTTTCCTTCTTCTCCCACCTTTTACTTTATTTTTTAACAGCCCAAGATAGCACTATTATCTCAGCTATGTAGATCAGGAATTAGTTGGCTTGGCTGGGTTCTTTTCTTAGGGTCTCACTAGTCTGAAGTCAAGGTGTCAGCCAGGCTACCTCTTACCTCTAGGCTTGGGGAAGAATCCACTTACAAGCTCATTCACTCTGTTGGCAGCATCTAACACTTAAACTGTTGGTCCAAGGTCCCCATTTTCATGTTGATTGTTGGCTGGGGGCCACTCTTGGCTCTTCTAGACCATCTAAACATCTACTCATGTGATTATCTCCATCTTCAAAGTCAGCACTATCAAATCCACCCATTTTCAACATCTCTTTCCCCCTCCATCCCCACCCACATTCCATTCGCTGTCCATATTAAAATATCTGTGAGTCCCCTGAGAGCACCACTTGACCCCCTCCTTTATGCCATTGCACATGCCAGTCCCTCTGCCTAGAGTAGCCTTCAGGGCTCTTTATCAGCCTAGATGCACCCCAGTCCTCAATACCCAGCCAGGCATGGCTTTAGTTGGGAAGCCAGAACCAGCTCTTGTTATACAGGGAGGACAGCTAAATGAAGTGCATGACATTTCATGCTCTCCTCAGCCATATTTTTAAGCAAAAGTCGCACCATATTTTATGTTTGGTATGAGGGTATCTGTCTGACCCATTAGGCCAGGTATTGGCAAAATTTCTCTCTAGAGAGCCAGATTGTAAATATTTTTGGCTTTGTGGACCATACTATCTCTGTCCAAATACTCAACTCTGCAATTGTAGTTGAAACAGCCATAGAGAATATATAAATAAATGAGCTATGTACATCGACTGATGAGTGTACAAAATATGGCATGTCCATTCATTGGAATACTACTCAGCTATAAAAATGAATGAGATACTGATACACACCACAACATGGATGTGCTTGTGGTGCATGCTATAGAGAGACTCACAGGGTGGTACGACAGAGAGGACATGGAGGGGTCAGGAGCGCCCCTCCAACAAGGAGATGTTTATGCTGTAAGATGAAGAGGAGCCAGCATAGTGAGCTTTGAGAATCGCCTTCCAGGTGGTGAAACAGTTGGAGGGTTGGAAGCACAAAGTGGGTGGAGCATAATCAGTGAGGAGAGTGGTCTGAGGGGACAGTAGGAGGAGGTGGGTTTAGGGTAGGTCATGTAAGACTCAGGGAGGCTGAGGCAAAGAGTTTGAGAATGAATGAATTTGTGAATAAATATACAAATAAATTTCTCTCTTCCTTCTCTTTCTTAGAAATAACCCTTGCTGTTCCTTTTAGTGACCCTGCTCCCTCTCAGCTCAATCTGTGAAAGTCCTCCATCTCCCAGATATTTTCATTCCCAAACAAACTGCCCTGTCCCTCGGACTGCTAATTTAGAAGGTAATGACTTGGGTCCTTTGAAGTCTAACACCTGCCTTCTCAAAGGCAGGGTGGGAAAGCATCTCCTGTACCATGAGAAGATAAGCCCAGAAAGTAGCTGATAATCATCTGTAGGGATTTCTCCACCAAATCACCCTTCCCCACTGTTTCTATAATAAACTGTATACTTGTTGAAATGACTGTATGGTCCCAGGCTGCTTTGAACAAGTAAACAATGCAGAGAACCATCTTTCACTCATTTACATAACATGCACCAAGTGTGTGAAAGTCTTCAGCATATCAGCCAACACCAGAGAGAAACCTTATCAATGCAAGGCATGCAGGAAAACCTTCTGCCAGAGCTTAGTACTGATTCGACACCAGAGAATTCACTCTGAGAAAAACTTTAAGAGAAATGAATGTGACAAAGTCTTCAGATACAATTGAATCTCAAACTCACACTCAGGAGTAAACGCCAGCCACTAGAAAGCTCAATACACACTGACCTCCTCTTACTTCTCTCCCACGGATGAATTAAGATCAGAAGCAAGCATGTTTTCTTGGAGGCAACTGTTTGATGAGAAAAGCAGAGAGTGAAATTGCTAAGTGTCATTGGCCTGTCCTTGGCTCACATTCATAACACTATCTGCAGACTCACACAAGCTCTCTCGTCCTTTTTTCTTCTCTACTCTCTGTATCTAACTTTCTTTATCTGTCTGTGTCTCTCTCTCTCTCCCTCTCTTTCCACCCCTGCCCCTTTCTTAGGATTAAGGTCTTTGGAACCTGCCTCTCTGCTCTGATGTGGCTGTCCCAGGAAAAGGGGTCAAGCAGGCTGAATTCAAGGAGATGCCAGCTACCAAATGTGAAGGTAACGGGCAGCAGTAGAGGCCCTGCTGCTTGAGAAACTAGACCTTCACTATGGGAAGTGAGAAATGTTTAGATGGGGTGTCAGGTGTGGGGGATGTTAAGAATTGCAAGAACTCAGAGAGCATGGACATCAGGCAGGGCTGCGAGCGGACGCTGCCTCCACCGCTGACTGGCTTTTCTACAGTGCTAGTTGGTTATGGTGAAATAAGCGAAGACTTTCCCAACCAGCACCAGACGAGTAAGTCAAGCAGGAAGTCCTCCAGTCCTCGCCACTGCCCAGAACGCGCGCTTCCCACAGAAAAAACACCACCGCCGCCTCCAAACCCATGCACATGCGCTCACCACCTCCTCCCATCCAAGGCGCATGCGTCCATTGGCTCTCCGCGGCAGTCGCTTGACGTCACCCCACAAGTGGCGGAGAGAGAATGAAAGCTGTTCCCATGGTGACCAAGAGGCCCACAGAAAATGTCCCCTAGCGATAGTCATGCTTGCTACAACAGTCCCTAAAACCCGGGAACGATTCAGCCACCTCTGCGGCCCCACCAGGCGGGAGCAGGGAAGGAGACGCCTGGTCAGGGGACATCCCCCTCTCACACCTGCTGCCCCATCGCTTCTGCTCGGCACTTCCAGAAACAGCCCTGTCCCGACGCATGCGCTGAACTACAACTCCCAGCAGGCTTTGCGGCCCCATCCTTCTCTCTGAATCCAACCATCAGTGGGCGAAAACCTTTACAAGCACTTAGAAACCGCTGATGTTTTACTTATTCTTCACTTTACTAACTAGTACGTCTCCCTTTTCTCTGTTCTTTGAAGACTAAAAAGCCCGGAAGTCTCTGGGCCCCTCTTCCCAGGCTTGGAGCCGAGGGGTTGCCTTGGAGACTGAGAGACACCGGAAGTCTGAACGATGAGGCGGGGCCTGCCTGGAGGAAGGCTTCCGATTGGCTGCGTGGACACACGCCTACTTTAAAGGGTGGGGCATGCGTGCGTGCACGTGCGCGTTGCGGCGTCCCCGCGGGGTTCCAGGGTATTGTGCAAGCCCCTGTCAACGTCCTAGGAGGCGGGGTCTGCGTGTGCTCTGAGCAGCCGCTGAGGGAAAGGAGTGGACCCCCTGCCTTGCGGGATGGAGAGGCAGACAGGACAGACCCCTGGTGGGGCTGTCCAAAAGCATTTCTGGTCTCCATGGTATCACTCCCTCCTGTTCCTATGCGACATCATAGCACCCCTTGGGAAGAGAGCGAGCAGATTTGGAGAGGGTAAGGGAAGGTTGAGCCCCGCCCCCTCCTCCGGGGCGCTCAACCTTTGCCCCAGACACTGGGAAGGGTGCGCGGTACCTTTCACCATCTCCTGGCCTCAGTTTCCCCTTTTGTGAAATGATCTTTGGAGACCCTACTCTGCCCTTAGTAGGTCTGAGTTTCAGGCAAGGTATAAACGCGCCGTACCTCAGTTTCCCCTATGTAAAATGAGGATGATAATAGTGCCTGAGTGGGTTGTTATGAGAAGGCACACAGTGACCAGTCACATATTGGTTGCTGTGCTTAGCATCATCACCCTCGTTTGACTGGGGCTTTGGACAAGGCACTCCTCTTCTCTGGAGTGAGTCTCAGTGTCTTGCCACACAGGGGTGTCCCCATATAGGGGAGCCACATGCGCAAGGAGTGCGCCCCATAAGGAGAGCTGCCCAGTGCAATAAAAAGTGCAGCCTGCCCAGTAATGGCGCCACACACACGGAAAGCTGTCGCAGCAAGATGAGGCCACAAAACAAGACACAGATTCCAGGTGCCACTTACAAGAATACAAGTGGACACAGAAGAACACACAGCAAATGGACAAAGAGAGCTGATAACGGGGGGAGGGGCAGGGAAGGGGAGCAAAAAAAAAATCTTAAAAAAAAAAGAGAAATAATACTGTTAGAAAGAAAGTTGCATGTGCAAGAAAAAGCTCACCTGATTGTGGAGGACAAAAGAATTTTATTAACTATCTTGCAAGAACGGGTGTGCAAACTCGATAA
Source organism: Dasypus novemcinctus (assembly GCF_030445035.2). Lineage (NCBI taxonomy): Eukaryota > Metazoa > Chordata > Mammalia > Cingulata > Dasypodidae > Dasypus > Dasypus novemcinctus. The sequence continues at coordinate 82,030,370 of NC_080690.1, read as the reverse complement.
AATGGTCAGCTCATGATACAGCAAGAAACACTGACATTTATACCCTAAACCTAACATGCAGGTCCCTCTCCTTTCCCCATTAATTGGGTACTTCAGGGGTTACATCCTATCTGAGAGGTCTAGCTAACTTACCCATTCCTGCTCTCCGTCATCATCGCTCCCGTGTTCCCTACACTTGGTGGGCTCTGCGGGCTTGGGGCTGCTTTCACTCCTGGTGTGTTTTGCAAATTTGGCCCCGCCCTCAGTTCTCACCATTGGCCTTTCTCGCTTTGGCCCCACCCGCAGCACTCACCTTTGCTCCCATCTCGCTTTGGCGCCACTTTACAAATTCCTGGTGTGAAAAGGTGCTGGATCCCCTTTGCCTCCCTCCTTGATCAGCAGAGCTGGCTCCAGCTGCCCCTTTGTGAAAATTAAACTCAACCCTTTCCCACAGTACTATGCCTGGCCACACCTCCAGAGGTTGACTCAGTTGGTCTTGGATGGATCTGAAGGATTGTGTTTTGTTTTGTTTTTGTTTTGTTTTGTTTTTGTTTTTTCCTTTTTTTAATTCATTTTTTAAAAATATTACATTCAAAAAATATGAGGTCCCATTCAACCCCACCGCCCCCACCCCACCACCGCCCCCACAGTAACACTCTCTCCCATCATCATGACACATCCATTGCATTTGGTAAGTACATCTCTGGGTATCTCTGCACCTCATGGTCATTGGTCCACATCATGGCCCACACTCTCCCCCATTCCATCCAGTGAGCCCTGGGAGGATTTACAATGTCCGGTGACTGCCCCTGAAGCACCATCCAGGGCAACTCCAAGTCCCAAAGGCGCCTCCACATCTCATCTCTTCCTGCCATTCCCCATACCCATCAGCCACCATGTCCACTTTTCCCACTCCAATGACACCTTTTCTCTGTGGTCCTTGGATTGGTTGTGTCCATTGTACCTCTATGTCAAGAGGAGGCTCAGATTCCACATGGTTACTGGATGCCATCCTCCTGCTTTCAGTTGTAGGCACTCTAGGCTCCATGGTGTGGTGGTTGTCCTCCTTCAACTCCATCTTAGCTGAGTGAGGTGAGTCCAATAAATCAGATTGTAGGAACTGGAGTCTGTTGAGGCTCAGGGCCTGGCTATCATATTGTCAGTAAAAAGATTGAATCCCCTAAATATATCTTAAACCCCAATACCAACCACAATTCCAGTAAAGTAGATTCTTTTCTCTATCCCTCCCTGGGATGATACTCTCGCTTCTTTTTCAAATGCCAAGGTGAATGGGATAGCCAGTTGGACCAGAGGAGAGGTTCCGCCCCACCTCTCAGGCAGTATTGGTCGGAGAACACCCTTTCCACAGTACCACCACAGGTCTGCTTGAGGTCTGACCAAACTGGAGAAATTGTCAGTATGAACACCGCTTATATTCCACACTTGTGTACACGAGTTCCAAGCTCCTGGAATCCTTTCCCCTGTCTAGAGAGACAGCAGAATGATTCCTTGGGCCCAGATGGGAGGCAGGTATGGCCTTAAGGTTTCCATTTTTGACCAGTGGGAAGAGAGAGGAAAATGTACTACAATTTTCCCCAGGAGTAGCATTTTGAAAGAGGAGTAATACCATGTCCACTCTCTGGATCAAGGGGACAGGCCCAAAAGTATTTTTTAGATCTATTACACTAAACCATTTATGATGGCAGGGGACCTTTTAAGGAGAGTGTATGGATCTGGGACTACTGGGTGTTGAACCTGAATGATTTGATTGATGGCCCTTAGATCCTGTACCAACCTCCAACTACCATCTGATTTCTGAACAGGGAAGGAAGGAGAATTGAAGGGAGCCATGCAGGGCTCCAAAGATCCATCCTGAAGGAGGCCTTGGATGATGGGTTGAAGTCTCTGTCTCCCCTTAAGGGGAAAGGGCTATTGTCTTTGACAAATAATTTCCCCTTCCTTTTTCAATTTGATTTTAATAGGGCGTACCTACAAACCCCCTCTATTCCCTTCTCTTACCCACACTTCCTCTCTAATATCTTTTAGATTTCTTCAGTGAGCATGGCTACTTCTATCTGCCCATCCCTTACTTCCAAATCCAAACCCATGAATACTATTAAGTCCCTTCCAAACAAATTACTCCTGGCTACTGGAATATACAACTAAGGGCTTAAAATTCAATTGTCTGCCCAACAAATATTAGTGGGAGAAAGAATGGGGACTTCAAATCCTTCTCCTTTTATCCCTGAGACTGTAAGGGAACTTCCAGAGAGTTTGGTTCCTCTGGGGAGATGAGTCACAGAGGATCCAGCTGCACCAGTGTCCACTAGAAATGTAATTTCTTCCTAATATGGGCCCACCCTTAGACTTACTAAAGGCTCCCAGTGGGCTTTAGAAGTAAGGAACCTCAGACCCCCCTAATCCTCAAAATTCATGAGGGGAATTATTTGACTTTCTTTAAACTCTGGCATTCCGTTTTGAAATGACCAGGCCTCCAACAGTGATAGCACCCTGCAGAGCTTTGCATTCTCTTTGTCCCCTTATCTAAATAGGCCCATTTTGCATCTTTATTTCACCTCTGCCTATTCCCTCCCTGACTCCAGTCTTTTCTTAACCATTTGATCCACTGTGCCAATCATAACCTCCACTTTCTGTTTCTGCTTTTCCTCCTCTCTCCTTACACTTTCTGGGACTCTCTCAATAACTCTTCCAATGGCTTATCCATCCATCCTTCTATTTTCTGAATCTTTTTCAGAATGTCAGGCCAAGACCTTTCACATAGCTGACTTTTAACATTCCCTGAGCCACAGGATCATCAGGGTCCATCCCTGAATATTTCCTCACTTGGTCCCTCAATCACTGCAGGTAAGCAGAGGGAGTTTCATCCTTCTCCTAGGCTACTTCAAAGGCCTTACTCAAGTTTTGAGATTTGGGTACAATCAATTTGATCCGGTGTATAATGAAGTCTCTAAGATATTTCATTTGTGCTCTGTTCCCCAGGTCATTATTATCCCAATTAGGGTCTGTGTTTGGGAACTTCTGTTCTGCCATTACCCCCTGTCCAGGTGGATGCTGTCTTTCCCACTCCTTCATAACTGCCCTCCGCACCATTCCTCTTTCTTCTCCCATAAAGAGGATATTCAGTATGGACATAAGTTCAGGCCAGGTGTATAAACTAGAACCTAGGAATTGATATACTTGTTCAGCCAGCCCCAGTGGATCTTCCACTAGAGATTTCATCTCCTTTTTGAAGTTCCTTACTTCAGTACTTGTCAGTGGGGCATTTACATAGCCAATTTCCCCTGGCCCCATTGGTACTTCTCTCAGTGGATACAAAGGCTCAATGGAGTTTTGTTCTTTCACTCTCTTTTCCTCAGAAGCTCTGGGGAATGGAAAATTTTGTATATCTTTCTTACACTGTTCAATTCTTTCCTCAGCTGTTGGTGGGTTGTAACTTGTGGGGCTGTTGGCCCTGCTTGATTCTCCAGTTCCCCAGGGTTTACAATGGGTTCTGTTGGGCCCTCCAAGTCTAACAGCCCTTCTCCTGAGAGGGGAGGGGGACATAAGGAGGAGGGAGATTAGACAGGGCATCCCAGGGTTTAGTTTCTACAACTTTTTTTTCTGCAGCCTTAGTTTCTGCAAGCTTAGTCTTGGGGCCTGGATATTCAGTTTCCACAGGATAGAAAGTGGTCCCCTTTCCCTTTAACCAGCACATGGCATAGTCAGGCTCTTCTTTGGAGAAGGGTGTTTTTTTCCATTAACATATAGTACAAGGTCAGCACAAATCCAATCCTCATCTGCCCCATATTTTGGACAGAATACATCAGGAAGTAAAATACTTTCCTTGGTCCAGATACAACAGCAGTATTTAATCATTTTCTGCTTGTCTTTTCCCTTGGTCCAATCACTATCAGTCCAATCCCTTAACATCCTCCCTAGTGGGCTGTCTGGAGGAATGTCTCCCAGGGATCCTACAGATACCCCCTTCCCCTTTTTCCCAGTCAACCGACTGCCTCTATTTCCCATTCTGAATCTTGTCTGGGTCTCTTTCTTTTGAATCTTTGGCTTTGTCCATATCTGGCCCTTTCTGTCTTGTGAAAAGGGAAATGCAATTTGGGGCTCTGCACTCACTTCACACTGTATGTCATGTGTCTCATGCACACACAGTGAACCTCAGACTCATCAGAATTCCTGACCATGAAGGTAATAGTTAATAGCCTTTGTTCTTACCTTGGTCCATGCATGGAGTCACCTGGTCAACAAAAGGTAGATTTCCCCCTCCCTTTTTCTCATTCACGAACAGCAGATCTAAGTGTCTGCTCTCAGGCCTCTTGGCTGCCAGAGGTGAGGCCCCCACTGGTGGGGTCCAAGACTGCTTAAACAGTGGGGTGCACCTCCCTGTTGTCCACCCCAGGGGTCCACTCTCTGACGCCTCAGAATCCCAGACAAGCCCCCAAAGAAGTTAGAAAGAAATCTTCTTCTGGAAGAAAATAAGGCTCACCTGATTGTGGAGAAGAAAAGAATTTATTCTCAATCTTGCAAGAAGGGGCACACCACCAGAAAACATCACTGGCACCCCGAACAAAGAAAAAAGACACAATTTATACCCCTAAGGCTGGGACACAAGCCCTTCCTCTGTTTCTCCATAGATTGGATATGTCAGAAGTTACAGCCTATCTGAGAAGATCTAATTTACCTGCACAGAAGTTTGTGATTAACCGCTTCCCCCATCACATTCCAACCATTTTAGTTTTTACCTGCTCCCCTTTGTCAAATAAGGAATGGAATTTAGTGCTGAATTGGTATTGACTTAGCTCTTTCTTAGGCATCTTTTTTACTGCCTATAGAACTGGCTTAAGCTGGTTTCCTTTGTTTAACCCAGGAGTGGGAGACTGAGGCAGTAGGCTGCCAGGTTACATTAATGAATATTTTGTTCCTTTACGTGAAAACTAAACCAATCTTCATTTCTTACATTCAAGACCATGACTGTCCCTGAGCCTGGGCGGAAGGTGCCCTCCAAGCCTGGGAGTGGCCTGGCGGCCACGTGGACTCCACCACAGTCCTACTAGGGCCCCTTCCCCGCAGAAGTGTGGCCTTGCCCCATGGGGTGTGAGTCTCCCATGGGCCTGCCTCTCGAGCTGGAGGGACAGGGCATCTTCGCAGTCAGAGCTCTCTCAGGCAAATTGAGAATAACAACTCCTCAGGCTGGTGGGTCATTTGCAAGTCGTCGCCCCACACCCTGGCCTCTGCTCCCTGCGCCTCCTGGAAGCCTCAGAGATGCAGCTTCTCAGGCCCCACCCAGACCCACTGGACCTGGAGCTCCGGGTTGGGCCCACGAGGAGTGGACCTCGACCTCCAGGTAACTCTGGTGCACTCGAGTTTGAGGAGCAGAGGGTGGAGAGCGGGGAAATGAAGATGACCAGGACACGTAGCTGAGCAGGGGCGCCCTTTCAGGGACAGCTGTCCAGTTCCTACAAGCCCTTCTTGGGGGTCTGTGCACTCAGGCTACTTAGGGAAACGCACTCCCAGAGGAGGCGTGTGCGGGTAGGACAGGCGGGGGTGCCCGGGGTCCTCTTGCATCCCTGAGGCTCCTGACATGGGCAGAACCGCCAGAGTAAAGCTCGGTCTGTCCTTCGAGGTGAGAGGTGGGTAGTACGGCTCCTGCCTTCAGCCGCCTGCCCATTAGGGTCTCGGGGGCTGGGAGCCCTGGGGAGCAAAGGAGCCGAAGCGCAGAAATGCCTCCTGCAGGTACATCCCCTGCCCTCTTGTTTCCTTTAGGAATCATGCAGAGGATATTCATTTTAAAATAGCAATTGTGGTGAGTGAGTATGTGCTGCTTCCCCTTTCTTTAGCCTTCAGAGAACATTGTTTTGTCTTTGGACATAAAATAGTAACATTTTATTGATGAAGACAAATTGGAAAATGGAAGTGATCACAGTAAATAATTGAAAACCCTATGTCCCATCACTGTAGCGACTGGTCCTTCCAATCCCTTTGTCTGGTCACACGTAGCCCTGCTTTCTGGGAGTCTGTGTTTCTGTGCATTTCCCCGGGCCAGAGGAGAGTGGGGGCTGGGGGCTGCGGTTGCTCCCGCCTCCTGACGCGGCCATCAGGGCCCCTGGCCTGTCCATGGGGGTACGAGTGTGGCTGGTGGTTGCGTGAGGCCCCAGGCATCTGCTGGTGTGAGAGCCTGTCCCGAGCCTGGGCACAGGACATCGGACACAGCAAAGGGCCAGGGTCAAGGGGGGAGGAGGCAGGTATTTAGTCAGGGAGGCTTTAGATAAGGATACTGTGACTTTATTGTTATTGTACTCAGGAGAGAAACAAGGTCTAGACGCGACAAGCTGCTTGCTGGCCAAGCACCAGTGCCGAGACACGCACTGTGGATCGTTTCTGGAGTTTAGACCTGAGTTTGGTGCCCAAGGAAACATTGAACAGAAAGCGTAGCAGGGGTTCAGAAATCTTCATCGACCGCTGAGTAAGTGAACGGCTCCAAGGAGGACCGTCTGGTGTAGAACGCGGGTGTAAGCGTCAGGGAGAACTTGACACGCTCAGTCCTAAAAGGCAGCTCTGCGCAGACCCTGCGGGCAGGGCCGGGGTCCCGCTGACCCCGCTCGTTGGTTGTCCCATTGCTGAGTCGAGCTCGGGGTAAATGTTCACTTAAACCGGCCTCTGTCTCAGCTGGTCCACGCTCTTTGCCCCTGGAAGGAATCCTAGAAACCGGGGCCTTTCCTGGGAAACGGTCTGTGGCTGTTTGGGGGGTGTCAGAGCCATGCAGACCACGGCCGCCCCCAGGAACCCGCCTTGTGGGGTCTGCGCTGCCTGTGGGGAGAGGAGACCCTGAATAGAAGTGGAGGAGCTTCCCCGCGGGATCCCTGGTCGGGCTGCCCTGCGCCGCGCTGGCAGGTTGGTGCAGGTGGGTTCCACGTCCTCCCAGCCCTCCTCGGAAGGAAGCTTCCCGACAACGCAGCTCCACGTGCCGCTGCTGCAGGCAGAAGAGTTACCCCGCGGTACCAGAGCTGGGACAGAGGCCGGAGGTGCCGGGCCCGCGCTTACCCCGAGACTCCACGCCGCTCCGGGCCCTGCCTCAGTGGCCTCCTCTGGTCCACGCTGTGGCCTTCGTTCTTTTCCACCTTCTGCACGAGCAGGTGCCTGGCACGAAGAGTGTGCGGCCCTGGACAGCTAGTGCTTCGGGGGTAGGTCGAGGACCTGGCCATGTGGGAACAGGTCAAGCAGGACAGGCCTCTGAGGCTGCAGGCAGGAGAGCAAGTGGGTTCGAGGACTTGAATTGACAGGCTTTCCAGGAAACGATAAGTGAAAGGCAGTTTTCCAAATCTTACCTCACTAGTAACCTCCTTTGTAAGCAGAAAGTACCTGAAAACTATGTATCAAAAAATAACATCTTATCTCTGAGAAAAGGGATTGCCAGTAATATTTTCCATCATTTTGATCTGTCATTTTTACAGATGAACTTGTTTCTTATAAAAATGATTAAAAATTACATAAATGTACAATAATTAAGGTAAGGCTAAAATATTCAAAGGGGTCAACATTAAAAATCAATATAAAATAAATTTAAAATGGCTGGATGACTTACAAATTTCTGGAGTTAATCATTAAGTGAATGAAAGTTAAAGACCTTTGACATAAAGTGATTGCATAAAACTGCACTCTCAGTCTGGCAGTGTCATTTGGCCTTGAATGAACTTGGTTGACATAGTTAAACTTTAGCATTCAGGAACCCCTTCTTGGAAATGGGAGAAATTATACAAGTAAGTGAGATTCACATTAAAAGGTTGTTTAAAATATTACCAGTTCATCAACATGTGAACATTATGCTGTTGTGGTCATGGGTTAATACGGCTTACACATTTTTTTCAGATCAAATTTGCAAATCTAAACTAATTTTATTAGTAGAGTCACAGTTTGGCATGAGCTTTTATTGTACAATCGGGTGGGACTGTTTCACAATTCAGTGAATTATAAGTTGTGTGACCTTGGTAAAAGTTACCAGAGACTGGGGGTGGTTATAGGACAAGGAGGTAAGGGAATCAAGTTAATAATGTCTAGGGAAGTGGACTTGGCCCAGTGGTTAGGGCATCTGTCTACCACATGGGAGGTCCACGGTTCAAACCCTGGGCCTCCTTGACCTGTGTGGACCTGGCCCATGCGCAGTTCTGATGCACGCAAGGAGTGCCCTGCCATGCAGGGGTGTCCCTGCATATGGGAGCCCCACACACAAGGAGAGCCACCCAGCGCAAAAGAAAGTGCAGCCTGCCCAGGAACGGTGCCGCACACAAAGAGAGCTTACACAAGATGATGAAACAAAAAGAAACACAGATTCCCATGCTGCTGACAACAACAGAAGCGGACAAAGAAGAACATGCAGCAAATAGACACAGAGAACAGTCAACTGGGGTGGGGGGAGTGGGGGAGAGAAATAAAATAAATAAATACATCTTTTTTAAAAATGTCTAAATCCCCTTCCTTTCAAAAGTACCTCTCCAATTCTTTGAAATTCTGCTTGCTTATTGACTTCATCAGGTTCCCCCATCCCATACAATTAAGTCTACGTAATCTCAGAAAGTTACCTGAGTAAGCTGCTGTTGGCTAAAGAGCCATTCCCTGTCCCCTACCCATTTTTATAGTGATGATCTAGAAAGCACCCACACCTATGGACTTTTCTCCCACAATCTCTCTGCCCTTTGTGCCCAGATCTGGTTCTTGGAAAAGTTTGTCTCCCTTGGCCCAAGGACACAGAGCCAGCTGCCTCAAAGACTGCTGCCCCTGGAGCCCCCAGACCAGCGTGGCAGGCTGTTTTTCTGGATGGATCCTGATTATGTGTGGCTTGAGAGGTTCCTTTCCCCAACATTGTACACAGTACTGGAAACCTGAGACCTCTGAGGGATGAGTCTGTAGTGAGGAATAGAGAAGCCACTGCACGTGCTCATTCAAAGTCAGAAAGGCAGAAGGCTGTGAAACAATGTCACTGATCACACGCCTGAAGGCTCTGTGTTGGTGGCGTGAGTGAGGTCCCATTGAAGCCAGTGGTCAGAGAGGCAGGACGGCGGTCAGTTACAATTCCAAGGGACGCAGCAAGTGGGCACTGCAGGGATGCAGAGGTCCTTAGAGGACAGACAGCTGATGAAGATTCTGGTGATTATGTGGGGCACTGTTAGAGGGGTCAGTGTGAGAGCAATTTCTATACAAAAAGATGCATCTGTCCTGAGGAGTGCAGAGTGATTTGAACTCATTCAGTGTAAAAGCCCTCAGGAAATGGTTGTGGCTCAACCAGCTGGGCTCCCATCTACCATAGGGAGGTCCAGGGTTTGGTTCCCAGGACCTCCTGCTGAGGCCACACTGGCCCATGTGGTGAGCTGGCCCACACAGAGTGCCAGCCCAAGTGGGAATGCAGCCCTGTGCAGGAGTGTCCCCCTGTGTGGGAATGGCACCCACAGGAAAGTAACCCCACACAGGAGTGCCGGTGATGCTGAGAGCTGGCTCTGCAAGATGATGCAACAAGAGACACAGAGGAGAGAAAATAAGAAAACATAGAAGAACATGGAGCTGAGGGGGCACAAGAGTGCAATCACCTCTCTCCCACTTCAGAAGGTCCCAAGATTGGTTCCTGGAGCTGCGTAATGAGAATTCAAGAAGACACAGAAGAGCACCCAGTAAATGGACAAAGAGAGCAGACAATGGGGGGAGTGTGGGATGGGGTGGGAGAAATAAATAAATCTTTTAAAAAGAAAGTAAGAACCCTGAGGTTTGTTTGAGAACCTGTAGAGATGGGCATCAGCGTGTGTGGCATGAAATAAGCCTGGGCATGCTTCTGAAGGAATGCACAGATTAATTGGGCAAATTAGTGTGGATCTTGCAATTCAAGAATTAAGGAAGTATCTGAAAGGCAATGGTAGCCCACAGAAAGGACTTAAATAGAGAAAGGATATGAGAGTGTATTTTAAGATCCTTGTGGCCACTCTATGCTGAAGGACTTAGAAGGTTGAGGTTTAAAGGAGAAAAGATATGGTATCTAAGCAGGTAGGGCAAGCAACGACTGTGGTTAGAACTTGGACTGTGAGAGAGAAGATGGCAATATTTTGACCATAGGTTCAAAGTATTTTTGCTCACTGGTTGGGGTAAGACAGTGTTTCTTAACCTCAGCAGTGTTGCCATTTGGGCACGATTTTCCTCTGTTTTGTGGAGCTGTCCTGTACACGGTGGAGTGTTTGTAACAATCTCCCCTCTACCCACCCTCCACCCCAGTCACAATAATCTAAAATTACTTCAAACATGGCCAAATGTTTCTTGGAATCACCTGATTAGGGATCGAGAGTGAGGGAAGCTCACGTACATTTCTGAGGTTGCAACCAAGGAAAGCGGGTGAATGTTGGTGTGGGCCTTCAGTCTGAGAGACTGGAGAGAAGCATAACTGGAGAGGCTGGCAGGAGGAGCAAGTGACTCCATGGCTTACGTGTCCCAGAAGTCATGTGAGTGACGGGAAGATGCAAATGGGTTTAAGCTGGCAGCCACAGTAGTGACCACCATGACAGCACACTTGCACTGTGCACCAAGGGGATGTGTGGTGTATTTGCTTAAGAAAATTAAGGGCCAGGCATGTTTTGTTCTGCTGCCTGACTAGGACTAGTGTAACTGAACCAAGTATTTTAGTACAGGTGCAGACAGCTCTGGTAGAAAACAATGGGCTAATTACATCATAAACAAAAAATGAAATACCCAGAGATGGGCTCCAGAAGTTCCATGATGAAGTGCAATACATTTTTTGGCACCTCTGCCTCTACAGCTTCCTCCAGAAGGCTGCTAATGGCCACAGCACTTGTGTGTAGTAAGTCTCTTCGCAACTCATTCAAAGTCAGGAAGCAGGTGGCCATGTGTGCCAGGGCATTGTCCTCTGGTTTACTTTTTAAAAATCAGAACAGGATCTGTCTTTCCTTTCTGAAGCCTCCCAGGACATTTTCTCTTATAGATCATTTCCAGGGATCAAGTCACATGGTCAACCCTATCTTTGATAGCATAGTAACTAAGAGATTTGTGCCATATGAAGGAGTAAGAGGTAATAGTTAGGAGATTCTTTGAAGAGGAGTGAGCCAGCAGTTGAGCAGTAATAGCTAGAGAAGGAGGACAAACCAGGTGAGTATTGCCTTATGGAAGTCAAAAGAACAGCGTGGTTCTAGAGTGAAGAGTTCATTGAATGCCACTAATGAAACTGGTAAGACAGTGAACGTAAGTAGCCATTGGATTGGTGGTCATGACACATCACTGGTAAATAACATAATGGCTTTATGATGTAGCTACAAAGGCAAAAGTCAGTTTGAAGTAGGTGGCACTCTTTTTTCTTCCTTTTTGTAGGAACCAGTTGGATGTTGAAGATCATCAGTCTGATCCTCTTCAGGGGAGATTCCCAGCTGAGATCATTCACAATGGCTAGAGAATACATGTGTTGAAAATCAGAAAGGCCTTACAAGCTAAATTCCAAGTTTTTCATATGTCCTAATAATGTCCTTTTGAGCCATTTCCCCTATATTATTAGATCCAGTCCACTATCATGTATTACATTTAATTGTCATTATCTCTTTAGTTGCCTTTGCTGTTTTTTTAAATCACATTGTAGAAACATATTACAGCATTAACTTCCCCATCTCAACCATACCCAAGCATAACATTCATGGGATTTAATCACATTCACAGTACTGTGCTACCCTCACCACCATCAATTACCAGAACTTTCCATCACTCCAAAAAGAAACTCTACACCCATTATTCATTAACTCCCCCAATGTTTAGAAAATAGATGATAAGATAGATGACAGTTAGATAATAGAAAATAGATAGATAGATAGATAGATAGATAGATAGATAGATAGATAGATGATATAACCAATGTGGCAAAATTTTAAAATTGGGGGACCTGAGGGTGGGGAATGTTGGAGTTCACAGTATGGGTTTTGTATTATTTTTGCAATTGTCCTGAAAGTTTGAAATTATTTCAAAAAAAGCAGTTTAAAAGAAATCAGAAGAGCCCATACCTCTACACCACCCACCTCCACATTCAACTCTTCTCTGAGTCAATCCTCAATTCCAAGGCCAAGGAGAGCCTATCTGTAATGGCCACAATAGTATTGACCATTCCCCTGAAGTCCTGTGCTTTAGGAACAGATATAAAATGAAGTTCGTCAAAGTGATCATACTAGACAACCTTGTTCTAAACTACAGAATCATTTACTAGATGGTCTCCTTGATGTGGCTTCAGAGAACACTGTCTTCTTTACTTAGTTAAATCCCTGCTGCATGCCGGCCTGAAGTTCCTCACCTGGGATTGTCCAATGGGGGAAACAGCAGAATTACAAATAAGCACCAACAAACAGAAGAAATATGGGTTTGGTGCTCCTGTTTGAAACCCATTTGGGTTTCTCTAACAAGACATCATCTGTGCATAGCCTGTTCTCAATGAATAGCTCTATAGTCCTCGGATGCATAATTCCAAGAGCTCTAAAGAAAGAATGGAGCCTGGAGTATTCCTGAGGCTATTTAGTTTAGATTATTCTTATGGCACAGTATACACTATATCATATCATATCATATCATATCATATCATATCATATCATATCATATATTGTCATGCTATATTTCTCTCTACTTGTTTATTGTCAGGTTCATTATTTTGACAGTGATTGCCATGGTTATGGAGTCCATGTACAACATGCATACAAACAATACTTTTTTACTATATTTAGTGTTTTATACCAACTTGGCAGAGTTGTTGGCACATAACAGAAAATAAAGAAAATACTGGCTAAATAAGATAATATGAGAAATAATGAAAAGGAAATAGCCAGAGGCCAGGCTCTGGAAAATAACTGATTTCGTCCAAGTTCTGGTTTGGATCTTGACTCTGTAGCTTTTATTTATCTGCAAACAGTGTAGTATCATTGCAGCCTGGGTACTGTGTTTAAATTGGCAATAGTCTTTCACTCCTGACTCATGTATTCATATATGCATGCATTCACATATTTTTTTCTTCATTTACATTTGGGAATTATGCACCTAATATGTGCTGGGCTTTTTATACAAGAACTGAGAAGAATGTGATGATTACATTCAACTCAAGACACTTTCTGAAGGAATGTGTGGATTAATTGGGTAAAGAAATAAAAGACAAATGATTAATTTCCATATTGATACTGTTGTTTACATACTGTGGCAGTTTGAGATTATTTATGAATTCCAAAAAGAGAGATTATGTTTGTAAAGTGGTCTGTTCCACTGGGCATGATGCCCTTTCATTGTATTAGATTCAGCTGTGATGTCTTTGAATAGATTTTTAAGATTAGAGCTTTCATTTGACCATGTCAGTGGAGTATCTGTAGAGTTTGAGTCCTGCCCCCTTCCTGGGCTATATAAATGGACATGCAATCAAGGAGACACACAGAAGTAGATACAAATAAGAAAATACACAAGAATAGCACTCCATAGACACGGTAGAGCAGAGAACCTGATCATGGGGCCCAGAGTGAGATTTGCTATTCTCCCAATAGTTTGCAGCTGGAGAGACCATAGTCCTGAGTGGCTAAGGCCCAGAAAGAAACAAGCCCTCCAGCCTACAGCTGAGATCAGCAGAAGCTGGGCCCATGGAGCCTTAAGAGGAAGAGGAAGGCTGAACCCTCACAGATGATGCCCGCCATCTTGCTTCAACATGTGACAACAGACTTTGGTGAAGAAATACCACTTACTGTATCTTGAGTTGGATGCTTTAGGCCTTGTAAAAGCAAGCTTTTTCCCCAAATAAATGCCCTTTATAAAAGCCAACAGAGTTCTGGTACTTTGCATTAACACCCTTTGTGGCTGACTGATACACATACTATACTGCAGTATCCTTGATGTTATAAGAATATAATGCATAATATAATATAAACTATAAATACATGAAGAGGATGAAGCAGGGAGAAAAATTCAGGGAAGGTTTGGGGCTTCCCCAGGAGGTCAGTGCAGGGGTTTAGAAATGGGGTTAGGAAACCAAAAACATGGTGACTTCATCAGCAATTGAAAGATGAGAGGAACGGCCAAGCTAGTACCTGAGTGTGAGCAGAGCTTGGGCTCTATGGAGGCAGAAAAAACAGGGGAAGGAAGGGGTATGGAAGGTAACATCTGTCATGCTGAAACCTATGAGATGCTAACTGGTAAAGAGGGGGCTGGAGACTGGGGATAAAGGCCCATTGGAAAGGGAGGGGTGGGGATTTGGGTGAAATCACAAGGAAGTGATGTTACAAAAAGAAGCTTAGGGAAAGGGCTAATTCCCTCCACCGAAACCAAAAGTTAGCTGTCAAAAACTGTCAAAATTCTTTTCATGCACTCTCTGATCAAAAGCTTCCCACAACCAGAGGGACCCACAATGAAAACAAAAGCTGCTGGGCTTTGGTAAGAGAGCATGGTGGCATTTGAATTACCTGCCCACTGTTCCTCAACAGCTCTGAAGATGGCATCTCATCTTCCTGGTGCAGCTCAGTGATGCTGGAAGGAATAGTATGGGTTAGGACCTGGGAGAAATGTTTCACATGCTCTGGCTTTCCTGGCAACTGAGAGCGTTGCCTCTGTTAGTGCATCTCACAGCTTCTGCAGGACTGAGGTGGCCTCTTAAGTGGCGTGTTTCAAAAGAATTTGAAAGCATGTCTTCTCACCACCATTGCTAGAGCAAGAGGTAACTCCCAAGGAGCACAGGAGACAGATGCACCACCCAGGGAGAAAGTGTCTGGGGAAGGAGATGCTGGGAGGAATGAGGGCTTTGAAAAGGTCCTACAGAATGAAATAAATAAATAACCAAAAATAAATTAAAATAATGAAAGGCTCCCAACATATCCTGTGGGTTCTTAAGGCCATGAACCTGGCCAGGCAGGCCAAAGGTTCAGAGTGACCTGAGAAGACCCTTAGCATTCACCACTTGCTGAACTTTAGGCACCACAAAGCAGGAGGTGAAGCTAAGTCAGAGCTGTAAGTGCCTGGCTAAGTGTGGAAGGGTAGTGTATTAGAGTTCTCTAGGGAAACAGAATCAACGAGAGAGATCTGTCAGGAGTATGTGATTTTATGAGTCTTTCACATGACTGTGGGGATGCACAAGTCCAGGTTCTGCAGGCAGGCTGCAGGCAGGGGCCCAAGGAAAGTCCAGTGAAGGTTCTTGATGAGGTCTGAGAGATGCTAGCTGTCCAAAGAAGAGCTGGGATCTCTCTCTCCATGCTTGAATCACTTCCCCTTTTAAGGGAATCAAGTGATTGTGTTAAGCTTCACTCACTGCTGAAGGCAGTCTCCTTGACTGATGTAATTACAACAAGCTATCTATGATTTACCACTGCAGTAAAGTCAATGGTGACTAAAGTCCATAAATGCCCTTTTATTACAGTTAGCTTTGTGCTTACTTGACCAAACAACTGGGCACAATTACCTAGCCCAGCTGACACAATTGCCTAACATCACATATGCTCAGAGGAAAAGATCAGTTCACAAACATAATCCAATATTTCTTTTTGGAATTCATCAATAATATCAAACTGTTACAAATACCTTTTACAATTCCTGCTCTGGTCAGAAGTCACAAAGGGATTAAAACTCATTTTGGCCACTGCCACTTCAGCGATGGCCACAAAAGGGGAAAAGCTACAGTTTTAATTATTTAGAAAAATGTGATGTTATACAAACAGCCAAAATCTCTCATCAGTTACATTGTTTTACTCTGATGCTTCTCTTAAAGAACATGAAGTCACCCTATTGTAAATAAGAAAGGACTGTAAGGGAAAAGCAAAGCCAAATTTTATTATATTTTGCTGTGATGAACATAATTGTGGTAAAAAAAATAAAAATAAAATGAAATGTAACTTCTACTATAAGTTATCGTTAATAATCTCTAGAAATAGATTCATGTAAGGAAATTAGGGCATAGGTTCTAAAGCTCTTGCAGCAGTCATTTATTCTTAAGCACTAATCTCTAACAGTTATTTCTAAGTCCTAAGATGCTATACGCTTTGTGTGTAATTTATTAGTTCCCTAGATATTTTAAGTACTGGGCCCACTTCTCAGCCCTAAAAGTGATGAAGAAGCAGCCCTGTGGCTACCCAGAATGACTGGCCTGGAGGAACTGGCACGGGGTGGTAAAACACAATTGTCATTAAAGCCCACTCCTCTGGAGGGTCCCCGTGTGTGGTGCTATAAGTCAGTGCCCTCCAAGTAAGTGTCCTTGGCCTGTGGAGGAAGCGCCACTGTCACATCACTCACCTGAGGATGCCTGCCCCTCTCCCTCCAGCACCTGCTGAGCACCTGTGGTTGTGCCCTTAGGATTCTCTTCCAGACTCACAGGCCTCTTCTAACTTCTTCCTTGACTGGATGCCACTGTGGCAACAGCCACGCTCAGTCAGGCTGTTAGAGGTGCAGACGCGTGCCAGCACCCAGCATCTCTGGTCTCTCCTGAAATGTTCTTCCCTCATCTTTCAGATAAGAGCTGCCCTCTGGGTTGCAGCTCCAGTGCCCATGAGCTCCTGTAATTGCTCATCTGTTTTGTACTGTAGCTGTGCCCTCTATCATAGCACTGCTGTGTGTAATTAGTGCTGGAGGAGGGCTCAGACTTGGGCTTTCAGCCCCTGGGTAGGTCTCAGGTACCAAGAACCATCATCATCTGCAACCTCAGGGCCACCCTGGAAGCCTCACAGCCCTGACTAACAATACCCGGTTAGCTGGAGGTGACCTGTGGGCAGAGGAGGGAGGCATCTGTGCTGTTGCCTGCACATCCTGCTGCACCTGGGTCAACATCCCTGGACAAGGTGAGACCCAAAGGAAACTTTCCTAAAAAGCAAAACTGAGGGCAGAAGGTGCAGGAGGCCCCTGGGCTCTTGGCTATGGCACCTAGAAGAGTTTCAGAGCATGCCAGTTTAGTTAGGCCAGTGAAGGTTTATTGAGAAACTAGAGGAAAGTGCTCACCCAGATGCCGATGCAGACTGCTCCAGGAAGAGGGGCACTTGGGGTCAGGAGCTGCCCTTAGTAAAGCCCTTCCCCACTCCTCCCCTGTCCTGCTGTGGGGAGGGGTCCCAGCTGCCTGCTGTCTCCTTGCTTGCCCTACCCTTTAGCCCTTAGGGAACCAATGGGGAGGCCTTTTGCTTGGGTTTCCAGGGCTTCCCCTTGGCCCCAGGAGAGGTCCACATGTGGCCTCATGGGCAGGGGCTCCTCAGAGTCTTTCCACATGGGGTCTTGTGTGCAAGGGCTCTGTGGGGTCTTTCCTCCTTTGTTCTTAGTAGCTGCCTCTCTGCAGGGGCTTCCAGGTGGGGTCCCAGCAGTGACTGGACTTTGCTCTTTTCCCTGTGCTGACCTGCCTCAAAACTAGAAAGAAATATGTTGCTGGATTTTGTATAGGTCCCTGACTAAACTGCAGGAAAGGAATTTCAAAGCACACCTCGCTGATTAGGTGAGTGATTTTTTTAGGTAGAGAGGGAAGAGAAATGGAAGGAAATAACAGATTATGGCCGTAGGTGGGAAGGAAGGGCCTGAAGAGTGATAAAGAGGCTGATTTACAGACTGCAGTTCCCCTTACAGATCATAAATGCCCGGGGCTGCTTGTGTTTTGATCCAGGCTGGGGTGAAGAAGCCAGAATAGGGCAAAGGGACAGGGTGGCAGCAGGAGAGCAGGAGGCCATGGCGCTTGCTCTTTAACCCACTAAATACTCCACCCCTTTCCTTATGGCATGGGAGGAGACTCAGTTGTTTGCTGTTTTGATTGATTCCCCCACCCATCAACCAACAATGGGGCCCAATGATGAGGCCCCTGGAGAAGATCCAGGGCTTCTCCTGGTTCTGGAGGAAGGCTCAGTGTTTATGGTCACATCTCATGGGGGTCTTCCAGCAGCCATCGTGGGGGGGGGGGGGGCGGGGTATCGATTCCATGTGGACTTTTTGCCAGGTTCAAGTTGCATCTATTGACTCCCTATCTAGTCTGCTTCAAATAGACCAAAATGTTAATAGTGGAACATCCAGGAAATCTTGAAACAAGTCAAATGGTTTCACAGCCTGAACCAGGAAGCAAGGGATGTGTGGAATCAAGGACGGGGGTCCTGCCTAATGCCCCTTGGTGTATTCTCTCATCTGGCTCCTGATGATGCTGGTCATTGTCCTTCTCCTCAACCTGTTTTCATCATCACCAGCTTCACTGCACAGCACCTCAAGGCCACCAGACTTTTCTCCTGTCCCCTCTAGCTTTAGAGCAGTTGTTCTTAACCAGAGGTCCATGAGTTTGAACTGAAATTCAAAAAACTGCTTTTGTGGGGACATGTTGTTGTGGGTGTGATATATTTATTACATAATACATGTGCACAGTGGACTTAGTAACAGGTCCGACATTTTTACCTGACTGGCAAAGGGGTCCATGGAACAAAAAAGGTTAAGAACCCCTGCTCTAGAGTATCAGTTAACAAAGAGCCCCAAACTAGTGTTACCTGGTCTTCAGGGACTCAAAGGACTCCCTCAACCAAAAGGAGGGAATGTGAAGTTGGAATGATCAGTGGTTTTACTAACAATCTCAATTTGCTTGAGCTTCCATTTTATCCAGGAAATTATGAAGAAGAAACCAAGGTGAACTGAAGCAGGCTGACAAACCAATGATCCTTTATGATGCTTATAAAATCCCCTGCCCCAGCCTAGGAGAAAGAACTGTAAGAAGGAGACCAATGAGAAGTGGACGTGGCTCAAGTAATTGGGTGCCCGCCTACCACATGGGAGGTGCTGGGTTTGTTCCTAGGGTCTCCTAAAGAAGATGCACAAGACAGTGAGCTGGTGTAACAAGATGACACAATGAAGAAGCACAAGGAGGAAAACACAGTGAGAGACCCAACAAGCAGGGAGTAGTGGCTGAAGTGATTAAGTGCCTCCCTTCCACATGGAAGTTCCCAGATTTGGTTGCTGGTTATTATTTAAAGAAAGAAGATGAGCATATAAGAAGGAGCAGAGAGCAGACAGTGAGCACATGGAGGGGACAAGTGGGTAGATAGAAACAAAGAAAGAAAATAAATCTTTAAAAGAAAAGAGTTCAAGCTGACATCAGCAAAGTCTGCTAGTCTTCACCAAATGGCCACAATCTTACATCAACATCCAGCTTGCTAATAAATTATCAAGGACACCCTGCTCAAACAGTGCCTATGGCTCCAAAGGAACCATAAACCATGCCCTCTTTCTCCCGTGCCATTACCTTTGTTTCATGGAGGCATATAAGCTGCTCCCCAGTTCACCCCTTCGAGCAGAAACTGGTCAGTGCTGCTTCTGTATGAATGCAACTTCACCTCAATAAACTTGTTCTGCACCCCATTTTTTTGTTGTTTGCTTTATTTTCAACACAACTCATGCATCCTTTGAAACTACTTCATTAGCTAATTATTACCTCAGCTGTCATTAGAGAGTCATTTCCTGTTACCCTTGATATTTCCACGGTCTTGGTCCAGTAAGGCAACCTCAGCAAGCTGCAGATTGGTCTGTGCCAATCTCCCTTTCTCTTAAAAGTTCAGCCCCCTCAGTCCCTGGAAAAGGCCAGCAGCTGCTTCCACAACTGCTGACACCTGAGCTGCTAAAAGGTTCTGCAGGAAGCATTCTGCATGACACATTCGGGATGGATGCTGATTACAAGTGGGTAGATGGGATTCCTTTCCCTACACTCATTGTTGAAAACCTGGAGCTTCTGCGGGATGAATTTGTGGTGAAGGATGAAGATGTCATTACACTTTCTTACCCAAAGTCAGGTAAGGAAGCAGGATCCTAAACTGAGGAAGGCTGGGGGCCGATGTCACCAGGGCCTGCTCTCTGCTCCCCTTTGGCTGTTGGTGATCAGACCAGCATCCTGTTGACTCCAAAGAAAGGGAGAGGCCACCATAATCCAAAGGACCTGACATCATACGGGGCCTTGTGGAGAGAATCCTAAAGCTGATGCTTTTGATCACAAGGGGGTGTTTGGGGGGGGAGAGTGAGTGAAGTATTTCTACCCTGAGATTTCAAGAAGGAATGTGAGATTGTTAGATGAAGGAGGGGAAAGTGTGTGTAGAAAAGCCTAGAGTAAAAAGATGCATATTCTAGGAATTGTAAAGCTAGGGGACCAATGTCACAGGGAGAATGGGGAGGACAGCAACAGGGTGAGGCTGGATGTGTTTTCAGTGATTACCTGCAGCCCTAACCACCTAAGGGATCAGCAGTTTTCAAAAGGCCCTGGTGCCATATTTACATTCTTCTAAAACAACCCCAACAAGGAACTTTGAGCCTTGGAGTTCACCTGTCCAAATATCTGTTTACCAGTGTTAAGGTTAAACCAGCCCCCCTAAGACCGAGAGCTTCCTGCCAGCTGCTCCCCACAGGCCTGTCTCCAGCACAGCAGCAGGCCCCTTCTTTTATGGTCTCCTCTAGGAGGGTGGGGGTTTCCCCTGGCTCGCATCCTCTCTGCAGTGGGGCTGGCCTCCGGGAGCTTTTGGCTGCAGGAGCTTGCCCCTTGCTTTTGTGTTATGTCCATCTAGCAGTCAATTGTTTTTCTTGGTCACCTCTGAAATCCTCAGGTTCAAACTCACTCCAGCTCTGGATATAGAATAAGATAAACTGGTTAGGGGTGAGTGTTGTGTGTCTGATGAGGAGGGAGCAAAGAAGAGGGAGCAGCAGGAGCAGACAATGCCCAGCAAGGTGTTTCAATGGTGGAGAACTGACCAAATGCTGCCCAGGAAGGAAAATGAGGAGCATCAATGCATTTGGATTTATGGGCGTGGGCATCATGAGTGAAAGAAAAGAGTGCCTTTAAATATGGTGGCAGGGCCAAATGCCAGGTTGCTGTAGATGCCACTACTTTCTTTCTCTGTCTAGGAACCACTTGGTTGTTGGAGATCATCAGCCTGATTCATTCCAGAGGAGATCCCAGCTGGGTCCAGTCTGTGGTCACCTGGGATCGCTCACCGTGGGTAGAAGGTGTGGATGGATATGAAGCAATAAGGAAGCATAGACCTGAAAAAGGCCCACGCTTCTACACCTCCCACCTGCCCATTCAGTTCTTCCCCAGGTCATTCTTCAATTCCAAAGCCAAGGTGAGCAAACATGAGCAATGGCCCTCTGACCTTCTAGGGCATCATGAATGCCCATGTTTTAGGGACTGAGTTAATATGAGGTTTGCTAATGTGAGCATATTAGACAACCTTGTTCCAAGATACAGTATCTGACATTAAGTAATCTCTGTGGTGTGGCTCCAAAAATACTGCTTTCATTAGTAAGTTGATCACTGTCTTACCCCAACACTGAGTTGCCCATTTATAGGTTATAAATCAGAACTTATATTTCAGAGGAAATATGGCATGCTGTTCACATCTGGAACCCAGCTGTGTTTCTCTAATCATGATATCATCTATGCATGACATGGCTATCCCAATTAAACCGCACATGGGGAGCATATGTACCTCAGTGGTTGAACACCTACATCCCATGTATGGGGTCCTGGGTTCAATCTCTGATTCTTCTGCCTCCCCTCAAAAAAGCACGACAAGCCCTATTCATAATTCCAGGAGTTCTGAAGTATAAATCTAACACTGAGTGACCCTGGGGCAATACATGTGAAAGTGTTTTCTTCTTAGATTATTGTTGAAGTCATGTGACACCAAAGATGTTGAGTAACTTGTATGAAACTCCCTTGTTAAACCATTTTACATGATGTGGTAGTAGGAATATTATCAAAAGATTATAAAACCACAGTGTGCTATATTTCTCTCTGGTTGTTTATTGTCAGGTTCATTTATTTCACTGCTTTTGCCAGGGTCATGGAGTTAACATTTATTTTGTTACTATTTTTTCTTTACCATTTTACACTAATCTGGCATAATGTTTGGCATAAAATAGAGACTTGAGAAAATATTGGATGAAGAAATGAATGAAAGAAAGCAAAACAAAACAAAATGACATAAGTCTAAATTCTGGAAAACTATTGTTTTGGGTCAGAAAATTTTGCTTTGAATCTTGGCTTTCCAGCTTTTGTTTATTCACAATAGTGTAATGCCTTTGCAGGTCAAATTGGCAGTATTCATTCCTGAATTCATTTATTCTTTTGTGCATGCATTCCTGCATTTTTTCTTCATTTATTTAGGTTTTATATACCTACTATGTATTAGGCTCCATAGTAGAAAAAAGTGTGCTGAGTGAGGTCAACTCAAGTCAGCTCCTAAACCATTAAGTGGAAAAAGATGATGGGTAGACCTTTAATTAGCTACTTCCATAGCAATAACACTGCTTAGTGATTTCCTGCCATTGTATCTAATTCAGGGCATGCTCAAGAAATAAGGCCTATTTTAAAAACATCATAAATATATTAAGAGGGTGAAGCAGGGAGAGATATATAAGGAAGGTATTGGGCCTCCCAGGAGGGCAGGGGTTTGCAGGTGGAGTGTGGATAGAGGTTTTTGTCCCTCATTTAGGGTCTGAGCAAGGGAAAGCTGGGGTGTTGAACTGTGTGACTGGAGCTTGGGCTCTGCTGAGGCGGGGACAACCTGGAGACGTAATGAGGTGGAGTGAAGCAACTGTGCCATCATTGTGGAAGCAGAGAGATTCAGTGATTACATATGGAAAGCCAGGACTCAGTAATAATTTTAGGAAGGAAAATTTATTAATGAATAGCTGGGCTTGGGAACTTTTCTGTTCAAAAACCTGAGCCCCGAATAGGACTTTTGAATTCCTATTATACAGAGGATATAAGAGTTGGGAGTCAAATGGCACTTTGTTTGAGTAGTAGATAACCTTGAATTAATACATATTCCCCACATTCCCAGTAAGCTTGAATTAACATATTTACTTTGCATTCTCCCTGAATATCTAAAGTCTATAGAGCCTGTATCACTTAATTGGCTTTCCGGGACTGGATTGGTTGGCATGGTTAATGAAAGGTGGCCTGCAGTTCTTACTGTTTGACACACACAGCCCAGGTTATTCATGAAAAAACACTCAGGACCCCGCACATACCCCATATCACCATGGACACCTGAGATGGCAGATGCTAAAGACTGCTTTACTGTGCTGTTAATTTGCTGCAAACAGTTGTCTGCCTTTTATTTGAATTACAGAAGGAAAAATATTATCTTGTATATTTACTCACTTAGTTACTGTTTTTGAGGCTCTTTATTCCTTCCTATGGATGCATTACCATTTTCCCTCATCCTGAGAGACTTGGTTTAGCATTTTTTAAAATGTAAGTTTTATTTACTTTTAAAAGATACGTAGATCACACGAAATGTTACCTTAAAAAAATATAGGCAGTTCCCATGTGCCCCACTCCCCAAGCATTTTTTGTGGTAGGGTAGAGCTGCTGGTAATAAATTCTCAGCTTTCATGGATAAAGGATTCAGGGCTAATGGTTGTGTGTGTGTGCATGTATGTGTTTTCCATCCAGCCCTTTAAAGCCAGCTTTCAACTTTCTTTGGGCCTAAATATTTTCCGATGAGAAGCCAGGAGGAATTCTCACCTTTTTCACACTGTACAAAATGTTAGTATCTTTCTCTGGCAACCTGGGTGCCTCCCTGGATGTACATAAAATATATAGACATATAATAATATATGTACAACAATATTGGTTTTACTTGGTATGCATATTTACATACACATGTAATGTGTACTTTAGTTCAAATTAAACATATACTATACTATATATTATATAGTTATATATTATATATAATTATGTAACTATTGACACATACATATATTTTGGATGTAGAATAATATGAGTACTTAGATACTATTATACTGCAGACAAAGTGCAATTGTTGGTTGCTGACATAGGGTACATTCTCAGCTAGTGTTATTAGTTATCATAACTAATTATATTATCCTGATTATTCCTATTACCACATTGGTATCACCATACTACAAAAGAGGAAACTGAGGCTCAGAGAAGGGATCTCACTTGGACAAGTCTCATAACTAAAGACTCAGGACTCTGGGCATGTCCAGGTATAGCCATGGGGTAGGCAGGTGATCAGAACTGGATCCAGCACATCCTAGACTGTTTTCAGATTTATTGATACCATTTTTCTCTGAGGCTTCCCAAACTAAAGCAGCATAATGAAGTTGTTCATGCCACCATTTTGAATTTTATAATAAATAGAACATTTATACACTGTTAGCCATTAATATCTGTCTGATTCGTGACTGGGAAATGCTGATTTAGTAAACACTTATAGGTAAAGAAGCTGGACCTGGAGCATGAAATGTCTGGAATAGCACTGATTAGGGAGGAAGTCAGGGGCAGAGTCCCAGCAAAACTCAGGTTTCCTGATTCACACCCAGGTCAGCTTACACAGTGACACCAATATAGCATAATATCAATTTTCTTTTCAAAGTACTGGGGGACTTTTCCTTGGCTTGGGTTGAAATGTCCTTCAGGCCAGAAACAATCCAGTCTTATTCACTGTTCCATCTAGAGTATATACATAATTTCTGGTCTATAGTAGGTCCTCAACAAACTTTGCTGAATGAATGAATGGGAGAAGACTGACAAGTAGCTACATGTTTTGTTGGGGAATAGCTGTTTTGCCATTTTCTAAGATCAAGGAGATAGGGAATCAGATCCATTTATTTCCCACTTTTTTTTTTCCTTTTCCACTTAGGCTATTTACATCATTAGAAATCCCAGAGATATTATTACTTCTGGTTACTTTTTTTGGAAAGGAATGAAGATTATAAAATCTCCAGAGTCTTTTGAACAATTCTTTCAATGGTTCCTTCAGGGAAATGGTGAGTCTCTTGAAATATGGTTTTCTATGGAATGGAATTCCTGTACCTCAAATGTAAGTAACACTGGCAGGGTAAATACCCACATTGCCCTCCAACCTTGATGTCGATTAGCCTTTAGTACCACCCACCTTTGTCTACACACTCTGTGCCTTCACAGGGTTTCCAATTCTTCTTTTCAGGCACATGGATACTAATGTTCTCCCACTCCACACTCTTTGTAGAACTCTGCATTCTGAATATCAGCTATTCCTTGGTTTTCCTCTTTATGCCTTCTCTGACCATGATTGTTAGAATTCAATGTTTATTCATTCATCTTTCATCTTCCCCTTTCCTTTATCAGGTGATAATAAATACAATCTTTTTTTATTAATTACCTTTATATGACTCAGGAGAAATGTCCTCTTACCAGGAAGCACCCCAAGACATTCTTATGAATGCAATCCTCTCTCTAATCCTTCACTTCCTCTTCTTTTCTTTTGACACATTTCATCATCTATCATATTGGTTGGTCCTTTTGTGTCTACCTCTACTAGAATGGCATCTCTTTGAACCCTCCTAGAGACTGTGGTTTTCATGACTGTGCACCTATTACCTGTAAGAGTATATGAAACATAATGGACATGTCACCTGTATTATGTTAGAGTTAAATAACATGATTGACCTCTGACTTCATTCACATGATCTTTGTTTTCTGGCTGCTAAAACAAATACCATGTGGCATTCAGCTTAAATAGTGGGAATTTTTGGCCCAGGGTTTTCAGGCTAGAAGTCCAAATCCAAGGCATCATCACTGAGGCGATGCTTTCTCATGGAAGACTGAGGTGTTCTGGGCCTGGTGACCAGCAATGCTTGTCCTTCGCTTTTCTGTTACATGGCAGCCTCTCCTGGTTTCTCCAGGTGCCACCAACTTCCAGCTTTTTTAGGTGGCTTTCTCTCTGAATTACATTCTGCTTACAAAGGACTCCAGGAATAGGATTAAGGCCTTCCTGATCCACTGGCCACACCTTACCTGAAGGAATCTCATCAAAATGTCCTATTTAAGACGGGTTCTCACCCACAGGAATGGATTGTGGTTAAGAACATACTTTTGTGGGATGCGTGGCACTAAGCATGCTCTCACCTGCTTCATGCAGAAAACTGTCCTTCCTGTTCCTCATGAGAAAAATATTTTATCCAGATGTTTCTAATGAGGACGCTCTGTTGCCCATGCTTAAGGAAACTTTGAACACATCAGCAGGGGGAGCTGGAGAAAACAAAGTTTGGGAATAGGACTGAGTCCTTTGAAAGGTCATGTGTGCCATTCATAGAGGACCCCAGATGGTAGCTACTTGGCAGGGGAGAGGAACGGATGCCAGTGGCTAAGGACTGGAGGGAGGAAGATGGCTTTGTAATTTAAGGGCACCCTGAAGGATTGCTGTGGTGATGGGGCTGTTTTCTAGTTAAACTGTAGTGGTAGGTACCTGGATCTGCACATGTGAAAAAATTACCTGAATCTAAATACACACAGAGGAGTAAATCTGGGAGACTCTGAATAAGATCAGTAGATCGCATCAGTGCCAAGTTCCTAGCTTTGATAATATATTATAGTTTTGCAAGATATTACCACTGGGGGAAGCTGTGCAGAGGGGTAGTCATATCTTCTCTAGTCTTTCTTTTTTTTCCCTAAGGTTCATTTTATTTACTTTCCCCCTTTCTCTTCATTTCCCCCTCCCATGATTTTTTTTTTCCTATCTGTGTCCATTTGCTGTGTGATCATTTGTATGTATTTCTTTTGGTCTTCTCTTTTTCACTTTTTTTCTTCTACGATTCACCAGGATTTAATCCTGGAGAACTCTGATGTGGAAAGAGGTTCCCTGTCAGCTGCACCACCTCAGTTCCTGGTTTTTACTGTGCTCAACCTTGACTCTCCCTTTCATCACTCTTTTGTTGCATCATCATCTTGCTCCATGAATCACTTGTGCAGGCAGTGGCTCAATGCATGGGCACTGGCTCACCATGTGGACAATGGCTTTCTTACTGCACAGGCACACTTTCTCTTCCTCTTTTTCCCCAGGGATTGAGCGCAGGTCCTCCCATATGGTAGGCAGAAGCCCTATCACTTGAGTCACATCCGTTTCCCTCTCTAGTCTTTCTTATAACTGCATGTGAATCTATCTATCTCAAAATAAAAGGCTTAAATTCTTTTTAATCTAAACTATGATGATATAAACATGAAATAAAAGCACCATGCTTTGTGTAACTGTTACTACTTCTGTTGACTCAGTTCCTGCAGTAAAATCAATTGATAGTTTTCTCTGGCCAGACTCTCAACTCTTCAAGCATTTCAGATAATAATGTATAGCTTTTTAAAGGAAAGTGTAAAAGATAATTGTGATGGTTAGACTATTGTGTGAACTTAGCCAGGTAATTGTGCCAAATTGATTGGTCAAGCAAGCACTAGGCTAACTGTAATACAAGTGCATTTATGGACTTTAGTCACCATTGAGTTTACTGCAGTGGTAAATCATAACTGATTACAATTACATCCGTCAGGGAGAATGCCATCAGCAATGAATATCACTTACCTCAGTCAGTGGAATGCCTTAAAAGGGGAAGTGGTTCCAGCATTGAGAGAGAATTTCCCAGCTCATCTTTGGTCAGCCAACTTCTCCCAGGACTCATATGAAACTTCATTGGACTTTGATTGGAGCCCCTGGTTGCAGCCTGCTTGTGCAACCTGGATTTGTGCATCCCCACAAATGTAAGACTCTTCTAAAATCAAGCACTATTGACACATAACTCTTGTTGATTCTGTTTCCCTAGAGAACTTTGATTAATATAATAGTCAGTTGTAGAGACAATAGGTTAATGATCCTCTACTAAAGTACCCGTGGCCCAGCTTCAATGCTTTTCAATTAATTATCATTTAGTTTTTTCTATTTGTCCTATTTATCCCCTGCCTTATTCCCCTGTATTATTTTCAAGCAAAATTAAGCTATCAACATTGAAACAGTAAGTGAGAAATATATGCAAAGATACTATACCTCACTCAAAATAAGACAAGTATGAATTTAAATGCTATTGCCATTTCTCACCATTTGTTTTGGTTCCTATTGCTGCTCAGAAAGTAACCACAGACTTAGAGATTTATAACAAAAGAATTTTTTTTATACCTTATACTTCTGGAGATCAGAAGTCTGAAATGAGACTTATGGGCAAAAACCAAGGTGTCTATCAGGAAAAATGCTTTCCTCTCTGGAGGCTCTAGGGAACATTATGTTTCTTGTCTTTTTCAGCTTCAAGAGGCAGCCAGTGTTGGTTCTTGGCCACATCATTCCAAACTCTGCTTTCACTGTCATATCTTCTTCTCTGACTCTCACACCTGCCTCCCTATTACAAGGACCCCCCTTTTTTTTCCTGAAATACATTCTCTCTTTATTTTTCTTTACCTGGTACATTCAAAAAATATAAAAGGTCCCCATACACCCCCACCTCCCCTTATCCCACTCCTCCCACATCAGCAACCTCTTTCATCATCGTGGGACTTTGATTGCATTTGGTGACTACATTTTGGAGCACTGCTGTACCACATGGATAATGGTTGCTATTTAGTTTGCACTCTCCCCCAGTTCACCTAGTGGGCCATGGCAGGACATACAATGTCGAGCATCTGTCCCTTCAGTACCATCCAGGACAACTCCAAGTCCTGAAAATGCCCCCACATCACCGTTCTTCCCTCTTCCTACCTTCAGCAGCTACCATGGCCACTTTCTCTACATCAGTGCTACAATTTCTTCCATTACTAATCACAATAGTTCCATAGTAGAATATCAGTGAGTCCACTCTAGTCTATACCCTTTTCCTCCATCCTGTGGTCCCTGGGATGAATATGACCATTCCACCTCTGTATTGAAGGGGGGCGTAGATTCCATTGGATTTTGGATGCAATTCTCCTACTTGCAGTTGTAGGCACTCTTGGCTCCCTGGTGTGGTGGTTGACCTTCTTCACAAAGACACATTTGATTGCACTAGCCCCAGGTATAATGAAGAGCTTCTCAAGTTCCTTAAGTTAATCAAAAGATAGCAAAGTCATAGTTTCCTGGGATTTTAAGGTGGATATCCTTCTGTCTATGACAGAAAACGTTCAAAACCTTTGAAATACCTAGGTCATGAGGATGTGGGTAGACAGGCATGGCCATTTGTTTCTCATGGGAATGGAAAACAGTCTAAGCCTAGGAACGCTTATTTTGTAAAATCTATCAAAATTAGATACGCATATTCCATTTGATGCAGGATTCTTACTTCTTTACATGAAAGAATACATTAGGGAAATTGCAAAAAGGAGGGATATACTGGACTGTTCAAATCAGAATTATTTATAACAACAACAACAACAAACCAAAAAACTGGGACCAAAACGTCTAACAATATAACAGAATCCTAATTGATGTAAAAAAGGGCTCCTGCTATCCTACCACAGAGTGGACTCTAGAATCCATTAGTAAGTTCAAACAATTAGGATGTGAGGAAGAGTGTAAAGAGTAAGCTACCAGTTACCTAATATGGGGGGACAGGCACCGAAAATTACACAAGGAGAGATTTCACACATCTGGAACTGGGGATATTGGAAAGGGAGTGGAGATTTGGCAAGATATGAAGCTAATAATATCTTTGAGATCAAGATCATGGGCCATAGATATTGTAGTAAAGAGCATGGACTTCAACCTGTATTTCTATTAAAAATAATTATTTCTGAAGGGTACCCTCGGTTTATGTAAATGGATTTCCATAAAAGATATATTTAAAGCATTATAATGCCAAAAATATTTGTCAGATTATTCAATAGGCTCACATTTTGGGAGAATCCCTTCCCTTGCAGACCAAAAGAGTAACCATATTCTCCACTACAAGCATTTTTCCTTTAGCAGCATGATACGCCCCAGTTGGTCATGATCTTGCAAGTTTTTACATACCATGTTCTATTCTAGGAGTTTCTACTCTCTGTGTTTAAGTATTGATTATTCAACCTATTACTAGGTGTTTCTCAAAGGGCAAATGACATAAATTCTTTAAACACCAATTTGCTTCTTGGTTAAAAAGGACTTGGTGATCCACAGAGAAAATGTGACATTGGTGTGGGAAAAGTGGCCATGGTGGCTGCTAGGTGCAGGGAATGGGAGGAAGAGATGAGATGTGGAGGCATTTTTGGGACTTGGAGTTGTCCTAGGTGGTGCTTCAGGGACAATTACCGGACATTGTAGATCCTCCCAGGGCCCACTGGATGGAACATGGGAGAGTATGGCCTATGATGTGGACCATTGAACTTGAGGTGCAGCAGTGCCCAGAGTTGTACTTACCAAATGCAAAGGATGTGTCATGATGATGGGAGAGAGTGTTGCTGTGGGGGGAGTGGTGGGGTGGGGGTGGTGGGGTTGAATGGAACCTCATATTTTTTGAATGTAATATTTTTTAAAAATGAATTAAAAAAATTTTTTTAAAAAAGGACTTGGTGGGTGGGGAGTGGGTTATGTGGGAAACTCTTAAGTTTTTTGTTTCTTTTTTTTTTTTAAGATAACATGCCTTGTGATCTATTAAATTTTATTAAAATAAATAAATATATAAAAGATTAAAAAAAAAAGAAGTGATCCAATATCTTCATTAGGCCCAGTGAACAGCATACCACAAACAAAAAAACAATAACAAAAAAAGGATTTTGGGTGTATTAACTGAGAGAGTGCCTTGAACTTGTCAGTACTCAAAAATTTTGGTGTATTTATTGCCAGGAAAGACATACCTTTCATTTTGATTTTTGGAATGCTGATTCCAAGGTCTTGCTTGGAGTTTATGATCTATACTTTGTCCAGAAATTCATTTCATCATGTGAGCCCTGGTGCCATCATCTCAACAACCAGAGGTCCTACTTAATTAGACCAACCTGTTGCAAACAACACTAAACATCATAATTTACTCAAGCAAAAAGAGAATTATGAAAATGCCATGCTTTATCAGTGAATCCAATATAGTAATTCACCCAGACTTCATTAAGGAATAGAAGGACCCTGGAGTCAACCAGAATATACTGCATTTCTGCATGAGAATTTTGTTTCTTTTTTTTTTGAGGATAGGTTTCTATTATTTTATATAAATATGACCTGAAAAAGAACTCACCATTCCTGGAATTGTGGACCTATATTTTATTGTTCAGACAGAAAGGGAAACAAATTTTTCTCTTGATGTCCAAGGAAGAGGCAGTGGTCCACATGGATCACAAACCCCATCTGATCACATCAGTAATATTCAAGTAATGGGATACCTTAGGGTATGACTTCTTATACTACCATCCTTTGAATAAAGTAAATGCGTAAGGAAAATTTTTCATAAAATGTGCTGTTTCAAAGGTATAGGGTGGGTGAAGAACAGGTAGATCAGTGTCTTATACACTTAAACAGATTTTCTTTTGTATTGGAGAAATAAATGATATTCATAATGGAACGAAAATAAATATTGACTCTATAATGCACTGAGTCCATAACACACTAACTCTTTAATTTGCTATCTCAATTTCCTTCAAATTCCAAAATTCGTTTTTCTCATATGTGAACTTGTTCTTAAAATATTTTATCATATACAGCAACTAGTGTTTTTCAATCAGTGGAGTAATGCAGAACACTATTTCTCATGAAAATTGAGAAATGGAAAAGAATATCCACTACTTCACTCATTTACTCCTCAAATACGTATGGCATTTCTACCATTGGTCAGAATATTACATGCAATTGGCTCACAAGGGTGATTCTACTGCCACCTTTTCTCTCCACTTCTCTTGCAGTGACATATGGATCATGGTTTGACCATATTCGTGGCTGGCTGTCAATGAGGGGAAAAGATAATTTCCTGGTAGTGGCATATGAGGACTTGCATCAGGTGAAAATTCTTCCAAAAATTTCATTCCCTTTCTCATTCCATATTATCTAACTTACCCACATTTTTAAGGTTTCTATTCTATCCTTTCAGTTAGAGAATATCCCAGTGAGGAGATATAGTTGAGATATTGTCCTCCCATTCTCCATTGTCCTACATATGTAGGACATGTTCTTTCTTTACTTTTCTTATTCATTTCTTCTTAAAACATCTAAGACATGCAGTGAGGAATTACTTGATGGGATGTACACATGCTGAAATGTGTCATCAACTTTTCTGTGGCCAAAGAGCTGATGTAATCTTGAAACAAGGAGTAATGTCAGTTTGGAAAGGAAACATGGGATTTGGCAAGGTCGTGATTGGTACAAGAAATATTTACATAATCCCAGATTAATAGAATGTAAATGTGATTCTAGCATGCACAAATATGTAAATATTCAAGTATATTGATAGGAAGAGGTGGCTTTTATCAAAAAGGGTAACTCAGTTGAACATCTTTGTTCACTTGGTGCACTTCAGGAGATCTCTGAAAACCAGGTACTACCAAAGCAGAAGAAAAATTGGAGTTTTATAGAGTGAGAGTATGAGAGGGGCACACATGCTTGTGGCTTGGTGCAGAATTATAAATATTGATTTGGATGTCTTTTAACCTTTGTTATATCCTTTCCACCTCTCCATCACCTCCAATTGTCTTTGGTGTTCTTTCTATTCTAACTTAGCCTTATCCCATATTGATCACTTTCTAGATGTGCAAAACCTAGTTATATTCTTCCCCTTTCTCATTTCATCTCCTCCTGGTATTCCTTCCCCTGTTCCCCTGCTTCTATTTACAGTTCTTTTTTTCCTCTTGAATTTTATTTCCAAATTCTGACTCTTTGTTTCCTAATCTAGGACAGAAGAGGCACTGTAGAGCTGATCAGCCAGTTCTTGGGCTGCAAGCTAACCCCAGAGGAACTGAGCTCAGTCCTAAAGAACACATCCTTCCAAGTCATGAAAGATAACAAAATGAGCAATTTCTCTCAATTACCAGATACCATAATGGATCACAGCAAAGCACAATTGATAAGAAAAGGTGAGAAGTTTTCCTTGATCTGAATCAGGAAATGAATGTGCAATGAATTCCCCTGCTTTTTAAAAGCCAGGTGCAATGGATGTGTCATGATGATGGGAGAGAGTGTTGCTGTGGGGGGAGTGGGGGACGGGGGCGGTGGGGTTGAATGGGACCTCATATTTTTCATAATGTAATTAAAAAATAATAATAAATAATTAAAAAAAAATAAAAGCCATTTTAGAGACCTATATTCATACTCTATACAATCGCTCTGAAGTGCACAGTTAAGGATTCTTGGTGTAATCACAAAATTGTGCATTCATCACTGCAATCAATTTTAGGACATTTTCATCACTCCAAAAATAAAACTAGCCTATCCCTTACTCTCCTTCTTTTATTGACACATTAGACATGGAAAAAGGGTAATATTTGAATCCTGAAAGCTGTACAAGTCATCTGAAATCTAAGAATTTAAGGAATGATCAGGTGTATGGAAATGGGGGTAGGAACAACAGATTGTGTGTCTCAATAGAGTTGAACTATTGGGGGAAATTGAATGCTAATATGAATGATGTGGAATGTAGAACTGGATGTTAGTGTGTTCTATAGGGCACGGAGATGACTGAACAGCCACAGACCTTAGGAATAAAGTGGCCTTGAGCTGAGTGGCTTACAAGGAGAAGGGCATGATCATTCAAAGATATAAGTTCAAAGAGCAGCAATCCAGACTATAAGAAGGATCATTATATGGAAATTGAAATCAACAGGCTTTCTATGATAGTTACAGGAATCCAGTATGCTTGATCTAGAATCTTCATTGATTAAAGGGTTGTCCTGATGGTGGTAGAAAGCTAGAAAGAAGAGTCTCTGGGTAGTGTAGCTGGTTGCTATGTTCAAAAGTGAGAATGAGGGAAACAGATGTGGCTCAACCAATTGGGCTCCTGTCTACCATATAGGAGGTCCAAGGTTTGATGACCAAGGCCTCCTGGTGAGCGCAAGCTGTACCATGCATTGAGCTGGCCCATGAGGCACATGTGACCTGCACAGGAGAACTGCAATCTGTGGGAATGCCACCTCATGTGGGAAAAGGTACCCCATAGGAGTGCTGGCTGACTCAGAGAGGAGGCACAGCAAGATGACACAAGAAGAGAAACAGGTGAGAAAACAAGAAGACATAGTAGTAGAGGATCTGAGGTGGCACAAGAGAGTAATCTCCTGTATCCTGATCATGAAGGTCCCAGGATCTGTTCCCTGAGCTGCCTAATGAGAACACAGACACAGAAGAACACTCAGCGAATTGACACCAAGAGCAGACAATGGGGTGAACAGGGCAGGAAGGTGAGAAAGAGATAAAAAATAAATAATAAAAAAAAGTGAGAGTGAAAAAAAAGGACTGAAATCAGAAGTGAGTAGCAAGAACACACTTTCTACCTAGATGGTCAGCCAAAGTGTGGTTTTGGAGAAAAAAAACAACCTTTGTCTTACAGACATGTGAATACTGAAGAGGTGTACATGTATAATCCTAAAACAGTGCCTGGCATATAACAATCACTTACGTATGTCAGATGTTGTCGTTGTTTTTACCTTTTCACTTTTCAACCTTCACGATATTACTATGAGGCAAGTATTAGGGAAACTCTTATTTAATACTTGGCAAACTTGGGGCTCAAATAGATTATGCAACGAGACTTCTGGGGCTAGAAACAATGGGTAGAAATGATGGCTGGCTGATTCCAGACAGGAATTTCATAGTCACTCTGCTGTACTGCCTACAATTTCAAGGTCAGTGTTCAGGAGAGAAGGCAAGTGGGGACACACACAGGCAGCAGAATGCAGTCTTGAGATCCTATTTATACATGTGATGTAGACTCATTCTTTGTATTTAACAGGAATTACTGGGGACTGGAAAAATCACTTCACATTGGCACAGAGTGAAACTTTTGATAAAGTATATGAAGAGAAGATGGCAGGGCTTCCACGAGAGGCTTTCCCATGGGAATGATGAGCTCATGTTTCTGAATCTGACGTGACTACTGACCTCCTTCCTATCCTGTGCACAGGCAGGTCAGCTGAAGCACAATCTCAATCAGTGCATTCAGGATGCTTTAATTATATAATGTAATTATGTATCCAAAAATTGAAAACAACCAAGTGCTTCATTACTTTCATGGAATACTATGGAATGGGGGAGAGTGTGGGCCATGATGTGACCAATGACCATGAGGTGCAGAGATACCCAGAGATGTACTTACCAAATGCAATGGATGTGTCATGATGATGGGAGTGAGTGTTGCTGGGGGGGGGAGGGGTGCTGTGGGGGTGGTGGGGTCGAATGGGACCTCATATTTTTTTAATGTAATATTTTTACAAAATCAATAAAAAATAAAAAATAAAAAATAAAAAACAAAAAAAACCCTTATGCAATAATTAAGACATAGAGAAAATTAAAGAAAATAATATTTTAAACATACATAAATTTTACCCAGGTTGAAAAATAAAAGGAAATTCTTTGCAATATTTGTGACATGTGTATTAGAGTAAGAAATGAAACAGTATATACACCACTACCATGTTTTCTGTAAATATCACCAAGCTCATTTCTGTCTTTTGCCCACTATTACAAATTACTCTGAATTCAATGTATATATTTCTGTAGCTGATGCTTTTGTGGTGCCTTGTCCAGGTATCAAAACCAGGCCACTTATAGTCTAAAGTTTCTGGACAATTTCAAACTGACATGAGGTCTCTTTCCAGAAAGGTATTCCTTCCTCAAGGCACCCAGAGGCCAAAGAATGATTTACATAGAAGACCCATCATTGTGAGTTAATTTGTGGACTAAATTCCCTGTAAGCCACTCAGCTGAAGCTACAAATGCTCAGCTCCTTTTTTCTAAAGTCTGTTGCTCTTCAATCGTCAGTGCCTCATAGCCCACTCTCAGATTCAGCTTCTACATTCCACATCATTCATATTAGCATTCAATTTCTCCCAATAGTTCAACTCCATTGAGACACACAATCTGTTTTGCTACCCCGTTTTCCCCACATCTATTCATTCCTCAAATTTTTAGATTTCAGATGAGTCATACCAATTTCAGGATTCAAATGCTAACTTTTTCCCATGTCCTAATGTGTCAATAAAAGCAGGGGATTAAGGGGTATGGTGGTTTTCTTTTTTGGAGTGGTGAAAATGTCCTCAAATGGATTGTGGTGATGAATGCACAATTTTGTGGTTCTACTAAGAGCTGTTGATTGTATCATTGGAGTATAGATAGGCCTCCTGTCCCATGTTGTGAGCTAGCCCATGCACAGTGCTGTCACATGGAAGGAATGCCATGCCACACAGGGGTGTCTCCATGTAGGTTTACCCCACACACAAGGAGTGCATCCTACATGTAGAGCCATCCCATGCAAGAAAAATGCAGCCCACTCAGGAGTGGTGCTGCACACATGGAGAGCTACTGCAGGATGATGATGCAACAACAACAAAAAGTGAGAGTTTCCTGGTGCTGCATTACAAGAATGCATGTGGACAGAGAACAACACACAGAGTGGGCACAGAAGACAATGGAAGGGGAAAGGGAGAGAAATAAATAAAATAAATCTTTAAAAATAAAACAAAAAAATGTAAAAACATACAACAGCCAGGGAAAACTTAGGGAAGGAGGAAGTTGGTGAATTTAGTGAGAGAATGATGTGGCATTTTAATTTACCCACCTACCATCTCATACTTCCCACCATAGTGGCAACTTGTGAAGACAATAGCCTCTGTGGTAGTTTGATATTATTTTTGGATTCCAAAAATAGATATTGGATAGTGTTTGTAAGCTGGTCTGGTCCTCTGGGTATATTAGATTGTTTTAGATTCAGAGGATTCACTTTTACTTGGTTAAATTAAGACTAGGGCTTTGATTCCTCCTTGTCAGTAGGACATTGAGTCCCAGACCCCTTGGTGAGTGGACACTCACAAAAGTAAACACAGGGAAGAAGACAGAGAAAGAGAGACAGATCACTGGACAGGGTTCTGTGGCCTGCAGAAGATAGGTGAGCCTGATAGTCTACAGCTGTCCTTGTGAAGAGACCAGAGCAGCTGAGCCTAGGAAAAGTTGAGCCCTGGGTAGAGAGACAAGCCTTATGCTAGCCTACAGCTGAGAACCAAAGGAGCTGGACCACAGAGCCTTAGGAGGAAGAGGAAGGCTGAAGCCCTTCCAATAGAGACTGGCATTCATCTTGTTTCTACACGTGGCAACAGACTTTGGTGAGGGAAGTAACGTATGCTTTATGACCTTGTGACTTTAAGCTTCTACCCTTTATTTTCAGCCAAAGGTGTACTGATCTTAAAAAACAGAAATTGGTTGGTTTTGTAAAAGGTATTTATTTGGTGTAGGAGTTTACAGATACTAGGCCATAAGCATAGGTTACTTCCCTCACCAACGTCTATTTTCATGTGTTGGAGTAAGATGGTTGCCAATGTCTGTAAAGGTTCAAGCTACCTGGCCTCCTCTCTTCAAAGGCTTTGCTTTTCTTGTGGTTCAGGGTTCCTCTCTTCCCAGGGTTGCTTCTTCTTTGGCTCAGTTCCTCTCTTCCCGGGGCTTGCTTCTCTTTCCTCTGTGAGCTTACTTCTCAGGGCTTCAGCTTAAGGCTTCAGCACCAAACTCCAACATCAAAAACCCTCAACTCTGTCCCTTGCTGTGCCTTTTATCTGTGAGTCCCCACCCACCAAATGGTGGGTATTCAATGTCCTAATGATGTGGCCCAATCAAAGCCCTAATCATAGTTTAATCACACCCAGGTACAGACCAGATTAAGGATTGGGGTGAACGCGGGTGTGGGTTATATGGGACCTTATATTTTTTTAATGTAACATTTAAAAGAAAATTAAAGGGAGAAAAAATAAATGCAATCATGAAAAATATTTTTCATATCAATGCAAGTTATTCATGGTTGGGTAAGTTATGAGAACACTGTATGATGTTATATATATTATTCCAATACCCTTATTGTTCATGTGTCTTTATATATGAGTAATATACTTCAGTGAATTTTTTAAAAAGCCCAAAAATTTGGCACAAATTAGGTATATTTCCAAAATATTTCTGTAACAGTTTGCTATGGTTATAAATTCCAAAAATAGATATTGAATTATGTTTGTAATCTGATCTGTACCTGGGTATTATTGAGTTATGATTAAGGTATTAGCAAAGATAAAAGGCATGGCAAAGGACAGAGTTGAGTGTTTTGATGTTGGAGTTTGATGCTGAAGCCTTAAGCTGGAACCCCATGAAGATAGAAACCATGAACCCAGAGAGAAGCAAGAACCCAAAAAAGGAGGAACCCAGTAAACCTGAACCCTCACAGCCATTGGCAGCCATCTTGCTCCAACATGTGAAAATAGAGTTTGCTGAGGAAAGTAACTTATGCTTTATGTCCTGGTATCTGTAAGCTCCTATCGTAAATAAATACCCTTTATAAAAACCAAAAAAAGAAAAATACAACAAAAACCATTATCCAATATCCAATTTTAGAATTCATAACCATATCAAACTGCTATACTCCACACTCTGAATTCCAAAAAGACATTACAATATTAAAAAAAAAACCTTAAGTCGGTAAAAATGCAAGTACCAAATTATATCACAATCAATTTACAAAATAAAGTCTGTCTTGGGACATCATCCTGCTTGCTATAGACCTCTGAAACTTATGAAACAATTGGTGTTCCCAATACACAAATGGACAGACAAAGGGCAAACATTTTCATTACAATAAGGAGCAATTGGAAGGGAAACATGAGTATCGGGTCCTCTACATTTCAGTAAACCTGCAGGGCATTCTCCATTTGATTTCTGTCTGAAAGTCATTATTAGAACAATGGTTTCTTCTCCTTGGTGCCTTACAGGAACCCACCCTTTCCACATGCTTGCCCAATGGCCATTTTCTTGGTTCCACCCTCATCAAGCATCTGACTATAAACCAAGCTCCAGACCTCACCCTCTAAGAGTGTTGAGGTGATTAACACATCTTACCCAATCTTTGGGTAAGACTCTTAACCTCCCTAGTACAGTGATGTGAACACAACATTCCCCTTAACCTTAGGCAAACAGACTCAACCCACTCAGAGCAACAAGTTGACCATCTGGCCTTCCCTAACCGTTAGCATGCAGGCTCAACTCTCTCAGAGAAATGAGTTGACCAGCTGGCCTTCCTTAATCTATGGGGGCAGCTGAAACAATCTCAGACCTGTGGGGTGTTGACCTTAATGGCCATAAACCTTGGGGAATGTGATCCGCCCTGTCTGTGCCCTGGGGTGGCAAAACTCTTGGAGAATATTGGTCAGGAACATACACTCTTCAACTGCTAGGGTAATTTCAACTCACTATACACTTGGGTAGGGTTCTTCTCTTGTCCCAAGGTGATATCCTAATTCCAAATCTCAGCTTCCATGGTTTTCCTCTTGACATCCTTTCCACTTCAGTCTCTCCTTTCCATGTCCCTTTTATTCCAGGCTGACAGTGGTTTTGTTCATATAGCTCTCTCATAAAGTCTGTTGGTTTAGCACATGGGAAGGAGGTGGCCAAACCATCAGACAGTAAAACTTTCCACAAGTCTTTCTGTCATAACTGCATCTTCCATCCTGATTCACAACTTTGGAGTTTAGTTAAGTCCTCCAATGGGGCACTTTCATCAGGGAGCTTGTTTTTTAGAGGCTCAGAATTTCCAGAATCAGATTCTGGTTTCTTGGTGTCCAAAAGTTCAGTCCTCATGAATGGACACAGAGAGCAGACAAAGGGGGGAATGTGGTGGGGGGGGGGGGGGGGGGGAAGAAATCAATAAAATAAATCTTTAAAAAAATAAAAGAACTGAGAATCAGTAATGCTAAATAATCTTTATTAGGTGGTGCTGCTGCCATCTTGTCAAGCTAGGTTTCAATATGATGTCTCCTTTCTTACAAAGATCTTTAGAAAACAACTATGTGGTACCACTTCCAGGTTTTCTAAAACAAGAATAGTGATGTACATAGATTATCCAATCTCTCTTCAGCTCTGATGGATACAGAGGAGTGTGGGTGACAATTAGTAACAAAATGAGAGGTTGTACAAATAGAACAGATAGAAAGGCTGCTATGGGGGCTAATCAGTAATCTGCTGGTAAATGTTTAACCAAGAGCTTTTGGGAGAAAAAAATCCTGATGTGCAGTGTTTACCAATTTCTGTGGTATAAATACTCCCACTGGCTTGCCTCAAGCTACTGTGATGCCACTGGACATGGAGTTGGGAGGGGCACATCATTATGTAGTGTTCCTAACACATAGATACAATAGACAGAACAACTTCAACAACACTGATTAGGGGTTGGCAAACGATGGCCCATGGGCCATCCACATGCTTTTGCACAGCCCCTGAACTAAAAATAGTTTGAAAAGATCACATTTAGAACCTTGAATAAAAGGGGAAAATGGTAAAGACAAATGAGTTTATCTGGCAAAGAGACTTCAAAATGTGTCAGGAGCTCAACAGAAGGGTCATACTTAGCACATCTCAGCAGGCCCCAGAGATAGCCAAAAGAGATACAGCCCCAGTTAGTGGTGATCCTAAGGGATACAGACACACACAGGTTCTATAATCATAACAGATGACTCTGGAGTTCAGGGCCTTGATAGTGGGCCCTACTTTGGAATTTGTGCTCCTGATTGTGAAGGAGTTGAACTCAGATGTGACTTTCATACACATGCCTATTCTGTCACTTTTACTGAACCTGTGTTTGGCACTGGGGTTGGTATAAACTCACAGAAGACTTGAATCTCTGGACTGTCCATGTGCCATCTGGGCCCTGAACCTCAGCAGAGTTGCAGAACCTACTGTCCGGTTCATTGGACTTACCCATGTCAGCTAACAATGAGGTGAGGATGGTCAACCACCACACCAAGGAAATGAGAGAGTCTACCACTGCAAGCAGGAGAATCCCATCCATCAGCCATGTGGGATCTAAGCCCCTTCAGAATTTAGAGGTGGAGTGGATATCACCATCCTGGGGTCCTCAGGATGGAGGGATAACATATGGCTTAGAGTGGACTTATGGATATTCTGCTATAGAATTATTGTGACTCTAGCAATGAGAGAAATGATATAATTTGTGTGGAGACAGTGGCCACAGGCATTGTTGAAGGCAGGGAGAGGGAAAATGAAGTTTGATACGGGGTATTTTCAGGACTGGGATATGTCCTGAATGATATTGCAGGGACAGATGCAGGACATATATCCTGCCATAACCCACTGAATGGACTGGGGGAGAGTGTAAACTATAATGTAAACTGTAATCCAAGCTATGTAGCAGTGCTCCAAAATGTATTCATCCAATGCAATGAATGTACCACACTAATGAAAGAAGATGTTGATGTGGGAGGAGTGGGGTATATGGGAACCTCTTATATATTTTAAGTAAATAATAATAATAATAATAAATTTAT
This sequence comes from Dasypus novemcinctus, assembly GCF_030445035.2. Classification (NCBI taxonomy): domain Eukaryota; kingdom Metazoa; phylum Chordata; class Mammalia; order Cingulata; family Dasypodidae; genus Dasypus; species Dasypus novemcinctus. The sequence goes on along the minus strand of NC_080690.1, from coordinate 81,989,200 downwards.
TTGTCAGTAAAAAAAGGAGAAACAAGGTATTGAGGCAGGTCAGAATGAGGAGCTGGACAAGGAAAAAGGAAGAGCAGTAAGCACTTCATCTCAGAGATAACAGAAAGCATTGTAAGCAGCCAGACCTGAGCTATTGTGGACATCCAGACCCCAGTCATTGCATGCAAAACTCAGAAAATAAGTGATAACATTTTGCCCAACCGGAAAAGACAGAACACACTGGCCCTCACCCTTTCCCTACCAACTGAAACCACCAGGCAAGAAAACACTCCCATTTCATTCCTGCTTAAACCTGGGCCCCAAGGAACCAGGGGTGCATCTTTGTTAGTAAGAGCCCCCACAGGCATGTCTCAAGTGTGTACTTTGACTTCTTTCACTTTACAATAAACTGTGTTTGCTTTAAAAAAAAAGAAAGAAAGAAAGAAACAAGCCCAACATCAGATGATGGGAAAGTGAAAATGGAGAGGAAGAAATGTTTGAAGAAATAATGAAGATAAATTTCATAGGATTAGAAATGAAAAATCCTCTCGAGACCTGAAAAAGTGAGAGATTAGAAGTTGATTTGAGCTCAGACCCCTGGCCCCTGGAGATCTGAATGCCTTGCAATGAATTAAATTGAACAGTAAAATTCATTAAAGTCTAAATTTGCCCCTCTCAACCTTCTACCCAAAATTCACCAGAAGATGGCAATTTGACAGAAGAATATGTGGAAATATAAATCAGGCAGTGGATCCCGAGCTTGACTAAAATGGCTTTGGGCTGTTGTAAGGAATGTGTGCTACTTCTTTGGAAGTGCTGGAAGGCTCAGTATCAGTGCCACCCCTATGCCCAATATTTATCGATCAGCTCGAGAAAGTCCAGGTGAACAGCCAGAATATGACAGGCTCTTGAAACCACACCAGTGACTGGAGTTAGTGGGTTCAATTAGCCTAGAATAGTGGGTTTGTTTTAATGTGAATATTGAGTAAGCCATGTTTGGAATAGAAGAAAAAGAAAACAGAGTACTTGGAGACAGTTGCTTTGTATACAGTATGCCCCAGTATGAGAGTCAAAAGGGATTTTTCATCATTGGGATAATATCAAAGAGAAAGAAAATAATGGCCATGCATGGCTCTCAGAGAAATCATTCATTCATCTACTCAGGAAAATTTCCAAAACAATAATTGTGATGCAGAGTCAGGTGCTAGGGGCTCAGTGGTGCATAAAGCAGATTTGGTTACTCTGTCACCAACTTTCATGTCCAGAGGGAGAGATTGTTATCATGAAATGCTATTTTGTGATTAAGTTAACATGGGACTGCCATGGGAGGGTTCTCAAGGGCGTGCTATGTGTTTAACACAAATGCTCACGTTCAACTGACCATGAAGACAAGCGCTTCAGAGCAGAGGAGGAAGAACAAACTTCAAGGCACATGGAGCAGAATATGCAAAAGGCTTGAGTCAGGAAGAGTATGCCTTTGGAGTTTCTGAAGGAGATAAACACAAGGTAGCTAATAAAACTTGTATAGAGGAGTCAGGTGGGCCAGGCCAGACTACTTAGGGCTTATGGACTGTTAAGTGTTCAGGAACTTGCTGAGTGTAATGAAGGATTTCAGCCTTAGAGTGGCAGACTCAATTTGCATGCTAATTATTTTAATGGTCAATCAACATGTAATGGATCAGAGCAGAGGCCACTAATGCTGATCATTTGCTTTTTTAAGTAGAACCTCTTGATAGCTATGTTCCAGCTACTTGAACCTGAACCCTACAGACTGTGGAACCTGGAAAGCCTGGACCTTAAGAAATTTGACACTGTGAATGATTCCTTAAGAACAACCAACCCATGGTTGCCACACTTTTCCTTTCTGTGTGGACCAGTCCATTCAGGACATCCAATGCTTTCTTGCCCAGTTGAGAAGTGATGTGCCCTATAGAACCACATATCCTACTGAGTTATTGCCCAATCAAAGCCTTAATCATTATTTAATTAAGTAAAAGTGAAACCTCTGAATCCAATATAATCTCATATGCCCAGAGGTAGAGACCAATTTACAAGCATAATCCAATATCTGTTTTTGGAATTCATAAACTATACCAAACTGCCCAGTCAGGCACAACTGTAACCCCAGTCTTTTCAACAGAGCAATGGGAGGGATGTGCTTGTTGAGTAGGTGCCAATAGAAGATGCACACAAAGCCTCTGACAGCATCAGCCATGAGGGAGTCACTCAGGAAATGGCGGGTGTAAGGAAATGCATCAGCAATAAGGCACATGGTGCCTGGTGCCTCTGAGTGGAATATAGCAGATGGTTAGAAGAGGCTCAGGAGCCAGTCTAAATCCAGCTCTAACTCTTAACAGCCATTGAAGTATGAACAAGCTACTGCGACACTGTGAGCCTCAAGTTTTTCATCATAAATTGACTGATGGGGTTGAGGTGAGGATATAAGGTAATTGAAGGTGAACCCCTTAGAAATGAGTCTTCCATAAAAAATGCTAATGTAGAAGAACCTTTGATATATAAAATAATATTTAAGGTAAATTGCAAAGTGAAAAATTATACATTATAAAACAAAATCTCTGCTATGCTCCCTTTTTTGTAAACATTTTATAGTGGGATTTATAAACATAGAAGAGACTAGAAGGAAATATTCCAGAGTCATAGATTCACTTATCCCTGGCTGGTGGAATGGTGAGTTTAGTCTTCTCTGAGCTTTTCTAGATGTGATCTAAATGATCTAAATGATCACTTCTTGAGATTATATCATCTATGTATCATCTCTCTGTCATCTACCTATCTATAGCTCGGTCTCTGTATCTATCTATCTTTATAGAGAGGAGAGTGAGAGAAGAATATGTGCACTGTTCTATGTGCTTTACACATATAAACACATTTAGTCCTTTCAACAACCCTTTGACACAGGAAATAACATTATTCCAAGTCTATAGATGAAGAAACTGAGGTACAAAATGATTAAGTAACTTGCTTAGGGCACATGGGTAGTAAGTGTCCAAGGCAAGTATAAACATATTTGGAAGAGAATGCACTAAAAATGTGAGCAGAACTATGTCTTTTTATTGTTTGTTTTGTCATTTGTCTGAAATTCCCAAATTGTCTAGGTCAAGGTCCACAAATGGCTTCTTCAAAGGACCAGAAAGAAGATGTTTTCAGTCTGGGGCCATGTGTCCTCTGGTACAACCACTCAACTCTGTCAGTGTGGGGTGAGGCTACTACAGATCATACTGAAATGAGAGGGTACAACTGTGTTCTGACCAAGAAACTTTATTTATGGATGCTGGAATCTGAATTTCATGTAATTTTCATTCATCATAACATATCCATCTCTTGATTCTACACCCCCATTGACCCTGCCCATATCCATCTCTTGATTCTACACCCCCATCGACCCTGCCCAAGCATTTTAAAATGTAGAGACCACTCAACTCATGGTTGCTACAGAAAGAGGAGTTAGATTGGGTTTGGCTGGGGGCCATAGCTCTCTGAATCTTGATCTAGGATGACAAGCATCATCCTCAGTGTGGAACTGTTCTGGAATATTCCTTCAAAGTCAACAAGCAGGAGTCAGTGGGAAAGAAGCAGCATTAGGTTCACAGGTGGTGTGGGTTCAGCCTGGTCTCCTGCCAGCCCAGGGAGGCTGCAGGGCATGTGTGGGCAGCCAGCCCTGCCACAGGTCTGGGAGGATGGTGGGAGACCAGAGTCCTGCTTGTCCTTGATGGAGAGTGTCCTGTGCCAGCCCAGCCCTGCAATGCTGGGGCCAGAGCCTTTCCTGAAGATGTCCCTGCTGATTCTGCTTTTCCTGGGCCTGGCAGAGGCCTGCATTCCCCAAGATGGTAGACCTCCATCCCTGCTCTCCCCTGCTTTTCTTGGATGGGGAGGCCCCTGGAGATTAGCTTCAGATAGGACCTCCTTCAGTCTAAGGAGACTCCCTGGCTCCAGGTTTAGACATTCCCAGTTCCCGTTGCCTTGGGGGTGAAGGTGGATGAGTCCTGGGTACCAAGGCCTCTGCTCTTGGAGGCAGACTGGTGCCCCCACCCTGGTTTTGTTGCAGACTCTCTGATTTGGGGGTTGACAATGCCTCTGTTAGCCTTGCAGCCCTGTCAGCACTGTGGGGATTGCAAGAATCCCAGTGACGAAGGATCTACCATGTCATCAGTGAGGCTGCATCTTTGCCGTGGCCAAGGGAGAGAGTACAGTTATAATTAGCAGTTTCTAGTGGGTTTTGGATGTTTACCATGGAAGAATAGTGGAAAGAAAACATAAGTGGGTGTCATGTTCAGTCCACAGGCAATCCACATGGTCTACTGAGTCCCTGGTTTGTCCCATGTGCTTCATGCTGGGAATGCAGTGTTGGAAAAGACAGGCATTGCCCCCTCTTCATGGAATTCTCATGTCCAACAAGCACACACATCCTAGCTTGGAGGTTCAGAGAAGGGTCCTCTCGGTAAGTGACATTTGAGGAGAGCTTTTAGAGGTGAGCAGGAGTCAGCCAGGTAAAGAGTCTGGGTGGGCAACTGATCCAGGCAAAGGAGACCATTTGTGCAAAGGTCATAGGGTTGAAATGCACAGAATTCCTGCAAGCATCTGAGAGAAGCAGGCACCTCCAGAACATGCTGGATGCGTGCTGGGGATGGTAGGTAGGGATTGTAGGAGTAAGAATGGAGAGGAGCAGGAGCTGGAAGAGACCACCCCTTGTTGGTGCCATTAAGAATTCTGGATGTTATCATGGCGTAAAAAGAAACTAGGAAACCCTTAAAGGTTTTCAGCAAGGGCATACCATTTTAGATATGTGTGAGTAGGTGGCCAAACACTCAATGTTGCTTCTGGTGAAGAATGACTAGGTAAGAGACAGAAAGGAAACTCTTGCAGCTATTGAGGAGGGTTGACAATGGGAGAAAGGGATACATGGCAAAGTGTGGGACATTAGGGCACAAGTTGACAGATCTGAGTAATAGATGGGATTTGGGCAGTTAGGGAAGGACAGAAAGGAAGAAAAACCCCATTTCTTTTAAACCTGAGCAACTGGGTGATAGAGACTGTCACCTTAACTGAAATGGGAAACCTTGTTAGAGAAATTCATTTTCTTTCTTTTAAAGAGTTACCAGGGATTGAACCCAGGACCTCATATACAGGAAGCAGGCACTCTACCACTGAGCCACATCTGATCCCCAATTGATATTTTAGAACCTTTTCAAAAATACTTTTAAACTTACAGGAAAGTTGCAAACATAGAGTTCCCAAATAGCCTTCATTTTCCCCTTACATTAACCTTTCACATATCCAGATAACTATCTATCAAAACCAAGACATTAACACCAGCACAAAACAATGAGCTAAGCTACAGACTTATTTTGATTTCCCATTTTACACTGATGATATTTTCCATTCCAAACTCCAACCCAGGATCCTACATCTCACTGAGCTGTCTTAGTGTTCTCTAATCTGTGATAGGCCCCATTCTTTCCTTACCTTCAAGAATTTGGCACAAAGAGCACAGGTCAGTGATTTTGCAGAAGGTTCTCCATTTGGGTTGGTCTGATCTTCTCTCATGATGAGTGTGAGGTTGTGCATTTTGTCAAGAATCCCACAGAAGTGGTGTCATGTCTTTCTCAGCCCATTGTATTAGGGACTATATGATACTGATTTGTCTTATTCATCACCATGACCATCCTGATCACTCAATTAAGGTCATATTTGCCAAGTCTCTCCACTGTAAAGTTAATATTTCCCTTTGTCATTAACAAACATCCTGGATGAGATGCTTTGAGACTAGGCAAATATCCTGCTTCTTCACAAAAATTTTGCCCACTAATTTCAGTATCTACCTGATACTTGACTACAAAAATTATTTCTGTAGTGTTAACCCAATGGTGATTACCCATTACCTTTTTCCTTCTATGTGTATTAATTGGAACTCTTCTGTAAGGAAGAGCTGATCTTTCTCCCAATTTCTTCTTTTATTTTTTTTCTCTCTTTATCATTTTTCAAAATGTTACATTAAAAAATATGAGGTCCCCATATGCACCCCCCTCACCCCACTCCTTCCACATCAACAACCTCCTTCATCATTGTGGTACATTCATTACATTTGGTGAACACAACCTGGAGCACTGCTGCACCACATAATGTTTACACTGTAGTTTACACTCTCCCCCAGTCCACCCCATGGGCCATGGCTGGATATACAATGTCCAGCATCGGTCCCTGCTGGAGTTACCCAGGACAACTCCAAGTACTTAAAATGATCCCACATCACTTCTCTTCTTCCCAATCCCTGCCCTCAGTAGCTACCATGGCCACTTATTCTGCATCAGTGCTACAATTTCTTCCATTACTAATCACAATAGTTCCATAGTAGAATATCAGTAAGTCCAGTCTAATCCATACTCTTTTCCTCCATCTTGTGGATACTGTCTTCCAATTTCTTTATTCAATTATTTATATCAATGTGAATGCATATATCTTTGTTTTATTGCCAGATTATTTTTTGTTAGGAGAGTGATGACTGCATATTCTTTTTGGGGTATGTTTGAGGTGACTGTGCCCCTGACACCAAGCACAGGCCAGTGTCCAATTTGTGGACCAAGCAAATGTTGACTGGATGGATGGATGGATGGACAGATGGGAGGATGAATGGACCTGAGTGGCTTTATCAGTGGGTGGAGCAGCTGGTTTCTACTGGTTTTTGGCTCTGGTCTCCTTGGTGGTTGTGGTAACTTGAGTCTAACACTGATTCTCTCCTTGTCCCCCTGCTCCTGTTGGGACCTGGACAGCTAATGTCTCCAGTTGCACTCAAAGAAAAAAGTAAGAGCTGCAGACACCCCAAGTTTGAATTCCTATAACTAGCTCCCCTCAGATCCCTTTGGATCTGGGAGTTCTGGGGAAGGGTGGGGGCCAGATCTGGCACACAGGCTGTGGCCTGGGGACAAGGCATGACTAGGACAAGTAACCCACCACCATTCTTGTTGTATGCCCACACTCACAACCAAAAGGAGTTCCCTCCTTCATTGGGAGAGGGGTAGGGCTCTTGTGAGGAAGAAAGAACGGTGGGAAGTTCTCCACTAGAATGACACCCTGACCCACACACTCTGGCTTGCGGTTTCTAGACTTTACATTTTCAGGGACCCTTCCCACTCTTAAAATTGAGGATCTCAAAGAGTTGTGTTTTGTATTTTTTTTCTTCAAGGAGGTATGGGGATTAAACCTGGGACCTTGTACATGGGAAACAGGTGCTCAACCACTGAGCTATACCCAGTCTCTGTTTATTTTTGTTTTTTCTAATGTGGGTTATCCCTATTGATACTTACCTTCTGAGAATTAAAAAATAAATAAACTTAAAGATATTTACTCATACAAATAGCCAATAAGCAAATGAAATGATGCTCAACATCATTAACCATCAAATCAAAGTCATACTGAGATACCCAAGAGAAGCAAAAACTTAGGGCCACAAAAAAACTTTTATAGGAAAGTTCATAGCACCATCATTCACATTAGGCAAAATGTGAAAATAACCCAAATGCCTATCAATTGATGAATGGATAAATAAAATGGAACATGTCCATAGAATGATAAAATATTTGACAATGTAAAGAAATGAAGTACTGATTTACATTACCACATGATGAACCTTGGAAACATGATGTTTAGTGAAAGAAGCCAGACACAAAACACAACAAATTATATGACTCCATTTGGATGAAATGTCAAAAGTCATCAGATCCATGGAATATAGACTAGAGGATGCCTAGGGCTGGTGAGTAGGTGGGAGAATTGGAGGGTGATGGTTAAGGGGTATGGGGTTTCTTCTGGAGGTAATGAAAATGTTCTAAAATTGATTGTGGTGACTACTGCAGAACTCTGCAAATATATTAAAAGCCATTGAACTGTACACTTTAAATTAGGGAAGTATATGTCATGCAAATTACATCTCAATAAGGTTGTTATAAAATATTTATTAATTTGTTTAAAAATGGCAGTAAGAAATTTGTTACACATTGACATAAACATAATATTTTAATGAATGACTACATTTTCCAAACTTTTAATCCCCATATCGGAACTGGCAAATCATAAGGCCCTCAATAAGACTTTGGAATATTTATGCATGAAAGGCTAACACACTTCCGGCAAGATGGTGGCTGAGTGAGCTTGCCTTGCCGTCTCTCCTGGGAAGAGGCAGCTGGGCACCGCTGGAGGTTCTCTGGGACCAGGCTTTTTCAGGATTTTTTCAGGGCAGGAAGTGTCTGGACATCGATTTGGTGGGAAGGTCCTACAGGAAATACCTCACATTTGCTGGGTTTCCTCACCCTCCACTGCCTCATTTCTCTGTGAATAGATTTAGCCTATCTACACTATCCCCTTTCCCCTACAACTTGATATCCTCCACCATCTGCTATCTCTCCTATATTCCATCTCCCTTTCTTTGATCCACAAAGTGTCTAACTCTTAATTTCTAATACCTTTGTTTAGTTTTCCATCTGGTATTCATCCCTGAAACTATTACCTTTCTTTTCTCTTTCCCTCTCTCACGAAAACAATAGCCTCTTAGTACGTACCACATTCCTCCCATATTCAGTCGTCTACCTCATTATAGGTACTTTCCTACTACTATAACTCTACACAATTTACATGATCTAACCTCCATCTTCCCAGAACTCATATTGTTGCTTTGTAAACATATATCACCAATACTACTTCACACTTTTTCCTTCCTTACACAATTGACTTTCCCCAGCACTAATACTTTCCTTTAAAGTGAGCTTAACTAGCAATAAGAAATTGGAATAAGAAGAACAAAGTGACAAAGAGAAGATATAACACTTACGCAAAAACAACAGCTAATTAATCTCCAAGACTAGACAAAGAAGCTAAGGAACTGATTAAACCCGTCAAGAAAAAATGTTGACAAGACAGCAACAAAAATCTACAAACCAAACCAGTAATCAGGAAAACATGGCTGAATCCAATCAACAAACTGAAAATCAGGAAGGAGGGCAGGACTTCGCACAAGCAATGAAAGATCTCAGAACATTTATCACCGACAAATTTGATGAAGTAATGAAAGAGGTTAACAGCGTGAAGACAACACTTGGAGGGGAAATTGCAGACATGCGCAAAAAAATAACAGATATGATGGAAATGAACACCACAATTCAAGAAATCAAAAATACACTTGCAGCAAATATCAGCAGACTAGAAGAGGTACAGCAGAGAATTAGTGATGTGGAAGACAGTGCATTGGAAATCAAACAGATAGTAGAAGTGGTCAATAAAAAGGTAGAAAAAATCCAGATAGGACTTAGGGACCTGAATGATAACGCAAAACGCTCAAACATACGTATTATAGGCATTCCAGAAGGAGAAGAGAAGGGAAAGGGGTCAGAAGGAGTGTTTCAGGAAATAATGGCTGAAAACTTCCCAAATCTACTGAAAGAGACAGATGTACATATCCAAGAAGCACAGCGCACTCCACTGGTCATAAACCCCAACAGGCCCACCCCAAGACATATACTTGTCAAATTATCCAATGCTCAAGACAAAGAAAAAATTCTAAAAGCAGCAAGAGAAAAGAAAACCATCACATACAAGGGAAACTCCATAAGATTAAGTGCTGATTTCTCATCTGAAACGATGGAGGCAAGAAGGCAGTGGTATGATATAGTCAAGGTACTAAAGGAAAAAAATTTCCAACCAAGAATACTCTATCCAGCTAAACTAGCATTCAAAAATGATGGAGAGTTCAAAATATTCACAGATAAACAGAAACTGAAAGAGTATATCAACAAGAAACCTCCCCTTCAAGAAATTCTTAAGGGAATTCTGCAGGAAGAAAGGAAAAAACAGGACAGTCAGAGATGGAGGAGAGTGTAAAAGCAACAAGAAAGACAAAAATAGAAGGGGAAAATAAAATAATACAAACAAAATATAACAAACACAAATCCAACCAAAATATGGCTACCACAAATAACTCTCTAAACGTAATAACACTGAATGTCAACGGATTAAACTCACCTATCAAAAGATTCAGACTGGGACACTGGATAAGGAAATACGACCCATCTATATGCTGCCTACAAGAGACAGATCTTAGACCCAGAGACTCATGGAGGTTGAAAGTGAATGGCTGGAAAACAATCATACAAGCAAACAACAACCAAAAAAAGGCAGGAGTAGCTATATTAATATCAGACAAAATAGACTTTAAATGCGAAACAATTGTGAGAGACAAAGAAGGATACTATATTTTAGTGAAAGGGACAATTTGTCAAGAAGATCGAACAATCATAAATATTTATGCTCCTAACAAGGGCGCCTCTAAATATGTGAGGCAAACGCTGGAAAAACTAAGTGAAAGAATAGATGCATCTACAATTATAGTGGGGGATTTTAATATACCACTATCAACTCTGGACAGAACATCTCAAAAGAGAATCACTAAAGAAACAAAACATTTGAACAATATATTAGAAGAGCTGGATCTAATAGACATATATAGATCATTACACCCAAACACAGCAGGATATACATTTTTCTCAAGCGCACATGGAACATTCTCCAAGATTGACCATATGCTAGGCCACAAAGAAAGGCTTAATGAATTCAGAAAGATCGAAATCATACAAAACAATATCTCTGACCACAGTGGAGTCAAGCTGGAAATTTGCAAGGGACAGAGACCCAGACTTCACACGACAATTTGGAAATTAAACAGTACACTCTTAGAAAAACAGTGGGTCAAAGAGGAAATCTCAAAAGAAATCAATGACTACCTTGAAACAAATGATAATGATAACACAACATACCAAAATTTATGGGATGCAGCAAAAGCGGTACTGAGAGGGAAATTTATAGCCATAAATTCATATATCAAAAAAGAAGAAAGAGCAGAAATTGAAGAATTAACTGCACATTTGAAGGAATTAGAAAAACAACAACAAAGTAACCCAACAGGAAGAAGAAGGAAGGAAATAACAAAGATAAGAGCAGAACTACATGAAATAGAAAATAAGAAAGCACTTGAAAAAATAAACAAGACCAAGAGCTGGTTTTTTGAGAAGATCAACAAAATTGACAAACCTTTAGTGAGACTAACAAAGAAAAAAAGAGAAAAGATGCAAATACACAAAATAAGAAATGAGAAAGGTGATATCACCACTGACCCCACAGAAATAAAGACTATCATAAGAGGATACTTTGAAAAACTATATTCCAACAAAAATGACAATTTAGAGGAAATGGACAAATTCCTAGAAATACATAAGAAGCCCATACTGACGAAAGAAGAAATTGATGATCTTAACAAACCAATCACAAGCAAAGAGATAGAATCAGTCATTAAAAATCTCCCAACTAAGAAGAGCCCAGGGCCAGACGGCTTCACAGGGGAATTCTACAAAACATTCCGGAAAGAACTAACACCAATCCTGTTGAAACTATTCCAAAAAATCGAAACAGAAGGAACACTGCCTAATTCCTTCTATGATGCCAACATTACCCTAGTACCAAAGCCAAACAAAGACACCACAAGAAAGGAAAATTACAGACCAATTTCTCTAATGAACCTAGACGCAAAAATACTTAACAAAATACTTGCTAATCGCATTCAACAACACATTAAACGAATTATACACCATGACCAAGTGGGATTTATTCCAGGTATGCAAGGATGGTTCAACATAAGAAAATCAATCAATGTAATACACCATATAAACAGATTGAGAGAAAAAAACCACATGATTATATCTATAGATGCAGAAAAGGCATTTGACAAAATACAGCACCCCTTCCTGATAAAAACACTCCAAAAGATCGGAATACAAGGAAACTTTTTGAACATGATAAAGAGTATATATGAAAAACCTAAAGCCAACATTGTTTACAATGGCGAAATCCTGAAATCCTTCCCTCTAAAATCAGGAACAAGACAAGGATGCCCATTCTCTCCGCTCCTATTTAACATTGTCTTGGAAGTACTGGCTCGAGCACTGAGAGAACCAGATATAAAAGGCATTCAAATTGGAAGGGAAGAAGTCAAAATTTCATTATTTGCAGATGATATTATCCTATATATAGAAAACCCTGAGAGATCTACAACAAAGCTCCTAGAACTCATAAATGAGTTTAGCAAAGTTGCAGGTTATAAGATCAATGCGCAAAAATCAGTAGCATTTCTATACACCAATAATGAGCAAGATCAGGAGGAAATCAAGAAACAAATACCATTCACAATAGTAAATAAAAAAATCAAATACTTAGGAATAAATTTAACTAAAGAGGTAAAAAACTTATACATCGAGAACTATACAAGATTGTTCAAGGAAATCAAAGAAGACCTAAATAAATGGAAGAATATTCCCTGTTCATGGATAGGAAGACTGAATATTATTAAGATGTCTATCCTACCAAAACTGATCTACACATTCAATGCAATTCCAATAAAAATCAACACAGCCTTCTTTAAGGAACTAGAAAAACTAACTATGAAATTTATTTGGAATAAAAAGAGGCCCCGAATAGCCAAAGACATATTAAAAAAGAAAAACGAAATAGGAGGAATCACACTTCCTGACTTCAAAACATACTACAAAGCTACAGTAGTGAAAACAGCATGGTACTGGCATAAGGAGAGACACACAGACCAATGGAATTGAATTGAAAGTTCAGATATAGAACCTCATGTATATAGCCATATAATATTCGATAAAGCCACCAAACCCTCTCAACTGGGAGAGAATGGCCTATTAAACAAATGGTGCCTGGAGAACTGGATAGCCATATGTAGAAGAATGAAAGAGGATTACCATCTCACACCTTATACAAAGATCAACTCAAGATGGATCAAAGACCTAAATAGAAGAGCCAAGACCATAAAGACATTAGAAAGCAGTGTAGGGAAACATCTACAGGACCTTGTAATAGGAAATGGCTTCATGAATATCACACCAAAAGCACGAGCAGCAAAAGAACAAATAGATAAATGGGACTACCTCAAAATTAAAGCCTTCTGCACCTCAAAGGAGTTTGTCAAGAAAGTAAAAAGGGAACCCACACAATGGGAGAAAATATTTGGCAACCATATATCTGATAAGAGACTTATAACTTGCATATATAAAGAACTCATATATCTCGAAAACAAAAAGATAAACAACCCATTTAAAAAATGGGAAAAAGATTTAAACAGACACTTCTCCAAAGAAGAAATACAAATGGCTAAAAAGCACATGAAAAAATGCTCCAAATCCCTAGCTATCAGGGAAATGCAAATGAAAACTACAATGAGATACCATCTTACTCCCATAAGATTGGCAGCCATGAAAAAAACTGTAGAATACAAATGCTGGAGAGGATGTGAAGAAAGGGGAACACTCATCCATTGCTGGTGGGAATGCAGAAGGATCCAACCATTCTGGAGGACAGTTTGGCAGTTTCTCAAAAAATTATCCATAGATTTGCCATATGACCCAGCAATACCACTGCTGGGTATATACCCATCAGATCTGAAAACAAGGACACAAACCGATTTATGTACACCAATGTTCATAGCAGCATTGTTCACCATCGCCAAAAGTTGGAATCAATCCAAAAGTCCATCAACAGATGAGTGGATCAATAAAATGTGGTATATACACACAATGGAATACTACTCAGCTGTAAGAACAAATACACTACAATCACACGTGATAACATGGATGAACCTTGAGAATCTTATGTTGAGTGAAGCAACCCAGGCATTGAAGGACAAATACTATATGACCTCAATGATATGAAATAAGTTAACTGCCTCAGAGAGCTAGAGTCTGGAAAAGTGGCTTACTGGAAATCGGGGGGTGGAGGAAGGCTGTGAGTTAATGTCTGTAGGGGTGGAATCTGTGATGAGCTGGGGGTAAGTATGAGCACAAAGAAGGGACAAAATGGGGGTAAGGGGTTACCTTTGGGTGGGGTTTTCTGGGTTTGAGGGGGGCTGGGGATGGGAAGAGGGGTAATATGGTCCAAGAAATAGGTGGGAGGGAGGGGCAACATACAAACATGGGAGAGTGCCAGAAGTTCGTTGAGAACTAAATGTTGAGTAAAACGTATCAAAGTATAAGTAGGAGGGTTACCTGGTTAGGACGCTCAGGGGGTATGGTCTGATGCGGGACGGACTCCGGAGGGAATAGCTGAAGGCTCATTTTGCCAAGGTGGGTTCTACCATTGGGTGGGGTGGACCCATATCCTGGGGAAGACTAATGCCGTCGAATAGAGAGAACTGTATCTCTCATGAGAAAGGACGGCTCCCAGGGCATTAGATTGGCAGGCGTTGTGGGCCCTAAGGGGAGGGGAAAATGGACATGCAATGGATGGAACAAAGGTAAATAAGGGGGCAAAAGAGGAGTTATGTGAGAGTACACGAGGATGAATATAAAACAGCTAATATTACACCAAAAACATATAGGGGACGACAGACTAATAATGAAAACCATAAGACAAAACATAGGATAACTAAAAAATTTAGAAAACTGTACAACCTAAAGTATGGACCACATAGTAAGCACAAATGTTACCTTGTTTGAAAACTATAGTTTCGGAATCTGTACATCAGTTTCAGGAAATATGATATGAATAAGTTAAAAGATTATTGCTGTGGAAGGGAAAAGGTTTTATGGTGGATCTGGGGAAATACTGTATATTGTATATATGAATTTTGGTGATCTAAGACTCTTCTGAAGCTGACATTATGTTGGGATTCACTTTACGGGAAGTTTTGGATCACAGAGTGGTTCAACAATGGCAGCGGAGGAATACTGATATGGGATGTTATTGACAGGATATATATGGTTGACAGGGAGTTATACAGGGCATATGCCCAGGGTATATGGTAATGTCTATATATACTCATAGTGGAAACAATTAAAAACAACAGCTGGGGGGGTACTGGGCTCCTGGCCGGGGGGTCACTGTTGTGGGCCCTGGGAGAGCAGTGGCAATCCTCCAGGTGCAACGGCAAGAACCAGGAAGGAAGGAGGGCCCAACAGTGGGCCCTTGATACTAATGGCTACACTTTTGAGCCTATGAACCTGCAATAAGAACAAGACCTAGAGTAGCATTGTGCCTGGGGGTTTCCTCCTGACAGCCTTCATGTTACTCAAATGTGGCCACTCTCACAGCCAAACTCAGCGTGTAGATGTGATGCATTCCCCCCAGCATGGGACACGACACCCGGGGATGAGCCTCCCTGGCACCGAGGGATCACTACCACATACCAGCTGAAGAAGCAACTAGAAAATGACCTTGAATTAAAGATTCAATGCGGAACAGCAGAATATACCTGTCTACATATAATAACATGACTTCGGGAAGCGGTTTGACCTAATGTAAGGGGGAAATGGAAAGGAGAAATGAGATTATAAGGCTGTGAGTCTCTAAAAAAGAGTCTGGAGGTTGTCAGAAGGAATACCCCTATGTACAACTGAACAGAGTCCAAGAGACAGATAAGGTAGATACAACCCCAGGTATTGGTTCTTTTGAGGGATAAAGAGACCCACGGGTTCTATGGTCATGGCAGAAGGGGTTCACTGCCATGACAGATGGCCCTTCTTTGGAGCTGGTGTTTCTGCGTGATGGAAATGGACTCAGAGGGGATCTCTTTTCACAATACTTGCATGCTACTTTATTGGAATTGTAGTTGGTGCTGGGTTTAAGATATATGTAGGGGATTTGAATCTCTGGACTGATAATATGACACCCAGGCCCAGAGCCTCAACAGACTTCAGCTCCTACACTTTGACTTATTGGACTTACTCCACTCAGCTAACATGGAGTTTAAGAAGGTCAACCACCACAACATGGAGCCTAGAGTGTCTACAACTAGAAGCGGGAAGAGTGCATCCAGTACCCATGTGGAATCTAAGCCCTCACTTGACATAGGTGTGCAATGGACACAACCAATCCAATGTCCACAGAGAAAATGTGGAATGGGTGTGGGAACGGTAGCCATGGGGGCTGCTGGGTGTGGGGAACGGGAGGAAGAGATGAGATGTGGAGGCGTTTTCAGGACGTAGAGTTGTCCTGGATAGTGCTTCACGGACAATTACGGGACACTGTAGATCCCCCCAGGGCCCACTGGATGGAACATGAGAGAGTCTGGGCTATGATGTGGACCATTGACTATGGGGTGCAGTGATGCTCAGAGATGAACTTACCAGGTGCAATGGATGTATCACGATGATGGCAGAGAGTGTTGCTGTGGGGGGAGTGGGGGGCAGGGGCGGTGGGGTTGAATGGGACCTCATATTTTTTTTTAATGTAATTAAAAAATAATAATAATAATAAATAAATATTTAAAAAAAAAAAAAGAAAGGCTAACAGGGGCTAGCTTCTTCCTATTTTCAAAATGGAACATTCTAAACATAAATAAATGATAAAATTAATTATTTAGTAATTTAAATAAGCTCAAATTATTTATACTTTTTGTTTTAATTTAAAATATGATGTTATTTGGTTTTAATTTAAATCGTTGTTTTAATAACAATGTTTTACCATTTACAAAACTACATTAAAATTTAATAATATTTAAGTGATGATATAAATATTCAATTTAAAATACTAAATTCCTTTAATTTTAAATATTTTGCTTTCATTTAAAATACCATTTCCAAAGTTCAGAATTCAAAAAATTCTCAAGGTTTCACAGTAAAAAATTTCCTTCCCAATCTGCCCACCCAGCTCTCTTTCTCAAAGGCATCTAGTGTTACCTGTTTCTTGTAAGGCATTCCAGAAATAGTTTATCCAAGTAGAAGCAAATGTGTATTTATATATTCATAGTCTTCCTTTTTTCCATTTTTGTACAAAGGCAGACTATTGTATACCCTTTTCTTCATGCACCTTGCTTTTTTCACCTAATAATACATTTTGAAGATAATTCCATGACAGTACACAGAATGTCCTTACTAATTTTTTTAATGACTGCATAATATTTCTTGTGTGGATATCCGTAATTTTTTTCTTATTTTTATTTTATTATCTTTATCTCTTCTCTGGACATCCATACTTTATTTAACTAGTCACTTACTGATGGGCATTCAGGTTGTTTCCAAGATTTTGCTCTTTTAAACTATACTTCAAAGAAAAAATAATCTTATACAAAAATATCACACATGCAGGAGTTCTACATGTGTAGGATTTGTTTCTAATACTGTCAAGTTAAAGGGTCCCCAACACACTTGCCAATAACTATTATCAAGTGGTTTGTGACAAACCACATAAAAGTCTTTCTTGAAATCCTTCCCCGTATCACAGTAGGCATGTAGATGCTCCATGAAGGAATGAAGAGATACATGTGAAAATGAACTGAGATGGATACTGCTCATTCTAATCTCCTCTTCCTTATTTTGTTTTCCTCATGGACTCACTGACTGCCCCATCCAGTCAAAAGTAAGTCGCGTCTCCTTCTCACTAACAAATGGGGAGAACTTCAAGCCAGAGGTGGAAGGGGGCAAAAGGGAGAGTGAATCTGCTGACCCCCACGTTTAACCTGGGAGAGAGTCAGAGAGACTCAATTCAAACACTCGTTCTTTAACTAGAACCTGAAGTCTCCTAGGTGGACTTCAGGAATTCGATGAATGCTGTGATCACATGGACAATGGGGTGTGGGGGAGAGAGCAAATGAGGCCCTTTGTGCTCTTCTGGGAATACGAAGTCCTGTGCTTTGGTCGGATTCTCAGGGAGACCGGAGACCCAACACACGTAAGGAACCTCTGCTCTAGAACGCACACTTGGGTTGGAGCTGGTGGATTTGATGGTGGATTTTAGATGAGAAAAGTAGGGTGCAGAGTGGACCAACCATCATGTTTTCCAAAAATTAGCTGTCCTGGTCTCTGGATGAGAAATGGAGTTGACCATCAGTTGTTATGGAAATCCTCCTTCTGCTAATATTCCCAAACATGGGTGGATGGGGGGGGGTTGGTTTCCCCAAACTACCGACACCCCCAAGAATTCAGAGTTATGGGGAAAAATGTGTCTTTGGAGGGCCCCTTAGACTGGGTCAGAGCTTCTCATCCAGGTCCTAGCCTATCTCAGTCCCTATGGGATGCAATAGGTTACAGAGATGACTCCATTTGTTTCCTGTTCTCTCTGAAGCCTTGATGGTAAAACGATCCCTGCTGGGTACCACCAATCCCCACCTTCCTGCTGCCTGCACGCCAACAGTACTGTAAGCTAAGTTCCTTATTCCTGCTCTCCCATTTGGTCCTGATTGTCTTACAGGGATAACGTCTGTTGACTTCAACCGACCTTTCTCCTCCTAACTGTCCTTGCCCACTCAGCTTCTAGTCCAGGAACTAGAAAAATTGAGTATGAGAAAATCTCAGTTGATGGAAACAAAAAACGTCCCCCACCCCAAAAGCCATTGTCTGGAAATCATCACTTCTTGGTGGCCCAGGAAGATCCACTGAAGGATAGAGGAAAGCCATGACATCAGATGGCTCAATTCAGACCTACTTGAGATCCAGTAGTTGACAGGCATATAGATGTCCCTCTCTGCTTTCTGAGGCCAGGCAGGAAAAGTCACCTTCAGTGCTGTCTGTTCAACAACCCCTACAGATGGCCATGTGGAGCAAGTTCAGTGGAATGAGATCTTTGCTTCAGAAGTGAGTTTGCAAGAAGAGGCAGGAGGCCGAATCAGGAGGTGAGGTGATGATCTGCAAAAAAGGACACACATCTGTCTTCAGGGTCCATCCTGCCCCTCACTAGTTGGATGGGCTTAGAAAAGTCATTTCACCTCTTTCTGCTTGCTTGGTGGGTCAAAGGAAGTGACAGACGTGAAACACTTTTCAGCTCTACCCGGGAAAGCCAGGGTCGAACAGTTCTTCCTGCTTACCTCTCTCTCCTGGTATGCTCCCCCTTCTCTGTCCTCCCCCAGCTCCCAGTCCACACCTATGTAAGAAGGCAATTTTTACATTAGCTACCACTATTTACAACATATTACAATTACTAGCATTTACCAAATGTGTACCTTGGGCCCGAAGCTAGGCTATCTGCAGTTTACATTGTTTTGCTTCATTATCATCGCAGCTCTACATGGGAGGTAATACCTCCATTTTAAGAGGCACAGAGAGGTTGTTTGGTGACCAACCCAAGAGTACCCAGGTAGGGAAAATGTGTGGCTTGGGTAGCAGCTGTTAGAGTTGCCAGCAATGACAAGCATTTGCTACCTTGTGACTTTTGGTGATATGGAGAGTGGTTTTGTGAGCTGCTTAAATACAGCAGTTTCTGGTAGAAACTTCACAGAATCCCTCAGAAAGTTGCAGAGCCTCATCTTGATCTCATTTTGTGGATAAGAAAGTGAAGGTTTGTACAGGACATTGGAGAGATTGAACTTGAGCTCTTCCGCTTTCACCCACCAGGTACATTAAGTCTTTGCAAATTATATAATTTCTTGGAGCTTAATATCCTCACTGCCAATATGGGGTTAAAACCCTAAGCTCAGAAGGAAGGTGTGACATAATTAGAAGCAAAGCCTCTGCACATATTTCTTTTTATTGTTGTTGCTGTTTTTTTTCCTTTTTAATTTTTTTTCCTTTTTCTTTCTTTTCTCTATTTTTCTGCACATCTTTCCAGAGTCAGTAAAGGATAATTCTTTCTTCTCTCCCTAGCAAGACTAAAGGATGGACCACGGCTGCTCTCACAGCTTGTTTCCTATTGCATTTAAGCTCTCCCCTGTGTCAAATACAGAAAGGTCCTCAGTAATCTATCAGGGCACTTGGTCTTAATCCCTAACTGCTCTCCACGACCCATTGTGGACTCTACTTCCCAACCTGCACCCACCACCCAGCACCCGACTTTGTTTTTGGTTTTTTAATTACTAAATCTCCTTGTCCTGGCCCACAGTGCTGCACCATATTGTGATGCTGGCCATGACACTGACTCTCCTTCTGGACGGGCTGCAACCAGGAATCATAGGTAAGTAACACAGTGCACCATGACAGCCTTGGGACTTGGTGGACATGGGTGGGAAACTCTGAGCATAGATTCCTGAGCATCTAATATGTGGCTGGACTGATGTAGGTGATGGAAACCAAAAAGTGGAACAGAACTTCTCACTTGTTACAGTCTGGTGGAGAAACAGACGAAAGTAAACAAGTTAAATTAACTGAGTCTGAGACTAATAACCCCTGCTGAGATGGAGCAGGGGAAGGGGAGTGAGAGCTTTGAGGAAAGCCCACAGCGTGCTTGGGGCATGTAGAGGTGCTTCCCAAAGAAATGACCATGTTGAGCCTGTTGATCTGAGGAAGTCTGCTAATGAAGACTATTTCTTTCTGTGGCATTTGTGCATGGCTTGGTGTGTCTCTCCTGAAGGAATGCTGAGCAGGCTGGCACCAGAAAGTCAGTGTGGCAATTGTACCTTTGCCCTGGGGTTTCTTTTCCCTTCTCCAAAAGTAATTATTCTTGAGTCATTTATGCTTTTACTTAGAATTGTATGAACTTTTCAGATGTTATCCAATATCAAGTTTGTTTGAGTTTTAATAGAATGGAAATCTCTATTACTGCATGATTACAGCTGAAATTTTACCAAAGCTGTAGAGTTTTTAAATTATAGAAGTTGTACACTTGCAGGGGAAATTTTTGAGGAAGCATAAAATGGAAGGCACATTCTTCTTCTTTAGCCCATCCCCTGCTCTATTGTTCAGAAGCAAGCACCACCATTAGTCGCTTAGCATTCTTTCAAGAATATTCATTCATGTGGATGTATATCCTTAATTTTGATTTTCAGCACATGGAACTTTACCTCTTTCTTTTAAATGCCTGCATAACATTCCATTTCTACTATACTGTAATTTAGAGTCTCCTCTTGATCTACTTTCCCTTGGTTTTTGCCATTACAAATAATGCTACAATGAACATCCTCTTACAATCTTTTTCTTGCTTTTGCAAATAGACATATCTATAAGATATATTCCTAGGAGTAAAATGGCTGAGTCAAAGGCTGTGTCCATTTTAAATTTTGACAGAGGCTTAACAAATTTACAGTGCTATCAAGAGACTATTTTCCCTCACCTTCACCAACACAAAGTATTTTCAAACTTTACCATTTTGGGCAAGTGATGACTGAAAAAATAGCCCCCATTTTTTTCATAGAAAGAGAGAGCCAAACCCCAATAGGGTTTTTCCCATATCCACACAGGACCATGACCATTATTCATTTTTTTCTTCAACTTAAATCAGTTTTCTTTCAAATACACTAACTTGGAATGGAAATTTTACATTACCTAAGTACTTAAAGCCCCTTTATCACTTGTCATAAATATAAGGTAATTGTTAAAAATACAATGAAATGGAAATGTCATGAAATTACAACCAGATACTGTTTTCTGCTGAGGGTCTTTGATGGCTGCTCTTAGGTAAAAAGGAAAATTAGCAAATGTCAGGACAGTAACATCATCAGGAGACTTTCTATTGGCTTGAAAAAAATTGGAGAGGCAATAACCTTGGCACCTGGTGACTCTAGGAGTTAAAACTGAGCCTGTGCCCATCTGAAATCTTCTCAGCCATCACCAAAGCTCCATATCCCACTTCCAGAGCTGCCTGGCAGAGCAAGGAAGCCTGTTTCTTTCAGAAACAGTTATACTTGGAGTACCTTCTGAGCTCCATCGTCTGCAGTGTCTGTGTCCCAGGACAGGTCTGTTTTCTTCCCAGTAAAGCAGGGTTGGCAGCACACATCAGGCAGGTGCCTGCTCTCAGGAGCTGGCTGAAGCTGGTTCAGTCCCTCCTAGGCCCCACTGCATGGACTTCAAAGTCCAAAACCCTCCCCAAGGTTTCTGCTTCTCCCAAATTTACAGTTTCACAGTCCTCTCCACCTTGGCTGCTGATGATCTGTGCATTCTCTCTGCTTTCATGCCAACCTCAAGACAGAACATCTCCCCTTTGCTGTTTCCCACAAGAAGTCTCCTGCTACCTCCAATTAATGAGCTTTGGTGAAGATCAGAGGGTCAGGGGAAGGGCCACAGCCTTGAGGAGTGGGTTTCTCCACCCACTGCCTCTCTAGCCCCTCCTCCTCCTCTGCTCTCTTTCCCTCCCTCCCATCTTGCCAGAGACCTCCAAATCCTCCTTCTAACGACTTGAATATTTCAGCTCTCCCAAACAGACTCTATCCCCTGAATATCAGCCCTCTCTCCTGGAAGGCAGCTGAATCTACAAGAAGCAAAATATCCTCATTTTGCATGTGAAGTGCCTGCCATGAAGCACAAGATTAGTATAGGGGAGCAGGTGTAGTTCAGTGGTTGAGCGCCTGCTTCCCAAGCATGAGGTCCTGGTTTCGATCACTGCACCTCCTGGGAAGTTTACTCTAACACAGCCAAGGTTAGGTATAGTAGCATCTTGGACTTGAGGGTGGACGAAGAAGGATAACAGGTTGGTGGGAGAGCATGAGACCCAGTAGAGACAGGGCAACTGAGGCCCAGAGAGAAGCTGAGACTCAGAGGCAAAGTGGAACAAAGAAGAAGATTCATTGGGCAATGTAAGTGAGCAGATGGGTTTCCAGGACCTCACTTGCATTGCTTCTTTAACCCTTGTAAGCCCCTAATGGGGGTAGCTGCTATTTCAAGTGAGGGCCCAGTTTGTCCTGGCTTGTCCAAGACATTCCTGGTTTAGCACGGAAAGTGCCACACCTGGGGTGGCTGGTCACCCTGTTAGGTTTGTACATTCATGATGATGAAGCAGAGGCACAAAGAGGTGGAGGAACTTGCCAAAGGTCACAAAGCCAGTGGATGTCAGAGCCAGGAGGCAGGCACAGGCCCGAATCTTTTGTGATGTTCTTAGGACAGAGTCTAGGGCCTTGAACATGGCCCCTTGGCCCTGTGCCAAGTCTGGCTCTGGGACTGGATCTCAAGCCATGTCCTCCTCTGCTATTTTTATGCCACTTTCAGTCCTTCCCAAGCCTCATACTCCTGCACTCAAGCCTGTGCCTGCACTGTCCTCTCTTCCTGGGATGTTTTAACCCTCCCTTTCAAACCCCCCGCCCCTGGCTAACTGCACTTTCTTTCAGGTCTTAGACACAGTGCCACTCCCTCCTGGATGCCTTCTCCCATACACCTACAAGTTCAGCAACAACCACCCCCAGTAGGTTCCCACTGTACCCTGCAGGTGCACGCAGAACACTCATCCCACTGGAGCCCCGATTTGTGATGTCTTTTTTGCCATCCTCCCCTAGATCAGACAGTAAATTCCCTGGCCGGGAGGACCTTGCCAATTTAATTTCCAATGCATCATTGATATCTTGTCATGATCCAACATGATGGAGATGTCCCTAAATACTTGTTAGAAGACGAGCCTCACATTTGAGTCTGTATCTTCAACAAAGCCTGAGCGACCTGGGCTCCCTTGTCTCCAGGAGCTCCTCCACCTGCTATGGCCTGGCCAGGGAAGCTGACTTGGGGGTGCCTGGGCTGGAGTCTAAATGTTGGTCTCTCTCTACTCTCCATGTCCACGGGGACCTGGGTGCTGTGTTCTTGCCTCCAGATAGGACAGAAGAAGAGCATAAGTACAGTGATGGCCCTGGGTCTGTAGTCCTGAAATTAGATTCATATCACCTCCTCTGGGGTGAATCTCCACTAAAAATCCTGGGGACAGTTGGCCCAGGCCATGGCGTTTTGCTTTTGTTGGCCCAGGGTTGAGAGCAGATTCAGTTGAGACTCCACTGAAGATTCTAAGCAGTTGTGTGCTGTGAAATGCTTAACAGTTTCAGAGGGCTATGTGTGGGGAAGGGGCCTGATTTGTAGCAATTGCCAATTTCCACAGTGTAAATTTTATAACTCTGGTTGATTTCAAGGTTCTAGCAGCCAGCCTGCAACATTTCTGGAAATTTAACCACCACACCTGGCAGAGAGGTCTAGGCAGTCTCCAGTTCAGCACTGAATCTCACTTGTACCCTTCTCATCTCTGAAGATCAATTACTTCAATGAAAGGGAACTTACCCCATTCCTCTCTACAGTAGGAAGAGTGGGGTTGCTTGGGAAAGAAAGTGGTCATACCCTTTAGAGAGGAAGGGAAATTTCAAGTAACAGTGATGATGGAGCAGTGTCTTGGGAAGATAGAGGTTTGTTGACTCTAGGTCAGATGAGACAGTGAAGGACCCTCTTTCCCATCTCTGTTGCTACTTGAGGGTAAAAGCTTGTCCATCTTTTATGTCCTTTGTTGGGAAATGTGTCTAGCCTACAGCAGGGCTCAAAAATGTTTCTGGAATGGAAAGAGTACTCTATACAACTGCTATATTGTGGTAGTTTTGCTAATTGGAAGGAGATGAAGGAACTTAGTATTGGAGAACTTGCGTCTTTGCTGTTCTTTACTAAATTACCACAATGGTGTGAGCCAGGTGGAGTCAGGATGATGAGGCATGGTTCCCAAAGCTGGCCAAACCTCAGAAACCTTTTGAAAAATGTGTTCCACCCAAACCTTCTGCACGAGAATTCCAGAGGGTGAGATTCAGGAATCTGTTTTTCTGCAAGGTTTCTCAGGTGTTTCTGATGATATGGCCCAGATGGTGTAGGAACCACTGAAAGAGACAGTGTTTGAGAAACTGTAGCCCTTTGGCCAAATCTGGCCTTCTGCCTTTTTTTATAAATAAAGTTTTATTAGAATACAGCCATGCCCATGTATTCTATGGCTGCTTTCACTCTCCAGGGGAAGAGTTGAGAAGTTGTGACCATATGGCCAGCAACATTGGAAATAAGTACCAGCTGACTCTTTTCAGAATGTTTGCTAACCCCCTAAGTCACGGTGCCTTTCAGGGTCTTTGCTTAAAATTAGGGCCTAGGATCCCTCATCAGTTCTAATGAATCAGAAGAGTAGAGGGTTAGGTTTGGGGTTCTGTGTTTGTAACATTCCTCCCAGGTGATGGCCCTAACACTCACAGAACTGACACATATACACCTTCCAAATTCAGCTCAACCATCAGATTGCCCGGGCATTGGCTTATCAAAGCTTCCTGGGGTGCAGTGGACGAGAAACAAGTGGTGTTTTCTGTCTGTCTCCCATCTTTGGTTTCAAAGCCTGATTGCATCCTTATCTTGAGGAGAGAGTTGTGTCAGATCCAGTGGTGTCCGTCTCTTTTGGGTCATTTCTTGGACATTTAAAATCTTATCAGTCTCAGTTACTGTATGAATTTTCCTTCTTCCTTTTATAAAGCAAGATTATCATACCCTAATTGCTTTAAGGCAGCCTAACAATGACCACGGTATATTTAAGGAAGTATGAAAAAAAGACTGCATGACAAAACTGGTGAGAACTGGGTAGGGTATATAGTCTAGTTAATTATATGTTGCTGTTGTCAGTTTTCTGGTTTTGATAATGTACTGCAGTTATGTAAGATGCCAGCTGTGGAGAAGTTGTGATGGGTACTATATTTGCAGTGTCTTGAGAGTTAGTACACAATGACAAGTTTAAAAATTTATAAAATATCAAATGAAGGAATAATGGGGTGTATTGGGGGAGGGGTTAATATTGATCCTACACTGTTGCCTGCTTTTTTCCATATTGACACACCAATTCCTCCTTCTGCTGTATTCACCAGTAAAAAGTAAGTGGTTTCTCCTTTTCTGGGGTAGCTAGAATGATTTTGGATGCTGACAAGGAGAGGGAATGAGAGCGGACACTCCTGATTGGGATCTGGGAGAACCTTGAAGGTCTTAATCTGCTGACATCTCTGAAGGAGGCTCAGGGATAAGGTGCAGGTGCCCACACACTCTGTGAGATTTCATGGAAAGTCATGAGTGTGTGCCTGGGATGTGGTTGGATCAAGGGCTGCATGTATGACTGCTTATGTGAGTGTGTGCAAATAGAAGGCTGCACTCTTCCAGAATGCAAAACTGAACTATGTCTGGTATAATTGAATGAGGAGATTCAAAGAGGATAAACTTACTCCTTTCTCAAACCATCTCTCTACTGACCCCAAGGAGACAAATGAGAGATAAAATGGAGTGTCAAAGAGATCCTCTTCTGACAAACTTCTCAATCTCTGGGGCTGAATCCCGCAGGAAATGGGGGTAGCTGGGGATTATGTCAACCTGGATAAATGTGTCTCCAAAGGAATCAGATGTCATGGAAGCAGTTAGAGCCACCCATCCTGGACTCCCAGCCTCTCCTGTGGAATCTGGAAGATTACTTCCCTCCACTGGGAAGGTCTTTTTTGAGGACCAACAGGGTGGTACAAGCTCGGAAAGGGCTGTTAACAGCTTTTCTTTTCTTCTCCTCTCTGTGTTCCCGATGTTGCCAAATGACTCCTCTTGGATTTTCTCCTCCTTGCTGGTCACATCCTGACAGTATTGAAATGTAAAATTCTTTTCTCATATTTTCCCTTTCTTTTCTAAGAGCTTCACTCCTAGCCATGGATGACCTCTCAGAAACTTTTCAGCTTCCAATGGTCCATTTTTAAACCCAGGGACTGGAAAGATCTGCTGTATTACTTTCATGTTCGAGATGGTGGGGTCTTTCATGGGAATCAATCCCGTCTCAAATCAGGGGTACACTGGAGTTTGTGATGACGATGATGCTGTTGAAGATGATGGTTGTGAGGATGAGTCCCTCCCCGAGCAGTCTCCCTCATCTCTATGCTCATTGTTTGCTCACTATGTTTTGCTCACTGTCTGCTTATTTTCTGTTTGTTTTTCTTTAGAATGCATTGGGAACTGAATCCACAACCTCTGATATGAGAGGTGAGTTCTCAACTGCTTGAGTCACATCACTCCCACAAGGATGATTTTTTTGCATGTGCAGTCTAGGCTCCAGGCCTCCAATTTTTTAAAAAATTGATTAAAATATATCACTCATACATAACCATATATAAACAATAAGTGTATAATAGATGTGAACTTACAAAACAAACATAAAAAAACATTAAAAAAAACCATATATAACATCTCGTCCTACCACCAATAACACGTTGTTTTTAAAACTTTTTAACTACAAATTAAAGAGCATGGTCAAAATATTACTACTAAACCAAATATTTTCCCCTAACCAATACTGTTATTATCTTTATATCATTTATGTATGAACATATATAAACAATTAAGTGTAGAGTAAAAGTTGTGAACTTACAAAGCAAACATGCATAACATCATACAGGGGTCCCATGCATCAACCCTCCACCAACACCGTGTATTGTCATGAGAAGTTTATTACAAATTATGAAAAAATATTGTCAAAATCTTACAACTAATCATAGTCCTTATCTTTGGTGTGATTTTCCCCCATCCCACCCTATTAAAATTTTTTAAATATATTTTTTATGACAGAACATATAAACCTACAAAACAGTCATGCACATGTGCAGAATTCCAAAACAACACCCCTACAACAACACACCACAATGTGGTGTGTCATTTGCTACAAATAGAATATCATCTGATTGTTACCATGTCCATTATATTTGGGTTACGTTTTCCATACTGCCTCAGTACAACATGGGACATCTTTCGCATAGATGCAAGAATGTTATATTATGACTACTAACCACAGTCCATAGGTCACTCCAGCTCTATTTTTCCCAACTTCTCCACATTCTCAACACACTGCAGGGGTGATATACATTTGCTCTAGCTATCAAAGGACACTCTTGCATCTGTAACATCAACCACAATTCTCATCCACCACTTGGTTCACTGAGCTATCCACTTCCCAGATCATTCTACTGAATTCTGTCTATTGGCATTTATATAACTAGACTACCATTTTCAATCATATCCCATTTTATAAACTAGCTGTTACTCATTGTGTGTTACTATCCACTCTATACATTTCCATAACTTTATAGTAAAGCTAATTAAAACTTCTACATACATCAAACATCAGTATTCAACTCAGTCCTTCTCTTATCTCCTTTAAATCCACCATCTACCACCAGGTCTTGGAAATATTTTCTTACAATTTCTTCTAGAAATTTTATGGTTCTTGCTTTTATTTTTAGTTTTTTGCTCCATTTTGTGTTAATTTTTGGATAAGTTGTGTGATAGGGATCCTCTTTCCTTCTTTCAGCTATGGATGTCCAATTCTTTCAGCACCTTTCATTGAATGGATTGTTCTGCCCGAGTTGTGTGACTTGGACATAGCATTTTTAGTGTCCTGAGCATAAGGATACTGACAACTTTGCTTTCCAATGTATCTTTTTTCATTTACAGTCTTTTTTGTCTTTATTTTTTTAATGTTACTTTTAAAAAAATATGAGGTCCCCATATACACCACACCCCCCCTCACCCCACTTCTCCCCCTATAAAAATAACCTCCTCCATCATCATGAGATATTCATTTCACTTGGTGAATACATCTCAGAGCACCGCTGCACCTCATGGTGAATGGTCCACACCATAGCCCACAGTCTCCCACAGTGGGGCATACACTGTCCAGTAACTGTCACTGCAGCACCACCCAGGGCAATTCCAACCCCCAAAAAGGTCCCCACATCACATCTCTTCTTCCCACTCCCTACCCTCAGCAGGCACCACAGCCACTTTCTCCACACCAAAGCCACATTTTCTTTGATTACTAATCACAATAGTTCATGAATAGAATATCAGCAATTCCACTCTAATCCATACTCTATTCCTCCAACCTGTGGACTTTAGAATGGTTGTTTCCACTCCACATCTATATCAAAGGGGGCTTAGATTCCTCATGGATGCTGGATACAATTCTCCTGCTTTCAGTTGTAGGCACTCTTGGCTCCCTGGTGTGGTGGATGACCTTCTTCACCTCCATGTTAGCTGAGTGGGGTAAGTCCAATAAACCAGTGTGTAGGAGTTGCAAGTCTGTTGAAGCTCAGGACCTGGCTATCACATGGTCAGTTCAGAGATTCAGGTCCCCTGGGTATACACTGAATGCCAGCACCAACTACAGATCTGGTAAAAGTAACAGGAGAGGATTGTGAACAAAGATCACATGTGAGTCCAGCTCCATCACATAGAAACACAACTCAAAAGTAGGGCCAACTGACATGGCCCTGAACTCCATCTGCCATGACCATAGAATCTGTGGTTCTCTGTAGCCCTCAGAAGAACCAATACTTGGGATACTTTGTATCTACTTTAGCTGTTTCTGGGACTCTGCTTAGGTGTGCATAAGGGTAACCCCTCTGATAACCTCCTGGCTCTTTTTGGAGACATATAGCCATATAAACTCATGTGTCCTTTCCATTTCCCCCTTTTATTCAGGTCAAAAAGCATTCTTAATGCCTGGTATTATATGTAGACTGAGATATTCTGCTGGTCCATTTTGACTCATTTATTCAAGGTCATTTTCTACTTACATCACCAGCTGGTACTTGGTAGTAATCCCTTGGTGCCAGGGAGGCTCATAAATGGGAGTCATGTCCCATGCTGGGGGGAAGGCAACACATTTACATGGCCACATTTGAGCGACACGGAAGCTCTCAGGAGGTAACTCTTATGCATACTGCTGCTCTAGGCCTTGTTCTTATTTCAGGTGCACAGGCTCACAAACATAGTCATTAGTATCAAGGGCTCATTGTTGGAAGTTCCTTCTTTTTTGGTCTTTGCTGTTACACTTGGTGGATTGTTGCTGTTCCTTTAGGGACTGTGATAGAGCTCCCCTGGCTAGGAAATCAGCACCCCCTCAGTTGTTGTTTTTTAAATTGTAACCACTAGGAAATTATCCAAACATTTTTATGTACCCTGCATATATGCCCTGTAGAATACCCTGCCAACCATTTGTCTCCTGTCAGTAACATCCGACACCAGTATTCCGCCCCTCCCTTTGTTGAACCTCTCTGTGATCCAAAGCTTCTTCAAAAATGAAGCCCAATATATTGCCAGGTTCCATCATTTTAAAAAGGAATATAGGGATGAGTTTAAAGGTTAGATATAGAATACATGTTAATTTAGAAAAATTAAGGTAAAAATAAATTGTCATATCAAAAAATTAAAAAATGCAAAAGCTTCGTTTTTGATGTTTTGCCTTCCAACACTGCAATAAATGTTGCCCTGTACGCAAATTGGCAAGGCAAATACCATCTTTTCCTTAGTGTCTACGTCCGTTCTTTTCCTCTTTTTTTTCTAATTATTAAGCTTATCTTCACAAAAGCTTTATATCACAGTAATTAATATATACAATATACAGCACTCCCACATATTCAACATAAAACCCTTTTCCCTTCTACACAATAATCTTTTTAAATGTTCATACTGTATTTACTGAAACTGATGTACAGTTTTTGAGACAATGGCTTTCAAACAAGGTAACATTTGAATTTACATTGTGGTTTATATTTTAGACTATACAATTTTCTAAATTTTTAGTTATCTTATGTTTTACATTATGATGTATACTTTAGTCTACCATCCCCTATACATTTTTGGTGTAATTTAACACGTCTTATATCCATCCTTGTGTAATCTTATGGAACACTTCTATTGACCAAACAGTTACATTGATGCCATCTATTCAATACCTCTTTCCCCCTCCCCCTAGGGCCCACAGTGACAGTCAATCTTCATTGCCTGAAGGACCATGTTCAGAGATACTTGCAACAGTGTTGAGGGCTTGACATGCTCAACTGCCCTAATGAATTGGGAGCCAGCATTTCTCTCAAGAGATACAATTCCCTCTATTTGAGAACATCAGTCCTCCCCAGGATGTGTGTATACCTTCCCTCTCATTATATGGGCCTCTATCCAATGATTTTACCAACTGTGGAAAAATAAGCACTCACACACTCCCTAGGTCACTGTCCTGTGTCAGATTATCCCCTTTAAGTGTCTTAAACAGGTAACCTTCCTTATTATATTTTTGAAAAAGTTTTCTCAGCATTATACTCTCAACCAAATACCTGACAATCTAATATGTTCGTATGTTCCCCCAAACTCCCCCCAATATCTTGGGCCATATTACCCATCCTCACATCCCTAGCACCCCTCTAGCATGCAAAGGCCCATCCAAATGTACCGCTATGCCCCATTATATCCCTTCCCTGTACAAATACTTACCTCCAGCTTATCATAGATTTAACCCATGTAGGTGTCAGCTTACATCCTTCCTCTATCCCCCAATTTCCTTTAAACCTCTCATGCAGTCTCTAACTCTTTGAGGCAGCTTGGTTTACTTATTTCATATCATTGAGGTCATGTAGTATTACCCTTCAACGCCTGGGTTGCTTCACTCAAACAAAGGTTCTCAAGATTCATCCATGTTACCACATGTGTTTGTAGTGTACTTGTTCTTAAAGCTGAGTAGTATTCCATTGTGTGTATATACCACATTTTATTTATCCATTCATGTATTGATGGGCATTTTGGTTAGTTCCAACTTTTGGCTATAGTGAGCAATGCTGCTATGAACATTGGTATGTACATATCGATTTGTGTCCTTGTTTTCAGTTCTACTGCGTATATATGCAAAAGTGGAATTGCTGATGGACACAACCAATCCAATGTCCACATAGAAGAGGTGGCATTGGATTGGGAAAAGTGGACATGGTGGACGATGGGTATGGGGAAAGGCAGGAAGAGATGAGAGGTGGAGGCGTCTTTGGGACATGGAGCTGCCCTGGATGGTGCTTCAGAGGTAATCACCGGACATTGTAAATCCTCACAGGGCCCACTGGATGGAATGGAGGAGAGTATGGGCCATGATGTGGACCATTGTCTATGAGGTGCAGAGGTGCCCAAAGATGTACTTACCAAATCCAATGGATGTGTCATGATGATGGGAACGAGTGTTGTTGGGGGGGGGGAGAGGTGGGGTGGGGGGGTGGGATTGAATGGGACCTCACATATATATTTTTAATGTAATATTATTACAAAGTCAATAAAAAATATGAATGGAAAAAAAAAAAGTGGAATTGCTGTATCATATGGCAAATGTATAGGTAGTTTTTGAGAAACCACCAAATTGTCTTCCAGAATTGTTGGAGCCTTCTGCATTCCCACCAGCAGTGGATGAGAGTTCCCCTTTCTTCACATCCTCTCCAGCATTTGTATTCTTTTGTTTTTTTCATAGCTGCCAATCTTATGGGGGTAAGATGGTATCTCATTGTAGTTTTGATTTGCATTTAACTAAGAGCTAGAGATTTGGAGCATTTTTTCATGTGCTTTTTAGCCATTTGTATTTCTTCTTTGGAGAAGTGTGTTCAAATATTTTTCCCTTTTTTTTGAAGGAATTTTCTTTTTAATTTCAAGATATAGGGGCTCTTTACATATGCAGGATATAGGCCTCCTATCAGATATATTTTTATGAAGTATTTTCACCCATTGTATAGGCTCTCTTTTCAGTTTCATGACAAACTCCTTTGAGGTACAGAAGGCTTTAATTTTGAGGAAGATCCATTTATCTATTTGTTCTTTTGCTGCTTGTGTATTTGGTGTGAAGTTCATGAAGACATTTTCTATTATAATGTCCTACAGATGCTTCCCTACATTGCTTTCCAAAGTCTTTATGGTCTTGGCTCTTATATTTAGGTCTTTGATCCATCTTGAGTTGATTGTTGTATAAGTAATACTCTTTCATTCTTTTACATATGGATATCCAGTTCTCCAGGAACTGTTTCTTGAAGAGGCCATTCTCTCCCAGCTGAGAGGGTTTGGTGGCCTTATGGAGTATCTTATGACTGTATATATGAGGATCTATATCAGAACTCTCAATTTGGTTCCATTGGTTAGTGTATCTATCTTTGTGCCAATCCATGCCTTTTTTACTACTATAGCTTTGTAGTATGTTTTGCTGTCAGGTAGTGTGTTTCCTCCAATTTCGTTTTTCTTTTTTAATATGTCTTTGGCTATTTGGGGCCTCTTTTCTTTCCAAATAAATTTCATAGCTAGTTTTTCTAATTCATTAAAGAAAACTGTGTTGATTTTTATTGGGATTGCATTGAATGTGTAGTCAGTTTTGGTAGGATAGACATCTTAACAATATTTAGTCTTCCTATCCATGAACAGGGAATATTCTTCCATTTATTTAGGTCTTCTTTGATTTCCTTGAACAGTGTTGTGTAGTTCTCTGTGTACAAATTTTTTTACATCTTTAGTTAATATATTCCTAGGTATTCGATTTTTTAATTTACTATTGCAAATGGTATTTTTTCTTGATTTTATCCTTAGATTGCTCATTATTGGTGTACAGAAATGCTACTCATTTTTGTGCATTGATTTATAACCTGTGACTTTACTGAACTCATTTAGGAGTTCTAGAAACTTTCTTGTAGACTTCTCAGGTTTTTCTATGTATAGGATCATGTCATCTGCAAATAATGAAACTTTGATTTCTTCCTTTCCAATTTGGATGCCATTTATATCTGGTTCGTGGCTCAGATATAAATAAAGCAGTACTGAGAGGGAAATTCTTGCCTCAGATATAAATAAAGCAGTACTGAGAGGGAAATTTATAGCCATAAAATAGTAGGGGTGATAGTGGGCATCCTTGTCTTGTTCCTGATCTTAGAGGGAAAGATTTTAGGATTTCACCAAATGATGTTGGCAGTGGGTTTTTCATATATACCCTTTCTCATGTTCAGAAAATTTCCTTGTTTTCTGATCTTTTGCAATGTTTTTATCAAGAGAGTGTTCTGTATTTTGTCAAGTGCTTTTTCTTCATCTATAGATATGATCATGAGACTTTTTTCCTTCAGTCTGTTTATATGGTGTATTGCATTGATTGATTTTCTTATATTGAATCATCCTTGCATACCCTGAATGAATCTCACTTGGTCATGGTGTATAATTTGTTTAATGTGTTATTGAATATGATTAGCAAGTATTTTGTTGAGGATTTTTGCATCTAGGTTCATGAAAGAAATTGGTCTGTAATTTTCCTTTCTTGTGGTGTCTTTGTTTGGCTTTGGTACTAGGGTAATGTTGGCATCACAGAAGGAGTTATGTAATGTTCCTTCTGTTTCAATTTTTTGGAAGAATTTCAGCAGGATTGGTATTAGTTCTTTCCAGAATGTTTTGTAAAATTCACATGTGAAGCCGTCTGACCCTGGGCTCTTCTTAGTTGGGAAGTTTTTAATGACTGATTCTTTCTCTTTACTTGGGATTGGTTTGTTGAAATCATCAGTTTCTTCTTTCATCAATTCAGGCTGCTTATGTGTTTCTAGGAATTTGTCCATTTCCTCTAAATTGCCATTTTTGTTGGAATATAGTTTTTCAAAGTATCCTCTTATGATAGTCTTTATTTCTGTGGGGTCAGTGGTGATATCACCTTTCTCGTTCCTTATTTTGTGTATTTGCATCTTCTCTCTTTTTTTCTTTGTTAATCTAGCTAAGGGTTTGTCAATTTTATTGATCTTCTCAAAGAACCAGCTCTTGGTTTTGTTTATCTTATCAAGTGCTTTTTTATTTTCTATTTCATTTAGTTCAGCTCTTATCTTTGTAATTTCTTTCTTTCTTCTTCCTGTGGGCTTACTTTGTTTTTTTTGTTTTTTTTGTTTTTTTACTAATTCCTCCAAATATACAGTTAGATCTTCAATTTTTGCTCTTTTTTCTTTCTTGATGTATGAATTTATGGCTATAAATTTCCCTCGCAGTACTGCTTTTGCCTCATTCCATATATTTTGGTACATTCTGTTATCATTTTCATTAATTTAAAGGTAGTTATTAAATTCTTTTGAGATTTCTTCCTTGACTCAGTTTCTCTAAGAGTGTGTTGTTTAATTTCCATATCTGGTGCAAAATCTGAGCTTCTGGACCTTGCAGATTTCCAGCATCACTCCACTGTGGTCAGAGAAATTATTTTGTATGTTTTCTATCTTTCTGAATTCATTGAGACTTTCTTTGTGGACTAGCATACAGTCTATCTTGGAGAATAATCCATGTGCACTTGAGAGAAATGTATATCCTGCTGTGTTTGGGTGTAATGATCTGTATATGTCTATTAGATCCAGCTCCTCTAATATACTGTTCAAATATTTTGTTTCTTTAGTGACTCTCTTTTGAGATGTACTGTCCAAAGTTGACAGTGGTGTATTAAAATCCTCCACTATAATTGTAGATTCATATATTCTTTCACTTAGTTTTTCCAGCATTTGCCTCACATATATAGAGTCACCCTTGTTAGGAGTGTAAATATTTATGATTGTTAGTTCTTCTTGAGAGATTTTCCCTTTCACTAATATGTAGTATCCTTCTTTGTCTCTCACAATTTTTTTGCATTTAAAGTCTATTTTGTCTGATATTAATATAGCTACTCCTGCCTTTTTTTGGTTATTGTTTGCTTGTAAGATTGTTTTCCAACCATTCACTTTCAGCCTCCATGAATCTCTGGGTCTAAGATATGTCTCTTGTAGACAGCATGTAGATGGGTCATATTTCCTTACCCAATGTCCCAGTCTGAATCTTTTTATAGGTGAGTTTAATCTGTTGACATTCAGTGTTATTACTTTCAAGGAATTATTTATGTTAGCCATATTTTAAATGAACTTGTGTTTGTCATATTTTGGGTATTTTTTTTCTCTCTTTTTGTCTTTTTTGTTGCTCTTAAAGTCTCCCCCAACTCTGCCTGTCCTCTTTTTTCCTTTCTTCCTGCAGAACTCCCTTTAGAATTTCATGAAGGGGAAGTTTCTTGTTGGCATACTCTTTCAATTTCTGTTTATCTGTGAATATTTTGAACTCTCCATCATTTGTGAATGCTAGTTTAATTGGATAGAGTATTCTTGGTTGGAAATTTTTTTTCTTTTAGTTCCTTGACTATATCATACCACTGCCTTCTTGCCTCCATGGTTTCAGATGAGAAATCAGCACTTAATCTTATGGAGCTTCCCTTATAGGTGATGCTTTTCTTTTCTCTTGCTGCTTTTAGAATTTTCTCTTTGTCTTGAGTGTTGGATAATTTGACAAGTATATGTCTTGGGGTGGGCCTTTTGGGGTTTATGATGTTTGGGGTGTGTTGTGCTTCTTGGACATGTACATCCATATCTTTCGGTAGATTTGGGACGTTTTCAGGCATTATTTACTGCAACACTCCTTCTGACCCCTTTTCCTTCTCTTCTCTTTCTGGGATTCCTATAATATGTATATTTGTGTGTTTTGCATTATCATTCAGGTCTCTAAGTCCTAGCTGGATTTTTTCTATCTTTTTATGGATGAATTATACCATCTGTTTGCTTTCCGAGGTACTGTGTTCCACATTGCTAATTCCTTGCTCTGCTTCTTCTAATCTGCTGCTATTTGCTGCGAGTGTATTTTTGATTTCTTGAACTGTGGTGTTCATTCCCATCATATCTGTTATCTTTTTGCGTATGTCTGCAATTTCCTCTCCAAGTGTTGTCTTCATATTGTTAACCTCTTCCTTTACTTCATTAAATTTGTCTCTGATATATGTTCTTAGATCTTTAACTACTTGTGCAAAGTTCTGCCCCCCTTCTTAGTTTTTAGTTTGTTCATTGGATTCAGCCATGCTTTCCTGATTATTGGTTTGGTTTGTAGATTTTTGTTGCTGTCTGGTCATCATTTTATCTTGATGGGTTTAATCAGTTCCTTAGCTTCTTTGTCTATTCTTGGGGATTAATTAGCTGTTGTTTTTGCATAAGTGTTATATCTTCTCTTTGTCACTTTGTTCTTCTTCTTCTATTTTCTTATTGCTGGCTGAGTTCACTTTGAAGGAAAGTATTAGGGCCAGGGAAAGGCAATGTGTAAGAAAGGAAAGTGTGTAAAGTAGTATTTGTAATAAATGTTAACAGAGCAAGAATATGAGATCTGGGAGGATGCATATTAGATTCATGTAAGTTGTGTAGAGTTATAGCAGTAGGTAGAGTACCTATAATGAGGTATTTGAATGAATATGGGAGGAATATGGTATGAACTAAAAAGCTATTGTTTTGTGAGAGAGGGAAAGAGAAAAGAAAGGTAATAGTTTCAAGAGTGGATAACAGACAGAAAACAAAACAAAGGTATTAGAAATTAAGAGTTAGACACTTTGTGGATCAAAGAAAGGGAGGTGGAATATAGGAGAGACAGTAGATGATGGAGGATATCAAGATGTAGGGGAAAGGGGATAGTGTAGGTAGCCAAAATCAATTCACACAGAAATGAGGCAACGGAGGATGAGGAAACCCAGCAAATGTGAGGTGTTCCCTGCAGCACCTATTGTACAATTAAGATAAAATAAAATAAGAAGAAAATGAGAGACAAGAGAAAAGAAAAGAAGAAAAAAGAGAAGAAAGAAAGAAAAAGGTGGGTGGGTAACGAAAAGGGAGGGGAACAAGTAAGGAAAAGAAAAGAAGATATAGAACAAGAACAGCAACAACAAAAGACCCCTAAATAAATGAAAAACAAAAGACCTTGGGAGATATAATGAGAGAGAATACTAGGAGATAATGCAATATTAGGAACCAAGACAATAAAATATAAAAAATTAAAAAATTAAAATGAAAATTTTAAAAAATGCAAATGTTGAGGGCTAGGTCAATAAAGGACCTCAGATGGACCTCAGGGTATGGTGAATTCAGGGATGGAA
This sequence comes from Dasypus novemcinctus, assembly GCF_030445035.2. Classification (NCBI taxonomy): domain Eukaryota; kingdom Metazoa; phylum Chordata; class Mammalia; order Cingulata; family Dasypodidae; genus Dasypus; species Dasypus novemcinctus. The sequence goes on along the minus strand of NC_080690.1, from coordinate 81,951,778 downwards.
AGTCTGTGATATTGCAGACTCAAGAAGTGTGAGTCTGGGTTGTGGGCCACCAGGGTTTAGGAGACACAGACCTGGTAACCTCAAATCCGCTTAACAGGGAGCCTGGGAGCACTGCAGTGCAACACAGCCTTCAGGGATCCCCAAAGCTGGGTGCCAGCCCTATGGGGGAGGTCACATCTGCAAACTCTGACCTATATGTCAGCAATTTCCCCTCTCACTAGTGTCTCTTCTGTGGCTGTATCACCAATTCGACTTCAGGACACCTCCCGGCCCTGTAAGCCCCTGGCAAAGCCAGTTGGGGGCACCTGTATATTGCAGCCAATTTAAGGATGCTGCAGATCCACAGAGAGGCCTAGAGGGCGGGGCTCTAGCCAGAAGTGGTAATATCTGAAACCAAAAATCCCACACCTCACCAAAGGTTCCCCTAATCAGCTTCCAGATGCCTCCCACCCCCCAAGCCCCCGAACGAAACAATCTCCTGTTGACTTCTCTTCACTGTGAGTGATTTAAGGCTGCTGTAGATGGGCAGCCAGCCTTGGGGGCAGGGCTCTAGCCAGAAGCGCCACTACTTGTGTCAGAAATAAAAAATTCCCCACCTCGCAAAAAACTCCCATCTGTCCCACCAAATCAGTTTGCAAAGGCCTCTTGCCCCTCAAGCCCCCAAACAGCCCACCCAGGGCTCATGAATTCCCCAGCACCACAGAGCCTCCAGGAATTGCCACTGCAGCACTGGTGCTACGGCTCTGCCCACCCCAGGGGGGAGTGTCCTGTGCGCAGCCCCCAATTCCGTGTAAGAGAGCCTCACTTTTATATTTTACACGAATTTTCTCTGTACCTTCCCACCAAATCAATGTCCAGACACCTCCTGCCCTGCAAAATCCCAAAACAGCCTGGTCCTGAAGAATTTCTAATACTGCCTAGCTGCTTCTTTGCAGGAGAGACTATAAAGTGCACTCTCTCAACCACCATCTTGCCCTGCCCCTTTCTTTCCAAGTTTTGTACAAAACTTAACTTGTACATAATTGTATATACATAATTCCAAAGTATTTAACAAAATTGTAAAGAAAAAATACCATCATAAGTTTCAAAATCCATATAGAATTAAATGGTATACATTACATTGTTTTTCTTGGAAATAATGTCATACCTATATGTGCCATTATTCCTTGTTTAAAACATTGTATATTACTATTTCAAAATAGTAATATACTAAAGCATATTACTTTACATTACTACTATATTACTAAAGTGTTTTAAGTATTTCAACAAATCTGCTAGTACAAAAGGTGTTTTCATACTTTCATTTCTATAGTTTTGCTATATCATATAGATAAAAAACAAGAATAATAGTAAAAAATTTAACAACATTAACATTTCTCTTCTGTTTCCATGTTAATTCTAATTAAACCTGGATACCCACCTTAATAACATTAGTGCTGATAAAGTTTAGTAACTTTTAAACTGAGTAACTTTTCAGGAAAAGGTTTTTCCTAGGCTCCTTGACTTACCTTGCCCCTCTCCCTGCCCAGGGCAAGGCAAAGTAAGTTTAGCTTAGAACTCTCTCTACTAGGCCTGGAAATTAAGAGTGGTGGGGAAAAAGAAAATGTTCCTCTGATTTTGTATAGTCTGTCCTATAAGCCCCTAGTTAAATTTTAACAGCTTTGAGATTAAAGTAATAATCCAATGGCCAAACTTCAGTGTGTGAAGAAAAAAATCCTTAAAGCTATGAAAAGATTTTTCCCTATTATGATTAAACAAAACAATTATAATAAATCCTTCAGAGTCTGAGAGTTAGGATGCTTTTAAGATTGTTCAGAAATTTAAGGTATTATGAAAACCAAGAAGTTTTAACCTATGGAGGAAAAGAGAAAAGGAATTATTTCTTATGTCAGCTATGATTATTTTAATTTTATTCTACTCGGGGGCAATCTTCCTAGGTTTATATGGATACTAATAAAATAAGGTAGCATCAGTGTGTTAAGTCTTTAGCATGAGGAAAATTGTAAATTTTGGTTAAATTGTCACAAACTTTTTAAAAAAGTGTTTTGCAGTGTGTATGTAGGTCACAGTTTGAGCACCTGCTTTGCATGTACAAGGTCCAAGTTTCAATCCTCAGTACCTCCTAAAAAATTAATTTTTTGACAAAACTGAAATGACTACTTCTTCACAGAATGGAATGAGCAATATAAGATAAAACTTAAAGGGATATGATTCATATAACATTTATGCACTCTAAGTATCTTTAAAAATAAAAAGCATATGAAACAATTCATGTAACATTTATGTAATCTAAGTATCTTTTCATAAAAAGTGTGTATATTTTTCAAAGGCATAGGAAAGAAGGAGAGGGTTTCTGAAAGCATGCTTAAGGGATTGTGTTTCATCCCAAGATAAGATGGCTGGTTTTCATAAAATCAGAATGGAAATATGTAGGACAAGAATTGAATGGATATGGAAAGCTGTAGAAGAGATAGTGGAGGTAAATTTCACTTTTTATTGACTTTAATTCAATAAGCTTATATATAGGTGAAATTTATCTTGAAATAAAGTAGCTAGTCTTCCTGGTTATGAATGGTTATATGAAGATTTTAAAAGCATTTTCCAAACTGAAGGATTACAATGAAATGACTGATTCTATGAAAACATTAAGTAGAAATTTAGGAGTTCATGCTAATAACAAACCTAACTTTATATCAGAAAAACTTGTCAAATCCCACCTCAATCTGTAGTAATCTATGCTAATGAACATTTGTAAACCAAATGATGTACTTTCTCTCTGTTTAAGTAACACAGTTTCTTAAATGGCTGTTCCGTTTTGAGTGGAATGATATAATATTCCTTTTGAGATAATCAAATATATATAAAGAACGAAGAGTCTGTGTCTTTTAAAATGGCTTCATCATATTAATATAGCCTACCATGTATATGAGTGTATTCAAACTTATCTAATTCTCTCTCCAAGTTTCCCTTATTTCTGGAGAGACAATTAAGTGATATAAACTCTATATGCTTTATGTATTCAGGAAGTATGTAAACTGAATGTGTATTCAAGGTTACATCCAGATGAAATGTGGGTGATATGTTAATTAAAGTTTACCTGCTGTCCAAAAAAAAAAAACCCTAAACCCTAATATAACTAACAAAGAAAGTCTTCGGGTACCAAACCTCTCCTGTCCCCACCCCGTGTGTCTCTTGTATAAAACTCACCTACAGGCTCTACTCTGGGTTTGGATTTGGGACATAAGTCCACTGGGCAAGACCAGTGGTAATAAATCTTCCTTCTCAGAGACTTCCCGTGTCCTAGCCTTCAATAAACGATCACTGATTTCTCTCTGCTGCCATTATATTTCTGGGGGCTCATCCAGGATTCCTGTGATGACTGAGATGGCAACATTTGGTTGCCCCTCTTGGATGTCTCCAAGGAAGCTTGTAGGAACCAGGTGAACCACAGCCCACGGTACCCCTGCATACCTTTATTCCATAAAGAGTTTGTGAACTCCAACAGAGCCCTCCCTGAAGAAATTAGAGGCACTGAAGTGTTTAAAGGGAGACCCTGAGAATGGAACAGTAAAGCATCACATGCCAGACGGGGAAGTCCCCTGGGGTCATAGTGTGAGAAAAACCTAACTATAAATATTAGAAGGGGGACCTGATCAACTCCTGAGAGGCCAATAGGATTTTCCAAAGCTTTTTAACTTACCCAACCAGCAGGGAATTATCTTTGCAAGAGCTGTGAGAGAGCTCTTCTAAGCAGAAGGACTTAAGACTCTGTTTGTATTAAAAGGGGGTTTAGCACCATGTGAAAAAAAATTAATCTCCATATAAACTCTAACAGTTTCAATTTATTTATCTTGGGTATCATCTCTTTGGTTTGTAAAATACCAAGTTAATAAATTAGCATTATATGTATTAAATCTTTAAAATATAAATGTTGAAAATTCATGTTTAATGAATTCAAGCTAAAGAAGAATGTGTAGATTTGTCCTCTTTTAAAAAGATAAGGTAAATTCATCTTCTAAACTGAAACATTTTAAAGGCTAGGTCTTAGAGTCCATTATTAACTAGAAATATAAATTAAAATTAATCACAAAAAGTAATTTCATAGCAATAAAGCTTGTTTGGAAGTCACTTCAAAGTGCATATTCAAGGCATGGTAATGAAAAGTTACCTTGATTCCATTGGGAATCTTAAGTTTTCATTTTAAAAATACCTGTGTAATTAATATCTTCATGGTAAAAGTGCAGAAGTAAAAGGCAAAGTCCTAAAAGTTCATTTAATATGTAACACATGGTATTAAAAATTATTAAAAGATATATAAAAATCAAGAGATCAATTTCAGCATTGTCACACTCTGTTGTACATTCAAACCAGGCCTTGAATACACTGCAGGTTGCCTCTCCAAATGAGTTACTGGCTAGATTGGTAACTGACCCAAAAAACAATAAAAGTGTCTACTACATCATTGATTGTGCTCTTGACATCAATGAAAACAATGTGACAGTTTCAAACTTCTGTAACAACCAATAATGGCTCAATGTAGTCAAATGTACAATGGATATAACCTCTTGACTGACACTGTTTCACAATGCCAAAGAGTGCTATGCACCAGGCCAGGGAAATACTGGAAGCTACTTTCCTAGTTTCTCTCTAGGGTCAACAGTGCTGCAGCTTCTGTAAAGAACATACCAAGTGGAGCAATGAATACCAGAGTACTGTGAGTAAAACTTAAATGCAATTGGCACTATAGCTCACTCCCACGGAGAGATAACATGTATGGTATTGAAACCTGAAACTTGAAGCTATTAATTGAAGCTCAAGGAGAAACTCATGCATCGTGCAGTATATTAATTAGTAATAAAAACTGTACCTATATCCTACTCTAGATATATGTCTGGTGATTATACTTCTAGCAAATCATATGCAGAAGGATATTGAACATGTTAAAAGTCCTGGTCACCTTCATTTTCTGAATAGTGAACATGCCTATAAGATAAAGGAATGGCCATCTTGCCTGAGAACAGTGGGGCCAACAGCACTTTTAATTAAAAAATCCACCAATTTAGCTTGGGAGCACCTCTAACTCTCTTCACCCCACCCCACATGCTTGAGCCCAGGCCACCAGTGGATCACAGGTCGCTGGTTAATTAAAACCAGGCTCAATTACTAAAAACCCTTGAGGTACAGATAAGTGTGTGTCAATATCTCAACCCAGCCACACTACCACTGGTAGAGGGCCAAAAGTCAAGTCCTGAGGGACACCTTCTTCACTCCTGCCTTGAAACTCTTAACCAAAACTACTCAAGAAGGTCAGATTTAAGGACAAGCCTCTTGTGAACCCAAATATTAAATGGTTCACAAATGGAAACATTTTTATCAAGAAAGAAATTTAAAAGGCAGGCTATGCTGTGTTTTCTCAATTTAAAACCATACATGGCAAATTTTCCCCCCCTGGAACTTCATCCCAGAAGGCAGAGCTAATTCCCCTTACCCGAAGTTCAAAGCTGGCAGCTGGGAAATGGGCTAATATTTACACAGACTCTAAGTATGCTTTCTGTGTAGCTTCATGCTCAGTCTACTGTGTAAGGAAAACAAGGCTTGCTTACTAACAGTGGGTCAACTAATAAACACAGGGATGAAATCCTAAATTTACAAATATGTGTACTGCTAGCCCAGGAAATAGCAGTTAGGCCTTATCCATGGTATCAGAAAACAAACACTACTATAACAAAAAAAAAAAAATGCTAAAACTACACAGCTGCTAAAGTGGCAGCACAAACCCAGGTTTCCCTCCTACCCCTTATTCTACCACCTGTACCAGTACTTGGAATTCCACAGTATACCTTGGATGAACCAACCAGTACAGCTAGCCTTGGGTTCACCCTGGAAACTGATGAGTAGCTTGTTTAAAATTCTTAAGTATACTTGCCAGGAGCAGTGCAGTGGAAAGACCTTCATGAACTTCACCAAGGCACTCATCTGGAAAAGAATGTCCTAAGCAGAATAGGCAAACAGGTTTTCAAAACATAAAGCCTTGTAAAAACAGTCAAAGAAATTAGTAGAAATTGCTCAAAGCCAAAAATTTAAAAATCTTTATCCTGTAGTTCTAATCACTGCCACAGCTATTAAAGTTAAAGGAGTATCCAGCATGATGCATTAATCCTGAGGGAAGCCACCTGACCAAGAAAGTGCCAGTTCATGAAAAGTGTCTGGCAGGGTGCAGGAACGTCAGTCACTGGATAGCCTGAAATACCTCTTCAAGAAATAAAACTAAGTACTGTCTATGTCAAAAACAACTGTTCTATCTAATTCTAACCCAAACGCCTATTGGTCAGAGGAAGGCAAACCAAACTGTTACTGGGTTTTGTTTATGTTCTTGGCTATGGTGCAAAATGAATTTCTAAAGCACATTGGGTGAGTTAGACCAGTAATTTATTAAGGTAGGGAGGAAAGAGAAATGGGAGAAAATAACAGATCTGGGGTCCCAGGTAGAGAGGAAGGGGTTGAAAAGTAATAATGAGGGCTAATGTGCAGACTACAATTCCCCATTATAGGTTATAAATCCCCACATTTATTTTTTTAGCCAGGTGGCAGAGGAAAAATGGTGAGAGTGGCATGCAGAGAGCGGCAGGAATGGGTCCAATGGCAAGAGGTCAGGCACCAGTGCTCTCAGCCAATATGGACTGCTTCATAAAATATTAATTATTGCACCCATTTGCTAATGGCAGATGTTGGCTCTTTTGATTGGTTACCCAAACCATCAATTCCCCATGAGGGCCCAATGATAAAAGTCCTTAGAGAACATCTGGGGCTTTTTCCTGCTTCCAGAAGAACTCTTTGTTCTGGATAGCAGAATCTTGGAGGGAGGGGGGGGTCTTCCAGCATCCATTTTGGTGGTTACTGATGTCCATGTAGACTCATTCTCAGGTTCCAGGTCTGTCTATTAATTCTCTGTCTTACTAGCCTGCTTCAAAACCTTTTCTGCTTTCATCTCCTTTAACTTAACTAAAAGGGCAAGGCCTCTTCCTATTCTTCTCTCCTACCACAAAAATTGAAATTGGCAATTTATGCTGAACCCTATTGTCTATTGCAATTTCTCTCTACACTTAACCAACAGCATAAAATAACTCAAGGAAAAATACTGTTTCCCACCAACTCTTGGAAAATGCAGCCTTTGCAGGCACCTGAACTTTTACCTAAAGTCCTCTTAGTGCAGCCATATATTCTCAAAATTGTGCTTAAGTTTATTTATTCCAGAATCAATATCTTGTTAGCCATATGGGAACTTCATTCAGCTTACCCAAGATGCCAGATCCATCTTCTTCCAATCAGGAATAGCATGGAAGATTTAAACCTTATCAGGTAGGATCAACTGCCCCTAACCAGCAGGAAGAAGATAGAGAAGAAAAATCATCTCCCTTTAGCACCTCTTTAAGAGTACAGGTATAAACTCTGTAAGGGGTGTAGGTATAAATTCTGTAAGGGGTGTAGAAGTTTGATATATTTGATGAATTCCAAAAAGAAATATTGGATAATGTTTGTACTCTGATCTGTACCTGGGCATAACTGAGTTGTCATTAGGGAGTGGAGTCCCCACCCACCAAGGGGCATGGCAAAGAACAGAGTTGAGGGCCTTTAATGTTGGAGTTTTGACTTTGGAATTTGATGCTGAGGACTTCAACTGGGAAGTCAGCATGCAGAGGAAATATAAGTGGGCCCCAGGAAGGAACCCGGAAGCCAGAATAAAGCAAGCCCCAGAAATGTAGGGACCCACGAAGCCTGAATCCTCACAGACATCAGCAGCCATCTTCCTCCACATAGACTTTGGTGAGGGAAGTAACTTATACTTTATGGCCTGGTATGTGTAAGTTTCTACCAAAAATAAATACCCTGTATAAAAACCAACCAATTTCTTGTATCTTGCATCAGCACCCCTTTGGCTGACTAATACAGAGGGGAATAAGGCTGTCTAGTAAGATAGAAAAATAGAAAATCAGTGGATAGTTCTGAAATCTGGCAAAGAGTCCATGTGGACATCAATGGTCCCCAAGATTCCTGCTGGAAAACCTTCCCCAAGATTTGGCCATTCAGAAAGCAACTTTCCCCTGAGGCCAGAAAGGGTCCCAAATAGTCCCCAAAAACTTTGTCATTAAACCCTCCTGGAAAATAGTGGGAGAAATAAGCGGTCAAAGCAGCAAGCAACTGGAACTCCACCCATGCTCTCATCATACTTCCCTGTTTCCTCCCCTTAACAATAACTAAGGTATAAGCTTTAGTAAATGACTTGGTAAGACGCGATCATCTACCCACCTCATAACTCCAAAAATAGTGATGCCGAGGCTTATCAAAATTAAGCAGGCATCAAAGGAGGGAATAATATAGCTTGTACGTGTTTATGCATGTATTCAAATTTATCTAATTCTGTATCCAGGTTTGCCTAGTTTCTGGAGAGCCAATTAAGTTTCATTAACTCTATAGATTTTATGTATTTAGGAAGGATGTAAACTGATTATGTATTCAAGCTTACATCCTGACAGAATGTGGTGATATATTAATTTAAGCTTACCTGGTATCCATACAAACCCCTAAACCCTAAAAAACTAACAAAAAAAGTCTTTTTGGCCCTAAAACCTCTCCTGGCCCCACCCTGAGTGACTCTTGTACAAAAATAAACTTAAGGTCTTACTTTGGACTCAGTTTTTTTGACAGAAGTCCACTGGGCCCACCCGGTCATCATAAATCTTCCTTCTCAGATAATTCAACTGTCCTGAATTTGCATGATCATTGACTTCCCCCCTGCTGCCACTACAATATTCTTAATGGTTTAAAAAATAAAATACACAGCAACTGCTATTTTGGAAGTTGTCTTTTCCAAACTATTTTTTTGTCTTTATTTATTTTTTTAATGTTACAATATTTTTTTAATGTTACATTAAAAAAATATGAGGTCCCCATATACCCCCCACCCCACTCACCCCACTCTTCTCCACATTACAACATCCTCCTCCATCATCATGAGACATTCATTGCACTTGGTGAATACATCTCTGAGCACCACTGCACCTCATGGTTAGTGGTCCATACCATAGCCCACACTCTCCCCCAGTCCACCCAGGGCCATGGGAGGACATACAATGTCTGGAAACTGTCCCTGCAGCACCACCCAGGACTACTCTAAGTCCCAAAAATACCCCCACATCACATCTCTTCATCCCAGTCCCTACCCTCAGCAGGCACCATGGCCACTTTCTCCACACCAATGCCACATTTTCTTCGATTACTAATCACAATACTTCATGTATAGAATATCAGTAAATCCACTCTAATCCATACTCTATTCCTTCATCCTGTGAACCTTGGAATGGTTATGTTCACTCCCATCTATATCAAGAGGGGCCTTAGATTCCACATGGATGCTGGATGCAATTCTCCTGCTTTCAGATGGAGGCACTCTTGGCTCCCTGGTATTTTACTAACTTGTCACTGTGATAAACACAGGCCTGTTTAAATATAATGTTCAGACCTGACCACCTTTAATATTTGAATAAAACCCTTAAGGATATCATCAACTGCAAACTTAGAAAATAATTTGTTCTTTTGCCTTGTAAAATGTCAGATGCTAAAATATATACTCTTAATATGTGTAAAAATCCAGATTAAATTTATCACTTTGAGGTTTTAATGCATCACCCACATTGTTAAAATAAATATATTCTTAAAGTGATGGTAGCTAGAAGATAATCCTGATTCCATTGGGAACCTTAAGTTTTCAAAAATTTACTAGAAAAAAATAGTTTTCTTCCAGTACTGCTATTTTCTTTGTGGTAATCAGGATCTTTCTAAAAAAAGAAAATGTGAAGAAATTAAATGTATAATTTTCTTACATTTTTAGGAATTGTATAAAAAAAGTTCTTAAAAGACTTTTAAAGTACTCACTGTCTATTCTGTCCTAATATTGATCTGTATAATATTGTTGGTTACAGTTTTTTAATTTTAGCAGTTTTTAAGATTTAGAATTAATTTATTTCTACCTCCCAACCCAAATTGCTTTTGTGCTCACTCTCTGCTCTCTGTGTCCATTCACTGTGTGTTTTCCTGTGTCTATTTGTCTTTTCTGTAGGTGGCACTGGGAACCAATCACGGGTCCTTCCTGATTGGAAAAGAGGTGCCTAAACTCTTGTACCACCTCAACTCCCTGCTCAGCTCTGTCTCTTATTGTCTCTCCTCTTTGTCTCTTTTTTTGCTGGATTTTGTCTGGGTCCTTGGCTAAACTGCAGGAAATGAATTTCAAAGCACACCACACTGATTAGGCCAGTGATTTATTCAGGCAAGGAGGGAAGAGAAATGGGAGGAAATAACAGATGATGGTCCCAGGTGTGGAGGAAGGGGTTGAAGAGTAATAAAGAGGGCCCATTTACAGACTGCAATTCCTTTTACAGATTATAAATGCACAGAGCTGCTTGTGTATTGATCCAGTCCAAGGTGAAGAAGCCAAAATAAGGCACCAGAACAGGGAAAAGTCAGGACAGCAGGAGGTCTCAGTGCTTGGTTTTTAAACCAGTAATTACTCCAAGCCTTTTTTAATGGCATGGGAGGAGTCCCGGATCTTTGTATTTTGATCGATTCCCCCACCCACCAATCTCCCAGCAGCGCCTCTGGAGAAGATTTAAGGCTTCTCCTTACTTCTTTAGGGAGTCTTGTATTGAACTGCAGAAGCTTGGAGGGGTCTTCCAGCAGCCATTGAGGGGATATCGATGTTTACATGGACTATTTGCCAGGTTCAAGTTCCATCTATTGACTCCCTTCTAGCCTGTTTCAAATAGAGCAAAATATTAACAGTGGAACATCCATGAAATCATGAAACAAGACAAATGGCTTCACTACATGAATCAGCAACCAAGAGATGTGTGAAATCAAGGACAGGGGTCCTGCCTAATGCCCCTTGGTGTATTCCCTTGTCTCACCACTGATGATTCTGGTCGTCATTCTTCTCCTCAACCTGTTTTCATCATCACCAGCTTCACTGGCACCTCAAGGCCACCAGACTTTTTTTCCTGTCCCTGGTAGCTTTAGAGCAGGGATTCTTAACCAGGAGTTCATGAACTTGAATAGAAATTTAAAATAAATCTTGTGTGGATGTGTTGGTGCAAGTGTGATATGTTCATTAAATATTACACAGCACAGTGTGGACTTAGTAATGGGTCTGTGGTTTTTACCTGACTGCAAAGGGGTCCATGGAACAAAAAAAGGTTAAGAACCCCTTCTCCAGAGTATCAGTCTGCAAAAAGCCCCAAAGTAGTCATACCTGGTCTTTGGGGACTAAGAGGACTACCTCAACCAAAAGGAGGGAATGTGAAGATGGAATGATCAATGATTTCACTAACCGTATCCATTTGCTTGAGCTTCCATTTTATCCAGGAAATTATAAAGAAGGAACAAAGGTGAACTGAAGCAGACTGACATACCAATGATCCTTTGTGGTGCTGTTAAAAACACCTGCCCCAGCCTGGGAGAAAACTGTAAAAAAGATATCATGGAAATTGGATGTCCTTCAAGCAGCTGGATGCCCACCTGCCACATGGAAGGTCCAGAGTTTGGTTCCCAGTGAATCCTAAAGAAGACAGGCAAGAAAGTAAGCTGGCATACAAGATGATTCAATGAAGAGACACAAGGAGGAAAACACAATGAGACACACTAAGCAGGGAGCAAAGTTGGCTCAAGTGATTAGATGCCTCCCTCCCACATGTAAGTTTCCAGGTTTGGTTCCCAGTTACTCCTTAAAAAAAGAAGATGAGCACATGATGAACAGCCAGAGAGCAGTGAGCACATCCTGACAGGACTATGCCCCATCCCTAGCCCCTGACTGGAATAACAGCCACAATGTGCAGAGTTTGCAAGTTTATTATTAACCTGCCCCACTGTGAAAGTGCAACTAGGCATATTCTCAGAAGGAGCCATATCCCATGACATAGAACAGCCCCCATCCATAGCCTATGTGTCCAGATACAGTTCATTTCCTCACAAGAATACACAAAGAAGCCACATGATATCACCAACACCTCCTGCACCACTAGAATTCACAGCCTCTACCCCACTGCCCCCTACCCATCCCTACGGGCTCTCGAGTTTCACCCAATCCCCAACATCTCCCACTGGCTAAGGATGTTCCAACCTATAGATGTATTGTATGAATCATGACTGCCTCTGCCAGTGGTGGACTGCAGTTGGTCTTCAGATCCCCATGCTGGTGGGGGGTTGGAGTTTATCCTTCAGACCCCCTCCATTGGGAAGCTTCCCGATAAATACTTGCCTGCAATTGCTGGTCTCCATGTCCCAATTGTCTCATCCTGACACCTAACACATACAATGATACAACAGGAGAGGCATCACCAGAAAGAAAAGAAGAAAAAAAATATATATATATATTTTAAATGAGGTCAAACCAACATCAGCAGTCTGCTAGTCTTCACCAAATGCCAACCTTCTTACATTAACATCTTGCTTGCTAATAAATGATCAAGAACACCCTGCTCAAACAGTGCCTATGGCCCCCAAAGTAACTATAAACCATGCCCCCTCTCTCCTTCCCCATTTTCTTTTTTCCAAGGAACCATATAAGCTGCTCCCCAGCTCACCGCTTCAAGCAGAAAGCTTTGTTGGTGTTTCTGCTATGTGAATGCACCTTTAGCTCAATAAACTTGTTCTGCAAGTGCCTTTTTTTTTTTTTTTTACTGTTTTCTTTATTTTAAACACAACACATGCATTCTCTAAAACTACTTTGTTAGCTAATGATTTATCAAGCTGTCATTAGAGAGCGATTTCCTGTCATCCTTGGTATTTCCATGGCTGTGGCCCAGCAAGGCAATCTCAGCAAGTGGCAGATTGGTCTGTGCCAATCTTCTGCTCCCTCATAAGCTCAGTTCCCTCAGCACCTGGAAACAACTAGAAGCTGCTTCCAGGACTGCTGACACCTGAGCTGCCAGAAGTCTCAGCAGGACACATTTAGGATGGCTGCTGAATACATGCAGGTTGATGGGATTGCTTTCACTAAATTCACTTAAAAACCTGGAGTTTTGGGGAAACGGACTTTGGCCCAGTGGTTAGGGCGTCCATCTACCATATGGGAGGTCTGCGGTTCAAACCCCGGGCCTCCTTGACCCGTGTGGAGCTGGCCATGCGCAGTGCTGATGCACGCAAGGAGTGCTGTGCCACGCAGGGGTGTCCCCCGCGTGGGGGAGCCCCACGCGCAAGGAGTGCGCCCGTGAGGAAAGGCGCCCAGCGTGAAAAGAAAGTGCAGCCTGCCCAGGAATGGCGCCGCCCACACTTCCCGTGCCGCTGACGACAACAGAAGCGGACAAAGAAACAAGACGCAGCAAATAGACACCAAGAACAGACAACCAGGGGAGTGGGGGGAAACTAACTAAATAAATAAATCTTTAAAAAAAAAAAAAAAAAAAAACAAAACCTGGAGTTTTGGGAAGCAGGCTTGGCCCAGTGGTTAGGGTGTCCATCTACCACATGGGAAGTCCATAGTTCAAACCCTGGGCCTCCTTGATCCAAGTGGAGCTGGCCCACGTGCAGTGCTGATGCACACAAGAAGTGCCATGCCACACTGGGGTGTCCCCCGTGTAGGGGAGTCCCATGCAAGGGAGAGCCACCCTGCACAAAGGAAAGTTCAGCCTGCCCAGGAATGGTGCCACACACCTGGAGAGCTGACACAACAAGATGGTGCAACAAAAAGAAACACAGATTCCCATGCCATTGACAACAACAGAAGTGGACAAAGAAGAACATGCAACAAGTAGACACAGAGAACAGACAACTTGGACAGGGAAGAGAAATAAATAAATAAATCTTAAAAAAAAAAAAAAAACTTGGAGCTTTTGCGGGATGACTTTGTGATGAAGGATGAAGATGTCATTACACTTTCTTACCCAAAGTCAAGTAAGAAAGCAGCATCTGAAACTGAGGAAGGCTGTGGCCTGATGTCACCAGTGCCTGCTCTCTGTTCCCCATTGGCTGTTGGTGATCAGAGCATCATCCTGTTGACACCAAGGGCAGAGAGAGGCCACCAGAATCCAAAGGACCTAACAAATTATACAGGGCCTTGCTGGAGAGACTCCCAAAGGTGATGTTTGTGATCACAACTGGGTGTTTGGGGGAGAGTGTTAGTGAAGTATTTCCACCCTGAGATTTCAAGAATGAATATGAGATTGTTAGATGAAGGGGGGAGGATGTGTGTATAAAAGCCTAGAGTAAAAAGATGCATATTCAAGGAATTATAAAGCTAGGGACCCTTGTTCTGTGGAGGAAGGGGAGGAGAACAATGGGATGAGGATGGGTGTGTTTATAGTGATAACCTGCAGCCCTACCCACCTAAGGAATCAGCAGTTTTCAAAAGGCCACCGGTGCCAAATTTACATTTTTCTACAGACAACCCAAACAAGCAATTTTGAGCCTGGGATTTCACCTGCCCAATGTCCCTTTACCATTGGTAAGGTAAAACCAGCACCTCTAAGGTCAAGACCTTTCTGCCCCCTGCTCACCACTGATCTCCCTCCAGCATATGAGCAAGCCCCCTTCTTTTCTGTTCTTCCCTAGGAGGGTGGGGATTTCCCCTGTCTTGTGTCCTCTCTTGGTAGGGCTGGCCTCCTGAAGCTTCTGTCTGCAGGAGCGTGCCCCTCACACAAACCTGTGGAGTAGCACCCCTGAGTAAAGCTTTTGTGTTACTTCCATCTAGGGGTCACATTTTTTCTCAGTCAATTCTGAAATCCTTAGGTCCAAGCTCACCCCAGCTCTGGATATGGAATAACATAAACTGGTTAGGGGGTGATTATTACATGTCTGATGAGGATGGAGCAAAGAAGAGGGAGCAGCAGGAGCAGGGGATGTCCACAATGTGTTTTTGAATGGGAAGAGCTGACCAAAAGCTTCTGAGGAGGGAAAATGAAGAGCGTCCACATAATTGGATTTATGGGTATGGGCATCAGCAGAGGAAGAGAAAACTTGCCTTTAAGATGTAGTAGGAAACTGAGCAGAGTCAGAGAGACAGATAAAGCAGATACAACCCCCAGATATTGGTTCCTTTGAAGGCTAAAGAGACCCATGAGAGTTATGGCCATGGCCGATGGGGTTAACTACCAGGGCAGATGGCCCCTCTTTGGAAATGGTGTTTATGTGTGATGAATCTGGGCTCAGATGGGATCTCCCTTCATAAGACTTTCATGCTAATGTGCTGGAGGTGCAGTTAACGTTGGGATTTAAGATATATTTAGGGGATTTGAATCTCTGGACTGACAATGTGATAGCCAGGTCCTGAACCTCAACAGACTCCAGCACCTACAATCTGATTTATTGGACTTACCACACTCAGCTAAGATGGAGTTGAAGAAGGACAATCACCACACCATGGAGCCTAGAGTGATTACAACTGAAAATGGGAGGATTGCATCCAGCATCCATGTGGAATTTGAGCCTCCTCTTGACATAGAGGTGCAATGGACACAACCAATCCAATGTCCACATAGAAGAGGTGGTATTGGATTGAGAAAAGTGGACATGGTGGACGATGGGTATGGGGAAAGGCAGGAAGAGATGAGAGGTGGAGGTGTCTTTGGGACATGGAGCTGCCCTGGATGGTGCTTCAGAGGCAATCACTGGACATTGTAAATCCTCACAGGGCCCACTGGATGGAATGGAGGAGAGTATGGGCCATGATGTGGACCATTGACTATGAGGTGCAGAGGTGCCCAAAGATGTACTTACCAAATCCAATGGATGTGTCATGATGATGGGAACGAGTGTTGTTGGGGGGGGAGAGGGGGGGTGGGGGAGCGGGGTTGAATGGGACCTCACATATATATTTTTGATGTAATATTATTACAAAGTCAATAAAAAAAACAAAAAAGGAAAAAAATAAAAAATAAAAAAAAATAAAAATAAATAAATAAAAAAAAGATGTAGTAGGAGGGCCAAAAGTCAGGTTGTCATAGGCCCCACTTTTTTCTTTCCCTATCTAAGAACCAATTGGTTGTTGAGATCATCAGCCTGATTCATTCCAGATGAGACCCCAACTGAGTCCAGTCTGTGGTCACCTGGGATCACTCACCATTGCTAGAAAGTGTGGATGGGTATGAACAAATAAGGAAGCATACACCATAAAAAGGCACATACTTCTACACCTCACACCTCCCCATTCAGTTCTGCCCAAGTCATTCTTCATTTCCAAAGCCAAAGTGAGCAACCAAGGGCAATGACCCTCTGAACTTCAAGGGCATCCTGGATGCCTGTGTTTTAAGGACTGAGTTAATATGAGATTCATTCACATGAGCATATTAGACAAACTTGTTCCAAGCTATCGTATTTGACACTAAGTAATTTCTGTGGTGTGGTTCCCAGAAATACTGCCTTCATTACTAAGTTGACCATTGTCTCACCCCAACATTGAGTTGCCCATTTATAGGTTATAAATCTGAACCTATGTTTCAGAGGAAATATGTTTTGCCGCTCACCTATGAAACCCAGTTGTGTTTCTCTAATCATGATATCATCTACGCATGGCATGGCTTTCAAAATCAAAAGCACCAAATGGGGAGCAGATGTAGCTCAGTGATTGAGCACCTATCTCCCATGTATAAGTTCCTGGGTTCAATCCCTGGTTCCTCCCAAAAAGAAAAAAAGCTTCACATGCCTCATACATAATTCCAGGAGTTCTGAAGTATGGCTCTAAGTTGAGTGACTGTGGGTCAATAAATGTGAACATGTATTCTTCTTATATTATTTTTGAAATCATATGACACCAAAAATGTTGAGTAACTTGCATGAAACTCCCTCATTAAATCATCATATGTGATGTGGTATTAGAAGAATTATCAAAAATTCTAAAACCACAGGGTACTATATATTGTTAATGTGCTATTTTTCTCTTGCCTGCTTGCTTTTTGTCAGGTTCATTTATTTTGCTGATTTACCTAGGGGCATGGAGGTCATGTTTACTTTGTTACTATTTCTTTTTTACAGTATTACACTAACCTGGCATAATGTTTGGCACAAGATGGAGACTTAAGAAAATATTGGATGAAGAATAGACTGAATGAAAACAAATTTAAAAACATAAAATGAACCAGAATCAAGGTCTGGAAAACTATTGGGATTTTGTGTCAGAAAATTCTGGTTTGAATCTTGACTTTCCAGCTTTTCTTTATTAGCAGTAGTGCAATGCCATTGTGGCTCAAATTGGCAATATTTACTCCTGAATTCATTTATTCTTTTGTGCATGCATTCCTGCAATTTTTTCTTTGTGTATTTAGATATTATATACCTAGTGTGTATTTGGTTCCATAAAAGAAAAAAAAATATGCTGATTAAGGCCAACTCAAGTCCACTACTAAAGGATTAAGTGGAAAAAGATGAGAGGCCAACCTATAATTAGGTACTTCCATAGCAATATTACCACTTAGTGATTGCCTGGCATTGTATCTGACCCCAGGTGTGTTCAAGAAATAAGACCTATTTTTTAAAAAAACATCATAAATATGTTTAGAGGGTGAAGCAGGGATAGAAATATAGGGAGGTTATTGGAACTTCCCAGGAGGGCAGGGGTTTGCAGATGGAGTATTAATGGAGGCTTTGGTCCTTCATTTAGGGTGTGAGCAAGTGAAAGCTGGGGTGTTGAACTGTGTGACTGGAACATGGGATCTGTTGAGATGGGGACAACCTGGAGACAGAAAGAGGTGGAGCATAGCAACTGTGTCATGGGCAACAGAGATGATAAATATAAAGACTTCTTTACTATGCTGTTAATTGCTATAAACAGCTGTCTGTCTTTTAAGTGAATTACAGGAGGGAAAATATTATGTTTTATATTCATTCCTTCAGTTACTGTTTCTGGGACTCTTTATTCTTTCCATAGGTACATTACCATTTTCTCTCATACTGACTGAATTAGTAAGTCAAAGGGGTGCTGATGCAAAATACCAGAAACTGGTTGGTTTTCATAAAGGTTATTTATTTGGAGTAGGAGCTTACAGATACCAGGCCATAAAGCATAAGTTACTTCCCTCACCAAAGTCTATTTGGAGCAAGATGGCTGCCAACATCTGTGAGGGTTCAGGCTTCCTGGGTTCCTATGTTCCTGGGGCTTGCTTTACTCTGACTTCAAGGTTCCTTCCTTCCTGGGGCTGGCTTCTATTTCTTCTGCATGCTGACTTCCAAGGGCTCCAGTTTAAGTCTTCAGCATCAAACTCCAAAATCAATACTCCAACATTAAATGCCCAAACTCTTTTCCTCATCATGCCTTTTATCTGTGACTCCCCACACAAAAAGGGGTGGGGAATCAACCACCTTAATCCTAACTCAATCATGCCCAGGTACAGATCAGATAACAAACATAACCCAATATTTCTTTTTGGAGTTCATCAATTATATCAAACTGCTATGCTGAATTTTTTAGCATTTTTCTACAATATATTTTTTATTTATTTTTAGAAGATACAGAGATCACATAAAATGTTAACTGAAAAAATACAGGAGAATACCATGTGCCCCACTCCCCAGGTGTTTTTTATGGTAGGGTAGAGCTGCTAGTAATAAATTCTCTGCTTTCATGGATAAAGGATTCAGGGCTAATGATTGTGCATCCATTCCTCTGTATGTGTTTTCCTTCCAGCACTTTAAAGACAATTTTTGACTTCCTTTGAGACTTTTTTTTTTTTCTGTTGAGAAGCCAGGGGGAATTCTTACCTTTTTCACACTGTATAAAACACTTGCATCTTTCTCTGGCTGCCTGGGTGCCTCACCTGGATGCAAGGGCGTTAATGAGTTAAGGGCAGCTGTCATCTTGGTGAGTCTCCAGCGAACTTGTGCTGTGCCTGGAGCCTAGCTGTGTGTCCTCAGTTTACGGGGTGTGCTGGAGACTTTCAAGGCTCCATCTCTCTAGACCAGCCTCCTTTCTGGGGTCCTGTTCTGTACATTTCAGTCACCCCAATGGCCCCAAGCCATGAACTCTGCCACCGTGCCTCAGCATGACTGAGCTCACATTGCAGTTCCCTCCACTACATTTGAGAAATTGTTCCCAAGAGAGAACTGGGGAGACCATGGCTCTCAGTTCATTAGTTCCCTGCTCCTGTGAATCCATGTCTTGTTCAGCCTCTTAGGAACTGCCTGAAAACTGTTGTCTGAAGTTTTGTACTTAGTTTTATAGTTTTCTATGGCGAATGATTAGTTTAGTACCCACTACTCTGTCGCATCAGAAGAAGAAATCCTATTTCATTACTTTTAGAAAGAAAACTGCACCTGTAAGAAAACAAAAACTCATCTGATTTTGGAGGAGAAAATGATTTTATTGACAATCTGAAAGGACAGGCACTCGACCGGGATCAAACGGCCGGCATGCCAACCAACAAGAACAGTGATATTTATAAACTAAACCTAACATGAGGGTCCCTCCTCTGTTCCCCATTGATTAAGTACTTCAGAGGTTACAGCCTAGCCAAGAGATCTAACTTATGCGGTTCCCACTCTGATTCTGCACTCCCATGTTCCCTACACTCCCACCAGCTGAGCAGGCTCAGGGCTGCTTTCACCCCTGGTGCACTTTTCAAATTTGTTGCTGCTTTCACTTGTGACCCTGCCCCCAGCACTCATCATTGACCTTCCCCACTCTAGTCCTGCCCCCAAAACTCACCATTGGCCCTCCCTCATTCTAGTACCACTTTTTGAAATCTTGGCAGCCGGAGCTACTTGAACCCTAGTCTCCCTCATCGAACTTCAGAGTCGGTTCTGGCTTCCCTTTGTGAAAATTAAACTAACCCTTTCGCACAGATCCCTCCCTCTTTCTTTTCCACTCTTTTAGTTCTCACAATTCAGTTTCCCAAATCTGCTGAGAGCCTCCTCACATTCTTCAACATAGAGATTTTCCTCTTTAAGACAGAACAAGTTGCTTTGCTTGTACTATATGGGCATCTGTTTGGTTAGGGCCATTTCAATGAGTTTCTGAACAAACCCTAAGGCACTTGCGATGATGCAACATCCAACTGTTGTGAGTGGCCCAGCCACAGTGATAAGGGAGGTCAGGACAGACAGTTCCACTTCTTTCCATTATACAAACCAGCTCTTTAACACCCCATGAGAGTGTTGTCAATGCCAGAATTTTCCACTAATTCTACCAATAAAGCTGTTAAACCTTGCAAGGCCTTGGTGATAGTCCTATCTGGGGCCGTATTATTGGGAATGAAGGTACAGCAACTACCTCCAATCATAACACAGATGCCTCCTTTTTCTGCTAGCATCATATCTAGGGCTGTCCTATTTTCCCATGTCATTCAACTAGTGGCATCCAACTGTTCTGCTATTCCCTTATCCACATCTCTAGTGTAATTAATAAATCTTTGTTGATTATAATATATGTAGTTAATCCAATCCACACTTTTGTTAATGGTGACCCACCAAAATAAGAATGATTTAAATCCTGCAGCTATCTGATTCCTAGCTTTAAATTAATTAGGGACTCTCTGGGGAACTCCTATACTATCTAGATAAATTTGGTCATTAAAGGAACCAAGTAAACCTTTTCTTTCTCTTTCTCTAGTTTTGTGTTTCTTCCTCTTTTTCAAATGCCAGGGTGAATGGGATGGCCAGTTGATCCAGAGCACAGGCTCCTCCCCATGTCTCAGGTAACACTGGTTGGAAGGTACTCTTTCCATAGTACCACCAAAGGTCTGCTCGGGGTATGGTCAAACTGGAGTAACTGCCAGTACTATCCTCACTCACGTTCCATACTCGTGTACACAAGGCCATGGTCCCAGGATCCTGGAGCCCTTTACCTCATCTAGGAAGACAAGTAGAGTGACTTCCTGGACCCAGGCAGGAAGCTTATGTGGCTTTGATGTTTTTCTTTTTGACAGGAGGGAAGAGAGAGAATAATGTACTACAATTTTCACCAGGAGTATCACTCTGGAAGAGGAGTATCATGCACTAAACACCCTTTCATGCTTTCCCCTACCTAGTGGAAAGGGTACAATATAAGCAGTGGGCCAGCCTGTTGCACAAGTGTATAACAGTTGCTTTTGTTCAGACTCTGGACTGTATATTTAACCCATTCTAGCCAAGCATTTGCATGTCCATATTCTGTCTCTATTCTGGTCTGCTTAAAATCTTCTGCATTAAGTATCCTGACTGCTTTGGCATTATTCTGCATCAGGGAATTGACCTTTGGTAGATTTTCCCTTGGTATCTCTGAAGGGTTAACTATAGGGGGAGTTGTTGACATCATATCCACAGGGGAAGGAAGGACTCAAATACGGAAACTCTGCAGAGGATCTTTACCTATAAAATCCACCCCCATCCCATAGACTCTGTCAGGGGAAGGACAATGGTTGTTTTCACTGAATGTTGGGCTTTCTAATTGGCATTACTACCGGGTTACACTGGAGGTTTTTGCAGTCTGGTGGGGTATTACCTTTATAAAATGCTATCTTGTCCTCGAATGGTTTCAAGTGAGTATGAACTCCACCATTCCCAGAGGCCTACCCCTTGTACTCAATAATCCACCACACAGACCTTCAGTCAAGATGGGGGAGAGGTTGAGATAACCTCTTGGTGACTCCAGGAATAGAAATTTACTTTGCCACACAGCTGCCACTGCTAAACCTCCACACCTTATCACTTGGCAGGTGTCAAATCTAGGCCTTCATTTACATTTACTATCATTTAATGGGGCTTGTCATGACTTGAATCTGAAACATCATAGTCAGTATAATTATTCTCATTTTCAGAAACATTGAATCCTTCATCTGCTAGTCTCTCAGAGCACTAGACAAGGTGGATATAGATAATAGCATTCCCTCTAAGTGGAGGAATATCTTCCCACAAAGTTCACTGATAAGAGTGTCTGACCAGTCCCTCCCCCTCTCCTGATACACCCTCCCAACTATTGCCTTCTTAGAGTGATTCTTAAAGAATCTGAAGTTGGAGTTACTTCCCAGGACTCAGACAGTGTTGTTGGGTACTTATCATCCAGGTCGGGTACTGGCCCTTTTATTTAGAGTAGTGGGGCCAGCCTTTTCCTGCTGACCAGACTGCAGTCTCAGTTGTCAACAATACTTGATAGGGTTCTTCCCAGCTTGGCTGAAGTTTGGACTCCTTCCATGGCTTGATTGGTACCAAATTGCTGTCTTGGTGATGATGGGCAGTGAAGTCGAGAGGCAGGGTCTGGGCCAGCTAAACACGATGTCTAAGGGATGACAAAATAGAGGACAAAGCCAGTTTATAATTGTTAAGGAAGAGATCCTTTGACTCTAAGGAAGGAAGGTCTCCAGTCCTCCTAGGAAAAAGCAAACCAAAATGCATTTCATAAGGAGAGGTTCCCAGTTCTTTCCTAGGGGAAGTTCTAATTCTCAATAGAGTTATGGGTCAGCACTTAATCCAGAGTATCTTTGTTTCTTTTTCTTTTTTTTACTATTGATTCTGTAAAATATTACATTAAAAAAATATATGAGGACCCATTCAACCCCACCACCCCCACCCCAGCACTCCCCCCCCCCCCCCCCCCCGGCAACACTCATTCCCATCATCATGACACATCCATTGCATTTGGTAAGTACATCTCTGGGCACCTCTGCACCTCATGGTCAATGGTCCACATCATGGCCCATACTCTCCCCCATTCCACCCAGTGGGCCCTGTGAGGATTTACAATGTCCAGTGATTGCCTCTGAAGCACCATCCAGGGCAGCTCCAAGTCCCAAAGACGCCTCCACATCTCGTCTCTTCCTGCCATTCCCCATACCCATTAGCCACTATGTCCACTTTCCCACTCCAATGCCACCTATTCTCTGTGGACATTGGATTGGTTGTGTCCATTGCACCTCTATGTCAAGAGGAGGCTCAGATTCCACATGGATACTGGATGCAATCCTCCCGCTTTCAGTTGTAAGCACTCTAGGCTCCATGGTGTGGTGGTTGTCCTCTTCAACTCCATCTTAGCTGAGTGAGATGAGTCCAATAAATCAGATTGTAGGTGCTGGAGTCTGTTGAGGCTCAGGGCCTGGCTATCACATTGTCAGTCCAGAGATTCAGATCCCCTAAATATATCTTAAACCCCAACACCAACTACAACTCCAGCACAGTAGCATGAAAGTCTTATGAAGAGAGATCCCATCTGAGTCCAGATTCATCACGCATAAACACCAGCTCCAAAGAAGGGCCATCTGACATTGCAGTTAACCCCATCTGCCATGACCATAGCACCCATGGATCTCTTTAGCCCTCAAAGGAACCAATACCTGGGGGTTGTATCTACTTTATCTGTCTCTTAGACTCTGCTCAGTTGTGCATTAGGGCAATCCTTCTGAAAGCCTCCAGACTCTTTTTTTTTTTAGAGACTCGTAGCCATATAAACTCATTTCTCCTTTCCATTTCCCCCTTACATTAGGTCAAACATAAGACATACTTAGAAAGATACTTCTTTCAAATCTGATTCAGTCTCTCCACTCTCCCTGAAGAAAGAGGGTGCCAAGGTCTTACAAGTTCCATTGAACACCCAGGCTTCACATAATATTCTGGAGTACACAGAAGGTAAATTGGCTAACATTATCTGAGTCTTTATTTTCCACTAACCCATAACGAGGAATAATTTGTTTGAGGATAATTTTAGAAGTTCCTGATGCTGTAGGTGAGGCCAGAGGATATGCCTCCACCCATCCTGGAGATGATCTAAACTAACCAAAACATACTTTAGCTGACCACATCAGGGGCATTTCAGTGTAATCAACCTCAATACTCTGGAATGGTCTGAGACACAGCTCGTCCCTCTTGTTCTTTCTTTCTTAAGACTTTCTTATTAATCTTTTGGCAATCTATACATTGTTCACTTATTTCTTTAGCTACAATATAAAGGCCCATGCATCCAAAATGCTTAAGAACAAGATCACACATGGCCTGTACTCCCTCCAATGACTCCCTTGGTGTAAGACTGCTAATACCTCTCTCATCACTTGTTTATTCATCATTTGCCTATCATCTGGGTGGAGCCTCTTCCCTTTATCATCTAAGGTCACTTCTACTTGCTCCAGGTCTTTCATCCCCTTTTCAGAGAATGGGGGGACCCCAAACTCCTCAGGAATGGAGGGTGTCAGGATCATCAACTTCAAAGGGCAACTAAGGGAGGCTTCTGTAGCCTCTACATCTGCTAACCTATTGCCCTTTGCTTCAAATGTGTGACTTTTCTGATGTCCGTTTATATGCACCACTAATATTTCCCTGGGTAAAAGTAGATTGGCCATTACTTCTTTTATTAATTCCCCATGGAGCAACCCTTTTCCTTTGCTGTTAATCCCATTTCTTCCCAAATATTTCCAAAGGTATGGACTACCCTATAAGCATTCTTGGAGTCAGTTTAGACTGTACCATCCTTTTCCTTCAGTAATTTGAGGGCTTGATTTAATGCATATATTTCGCAGGTTTGAGCTGAACAGTCATTGGGCAATTGGCCAGTTTTTTTCACCTCCACAATTGCATAGCCATTGTGCCTCCTGCCTTCTAGACAGGCAGAACTGGAGGATCTGTCTATGAATATTTTTTTTTTCCTGAGTGCAGGGAAAGGTACCTGAAGTCAGATTGGACTCGAGTCTGATACTCAATCAGGTCTACACAATCATGCTCAGGAGCCTCCATTTCGTCAGGTCCCTTCCAAAGGAAGGAGGCCGGGTTTAGGCTATGGTCTGTTGTGAATACCAAGTCTTTTTTTTTTCCATTAGGATAGCCTCATACTTCAAAATTTGGGAATCAATCAACCACCTTCCTGGTTTCTGATGCAGAATTGTTCTGACCTGATTAGGGGTGCTAACATCTAAGGTTCCTCCAAAAGTCAACTTTCTGCTCTCTTCTACCAGGAGAGCAGTTGCTGCCACAGCTTGAATGCAAACTGGCCATCCCCTGGAGACAGTATCCAGGATTTTGGACAGAAAAGCTACAGGTCTCCTTTGACCTCCCCAGATTTGGGTCAGAACCCCTAAGGCTGTTCCTTTATCAACTGTAACAAACAGGTGAAAAGCTTTCTTGAGGGAAGGGAGGGCCAGAACAGGCATCTGCCCAGTGCCCATTTGAGTACCTCTAAGGTCCCTATTTCCCATTCTTTCCATGTTAATTGGTCAGGCTCTCCTTCCAACAGTTTTTTCCTTAACTCCTTAGTTTGGGATGCATAAGAATCTATCCATAGTCTACAATACCCTACCAATCCCAGAAATTTCCTTAGTTCTCTTTTTGTCTGGGGCAGAGGTAATTCAATTAAGACCTGAACTCTCTCTGAAGTTATTTTCCTCTTTCCCTCACTAATGAGATCACGGAGGTACTTGACTTCCCTTTCTACAAATTGTAATTATTCTTTGATACCCTTAACCCTTGAGCTCCCAAAAAGTTCAATAGGTTCTTTGTGGTTTGGGCCACCGCCTGCCTTTCTTCACCTGATACTAGCAGATGATCTACATATTGTATAAGGACTATTTCAAATGGAGTTGAAAATTTCTCCAATAATTTCTCTAGTCCTTGCCCAAAGAGGTTGGGGCTTCCTGTGAAGCCCTGGGTTAGGACAGTCCATCTGTACTGCTGCCTCCTTCCAGTGAAGGGATGCTCCCATTCAAATGTGAATAAGTTTCTACTTTCTGGGTTAAGGGGACAAGTCCAAAAGGCATCCTTTAAATCTACTACACTAAACCATTTATGATGTTAGGGGATTTTACTGAGGAGGGTGTAATTGTTAGGAACTACTGGGTGCTGAACTTGGACAATTTGGTTAATGGCCCTCAGGTCCTGTACCATCCTCCAACTACCATCCAATTTTTGAACAGGTAAAATGGGAGAATTAAAGGGGGGCATACAGATTTCTAAGACTTCACCTCAAAGAAGACCCTCAATGATGGGTTGAAGTTCCTGTCTCCCTCTCAGGGGAATAGGATATTGTTTCTAACAAACAACCTCCCCTTCCTTCTTCAATTTGATCTTAATAGAAGGAACCTGAAATACTCCCCTTTCCCTTCCTTCACCCACACCTTCTCCTTGATATTCTTTTCATCTTCTTCAGTAAGTAGGACTAAAGCCACTTCTATCTGTTCATCCTTCACTCCCAACTCCAGCTGCATGGGTATTATCAGGTCCCTTCCCAACAAATTACTCCCAGCCTCTGGGATGTACAACAAAGGGCTCAGAATTTGGTTATCCTCCCAATGAATATCAGTAGGCTCAAGAGTGGGAACTTTAAACCTCTCCCCTTTAATCCATGAGACTGTGATGAACTACCAGAGAGCTTGGTTCCCAGTGCCCACCAAAAAATGTAATTTCCTCTTGATATGGGCCCACCTTTAGATTTACTATAGTCTCCCGGTAGGCTCTTGATATTAGGAGCCTCTGACCTTCCTAGTCCTCAAAATTGATCAGGGGTATTACACAAACTTCTTTCTTTAAATTTGGACACTCTCTTAAAATGACCAGGTTTCCCACAGTGATAACACCCTGCAAAGTCCTGCACTCTGTTAGCCCCTTTATCCAAGATAACCCAGCCTACTTCCCTTTCTCATCTCTGCCTTCCTTCTCCATGCCTCACTTCTAATCTTTCTGGACCATGTGGTCAACTGTGCTCATCATGTCTTTGGCCTTCTGCTTCTGCGTTCCCCCCTCCTTTCTCACAAATATTTTATGAAACTCTCTCAGTAACTCCTCTAGGGGTTGATGTATCCTTTCATCTATTTTCTGGATCTTTTTAGAATGTCAGGTGAGGATCCATTTACATAGCTGACCTTTAGCATTCCCAGGGCCACAGGGTCATCAAGGTCCATTCCGGAATATGTCCTCACCTGGTCTCTTGATCTTTGCAGGCAAGTAGAGGGAGTCTCATCTTTTTCTCAATTCACCTCAAAGGCCTTATTTAAATTTTGGGATTTAGGCATGGCCAATTTTATCCCCTGTCTAATGAAGTCACAAAGATCCTTCACTTGTGCTCTATTGTCCTGATCATTGTTATCCCAGTTAGCGTGTACGTTAGGGAACATTTGCTAAGCTGCCATTACCCCTTGTCCTAGTGTGTGCTGCCTTTCCCACTCCTTCATAACCACTCTCCTCACCATGCCCCTTTCTTCTCCTGTAAAGAGGATACTCATTATAGAGTTAAGTTCAGACCATGTGTAGAGACTCAGGCCTAGGAATTGATCCACTTGCTCAGCCAGCCCTGCCGGATCTTGCATTAAGGATTTCCTCTCCTTAAAGTTTCTAACTTCTGTACTTGTCAGTTGGGCAGTATATACCAGATCTCTCCTGGCCCGATTGGTACTTCTCTCATGGGGTAAAGAGGCCCAATGAGATTATGTTCCCTCACCCTCTTTTCTTTGGAGGCCTTAGAGAAGGGAAAGTTCTGTATATCCTTCCTACATTGTTCCAACTCCTTCCTTAACTGCTGGTGAGTCATAACTGGTGGGATAGGGGGCACTGATTGGTGCTCTGGCTCCCTGGGGGCTTGGTTGGGTTCTATCAGTCTTTCTGAATCCACCAGTTCCTGCCCCAGGAGGGGAGGGGAAACATAGTGCGACAGGAAGGCTCAATATGGTGTCCCAGGTTTTACCTTCTTCAGACTCAGTTTCTGGGTCTGGACTTTTGGCTCCCATGGGATAAAAAATGTTCTCTCTTCCCTTCAACCAACACATGGCATAGTCAGACTCCTCCTTGTAAAAGGATTTCTTTTCATTCACATAAAGTACAAGTTCGGCACAGGGCCAATCCTCATCTGCCTCATATTTTGGCCAAAGTACATCGAGTGGTAAAATGCTTTCTTTGCCCCAAATATAACAGCAATATTTAATCATTTTGATTTTATGCTTTCCCTGAGTCCAATCATTATCATTCCAATGTATCAACATCCTGCCTAATGGACTACCCAGAGGAATGTCCCCAGGGGACCCAACAGGTACACCTTTCCTCTTTTTCTGCCTGGCCAACTGCCCCCATTCTGAGTCTTGTCTGGGTTTCTTTCTCTCAAGAGTTTTTGCTTCATCCATTTCTGACCTTTTCCTTGCAGGAGAAGGGAAACATGAATTGAGACTCTGCACTCACTTTGTGCAGTATGTTGCACATCTCATGCACACACAACCAACTCCAGACTCATCAGAACTACCCCACCACCAAGGCAACATTTAATAGTCCTCTTTTCTTATGGTGGTCTATGCACAGCGTTGCCTGTTCAACAAGAGGAAGGTTTTCCCTTCCTCTTTTCTTGTCCACAATCAGGTGATCCAAGCATCTGGTCTTGGGCCCTTCCAGAGGTCAAAGGTGGGCCCCTAGTGGCAAAGTCTGAGACCGCTCAATCAGAAGGAGCACCTTCCCCTTGTCCTCTTGGGGGTCCCTGTCCAAAGCTTTGGATCCTGGATGAGCCCCCAAGATTGTTAGAAAGAAAGCTGCACCTATAAGAAAACAAAAACTTATCTGATTGTGGAGGAGAAAAAATTTTTATTAAAGATCTTGCAAGAACGGGCACTTGACCTGGATAAAATAGCCGACACACCAAACAAGAAACCGTGATATTTACAACCTAAACCTAACACACAGTCCCTCCCCTGTTCCCCATTGATTGGGTACTTCAGGGGTTAGAGCCTAGCTGAGAGATCTACCTACTTTACACAGTTCCTCCTCTGATTACCCACTCTCACATTCCCTACACTCCTGCTGCCTGGGCAGGCTCAGGACAGCTTTCACCCCTGGTGCTCTTTTCAAATTTGGTGCTGATTTCACTACTGGCCCAGCCCTCAGCATTCATCTTTGGCTCTTCCTCATTTTGGTACCACTTTCAAATTCTTGTCATGCCCAAACCGCTGGTACACCTACCCTCCCTCCTGGACAGCAGAGCTGGCTCTGCTTCCTTTTTTGAAAATTAAACTTAACCCTTTCCAACAATTACTATTTCTCAAAGGGAATAAAGAGAGAGAATTCAGGTAGGATATAACTAAGAGGTAAACCAATTACTTGCAGAGGTTTCAGGGCCTGGGTATTATCACAAGATAATAAAGTTGAAGAAAAAGGAATATTTAGGAAACAATAGTCCTTGAGGAACTTTGAATGCTAGAAGCTTAAATGCAAATGACTCTCTCTTATGCTTTCACAAAAATAGCCAAAATCTCCCCTTCCCTCATTCGCAACACAAATCCCACTGGACCTTGAGCTCCCTGTCTCTGCTTTCCATCAACCACTCTGAGAGGTAACTTTTCTCAACTGCTTAAGGTAAAAAACCTAGTTGTAGGCCAGGTCCTCTCCATGTCACTGTGGTTCTCTCCTGAAAACATGAGAGAAGGAGAGAGAGGGAGAGAGAGAGAGATGGAGAGAGAGGGCTTAGAGAGGGGGAAGGGGGGAGGGGGTAGGAGAGGGTGAGAGGGAGAGGGAGGCTGAAGAGAAGGAGGAGAGAGAGGGAGAGAAAACTTCAGCAGAGGAGAGAGTCTGAGAGATGCCCCTCCTTCCCTATTTCATCACTTTAGCAACAACCACTCAGGGCTGCTTGCTGTCTTATTGAAAGGCCCTCTGCAGGCCCCTGGGGATTAGTCACATTTCATAGTCACAGTTACACAAATATAGAAAGGCTGCAGGGATTTTAACAATATATAGGTATGTTCATGAAAATAGCTAATAAATGCTTTATAACATGACTGTGAATATATGTATTGTATAAATATATGGTTATATATACTGTATAAATATAAATATATGTATATATTAATATAGAATAAATATATGGTTATATGAATAGTTAAATACATAAGATAATATTATATCTAATGTATTATCTGTAGTATTACATAAAATAGTTGTATATATAAATATATGAACCTTATGGAAAATTGTATGTGCTATATAAAAATTTTATATGAACACCTGTGTGTTTATTACATATGTGTAAATATGTATATTAAAAATAAATGATACTTCATATATTTTATGTACATAAAATATATAGACATATGCTAATATATTACTGCAATACAGTGTTTTACTTGATATACATATTTACATATACATGTAATGTGTGCTTTAATACAAAATAAACATATAATATATATACCTATATACTATATATAACTGTATAATTATGTAACTATTGACACATGCATATATTTGCATTTAGAATAAGTACTAAAATATTTTATAGTGCATATAATCTACTAATACACTATAAACATGACTTTACAATATATGTCAATACAATATTCATATTACATAATTATATATTTAGAAATAGATGTAATTTATTGATATATTTATATTATAAAGCATACATGAATTGATATTTGAATACAACTCACACATTTAGAAGTAATTGAAAAACAAAACATTTTGGAGCATCATCATACATGGGGGTGCTAAAGGGATGTGGAATGCATGAGGCATGCAGGTATGATGATATCATTAATATTCTCCTCCTCAGGTTGGAGTGGTCATCATTTTACCAAACCCTAAAGTTATCTTTTGTATGATTTTTATACCTCAGTAAAATATGATCTTAAAAGAAATGATGTCATATAAGGCAGACCCTCCTGTAGTAAAATCACACCTCTTCCATTTGCTAATGTGCTGATCTCTAGCAAAATTTAAACATAAAATATTATCCTGTTTTGCTTGTCCTCTAATAAAAATACTATTATACTGCAGATAAAGTGCTGCAAAGTTTGGTTGCTGACATATGATATATTCCAGCAAGTGTTATTAGTTATGGTAACTATTTATAATGTCCTGATTATTACCATTATGACATTGTTATCACCATATTACAAAAGAGGAAATGGAGGCACAGAAGGGATCCCACTTGGACAAGTCACTAAAGACTCAGGACTCCGGGCATGTCCAGGTACAGCTGTGTGGTAGGCAGATGATCAGAAATTTATCCAGCAGATCCTAGGCTGTTTTCAGGTTTATTGATGCCAGTTTTCTCTGAGGTTTCCCAATCTACAGCAGCATAATGAAGTTGTTCATCTCACCATTTTGAATTTTATAATAGAATATTTATACACTGTTAGGCATTAAAATCTCTCTGATTTGTGATGGGGAAATGCTGATTTAGTAAACACTTATAGGTAAAGAAGCTGGGACCTGGACATGAAATGTCTGGAATAGCACTGATTAGGGAGAGAGTCAGGTACTGAGTCCCAGCAAACCTCAGGTTTCCTCATTCATACCCCATGTCAGCTTACACAGTGGCAGCAATATAGCATAACATCATTTTTCCTTCAAAGTACTGGGGGACTTATCCTTGGCTTGTATTGAATTGGCCTTGAGGGCAGACACAATTCATGACTTCTTCACTGTTCCATTTAGAGTATCTAAATTAACTTCTGGCACACAGTAGGTATCACTGAATGAATGGAAGAAGACAGACCTGTCGCCACATATTTTAATGGGGAATATCAGATTCACCATTTTGAAGATGTAGGAGTGAGGGAATCAGATCCATATATTTCTCACCATATTTTCTTTCCTTTCCAGTTAGGCTATTTACATAATCAGAAATCCCAGGGGTATTATTACTTCTGGTTATTTCTTTTTGAGAGGAATGAAGAGTGTAAAAACTTGAGTTGTTGGAACAATGCTTTCAATGGAAATGGTAAGTCTGTCTCAAAATACGGTTCTCTATGGAATGGTGGAATTCCTGTACCTCAAATCCCTATCTCAGGGTAAACACCCACATTGCCCTCCAACTTTGATGTCGCTAAGCCTCTATTATTGCCCATCTTAGTCTATAAACTCTCAACCTCACAAATTACCCAATTATTCTTTTCAGACACATGGATATTCATGTTCTCCCACCCCACCCACTGAAGATCTCTGCATTCTGAATATCAGATATACCTTGCATTTCCTCTTTAGGCCTCCTCTGCCCTTGATTGCTAGACTTCAATGTTTATTCATTCATCTTTCACCTTACCTGTTTCATTATCAGTTGATAATCAATCCAAATATTTTGTCTTTTTTTTTAATGTTACATTCAAAAAATATGAGGCCCCCATATATCCCCCACCCTCCTCACCCCACTCCTCCCATAACAACAACCTCCTCCATCATCATGGGACATTCATTGCACTTGGTGAATATATCTTTGAGCACTGCTTCACCACATGGCCAATGGTCCACATTATAGATTACACTCTCCCCCAGTCCACCCTGTGGGCCATGGCAGGACATACAATGTCCATTAACTGTCCCTGCAGTGCCACCCAGGACATATCCAAGTCCTGAAAATACTCCCACATCACATCTCTTCTTCCCACTCCCTAACCTCAGCTGTTCCATGGCCATTTTCTCCACATCAATGCTACATTTACTTCCATTACTCTCACAATAATTCCAGAAGAGAATATCAGTAAATCCACTCTAACCCATACTCTATTCCTCCATTCTATGGACCCTGGGATGGTTATGTCCACTCCACCTCTATATTGAGAGGGTGTTTCGATTCCACTTGGATAATGGGTGCAATTCTCCTGCTTGCAGTTGTAGGTACTCTTGGCTCCCTGCTGTGGTGGTTGATCTTCTTTACCTCCCTGTTAGCTGGCTGGGGTAAGTCCAATAAACCAGAGCATAGGAGTTGCAAGTCTGTTGAGGCTCAGGGCCAGGCTATCACATGGACAGTCCAGAGATTCAGGACCCCTGAGTATACATTAAACCCCAGTGCCAACCACAGGTTTGGTAAAAGTAACAGCAGAGGCTTGTGAACAAAGATCACATTTGAGCCAAAGTCCATGACAATCAGGAACACTAACTCCAAAGTAGGGCCAACTGACATGGCACTGAACTCCATCTGCCATGATCATAGAACCTGTGGGTTTCTGTATCCCCTCAAAAGAATCAATACCTGGGGTTGTATCTACTTTAGATGTCTCCGGGACTCTGTTGAGGCTTACAAAAGAGTTACTCTCTGATGACCTCCTGGCTCTTTTTTGGAGACTCATAGCCAATAAACTCACTTGTCATTTCCTTTCCCCCTTTTATTAAAGGTTAAAAAGCATTTTTAACTACTGTGTAGGCTGAGATATTCTGCTGGTCTGAGTTGTCCCTTTTATTCAAGGTTGTTTTCTAGTTACATCATCAGCAGGTACTTGGTAGTAATCTCTTGGCACCAGGAGGGCTTATCCCCAAAAGTCATGTCCCACTCTTTGGGGAGGGCAATGCATTTACATGCTGAGTTTGGCTTAGAGAGTGGCCTCATTTAAGCAACATGGAGCCCTCAGGAGGTAACTCTTAAGCACCCTGCAGCTCTGGGGCTAGTTCTTATTTCAGGCAATAGGCTCACATGCAGTCACTAGTATCAAAGACTCAATGTTGGGCCATCATTCTTTACTGGTCTTAGCCATTGCACTTGGGGGAGTGTTGCTGTTCCATTAGGGAATGTGATAGAGGTCCCCTGGCTAGGACCTCACCACTCCCTCAGTTGTCATTTTTAACTGTAACCACTATGAAAATATCCAAACATTTTTATATACCCTGTATATATGCCCTGAAGAACTCCCTCCCAAACATGTGCCCCCTATCAATAACATCCCACACCAGTATTCCTCCCCTGCCATTGTTGTACCTCTCTATGGTCCAAAACTTCTTTGAAAATGAAGCCTAATATATTGCAAGCTTCCATTAAAAGTCAAATGGAATATAGTGATGGGTTTAAGGGTTAGAATACACACAAATTTTGAAAAATTGAAGTAAAAATAAATTGGGGTATCAAAAAATGAAAAAAAAATTGAAAGAGCTCTGTTTTTGATGTTTTGCCTTCCATCACTGCAATAAGTGTTGCTCCGTAAGCACATTGACAGGGAAAGTTCTTCCATCTCTTCCTCAGTGTGTATGGTCTTTCTTTTTCTTTTCCTTTTTTCCTAATTATTAAGCTTGTCTTCACAAAAGATTTAGATCACAGTAATTCATATATACAATATACAGAACTCCCTCATATTCAACATCAGACACTTTGTCCCTTCCCCAGAAATTATCTTTTTATATGTGCATACTATATTTACTGAAACTGGTGTACAGATATTGAGAGTCCCAAATATTTTTAATTAGTTACCTTTATAGGTCTCAGGAGAAATGTCCTTTTACATAGAAGTACCCCATAGCATACTTCTTTTTCCAAAATTCGACTCAATTTATTCTTTTTTTAAAAAAATATTACATTAAAAAAATATGAGGCCCCCATTCACTCCCACTGCCCCACCCCACCACTCCCCCCACAGTAACACTCTCCCCCATCATCATAACACATCCATTGTATCTAGTGAGTACATCTCTGGGCATTGCTGCACCCAGAGGCCTGTGATCCACACCATAGCCCACACTCTCCCACCTTCCATCAGTGGGCCATGGGAGGACATACAATGTCCGGCAATTGTCCCTGCAGCACCACCCAGGACAACTCCAAGTCCCAAAAATGCCTCCACATCTCATCTCTTCCTCCCATTCCCTGCACCCAGCAGCCACCATGGCCACTTTTTCCACACCAATGCCACATTTTCTTGATTATTAACCACAATAGTTCATGAATAGAATATCATTAAGTCCACTCTAATCCATACTGTATTCCTCCTTCCTGTGGACCTTGGCTTCGTTGAGTCCATTCCACATCTATGTCAAGAGGGGTCTTAGATTCCACATGGATACTGGATGCAATCCTCCTGCTTTCAGTTGTAGGCACTCTAGGCTCCCTGGTGTGGTGGTTGACATTCTTCAATTCCATGTTAGCTGAGTGTGGTAAGTCCAATAAATCAGAGTGTAGGAGCTGAAGACTGTTGAGGCTCAGGGCCTGGCTATCATATTGTTAGCCCAGAGATTCAAATTCCCTAGATATATCTTAAACCCCAGCACCAACGACAGTTCCAGTAAAGTAGCATGAACGTCTTGTGAAAAGAGATCCCATCTGAGTCCAGCTCCATCACGCAGAAACACCAGCTCCAAAGAAGGGCCAACTGACATGGCAGTGAACCCCATCTGCCATGACCATAGAACCCATGGGTCTCTTTAGCCCTCAAAAGGACCAATACCTGGGGTTGTATCTACTTTATCTGTCTCTGAGACTCTGCTCAGGTGCGCATAAGGGCAATCCTTCTGACAACCTCCAGATTCTTTTTTAGAGACTCATAGCCATATAAACTCATTTGTCCTTTCCATTTCCTCCTTACTTTAGGTCAAACAGCATTTTTAACTCCTGTTATTACATGTAGACAGGGATATTCTGCTGGCCCACGTTGAACTTTTAATTCAAGGTCCTTTTCTAGTTGCATCATCAGCTGGTACTTGGTAGTGATCCCTCGGGGCCAGGGAGGCTCATCCCCGGGTGTCATGTCCCATGCTGGGGGAAAGGCATTGCATTTACATGCTGAGTTTGGCTTCAAGACTGGCCACATTTGAGTAACATGGAGGCTGTCAGGAGGGAACCCTTAGGCACAGTGCTGCTCTAGGCCTTGTTCTTATTTCAGGTGTATAGGCTCACAAGCATAGTCATTAGTATCAGGGGGTCACTGTTGGATCCTCATTCCTTCCTGGTCCTTGCCGTTGCACTTGGGGGACTGCCACTGACCCCTAGGGACCACAACAGAGTGCCCCCTGGCCAGGAACCCAGTACCCCCCAGCTGTTGTTTTTAATTGTTTCCACTATGAGTATATCCAAACATTTCCATGCACTCTGGACACATGCCTTGTATAACTCCCTGTCAACCATATGTCCCCTGTAAATAACATCCCATACCAGTATTCCTCCACTGCCATTGTTGAACCACTCTGTGATCCAAAATTTCCTGAACAGTGAAGCCCAATATAATGTCAGTTTCCCTTACTAGTAAAAGGGAATATAGCGATGAGTTTAAAGGTTAGATATAGAATACATATTGATTTGGAAAAGTTCTGCATCCTATCTTTTTCTTTTCCTTTTTCCTAATTATTGAGCTTCTCTTCACAAGATCCCTAGATCACAGTAATTCATATATACAATATACAGTAGTCCCACATATCCATTATAAAACCTTTTCCCTTCCACAGCGATAATCTTCTAACTTATTCATATCATATTTACTGAAACTGATGTACAGATATTGAGACAATAGCTTTCAAACAATGTAACATATTTGTTTACATTGTGGTTCATACTTTAGGCTATACAGTTTTCTAAATTTTTTTAGTTATCCTATGTTTTCCATTATGGTTTGCATTATTAGTCTGTCGTCCCCTATATATTTTTGGTGTAATATTACATGTTTTATATCCATCCTTATGTACTCTTGTGAAACACTTCTTTTGCCCTCACATTTACTTTGGTTCCATCTATTCAATATCTATTTCCCCCTCCCCTTGGGGCCCACAGTGACAGTCAATCTTCATTTCTTGAGGAGCCATGTTCAGAGATAATTGCAGCAGTGTTGAGGGCTTGACTTACTCAACTGCCCTAATGCCCTGGGAGCCACCCTTTCTCTTGAGAGATATAGTTCCCTCTGTTTGATGTCCTTAGTCCTCCCCAGGATGTGGGTCTACCTTCACTCTCATTATATGGGTCTCTACCCAATGGTATAACCAATCTGGCAAAATGAGCATTCTGATATTCCCTCGGAGTCTGTCTTGTGTCAGATTATCCCCTTTGAGTATCTTAAACAGGTAACTTTCCTAAATATATTTTGAAAAGGTTTTCTCAGCATTATACTCTCATCCCACACCTGACCATCCACTATGTGTATGTGTAGCCACACCCTCCCCCCCATTTCTTGGGCAATATTACCCATCCGCCCATCCCTAGCCCCCCTTAAACCCACAAAGCCCCACCCAAAGGTAACCCTATGCCTCCATTTTATCCATTCCTTGTACACATACTTAACTCCTGCTAATGATAGATTTCATCCATGTAGATATCAGCTTACATCCTTCCTCTACCCCCAATTTCCTGTAAGCCTATCTTCCAGTCTCTAGCTCTCTGAGGCAGCTTGCTTATTTCATCTCATTGAGGTCATGTAGTATTTGTCCTTCAATGCCTGGTTTGCTTCACTCAACATAAGGTTCTCAAGATTCATCCATGTTATCACGTGTGTTTGTAGTGTATTTACTCTTAAAACAGAGTAGTATTCCATTGTATGTATATACCACATTTTATTGATTCACTCATCTG
The DNA here is from genome assembly GCF_030445035.2 of Dasypus novemcinctus. Classification (NCBI taxonomy): domain Eukaryota; kingdom Metazoa; phylum Chordata; class Mammalia; order Cingulata; family Dasypodidae; genus Dasypus; species Dasypus novemcinctus. Next base: position 81,914,625 of record NC_080690.1, on the reverse strand, counting down.
TTGATGGGCATTTGGTTCGATTCCAACTTTTGGCGATAGTGAACAATGCTGCTATGAACATTGGTGTGCATTTTTTGGTTTTTGTCCTTGTTTTCAGTTCTGGGGGTTATATACCCAGCAGTGGTATTGCTGGATCACATGGCAAATCTATGGTTAGTTTTTTGAGAAACTGCCAAACTGTCCTCCAGAATGGTTGGATCCTTCTGCATTCTCACCAGCAGTGGATGTGTGTTCCCATTTCTTCACATCCTCTTCAGCATTTGTATTCTTCTGTTTATTTCATAGCTGCCAATCTTATGGGACTAAGATGGTATCTCATTGTAGTTTTGATTTGCATTTCCCTGATAGCTAGAGATTTGGAGCATTTTTTCATGTGCTTTTTAGCCATTTGTATTTCTTCTTTGGAGAAGTGTCTGTTTAAATCTTTTTCCCATTTTTTAAATGGGTTGTTTATCTTTTTATTTTCAAGATATATGAGTTCTTTATATATGCAAGTTATAAGTCTCTTATCGGATATATGGTTGCCAAATATTTTCTCCCATTGGGTAGGGTCTCTTTTTACTTTCTTAACAAACTCCTTTGAGGTGCAGAAGGCTTTAATTTTGAGGAAGTCCCATTTATCTATTTGTTCTTTTGCTGCTCGTGCTTTTGGTGTGATGTTCATGAAGTCATTTCCTATTACAAGGTCTTGTAGATGTTTCTCTACAATGCTTTCCAAGGTCTTTATGGTCTTAGCACTTATATTTAGGCCTTTGATCCATCTTGAGTTGATCTTTGTATAAGGTGTGGGATGGTAATCCTCTCTAATTCTTCTACATATGGCTATCCAGTTCCCCAAGCACCATTTGTTGAATAGGCCATTCTCTCCCAGTTGAGAGGGTTTGGTGGCTTTATCGAATATTATATGGCTATATATTTGAGGTTCTATATCAGAACTTTCAATTCAATTCCATTGGTCTGTGTACCTCTCCTTATGCCAATACCATGCTGTTTTCACTACTGCAGTTTTGTAGTATGTTTTGAAGTCAGGTAGTGGGATTACTCCAATTTCGTTTTTATTTTTCAATATGTCTTTGGCTATTCGGGGCCTCTTTCCTTTCCAAATAAATTTCATAGTTAGTTTTTCTAGTTCCTTAAAGAAGGCCGTGTTGATTTTTATTGGGATTGCATTGAATGTGTCGATCAGTTTTGGTAGGATAGACATCCTAATAATATTTATTCTTCGTATCCATGAACAGGGAATATTCTTCCATTTATTTAGGTCTTCTTTGATTTCCTTGAACAGTCTTGTATAGTTCTCGGTGTATGAGTTTTTAGCATGTTTAGTTAAATTTATTCCTAAATATTTGATTTTTTTATTTACTATTGTGAATGGTATTTGTTTCTTGATTTCCTCGTGATCTTGCTCAATATTGGTGTACAGAAATGCTACTGATTTTTGCGCATTGATCTTATAACCTGCGACTTTACTAAACTCATTTATGAGTTCTAGAAGCTTTGTTGTAGACCTCTAAGTGTTTTCTATGTATAGGATCTTGTCATCTGCAAATAATGAAATTTTGACTTATTCCTTTCCAATTTCAGTGCCTTTTATATCTGGTTCTTGCCTCAGTGCCCGAGCAAGTACCTCTAAGACAATGTTTAATAGAAGGGGAGAGAGTGGGCATCCTTACCTTGTTCCTGAGCTTAGAGAGAAGGATTTAAGGATTTCTCCATTGTAAACGATGTTGGCTGTAGGTTTTTCATATATACTCTTTATCATGTTCAAAAAATTTCCTTTTATTCTGATCTTTTGGAGTGTATTTATCAAGAAAGGGTGCTGTATTTTGTCAAATGCTTTTTCTGCATCTATAGATATAATCATGTGATTTTTTTCCTTCAATCTGTTTATATGGTGTATTATATTGATTGATTTTCTTATGTTGAACCATCCTTGCATACCTGGAATGATTCCCACTTGGTCGTGGTGTATAATTTGTTTAATGTGTTGTTGCATATGATTAGCAAGTATTTTTTTAAGTATTTTTGCATCTAGGTTCATTAGAGAAATTGGTCTGTAATTTTCCTTTCTTGTGGTGTCTATGGCTTTGGTACTAGGGTAATGTTGGCATCATAGAAGGAGTTAGGCAATGTTCCTTCTGTTTCAATTTTTTGGAATAGTTTCAGCGGGATTGGTGTTAGTTCTGTCCGGAAATTTTGTAGAATTCACCTGTGAAGCCGTCTGGCCCTGGGCTCTTCTTAGTTGGGAGGTTTTTAATGACTGATTCTTTCTCTTTACTTGAGATTGGTTTGTTGAAATCATCAATTTCTTCTTTCATCAATATAGGTTGTTTATGTGTTTCTAGGAATTTGTCCATTTCCTCTGAATTGCCGTTTTTGTTGGAATATCATTTTTCAAAGTATCCTCTTATGATATTCTTTATTTCTGTGGGGTCAGTGGTGATCTGGCCTTTTTCATTTCTTATTTTGTGTATTTGCATCTTCTCTTTTTCTTTGTTAGTTTCGCTAAAGGTTTTTCAATTTTATTGATCTTCTCAAAAAACCAGCTCTTGGTGTACTTTATCTTTTCAAGTGCTTTCTTATTTTCTATTTCAATTTAGTTCTGCTCTTATCTTTCTTATTTCCTTCATTTTTCTTCCTGTTGGATTATTTTGTTGTTTCTTTTCTAATTCCTCCAAATGTGCAGTTAGTTCTTCAATTTTTGCTCTTTCTTCTTTTTTGATGTATGAGGTTATGGCTATAAATTTCCATCTCAGTATGGCTTTTGCTGCATCTCATAAATTTTGGTATGTTGTGTTATCATTATCATTTGTTTCAAGGTAGTCATTCATTTCTTTTGAGAATTCCTCTTTGACCCACTGTTTTTCTAAGAGTGTGCTGTTTAATTTCCATATCTTGGTGTGAAATCTGGGCCTCTGGCCCTTGCAGATTTCCAGCATCACTCCACTGTGGTCAGAGATATTATTTTGTATGATTTTGATCTTTCTGAATTCATTAAGCCTTTCTTTGTGGCCTAGCATATGGTCTATCTTGGAGAATGATCCATGTGCACTTGAGAAAAATGTATATCCTGCTGTGTTTGGGTGTAATGATCTGTATATGTCTAGTAGATCCAGCTCCTCTAATATACTGTTCAAATATTTTGTTTCTTTATTGATTCTCTTTTGAGATGTTCTGTCCAGAGTTGATAGTGGTGTATTAAATTTCTGCACTATAATTTTAGATGCATATATTCTTTCACTTAGTTTTTCCAGCATTTGCCTCATGGATTTAGAGGTGCTCTTCTTAGGAGCATAGATATTTATGATTGTTTGTTCTTCTTGACAGATTGTCCCTTTCACTAATATGTAGTATCCTTCTTTGTCTCTCACAATTGTTTCACATTTAAATTCTATTTTGTCTGTTATTAATATAGTTACTCCTGCCTTTTTTTGGTTATTGTTTGCTTGTAAGATTTTTTTCCAACCATTCGCTTTCAGCCTCCATGAATCTCTGGGTCTAAGATGTGTCTCTTGTAGACAGCATATAGATGGGTCGTATTTCTTTATCCAGTGTCCCAGTCTGAATCTTTTCATAGGTGAGTTTAATCCATTGACATACAGTGTTATTACTTTCAAGGAATTATTTATGTTAGCCATATTTTGATTGGACTTGTGTTTGTCATATTTTGTTTGTTTGTTTGTTTTCTTCTCTTTTTGTCTTTTTTGTTGCTCTTACATTCTCCTCCAACTCTGCCTGTCCTCTTTTTTCCTTTCTTCCTGCAGAACTCCCTTTAGAATTTCTTGAAGGGGAGGTTTCTTGTTGGCATACTCTTTCTATTTCTGTTTATCTGTGAATATTTTGAACTCGCCATCATTTGTGAATGCTAGTTTAGCTGGATTCAGTATTCTTGGTGGGAAATTTTTTCTTTTAGTACCTTGACTATATCATACCACTGCCTTCTTGCCTCCGTGATTTCAGATGAGAAATCAGCACTTAATCTTATGGAGCTTCCCTTGTATGTAATGGTTTTCTTTTCTCTTGCTGCTTTTAGAATTTTCTCTTTGTTTTGAGCATTGGATAATTTGACAAGTATATGTCTTGGGGTGGGCCTGTTGGGGTTTATGGTGTTTGGGGTGCACTGTGCTTCTTGGATATATACATCTGTCTCTTTCAGTATATTTGGGAAGTTTTCAGCCATTATTTCCTGCAACACTCCTTCTGACCCCTTTCCCTTCTCTTCTCCTTCTGGAATGCCTATAATACATATGTTTGTGCATTTTGCATTATCATTCAGGTCCCTAAGTCCTAACTGGATTTTTTTCTATCTTTTTATCAATCAATTCTACTATATGTTTGATTTCTGATGTACTGTTTTCCACATCACAAATTCTCTGCTCTGCCTCTTCTAATCTGCTGTTATTTGCTGTGAGTGTATTTTTGATTTCTTGAACTGTGGTGTTCATTCCCATCATATCTGTTATCTTTTTGCGTATGTCTGCAATTTCCTCTCCAAGTGTTGTCTTCATATTGTTAACCTCTTCCTTTACTTCATTAAATTTGTCTCTGATATATGTTCTGAGATCTTTAATTATTTGTGTGAAATTCTGCTCCCTTTCCTGGTTTTTAGTTTGTTCATTGGATTCAGCCATGTTTTCCTGATTACTGGTTTGGTTTGTAGATTTTTGTTGCTGTCTGGTCTTCATTTTATCTTGACAGGTGTAATCAGTTCCTTAGCTTCTTTGCCTAGTCTTGGGGATTAATTGGGTGTTGTTTTTGCATAAGTGTTATATCTTCTCTTTGTCACTTTGTTCTTCTTCTAATTTCTTATTGCTGCTGAGTTCACTTTGAAGGAAAGTATTAGGGCCAGGGAAAGGCAATTGTGTAAGAAAGGAAAATATGTAAAGTAGTATTGGTAATAAATGTTAACAGAGCAACAATATGAGATCTGGGAGTATGAATATTAGATTCATGTAAGTTGTGTAGAGTTATAGCAGTAGGTAGAGTACCTATAATAAGGTAGTCAACTGAATATGGGAGGAATATGGTATGAATTAAAAAGCTAGTGTTTTCATGAGAGAGGGAAAGAGAAAAAGGCAATAATTTCAAGAGTGGATAAAAGACAGAATACAAAACAAAGGTATTTGAAATTAAGAGTTAGATATTTTGGGGATCACAGAAAGGGAGGTGGAATTTAGGAGAGACAGTAGATGTTGGAGGATATCAAGATGTGGGGAAAGGGAATAGTGTAGGTAGCCAAAATCAATTCACACAGAAATGAGGCAACAGAGGATGAGGAAACCCAGCAAATGTGAGGTGTTCCCTGCAGCACCTATTGTATAATTAAGATAAAATAAAATAAGAGGAAAATGAGGGACAAGAGAGAAAAAGAAAAAAAAGAGAAGAAAGAAAGAAAGAAAAAAGAGGTGTGGGTAAAGGGAGGGGAACAAGTAAGGAAAAGAAAAGAAGATATAGAACAACCACAACAGCAACAACAAAAAATCCCCTAAATTACTGGAAAAAAAGAAAAAAGAAAAAAGGACCTTGGGGTATACAATGGGAGAAAAGCCTAGGAGATAATGCAATGTTAGCAATCAGGACAATAAAAAATAAAAAAATAAATAAAAATAAAATCAAACAAAACAAAACAAAAAGAAACAAAAAAAAACGCAAACATTGAGGGCTTGGACATTCAAGGACCTCAGATGGAGGTCATGGCATGGTGGATTCAGGGATGGAAAGTCTGTGGTATTGTAGACTCAAGAGGTGTGAGTCTCTGGGGTGTGGGCCACCAGGGTTTAGAGGACCCAGACCTGGCAACCTCAAATCTGGTTAACAGGGAGCCTGGGAGCACCACAGTGCAACACAGACTTTAGGGATCCCTGCAACTGGATGCCAGCCCTATGGGGGAGTCACATCCGCAAACTCTGACCTATGTGTCAGAACCCCACAATTCACCTTCTCATTAGGGTCTCTTCTGTTGCTGTATCACCAATTCGATTTTAGGACACCTCCCTCCCTGTAAGCCCCCAAAACCACCACCTAGGGGCACCTCTACACTGCAGTCAATTTAATGATGCTGCAGATCAGTATCCAGGCCTGGGGAGGGGCTCCTGCCGGAAGCACTGATATCCGTGTTCAAAACAGAAATTCCCATGCCTCACAAAATATTCCCCTAATCGGCTTCCAGCCATCTCCCACCCTTCCAGCCCCTGGAACAGCTTCCTGTTGACGTCTCTTTATTGCAAGCGATTTAAGGCTGCTGCAGATTGGCAGCCAGCCTTGGGGGTGGGGCTCCAGCTGGAAGCACTATTATTTGTGTCTGCAATCAAAAATTCCCCGCCTCGCAATAAAAGTCCTGTCTGTCTCCCCAAATTGGTCTGTGAATGGCTCCTGCCCTGTTAGGTCCCCTGTAGCCCGTTCAGGGTTTATGAATTCCCCAGTACTGCAGAGCCTCCAGGAATCACCACCGCAGTGCTAGTGCTGTGGCTCCAGACACCCCAGGAGCGAGCATCCCACGTGCAGCCCCCACCTCCATGTAATAGAGCCTCAATTTTATCTTATATAAGAATTTTCTTTGTTACCTCTCTCCAAATTGATGTTCAGACACCTCCTGCCCTGCAAAATCCCGAAACAGCCTGGCCCCAAAGAATTTCCAGCACTGCCCATCTGCTTCTTTGCAGGAGAGACTATCAGGTACACTCACTCAGCCTCCATCTTGCCCCGCCTCCTCTCTGTCCCCATAGCATTCTAACAAAAGCATTCCTCTCTCTAATCGTTTACTTCCTTTTATTTTCCTTTGACACTTATCGTAATCTAGCATATTGGTTGTTCATTCTTTGGCTCTCCCTACTAGAATTGCTTTCTTTAAAAAACCACCTCAGAGACTGTGGGTTTTCATGACTGTGTCCCTTTAACCTGGAAGAGTATATGATACATAATGGACATGTCATTTGTATTATGTTAGGGTTAAATCCCATGATTGACCTCTGACTTCACTTACACTACCTGTTTTTGTTTCCTGGTTGCTAAAACAAACACCAAGTGCTAGTTTGCTTAAACAGTGGGAATTTATTGGCTCACAGTTTTGTGGATGGAACTCCAAAATCAAGGCATCATCATCAAGGTGACACTTTCTCATGGAAGACTAAGGTGTTCTGGGCCTGGCAACTGGCAACACTTTTCCTTGGATTTTCTGTCACATGGCACCCTCTCCTGGCTTCTCCAGGTTCCACTGACTTCTGGCCTTTTGAGAGGCTTTGTCTCTATGTGTCTGAATTTCATTCTGCTTATAAAGAACTCCAGGAATAGGACTAGGGCCATTCCTGATCCATTGGCCACAACTTATCTGAAGTAACCTCATCAAAAAGTCCTTTTAAGATGGGGTCTCACCCACAGGAATGGATTAAGGTTAAGAACATCCTTTAGTGGGATGCATGGCATGAACCCAATTCTCACCTGCTTCATGCATCAGACTGTTTTTCCTGTTCATCTCTTTGGACCCCTCCAATTTATTCTTCATGGAGCTTCCCTGCAACTTCTCAAATTTCAGTTGATTGTCCTTTCAAGGTTTGTCCTCCTTCTCAAGAAAAATCTTTACTTTTCAATCAGTGCACTTTCTGATACAACTACTAAGCCCTCTAGTCTCCATTCCTTCCTTGCTGCAGGTTTCTCTTTGTTCACACTTGATTCAAGCTGCATGTGCTAAGCACCCAGAAGACTACATTCCTTTTGTCCTTGACATGAAGTTCACCTCATCTATTACCAAAAATCCTATAAGTCACTTCTCCAGCATTTTGTTCTAATTCCTGCCTTGGAGTATCTACCTGCTCAAAAGGACATTGCTGTAAGAATCAGCTAGAACCCAATATCTCCACCTTTTGCTTTTATCTCCCTTAGGTGCACACATCTCTCTTTCAGCCCAAAAAATTAGAGAAAAAGGTTTTATACATATTCCCAAATGAGCGCTGTCTGCTGCCCATGCTTAAGGAAGCTTTGAGCACTTGTACCCACGTCAATGGAGGGAACTGGAAAAAACAAATCCTAGGAATATGACTGCATCCTTTGAAAGGTCATGCATGCCATTCATGGAGGATTCCAGGTGATAGCTATTGAACTAGAGAGAGGAACATCTGCCAGTGGCTAAGGACTGGAGGGAGGAAGGGGGCTGTGGACATTTAAGGGCACCCTGAAGTTTTCCTGTGCTGATGGGGCTGTTCTCTAGTTAAACTGTGGTGATCGACACCTGTATCTGCACATGTGAAAAAATTACATGAATCTTAATACACACACAGGAGTAAATCTGGGAGATAGAGCAGTAGATTGTATCAAAGGAAGTTCCTAGCTATGGTAATATACTATAGTTTTGCAAGACATTACCGCTAGAGTAAGCTGTGTAAAGTGTGCCCAGATATTTTTCTATTTTTTTAAAGATTTATTTAGTAATTTTCCCCTTCCCTTTCCCCACCACCTCCCACGCTGTTTTTTTTTTTTTTTTTTTTTTTTTTTTTGCTGTTTGTGTCCATTCGAAGTGTGATCTTCTGTATCTATTTCTTTTGGTCTTCTCTTCCTATTGAGGAGTGATTATTTTCATCTGGGCTTTATTTCTTAAAGCAAAAGCTTCATTGTACCCCTCTTTTTACCTCTTAGGGCTTCCAAGATTTAGAGGAGAGGATAGCAACTTTGATGTAAGCAAGGTAGGGTGAAGGAATTGGGGATCAGGAAAATAATTATTTAGAGTGATTAAGCTGGTGGCAGACTTGGCTTATCTCAAACTACCATGATGCCACTGAATGTGTGGAGTTGGGAAGAGCACATCATTCTGTAGTATTTCTAGCACATAGGTTCAATTGACAGAACAACTTCAAGAACACTGATTAGCAGTTGGCAAACGATGGCCCATGGGCTGAATCTCTCCCTCCACATGCTTTTACACAGTTCATGAGCTAAGAGTAGTTTTAAAAAATCACATTTAAGACCTTGAATAAAAGGGGGGAATGATGAAGACAAAGGAGTGTATATGGCTAAGAGACTTCAAAATGAGTCGGGAAGTCATCAGAGGGATAACACTTATGTAAATCTAAGCAGGATCTCAGAGACAGCCAAAGTAGATACAACCCCAGGTAGTGGTGGTCCTGAGGACTACAGAGACACACAGGTTCTACAGTCATGGTAGATGGCTCTGGAGTTCAGGCCCTTGCCATTGGGCCCTACTTTGGAATTTGTGCTCCTGATTGTGATGGAGTTGGACCAAGATGTGACCTTTCTACACATGCCTCTTCTGTGACTTTTACTGAACATGTGGTTTGTGCCAGGGTTGGTGCCAGGGTTGATGTATACCCAGGGGCCTTGAATCTCTGAAATGGCCATGTGCCAACTGGGCCCTGAGCCTCAGCAGAGTCACAGCATCTACTCTCCAGTTTGTTGGACTTACCCATGTCAGCTAACAGGGAGGAGAAAATGATCAACATCCACACCAGGGAACTGTAAGTGCCTACAACTACAAGCAGGAGAATCACATCCATCAACCATGTGGGATCTAAGCCCCTCTCAAATTAGAGGTGAAGTGGACATCACCATCCCAGGGTCCACAAGATAGGGGAATAAAATATGGATTAGAGGGGACTTATGGGTATTCTACTATAGAAAAATTGTGACTCTAGCAATGGAAGAAATTTTATCATTGATGTGGAGACAGTGGCCACGGGATTTGCTGAGGGCAAAGAGAGGGAAGAAGAGATGTGATGTGGGGGTATTTTCAGGACTTGGAGTTGTCCTGGATGATACTGCAGGGACAGATGTGGACATTATATATCCTGCCATAATCCACTGAATGGACTGGGGGGAGAGTGTACACAACAATGTAAACTATAATCCATGCTGTGTAGCAGTGCTCCAAAATGTATTCACCCATTGCAATGAATGTGACACTATGATGAAAGAAGTTGTTGATGTGGGAGGAGTGTGGTGAGGTGGGGGGTATAAGGGAACCTCATATTTTTTACTGTAACACTTTTTGTGATCTATGTATATTTAAAAAAGACAATTACATAAAAATTAAAAAATTTTTAAAATCACATTTAAATTTCAAAGTCCATAGACCACATTTTATTAGAACATAGCTAAACCCGTTCATTATGTACACTCTATGGCTGTTTTAGTGCTTTGATTGCAGAGTTGAGTAGTTGCAACCTAGGCTTCATAGTCTGCAAGGCTGAGAATATTCACTAGCTGGCCCTTGACAGAAAAAGTTTGCTGATTCCAGGCATCATTAAGAGTAAAATGTAGTCAAATAATTAGGAAGTGATGAGTTTCATTACCTTTGCTTTTAGTTTAATTTATCAAATGGTAAGTATGTATGAGTTCATTTTTAATAGCTGATTCTGTTTAACAACTGTCCCACAAAAAACTCCTGAATGTTAACAATCAGCTCTCACTAACCAATTTGGGCTGGTTTCAGCTTAATGCTGGGGCTATGGCTTCTCTATGCCAGATACACATAGACTATTTTTAAAATGTACTTTGGGAAACTAATGGCAGCTGGACTAAAGGAAAGAAGACATGCAGACTGCATATCTAATCACCACCCTAGTGCCAGGGTTCTTGCTCAGGCCCAGTCTCAAATCTTACCTCAGTCACTGTCAGAACTGGGGGTATTTCAGTGCCAAATACATAAGCTCCACGGTCCCACTCTCTGCTTCTGTGTGACTTATTTCCAAGTATCTTAGATCCTGGTTTTCTGTCAAAACTTAGATTAAGTCTTTACACAACATGGGTGGATTCACACGTCTGAAGCTGTCATCCAGTTTAAAGTCAGTTATCAGGCCACATCCACAGCCAAAGCATTCTGTGGCCATCACAGTCCAGGCTTTCTGAAGACACAGTGGCTGATGAGACAGACACAGGCTTCCCTCAGGAGTTTGCAGTCTATTTCAGGCCTCAGACATTAAAGACTGACACAAATGAAGAATTATGCCTCTGCTAAGATGCGAAAACCAGATGTCAGAAGAATGAGAGACTAACATAATTAAAGTTAGATTGGGCTGTGTCTGTGACAGCTTCTCTAAGGCAAAGAGAATCTCATTCTATGCCTGAAGGACCAGGAGGTCTACTATTCCCCACACCTCCATCAGAATTCCAAAACCACACACCTTTTCTAAAACCAGGGATGTTGTTCTTCCTGCATATCAAGTGCCCCTACTCACTACTGGATCTCCCTCACCTACTTTCTGCAAATTAGTCCTTATACATTCTATCAGTTTGCAAGTAGTTGAGGGCCTTTCCATTCAACACAGAGCTAAACTGGGTGCTTAGCTCAGCTCATCCTCACTGGTTGTACAGCCTTGTGTAAGTCACTTGAACTCTGAGCCCCAGTTTTTGATGTACTAGAGAGTACATGATGGTAGTGAGAATTATTATACATGGTGCCTGCAAAATCCTCAGCACCGTGCTGGAAATATAGTAGGCATGTGATAAGTGGAAAATAATAATAACCCTTATAAAAATAGGAAACAGACTAGATAAGACACTGTCTACAGTCTGGGTGACATCCTATGGGTTATTTCAAGGAAGGGGACGGTGGTTCATATCATGAATTATTGGGTTTCTGGGTCTTAAAAACCCTAAAGAGAGGGAATGTGGTGTAGTGGCTAAGACAACTGATTTTGGAGACAGAATGTCCACTTTCAATCGGGATTCCACTACATATTAGTTGGGTAACCTTGTGCCCCAATTTCTTCATCTGTGAAATGGGAATACCTAGAATATCTGTTTCTCACAGTGTTTGCACTAGTGTGCAAAGTACCAAAGACAGTTTATATAATATGATGAGCACTGCATAAACTATTGCTTTTGAAAATAATGTTGCCATGAAGTTATTGCACACTCCACTGGTTATCTGTGTATGGATTTATCCAGGATAAATTTTTAAAAAGTGGAAGATGGGGTTGAGTCATTTTTCTTTAATATAACCTGTGAAATTACAATATAATTCTGTCTCATCATAAATCCTAAGATTTCCAGTCTACACTCTTTGGTAAAGCCTTCTACACACAGGGGCCTGCTCATGGTGACTTATTGCAGAAGCATGGTGTGGACATGGAGAAGAATATGATTTAGATTAAGACCATCTGGAATGGAGAGCATTCTCTCAAGTATATTAGCTGCAAGGTATCAGAAAGTCACTTAACTTCTATGGTTCTCATTTTCTTCACCATAAAATTGTGGTAATAGTACCTACCTCAGAGGAATTCAAAGTGCCTACCTCTAATCATATTTGGTTAGCACATGACATCCATCAAACAGTGACCAACCCTGAGAGTAATGACTTATTTTAAAGCATGCTCTATGTCTCAGGTACTGTTCTCAGAGCTTTGCATGGATGACATCATTTGATCTGCCCATCATCATGATCATTTTACAGATGGGGACACTGAGGCACAGCAAGTTTAAGATGTCAGAAATCCAACCACCCATTGTATGAAGCACTCATTTAAGAACACACAATTTGAGCTGGCAATCTGGCTCGAGCCTGTGGTTTCACCTGCCAAGCCCCTTGTCACTCATTACCACTACTGCATGCTCCCATCCCAGGAATAGTCCCTCTGGACATCCCATAGCAGGTTGGACATTGGTACCTTCTTGGACTGAAGCATGAGTGGAGAGGGAGTGAAGAAATGATAGGAAACAGGTTCTGCCCATGGAATGTCTTTTCTTTTCTTTCCTTTTTTTCCCCATGGAGTGTCTTATAATCAGGATTTGTTTTATACTCACATTAACTTTTGAAGTTTACATCGAGGGTGTTTCAGTGTAATAGAAAGAACCTCAGAGTAAACTATTATTCATGTGGTACAGCAGTGCTTCAAAATCTGTTCACCAAGTGAGATGAGTGTGACACAATGATGGGGGAGGTTGTTTGAGTGGGAGGAGTGGGGTGGGGGGATGGGTGTGTATACAGGAATCTCTTATGTTTTTTATTTTTATTTATTTATTTTTTAAAGATTTTATTTCATTTATATTTCTCCCCTCCACCCCAGTTGTCTGTTCTCTGTATCCATTTACTGCGTGTTCTTCTTTATCCACTTCTGTTGTCAGCAGCATGGGAATCTGTTTCTTTTTGTTGCATCATCTTGCTATGTCAGCTCTCCATGTATGTGGCACAATTCTTGGGCAGGCTGAACTTTCCTTCATGCTGGGCAGCTCTCCATATGGGGTGCACTCCTTGTGCATAGGGCTCCCCTATGCACGTGGACCCCTGCTTGATATGACACTCCTTATGTGCACTACACATGGGCCAGCTCCACACGGGTCAAGGAGGCCCGGGGTTTGAACTGCAAACCCCCCATGTAGTAGATGGACACCCTATCCATTGTGCCAAGTCCACTTCCCATCTTTTTTATAATGTAGCCTTTTTTGTGATGTATGTATCTTTAAAAAAATGCAATTTACAAAAATGATGGGGGTGGGGGAGTGGGATGTGTATTATATGGAACCTCATGTTCTTTTAATGTAACGTTCTATATATTCTATATGATATATTAGTTTTAAAAACATTTATTAAAAAATAAATAAATAAAAAAGAAAGAAAGAACCTTCACAATAGCAGGCTCTGAGGACTTGTTCATCATAGCTAAGATTTCCAAACCTCCATTTGTCCAGAACACAGAGCAGAATTCTTTCCACCAGAGGAATAACTTAGCATTGTCTTCCAGTCTACATGCAAGTTTAAAAAGGAAACTGGTTCATTGACAGAGTTAAATTTGAGAAAACCTAAAAGAGCAGGGCTGGTTTTCTGTACCCTGGTTGTGGTCACAGAGCTCTTTATGACTCTAAGGGACTCCGTCTAAAGAGAAAGGCCCAGAGGAAACACCCCAGGATTTCTCATTTCATTCCAGGAAAACTCATGGCTTCAGGTAAGGATACCTCTATTTTCTCACAACTTCAGAAGAAAGTGAGTTACTTTTGTAATCCCTTGGGATTTTATATGGGAACAGAGATTAAATTATATCTTTTTTTTATTGTGGTAGCATATATATAACACCCAAATTCCCATTTTAACCATTTTTAAGTATATATTTCATTGGTATTAATTGCATTTACAATGTTGTACTACCATCACCACCTACCATTGCCAAGGCTTTTTGATAACCCCAAACAGAAAATCTGTACCTATTAAACAACTCCCCATTACTTTCCTCCCCCTGGCTCCTGGTAACCTCTCATCTACTTTGTCTCTATGAATTTGCTTATTTTAGATATTTTATATAAGTGGAACCATGTCTTTGCCCTTTTCATCTAGCTTTTTTCATTCAACATGCTCATTTCAAGATTCATCCACTTTGTGGCATTTATCAGAAATTAATTTGTTTTCACAGCTAAATAATACTCCATTGTATTCTTATACCGCATTTTGCATATCTATTTTTCTGTCAATGGACACTTGAATTGTTTCCTGAATTATATCTCACATCCTACATTTTTACAGTACACATATAAATTGCTTTTTTTTTTAACTTATGCAGGATCAAAACAGGGGAGAAAAATCTTTTCAGCACAGTGAGGCAGGAAAGGAAGTTCCAGAGTGAGAACAATATGGAATGTAATTTCCCTTTGGAAAGCCCTACTGTATTGTGCATTTTTGATTCCACAGACACTCCTCTTCAGAAAGGCTGACCAGAAGGTATATAGAAAGATTTTTTTTTGCAGTATTGTTAGTTGGAAAAAATCCACACATATTTTGAAAGGGAAATGCTTTAATAAATCATAAAATTAAAATATATTTTAAGAGGAATAATTATTGAAGAAGACTGAGGTAAACATGGACATTAAGAGATTTCTAAAACATGTGAAAGAAGCAAATTTTAACATAATTACACTTTTTAGAATATTTACACACTTTTATGCAATTTGTTTTTGCTTAAAATGAAATCCTGTAAAATAAAACCATTTATTTATATAGCTGTCTATAAATGTAAATACATAGGAATCACACCAATGTCCTTTGAGAACATCCATAAAAGTTATCAATGAGGTAACAAACATGAAAGAAAGTCATCATCTCTAAAGGATTCTCCCAACTTTAGGTTTTCTTATTTTTCGGCTGAAATCAAGACCTTGTACTTGGACCTTTGAAGGCATTGTTGGGAAGACGAATATGAAACGCCAAGTAGGGAATCAAGCTCTTGGTATCCATTCTTTCCCCAAATAAAAGGTTTTCAGGGGCTGGAGGATCAATCATGTTACATTGTAGAGAAGCCTGGAGTTGTCTTTGTTAGTTGGAACCAGACATGGAAGAACAATTTAATGGAATTCATTCCATTCATGAAGTGCTAAGATTACTTTGAGAGCGATTTGGTGAGATTTGTGGTGAAGAAAATTATAGATGGGATGTGTATAGCCCGTGACCAAGCAATTCCTTTCTAAGAATCTACCCCAGGCAGGACTGGGAAATACTTTCTATAATGGGTCTGAGAGCTTCAAAGGCAAAAATTTTGTGATGACTTATCTCTGCCACTGTAACATGAAAGCAACCACAGACAACATGTAAACAAACAAGCATAATGTATTCCAGGATTTTTTTTTTTATAAAAACAAGCAGAAAGCTGGGTTTAACCTGAGCTGACATTTGCTGACCCCTACCTTAGAGAAATTCAGGTGTGTCTGAGTAATGTGTATCTTTTTTGTGTGTGTATGATAATTTAGAAAGGGACATAATCTAAATGTTACTAACAGGAAAGTAGGTCAACTTTTATTGATCTAGTCGTACATTAGTCTAGTAGATGGTGTTTGAAATGAACACTACAGGTGTAGCCAATATGCTTAAGATGGAAGCAGTCTCTATGGGAAGACATATGCCTGCAAGAAGCTGTGGCACTTTTATGATGAACAGTTATAGAATGGAGAAAACTTTAATTATGCATCAGAAACAATGATGTCACCCAACCTGAGAAATCAGGCTATTTATCTTAGTCATTTTATCCTTAATCATAGTGATGGGGTCCCAATTTTAGTCAAGTCTGTGTCAATCAGCTTTGTGCTCATGGACAGGTTCCATATCTTTTTGACCTCCAGTGTATCATGTGTCAAATGGTAACAGTAAGAGAAATAATTTACATAAAGCAAATACTTGGCACTGTGTCTAATATCTGGCAAATGCTAAATAAAAATCATCCAATATGAAAACCACATGAAAAAACAAACAGTCAGTGAGCTTTGACAAACAAAACACATATCCAAAAGATTTTCAATTGAGAAATAGGGATAGAAATTACATTAGAGATAATAGCTTATATTTAGGAAAGGTCTTATTCAGTGCATGTTTTAGCATTCTCCAGGGAAACAGAACCAACATAATATATCTAAATATCAATAATATATCAATTTATGCTATGATCTGCTTTGCTATAATTACTATACAAATTGGCTTATGTCACCTTTGGAAATGCCAAGTTCAAATTCTAAAAGGCAGGATGCAAGTTGGGAATCCTGATGAAGGTTTCAATGAATTCCCTAGGAGAAGCTGGCTGGCTGAAGTAGAGATGGAAATTCTCCCTTCTGACTGCTGAAATCATTAGTTTTCCCATTAAGGAGATTGGATAAGGAGACTCTTGATATTATTGAAGGCAATCTCCTTCGTTAATTGTAGATGCAATCAGCCACAGATGAGATCAACTGGCTAATGATTTAAATCCACAAACTATCCTCCAAGTAACAATCAGGTCAGAGCTTACTTGACCAAACAATTGCATACCATCAGCTAGCCAAGTTGACACTTGAACTTAACCATGACAATGTAAAACATATTTTATCTCTTTTAATTCTCATAACAACCCAGTGGGGTATGTATAAATATGTTTTTTTCTTCTTCTTCTTTATTTTCTTTTAAATGTTACATATAAAAATATGAGGTTCCCATATTCCCTCCCACCCCCCTTACCCTACTCCTTCCAATCAACAACCACTTCCATCATTGTGGCACATACACTGAACCAGGTGAATACATTTTTGAGTGCTGCACTACATGGATAGTGGTCTACATTGTAGTCTACACTCTCTCCCAGTCCACACCATGGGCCCTGGCAGGACACAAAATGTCCAACATCTGTCCCTGCAGCACCATCAAGGGCAATTCCAAATCCTGAAAATGCCCCCATATTATATGTGTTCTTTCCTCTCCCTACCATTCAGCAGCTACTGTGGCCACTTTCTCCACCTCAATGATACAATTTCTTCCATTACTAAACCCAATAGTTCCACAGCAGAACACCCATAAGTCCACTCTAATCCATACTCTATACCTCCATCCTGTGGACCCTGGGATGGTTGTATCCAGTCTCCCTCTACATCAAGAAGGGGCTTAGATATCACATGGATGATGGATGCAATTCTCCTGCTTGCCATTGTACACACACCTGGCTCCCTGGTGAGGTGGTTGACATTCTTCACCTCCCTGTTAATTGACCAGTATAAGTCCAATAAACCAGAGAGTAGAAGTTGCAAGTT
Organism: Dasypus novemcinctus; assembly: GCF_030445035.2. Lineage (NCBI taxonomy): Eukaryota > Metazoa > Chordata > Mammalia > Cingulata > Dasypodidae > Dasypus > Dasypus novemcinctus. The sequence goes on along the minus strand of NC_080690.1, from coordinate 81,897,147 downwards.
TGCTGAAGTTCAGGACCTGGCTGTTACATGCACAGTCCAGAGATTGAGGTCTCGTGAGTATACACCAATACAAAAGCCAACCACAGTTCAGGTAAAACTAACAGAAATGGCATGTGTAGAAAGGTCATATCTGAGTGCAATTCCATCACACTCAGGAACACAAACTCCAAACTAGGCCCAACTGATATGGCACTGAATGCCAGAGTCATCTTCCATGATCTAGGAACTGTGGGTCTCTATAGCCTTCAGGAGAACCAGTACATTGGTTTCTATCTACTTTGGCTGTCTCTGGTATCTTGCTGAGTTATGCATAAGCATTACCCTCTGATGGTTCACTCAGTCTTTTTTGGAGTCTCATGGCCATATAAACTCATTTGTCATTTCCATTTCCCCTTGTTATCGAAAGTCAAAAAGAAGTTTTTAATACCTGATATTACATGTAGGCTGAGATATTCTGCCGGTCTGAGTTGACCTTTTTATTCAAGGTCTTTTTCTAGTTACATCATCAGCTGATGCTTGATAGTAATCCCTCAGCACCAGGGAGGTTCATCCCTGGGAGTCATGTCCCATGCAGAGGGAAGGTAATGCATTTACATGCTGAGTTTGGAGTAGAGAGTAGCCACATTTGAGCAACATGGAGGTTCTCAGGAGTTAACTCTTAGGCACCCTGCAGCTCTAGTCCTAGTTCATATTTCAGGCACACAGACTCATAATTGGAGCCATCATTATCAAGGGCTCATTGTTGAACCATCCACCTTTATTGGTCTTTGCCTTTGAATTTGGGTGATTGTTGTTGTTCCATTGGGGAATGTGATAGAGCTCCCGTGGCTAGGAACTCTAGCACCCACTCAGTTGTCATTTTTAAGTGAAATCAGTATGAAATTATCCAAACATTTTTATGTACCTCTATACATGCCCAGGAACACTCCCTCCCAACCGTGTGCCCCCTATCAATAACACCCCATACCAGTGTTCCTCCTCTGCCATATTTGAACCAATCTATAGTACAAAACTTCTTTAAAAATGAAGCTTAATATATTTCCAAGTTCCATTAATAATAAAATGGAATAGAGTGATTGGTTTATAGGTTAGATATAGGATTCATACCATTTTAGAAATATTAAATAAAGGAGAAATAAATCAGGGTATCAAAAATGAAAAAATGAAAAAGCTTTGTTTTTGACATTTTGCCTTTCATCACTGCAATATGTGTTGCCTTGTATGCACAGTGGCAAGGCAAATTCTTACATTTCTTCCTCAGTGTCTTCATCCTTTATTGTATTCCTAATTATTAACTTTGTCTTCAGGTATGTTTTGGATCACAGTAATTCACTTATACAATATCCAACATCAAACACTTTGTCCCTCCCCAAAAAATGATCTTTTTACATGTTCATATTACATTTGCTGCAGCTGATGTACAGATATCGGAACTATAGCTTTTTAAAATGGTTCCATTCGGGTTTACATTACGGTTAATATTTTAAACTATAAAATTTTGTAAATTTTTAGATATCTTATGTTTTACATTTTGGTTTACATTTTAGCCTATAGACTTTTATACATTTTTGGTGTAATTTAACATGTCCTATATCCATCATTGCATAATCTTGTGGAACACTTCCTTTGTTCGACAATTACACTGATTCCGTCTATTCAATATGTTTTTCCACCTCCCTTCAGGGCCCACTGTGGCAATCAATCTTCATCACATAAAGAACCATATTCAGAGACACTTGCAACAATATTGAGTGCTTCACATACTCGAAGCACATACTGCCTTAGCCCATTGGGACCCACCAATTCTCTCAAGAGATGCAGTTCCCTGTTTGAGAACATCAGTCCTCCCCAGGATGTGAGTATACCTTCACCCTCATTGTATGGGTCTCCACCCAATGATATAACACACTATGACAAAGTGAGCACTCACACACTCCCTAGAAACTTGCCCTGTGTCAGATGACTCCCTTAAGCATTTTAAACAGATAACATTCCATATTATATTTTCTAAAGAGTTTTTTCTACATTATAATTTCAACCATATACCTGAAAATCTCCTATGTTCAACTGTTTCACCCACCCTCCCCCAATTTCTTGAGCCATCTGACCCATCCTCCTATCCCTAGCCACCCTCAAGCCCACAAAGTCCCACCCAAAGTTATCCCTAGTTCCCCATTTTATCTCTTCCCTGTTCAAATACTTACCTCCAGCTTATCATAGATTTCACCCATGTAGGTGTCATCTTGCAACATTCCTCTACCCCCCAACTGCCTTTAAGTTCATCATCCAGGCTCTAGTTCTCTGAGACAGCATGGTTTACTTATCGCATATCAGAGACATCATGTAGTATTTGTCCTTCAATGCCTGGGTTGCTTCGCTCAACATAATATTCATAATATTAATCCATGTTATCACTGGTGTTTGTATTGAATTCCATGTATAGCTGAGTAGTATTCTATTGTATGTGTATACCACATTTTAGTTATCCATTCATCTGATGAACATTTGGGTTGATTCCATCTTTTGGCAACACCGTACAGTGCTTCTATGAACATTGGTGTGCATATATTGGTTTGTGTCCTTGATTTCCATTCTATTGGTTATATACCCAGCAGTGGAATTGCTAGATCATATGGCAAGTATATAGCTAGTGTTTGAGAAACAGCCAAACTGTCGTCTCTAATGCCTGGATGCACCTGCATTCTCACCAGCAGTGGATAAGTGTTCCCATTCCTTCACATCCTCTCCAACAATTGTTTTCTGATTTTTTGATAGCTGCCAGTCTTATGTGATTAAGATGGTATCTCATTGTTGTTTTGATTTGCATTTCCCTAATAGCTGGGGATCTTGAGCATTTTTTCATGTGTTTTTTAGCCATTTCTTTATCTTCTTTGGAGAAAATTTTCCCAAATTTTAATGGGCTGTTTATCTTTTTATTTTCGAGATATAGGAGTTCTTTACATATGCAAGATATAAGTCTTCTGTCAGATATATGGTTACCAAATATTTTCTCCCATTGCATATGCTCTCTTTACACCTTCTTGACAAACTACTTGGAGGTGCAGAAGACTTTAATTTTGAGGAAGTCCCATTTATCTATTTGTTCTTTTGATGCTCATGCTCTGGGTGTGAAGTTCATGGAGCCATTTCCTATTCCTCTTACAAGGTCCTTTAGATGCTTCCCTACATTGCTTTCCAAGGTTTTTATGGTCTTTGCTCTTATATTTAGGTATTCTATACAGCTTGAGGTGATTTTTTAATAAGGTGTGAGTTGGTAATCAAATTTCATTCTTTTACATATGGATATCCAGTTCTCCAGGCACCATTTGTTGAAGAGGCCATTCTCTCCCAGTTGAGAGGGTTTGGTGGCCTTGTAGAATACCGTATGACTGTGGATATGAGGATCTATATCAGAACTCTCAATTCAATTCCATTGGTCAGTGTGTCTATCCTTGTACCAATAGCACAGCATACTGTAGCTTTGTAGTATGTTTTGGAATCAGGTAGTGTGATTCCTCCAATTTCATTTTTTCTTCAGTATATATTTGGCTATTCAGGGCCTCTTTCTTTTCCAAATACATTTCATAGTTATTTCTCTAGTTCATTAAAGAATCCTGTGTTGATTTTTATTGGGATTGCATTGAATCTGTAGATCAGTTTTGGTAGGATAAACATCTTAATAATATTTAGTCTTCTTATCTATGAACAGGAAATATTCTTCCATTTATTTAGGTCTTCTTTGCTTTCCTTGAACAGTGTTGTGTAGTTTTCTGTGTATAAGACTTTTAAATCCTTAGTTAAATTTATTCCTAGGTATATGATTTTTATATTTATTATTGTAAATGGTATTTCATTCTTGATTTCTTCCTCCGATTGCTCATTATTTGGGTACAGAAATGCTACTGATTTTAGTGCATTTATCTTGTAACCTATGACATTACTGAAATCATTTATAAGTTCTAGAAGCTTTGTTGTAGAATTCTCAGGATTTTCTATATATAGGATCATATCATCAGCAGATAGTGAAATTCTGACTTCTTCCTTTTCAATTTGGATGGCTTTTACTTCTGGTTTTTGCCTCATTGCTCGAGTAAGTACTTTTAATACAATTTAAATAGAAGGGGTGATAGTGGGCATCCTCATCTTCTTCCTGATCTTAGAGGGAAAGATTTTAGGATTTTGCCATTATAAAAGATGTTAGGTGTTAGTTTTACATATATACCCTTTATCATGTTCAGAAAGTTTCCATCTATTCCTATTATTTGCAGTGTTTTTATCAAGAAGCGTGCTGTATTTTGTCAAATGCTTTTTCGGCCTCTATAGAAATAATCATTTTATTTTTTTCCTTCCATCTGTTTATATTCTCTATTACACAACTGATCTTTTTATGCTGAAACATCCTTGCATACCATGAATGAATCCCACTTGATCATAATGTATAATTTGTTTAATGTGTTGTTGAATATAATTAGCAAGTATTTTGTTGAGGATTTTCGCATCAAGGTTCATTAGAGAGATTGGTCTATAATTTTGCGTTCTTTTGGTGACTTTGTTTGGCTTTCGTACTATTGTAATTTTGGCATCATAGATTGAGTTAGGCAATATTCCTTCTGTTTCAATTTTTTGGAAGTTTTCAGCAAGTTTGGTGCTAGTTCTTTCCGGAATGTTTGGTATTCACCTGTGAAGCCATCTGGCCAGGTATCTTCTTAGTTGGAAGGTTTCCTTTTTTGTTTGTATGATTTTTTTTCATATTTTTCCTTCTTTATTTTCTTTTAAATATTACATTCAAAACATATGAGGTTCCCATATACCCTCCACCCCATCCACACCACCCCTCCCACATCAACAAACTCTTCGGTCATTGTGCCACATCCACTGCACCCGGTGAATACATTCTGGAAAACCTCTACAGCACATGGGCAATGGTCCACATTGTAGTCCACATTCTCCCCCAGTCCACCCAGTGGACCATGACAGGACACACAATGTCCAGCATCTGTCCCTGCAACACCATCTATGACAACTCCAAATCCTGAAAATGCCCCCACACCATGTCTCTTCTTCCCTCTCCCATCCATCAGCAGCCACCATGGCCACCCTTTCCACATCACTACTACAATTTCCTTTACTAATCACAGTAGTTTCCCAGAAGGGCACCAGTAAGTTCACTCTAATCCATACTCTATTCCTCCATCTTGTGGACCTGGGTTGGCTATGTCCAGTTCCCATCTACATCAAGAGGGGCTTTAGATTCCACATGGATGATGGATGCAATTCTCCTGCTTGCAGCTGTAGGCACTCTTTTCTCCCTGGTGTTGTGGTTGACCCTCTTCACCTCCCTGTCAGCTGGCCAGGGTAAGTCCAAGAAATGAGAGGGTAGGAGCTGCAAGTCTTCTGAGGTCCAGGACCTGGCCATCACATGGACAGTTGGGAGATTCAGGTCTCCTGAGTATACACCAACATAAGTGCCAACAATATGTTGGGTAAAAGTAACAGAAGAGGCATGTGTAGAAAGGTCATATCTGAGTCAAACTCCATCACACTCAGGGACACAAACTCCAAAGCAGGGCCAACTGACATGGCCCTGAACTACAGAGGCATCTGCCTTGACCATAGAACGTGTGGGTCACTACAGCCCTCAGAAAAATCAGTACCTGGGTTTCCATTACCTTAGCTGTCTCTGGTACCCTGCTGAGGCGTGCATAAGCATCACCCCCTGATGATCTCCAGGATCCTTTTTGGAGACCCTTAGTCATATAAAATTATTTGTCCTTTCCATTTCTCCCAACTTATCCAAAGTCAAAAACCTGTTTTTAACACCTGATAGTACATGTAGACTGAGATATTCTGCCGGTATTAATTGACCTATTTGTTCATGGTCTTTTTGTAGTTACATCATCAGCTGGTGTTTGGTAGTAATCCCTCCGTGCCAGGGAGACCCATCCCCAGGAATCACGTCCCATGCTGGGGGGAAGGCAATGCATCTACATGCTGAGTTTGGATTAGAGAGTGACCACATTTGAGCAACATGGAGGCTCTTAATTGGTAACTCTTAGGCACCCCACAGCTATAGACCTAGTTCATATTTCAGGCATACAGGCTCATAATCAGAGCCATCAATATCAAGGGCTCATCATTGAACCATCAATCTATATTGATCTTTACCATTGCACTTGTGGGATTGTTGTTGTTCCATTGGGGAATGTGATAGAGCTCCCCTGATCAGGAACTCAGCACTCTCTCATCTGTCATTTTCAAATGAAACCACTATGAAAATATCCATACCTTTCTATGTACCCTGTATTCTTGCACTAGAGAACTCCCTCCCCCTGTGTGGCCCCCCATCAATGACACCCCACACAAGTGTTTCTCCCCTACCATAGTTGAATCTCTCTGTAGTCTAAAACTTCTTCAAAAAGGAAGGCCAGTATATTGCCAGGTTCCATTAATAGAAAAATGAACTATAGTCATGGGTTTAAAGGTTAGATATTGAATACATAGAAATTAGGAAAATTAAATAAAGGAAAAATAGATTGGGGTATCAAAAAATGAAAAAGTGAAAAAGCTTTGCTTTTGACATTTTGCCTTTCATCACTGCTACAGGTGTTGCCCTGTATGTACAGTGGCAAGGCAATTTCTTTCATTTCTTCTTCAATGGCTACCTCGTTTCTTTCTTTCTTTATTCATGATTATTAAGTTTCTCTCGACATAAGTTTTATGTCACAGTAACTCACATATACAATATATGCTACTCTCACATATCCAACATCAAACCCTTTGTCCCTTCCCCAACAGTGGTCTTTTTACATGTTCATATTATATTTGCTGCTGCTAATGTACAGATATTGAAATGAAAGCTTTCAAACATGGTTCCACTTGGGTTTACATTATGGTTTATATTTTAGACTCTACAATTTTCTATATTTTTAGTTATCTTATGTTTTACATTATGGTTTACATTTTAGCTTATAGACTTTTATACATTTTTGGTGCAATTTAACATGGCCTATATCCATAATCGTATGATCTTGTCTGTCACTTCCATTGCCCCCATTTACCCAGATTCTGTGTATTCAACACCTCTTTCCCCCTCCCCCCAGGACCCACCATGACAAGCAATCTTCATTACTTGAGGGACTATATTCAGAAATACTGCAAAATGTTGAGTGCTATACATACTTGACTGCCATAACCCATTGGGAGCCAATGATTCTCTCAAGAGATAGAATTCCACCAGTTTGAGAACATCAGTCTTCCCCAGGATGTGGGTATACCTTCACGCTGATTGTATGGGTCTCCACCCAATGATATAATCCAGTATGACAAAATGAGCACTCACATACTCCCTGGAAGCTTGACCTGTGTCAAATGCTCCCTGCTTAAGCATCCCAAACAGGCAACCTTCCATATTACATTCCCTGAAGTGTTTTTTCTGTACCACAATTTCAACCACATACCTGACAATCTCCCATGATCAAATGTTCTGCTCACCCTCTCCCCAAATTCTTGGGCAATCTGACCCATCCTCAAATCCCTAGCACCCCTAAACCCCTGGCAGCCCCACCGAAAGTTATCCTTATGGCCCCATTTTATCCCTTCCCTGTACAAATACTTACCTCCAGCTTATCATAGATCTCACCCAAGTAGCTGTCAGCTCACAACCTTCCTCTACCGCTCAACTACCGTAAAGTTTATCATACAGTCTCTAGCTCTCTGAGACAGCTTGGTTTACTTATTTCATATCAGAGAGGTCATGTAGTATTTGTCCTTCAATGCCTGGGTTGCTTCACTCAACATAAGGTTCGCAATATTCATTCATGTTATCACATGTGTTTGTACTATATTTTTTCTTTTAGGTGAAAAGTATTCCATTGTATGTACATACCACATTTTCTTTATCCATTCATCTGTTGATGGGCATTTGGGTTGATTCCAACTTTTGGCAAGAGTGGATAGTGCTGCTTTGAACATCCTGACAAATTCCTTTGAGGTAGAAAGGTTTAATTTTGAGGAAGTCCCATTTATCTATTTGTTGTTTTCCTGCTCGTGCTTTTGGCATGAAATTCATGGTTTTTCCTTATTTCAGGGTCCTGTAGATGCTTCTCTACTTTGCCTTCCAAGGTCTTTATGTTTTGGGTCTTATATTTAGGTCTTTGATCCATCTTGAGTTGATTTTTTTATAAGGCATAAGTTGGGAATCCTCTTTCATTCTTTCATTATGTATATCCAATTCTGCAAGCACCATTTGTTGAAGAGGTCATTCTCTCCCAGTTGAGAGGGTTTTGGTGGCTGTGTCAAATACCATATGGCTGTATATATGAGCATCTATATCAGAACTCTCAATTTGGTTCCATTGGTCAATGTGTCTATCCTTATGCCAATACCATGCTGTTTTCACTACTGTAGCTTTGTAGTATGTTTTGAAGTCAGGTAATGTGATTCTTCCAATTTCATTTTTCTTTTTCAATATGTCTTTGGCTCTTTGGGGCCTCTTTCTTTTCCAAATACATTTCATAGTTATTTCTCTAGTTCATTAAAGAATCCTGTGTTGATTTTTATTGGGATTGCATTGAATCTGTAGATCAGTTTTGGTAGGATAAACATCTTAATAATATTTAGTCTTCTTATTTATGAACAGGAAATATTCTTCCATTTATTTAGGTCTTCTTTGATTTCCTTCAACAGTGTTGTGCAGTTTTCTGTGTATGTCTTTTACATCTTCAGTTAATTTTATTCCTAGGTATTTGTCTTTTTTATTAACTATTGTGAATGGTATTTGATTCCTGATTTCCTCCTCAGATTTCTCATTGTGGTGTACATAAATTCTACTGATTTTTGTGCATTTAACCTGTCAATTTACTGAACTCTTTTATAAGTTCTAGAAGCTTTGTTGTAGACTTCTTAAGGTTTTCTATGTATAGGATCATATCATCTGCAAATAGTGAAATTTGACTTCTTCCTTTCCAATTTGGATGCCTTTTATGTCTGGTTCTTGCCTAAGTGCTCGAGCAAGGACTACTAAGACTGTGTTAAATAGGAGGGGTGATAGTGCACATCCTTGTCTTTTTTCTGATCCTTGAGTGAAATATTTTTGGATTTCACCATTATAAATTATGTTACCTGTGGGTTTTTCATATATGCTCTTTATCATGTTCAGAAAGTTTCCTTCTCTTCCAATCCTTTGCAGTGTTTTTAACCAGAAACTGTGCTGTATTTTGTCAAATGCTTTTTCTGCATCTATAGATATGATCATGTGATATTTTTCCTTCAATCTGTTTATGTGGAGTATTACATTAATTAATTTTCTTATGTTGAACCATCCTTGCATATCAGGAATGAATACCACTTGGTCATGGTGTATAATTCATTTAATGTGTTGTTGAATACGATTTTCAAATCAAGTTACAGAAGAGTGATTGGTCTGTAATTTTCCATTCGTGTGTATTTATTTGGCTTTGGTACTAGAGTACTGTTGGCATCATAGAATGAGTTAGGCAATATTCCTTCTGTTTCAATTTTTTGGAAGAGTTTCAGCAAGATTGGTGTTAGTTCTTTCTGGAATCTTTGGTAGAATTCACCTTTGAAGCCATTTGGCCCAGGGCTCTTTTTAGTTGGGAGCTTTTTAATGACTGATTCTATCTCTTTACTTGTGATTGGTTTGTTGAGATCATCAACTTGTTCTTTTGTCAATATAGGCTGCTTACCTGTTTCTAGGAATTTGCACATTTCCTCTAAATAGTTGTCTGTCAGAATATAGTATTTCAAAGTATCCTTTTATGATAGTCTTTATTTCTGTGGGGTCATTAGTGACATCTCCTTTCTCATTTCTTATTTTGTGTATTTGCATCTTCTCTCTTTTTTTCTTTGTTAATCTAGATAAGGGTTTGTTAATTTTATTGATTTTTCAAAGAACCAGTGCTTGGTTTTCTTTATTTTATCAAGGGCTTTCCTATTTCCTATTTCATTTAGTTCTGCACTTAACTTTGTTATTCCTTTCTTTCTTCTTCCTTTGGGGTTAGTTTGTTGTTTTTTAACTAATGCCTCCAAGGATGCATTTATTTCTTCAACTTTAGCTCTTTCTTCTTTTGTGATGTGTGAATTTCTGGTCATAAGTTTCCCTCTCAGTTCTGCTTTTGCTGCATCCCATAAGTTTGTATATACTGTGTTATCATTTTCATTAGTTTCAAGGTAGTTCTTAATTTCTTTTGTCAGTTCCTCCTTGACCTACTGTTTTTATAAGAGTGTGCTGTTTCACTTCCAAATCTTGGTGCCAAATCTTTGTCTATGGCCCTTGCAGATTTCCAGCTTCATTCCACTGTGGTCAGAGAAATTATTTTGTATGATTTCTAACTTTCTGAATTAATTGAGACTTTTTCTGTGGCCTAGCATGTGGTCTATCTTTGAGAATGATCCTTGTGCACTTGAGAAGAATGTATATCCTGCTGTATTTGGGTGTAATGTTCTGTACATGTCTACTAGGTCCAGCTCCTCTTTGTTCAAAGTCTTTGTTTCTTTATTGATTCTCTTTTGAGATGTTCTGTTCAATGTGGATAGTGGTGTATTTAAGTCCCACACTGTAATTGTAGAGGTATCTATTCCTTCACTTAATTTTTCCAGTGTTGGCCTCATGTATTTGGAGGCACCCTTGTTAGGAGGATAGATGTTTATGATTGTTCTTTCTTCTTGAAAGATCATCCCTTTCACTAATATGTAGTGTCCATCTTTATCTCACAATTGTTTTGCATTTAAAGTCTCTTTTGTCTGATATTAATATAAGTACTCCTGCCCATTTGTGGTTATTGTTTGCTTGTAAGATTGTTTTCCATCCATTCACTTTCAACTTCCTTGAATCCCCGGGTCCCAAGATGTGTTTCTTACAGACAGGATATATGTGGTTCATATTTCCTTATCCAATCTTCCACTCTATGTCTCTTGACAGGTGAGTTTAATCCATTGACATTCAGTGTTATTACTTTCAAAGAATTATTTTTATTAGCCACATTTTCTTCAGATTTGTGTTTGTCATATTGTTTGATATTCTTTGTTTTTGTCTTTTTAGCTTCTCTTACACTCTCCTCCAACTCTGTCTCTCTTGTTTTTTTCTTTCCTCCTGTAGAAGTCCCTTTAGTATTTCTTGAAGTGCAGGATTCTTGTTGGCATGCTCTCTTAGTTTCTGTTTATCTGTGAATATTTTGAACTCTCCATTATTTCTGATAGCTAACTTTGCTGGATAGAGTATTCTTGGTTAGAATTTTTTTTCTTTTAATACCTTGAATATGTCATACCACTGCCTTCTTTCCTCCATGGTTTCAGATGAGAAATAAGAACTTAATCTTATGGAGCCTCCTTTGTATGTGCTGGTTCTCTTTTCTCTTGCTGCTTTTTGAATTTTCTCTTTATCTTGAGCATTGTATAATTTGACAAGTATATGTCTTGGGGTAGACTTCTTGTGATTTATGGTGTTTGGGGTGCTTTGTGCTTTCTGGACTTGTACATCAATCTCCCTCAATAGGTTTGATAACTTTTCAACCATTACTTCCTCCAACAGCCCTTCTGTCCCCTTTCCCTACTCTTCTCCTTCTGGGATGCCTATAATGCATATATTTGCATGTTTTACATTGTCATTTACGTCCCTAAGTCCCTCCTGGATTTTTTTCTATCTTTTTATCCGTCACTTGTACTATCTGCTTTATTTCAGATGTGCTGTCCTCCACATCACTAATTCTTTCCTCTGCCTCTTTGAGGCTGATGTTATTTGCTCAGAGTGTATTTTTCATTTCTTGGATTTTGCTGCTCATTACCATTATATCCATTACCTTTTTATGTATGATTGCAATTTCTTCTGTGTTCTTTCCAAGTCTTTTCTTCATATTTTTAGTCTCTTCCTTCACTTCTTCAAATTTTTACCTAATAAATGTCTTGAGATCTTTAATTACTTGTTTGATGTTCTGCTCCGTTTCCTGGTTTTTGTTTGTTCATTGGATTGGGGCATGTTTTCTTGATTATTGGTTTGGTTTGTAGTTTTTTTGTTGTTCTCTGGTCATCATTTTATCTTGATGGGTTTAGTCAGTTGCTTAGCTTCTTTGTTTAGTTTGGAGTTTAATTATTTCTTGTTTTTGTGTGCATGTTAAGTCTTCTCTTTGTCACTTTGTTCTTCTTATTACATTTCCTTGTTGTTGGCTAAGTTCACTTGAAGGAAAATATTAGGGCCAGAGATAGCTAAAGGAGTAAGAAAAGAAAAAAGAAAATAGTGGTATTGATAGTAAATATTAACAGAGGAACCATGTGAGACCTAGGAGAGTGAATATTAGTCTAATGTAAGCTATGTTGATTTATAACAGTAAGAAAAGTAGAGTATGTATAATGAGACAGTAAACTGAAAGTGGGGAGGAATGTAGTGTGAATTAAAAGCCAGTGTGTTCAGGAGAGAGGGAAAGAGAAAAGAAAGGACAATGATATAAAGAGTGAATATAAGACAGAAAAGAGAACAAAGGTATTAGAAATAAATTTCAGAAAAATAGGGGAGCAAGGTAAGAGAGGTGTAATGTAAGAGAAACAATAAATGATGGAGGATAGAATGATGTAGAGGAAAGGGGATAGTGTTGGTGACCAAAATCAATAGACCCAGAAAAGAGGAGATGGAGGATGAGGAAATAAAGCAAATGTGATTCACTCCCTGCAGCACCTAATGCAAAATAATTAAAAAGAAGAGAAAGAAGAGTAAAAAAGGACAAATGGGGAGGAAAGTAAGGAATAAAAAGAAAAAGAGAAAAAGAAAGAAGGAATAAAGGACCTTGTGGGGATAAGGAGGAAGGGAAACAAGAAGATAAACCAACAAAATATCAGACAAAGTTTCAAGTAAGAAATCCTCTCTGCAGTTAAATAAAATGCTTAGGAATCTGAATTTCCCCCTTTCTCCCTTCCTCACTTCCCTCTCTCCCAGGGCAGCCAGAAAGCTGCCTGAGAGGTCCAGTAAGAAATTCAAGTGCATCCTTGTTGAACCACCTACACATCAAAAACAATGACTCAATTTCCAGAGAGAGAGAGCACCCACACCTCAGCAGGAACCCCAAGTATACTATTGGAAGCTTGGAAAGCAACTCCTGTCGTCCCTCTCCTTTAGGTGTGCTGAGGACTAGTTGATTTTTTGACTCCACCTTCTCCCAGAAGAATTTTCCTATCCCAGGGTATTTTGGTAAATTGGGCTTTCTCAGCAGATTCGCCATTCCTTTCTCCCCTGGCTAGCCCCAAGCCAGCTGGTATGCTCCTACAAGTACAAAAAAAAATGGGGGGGACAAGAAAATTGAAGGCACACTTGCCTGGCCCCTCTGCTGGACCTCTCACTGAATCCCTCCCACTCATGGAGTCAGTCTAAAAATGGAAGGGTAGGGCAATCCCAGACCTCTGGAAGTGCTGGATTTGGGAAAGGGAAGCCTGGGACACTGAAGACTCAGCATATGTAGGTCTGTGGAACATGGGCTATGAGGGCTTAGGGGACATATATCTGGGGACCACGTGTCATGGGTATCATGGGGCCCTGGAACACCACACAACTGACTGTTCCCAGGAAACACTGAGACCACAAGCCCTAGGGGAGCGGTCCCACCTCCCCACAGCTTCAGACCTCTGTGCTTGTAACATGCAATTCTAACTTTTGCAAGCACTACTTCTGTCAGTCTCTACAAATCGATATCCATACACCTCCTGCCTTGCAATCCCCCAAAACAGCCCACTCTGGCAAGACTCCACCCCACTCACCTGCTTTTTTGCAGGAGAGACTCGAAGGTGCACTCACTCAGATACCATCTTGCCCCCTCACTTTGGTATTATTTTTTAATTACCATTTTAATAGTGAAGAAGCAGTGCCTGAAAAATGTTAGGCAAACAGTCCAAAGACACTTAGCTAGTGATCAGAGGAGCAGGAGAACTCGAGCTCTTCGCTATGGCACTGGAATTACAGTGACAGAAATGGTAATTTCAGGTTGTTTGTAAGAAAGAAAGGAGGGAGATGTAATAGTAACATGCTGAGGAGGTGTAGTTGTAAATTAGTTTTCCACTAATTATGGATGGAAGGGATGTTTCTACACTCTTCTCTTCAATATGGTTGACACTAGCCAAACATGACTATTTAACCCTGAATTTTAATTACTTAAAACAAAACATTGAGTTCTTTAGGCAAACTAGCCACATTTCAAACTCGTGGAAAGTGCCTACCATATTAAATGATTCAGATACAGCACACTTTTTTTTTTTTTAAGATTTATTTATTTATTTCTTCCCCCATCCCAAACCATTGTCTGCTCTCTGTGTCCATTTGCTGTGTGTTCTTCTGCATTCCCATGAGGGGACTCTCAGAAGAGATCTTGGGACCTTCTGGTTTGGGAGAAGAATGATCATTCTCTTGCACCAATTCAGCTTCCTGTTGTGCTACATACCTTCTTGTCTTTCCTCTGTTGTCTCTGGATGTGTCATCTTGCTGCACCAGCTCTCCAAGTTGGCTGCCATTCCTGAGTGGGGAGACACTCCTGTGCTGGGCAGCACTCCCATGTGGGCTGGCACTACATGTGGACCAGCTAAACATGTGGACAAGCTTGCCTTTACCAGGAGGCCCTGGGCATCGAACCCTGGACCTTCTATAAAATAAACAAGAGCCCAACCGCTTGACCATATCAGTTTCCCAGCACGCTTTCATCATCACAGGAACTCTTTTGTACAGCACCTCACTAGAGACGAAGTTCCTTATGACACACATAACTAGGGGTCACAGATGAAGAAAGGCCCTCATATATACCAGAGGGGAGGGAAGGCATCATGGAGAAAAGGAGGGTGAACAACTCACCCTGATATGACCAGTCCTCATTTTAAAACACAAAGTGCCATGTCTGAGATTCCTCCTCAGCCACAGGTAAATTGGGACATTTGCTTATCATAGATGAGTGTGTGTGTTTGCTGCAATTGCAAAATGGTGCAGCCACCTCTGTGGAAAACAGTTTGGTGGTTCCTCAGAACCTTAAACCTAGAATCATCATATGACTCAGAAATCTCACTTCTAGGTATATACACAAAAGAATTGAAAGCAGGGGCTTGAACAGGTATTGGTACATCAATGTTCATCACAGCATTATTCACAAGTTAATAAATGGAAGCAACCCAAGCATCCATCAAGAGGTGAATGGATAAACAAAATGTGTCTACACACACAGTGTAATATTACTCAACCATAAAATGGAATGAAGTTGTGATACATGCTACAATATGGGTGGATCTTAAAGACATCATTTTCCAGCCATTCACTTTAAACCTCCTTGAATCCCTGGGTCTAAGATGAGTTTCTTATAGACAACATATAGATGGGTCATATTTCCTTATCCAATCTTCCAATCTGTTTCTCTTAACAGGTGAGTTTAATCCATTGACATTTAGTGTTATTACTTTCAAGAAATTACTTATATTAGCCATGTTTTCTTTGGATTTGTGCTTGTCTTATGTTGTTTGGTTTTTTTTTTTTGTAGTTTTCATTGTTCTTACTCTCTCCTCCAACTCTGTCTCTCCTGTTTGTTTCTTTCCTCCTGAAGAAATCCCTTTAGTATTTCTTGAAGGGCAGGTTTCTTGTTGATGTGCTTTCTTAGTTTCTGTTATCTGTGAATATTTTGGACTCTCCATCATTTTTGAATGCTAGCTTTGCTGGATAGAGTATTCTTGGTTGGAAATTCTTTTCTTTTTGCACCTTGACTATGTCATACAACTGCCTTCTTGCCTCCATAGTTTCAGATGAGAGATCAGCATTTAATCTTATGGAGCCTCCCTTGTATGTGATGGTTCTCTTTTCTCTTGCTGCTTTTAGTATTTTCTCTTTGTCTTGAGCATTGGATAATTTGATAAGTATTTGTCTTGGAGTAGGCCTGTTTGGATTTATGCTGTTTGGGGAGCATTGTGCTTCCTGGACATGTACATTCATCTCCTTCAATAGGTTTGGGAAGTTTTCAGCCATTATTTCCTCCAACACCTCTTCTGTCCCCTTTCCCTTCTCTTCTCCTTCTGGGATGCCTATAATGTGTATGTTTGTATGTTTTGCATTGTCATTCATATTCCTAAGTCCCTGCTGGATTTTGTCTATCTTTTTATCAATTAATTGTATTATCTGTTTGAGTTCAGATGTATTGTCTTCCACATCACTAATTCTTTCCTCTGCCTCTTCAAATCTGCAGTTATTTGCTGAGAGTGTGTTTTTTATTTCTTGGATTGTGCTATTGATCCCCATCATCTCGTGATCTTTTTGTGCATGATCACAATTTCTTCTGTGTGCTCTCCAAGTGTTTTTTTAATACGCTTAATCTCTTCCTTTACTTCATTGAATTGGTCCATCATACATGTTTTGAGAGCTTTAATTACTGGTTTGGTGTTTCACTTCTCTTCCTGGTTTTCAGTTTTTTCATTAGATTGGGCCATGTTTTCATGATCATTGGTATGGTCTGTAGTTTTTTGTTACTGTCTGGTCATTTTATCTTTTTGGGTTTATTCTGTTGATTATCTTCATATTATAGCCTTGGGGTTTAATTAGTTGTTTTTGCGTGCATGTTAAGTCTTCTCTTTGTCACTTTTTTTCTTCTTATTCTATTTCCTTGTTGTTGGCTAAGCTCCCTTGAAGGAAAATACTAGGTCCAGAGAAAGCAAAAGTGGTAAGAAAAGAAAAATATAATAATATTATTGATTGTGAGTGTTAGCAGAAGGACCATATGATATCTAGGAGAATAGGTATAGAAATCAAGGAAGCACTGTGTAGTTATACCTCAAAAAAATGTGGAGTACCTATAATGAGATATTAAACTGAATATGGGAGGAATATATAATAAATTAAAAGGCCAGTGTGATCAGGAGAGAGGGAAAAGATAAGAGAGGACAATAACATAAAGAGTGAATAAATGATAGAAAAAGGATTAGAGGTATTAGAGATAAAAAGTCAGGAATATTGGGGGCTAAACACAGAGAGGTAAAATGTAAGAGAAACAATAAATGATGGAGGAGAGAATGTTGTAATGGAAAGGGGAGAGCATTGGAAGCCAAAATCAATTCACCCAGAAATGAGAAAATTAAGGATGAGGAAGCACAGCATGTAAGAAATGTTGCCTGCAGCACTAATATTAAAAAAAAGAAAGAAGAAAAAAGGGGCAAAAGGGGAAAGAAAGAGAGAAGGAATAAAAACAGAGAGAGGGGAGAAAAAAGAAAAAGAAAAAAGTGCGGTAGGGGAAAAGAGGAAGAAAAACAAGAAAACAAACCAACCAAAAAGACCAGACAAGGCCTCAGGCAAAAAATCCTCTTTGCAAATGAGTAAACTGCCTAGGAGTCTGGCCTACCCTCTTTCTCCCTTCCTCACTTCCTTCTCTCCCAAGGCAGCAGGAAGGCTGTGTGAGGGCTCGTGTAGGAAATTCAAATGCGTCCCTGGTGAACCAATTCATCTGAGGAAATAATGACTCTTAATTTCTCGAGAGAGCGCCCACCCCTTGCCAGAAACCCTAAATATGCTATTGAAAGCCTGTAAAGCATGTCCTGCTGTCCCTCTTCCTTAGGTGTGCTACAAGGGGCTGGTTAATTTTCTGACTCCACCTTCTCCCAGACCAAATTTCCTATCCTAGGGCATTTAATAAACTGGGCTCTCTCACCAGATTCACCTCTTCTCTATTAGGCTCTCCCAAGTCAGCTTATATCTCCTCCAAACTCAATAAAAAAGGAGGGAACCAGAAAATTGAACCTACACTCCTTGGCCCCTCTGCACCTCCCACCTAAACTCTCCCACTTCCCAAGTTAGTCCATGTCCAGAGGGTTAGGGCAATGCTGGATTTCCAGGAGTGCTGGACTCGGGAAACAGAGATCTGGGAGAATGTAGACTTGGGGTATTTAGCATGGGCTGTGGGGGTTTGGGGAACATAGGCTTGGGCTTCATGCATTTGAGGGACACAGGGCTTGGAGATGCCACCCCACAACTGGCAGTTCTCAGTGAATGCCTTGGCTCTTAGCCCTAGGAAGGGAGGGATTTACTTTCCTATGGCTTCTGCGTTCGGTGTTAGAAACCTGCATTTCTACCTCGAGCAAACACCAATTCTGCTGCAGTCTCTCCAGATCAATATCCAGACACTTCCCACCATGCAGGTTGCGGAAACAGCCTGCTCTAGTAGGACTCTGTCACCACATAGCCGGTCTTTTGTAAGAGAGATGATGACTGTGTACTTACTCAGATGCGCTCTTGCCCTACCTCATGAGTTTAGTAACTTTTAAACTGAATAAGTTTTTAGGAAAAAAGGTTTTTCCTAGGCTCCTTGATCTACTCTGCCCCTCCCACTGCCCAGGGCAAGGGAAAGGCAAGATGAGTTTAGAACTGTCTCTCTTAGGCCTGGAAATTAAGAGTGGTGGGGACAAAGAAAATGTTACTCTGACTTTGTATAGTCTATCCTGTAAACCTCCAATTAAATTTTAACAGTTTTGAGATTATGTTAATAACCCAATGACCAAATTGCAGTATGTAAAGAAAAAATAATCCTTTACTTAAAAGGCTATTAAAAGATTTTTCTATATTATAATTAAAACAAAACAATTATAATACATTCTCCAGAGCCTGAGAGTCAAAATGATTTTAGGATGTTCAAAAATTTAAGGTATTATGAAAACAAAGAAGTTTTAAAATATGGAAGAAAAGAAAAAAGGAAGTATTTCTTATGTCAGGTATCATTATTTTAATTTTATTCTACTCAGGGGCAATTTCCCAGGTTTATATGGATTCTAATAAAATGAGGTAGTGTCCGTGTATTCAATCTTTAAGACGATGAAAAAAGTTTTTGGTTAAATTGTTACAAACTTTTTAAAAATTGTTTGCAGAGCAGGTGTAGGTCTGTGGTTGGGCAACTGCTTTTCATGAACAAGGTCCCAGTTTCAAACCCCAGTACCTCCTAAAAAATTGTTTTGCCAAAATTAAAATGACTAATTCTTCTCAGAACAGAATGAGGAATATAAGATAATACTTAAAGGAATATGATTCATGTAGCATTTATGTAGTCTAAGTATCTTTTTTAAAAAATTAAAAAGTATATTAAAAATTCGTGTAAAATTTATGTAAAATAAGTATCTTTTTTTAAAAAGTATGTATATTTAAAAAGTGATAGGAAAGAAGGAGAAGTTTTCTGAAAGCTTGTTTAAGGGAGTGTGTTTTGTCCCAAGATAAGATGGTTGGTTTTCTTAAAATCAGGGTGGAAATATGTAGGAAAGACTTGAATGGATATGGAAAGTTCTAGAAGGGTTAGTGGAGGTAAATCTCATTTCTTGCTGACTGTAATTCAATAAGATTATTTATAGGTCTCCAGCACCAACAATCTGTTTTATTGGACTTACCACACTCAGCTAAGATGGAGTTGAAGAAGGACAACCACCACACCATGGAGCCTAGAGTGATTACAACTGAAAGTGGGAGGATTGCATCCAGCATCCATGTGGAATCTGAGCCTCCTCTTGACATAGAGGTGCAATGGACACAACCAATCCAATGTCCACATAGAAGAGGTGGCATTGGATTGGGAAAAGTGGACATGGTGGATGATGGGTATGGGGAAAGGCAGGAAGAGATGAGAGGTGGAGACGTCTTTGGGACATGGAGCTGCCCTGGATGGTGCTTCAGAGGCAATCACCGGACATTGTAAATCCTCACAGGGCCCACTGGATGGAATGGAGGAGAGTATGGGCCATGATGTGGACCATTGACTATGAGGTGCAGAGGTGCCCAAAGATGTACTTACCAAATCCAATGGATGTGTCATGATGATGGGAGGGAGTGTTGCTGGGGGGGGAGAGGTGGGGTGGGGGGGTGGGGTTGAATGGGACCTCACATATATATTTTTAATGTAATATTATTACAAAGTCAATAAAATAAAAAATAATAAAAAAAAGAACTAAAAAAAAAAAGATTATTTATAGGTGAAATTTATCTTGAGATTAAGAGCTAGTCTACATGGTTATAGATGGTTATAGGAAGATTTTGGAAGCTTTTTCCAAACTGAAAGATTACAATGTAAATGACTGATTCCAGGAAACTATTAAGTTGAAATCTAGGAGTTAATGTTAATAAGAAAAAGTAACTTTATAGCAGAAACACCTGTCGAATGCCACCTCAGTCTGTAATAATCTACACTAATGAAGATTTGTTTACCCAATGCTGTACTTTCTCTCTGTTTAAGTAACACAGTTTCTTAAATGGCTCTTGTGTTTTGACTGGAAGGATATAAAATTCCTTTTGAGATAATTGTATATATAAAGAACAAAAATCTGTTTCTTATTAAAATTTTTTCCCACATTAATATATTCTGTGTGTGATATGTATTATCTAATTCTGTATCCTAGTTTACCTAGTTTCTGGAGAGCCAATTAAGTGATATAAACTCTATAGGCTTTATGTATTCTGGACGGATGTAAACTGAAGGTGCATTTGAGTGTACATCCAGATGGAATGTGAGCATTATGTTACTTCAAGCTTACCTGGCATCCAAACAAATTCCTAAACCCTACAAAAGCTGGCAAAGTTAAGTCTTTTGGGCACCAAATCCTCTCCTGACCCCACCCCAAGTGTCTTGAATAAAAATTAGCTACAGGCCCTACTCAGACTTGGTTTTTTTGGACACAAGTCTGCCAGGACTGACCTGTGGTAATAAATCTTCCTTCTCAGAGAAATCCTACATCCTAGCCTTCAGTACATAATCATCAACTTCTCTCTGCTCCCACTACGTTTCTGGGGCCTCAACCAGGATTGCTATGAAGGTCAAAGACAGCAGCATTCATTTGCCCCTCTTGGACAACTCCAAGGAAGCCAGGAGAGCCCAGGCAAACACCAACCCAGGCATTCCTGGACCCCTTTGGTCCAGAAACAGGTTGTGACTTCTGCCAGAGCCCTCTCAGAAGAAACCAAAAGCACTGAACTGTTTTAAGGGAGCACCATGAAAGGAACAGAAAAGCTCTGATGACCAGATGAGTAAGTCCCCTGGGGACATAATGTGAGAAAAGTCTTAATGTAAACGTTGAAAGGGGGACCTGATCAACCCTGAGAGGACCCTGGTACTCCGAAATTGCAGGGGAAAGTTGTCTTCTCCAGGTCTGAATAGAAAAGTGAGTGGCTGTGTGCTGTGGCTGTGGAAAAGTGAGTGGCTGTGTGTGTGACATTATAAATAAAATTCAGAGACATTCTTCTGCTGGGTAAG
Organism: Dasypus novemcinctus; assembly: GCF_030445035.2. NCBI lineage: Eukaryota > Metazoa > Chordata > Mammalia > Cingulata > Dasypodidae > Dasypus > Dasypus novemcinctus. Next base: position 81,875,914 of record NC_080690.1, on the reverse strand, counting down.
AGTGGAGTCCTAATCCAAGGATCTGTGGTGATGTCTTATGGTCAAGTGTAGTGAAGGCACATTTTGGGCTCTTCATCTGAGTCAGGGGTTTACACCAACCTGCTGTTTAGTTTTGGTGAACTGCAAGTTAAAGTTTTGGCATTAGTGAGAGAGGTTTTGTGGGTTAAAGTCCCACTGCCTCATCAGTATCCCAGTGTTTCTCACTGGAATGCATCCTGAAGAATTGCTCTAAATTAGGAAGATTTTAGTTACAGATAAATTGATTCATTTTTGTGATAAAGCTTGTCTGAATATGAACTGAGCATTGCAAAATTTGGGCAGAAATAAGGCTTTAAATTTTAGTGCTGCATTGCAATTGGGCTTGTTTGGTAGACAGCAAGTGTAGGCAAAGTGTCCAAGTAGATGTTACCCTCATAAGCCCCCTCCCATAGCTTATGTGTCTGAAAACACAACACTTCCCCAAAGGTGGTGAATTAATACTATGTGAATCCCCTTAGCTCCAGTCAAAAATCTTAAGAGAAATAAAAATAAAAAAGGTAAAATGATTGAAAGGTTGGAAACAACCATACCAAAAGAATAAAAATTATGAGTCAAATTAATGAACTTTGTGTTTCTGTCTGTGTGCTGTAACTCTATGGTGTTTGCCCATTTTTTAGTACCAGTTTATATTTTCATACCACCTGATGGTAGCATTAATTTATATAAAATGGTGAACTTTGGTTAGGCTGAAAGTCTAGGATTCCAGGCCAATTGACTAAAAAGTTGTCTCTCCATTCTTCCTAAAATAATAAGCACATCTTCTGGCATATCAGCAAACTCCCCATGAGAATCTCTTCTCAGGAATCAAGAAATTCTGTCTATTGCTGGTCCTTATGGCCACAGAGCAACCTTTCTATAAAACCCTGAATTCCAGTTAAACCAGCATAAAAAGTAACAAAGATCTAAGGCCCAGAAACCTAATAGTGTGCCCTCTTAAAATAATAAGAAAATAAACATTGAAATTCCATTAGTGAAAACTCGGTTGTGCCTTTAAAGGGTGAGAATAACCCTCCTACAAAGGTGTGTTGATGGTTTCCTATCCTTGGCTACGTAATAATTGGAGGCAAAAAGTTGTAACCTGGAAGAAGGCTGGAGCCCGTTTGTTCCCTGTAGGCTCAAGATAATCCTTTCCCACACAAAATACTATGAGATGATCAGTGGCCTTTTAGAACACCAGTTTACTAAATGTGCTGCCAAAAATTTTTCAGAAATGCTTATTTCTAAGAAAAGTAAACTTAAAAAATGGTTTAAAAAAATAAAAGATGTGAATAGTGATCAAATTAGAAAAAGCTCATATGCCATCAATTAAAATTAAAGAGCTCCTAGAAATGTTAAATGTATTGAAATTCATCTTCTCTTTTAATCTTTGCTTAACTCTGTGTTCAACTTTAAAATCTACATTTGACTTTGTCAGTTTGCTCATGCCTAGGAAATCAGATTTTCAGTTCACTTGTTAAAAATTGAATAACAGTGAAAGGTAACCTAAACACAAATCGTTAAATGTCAATACAGTCTTGCTAGTTAATTTAATTCATAAATCACAGGTGAAATTTATTAAATAGCTGGGGGAAAAATAGTTACTAATAAAATTGTTTTAATTGCTTACTTAATAAATAAATGTGCCTAAATTGATATTAAGTGAAAATGTTCTAGAAATTAAGACTTAAAATCATTTCATAAATGCTTTTATATATAAAAGAGCAGAAAAATAATCACTGAAATTTTTACAATGGAGTAAATGTAGCCTAGATTTTAGATATTATAATGGTAATTTTAAACTAATTTACCTTCATTTATTGCTACATCAAGTCTATCTTGTGCTTACTATAGTAAATATGGTAAATATACCTTAAACTTACCTTTAATTATGGTTATTTATAACTAACCTCGCTGAACCCTTAAACTTCTGCTATTGTGATGGTAATTGTAAACTGAGTTTACCTTTGTTTAGGCTTACTGCAAGTCTGGTCCCACCCTTTGCCTCTGCTTATGGTTACCTCTTGACAAATTCTACCCCTTTGGCTCAGGACAAACAAGTTTAAAACATCCTTGTCTCCTGTTCCACTGGTATTAATAACTCAGTTTTCCCTCATGTATTCAAGTGTAAACTAAATTACTGTCTGGTGGAATACTTAACCCTCAAGGGTGGACATCCACTATTCTAGTCCAGTGTCTACTGGAGTCCTGTTCTCTCTGAGGCCTGGAAAGTAAAGGAAGCCTCCTGCCTTGACTGTCAGAGTTCCTGGGAGTGGCATTTCATGAGAAAAACCAGTTTCCCTGAGGATTTAACAGACTCAGTGAATATACATGTAATTGGTCTTGTTCATCCAGAGTCTGCTCAAGTCAATGTAAAATATGAAGTTCTGAAGCAAAGGAAAATTCTGTTAAAGCATTGTGAACATTTTGGTTATAAGCCATTAATTAAAAAACAAAATACTTGTGAAAAACTGCATGGTCATAGCGCAAATTAGAAAAAGCCATCTGGGAGATCTTCTAAATGTTTTACGGTAAAAATTGTTTCATAAAAGAATGAAAATCTGAAGTAACTAAGTTTGTGTTTCCATGTCAATCTATTCATATCTGACTATTTACTCAGTATAATCTTCATACATTGGGATACTAATATCAAATTAACAAATAATTCTTTTAAAAGTTCTATTCAGGAGGTGGGGCAAGATGGCATCTGAGTGAGTGCACTTCATAATTGCTCCTGCAAAGGACCAGCTGAGTAGGGTTGGAATCTTACTGGAGTGGGCTGTTTCAGGGGCTTGTAAGGCAGGACGTGTTTGGATATCAATTTGGAGAGACTGCAACAGAACTAGTGGTTGCTAAAGGTAGAATTATGGGTTTCTAGCACTGAGATCAGAAGTCTTGGGGAGGAGGGGCCATTCCCCCTAGGGCTTGTGGCTGCAGTGTTCCTAGAACTGGTAGTGCAGTGGCATTTCCAAATCCCATGTTCCCCAGAACTGTGGTCCCTAGGTCTGTTACCCCTAAGTCCCCATAACCCACATTCCACAGACCCACATACCCCAAGTCCACAACATCCTGGACTTGCTGCTCCCAAATCTAGCACACCCTGAGGTCTGGGATTACCCTAGTCCTCTGGTTTTGGATGGACTCCATGAGTTGGAGGGTTTTGGTTGGAGGTGCAAGGGGGCCAAAGGAGTGTGGTTCAATTTTCTGGTCCCCCACTATTTTTTTTTTTCCGAGCTTGGATGAGCATACCAGCTGGCTTAGGGAGAGCTGGGGAAGAAAGGAGAGGCGTATCTTCTGAGAAAACCCAATTACCTAGACAACCTGGGATAGGAAATTTGGTCTGGGAGAAGGTGGAGTCAGAAAAACAAATAGCCCTCCTGTAGCACACCTGAGGGAGAGGGACTGTAGGGCATGTTTTGAAAACTCCCATTAGCATATTTAGGGTTCCAGGTGAGGTGTGGGTGCTCTCTCTTTGGAAATTAAGAGTCATTGCTTACTCTAGAGGTTTGGTTCACCAAGGACCCACTTGAATCTCCTACTGAACCCCTCACCCAGCTTTCCTGCTGCCCTGGGAGATAGGGGAGTGAAAAAGGGAGAAATGGGGGAGGTCAGAATCCTAAGCATTTTATTTAACTGCAGAAAGGATTCCTTGCTTGGAAATTTGTCTGGTCTTTTTTTGTTGGTTTGTTTTCTTGTTTTACCTTCCTCTTTATTCCCCATCATCCTTTCTTCTTTCTTTTCCTTTTTCTTGCTTGCTTTTCACCATCTCCATTTTTCCCCTTTTTTTCTTTTATTCTCTTCTTTTTTATATTTTCTGTATTAGGTGCTGCAAAGAGTGCTTCATATTTGCTGTGTTTCCTCATTCTCAATTTCCTCTTTCCTGCGTGTGTTGGTGAGCTTGCTGGCAAACAACATATAGCCAGAATGGCCGCTGAGCATACACAATGGCTATCACAAAAGGCACCTCCCTTCTTCCTGGCCAGCTTCCCACCAGAGAAGCCCACGCGCTCCAACTTCAAAAGTACCTCATCCCATCAAGTAGCTGCTTCATATTATCCCAATCCCCTTAGCCCATCTGTAATTGACACATCACCTCAAGCCCCCACCCCTGCCTATATAAGCTGTGCCCCTTCCCCAATAAAACAGACCTGCGCCATGAGCCTGCGTCTCCGGGGTGGTTACTGTGTGTTTAACCTGGCTGTGTGATACCAGGGCCCCGTGGTCACTCACAACCCATTCAAGAAGTTCACCTCACCAAGGGGAAAGCCGTCTAGCTAAAGGCCTGGCCAGCCATATAGCTAGGGGCCCCAGGGACACGCCCACAACTGGCACCCTGAACAGGGACCCCCCCACCTCGTCCAGACAGCAACCAGCGGGATCTGAAGCGATCCTCTTCGTATGGGTGAGTGAAGCTCAGAATGGGGAACTTAGCCTCTTCTGAGAACGCACTAGAAGCACGGGCGTTCTATGCCCCATTAGCTAGCTGCAAGCCCCACGAAGGCAAAGCCTTCCCTCTTAGTCTCATACCCACTCTTTTAGCTATTCACGGCTGCCTTACAGGCGCCTGGCTAGACACTGGCTAAAACCGCCGGAGCCTAACTCTCTCACTGCCACGCCTACTCCACCTCCCTTTTCAGCTCCGCTTATTAACTCTTTAACTGCCCCGCCTTCTACACCTCCTCTTTCAGCTCCACTTACTGCAATTGTCCTTAATCACCACCCATTCACTCCTCACTTCTTTCCAGTAAATTACCACAATGAGATTCTCCTCCCTTTTAGACTCCTTAGCACCATGGAACCATTACTCACCTTCATAAATCTGTTCAAGAATATAGTCTTAATAGCCCCTGTGCTCAGATGTTATTAAACAGCATTTCTCATGCTCACAATACACCTACTGATTGGAAAAGCCTAGTCCTTGCTATTTTAACCCCCGGAAATTACATTACCTAAAAAGCTCTCTATTATAATGAAGCCGAAAGTGTAGGTACCCACAACATTACTAATGGAATAACAGTCATTCCCCCAAGTGCTTTAAAAGGTGAGGAGCAATAAGCCCTTCCAAAACTTCAGGCTAGCTGTCCCCCTCCCCCTACTTTGAACAATGTTTAAACATAACTAAACTAATAACAATGTTTCCAAGCACAAGCTTGCATGTTACAGGCAACATGGATTCCAGAAGAAATCTTAAGAAGTTATATTTAAAATGTGGTATAATGGACAGCTTAAAAGCAGCTATACCAAGAAAGTAAGAATTATGAGTTAATTGTAAACTGTATGTTTCTGTTACTGTGTTGTGATTGTTCTGTGTTTGCCTGTTCGTTCAATGTTAGTGTATATTTTGATACCTCCGGATAGTAATATAAATTAATAAAAATTTATAAAAGAGCTCTATTCAAATGGCCAAAAATTAAATAAGTGCTTATATTAATACTTAATTTTAAATGTTAATAAAATCTCTACAATGATAAAAATCATGTCTTGATTAACAAAATTACTATAAGCCTTTTTATAAAAAGTTGTTCAGCCTAGATTGAAATAAATAACTTATTTTTCTTCACAGGATAATATCAAGGATGTAAAACTTAAATGAATATTTGGTTAAAAGTTTGTGAAAATGCTAACTGAAATTTAATACGTTTTTGCAAAAAGGTGTATTTTGTCCTAAAGTATGATGGCTAATTTTCATAAACTCTTGGAACAAATGCATGTGGCAAGTTATAGAAAGTATTGTGGTAACTTTAAGTGAAGAAATGTGTTCTGTAAAGGTAAAATTTGTCTTAAAATAATATAATTATATTCTATATGGTTATAAATAATTATAAGAAGTTTTATAAAGCATTGTTTAAATTCAAGTGTTTAAACAAACCTGAATTAATAATAATAATAATAATAAAAGGTAATTTTATAACAAAAAAGCTTGGCTGCAGCCAGCCTCCCTTCACAACTTGCTTCTTGAAAACTGTTTCTGATATTGCATGCTACTAAGTATTTAAAGAAAAGTTCATTATTTTAACAAGCTTGTTTAGTGTTCATGGTATTATGTTATAATAAGTTTGCTTGACAACTTTGTATGTAGGCTATGTGGAATGTGTTTTTATTGTTAAGGAAACAGAAGATAATTTTGTCCTAAGATAAAATGATTGATTATTGGAATGAGTAGAGTGTGGGACAAAAACCTGAGTGAATACTGAAAGTGCAGAAGGTTGGTGGAAAAGGAATTTTTATAGTTAAAGTTAAATAAAATTTAATGGGTCTATCTATAAAATTTTAAAGGCTTTAGTATCAAGTACTATGCTAATGCAAAGTTAAAAATTTTGTTCTTTCTCAAGGCCTCTCAAATCAATCTGTTTTAGTACAAGTTTGTATCCTCAATAATCAATATACAAAGAAAGTCTGCTTTATCAAAATAGCTTCTTGTGCTTCTTGCGCTATCTCTTTTAAAGGAACATAATGTTCAAAACTGCTTTCTCAAAACCTAATCCTGAACAGTAGCCTTTTATTACAAACTAATTATAAGAGATTTGTTCTTTTACCTTGAAAGAAAAATTAAAGTAATAATTGAGTTCGTTTAATATGTTATAAGTTAAATAAAAGGTGTTTTAAAGTGTTATAAAATTAACAAGTTTTTTCTTTCCTTAAACCCTCTATTAATTAAAGCCATATGAATAAAATTGTTCCTATGAATGCTTAAAAGTGTATAAAGTTACCAATATTTCAGCGTAATATTAAAGAGAAGTACAATGTGGTTATTTATGGTTTTAATTATTATAAAAGAGTATGTGTCACAGAAACAACCTCTTATCATAGATTAAAGTAACAACACTAGTATGCAGCAATCCCAAACACTGCTAGTTTGTTGCAAAAAGTTAAAGTCTAGCTGTATTGCTATCACTTTGTTTTAAAACTTGCTAGGACTTTCTTTAGTGTCTTCTTACACAAATCAAGCCAGCTGCATTCCTCTATCTATAAAAAACCTAACAATGAACTTTTGCAGTAATTTTCAGGACTATGTGCATAGCCCAACCATCTTGTACAGTATTTACTGATAGTAATAGTAATAAAAAAGCAGCATACATTACTTCTTGAAAAGAACCGGCTTGGCAGACTCCATTCACATCTGCTCAGCGTACTGAACTCGCTGCCATCATTAAGGTGTTAACAATATTTAAGGAACCTTTGAATGTTGTCTCTAATTCTGAATATGTATGTCTTACTGTCAAGCATATTGAGAAGCTCATATCTTTGCTACTGATAAGTTATCTCAATTTTTCACTGACTTGCAACATCTCATTAAGTTAAGACAGCATCCTATTTACATTACTCATATATGCTCTCATACCTCTTTGCCTTGTCCTATGACAGCAAATAATGCTCGAGCTGATTTATTGGTAGGGTGTTTACAAAGTGCTCCTGATTACCATGCTTTAACTCATATTAATGCTAAAGGCCTGCGAAATAAATATCAAAAGTTAACAAGACTACAGGCACAAGAAATTATTCGCATTTGTCCTACTTGTGGGTCACTAACAGCAGTGCCTTTTCAGGCTGAAATTAATCCCAGAGGCCTAACTCCTAATCAATTATGACAGATGGATGTTACTCACATACCATCCTTTGGTAAATTACAATATGTTCATGTTTGTATTGACACTTATTCTCATTTTTTGTGGGCTACTGCTCAAAGTGGGGAATGGTTTCATCATGTTCGCTCACACCTCTGGTCTGCTTTTGCTGTAAGGAGATGCCCTCTGAAAGTTAAAACTGATAATGGACCTTCTTACATTAGTAAATCCTTTGAAACTTTGTTTAAAATATGGTATTGAACATGTTACCAGCATTCCTTATAATTCTACAGGTCAAGCCATAGTTGAATGCAGCCATCATACCCTAAAAACTTTGATTTTAAAACAAAAAGGGGGAGATGATGGTATTATGACACCAAAAGATTAATTAGCAAAAGCTTTATTTACTTTACATTTTCTTAATGTTTATAATTCATTAACACCTGTGGAATGTCACTTAGAAAATGTCAAACATCTACAGTAGACACAGGAAATGAAGATCAACCAATATTCTAGAAAGATATTTTAAGCAATGAATGGAAAAAAAGGCAGGATTAAAGTAAGGGGGTGAGGCTATGCCCTTATCATTTCAGAAAATGGAGAACAAATTTAGTTATCTGTGAAAAGGATTAAACCCCAGAATGAAGAGATGGAGTCTTCTACAACTTCTGATGATGGTGATCGTAAGTATAAGGAAGCTGCCAGTTATTACACTTATTAGGCCTATATACCTAACCCCCCATTACTTAGAGTGTTAACCTGGAAAAATCCATTCTTTCATATATATCTGAATAAAACCCATATATTTTCCCTAAACCAATTGATAATCGATTGCCAATTAAACCCTATAAAGAAAGACAAAGAATCGATAATCTCATATTACCATTTGATTATCAACCCTTATGCATTAGTAACCATCCTTCCTGTATGTAGGTAAAAAGTCAGGCCATAATTATCTCCAAAAATAGTAATACTCAGTTTATTGTGACTTTGTTTCCCTCTTACAATTTAATCATAACCAAGAATCCTACTTATGATTGTCGGAAAATTAACTATAACCCAAAAATGCTCTATTTTATAAAAATGAGGCCTTGCATCCTAGTAGCCATTACCCTGCAACTAACATACTATGGAGAAGGCAAACTAAAAATTTTACTATCCCCATCTGTGTCAAAGAGAGCCGCCTTCCTCCCTATATTGGTAAAAAATTAGCCTCACAGGTTCAGTCGCTGGAGCTGCCACAGCACGTGGTGCTCTTGGTCATGGCCTCATCAGCTTGCAATACTTTGAACAACAACAACAAATTAGCCTAGAATCCAGTGCACAGTCTCTTAACTCTATGCAGCAGCAATTAACATCCCTCGCCCAAGTAGCTTTACAAAACCGCAAGGCCCTTGACTTACAGCTGGAAAAGGGGGAACCTGCCTTTTCCCCAGGAAAAATGTTGCTACTATATAAATAAATCTGGTATTGTTGAGCAAAATGATAAAATACTACAATTGCGGGAAGGGTTACTGCCCTCCCAGTCATCCTCCTCCCCGACGTTAGTGTTATTAATGGAACTGAACCTGTACCTATCCCCAGCATGAACTACATTGCCAGCCACTCTAGAAGAGCTGTGCAACTTATCCCACTTTTTGTTACCTTAGGCATTTCTGGAGCCCTAGCCACTAGTACTGTGGGGTTAGAACTCTCTCTTACCCAATATACAAAATTATCTAAGCAATTAATTGATGATGTCCAGGCTTTGTCGAGCACTATACAAGATATTCAAGATCAAATAGACTCTCTAGCTAAGGTAGTGTTACAGAACAGAAGAGGGTTAAATCTGCTTACAGTAGAACATGGAGGAATATGTCTAGCTCTGCAGGAACAGTGCCGCTTTTATGCCAACAAGTCTGGCATTGTCCAAGATAAAGTTAAAAGGCTTCAAGAAGACCTGGAAAAAAGAAGAAGGGATTTAGTCAACCACCCCATATGGAGTGGACTCCAGGGATTTCTACCATATCTACTCCCCATACTAAGCCCATTAATAACCATACTTCTCATACTGTCTTTTGGACCTTGGGCCATAAAAAGAATTATCCAGCTAGTCAAAGACCAAATTAACTCCGCTCTTGGCAGGCCCATTCAGGTACATTATCGCCGGCTCCACCTTGCTGATCAGGGTATATCTATGGACCATCCAGACTGCCTCCCCTACTGAACCAACTCTCCCCACCAGTAAGCTGCTGAGTGCAAGGCACAGCACTGCAGGAGACAGTTGAAGGTAAGCACAACCTAACTGTTCTCTGAGAAGCATGCCTCATTCATGTAGGGGTTCGCTCTGTTCCAAAGGGTCGCTAGGCAAAATGCTTCTCCAGCTGGCAGCCAAAGACAGGTAAGATCTCCTGGGAGACAACCTAAGACAGGCGCAGCTGTGTGGCATAAACAAACTCAGTTGGCAGCCAAAAACAGATGATAAGACCTAGAAGGCAACCAAAAACAGGCACAAGTTCATATCACATTGTGCCTGTACAGGGTGCTGAAGGCAACCTAAGACAGGCGCAACTGCAAGGCCAAAGAGAATACCGCATTTGCCTATGCAAGCCCCTCTCCATAAAACCCCTTCCCGAAAAATTCAGAGCCGTCTACATCAGGGAAATGAGGCCTCTACTTCCCTCAGCTAGCCATACAATAAATATAGTGCTAATAAAAGAAAAAGGGAGGAGATGTTGTGAGCAGTCAATACGAGTATACACTGAGCTCAGCAATGCTGGTAACATGGCCGCCAGAGCGGAGCCCACTTCCTTGTTCTTCTTCCTCCCTGCTCCTTTGTTCTCCATTTCCTGCCACTGCCCAGACTGATAAGACAGTGCGCAGGTGCAAGGCATGAAACTGAAGTCTGCCTTCCACCCCAGCAACAGCAGCTACCAATCCCTGAACCCTGCCGCTTACCCCAGCAACAGCGACAGCCAATCCCTAGCCTCCACCTCCTCACCCACCGGTCCTCCCCTTCCCAAGAGTATATATGCTTTGTTCCCTCAATAAAATTTTGCAGCTTGATCAGAACACTGTCTTGCTGTCGTTCTTCGTGTCTCTTGTCCCACCATTCTTTCTCGGCAGGTTTCGAGCCCTCATTCCTGTCCCGCGGGCCAGGACAATTAAACACCACACCAAGGAACCAAGAAAGTCTACAACTGCAAGCAGGAGAATCCCATGACTCAGCCATGTGGGATCTAAGCCCCCTCTCAATTTAGATTTGGAATGAACATCACCATGTCAGAGCCCTTGGGATGGGAGAGTAAAATATGGCTTAGAGTGAACTTACTGGTGTTCTCCTATAGAATTATTGTGACTCTAGCAGTGGAAGAAATTATGTCATTCATGTGGAGACAGTGACCGCAGGCATAGCTGAAGGCAGGGGGAGAGAATAAGAGGTGTGATATGGGGGTATTTTTTGGGACTTGGAGTTTTTCTTAATAATATTGCAGGCACAGATGCTGGACATTATATATCCTGCCATACCCCTGAATGGACTGGGAGAGAGGGTGCACTCTAATGTTAGCTATAATCCATGCTGTGTGGCAGTGCTCCAAAATATATTCATCAAATGCAATAAATATACCACACTAATGAAAAAAGTTGTTGATGTGGGAGGAGAGTGAGGTGTGGGGAGTGGGGTATATACGAACCTCTTCTATTTTTTAATGTAAAAATAAATAAATTCATTTAGCAGTGAAAAAAGGAGAAAAAAATGCATAGAGGTGGGTCAGAATGGGGAACTGGAGAAGGAAAAAGGGAGAGCAGTAAGCACTTCATCCCAGGGACAACAGAAAGCACTGTATGCAGTCAAACCAGAGCTATTGTGGGCATCCAGACCTGAGCTATTGCATACAAAACTCAGAAAATAAGGGATAACATCATATTCTGCCCAACCAGAGAAAATAGAACATGCTGGCCCTCCCCCCGACCCTACCAACTGAAGCCACCAGGCAAGAAGACACTCCCATTTCATTCCTACTTAAACCTGGGCCCCAAGGCACCGGGGGTGCCTCTTTGCTAGTAAGGGCACCCACAGACATGTCTCAAGTGTGTACTTTCACTGCTTTCACTTTGCAATAAACTCTGTTTGCTTTAAAAAAAAAGAAAGAAAGAAAAGAAACAAGCCCAAACGCCAGATGATAAGAAAGTGAAAATAAAGAGGAAGAAATGTTTGAGGAAATAATGAAGATAAATTTCATAGGATTAGAGATGAAAGATTCTCTGAAGACCTGAAAAAGTGAGCGGTTGGAAGTTAACTTGAGGACAGAGCCCAGGGCCCTGGAGATCTGAATGCCTTGTAATGAATTAAATTGAACAGTAACATCCGTTAAGCTCTAAAATTACCCCTCTCCACCATCTACCCAAAATTCACCAGAAGATGGCAATTTGACAGAAGAACATGTGGAAACAAATCAGGCAGTGGATCCTGAGCTCGACTAACATGGCTTTGGGCTGTTGTAAGGAATGGGTGCTACTCCTCAGATGGTGCTAGAAGGCTCCATCTCAGTGTGACCCCTATGCCCAATACTTATCAATCAGTCCAAGTAAGTCCAGGAGGAACAGCCAGAATATGACAGGCTCTTGAAACCACATGCGTGACTGGAGGTAGTGGGTGCAAACCCTTGCTCAGTAATAGATATGTTTATGCTCTTGATTATGGCTTCACAGGTTTATATATATCTCAAAATTTATTCTGGATATATGTAGAAAATATAGGCAAGGTATTTTGGACAGACTGAATGTGGCATGTGGGGAAAAAAGAAGAAGAGTAAGATGACACCCAAACATTCTTTTTGCCTGAGCACCTGGGAAGGTGAATCTGCCATAACTGACGTGGTCATTCAGAAGATGTTAGGGTGAGGGGAAATGGGGCCAGTTTGGGATGTGCAGAGATTGCAAGGCTTGTTAGATGTCCAAGTGGAAAGATCAAGAAATTTCAGGGAAGCGGGTGTGACTCAAGTGATAGGGCTTCTGCCTATCACATGGGAGGACCTGGGTTCAATCCCTGGGGCCGCCTTGTGAAAAAGATGAGAAAGCATGCCTGCATGGCAAGCCAATGCAAGCATGGTGAGGTGAGTCCTGGCATGGTGAGCCAAGAGCTTGCATGAATGCATGCATCATGAACTGAGTACCTGCACAGAGAGTTGAGTGGCCACATGATCAGCTGTGTGCCCATATGAGTGCCTATGCAGTAAGCCAGTACCTGCATGGTGGGCTGAGTGTCTGCACAGTGAGCCAGTGCCTGCATGGTAAGCTAAATGCCTGCATGGTGAGCCAGTGCCCACATGGCAAGCTGAATGCCCACATGGCAAGCCAAATGTCCATGCAGTGAGCCAATGCCCACACAAGTGAGTCACACAGGAAGATGATGACTCAATAAAAGAGACGAAGGGGAGAGTCAAGGTGAAGTGCAGCAGAAACCAGAAAATGTAGTGGTGCTGCTGATAGGTAACTTCTCTCCACATCAGAGGTCCCAGTATCAAACCTCAGTGAATCTGAGAGGAGAAAGATAAGAAGAGAAGACACAAAGAGAAATAGATACAGAGGCTCACACAGCAAATGGACACAGACAGCAAAAACAGTGGGGATGGGGAGTGGGAGGGAGAGGAGAAAAATAAATGAAGAAATCTTTAAAATAAGAGAAATCCCAAACTCATGTGAGAGAAATATTGTGGCTATGCATTCTAAGGAGAGTTGTATTTTTCTACTCATGCAGAGAAAATCATGTTCTTCTTTTTAGTAGGATAGGGCAGGGACATTTCTCTAAGTACCTCTTGTTGAGTGAGTGACTTTCCAAGTTTCCCACAGTTTTTTTTTTTTTTTTTTCACAAGGAAAGAGGTGCCTGGTTTAGAAAGTGCTAGGCTTCATGGATTTGGACCTTAGTTAAACAAAGGGATCTGGGGAAAACTGTTTCTGGAAGCAAGTCGGTGAGTAGGGAAGAGGGTGTGGTCAGCATGGGGTGTTTGACTCTCAGATTTTGATGGTTATGCTAGTTCCAGAAATGAAAAGTTTCAAAATATGACACTGGAGGAAAGCAAGGGAGACAGAATGGTCAAAACGTTAACTGGGATGTGGAAAGTATTGATCTCAGACGCAGCGAGATGAGATGTCTTTTACCTGGATGTTGAATTCACAAGGAGGTTTTCAGAGTCTGGGAAAGCAGAGGAAATCTGTGAGTTAAATTCCAAATTCTTCTGTGAATGAGGCCATTTTCCTGGAGGAAAAAAGAGGGTAAATCTGGTTTTGATGGGAGGTCCTTTAAAATTAGTTGGTAAAATACTCTCTGGAAGCAGTGAAGGAAAGCAAGGAAGACAAACTCCAGCTGACTGGGAAGTCTGCAAACATAAGAAAGTCTCCCCTTTAAATATGGTGCTGCTGAGGTGGGGTCTTTCCATCAGCTTTCAAGCTGGAGATTTGAGTGGGGAAATGAGGATTAAAGAAGGAACTGGAGTCTGTAGATATGAGGGAAGAAGGAAGTCTTGAAGGTGAGGGATGTCTGTGGATGGCAGGGAGGGTGCACATACTCCTGAAAGTGTGAGCTGGGAGGTAAGGGAGCTGACAGAACAGCAATGGGAGCTGACAGAACTAAATGACCTGATGATCATTGAAGGACCCAATTCCATGGAATGGGACAGCTGATCCATACTGTTCCTTAATCAAACCCAAGTATCAGAACTCAACCCTCTGAGAATGCACCCTACACCTCCATTGACTCGTCTCCACACCTTGTCAATCCCAGTTTATCCATGGTGGGCAGGTCAGCATGAAGACACCTACCTTTAGAGAAACATCTCCTTGCCTGAGATCTGGAAAGAGAAATGAAAAGTGTTCCAAAAAGAGAAGCTGCACTGGTGTGAAAGCTATGGTTCAATGAAGCTAGAGTAATCATGGATCATGCTTTTGGGGTGATGTTGCTACTTCAAGATTCTGATCCATAGTCCTTCCCAGATTTTACTAGGACCCATTTTCCTTGAGTTATTAAAATTTAGTCTTCTCAAGTATCTTCAACATAACTCCATTATCCTTAGTTGTCCATTATCCAGGGAGCTCAGAAGCACAGCAGACTTGAAAGCTTGGATGATATAAGGAAGGTTTATGTAAAAGCTGTTTCTGCCGGCTGGATGGCTCCAGGATGCTATGTTTGTATGTAGTTTTTACAGCAAAATACACCTCTCAAAATTACTCTTTGATCCAAGATAATTCTAGCAGGCTGTCTTTGAATGGAAAATCTTCTCATACAGAGTATGCTAGTAATAGTGTTTGTCCTTTATCTCTGGCAAGGTAAGTTTGTGCATTATAGGTGAAAGGATCTGTTACTAAAAATTAATTATTTAGATTTAAGATGTCAGGCTTGAAGGCAGGATGTGTCTGCATACCAATCCCATGGCTGGCTGCTTCACCAAATTATCTCCAGATCTGCTGCCCTTGAGGGCACAGTCTTTCCTGGGTGTCAGGTATGGGTCATGAAGAAAATTGTGTCTATCCTAACATCATAGGACAATTAAAAAGGGGATTGCTTGCTGTGGACTAAACCTAGATGAGATTTCCTGGCTGCAGGCTTATGGATGACTCAGCATGACTTCTTTCCTCACCCTTTTGAATGTCAAGAACCATTTTTGGAAAACTCCACCAATACCAAAGCACATTTCTTGCTTTTTTGTGGGTCTCATTCTTCTACAATAAATTCTCTTCTCAGGGAAAAGTGGATATACCATCTAATTTTCTTTTAAATTTCTAATTTTGAAATAACGCACTCACATAGACACTGCAAAACTAGTGCAGAGTGTTCTGTGTCTCCTTCAGCCAACTTCCCCAGGGATTACATTTTCCATAACCCTAGTAAAATGATCAAAATCAGGAGGCTGGTAATAGTACAGTACTATTAACTAAACAGCAGGCCTTATTTGCTTGCCCCATTTAACTAGAGAAAAATCCCCATAGGGGTCCTGGGTGGGAAAGAAACACAAAGAGATCAATAACTCCAGGGATATGCTTGCTACCAAGGCATTTAAAGAAGGCATTTTATCTGGGTGGGGTTCTAGTCATAAAATTAAAATAATGTTAAGGTCAAACAATTGGGTGTCTTCCAAATTTAATCTTAAGGCACAGAGTGTGTGAATGGGTCATGTTGAGATACAAGAGTGGAATTCAGGGAAATGGACTTTGGCCCAGTGGTTAGGGCGCCCGTCTACCATATGGGAGGTCCGTGGTTCAAGCCCCGGGCATCCTTGACCCATGTGGAGCTGGCCCAAGCGCAGTGCTGATGCGCGCAAGGAGTGCTGTGCTACACAGGGGTGTCCCCTGCGTAGGGGAGCCCCACACGCAAGGAGTGCACCCATAAGGAGAGCCGCCCAGTGCGAAGGAGGGAGCAGCCTGCTGAGGAATGGCGCCGCCCACACTTCCCGTGCCGCTGATGACAACAGAAGCGGACAAAGAAACAAGACGCAGCAAAAAGACACAGAAAACAGACAACCGGGGGAGGGGAGGGGAATTAAATAAATAAAAATAAATAAATCTTTAAAAAAAAAAAAAGAGTGGAATTCAGGGGAACAAGTGTGGCTCAGAGGTTTGAGTGCCCCAGTGCCACCATAAAAAAATGAAAATAATTAGCAATGATGTATGTGTCTAAACAAAGGGTGGAGGTCAGTGCTTCTTAGACTTATGTAAGTTAGACATTTTTAGAGTCGGTGAAAATTTAGAGCAGATCTAACCCAAAGAAATGAAGGCAGGAAACAAGAAAGATGAATTTCAAGAGGGAAGGGTTTCTGGGGGTTGAGTGCTGCATGATGGATTTCAGGCAGATTCTCCAGTTTTTCTGTGTCTCACCATTAACTCTGCCACTTTGCAATAATCTCAGTTGTAAAGAAAATCATAAGAAAATAATTATCCCAACTTTTTAAAAAACAATCTTGTGTGCAGCACTTTACTGTAATTAAATATAATATAGTCTTATTTAATCTTCAAAGCAGCACAGAAGGTAGGTAATAATTTCCCCATTCTATTCACAAGGCATCTGAGGTTTATAGGGCCAAGTGGCTTGCTTAAGATTCCCCAGTTAACTAATGTGAAAGCATGAGTTTAAACCAGAATCAGTCTAAAACCAGCAGCTCTCCAATTCATCTTACATGTTAAACAAATACACTTATCCTGAATTTTAAAACAAATACATCACGATTCAAGTGGACTTGGGTATAATCTGATTGACGCTGAGCTTCTAAAATTATCTTCTAACCTGGCCAAAGAGTTAACTTAAAATTCAATGTTGTTTCAATGATCCATGCAATAAAGTTCAGACCCATCATTAAGATTTTTCAGAACTCATAAGGAAACTCAGTGTTTTGTAAAACCACTGGAGTGGATTGCAGAGGGGTTTCTATATTCTTTACTGGTTTCTATCATTTTCATAAAAGGGTCAGTGACCTAAACTTTTAAACTTGAAAATATGTCTCCTTCAAACATTTCAAACTTATGATAAATAAGACATCAGACTGGGAAAACCAATATTGTGTCCAAAGTAGTCATTTTTAATGAGTTACTTTTCTCTTGGTGGCATTTCAATGGGAAATTCAATCAACACTGATCATCCAAAATAGGTTCCATTTAAACTGATCATGGGCTGATGAGGTCACAGGAAGCTGGGGCTGGCAGTTCCTCCAGCACTATAAAAAGAGAGGCATTGCTGCTCAGAGCAGACCTGTGAGGTGACCCCAGTGCTGGGACATTGAAAGCAAGGCTGGAAGGAGGTGTGTTATGGGTGGAGGCATCCAAGGGGGCTTGGTAATTAGGGTGGATTTGGGTTTCAATTCACCATGCATTATCTCTAAGTCCTGTGGAAGCAATGGACCACCCTCGTCCTCCAAGTTTCTCACATGTAAGATGGACATAATGTTAAGACTCATGATGTGGTTTTACTTTAAACCAGTTTTCCCTGGGGGACACAATTGCCCCTTGGTTGTGAACCACCACTTTAAATAAGAATCACTAAAACTTATTAACCAATAAGAATGTACAGGCATATTATCAGCCCCCTATAATATTATTCTCAAACAATTTGAGAAGTAGGTTTTATTGGCCCCATTTTATAAAGAAGGATGTTGAGGCTTGGTAGAGCTCAATTATTTGCTCAAGAAATTCCAGCTAATTAGAGCTAAAACATGAAATTATAACAGCCTTGAACAGAAAGGAGCTTCTCCAAATGATCTGAACTATGAACAATTTGACCGTTACAAATTTTAAGCTAATGAGCTGTGAGCAGGCAGGGAGGACGTGGGTCAGTGCTCAGGAGGGAGGTCGTGGTCCAAGGTCCACAGGGGAAGGGGTGGCAAGACGTGGGGTCAGCACTCAGGGTATCATCACGAGAAACAACATAACTGGGGCCAAGACCGGCACAAACGTGAGAGCAAGGGGATTCCAGACGATGGGCCGAGACTGAGCCTGCCCCAGATGAGCCGTCAGGACAGATCCAGAGCTCTCCGGGGCCTCTAGAGCAGCGGGGCTCAGAGCTGCGGCACCTGGGTGGGCCTGGCCAGCTCACCTCTCACCGGCTGTGTGGCCCTGGGCATGCTCAGAACCTCTCTGGGCCTCCTGCAAACAGCTGTGAGGCTGGGCCCCACGCCTGATTCAAAGCAGGGGCGACGTGAAGGCCCCTCAGCACTGTGAGTGCTGACAGTGAGCACCCGGCTCCTTCCTGCACCAGCCCGGAACCTCTGGCCTGCTGGACACCGGCCCGAGCGGGCCAAGCCATGACCTAAAGGGCCCAGGGCCCCCTGTGGAGCAGTGTCCTCACAGCTCGGGGCAGTGTCGGGCACTGGAGTCACAAGACGCCATGGTCAAGTCCAGGCCCTTGTCAGCGGGGTCGGAGCACGAGCCATAGTGAGTCGGGGGCTTCGTTCCTATGACTGGTGTCCCTAAGAAAGGAATAGGGGACAGGGGAGTGGGAGCCGGAGGTGGACACAGAAGAAACCACCACGGAGAAAATGAGCAGCCTCGGGGGCCCAGGGCTGCTCTGCTCTTACAGCCCCTTTCAAAGTCTCAGTCCCCCTAAAGTGTTCCCAGTTATCCACTCCCACACTTCTCTCTCGCCATGGCCCAAGGCTGTTTCCCCCTTTGGCGTGTTCTCTCCCCACAGAGAAGCTGCTGTTTTGCCCACCTGCCCCGAGGGCCTGGTAATTGTCCCTCCTCACAGCCTGCCAGGAAAGACGGAGAGCACGGCTTGTCCTCTGCTTCAGAGGCCCTGAGAGGGGCCTTAGAGTTTTAATGAGCCCAGAGTGCGCAGCTCAGCCTCTGCACCCGGAGACGCCAAACTGTCACCAGAAAGTTAACTCCGAGGATCTGGAAAACTGTGTTTATCAGTTGCCTGCCTCGGGGGGCCTTGTGCTTCAAAGCTTATTGAAAAACAATAATTACCTCTGCTTCTCATCATGGAAACTATGTGTTTAGTCAATAAATTTGGAAAATCCAGGGAAAGGATAATGTAGGCTATATAAGTCCTCCATAACCCCACCGTGTAAAGACAAGCAGCTTTAGGACTTAGTGTGTGTCCTGAGAGTTTTCCTATGTAAATGTAAACAAATAAACCAATAAATACCATTTAAGTCTAAATCTAGATAATTATATCTATCTATGAACCTCAATGTTTATAGTTTGTAGATTTATAAATATAAATGTATTTTCATACACATTTGTTAAAGACCAATTATAAATATATGCTTTAAAATGCAAAACAATGGCGGGGGCGGGGGGGGGGGCATGAAGAGACTTAAACACAGACATGATTAGATTTTTGTTTAAAAGAAACCAAAAGGCCTGGAGGCGAGTTTGGAGACAGACATGGGTCACTTGCTCTCTGCAGCCCGCAGCGGGGAGGCGCAGGCAATGGAGAGGAGAGAAGAGTGGAGAAGGATTCAGAGCGGGAAGGGCAGGGGCCGTCATGGATCATCAGCTGCAGATGGAGGTGAAGGAAAGCAAGTGGGTGGTTTTAGGAGGGTGGTGGACATCACCGAGAGGGAGGCCCGAGAGAAGAAGGGGGTGAAGAGGAAGAGATTGCAGGGTGTCCCAGAGGTGGGGTAGCAGGTCAGGGCCCTGGGCCGCTTCCCAACTCACCCTCATCTCTAGAGGGGTCGGTTAGCACCGAGGGGCTGAAGACAGTGCAGAGAGCAGAGCTAGGCTCCAGGGGGAGGCCCAGGGGTGCTCGTGGAGGCTGGGAGGACACGGAGGGTGGAGGTGGAACCGCGGGGGGCCTCTTAGGACAGGGACGTGGGGGTGGAGATGAAAGAAGAGGCTCAGGTGACGTTCAGAAGGTCGAATCCCTGGGACCGGGTGACTGATCAAGGCTGGGAAGAGAGCAAAGGGGGCGGGGGGTGCCCCCGAAGGCTGGTCTCGGTGTTCTTGGAGAGGACGTCATGGAGGACACGACCACTTGCTCCCTGGGCTGTGGCCTGCAGGGCCCCCAGGGCTACACAGGCCGTGCACGTGCTGGAACTAGGCGCCCCTGTTCTCAGCTGCCTGGCGAGCTGGCCGCCTCCTCTCCTGTCTCCCCCATCCCCCCTCACCTTCCTGGATGCAGGCCCGGGGGACGTGGAGGCCACAGGCAGGTTTCAGAAAGCTTGCTGCATGGCCCTTGGTGCTGCCCCAGGGGCTGCGGAAGCAGTTTCAGGGCCATCAGCCCACCTTTCTGTGGCCTAGAGGTGCCGGCCCTGTGTGGGCTTGGGGGCACAGAGGGGGCCTCTTAACCCTGCTCTCGACACCTTCTGGTCGAATGGGAGTGACAGACACACAGACACCTGCCGTGTTTTCCGAAGTGGTCGCGAGGCACTCTTATCGCACAGACTCAACACTCGCCATCTCACCGTCAAAAGGTGGAGTCCATTTCCTTTCCCTTCCAAGTCACAGAGTTGCGGCTCACCTGTCTCTGAGGAAATGTGGCAGCTGTGACCTTGCATGGCTTCTGAGGGCAGGTCAGCAAGGGCAATCCAACCTTCCCTCACTTGAGGTGGAGGCTGGACTGACCTGAGCTGACAAGTGCCCTGAGGCCGCCATGCTGGGAGGAAGCCCAACTCCCCATTCCACATGGAGAGGCCCTGAGGACAGGACAGGCAGCCCCCAGATGCGTCAGGCACCTGCTGTGAGACCCTGAGGAAGAACCACCCACCTGAACCCTCCCCTAAATTCCTGACCCAGAGAAACCATGAAAGAGAGTGAAATGAGGTTGTTTTAAGCCACCACGTTTAGCAGCAATAGGTAATGGGAGCAGCGTCGAATCTGCACCCCCTGCATATCCAATACCACTCTCTGCCTCTACTTACCTCGCCCCCCTTGGGATTTCCCTGTGAGATTCAAGCTCCAGAATGCAGCCAACATTCTCCTTTTGAATTAGTCCCTGGGAGTGAATCACACACCTGGCCTCACCTCCCACCTCACACTTACTCTTTCCGGCCTCTCTGCTTCTTCTGTTTGTAAGAAGTGGTGAAATCCAAGAAGGTATGAGTATGGATGCATACTCAAAATTTTGGTGGCTGAAAATTCATTTTTTCAGTGGCTAAAAATGACCTTTAAAAGATTTTCATGGGAAGCGGATTTGGCTCAACTGATAGAGTGTCCACCTACCACATAGGAGGCCCATGGTTCAAACCCAGGGCCTCCTGGCCCATGTGGTGAGCTGGCCCATGCCCAGTGCTGATGTGCACAAGAAGTGCTGAGCCACACAGGGGCGTCCTCCACATAGGGGAGCCCCACATTTAAGAAGTGCATCCCTCAAGGAGAGCTGCCCTGCATGAAAAAAAGTGCAGCCTGCAAACTTGGAGAGCTGATGCAGCAAGATAACGCAACAACAAAAAGAGACACAGATTCCCAGTGCTGCTGACAAGGATGCAGGTAGACACAAAAGGATACACAGCGAATGTACACAGAGAGCAGACAACAGGGGCGGGGGGAAGGGGAGAGAAGGAAAAAATATCTTAGAAAAAAAGACTTTCATATATATAAGAGACTTTAAAAATAGGTTTCTCCTTCTATTTGCAGAAAAAAACTGTAAGGTGTGTAGGCCGCTTAATCGCTGAATATCTTTACCTATAGGTCTTGCACTGAATACACTAGCCATCAATAATCTACCTATTTAAAGGCCCCCGTTTGAACTCTCATGCTTTGAAGACCCATCCATTCTTGCAGAAGATAGCATTGAAAGTGCCGCATTTCCTTTCTGTGTGATCTCTGTTGGCAGCATGCTGGAATTATTTTAGTTAATTCATTTTAGGCAGAACATTTATTATCTCTGTGGATCCAATTGTCAGGTTATTAGTTCAGTTATCAGCACTTTGAAGAAATAAATTTTGAGGAGATATGGAAGGACATTTTGTAAAATGTCACAATGAGGCTCACGACTGACTTTGAACTAGTAGGAGTTTTAAGCACATTGTTAAAAATTGGCATTGCACAGTTAAGAGAATTACCAGAGAATGAGAGACACTGAGCTTGCCAAATAAAATCCAGGGAGCTGGTTGACTTCACAATGTGCTCCGTGAACAAGTTAAGTAAGAGAGAGGGGCTGCCATCTCAAATTTGAAAAGGTTCAGGAGCCAAAACGAGAAGACCTTTGCCCCCCACATCTTCCCCTGAGCTCACTCAGTTCCACTGCACGCCCCACCTTCTTTCTGCCCTTCGCAGTCTTCCTACTCTTTTCTGCCTCAGGGCCTTTGCATGAGTTGTTCTCTGTCTTAGTGACTCTTGCCCCAGAGGTCACTGTTCAGATCTAAATCAAACAGTCACCTGTTCCCTGAGCTCTTCTCCTGATTACTCCACAAAGCAGTGTCCCATTCAGCATGCACCAGTACCTAAAGTCATGACTTTTTGATAATATTGCTCTTCATCTCTCCACATGAGAACATAAACTCCTTAGGACTGGAGGAAGGGCACCCAGCACCTGGACCACTGGGAGGACGCTGTGCATAGGAGGTTCTCTCTTCAGCTTTGCAGCAACCTGTGATGGAGATGGCCTGGTGTGCAGCTTAGAGCAGCCCTGTCCAATATGGCAGCCACAGCCATGTGGGGCTACTTCAGCTTAAGTTAGGATGGGCTAACATCAAATAAAAGGATAACTTCCATCCTCATTTCAAGTGCTCCGTATCTGCACGTGGCTCATGGCTGCCATATTGGGCAGCACAGGTCTAGAACATGCCTATCTCCCAGAAGGTTCTACTGGCTTAGGGCAGGGGCTGCAGAGTCAGTATTTGCCACAAATCCTGGTCTTGCCGATTGCTAGCTACATGACATCATGCAAGAAACTGGGTCTCAGTTTCTTCATCTATAAAGTGGTGCGGATAATGTTTATCTCTAAGGGCTGGACGAGATACTGTACATAAAGGCACTTAGAAGATCACCTGGCACTCAGTAAATGCTGTAAAAAGTATTAGCTATGGCTTCAGTTTTGAAAGGGGACAGAGGTCCACCAGTGCTACATGATGGAAAACACCAGGACCGCTGCCTTTAAATGTCAACACACTGGGGACTGTCACCTGCCAATGGCAAGTGAAGTTACGGATGACTTGAAATACCAAAAAAGGAAATATGATGACTGTACCATGGTGCTTCTGTATCGTTTTTTAACTTGTAACTCCTGAGCCAGATGTGGAATTGTTAGCTTGGTATTAAGAGAAGAAAATGTCACTACCTCTCACATTAGGCTAATATAATTCTAATAGCTAAAGTTTTCTAGCTAAAATAAGCTTGAGTTTACATGACTTATAAATGTTTGTGAGAATTTTTAAACCTTTGTAACATTTCCAAACATAAAGAGAGAGTTTCATTACAATATATTTGCTTTATTCACCCTCTCTGTTTTGTGATGCATCTTTTCTCAAATATTTAGATGGTCTAGACTTAGCCCATCTCAATTCCTTTTCCAGAGAAAAATTTATTTTCTTTTAGTGGGAGTTCTAAATGGAAATTTGATTTCAGAATGGTTGATGGAAATGACCTGAGCAATGTTATATTGATACATCATGAAAATGAACCGAATTCTAACTTTTCTCGTACTTAATTCCAAGGAAAGGCATCATGGGCAAGGAAAGGCATCATGGGTTTCTGGAAGAGATAAATATATAAGAACTTCTTAACTATCTAAATATATATTTTTAAACTTAACTTTCAGCTTTTCTACATTTAAGTAAAATGGTTAGGCTCATAATGAAAATGTAAATTTTCTGGAGGAACAGAATTTAAGACTTAAGCATGTTTGATATATTTTAGTGAAATCAAAGAAATGAAGTTCAGTTCACATTTTGCTCAAACTATATACTTACTGATTTTTGAGAGAAATTTGGCAAATGAGGAAAAGTCTATATGAAGCAACTTGAGTACCAAATTAACCAACTAATTGCAACTATCTGACCTCACTCTTAATCATTTTTAGTACTGACTGCACTCCACTTCTAAGAAAAGAGCACGCACTGCCCTTTTCCCCCAGCTTTGTCAGGACTGAAGCTCCGTAACTAAGTCATGATTCTTCCTAGCCCGGAAGTCAGATCAGATCCACTAAAACCCATTCTTTCTGTCTGATAATGGAGTAAAAACCTGAACATCATTTACATTTGAAAGCATCTCCTCTAATGTTATTTAAACGCCAACTATGTTCTTTCTAGAAAAGTATTTATTTTTATTTCTGTTGTATGGCTTTTAAGTTCATCTCAGAAGAGCATGGTTTGGGGTGGACACTCATTACATTTCTGAATGTATTATTGGTGATTATTGGCTTTACAGAAATTTCAGAGAACTAAATTTTAAACAATTAACTCTTCACAATTTCTTTTGGTTTTCCAGCGTACTCCGACAGGGCAGCCAGCCCTGGCTATGTGGCCTCTTGGAGTGTGCTATGAACACGCTTTTTAAGTAATTAAAAATCAAGCGATCCTTTTAAAAAGCATTAGGTGTTGTTGTAATAGCTCCATGGAACTCTGCAGGAAACTGAGGCTCAGGAAGGACCCAGAACCAGGAGGGGGGCTGGAGCGGCAGGGTCCTGCACCCTCAGACCACACAGCCTGCCGCTCCCACCACAACCCCTGAGTCCCTGGGGGCCCCGACCCTCCTCCCTTGACCTCTTGGTGGGGCAGGGGATGCCCTTGGACCATCCACCCAGGTCAGGCAGCCGGAGCCCAGGACATGGCGAGCAGCACCAGGGCTCGGCAGGTGGCCTGGGAGTTGCTGGACGATGGGAGAAGGAGCCACAACGCCCAGGTCAGAGAGGGCTGATGTGGACGAGCCAGTCGTAGGGTGCCGGGGTCTCTGTAGTGCTGCCACGTGAGGCAGTGGCCCGTGGCAGGGTGGGGGTGCTCAGGCCTCCCACCACAGCCAGCTCTGGACGGCCCCAGGAGCAGCCCGGGGCACTGAGCTGTTTTCACTGGTTTCCCTACACAGCTGGGACTTTGCTGATGTGGCTTGGGGTTGGTGTACGCTCAGGGGCCTTGACTCTCTGGACTGGCCATATGCCAGCTGGGCCCTGAGCCTCAGCAGAGTTGCAACCCCCTCTTCCTGCTTTGTTAGACTCACCCAGGTCAACTAGCAGGGAGGTGAAGATGGTCAACCACACCCCAGGGAGCCAAGAGTGCCTATAGCTGCAAGCAGGAGAATTGCATCCCTCAGATGTGTGGTATCTAGGCCCCCTCTCGATATAGAGGTGGAGGGACATCACCATCCCTGGGTCCACAGGATGGAGGAATAAAATATGGATTAGAGTGGAATTACTGGTATTCTACTATAGAACTATTGTGACTCTAGCAATGGAAGAAACTGTATCACTAAAAAATAAACATTATTATACCTGAAAATTAAATAAATATGGTCAGTTTCACATTTAAGCTCACTGCCTTTTAAGATGAGGACCAAATCTTTCTGGGTAAGCCCAATCCCTCGGGGCCATTTCATAACAGCCTGTCGCCTTTGTGATTAATACATGTAGTCCCTGTGCTGGTACTTTTTATTTGACGTCTTTAAAAAAAATTTTTTTTAAGGAAAGTATTCTATGTGTTTATTCAACTGTGTTTTCTTTTTAGTTTTTAGTTGTTTTTTATTTTCAATTATTAAAAATGTACAAAATAAAGTTAAACAAAGAAAATTATTCTATCTTATTGTTATTTTAGTACTTTTTATGTATTTTTGCACACTTATACATTTTTTTAAGTTGAGATAAAGTTCACCAATTTTAAGGTATATGATTCAGGAGCTCT
Source organism: Dasypus novemcinctus (assembly GCF_030445035.2). Taxonomy (NCBI): domain Eukaryota; kingdom Metazoa; phylum Chordata; class Mammalia; order Cingulata; family Dasypodidae; genus Dasypus; species Dasypus novemcinctus. The sequence continues at coordinate 81,850,094 of NC_080690.1, read as the reverse complement.
TAGTATATCCATGATGCTGTGCAAGCCTCACTACTATCTAATTCCAGAACATTTTCATACTAAAGGATACTCTATACCATTAAGCAGTTCATTCCCCATAATCCCTCTCAACCCCTGAGAAAAACAATTGCTAGCCATGTATTTGATAATGTTTACTATCCAAAACATATAAAGAACTGCTACAGCTCAACGACAACAAAACACAAATAATTTAAAAGTGGGGTGCAGCGGTGCTCAGAGGCGTATTCACCAAGTGCAATGAATGGCTCATGACGATGGAGGAGGTTGTCGTTATGGGGGGAGGAGTGGGGTGAGGGGGGTGGGGGTATATGGGGACCTCCTATTTTTTTAATGTAACATTAAATGGGCAAAGGACTTGAACCCATTTTTCCTAGCAAGATGCACAAACGGCCAATAAGCCCACGGAAAGGCTCTCAGCTTCACTGGCCAGCAGGGTTATTTGGGGGGCCCTTTGGAGCAGAGGGGCCATTCAGAGATGTGGCTTGAGAAAGATGGACCTGTCCTTGCTGGCTTTGAAAACGGCACCCCCTAAGTAACAGCTCCCTCTACCCCATACCTCCTGGCCCTGGTAGCCTGGAATCTACCATCTGCTTTAAGAATCTGATTCTTCCTGGTATTTCATATGAGCATGGCGATGTGATATTTGTCTTTTGGTGCCTGGCTTATTTTACTTCCTGACACTAGGCGTGACCTTTTCTCATGACAGGCCATCCAGCACTCATTGTTGTCCTGTGAAAGCGTGTCTGAGTCTGCCAGGGCTGCTACAACAGCAGAGACATCTTATCTAGTTGTTCTGGAAGTCCAGAGGCCACGCTTTCCCTGCCCGCTGCAGTGACCCACACGTGCTTGCTGGCATCTGTAACTCCCTCTGCCTCCGCCCGTCTCCCTCGGTCTGCCGTGCCACACTTCCTCCATGTGGACTCCAGCCCCCCTAGATTAAGGCACTCCAGACTGACCTTGGCCTCACCTTAACTGAAAACACCCTCAAGATCCTGTTTTCAAGTGGGTTCACATCCATGGGCCGTGCATAGGACCTGAGCTTATCTGTGGGGGGCACGGCTCGGTCCCTAATGGGGTAGGTGGTCTCCCCACAATGATGTCTGCTTTTCTTGGGTTGATATTTGGAGGAGAACCCTGCAGTGTTATGTCCACTAGAGCTGGCTGGAATCCCTGGTCTGTAACTGACACCCGAGGGGTGCTCAGTCAGTGTATTAGTCAGTCAAAGGTGTGCTGATGCCAAATATCAGAAATATGTTGGCTTTTATTAGGGTATTTACTTGGTGTAGAAGTTTACAGTTACCAGGCCATAAAACGTAAGTTACTTCCCTCACCAAGGACTGTTGCCTATGTTGGGGCAAGATGGCTGCCGACGTCTGCCAGGGTCCAGGCTTCCTGGGTTCTCTCTTCCTAGGGCTTGCTTCTCTCCAGGCTCAACTGCTCTGCTTTCTCCACAAGGCCAGCTGTAGACTCTCAGGGGACCTGCTCTGTCTAATGGAACCTTCTCTCCTTCCTCATGTACTTGCTTCTCTGTGTGCTTGATTCCTGGGCTCCAGGATCAAAATTCCAGACCCTTGTCCTTTGCCAGGTCTTTTCTCTGAGTCCCTGCCCTCTTTCATCAGCGCAATGGGAGGGCTGTGCTTTCTGAGTAGGTGACGTTAGAAGATGCACACAAAGCCTCCAACAGCATCAGCCATGAGGGAGTCCCTCAGGAAATGGTGGGCACAATGAAAGGTGCCAGCCATAAGGCACGCAGTGCCAGGTGCCTCCAAGAGGAATATAGCGGGTGGTTAGAACTGGCTTAGGAGCCAGTGTAAATCCAGCTCTAACTCTTAACAGGCATGGAAGCTTGAACAAGCTGCTGCGACACTGCGAACCTCAAGTTTTTCATCATCAGTTGACTGATGGGGTCGGGGTGAGGAAAAAAGCTAATTGAAGACCAACCCCTTGGAACTGTCTTCCACAAAGAAATGCTAATGTAGAGGAACATTTGCTCACATGAAATAATATTTAAGATAAATTGCAAAATGCAAAATTATACATTATAAAGCAATATCTCTGATATGCTCCCTTTTTTGTAAACATTTATAATAGGATTTATAAACATAGGAGAGACTAGAAGGAAATAGTCCACAGTCATAGCTTCACTTACCCCTGGCTGGTTGGGATGGTGAGTTTACTCTTCTCTGAGCTTTTCCAGATGTGATCTAAATGATCTAAATGATCACTTCCTGAGATTGTATCATCTATCTATGTATCATCTACCTATCTACAGCTCAGTGTCTATATCTACTTATCTCTATATCTATCTATCTCTCTTGAGAGGAGAGTGAGAGAAGAATATGTGCACTGTTCTATGTGCTTTACACATATGAACACATTTATTTCTTTCAACAACCCTTTGAGATTGGAAATACCATTATCTCAAGCCTACAGATGAAGAAACTGAGGTACAAAGTGATTAAGTAACTTGCTCAGGGCACATGGGTAGTAAGTGTCAGAGGCAAGTATAAATATATTTGGAAGAGAATGCACTAAAAAATGTGCATTCTGAACAGAAGTATGAGTGTTTTCATTGTTTGTTTGTTTGTTCATTTTGTCATTTTTCTGAAATTCCCAAATAGTCTAGGACTAGGTCAGCAAATTGCTTCTTCAAAGGACCAGACAGAAGAATTTTTTGGTCTGGGGCCATGTGTCCCCTGGTACAACCACTCAACTCTGTCACTGTGGGGTGAGGCTACTACAGATCATACAGAAATGAGAGGATACGGCTGTGTTCTGACCAGGAAACTTAATTTGTGGATCCTGGAATCTGAATTTCATATAATTTTCATTCATCATAACATATCCTTCTCTTGATTCTACACCCCCATTGACCCTGCCCAAGCATTTTAAAATGCAGAGACCACTCAACTCACAAGCGCTTCAGAAAGAAGAGGTAGGTTGGGTTTGGCTGGTGGGCCATAGCTCTCTGAATCTTCATCTAGGATGACAAGCGTCATGCTCGGCATGGAACTGTTCTGGAATATTCCTTTAAAGTCGACAAGCAGGAGCCAGTGGGAAGGAAGCAGCACTCCATTGGCAGGTGGCGTGGGTGCAGCCTGGTCTCCTGCCAGCCCAGGGAGGCTGCAGGGCATGGTGGGAGACCAGAGTCCTGCTTGTCCTTGATGGAGAGCATCCTGCCCCAGCCCGGCCCTGCTATGCTGGAGCCAGAGCCTTTCCTGAAGATGTCCCTGCTAATTCTGCTTTTTCTGGGCCTGGCAGAGGCCTGCATTCCCCGAGAAGGTAGACCTCCACCCCTGCTCTCCCTGCTTTTCTTGGATGGGGAGGCCCCTGTGGGTTGGCTTCAGATGGGACCTCCTGCAGTCTAAGGAGACCCCCTGGGTACAGGTTTAGATGTTCCCAGTTCCCGTTGACTTGGGGGCAGAGGGGGATGTGTCCTGGGGACTGAGGCCTCTGCCCTTGGAGACAGACTGGTGCCTCCACCCTGGTTTTGTCAAAGACTCTCAGATTTGGGGGTTGACAATACCTCTGTTAGCCTTGCTGCCCCATCAGTACTGTGGGGATTGCAAGAATCCCAGTGCTGAAGGATTTGCCAGTGAGGTGTTGTCAGTGAGGCATCCCTGCTGTGGCCAAAGAGTACAGTTATAATTAGTGGGTTCTGGTGGGTTTTGGATGTTTACCATGGAAGAATACTGAAAAGAACACATGAGCAGGTTTCCTGTTCAGTCCACAGACACTCCACGAGGCCTACTGAGTCCCTGGTTTGTCCCATGTGCTTCATGCTGGGAATGCAGGCATTGTCCCTTCTTCATGGAATTCTCATGTTCAACAAGCACACACATCCTAGCTTGGGGGTTCAGAGAAGGGCCTTCTGGATATTCTGGATAAGTGACATTTGAGGAGAGCCTTCAGAGGTGAGCAGGAGTTAGCGAGGTAAAGAGTCAGGATGGGGAACTGTTCCAGGCAGAGTAGACCATTTGTGCAAAGGTCCTGGGGCTGAAAGGCACTGAGTCTCTGCAAGGATCTGAGAGAAGCCGACATGTCCAGACCGTGGTGGACGGGTGCTGGGGATGGGAGGTGGGGTTGTAGGAGTAAGAACAGAGAGGAGCAGGAGCCAGAAGAGGCCACCCCTTGTTGGTGCCATTAAGAATTCTGGATGTTATCATAGCGTAAAAGGAAACTAGGAAACAGTTAAAGGTTCTCAGCAAGGGAGTGACATTTTAGAGTTGTGAGGGTGTGTGATCAAACACTCAGTCTTGCCTCTGGTGAAGAACGACTAGGTAAGAGGCAGAGAGGAAACACAGCTGTCGAGGAAGGGGGTGTCAGTGGGAGAAAGGGATACATGAGATGGTGTGAGACATTAGGGCAGGAGTCGACAGGACTGAGAGATGGATGGGCAGTTGGGGGAAGACAGAAAGGAAGAAAAAATCCCATTTGTTTTAAATCTGAGCACCTGGCTGATTGCAACTGTCAAATTAACTGAAATGGGAAAAGTTAGTAGAGCAATTGATTTTCTTGTTTTTTCAGGAGTACCAGGGATTGAACCCAGGACCTTGTGTACAGGAAGCAGGTGCTCAACCATGGAGCCACATCTGCTCCCCAATTGATTTTTTAAAACCTTTTTAAAAAAAATACTTTTAGACTTACAGGAAAGTTGCAAACTTAGAGTTCCCAAATAGCCTTAGTTTCCCAAAACATCAACCTTTTACATATCCAGATAACTATCTATCAAAACCAAGACAGTAACACCAGCATGAAACAATGAGCTAAGCTACAGACTTATTTCAATTTCCCATGTTTACACTGTTATTTTCCATTCCATACTCCAACCCAGGACCCCACATCTCACTGAGCTGTCTTTGTCTTCTCCAATCTGTTATAGGCCCATTCTTCCTTATCTTCAAGAATTTGGCACAAAGAGCACTGGACAATTATTTTGCAGATGGTTTCTCAATTTGGGTTGGTCCGATACTCTCTCATGATGAGTGTGAGGTCATACATTTTGTCAAGAATCCCACAGAAGTGGTGTCATGCCTTTCTCAGCCCATCGTATCAGGGATTACATAATACCGATATGTCTTATTTTTCCGCATGACTGTCTTGATCACTCAGTTAAGGTGATTTTCACCAGGTCTCTCCACTGTAAAGTTAATATTTCCCTCTTTGTCATTAATAAACATCCTGGAGGAGATATTTGAAACTAAGCAAACATCATTCTTCTTTTTAAAAAAAATTGACCACTTATTTCTGCATCTATCTGTGGATCTTGACTGCAGAAAGTATTGTGGTAGTGTTGGCCCAGTGGAGATTTCCCATTTCCTTTATTCCTTCTACTTGTATTAATTGGAACTTTTCTGTAAGGAAGAGCTGATCTTTCTCCCAATTTCTTTGTTCAATTATTTATATCTGTGTGAATGCATAGATCTTTGTTTTATTGCCAGATTATTTTTTGTTAAGAGAGTGATGACTGCATATTCTTTTTGGGGTATGTTTGTGGTGACTGTGCCTCCAACACCAAGCACAGGCCAGTGTCCAGTTTGTGGACCAAGTGAATGTTGACTGGAAGGATGGATGGATAGATGGATGGATGGATGGACTTGAGTGGCTTTATCAGTGGGTGGAGCAGCTGGTCTTTGGTGGTGTTTGGCTCTGGTCTCCTTGGTGATTGTGGTGACTTGAGTCTAACCCTGATTCTCTCCTTGCCCCCCACTCCTGTTGGGACCTGGATGGCTGATGTCTCCAGTTGCACTTGAAGAAAAAAGTAAGAGCTGTAGACACCCCAAATTTGAATTCCTACTATTAGCTCCTCTTGGATCCCTTTGGATCTTCGAGTTCTGGGGAAGGGTGGGGGCCAGATCTGGCACACAGGGTGTGGCCTGGGGACAAGGCATGACTAGGACAAGTAACCCACCACCATCCTTTTTGTATGCCCATACTCACAACCAAAAGGACTTCCCTTCTTCATTGGGAGAGGGGCAGGGCTCTTGTGAGGAAGAAAGAACAGTGGGAAGATCTTCACTAGAGTGACGCCCTGACCCACATACTCTGGCTTGTGGTTCTCAAACTTTATGTTTTCAGGGACTCTTCCCACTCTTAAAATTGAGGATCTCAAAGAGTTGTGGTTTTTTTTCTTCTTCAAGGAGTTACTGAGATTGAACCTGGGACCTTGTACATGGGAAACAGGTGCTCAACCACTGAGCTATACCCACTCTCTGTTTATTTTTATTTTTTCTAATGTGGGTTATCTCTATTGATATTTATCTTCCTAGAATTTTTTAAAAAATTAAACTTAAAGATATTTACTCATACAAATAACCAATAAGCACATGAAAAGATGCTCAATTTCATTAACCATCAGGGAAATGCAAATCAAAGTCATAGTTAGATACCCAAGAGAAGAGAAAACTCAGGCCCACACAAAAACTTTCATAGGAATGTTCATAGCACCATCATTCACACTAGCCAAAATGTGAAAACAACCCAAATTCCTATCAACTGATGAATGGATAAACAAAATGGAGCATGTCCATACAATGATATATTATTTGACAATGAAAAAAATGAAGTACTTCTTACACTACAATAATGTGAACTTCAGAAACATGATGCAGAGTGAAAGAAGCCAGTCACAAAAGACCACAAATTATATGATTCCATTTGTATGAAATGTCAAAATTGGCAGATCCATAGAATATAGTCTAGAGGTTGCCCAGGGCTGGTGGGTGGGAGGGAGAATTGGGGGATGACGGTTAAGGGGTATGGGGTTTCTTCTGGAGGTGATGAAAATGTTCTAAAATTGATTGTGGTGATGGTTGCACAACTCTGAAAATATATTAAAAACCATTGAATTGTACACTTTAAATCAATGAAGTATATGGCATGCGAATTACATCTCGATAAGGCTGTTATAAAATATTAATTTGTTTAAAAATGACAGCAAGAAATATGTTACATATTAACATAAACATAATATTTTAATGAATGACTACATTTTCCAAACTAAAAAAAGCATTGTTTTAGATTTTTGCAAATTTCATAAATGTTTGGTTTAACGGCAGATGGCTGGGTTCTCCTTTCTGCTTCTGCATCAATCTGCTGTGATTGCTGTTTGGTTGATGGGCAGAATGAAATCCTGATCTTACAGGGAATTGGACAAAGGAGGAGTACGCAGACCCCTGAGAGGATCTCTGGGATCCTCAGGGATCCAAACACTGGAACGTTATTCCAGGTCACATGAGATGGGAAAGGGTGTCTCTTTCCCACCTCTACTGTACTGGAAGAGACAAGAGGGCAGGGATTGTATTTTATTCAGATGTTTCTTCCCAGAGCACAGGAAAAACCTTTTGGTGTACCGAGACCTAAAGAAAGCAGGACTTTGTGAAATATAAAGCACTTGCAAATATGGTTTAACATTATTATTTCAGATGGAAAAGAGAGGAAAGGAGCCAATATTAATGAAGTATCTACTGTGTCTTGGGAACTGAAAAATATGTTCTGCCATTCAATTCTCAAAACAGGAACCGTACCATATGGGGTCCGGAGTTGCCAGAGCCCAGATCCTCACACTAGACCATCATCAGAATCACCTGAGGAGCTTTGTAAACGTTTAGCCCCCACTCCAGACCTGGAAAGTCATGAGGTCCTCAGTAAGACTTTGGAATCTTTATGCCTGGAAAGCTAACCTGTGCTAGCCTCTTCCTATATTCAAATCAGAACATTCTAAACCCAAATAAAAGGGTAAATAAATTATTTAATAATTTAAATAAGTTTAAATTATTTATACTTTTTGCTTTAATTTAAAATATTATGTTATTTGGTTTAATTTAAATGGTTGTTTTACTAACAGTGTTTAAATTAACCACTTAAAACACTATATTAAAATTTAAAAATATTTAAATGAAATTTAAATATTCAATTTAAAATACTACATTCTTTTAATTTAAATATTTAGCTTTCATTTAAAATACCATTTCCAAAGTTCAGAATTCAAAAAATTCTCAAGGTTTTACAGTAAAAAATTTCCTTCCCAATCTGTTAACCCAGCTCTCTTTCTCAAAGGCATCTAGTATTACCTGTTTCTTATAAGCCTTTCCAGAAATAGTTTATGCAGGTAGAAGCAAATGTGTATTTATACATTCATAGTCTTCCTTTTTTCCATTTTTGCACAAAGATAGCATGTTGTATACCCTGTTCTTCCTGCATCTTGCTTTTTTCACCTAATAATACATTTTGAAGATAATTCTATGTCAGTACACAGAATGTCCTTAATAATTTTTTTTAAAAATGGCTGCATAATATTTCTTGTGTGGACATCCATAATTTTTTTTCTTGTTTCTATTTTTTTCCCTTTATATCTCTCTGGACATCCATAATTTATTTAACTAGTTACTTATTGATGGGCATTCAGGTTGTTTCCAAGATTTTGCTCTTTTGAACTATACTTCAAAGAAAAAACAATCTTATGCAATATTATCACACATACGGGAGATATGCATGTGTAGGATTTGTTTCTAATACTGCCAGGCTAAAGGGTCCCCAAAACCCTTGCCAATAACTGTAATCAAGTGGTTTGATCTTTGTGACAAACCACATAAAAATTTTCTTTCATGAAATCCCTCCCTATATCATAGTAGGCAGGTAGATGCTGTATGAAGGAATAAAGAGACACATGTGGAAATGAACTGAGATGGATACTGCTCCTTCTTTTTTTTTTTTTTTTTTTTAATTTTTCTTCTGTTAATGATACCATCAAGAAAGTGAAAAGACAACACACAGAATGGGAGAGAATATTTCAAAATGATATGTCTGATAAAAGAGTTGTATCTAGAATATATAACAGCCTTTACAATTCAACAATAAAAAAAAAATGGCCCAATATGTTAACAAGTGAACAAAGCATTTGAATAGACAGTTCTCCGTGGAAATACACCAACATCCAAAATGCACATTAAAACAATGCTGAAAACCATTAGTGATCAGGGTAAGGCAAATCAAAGCCACGAGGAGACACCACTTCATACTCAATTGAATAATCTTTTTTTTTTTTATGATAGTGGTTTGTTTCTTTTTTTTTTTTCCATACAGCACTTTAACTTTATTTTTTTTTAATATTTATTTTTTATTATTTTTTTTAATTACATTAAAAAATATATATGAGGTCCCATTCAACCCCACCGCCCCCGCCCCCCACTCCCCCCACAGAAACACTCTCTCCCATCATCGTGATACATCCATTGCACCTGGTAAGTTCATCTCTGAGCATCACTGCACCCCATAGTCAATGGTCCACATCATAGCCCAGACTCTCTCACGTTCCATCCAGTGGGCCCTGGGGGGATCTACAGTGTCCCGTAATTGTCCGTGAAGCACTATCCAGGACAACTCCACGTCCCAAAAACGCCTCCACATCTCATCTCTTCCTCCCGTTCCCCACACCCAGCAGCCCCCATGGCTACCGTTCCCAAACCCATTCCATATTTTCTCTGTGGACATTGGATTGGTTGTGTCCATTGCACACCTATGTCAAGTGAGGGCTTAGATTCCACATGGGTACTGGATGCACTCTTCCCGCTTCTAGTTGTAGACACTCTAGGCTCCATGTTGTGGTGGTTGACCTTCTTCAACTCCATGTTAGCTGAGTGGAGTAAGTCCAATAAGTCAAAGTGTAGGAGCTGAAGTCTGTTGAGGCTCTGGGCCTGGGTGTCATATTATCAGTCCAGAGATTCAAATCCCCTACATATATCTTAAACCCAGCACCAACTACAATTCCAATAAAGTAGCATGCAAGTCTTGTGAAAAGAGATCCCCTCTGAGTCCATTTCCATCACGCAGAAACACCAGCTCCAAAGAAGGGCCATCTGCCATGGCAGTGAACCCCTTCTGCCATGACAATAGAACCCGTGGGTCTCTTTATCCCTCAAAAGAAGCAATACCTGGGGTGGTATCTACCTTATCTGTCTCTTAGACTCTGTTCAGTTGTACATAGGGCTATTCCTTCTGACAACCTCCAGACTCTTTTTTAGAGACTCACAGCCTTATAATCTCATTTCTCCTTTCCATTTCCCCCTTACATTAGGTCAAACCGCTTCCCGAAGTCATGTTATTATATGTAGACAGGTATATTCTGCTGTTCCGCATTGAATCTTTAATTCAAGGTCATTTTCTAGTTGCTTCTTCAGCTGGTATGTGGTAGTGATCCCTCGGTGCCAGGGAGGCTCATCCCCGGGTGTCGTGTCCCACGCTGGGGGGAATGCATCACATCTACACGCTGAGTTTGGCTGTGAGAGTGGCCACATTTGAGTAACATGAAGGTTGTCAGGAGGAAACCCCCAGGCACAATGCTACTCTAGGTCTTGTTCTTATTGCAGGTGCATAGGTTCAAAAGTGTAGCCATTAGTATCAAGAGCCCACTGTTGGGCCCTGCTTCCTTCCTGGTTCTTGCCGTTGCACCTGGAGGATTGCCGCTGCTCTCCCAGGGCCCACAACAGTGACCCCCCGGCCAGGAGCCCAGTACCCCCCCAGCTGTTGTTTTTAATTGTTTCCACTATGAGTATATCTAAACATTATCATGCACCCTGGACATATGCCCTGTATAACTCCCTGTCAACCATATATATCCTGTCAATAACATCCCATATCAGTATTCCTCCGCTGCCATTGTTGAACCACTCTGTGATCCAAAACTTCCCGTAAAGTGAATCCCAACATAATGCCAGCTTCAGAAGAGTCTTAGATCACCAAAATTCATATATACAATATACAGTATTTCCCCAGATCCACCATAAAACCTTTTCCCTTCCACAGCAATAATCTTTTAACTTATTCATATCATATTTCCTGAAACTGATGTACAGATTCCAAAACTATAGTTTTCAAACAAGGTAACATTTGTGCTTACTATGTGGTCCATACTTTAGGTTGTACAGTTTTCTAAATTTTTTAGTTATCCTATGTTTTGTCTTATGGTTTTCATTATTAGTCTGTCGTCCCCTATATGTTTTTGGTGTAATATTAGCTGTTTTATATTCATCCTCGTGTACTCTCACAGAACTCCTCTTTTGCCCCCTTATTTACCTTTGTTCCATCCATTGCACGTCCATTTTCCCCTCCCCTTAGGGCCCACAACGCCTGCCAATCTAATGCCCTGGGAGCCGTCCTTTCTCACGAGAGATACAGTTCTCTCTATTCGACGGCATTAGTCTTCCCCAGGATATGGGTCCACCCCACCCAATGGTAGAACCCACTTTGGCAAAATGAGCCTTCAGCTATTCCCTCCGGAGTCCGTCCCGCATCAGACCATACCCCCTGAGCGTCCTAACCAGGTAACCCTCCTACTTATACTTTGATACGTTTTACTCAACATTTAGTTCTAAATGAACTTCTGGCACTCTCCCATGTTTGTATGTTTCCCCTCCCTCCCACCTATTTCTTGGACCATATTACCCCTCTTCCCATCCCCAGCCCCCCTCAAACCCAGAAAACCCCACCCGAAGGTAACCCCTTGCCCCCATTTTGTCCCTTCTTTGTGCTCATACTTACCCCCAGCTCATCACAGATTCCACCCCTACAGACATTAACTCACAGCCTTCCTCCACCCCCCGATTTCCAGTAAGCCACTTTTCCAGACTCTAGCTCTCTGAGGCAGTTAACTTATTTCATATCATTGAGGTCATATAGTATTTGTCCTTCAATGCCTGGGTTGCTTCACTCAACATAAGATTCTCAAGGTTCATCCATGTTATCACGTGCGATTGTAGTGTATTGGTTCTTACAGCTGAGTAGTATTCCATTGTGTGTATATACCACATTTTATTGATCCACTCATCTGTTGATGGACTTTTGGATTGATTCCAACTTTTGGCGATGGTGAACAATGCTGCTATGAACATTGGTGTACATATATCGGTTTGTGTCCTTGTTTTCAGATCTGATGGGTATATACCCAGCAGTGGTATTGCTGGGTCATATGGCAAATCTATGGATAATTTTTTGAGAAACTGCCAAACTGTCCTCCAGAATGGTTGGATCCTTCTGCATTCCCACCAGCAATGGATGAGTGTTCCCCTTTCTTCACATCCTCTCCAGCATTTGTATTCTACTGTTTTTTTCATGGCTGCCAATCTTATGGGAGTAAGATGGTATCTCATCGTAGCCCTGATTTGCATTTCCCCGACAGCCAGGGATTTGGAGCATTTTTTCATGTGCCTTTTAGCCATTTGTATTTCTTCTTTGGAGAAGTGTCTGTTTAAATCTTTTTCCCATTTTTTAAATGGGTTGTTTATCTTTTTGTTTTCGAGATCTATGAGTTCTTTATATATGCAAGTTATAAGTCTCTTATCAGATATATGGTTGCCAAATATTTTCTCCCATTGTGTGGGCTCCCCTCTCACCTTCCTGACAAACTCCTTTGAGGTGCAGAAGGCTTTAATTTTGAGGTAGTCCCATTTATCTATTTGTTCTTTTGCTGCTCGTGCTTTTGGTGTGATATTCATGAAGCCATTTCCTATTACAAGGTCCTGTAGATGTTTCCCTACACTGCTTTCTAAGGTCTTTATGGTCTTGGCTCTTATATTTAGGTCTTTGATCCATCTTGAGTTGATCTTTGTATAAGGTGTGAGATGGTAATCCTCTTTCATTCTTCTACATATAGCTATCCAGTTCTCCAGGCACCATTTGTTGAATAGGCCATTCTCTCCCAGTTGTGAGGGTTTGGTGACTTTATCAAATATTATATGGCTATATACATGAGGTTCTATATCTGAACTTTCAATTCGATTCCATTGGTCTGTGTGTCTCTCCTTATGCCAGTACCATGCTGTTTTCACTACTGTAGCTTTGTAGTATGTTTTGAAGTCAGGAAGTGTGATTCCTCCTATTTCGTTTTTCTTTTTCAATATGTCTTTGGCTATTCGGGGCCTCTTTTTATTCCAAATAAATTTCATAGTTAGTTTTTCTAGTTCCTTAAAGAAGGCTGTGTTGATTTTTATTGGGATTGCATTGAATGTGTAGATCAGTTTTGGTAGGATAGACATCTTAATAATATTCAGTCTTCCTATCCATGAACAGGGAATATTCTTCCATTTATTTAGGTCTTCTTTGATTTTCCTGAACAATCTTGTATAGTTTTCGATGTATAAGTTTTTTACCTCTTTAGTTAAATTTATTCCTAAGTATTTGATTTTTTTATTTACTATTGTGAATGGTATTTGTTTCTTGATTTCCTCCTGATCTTGCTCATTATTGGTGTATAGAAATGCTACTGATTTTTGCGCATTGATCTTATAACCTGCGACTTTGCTAAACTCATTTATGAGTTCTAGGAGCTTTGTTGTAGATCTCTCAGGGTTTTCTATATATAGGATCATGTCATCTGCAAATAATGAAATTTTGACTTCTTCCCTTCCAATTTGAATGCCTTTTATATCTGGTTCTTGTCTCAGTGCTCGAGCGAGTACTTCCAAGACAATGTTAAATAGGAGCGGAGACAATGGGCATCCTTGTCTTGTTCCTGATTTTAGAGGGAAGGATTTCAGGATTTTGCCATTGTAAACAATGTTGGTTTTAGGTTTTTCATATATACTCTTTATCATGTTCAAAAAGTTTCCTTGTATTCCGATCTTTGGGAGTGTTTTTATCAGGAAGGGGTGCTGTATTTTGTCAAATGCCTTTTCTGCATCTATAGATATAATCATGTGGTTTTTTTCTCTCAATCTGTTTATATGGTGTATTACATTGATTGATTTTCTTATGTTGAACCATCCTTGCATACCTGGAATAAATCCCATTTGGTCATGGTGTATAATTCGTTTAATGTGTTGTTGAATATGATTAGCAAGTATTTTGTTAAGTATTTTTGCGTCTAGGTTCATTAGAGAAATTGGTCTGTAATTTTCCTTTCTTGTGGTGTCTTTGTTTGGCTTTGGTACTAGGGTAATGTTGGCATCATAGAAGGAATTAGGCAGTGTTCCTTCTGTTTCGATTTTTTGGAATAGTTTCAACAGGATTGGTGTTAGTTCTTTCCGGAATGTTTTGTAGAATTCCCCTGTGAAGCCGTCTGGCCCTGGGCTCTTCTTAGTTGGGAGATTTTTAATGACTGATTCTATCTCTTTGCTTGTGATTGGTTTGTTAAGATCATCAATTTCTTCTTTCGTCAGTATGGGCTGCTTATGTATTTCTAGGAATTTGTCCATTTCCTCTAAATTGTCATTTTTGTTGGAATATAGTTTTTCAAAGTATCCTCTTATGATAGTCTTTATTTCTGTGGGGTCAGTGGTGTTATCACCTTTCTCATTTCTTATTCTGTGTATTTGCATCTTTTCTCTTTTTTTCTTTGTTAGTCTCGCTAAAGGTTTGTCAATTTTGTTGATCTTCTCAAAAAACCAGCTCTTGGTCTTGTTTATTTTTTCAAGTGCTTTCTTATTTTCTATTTCATTTAGTTCTGCTCTTATCTTTGTTATTTCCTTCCTTCTTCTTCCTGTTGAGTTACTTTGTTGTTGTTTTTCTAATTCCTTCAAATGTGCAGTTAATTCTTCAATTTCTGCTCTTCTTTTTTGATATATGAATTTATGGCTATAAATTTCCCTCTCAGTACCGCTTTTGCTGCATCCCATAAATTTTGGTATGTTGTGTTATCATTATCATTTGTTTCAAGGTAGTCATTGATTTCTTTTGAGATTTCCTCTTTGACCCACTGTTTTTCTAAGAGTGTACTGTTTAATTTCCAAATTGTCGTGTGAAGTCTGGGTCTCTGTCCCTTGCAAATTTCCAGCTTGACTCCACTGTGGTCAGAGATATTGTTTTGTATGATTTCGATCTTTCTGAATTCATTAAGCCTTTCTTTGTGGCCTAGCATATGGTCAATCTTGGAGAATGTTCCATGTGCGCTTGAGAAAAATGTATATCCTGCTGTGTTTGGGTGTAATGATCTATATATGTCTATTAGATCCAGCTCTTCTAATATACTGTTCAAATGTTTTGTTTCTTTAGTGATTCTCTTTTGAGATGTTCTGTCCAGAGTTGATAGTGGTGTATTAAAATCCCCCACTATAATTGTAGATGCATCTATTCTTTCACTTAGTTTTTCCAGCGTTTGCCTCACATATTTAGAGGTGCCCTTGTTAGGAGCATAAATATTTATGATTGTTCGATCTTCTTGACAAATTGTCCCTTTCACTAAAATATAGTATCCTTCTTTGTCTCTCACAATTGCTTCGCATTTAAAGTCTATTTTGTCTGATATTAATATAGCTACTCCTGCCTTTTTTGGTTGTTGTTTGCTTGTATGATTGTTTTCCAGCCATTCACTTTCAACCTCCATGAGTCTCTGGGTCTAAGATGTGTCTCTTGTAGGCAGCATATAGATGGGTCGTATTTCCTTATCCAGTGTCCCAGTCTGAATCTTTTGATAGGTGAGTTTAATCCGTTGACATTCAGTGTTATTACGTTTAGAGAGTTATTTATGGTAGCCATATTTTGGTTGGATTTGTGTTTGTTATATTTTGTTTGTATTATTTTATTTTCCCCTTCTATTTTTGTCTTTCCTGTTGCTTTTACACTCTCCTCCATCTCTGACTGTCCTGTTTTTTCCTTTCTTCCTGCAGAATTCCCTTAAGAATTTCTTGAAGGGGAGGTTTCTTGTTGATATACTCTTTCAGTTTCTGTTTATCTGTGAATATTTTGAACTCTCCATCATTTTTGAATGCTAGTTTAGCTGGATAGAGTATTCTTGGTTGGAAATTTGTTTCCCTTTAGTACCTTGACTATATCATACCACTGCCTTCTTGCCTCCATCGTTTCAGATGAGAAATCAGCACTTAATCTTATGGAGTTTCCCTTGTATGTGATGGTTTTCTTTTCTCTTGCTGCTTTTAGAATTTTTTCTTTGTCTTGAGCATTGGATAATTTGACAAGTATATGTCTTGGGGTGGGCCTGTTGGGGTTTATGACCAGTGGAGTGCGCTGTGCTTCTTGGATATGTACATCTGTCTCTTTCAGTAGATTTGGGAAGTTTTCATTCATTATTTCCTGCAACACTCCTTCTGACCCCTTTCCCTTCTCTTCTCCTTCTGGAATGCCTATAATACGTATGTTTGAGCGTTTTGCGTTATCATTCAGGTCCCTAAGTCCTATCTGGATTTTTTCTACCTTTTTATTGACCACTTCTACTATCTGTTTGATTTCCAATGCACTGTCTTCCACATCACTAATTATCTGCTCTGCCTCTTCTAGTCTGCTGATATTTGCTGCAAGTGTATTTTTGATTTCTTGAATTGTGGTGTTCATTTCCATCATATCTGTTTTTTTTTGCGCATGTCTGCAATTTCCCCTCCAAGTGTTGTCTTCACGCTGTTAACCTCTTTCATTACTTCATCAAATTTGTCAGTGATAAATGTTCTGAGATCTTTCATTGCTTGTGCGAAGTCCTGCCCCCCTTCCTGATTTTCAGTTTGTTGATTGGATTCAGCCATGTTTTCCTGATTACTGGTTTGGTTTGTAGATTTTTGTTGCTGTCTTGCCAACATTTTTTCTTTGACGGGTTTAATCAGTTCCTTAGCTTCTTTGTCTAGTCTTGGAGATTAATTAGCTGTTGTTTTTGCGTAAGTGTTATATCTTCTCTTTGTCACTTTGTTCTTCTTATTCCAATTTCTTATTGCTAGTTAAGCTCACTTTAAAGGAAAGTATTAGTGCTGGGGAAAGTCAATTGTGTAAGGAAGGAGAAAGTGTGAAGTAGTATTGGTGATATATGTTTACAAAGCAACAATATGAGTTCTGGGAGGATGGAGGTTAGATCATGTAAATTGTGTAGAGTTATAGTAGTAGGAAAGTACCTATAATGAGGTAGACGACTGAATATGGGAGGAATGTGGTACGTACTAAGAGGCTATTGTTTTCGTGAGAGAGGGAAAGAGAAAAGAAAGGTAATAGTTTCAGGGACGAATACCAGATGGAAAACTAAACAAAGGTATTAGAAATTAAGAGTTAGACACTTTGTGGATCAAAGAAAGGGAGATGGAATATAGGAGAGATAGCAGATGGTGGAGGATATCAAGTTGTAGGGGAAAGGGAATAGTGTAGATAGGCTAAATCTATTCACAGAGAAATGAGGCAGTGGAGGGTGAGGAAACCCAGCAAATGTGAGGTATTTCCTGTAGGACCTATTGTATTGTTAAGGTAAAATAGTATAAGAAGAATATTGGGGACAAGAAAGAGAGGATTGAAAAAAAAAAAAAGAACAACAAGAACAACAACAACAACAAAAAATTAAAAAATAAAAAAATAAAAAAACAAAAAAAAAACACCAAAGAACAGAAACCCCGCCGCCATGCTCGGCTGGGCTCAGCTGGGCTCCGGTCCCCCGCCCGCCGACCGCCGCGGCTCGGCTGGGCTCGGCTGGGCTCGGCTTTCCCGCCCGCCGCCCGGCGTGGCGCAGCGCGACTCGGCTCTCCCGCTCGCCGCCCGGTGCGGCGCGGCTGGGCTCGGCCGAGCTCAGCTGGGCTCTGCCCCTCCGCCCGCCGCGGCTCAGCTGGGCTCGGCTGGACCCGGCTACCCTGGTCGCCGCCCACCGGGGCTCCGCGCGGTGCTAGCTGCCTCGGCTCCACCTACCCAAGGAGGGAATCCTCCACACGTAGCTGGTATCTCCGTGTATATTTCACAGATGGATCCTCTCTGTTACCTTCCCTCCAAATCAATGTCCAGACACCTCCGGACCAGGAAAAATCCTGAAACAGCCGGTCCCAAAGAGTCTCCGACGCCTCCCAGCCAATTCCCCCCAGGAGCTAGTAACCGGGAAGTTCCGATACTGCTCATTCTAATCTTCTCTTTCTTATTTTGTTTTCCTTGTGGACTCACTGACTGCCCCTTCCAGTAAAATGTAAGTTGCATCTCCTTCTCACTCACAAATGGGGAGAACTTCAACCCAGAGTTGGAAGGGGGCAAAAGGGAGAACGAATCTGGTGACCCCCACGTTTAACCTGGGAGAGAGTCAGAGAGACACAATTCAAACACTCACTCTTTAACTAGAACTTGAAGACTCCTAAATAGACTTCAGGAATTCGATGAAATCTGTGATCATGTGGAAAATGGGGTGTGGGGGAGAGAGGAAGTGAGACCCTGTGTGCTCTTCTGGGAATACAGAGTCCTGTGCTTTGGTCGGGTTTTCAGCGAAACCAGAGACCCAACAAGAGTTAGGAACCTCTGCTCCAGAACACACACCTGGGTTGGAGCTGGTGGATTTGAGGGTGGATTTTAGATGAGAAAAGTAGGGTGCAGAGTGGATAAACTGCCATCCTTTCCAAAAGTTAGCTGTCCTGGTCTCCAGATGGGAACTGGGGTTGACCATCAGTTGTTATAGAAACCTTCCTTCTGCTAATATTCCCAAACTTGGATGGAGGGGGGAGGTTCCATTTCCCCAAACACCTGGCACCCCTGGGGTTTCAGTCTTATGGAAAAAAAATGTGTCTCCAGAGGGCTCTTTAGACTGGGTCAGAGCTTCTCATCCAGGTCCTGGCCTATCCCAGGCCCTATGGGATGCAATGGGCTACAGAGATGACTCCATTTGTTTCCTGTTCTCTCTGGACCTTTGATCCCCACCGGGCACCACCAATCCCCACCTTCCTGCCGCATGCACACCAACAGTACTGAAAAGTAAGGTCCTTGTTCCTGCTCTCCCGTTTGGTCCTGATTGTCCTACAGGGGTAACTTCTGCTGCCTTCAACCGACCTTTCTCCTCCTAACTGTCCTTGCCGAGCCAGCTTCTAGTCTAGGAACTAGAAAAATTGAGGATGAGAAAATCTCTCTTGATGGAAATAAAAAAACTTCCCCCCTCCCCAGAAGCCATTGTCTAGAAATCATCACTTTTGGTGGGCCAAGAAGATCCTTTGAAGGATAGAGGAAAGCCATGACATCAGATGGCTAACTTCAGACCTACTTGAGATCCAGTAGTTGACAGGCACATTGATATCCCTCTCTGCTTTTTGAAGCCAGGCAGGAAAAGTCACCTTTGGCACTGTCTGTTCCAAAATCCCTATAGATGGCTGTGTGAGCAAGTTCAGTGGAATGAGACCTTTGTTTTAGAATTTAGTTTGCGAGAAGAGGCAGGAGGTGAGGTGATGATCTGCAGAAAAGGGCACATGTCTGTCTTCAGAGTCAATCCTGCCCCTTGCTAGTTGGACAAACTTGGAAAAGTTATTTCACCTCTTTCTGCTTGCTTGGCAGGGTCAAAGGCAGTGACAGACGTGAAACACTTTTCAACTCTACCTGGTAAAACCAGGGTCCAACAGCTCTTCCTCCTTACCTCTCTCTCCTGGTAGGCTACCCCTTCTCCACCACCCAGGTCCAAACCTATATAAGAAAGCAAATTTTGTTGTCCTCATACTACTACCACTATTTACACCATATTATGATTACTAGCATTTGCCAAATGTCTACCTTGGGCCAGAAGCTAGGCTAACCTCAGTATACTTTGTTTTGCATCATTACCATCACTGCTGTACATGGGAGATAATACCTCAATTTTAAAAGGCACAGAGAGGTTCAGTCACCAGCCCAAGAGGGTGAGTTAGTGAAAATGTGTGGCTTGGGTAGCAGCTGTTAGAGTTTCCTGCAATGACAAGCATTTGTTACCTAGTGACTTTGGCTGATATGGGGAGTGGTTTTGTGAGCTGCCTAAGTGCAGCAGTTTCTAGTAACAAACTTTGCAGTATTTCTCAGAATGTTGCAAGCCTCACCCTGATCCCATTTTGTGGATAAGAAAGTGAAGGTTTGTAAAGGACATTGTAGAGTTATGAACTTGAGTTCTTGCTCTTTCACCCATCAGGTACATAAGTCTTGGCAAATTACATAATTTCTTGGAGCTTAATATCCTCACTGCCAATATGGGGTTAGTACACTAAGCTCAGGGGGAAGGTGTGAAGTAAAAAGAAGCACAGCCTCTGCGCATCTTTCTTTTTGTTGCTGTTGCTGGGTTTTTCTTCCTTTTTAATTTTCCCCCTTTTCTTCCTTTTCTCTATTTTTCTGCACATCTTTACAGAGTGAGTCTAAAGGATGGACCACAGCTCCCCTCCCAGCCTGTTTCCTGTGGCATTTAAGCTCTCCCCTGTGTCAATTGCAGAAAGGTCCTCAGTAATCTGTCAGGGACCTCGATCTTAATCCCCAGCTGCTCTCCACACCCGTTGTGGACTCTACTCCCCAACCTGCACCCAGCCCCATCACCGACCTTGTTTTTGATTTTCTAATTTTTTTTCATCTCCTTGGCCCGGCCCACCATGCTGCACCACATCTGTGATGCTGGCCATGATGCCGGCCATGACGCCAACTCTCCTGGATGGGCTGCCACCAGGAATCGTAGGTAAGTACCACAGCACACCACAGTGGCCTTGGGACTTGGTGGACTTGAGTGGGCAAATCTGAGCAAGGATTCCTGAGCATCTAACATGTGGCTGGACTCATGCAGGTGAAGGAAACCCAAAAGTGGAGCAGATCTTCTCACTCATTAGAGTCTGGGGCAGGGGGGAACAGAAAAGTAAACAAATTAAATTAACTAAGTCAAGACTAATACCACCTGCTAAGATGGAGCATGGGAAGGGGGCTGAGAGCTTTGAGGAAAGCCCACAGTGTGCTTGGAGTGTGTGGATGTGCTTTCTGAAGAAGGGACCGTGTTGAGCCTGTTGACCTGAGGAAGTCCACTAATGAAGGCTATTTCTTTTGTTGCATGTGTGCATGGCTTGGTGTGTCTCTCCTGAAGGAATGCTGAGCAGGCTGGCATCAGAAAGTAAGTGTAGCAATTGTACCTTTGCCCTGGGGTTTCTTTTCCCTTCTCCCAAGGTAATTATTCTTGAGTCATTTTTGCTTTTATTTAGAGTTGGATGAACTTTTCAGATGTTATCCAATACCAAGTTTGTTTCTTTGAGTTTTAATAGAATGGAAATCTTTATTACTGTATATGATTACAGCTGGAAGTTTACCTAAGCTATAGAGTTTTAAATTCTAAAAGTTGTATAGACTCAGGGCAAAATTTTGAGGAAACATAAAACGGAAGGCAAAATCTTCTTCATCAGCCCATCCCCTGTTCTATTGTTCAGCAGGAACCACTATAAACAGTTGCTTATGTATTCTTTCAAGAAATATTCATGCATGTGGATTACATCCTCAATTTCGATTTTCAGCACAAGTAACTTTACCTCTTTCTTTTAAATACCTGCATAACATTCCATTCCTACTATACTGTAATTTAGTGAGTCTTCTGTTGATATATTTTGCTTTTGTTTTTTTCCATTACAAACAGTGCTACGATGAACATCCTTGTAAAAGCATTGCTTTTCTTGTTTTTGCAAATAGACATATCTATAAGATATATTCTCAAAAGTAAAATGGCTGAATCAAAGGTTGTGTCCATTTTAAATTTTGACAGAGGTTCAACAAATTTACACTGCTATCAAGGGACTAATTTCCCTCACCTTCACCAACACAAAGTATTTTGTCTTTACCATTTTTGCAAGTGATCACGAAGAAACAAACAAAAAAAAAAACAGACCCCATTTTTTTTAACAGATGGACACAAATCCCAATAGGGTTTTCCTCAAATCCACACATGATCATGACCATTATTTATATGTTTCTTCAACTTAAATCAGTTTTCTTTCAAATAGATTAACTTGGAAAGGAAACTTTACATTACTTGAGTAAGCAGAAAGCCTCTTTTTCACTGTCATAAAGATAAGGTAACTGTGAAAAATACAATGAAATGGAAATGTCATGAAATTACAATTAGATACTGTTTTCTGCTGAGGGTCTTTGATGACTGCTCTTAGGTAAAAAGGAAAATTAGCAACTGTGAGGATATCGACATCATCAGGAGACTTTCTATTGGCTTGAAAGAGAATTGGAGAGGGAATATCCTTGGCACCTGGTTACTCTAGGAGTTAAAGGTGAGCCTGTGCCCATCTGAAATCTTCTCAGCCATCACCAAAGCTTCATACCCCACTTCCAGAGCTACCTGGCAGAGCGAGGAAACCTGTTTCTTTCAGAAACTATTTCTTTCAGTCTGCCAGTGTCTGTGTTCCAGAACAGGTCTGTTTTCTTTCCAGTAAAGCAGGGTTAGGAGCACACATCAGGCAGGTGCCTGCTTTCAGGAGCTGGCTGAAGCTGGTTCAGTCCCTCCTAGCCCCCACTGCATGGACTTCAAAGTCCAAATCCCTCCCCAAGGTTTCTGCTCCTTCCAAATTTACAATTTCACAGTCCTCTCCACCTTGGCTGCTGATGAGCCATGCACTCTCTCTGCTTTCACATCAACCTCAAGGCGGAACCTCTCCCCTTTGCTGTTTCCCACAAGAAGTCTCCTGCTACCTCCAATTAATGAGCTTTGGTGAAGATCAGAGGATCAGGGGGGGCACAGCCTTGAGGAGTGGGTTTCTCCACCCACTGCCTCTCTAGCCCCTCCTCCTCCTCTGCTCTCTTTCCCTCCCTCCCATCCTGCCAGAGACCTCCAAATTCTCCTTCTAACAACTGGAATAGTTCAGCTCTCCCAGAAAGCGCTGTATCCCCTGAATATCAGCCCTCTCTCCTGGAAGCTTCTTGACCTACAAGAAGCAAAATATCCTCATTTTGCATGTGAAGTGCCTGCCATGAAGCACAAGATCAGTCTAGGGGAGCAGGTGTAGCTCAGTGGTTGAGAACCTGCTTCCCACGCATGAGGTCCTGGGTTTGATCCCCGCACCTCCTGGGAAGTTCTTTCTAACACAGCAGATGTTAGGTATAGCAGCATCTTCGAGTTGAGGGTGGATGAGGAAAGGTCACAGGCTGGTGGGAGAGCATGGGACCCAGTAGAGATGGGGCCACTGAGGCCCAGAGAGAAGCTGAGAGTCAGACGCAAGGTGGAACAAACAAGGAGAATCAACGGGCACCATAAGTGTGCAGATGGGTCTCCGGGACCTCACTTGCAGTACTTCCTTAACCTCATAACTACTAATGGGGGTAGCTGCTATTTTAAGTGAGGGCCCAATTTGTCCTGGTTTGTCCAAGACATTCACAATTTAGCACAGAAAGTGCCACTCCTGGGGTGACTGGTCACCCTTTTATGGTCGTACTTTCATGGTGATGAAGCAGAGGCACAAGGAGGTGGAGGAACTTGCCAAGGGCCACAAAACCAGTGGATGTCAGCGCTGGGAGGTGGGACAGGCCCAAGTCTTTCTTGATGTTCTTAGGATGGAGTCCTGGGCCTTTGACATGGCTCCTTGGTCCTGCCCCGTGTCTGGCTCTGGGGTTTTATCTCAAGC
This sequence comes from Dasypus novemcinctus, assembly GCF_030445035.2. Lineage (NCBI taxonomy): Eukaryota > Metazoa > Chordata > Mammalia > Cingulata > Dasypodidae > Dasypus > Dasypus novemcinctus. The sequence goes on along the minus strand of NC_080690.1, from coordinate 81,826,803 downwards.
ACATCCTCCTCTGCTACTTTTGTGCCTCTTTCTGTCCTTCCCAAGCCCCATACTCCTGCACTCAAGCCTGTGCCCACCCTATCCTCTCTTCCTGGGATATTTTAACCCTCCCTTTCCAAAATTTCCCCCTGGCTAACTGCACTTGTCTTTCAGGTCTCAGACACAGTGCCACTCCCTCCCGGATGCCTTCTCCCATACTCACACAAGGTCAGCAACCATCACTCCCTATAGGTTTCCCTGTACCCTGCAGGTACACCCAGAAACACTCATACCACTGGACTCCCGATTTGTGACGTCTTTGTTGCCTTCCTCCCCAGATCAGACAGTAAGCTCCCTGAGCAAGAGGACCTTGCCAATTTCCTTTGCAATGCATCGTCAATACCTTGTCATGACCCAGCATGAAGGAGATGCCCCTGGACACTTGTTAGAAATACCAGCCCACAGTTCAGTCTGCGTCTTTGACTGGTCCTGAGCGAGCTGGGCTGCCTGGTCTCCAGGAGCTCCTTCACCTACTCCCCGCCTGGCCGGGGAAGCTGACTAAGCGGTGCCTGGGCTGGAGTCTAAATTTTGCTCTCTCTACTCTGCATGTCCACGGGGACCTGGGTGCTGTGTTCTCACCTCCAGATAGGACAGAAGAAAAGTGTAAGTACAGTGATGGTCCTGGGTCTCTAGTCTTGAAATTAGATTCATATCACCTCCTCTGGGGTGAAACTCTGCTAAAAATTCTGGGGACGATTGGCCCAGGCCATGGCATTTTGCTTTTGTTGACCTGGGGGTGAGAGCAGACTCAGCTGAGACTCCACTGAAGAGTCTATGCAGTTGTGTGTTGTGAAATGCTTGAAGTTACAGAGGGTGATGTGTGGGGAAGGGGCCTGATTTGTAGAGATTGCCAATTTCCATGGTGTAAATTTTATAACCCTATTTATTTTTTGTCTTTATTTTTTTAATATTACACTCAAAAAATATGAGGTCCCCGTATACTCCGACCCCCCTCCTCAACTCCTCCCCCCATAACAACAATCTCTTCCATAATCATGAGACATTCATTGCATTTGGTAAATACATCTCTGAGCACTCCTGTGCCTCATGGTCAATGGTCCACACCATAGCCCACACTCTCCCACGTTCCATCCAGTGGGCCATGGGAGGACATATGATGTCCGGTAACTGTCCCTACAGCATCACCTAGGACAACTTCAATTCCCTAAAATGCCTCCACATCTCGTCTCTTCCTCCCATTTCTGACCCCCAGCAGCCACCATGGCCACTTTCTCCACACCAATGCCACATTTCTTCTATTACTAATCACAATAGTTCATGAATAGATTATCAGTAAGTCCACTCTTATCCATACTTTATTCCTCCATCCTGTGGACCTTGGAATGGTTGTGTCCACTCCATATCTGTAACAAGAGGGGGCTTCGATTCCATATGGATGCTGGATGCAATCCTCCTGCTTTCAGTTGTAGGCACTCTTGGCTCCATGATGTGGTGGTTGACAGTCTTCAACTCCATGTTAGCTGAGTGGGGTAAGTCCAATAAACCAGAGTGTAGGAGCTGAAATCTGTTGAGGCTCAGGGCCTGGCTATCACATGGTCAGTCCAGAGATTCAGGTCCCCTGGGTATATATTAACCCCAGCACCAACTACAGTTTCGGTAAAAGTAACAGGAGAGGCTTGTAAACAAAGATCACATCTGAGTCCAGCTCCATCACACAGAAACACAGACTCCAAAGTAGGGCCAACTGAGATGGCACTGAACTCCAACTACCATGGCCATAGAAACTGTGGGTCTCTGTAGCCCTCAGAAGAACCAATACCTGGGGCTGTATCTATTCCATATAAATTCATTTGTCCTTTCCATTTCCCCCTTGATTCAGGTCAAAAAGCATTTTTAACTCCTGGTATTATATGTAGATTGAGATACTCTGCTGGTCCAAGTTGACCCTTTTATTCAAGGTCATTTTCTAGTTACATCATCAGCTGGTACTTGGTAGTAATCCCTCAGTGCCAGGGAGTCTCATCCTGGGGAGTCATGTCCCATGCTGGGGGGAAGGCAGTGCATTTACATGCTGAGTTTGGCTTTGAGACTGGCCACATTTGAGCAACACGGAGGCTCTCAGGAGGGAACTCTTAGGCACCCTGCAGCTCTAGGCCTTGTTCCTATTTCAGGTGCACAGGCTCAAAAGCATATTCATTAGTTTCAAGGGCTCATTGTTGGACCTTCCTTCTTTTCTGGTATTTGCCATTGCACTTGGGGGATTGTTGCTCTTCCTTTAGGGACTGTCATAGAGCTCTGCTGGCTAGGAACTTGGCCCTCCCTCAGTTGTTGTTTTTAATTGTATCCACTATGAAAATATCCAAACATTTTTATGTACCCTGGATATATGCCCTGTAGAACTCCCTGCCAACCATGTGTCCCCTGTTAATAACATTCCACACCAGTATTCCTCCCTGCCATTTTGAACCTCTCTGTGATCCAAAACTTCCTGAAAAGTGAAGCCCAATATATTGCCAGGTTCCATTAATAGAAAAATGGAATGTAACGACAAGTTTAAAGGTTAGATATAGAATACATATTAATTTGGAAAAATTAGGGTAAAAATAAATTGGGGTATCAAAAAATTAAAAAATGCAAAAGCTTTGTTTTTGATGTTTCACCTTCCATCACTGCAATAAGTGTTGCCCTGTATACAAATTTGTAAGGCAAGTACTTACGTCTTTTCCTCAGTGTCTATGTCCTATCTTTTCTTTTCTTTTTCCTAATTACTAAGCTTATCTTCACAAGACTTTTTGATCACAGTAGTTCATATATACAATATATAGTACTCCCACATATCCAACCTAAAACCTTTTCCCTTCCACAGCAATGATCTTTTTACATATTCATACTATATTTACTGAAACTGATGTACAGATATTGAGACAATAGATTTCAAACAAGGTAACATTTGTGTTTACATTGTGGTTTATATTTTAGACTATACGATTTTCTAAATTTTTAGTTATCTTATGTTTTACATTATGATTTACATTTTAGCCTATCAGCCCCTATATATTTTTGGTGTAATTTAACATGTCTTATATCCATCCTTGCATACTCTTGTGGAACACTTCTATTGCCCACACAGTTACATTGGTTCCATCTATTCGATACCACTTTCCCCCTCCCCTTAGGGTCGACAGTGACAGTCAATCTTCATTGCTTAAAGGGCCATGTTCAGAGATACTTGCAACAGTGTTGAGAGCTTGACATGCTAAACTACCCTAATGCACTGGGAGACACCATTTCTCTTGAGAGATACAATTCCCTCTGAGGGCATTAGTCCTCCCCAGGATGTGGATATAACTTCACTCTCATTATATGGGTCTCTACCCAATGATATACCCCACTTTGGCAAAATGAGCATTCACATATTCCCTAGGAGCCTGTCCTGCATCAGATTATCCCCTTTAAGCATCTTAAACAGGTAACCTTCCTCATTATATTTTTGAAAGTATTCTCAGCATTATACTCTCAACCAAATACCTGAGAATCTCCTATGTTTGTATGTTGCCCCACCCTCCCCCCAATTTCTTGGGCAATATTATCCATCCTCCCATCCCTAGCCCCCCTCAAGCCCACAAAGCCCCACCCAAAGGTTAGCCTATGCCACCATTTTATCCCTTCCTTGTACAAATACTTACTTCCAGCTTATCATAGATTTCACCCATGTAGGTGTCAGCTTACATCCTTCCTCAAACCCCAATTTCCTGTAAGCCTATCATCCAGTCTCTAGCTCTCTGAGGCAGCTTGGTTTACTTATTTCATATCATTGAGGTCATGTAGTATTTGTCCTTCAATGCCTGGGTTGCTTCACTCAACATAAGGTTCTCAAGATTCACCCATGTTATCACGTGTGTTTGTAGTATATTTGTTCTTACAGCCGAGTAATATTCCATTGTATGTATATACCACATTTTATTTATCCATTCATCTGTTGATGGGCATTTGGGTTGATTCCAACTTTTGGCAATAGTGAACAATGCTGCTATCAACATTGGTGTGCATATATCGGATTTTGTCCTTGTTTTCAGTTCTACTGGGTATATACCCAGCAGTGGAATTGCTGGGTCATATGGCAAATCTATGGCTAGATTTTTGAGAAATCACCAAACTGTCCTCCAGAATGGCTGGATCCTTTTGCATTCCCACCAGCAGTGGCCTCCAGCATTTGTAGTCTTCTGTTTTTTTCATAGCTGCCAATCTTATGTGAGTAAGATGGTATCTCATTGTAGTTTTGATTTACATTTCCCTGATAACTAGAGATTTGGAGCATTATTTTCATGTGATTTTTAGCTCTTTATATTTCTTCTTTGGAGAAATGTCTGTTTAGATCTTTTTCCCATTTTTTAAATGGATTATCTTTTTATTTTCAAGATATTGGAGTTCTTTATATATGCAGGTCATAAGTCTCCTATCCGATATATGGTTACCAAATATTTTCTCCCATTGTGTATGCTCTCTTTTCACTTTCTTGACAAACTCCTTTGAGGAGCAGAAGGCTTTAATTTTGAGGAAGTTCATGTATCTATTTGTTCTTTTGCTGCTCATGCTTTTGGTGTGAAGTTCATCAAGCCATTTGCTATTACAAGGTCCTGTAGATGTTTCCCTACACTGCTTTCCAAAGTCTTTAAGGTCTTGGCTCTTATATTTAGGTCTTTGATCCATCTTGAGTTCATTTTTGTATAAGGTGTGAGATGGTAATCCTCTTTCATTCTTCTACATATGGATATCCAGTTCTCCAGGCACCATTTGTTGAAAAGGCCATTCTCTCCCAGTTGAGAGTGTTTGGTGTCTTTATTGAATATTATATGACTATATATATGAGGGTCTATATCAGAACTCTCAATTCAGTTCCATTGGTCTGTGTGTCTCTCCTTGTGCCAGTACCATGCACAATTCACTGCTGTAGCTTTGTAGTATGTTTTGAAGTCAGGTATTGTAATTCCTCCAATTTCATTTTTCTTTTTCAATATGTCTTTGGCTCTTCGGGTCCTCTTTCCTATCCAAATAAATTTCATAGCAAGTTTTTCTAGTTGCTTCAAGAACGCTGTGTTGATTTTCATTGTGATTGCATTGAATGTGTAGATCAGTTTGGAAGGATAGACATCTTAATAATATTTAGTCTTCCTATCCATGAACTGGGAATATTCTTCCACTTATTTACGCCTTCTTTGATTTCCTTGAACAGTGTTGTGTAGTTCTCTGTGTATAAGTTTTTTACATCTTTAAATTTATTCTGAGGTATTTGAATTTTTTATTGACTATTGCAAATGTTATTTGTTTCTTGATTTCCTCCTGAGCTTGCTCATTTTGGTGTACAAAAATGTACGGATTTTTGCACATTGATCTTATAACCTGCAACTTTACTAAACTCATTTATGAGTTCTAGAAGCTTTGTTGTAGATCTCAGGGTTTTCTTTTTTTTTCTTTTTTTTTTTTTTTCAGTTCCAGCTGATTTTATTTCCTTCTCAAAAAAAGTTATTTACAGAAGGTATATATCAACAATCTGACAGGCAGTGAACTTGACATGATTAGCTGGCATGATTTTTTTTTTCTCCCCCAAACATTGTTTTTGTGGCCTTGAATTTTAAGACAAATATTCTACACGGCATATTGCACAGGATGGATGGCAAAAAAAAAAAAAAAAAGTTTAAAAACAAAATCCCTTAACGGAACTGCCTTAAAAAGGCAGACGCCCTAGTGCCTGTCATGTTATATTAAACATACATACACACAATCTTTTTGCTTATTATAATACAGACTTAAATGTACAAAGATGTTTTCCACTTTTTTCAATCTTTAAATACAACAGCTATAAACCTGAACACATATGCTATCATCATGCCATAAGACTAAAACAATTATATTTAGCGACAAGTAGAAAGGATTAAATAGTCAAATACAAGAATGAAAAACGTGGACTAATGCCATCCAATAGAGGGAACTGTATCCCTCGAGAGAAAGGGTGGCTCCCAGGGCATTGGGGCAGTTGAGCAAGTTAGGCCCTGAACACTATTCCATCTATCTCTGGAAGGGACTCCTCAGGAAACGGAGGTTGGCTATCACTGAGGGCACCAAGGTGGAAGGGAAAATGGACGTTAAATGTGTGGAACCAAAGTAAATGGGGGGTAAGAGAGGAGTTTCTTGAGAGTACACAAGGATGGATATAAAACATGTAATATTACACCATAACATATAGGAGATGACAGACTGATAATGTAAACCATAATGTAAAACATAGGATAACTAAAAATGTAAAGAACTGTGTATCCTAAAGTATGCACCATAATGTAAACACAGATGTCACCTTGTTAGAAAGCTAATGTCTCAGACTCTGTACATCACTTTAAGTAAATATGATATGAATAGGGCGTAAGAGTATCACTGTGGAAGGGAAAAGGTTTTCTGGTGGATGTGTGGGAGTGCTGTATATTATATATATACATTGCTGTGGTCTAGGACTCCTGTGAAGAAAAGCTGAATAATTAGGGGGGGGGGGGAAAGAAAAAGAAAAAAATAGGATGTGGAATTTTTTCAAGTCAACATTCTTTATCTAAGTTCTTTATCTAACTTTATCCAAGTTCTTTATCTATCCTTTAAACTCATCGCTATATGCCATTCCCTAGTAAGGGACCATGACATTATATTGGGCTTCAAATTTCGGGGAGTTCTGGATCACAGAGTGTTTCAACAATGGCAATGGAGGGATACTGGTATGGGATACCAATGACAGATGATATATGACTGACAGGGAGCTGTACAGAACATATGTCCAGGGTGCATGGTAATGTTTGGATATACTCATAGTGGCAACAATTAAAAACCACAGTAGGGGGGGTACTGGGTTCCTGGCCAGTGGTGCTCTGTCGTGGTCCCTAGGGGAGCAGCGACAGTCTCCCAGGTACAGTGGTGGGGACCGGGAGGGAGTGAGGGTTCAACAGTGAGCCCCTGATACTAATGACTATGCTTGTGAGCTGATAAACCCAAAATAATAACAAGGCCTAGAGCAACTTTGTGCCTGGGAATTTCCTTCTGTCAGCCTTCATGTTACTCAAATGTGGCCAGTCTCGAAGCCAAACTCAGCATGTAAATGCAATGCCTTCCCCCCAGCGTGGGACATGACACCCGGGGATGAGCCTCCCTGGCAACGAGGGACCACTATCAACTACCAACTGATGATGCAACTGGAAAATGACCTTATACGGAAGGTTCAATGCGGATCAGCAGAATATCCATGTCTACATAAAATACCATGACTTTAAAATGCTGTTTGACCTAAAGTAAGGGGGAAATGGAAAGGAGAAATGAGTTTATATGGCTACGAGTTTCTAAAATAGAGTCTGGAGGCTGGCAGAAGGTTTGCCCTCATGCACAACTGAGCAGAGTCAGAGAGACAGATAAAGCAGATACAACCCCCAGATATTGGTTCCTTTGAGGGCTAAAGAGACCCATGGGAGTTATGGTCATGGCCGATGGGGTTAACTACCAGGGCAGATGGCCCCTCTTTGGAAATGGTGTTTATGTGTGATGAATCTGGACTCAGATGGGATCTCCCTTCATAAGACTTTCATGCTAATGTGCTGGAGGTGCAGTTAATGTTGGGGTTTAAGATATATTTAGGGGATTTGAATCTCTGGACTGACAATGTGATAGCCAGATCCTGAGCCTCAACAGACTCCAGCACCTACAATCTGATTTATTGGACTTACCACACTCAGCTTAGATGGAGGTGAAGAAGGACAACCACCACACCATGGAGCCTAGAGTGATTACAACTGAAAATGGGAGGATTGCATCCAGCATCCAGGTGGAATCTGAGCCTCCTCTTGACATAAAGGTGCAATGGACACAACCAATCCAGTGTCCACATAGAAGAGGTGGCATTGGATTGGGAAAAGTGGACATAATGGACAAAGGGTATGGGGAAAGGCAGGAAGAGATGAGAGGTGGAGGCGTCTTCGGGACATGGAGCTGCCCTGGATGGTGCTTCAGAGGTAATCACCGGACATTGTAAATCCTCACAGGGCCTACATGATGGAATAGAGGAGAGTATGGGCCATGATGTGAACCAATGTATATGAGGTGCAGAGGTGCCCAAAGATGTACTTACCAAATCCAATGGATGTGTCATGATGATGGGAACGAGTGTTGTTGGGGGGGGGGAGAGGGGGGGTGGGGGGGTGGGGTTGAATGGGACCTCACATATATATTTTTAATGTAATATTATTACAAAGTCAATAAAAAATAAAAAAATTAATAAAAAAAAAAAAAAAAAAAAAGAAAAACGCAGTACATAGTGTCGCGAACTCAAATCGGCATTTAGATAGATCCAGTGGTTTAAACGGCATGTTTTTGCTTATAAAAAAAGTGCAAAAAAGATGTGGTTTACAAGTTAAAGCTACAGGATCCCTTTTTGCTGTAAATGCACCAGCTTTAAAAAGCCTCTGGACAGAACAGTATTTTGTTTAACATTTTGTTTTTCTTAAAAGCATACAGTGTTTGGCTAATTCTCCTCCCCTTTTTATAGGACTGGGGTGAAGGGTGGACACTGGTGGCAGGTTAAGGGATGCTGTCACTTTAAGAAGCCTGCAGATTGAAGTGTAAACATGGAGAAATTAGGGGCTGATTTTTTTAAACTGTGTGAGATATTAAACCAGCCTCCCTATTATAAAATCAGGAAATCCAAACAGCGATTTACACCGATTAACAGGGTTTTCTATGTATAGGATCAAGTCATCTACAAATAATGAAATTTTGACTTCTTCCTTTCCAATTTGAATGCCTTTTATATCTGGTTCTTGCCTCAGTGTTTGAGCAAGTACTTTTAAGACAATGTTAAATAGAAGAGATGACAGTGAGCATCTTTGTCTTGTTCCTGATCTTAGAGGGAAGGATTTTAGGATTTCACCATTGTAAACGATGTTGGCTGTGGGTTTTTCATATATACTCTTTATCAATTTCAGAAAATTTCCTTGTATTCCGATCTTTTGCAGTGTTTTTATCAAGAAAGTGTGCTGTATCTTTTCAAATGTTTTTCTGCATCTATTGATAGAATCATGTGATTTTTTCCTTTCAATCTGTTTATATGGTGTATTACATTGATTGATTTTCTTATGTTGAAGTATCCTTACATACCCGGAATGAATCCCACTTGGTCATGGTGTATAATTCACTTAATGTTTTGTTGAATACAGTTAGGAAGTATTTTGTTGAGGATTTTTGCATCAACCATTAGAGAAATTGGTAATTTTTCTTTCTTGTGGTGTCTTTGCTTTGCTTTGTTACTAGGGTAATGTTGGCATCATAGAATGAGTTAGGCAATGTTCCTTCTGGTTCGATTTTTTGGAAGAGTTTCACCAGGACTGGTGTTAATTCTTTCCGGAATGTTTTGTAGAATTCAGCTGTGAAGCCGTCTGGCCCTGGGCTCTTCTTAGTTGGAAGTTTTTAATGACTGATTCTATCTCTTTAGTTGTGATTCATTTGTTGAGATCATCAATTTCTTCTTTCATCAATATAGGCTGCTTATGTGTTTCTAGGAATTTGTCCATTTTCTCTGAATTATCATTTTTGTTGGAATATAGTTTTTTAAAGTATCCTCTTACGATAGTCTTTATTTCTGTGGGTTCAGCAGTGATATCTCTTTTCTCCTTTCTTATTTTGTGTATTTGCATCTTCTCTCTTTTTATCTTTGTTAGTCTAGGTAAGGGTTTGTCAATTTTATTGATCATCTCAAAGAACCAGCTCTTGGTTTATTTATCGTTCAAGAGCTTTCTTATTTTCTATTTAATTTAGTTCTGCTCTTATCTTTGTTTTTTCTTTCTTTCTTTTTCCTGTGGGGTTATTTGTTTTTGTTTTTTTACTAATTCCTCCAAATGTGCAGTTTGTTCTTCAATTTTTGCTCTTCTTTTTTGATGTATGAATTTATGTCTATAAATTTCCCTCTCAGTACTGTATTTGCTGCATCCCATAAGTTTTACACCTTAATGGATGTTACTGTTCAATTGAATTCACCACAAGGCATTCAGATCTCTAGGGCCCTGGGCACTGTCCTCAAGTCAACTTTCCACCTCTCACTTTTTTGGGTCTTCAGAGAATTTTTCATCTCTAATCCAATGAAATTTATCTTCATTATTTCCTCAAATATTTCTTCCTCTTTATTTTCACTTTCCTATCATCTGGCATTTGGGCTTTCTTTTCTTTGTTTCTTTTCTTTCTTTTTTTTTTAAGCAAACAGAGTTTATTGCAAAGTGAAAGAAGTGAAAGTACACACTTGAGACATGCCTGTGGGTGCTTTTACTAGCAAAGTGGTACCCCTGGTGCCTTGGGGCGCAGGTTTAAATAGAGATTAAATGGGAGTGTCTTCTTGCCTGGTGGCTTCAGTTGGTAGGGTCTGGGTGAGGGCCAGTGTGTTCTGTCTTCTCCGGTTGGGAAGACTATGATGTTATCCCTTATTTTCTGAGTTTCGTATGCAATAGCTCAGGTCTGGATGCCCACAATAGCTCTGGTCTGGCTGCTTACAGTGCTTTAGTTGTCCCTGATATGAAGTGCTTACTGCGCTCCCTTTTTCCTTCTCCAGTTCCCCATTCTGACCCGCCTCCATGCATTTTTTCTCCTTTTTTCACTGCTAAATAAATTTATTGATTTTTGCATTAAAAAATAGAAGAGGTTCATTTATACCCCACTCCCCACACCCCCACTCCTCCCACATCAACCACTTTTTTCATTAGTGTGGTATATTCATTGCATTTGATGAATAATACATTTTGGAGCACTACCACACAGTATGGATTATAGTTTACGTTAGAGTGTACACTCTCCCCCAGTCCATTCAGGGGGTATGGCAGGATATATAATGTCCAGCATCTGTCCCTGCAATATCATTAAGAACAAAACCAAGTCCCAAAAATGCCCCCATATCACACCTCTTTTTCTCTCTCCCTGCCTTCAGCAATGCCCGTGGTCACTGTCTCCACATCAATGATATAAATTCTCCCATTGCTAGAGTCATAATAATTCCATAGAGGAATACCAGTAAGTCCACTCTAATCCATATTTTATTCCCCCTATCCAAGGACCCTGGGATGGTGATGTCCACTCCAACTCTAAATTGAGAGGGGGCTTAGATCCCACATGGCTGATACATGAGATTCTCCTGCTTGCAGTTGTAGACTTTCTCGGTTCCTTGGTGTGGTGGTTGATCATCCTCACCTCCTTGTTTGCTGACCTGGGTAAGTGCAATGAACTGAACAGTAGGTTTTGCAACTCTGCTGAGGCTTGGGGCCCAGCTAGCACATGGACTGTCCAGGATTCAAGTGTCCTGGGCATACACCAACCCCCACTCCAACCACAGGTTCAGTAATAGTGACAGAAGAGGCATGTGTAGAGAAGTTACATACTGTGTACTCTGTCACACTCAGGAGTAAAACTCCAAAATAGGGCCCACTGGCAAGGCTCTAAACTCCAGAACCATCTGCCGTGACCATAGGACCTGGGTATCACTCCACAAATGAGTGCTTTGGTGAAGTTCATAAAGGGCTTTCCACTGCACTGCTCCTGGCAGGTTGATTTGAGTTTTGTTTTTGTTTTTTTTTTGTCTTTATTTATTTTTTAATGTTACATTTTTAAAAATTAGGTCCCCATAAACCCCCCACCCCTCTCCTCCCTCCATAACAACAACCTCCTCCATTATCATGAGACATTCATTGCATTTGGTGAATACATCTCTGAGCACCATTACACCTAATGGTCATTGGTCCACACCGTAGCACACATTCTCCCACAGTCCACCCAGTGGGCCATGGGAGGACATACAATGTCCAGTAACTGTCCCAACAGCACCACCCAGGACAACTCCAACCCCCAAAAATGCCCCCACATCACATCTCTTCCTCCCACTCCCTACCCCCAGCAGCCATCATGGTCACTATTTCTATACCAATGCCACATTTTCTTTGATTACTAATCACAATATTTCATGAATAGATATCAGCAAGTTCACTCTATTTTTAACAAGTCACCCATCGGTTTCTCTGGTGAACTACAGGGTAGCTCCCCTGGTTGTTTCATACTGAGTATACTGTGGAACTCCAAGTACTGGGTACAGGTGGTGAAATAAGGGATAGGAGGGAAACGTGGGTTTGTGCTGCCACTTTTGTAACTGGGTAAGCACAAGTATTTCTTTTTGCTATAGCAGTGTTTGTTTTCTGATGCCCTGGATAATGCATAACTGCTATTTCCCAAGGTAACAGTATGGCTTTTAGTAAATCTAGGATTTCTTAGCTGTGTTTAATATGTGACCCACTGTTAGTAAGCAACCCTTGTTCTCATTAAACAGCAAAGAGAGTATGAAGGATAAGGAAAGCATACATAGAGTGTGTGCAAATATTAGCCAGTATTCTAGCTGCTGGCTTTAAATATTGGCAAAGTTGCAAATTGCTCTCCTTTCTGGGCTGAAGTTCCAGGGGGAAGAACTTGGGCTTTATGATTTCAAATTGAGAAACCACTCTATAGCCTGCCTTTTTAACCTCTTTCTTAATAAATCTATTTCCATCTGTGAACCATTCGATATTTGCATTTGCAATAGGCTTATCCTTTAAATCTGGTCTGCTTGAGTAGTTTTGGTTAAGAGTTTCAAGGCAGGAATGGAGAAGGGGTTCCTCAGGATCTGACTTTGGGCCCACTACAGGAGGTAGGGTGGCTGGGTAGAGAGTTTGACATACCTCTCTCTGCACATTGGGTGTCTTTAGTAATTGATACTGGCTGCCTGTAAACCACTGGTGGCCCCTGACCTCAAGCACATGGTGTGGGATGAAGACTGTGAGAGGGCGCACCCAAACTTATTTAGTGGCTTTTTTAATTAAGAGGGCTGTTGGCTCCACTGTTCTCAGGCAAGGTGGCCATTCCTTTACCTTATAGACATGTTCATTAACTACTCAGAAAATGAAGTTGATGATGACTTTGAGCATGCTGAATATCCTTCTGTACATGATTTACTAGAGGTATTACCATAATCATTAGACATATATTTAGAATAGAATATAGGTATAGTATTAAATACTATAAATATTACTGTACTACTCAAAGCATTACTTTCTCATTGAGCTGCAATTAATAACTGTAAGTTTCAGGTTTGCAATGCTATACATGTTATCTCTCCATGGGAGCAAGCTATAGTGCCAAGTGTGTTTAAGTTTTACTCCCAGTATTCTAGTATTCATTATTCCACTTGGTATGTTCTTTACAGAAGCTTCAGTACCACTGACCCAAAAGAGAAACTAAGAAAGGAGTTTCCAGTATTCTACTGGTCTGGTGCATAGTGCTCTTTGCCATTATGAAACAGTGCCAGTCTGGAGGTGATATCCATTGTACATTTGGCTATATTGAGCTGTTATTGGCTGTTGTAGGACTTTGAAACTGTAACATAGTTTTCATTGACTTCAGGAGCACAACCAGAGTTGTAGTAGATACTTTTATTGTTTTATGGGTCAGTGACAAACCTAGCCAATAATTCATATGGAGAAGCAACCTGCAATGTATTCAAGGCTGGGTTTGAATGTTCAAGAGATTTTGACAATGCTGGAGTTTATCTCTTGATTTTTATATATCTTTCAAACACTTTTAATGGAATGTGTTACATATAAAATGAATTTTTAGCACCCAGCTTTTTACTTCTTCACTTTTACTATGAAGACATTAATTACATAGGTATTTTACTTAGGCAGTAGAGAAAAACCTATTTTCCCAATTTTAAAATGAAAACTGAAGATTCCCTATGGAATCAAGGTAACTTTTCACTACCACCCATTGAATATGCACATTGAGGAGACTTCCAGACAGGTTTTTTTGCTATGAAGTTACTTTTAATCATTAATATTAATTTAGTTTTCTAGTTAATAATGGCTTCTTAGACCTAGCCATTTAAATGTTTCAGTTTAAAAGATGGACTTATTTTATCTATTTAAAAGAGGGTGGTTCTACATTTTCTTCTTTAGTTTAATTTCATTAAACATGAACTTACAACTTTTTCTTTTTAAAGATTTAATACATAGAATGTTAATTTATTAATTTGGCATTTCATAAACTAAAGAGATAACACCCAACCTAAATAAATTGAATCTGTTACAGTTTATACAAAGAATTTTTAAAAAAATTTCACAGTGGCTTAACCCCTTTTTAATACAATCTGAATCTTAAATCCTTTTTGTTAGAAGAGTTTTAATCTTTTATACCTAGCCATTCCCTCAGAGCTCTCACACAGATAAGGCCCCAGGGGTTGGGTAGGTGAAAATGCTCAGGAAAATCCTTTTCCCTTCTCCAGTAGTTGCTATATTTAGATTTTTGACTTTTTGTTTTAGTGTAATTAGTGTAATTTGGATTCTAGGAATATTTATCACATATAACTGACTACTTAATTTTTTAAAATTTTGAATAGGATTTTTAAAGTGTTTTTTGTTAATTTAATATTCTTATCTTGATATATGAAGATATATATTGAACAAAAAGGCAGACATGAATAGTTTGACATGGAAACACAACTTAATAACTTCAAATTGTCACTCATTTACAAAGCAAGTTTAACTCTAAAACAACATTTGGGGGACGTGGACTTGGTCCAATGGATAGGGCATCAGCCTACCATGTGGGAAGTCCACATTTGAAACCCTGGGCCTCCTTGACCCCTGTGGAGCTGGCCCACGCACAGTGCTGATGTGCACAAGGAGTGCCGTGCCACGCAGGAGTGTCCCCCACGTAGGGAATCCCCACACGCAAGGAGTGCACCCCATAAGGAGAGCCCCCCAGTGTGAAAGAAAGTGCAGCCTGCCCAAGAATGGCACCACACACATGGAGACCTGACACAACAAGATGATGTAACAAAAAGAAACACAGATTCCTCGTGCTGCTGATAAGGATAGAAGTGGTCACAGAAGAACACACAGCGAATGGACACAGAGAGCTGGCAACTGTTGGGGGGGGGCGGAAGAGGAGAGAAATAAATAAAAATAATAAATCTTAAAAAAAAAGAAAACAACATTTGGAAGATCTCCCACAAGTCTTTTTCTAATTTGAATTATGACCATGCAGTTTTGCCCAAGAATTTGTTTTTTAATTAATGGTTTAAAACCAAAATGTTCCCAGTGCTTTAACATAATTTCCTTTGCTTTTCAAAACTTTATATTTTACCTTGACTTCAGCAGACTCTGGATGAGCAAGGCCAATTACATATATATTCACTGAGGCTATGAAAGCCTCAGGGCACTGGTTTTCCTCATGAATTGCTACCTTTAGGAAGCCTGACAGTCAAATCAGGAGGTTTCTTTTACTTTCCAGTCCTCAGAGAGAACAGGACTTCAGTGGTCCCTGGACTGGATGAGTGGACATCCAATTTCAAGGGTTAAGAATCCCACCAGGCTGTAATTTAATTTATATTTGGAGCCACAAGAGGAAGCAGGCTTATTAATACCATTGGAAAAGGGGACAGGGATGTTTTAAATTTGTTTTTCCTGAGCCAGAGGGGCAGAAGTAGTCCAGAAATAATCATACACAGAGGCAAGGCATGGAACCAGACTTGTAGTAACCCTAAACAAATGCAAACTGTTTACAATTAGCCTAAAACAGCTAACGTTTAAGTGTTAGGTGAGGCTAGTTATAAAATAACCATAACTAAAGGTAAGTTTAAGTTATAATTACCAGTACTATAGTAAGCACAAGATAGACTTGAAGTAGCCATTAAAAAATTAAATTACTTCAAGATTACCATTATAATAGGTAAAAATATAGGCTGTACTTACACCACTGTAATAATTTCAGTTTTTATTTTTCTGCTGTTTTATACATAAAGGCATTTATACAATGATTTTAACTCTTAGTTTCTAGATAGTTTTCACTTAAAATAAATTTGGACAAATTCATTTATTAACTTAGCAATTAAAACAATTTCATTCAGAACAACTTTGTGCAGTTTTTGGGGTTTTTTTCCAGCAATTAAATAAATTTCACTTATGTTTTATCCATTAAATTTACTAGCAAAAAGAGTATTGATATTTAAATTTTTATTTTTTAGGTTACCTTTCATTGTTATTCAATTTTTCATATGTAAACTCCAAATCTGATTTCTTAGCCATAAGCAAACTGACAAAGTTAAATGCAGTTGTTAAAGTTTAACACAGAGTTGACCACAGATTAAAACAGAAGAGAAAATTCTATACCTTTAACATTTCTAGGAACTTTTGATTTTAATGGATGGCATATGAGCTCCTTTTATTTTGACCACTCTTTACACATTTATTGGCACTACCGAGTTTACACTAATGGAAATTCGAAGTTTATTTTCTAATTTTTTTAAGAAGACACGATATGAGGTTTCTATGCTGGTTTAGGCTGGTTTAGCTGGAATTCAGGGTTTTGTACAGAGGCTGCTCTGTGGCCACGTGGACCAGCAGTAGGCAGAATTTCCTGAGAGGAGACTCTGATGGGGAGTTTGCTGGTATGCCAGAAGCCGTGCTTATTATTTTAGGAAGAATGGAGAGACCCCTTTTCAGTCGACTGCACTGGTGTCCCAGAGTTTCAGCCTAACCAACGTTTACAATTTTACCTAAATTAATACTACCGTCCAGAGATATGAAAATATATTCTGGTACTGAACAAACTGACAAACACCAAAAAGTTATGGCACACAGACAGAAATATAAAGTTCATTAATTTGACTCGTAACACTTACTTTTTTTGGTATGGATGTTTCCAAGCTTTCCATCATTTTACATTTCTTACTTTTATTGCTTTTAAGATTTTCACTGGTGCTAAGGGGACTCACATAGTATTAATTCACAACCTTTGGGGAAGTGTGTTTTCAAACATGTAAGCTATGGGAGGGGCTTCTGAGGGGAATCTCTAACTGGACTCTGCCTACACTTGCTGTTTACAAACAAGCTCAATTGCAGTCTAGCATTGAAATTCAAAGGCTTATTTCTGGCCAAACTTTTCTGTTGCTCAATTCGTATTCAGACCAAGCTTTATCACAAAACCAATCCAATTTTCTGTAACTAAGATCTTCTGTTGGAGATTTGGACCCGAAGGGTATCAGGAATGAAAGAAAGAGAAAAGGGAAAAGGAAACAAAGAGAAAAAGAAAGAGGGAGAGCTGGGATCAGGGTGTCTGCGAGTAATCACTCCTCAGAAAACTTTATTTTCTACATGTGGCATTATATATACTCAAACTATCGAGATAACAAGCAGTGTAACTACACATTAACAAGACTTGTAAATTAAAGAACTTATCTCAAAGTACAAAGATTTAGTATTCCTTTCAAACTACAAAGTGTGTTTGCTTGTATTTCTCCCTGCCCCGGACAGCTCTATCCTGTGGACTCAAAAGGCTTAATTGCTGCATTCCTGTGTTAAAAGCATAGCCATGGAAACAGCACATCTTCCTTTGTAAGACCACCATGCCTCAGTTTCCAACAATCTTCCAAATTTAGACCAATTCTTCAGGAGGCATTCCAGTAGGAAACACAGGGATACCAATGAGGGAGTGGGACTTTAACCCATGAAACCACTCTCACTACCACCAAACCTTTAATTTACAGTTGACCAAAACCAAACAGCAGGTCAGTATAAACCTCGGACTCAGATGAAGGCAGCCCAGAGGGTAGCTTTACTGCCCATGACCAGATGAGGTCATGACAAAACTGTGGATAGGACTCCATTCTTGCTCTGCTGGAGTATGTCTCTGCATTTTACTCACAGAGTCACATGTACACAGCTGATTGTTTTTCCAGAGTCACACGCACACAGCCACCCACTTTTCTTTTCAGACCTGGAGAAGAGAACTTTACCCAGAATATTTGGGAGTACTACAGTCCTCTTGCGTGTTGATCAGGTCCCCCTTCTAATGTTTAAAGTTAGGCTTTTCTCACACTATGCCCTCAGGGGACTTCCCCATCTGGCCTGCGCAGCTTTCCTGTTCTCTTCTCAGGATCTTCCTTTAAACCATTTGATGCATGCAGTTTCCTCCAGGAGGGCTCTGGCATAGCCTACAAACTATTTCTGGACTAAACGGTTCCAGAAGTGCCCTGGCCTGGGGTTCACCTGTACCCTACCAGCTTCCACAGAGGTGTGCGAGAGGAGCAACCAAAGGCTGCCATCTCTGGCCTTTGCAGCAATCCCAGATGAGCCCCCAGAAATGCAGTGGCAGCAGAAAGAAGTTGGTGACCACAAAATGAAGGCTAGGACATGGGATTTTGATGAGAAGGAAGATTTATTATGTTCAACCAGGCCCAAGGGTCTTCTCTCCAATAAACTGAGCACAGAGTAGGGGCTTAAGGTTAGTTTTTTACAAGAGACACCCAGGGTGGGGCCAGGAGACTTTTTGGCACCAAAAAGATATTTTTTCTTGTCAGTTTCTTTAGGGTTTGGGGGTTTGTTTAGGTACAAGGTAATCTTGAATTAACATACCACCCACATTCCATGTGGATGTAAGCATGAATACACATTCAGTCTACAACCTTCCTGAACACATAAAGCCTATAGAGTTTATCACTTAATTGGCTCTCCGGAAACTAGGCAAACTTGGATTCAGAATAATGTTGAATACACATATATACATGCACAGCCTATATTAATATGATGAAGACATTTTAATAAGACACAGATACTTTGTACTTTATATATACATCGATTATCTCAAAAGGACTTTTATATCCTTCCACTTAAACAGAACAGTCATTTAAGAAACTGAGTTACTTTAACAAAGAAAAAGTACATCAATCCCTAAACAAATCCTCATTAGCATAGATTATTACAGACTGAAGAGGCATTTGACAAGGTTCTCTGTTTTAAAGTTACTTTTTGCTATTAACATCAACTCCTAGATTTCTACTTAATGGATTCCTGGAATCAGTCATTTACATTGTAATCATTCCATATGGAAAATGCTTTTACAAACTTCCTCTAACTATCCATAACCATATAGACTAGCTACTTCATTTCAAGATAAATTTCACCTTTAAAAAAGGTTATTGAATTAGAGGCCATGACAAGTGAAGTTCATCTCCACTAACTCATCTACAACTTTCCATATATATTCAAGTCTTGTCCCACACATTTCCACTTTGATTTTATGAGAACAGCCATCTTATCTTTAGACAAAACACTCTACCTTAAACATGCTTTCAGAAACCATCTCCTTCTTTCCTAGCCCTTTCTAAAATACACATACTGTTTCTAAAAAGATACTTAGGTTACATAAATGTTACACTAATTTTTAAATACTTTTTAATATTTTTTAAAGATATTTAGACTACATAAATTGTACATGAATCATATCCCTTTAAGTCCTGTCGTACATCCCTCATTCTGTTCTGTGAGGAACTAGTCATTTAAATTTTGGCAAAACAATTAATTTTTTTAGGAGGTACTGGGGATTGAAACTCGGACCTTGTACTTGCAAAGCAGGTGCTCAACCCCTGACCTACACCCACTCTACAAAAGAATTTTTTTAAAGTTTCTAACAATTTAACCAAAAACTTACAATTTTCAGCATCTTAAATATTTAAGACACTGATGTTACCTTATTTTATTAGTATCCATATAAACCTATGGAGATTGCCCCCAAATAGAATAAAATTAAAATAACAATAGCTGACATAGGAAATATTTCCTTTCTTCTTTTCCTCCCTAGTTTAAAATTTCTTTGTTTCATAATACCTTAAATTTTTGAACAACCTTAAAAGCATCTTGACTCTCAGGCTCTGCCGAATGAATTATACTTGTTTTGTTTTAATCATAATTTAGCAAAAGCTTTTCATACCTTTAAGGATTTTTTCTTTACATACTGAAATTTGGCCACTGGATTAAGACTTTAACCTCAAAGCTGTTAAAATTTAATTGGGGGCATATGGAACAGACTATAGAAAATCTGGTTTATTTGGTAACGTTTTCTTTGTCCCCACCATTCTTAATTTCCAGGCCTAGTAGAGACACTTTTTACCTAAACTTACCTTTCCCTTGCCCTGGGCAAGGGGAGGGAGAGGATAAGTCAAGGAGCCTAAGAAAACCTATTATCCTAAAAAGTTATTCAGTTAAAAAGTTACTAAACTTTATCAGCACTAATTTTATTAATGTGGTTATCCAGGTTTAATTAGATTTAACATGGAAACAACAGAGAACATTAATGTTGTCAAATTTTTTACCATTATTTCTTATTTTTTTCTATATAATATAGCAAAACTATACAAATGAAACTATGAAAACACATTTTGTACTAGCAGATGTGTTGAAATACTTAAAAACACTTTAGTTAATGTATTTTGAAACAGTAATATACAATATTTTAAACAAGGATTAATGGCACATGTAGGTATGACATATTTCCAAGAAAAACAATGTAATCTATACAATTTAATTCTATATGAATTTTGAAACTTATGATGGTATATTTTCTTTACAGTTGTGTTTGATACTTTGGAATTAGGTATATAAACAAATTGTACAAACTTGAAAAGAGGTTTTTCCTTAAATGAATTATTATTTATGATGACACAAACAATAATTTTTTTTTAAGTCATTTATTTACCTCTACCTCCATCCATCATTTCTTGTGCTTGCTGTCTGCTCTCTGAGTTTTCTTCTGTGTCTGCTGGTCTTCTCTTTATGTGGCACTAGGAACCGATCCTGGGACATTCTCCAGTGGGGGAGAGGCCCTCAATCTCTTGAGCAAACTCGGCTCCCTGGTGTGCTGTGTCTACTATTGCCTCTCCTCTGTGTCTCTTTTTCTGGTATCATCTTGCTGTGCCAGATCTCCATGAAGGCCAGCACTCCTGTGTGGGGCAGCATTCTGCTTATGCCAGCACTGCACCTGGGCCAGCTCACTGTGTGGGCCATCTCTATGCTCAGGCCCGTGCACGACACAGGCCAACTTGTCTTTCACCAGGAGGCACCAGGAATCAAAACTTCTATATGGTAGATGGGAGCCCAATGGCTTGAGCCACACCCATTTCCCAATATTAAGCATTTAAAATGTTTATTTTAGGGGAGGGGATGTGGCTCAAGCAGTTGGGTGCCTGCCTCCCACATGGGAGGTCCTGGGTTTAGTTACTGGTGCCTCTTACAGAAGATAAGCAGACAAAGAGCATTCACAAGAAGCAGAACTGTGGCATCAGACAAGGAGAGACTCATTTTGTTTACACTTTGTATAGCAGACACAATGAGGAAACAGAGTGAGCAATGAGCAGAAATGAGCAGAGTTATATGGGAGCTGTCTTGAAGAGGGAATGTTTATTTTAGGTTATACTCTATTTTTATTATAAGATTCTTAGATTGCAGCATATTGAAAAGCATCTTTGCATTGCTTTTCTAAACAGTTCTCTTTATCTAAATTTCTGGTTGCTGTCCTGTAAATTAATTGGCACAGGTTTGAGTATACCTGCTTATAAAACTAAATGGTAATATTGAATCCTTTGCAAGGCCCTCTGAATCTTCATTAGGATTTGGGAAATATTATTATAGAAGGTGTTAAACTAATTTAGATCCCAGAAAGAGAAGACAGAAGGATTTTAAAGAGCACCAGAAGCTCAGATTCTCCAATTTCTGGGAATCTGGTGGTATTAATTTAACTTTAAGCTATTTGAATACAGTTCTCATAAGCATTTTTATTTGTTAATATAATAACCATCCAAAGGTAGGAAAATATACATTGAACAAACAGACATAAACCACAGAAACACAGAAGTACAGAAATAGAAAACTTATAGTTGCCCATGACAGTACAGAAACAGTAAGAAACAAAAGCAGGAAGCATATGTAATGCAAGTGATTGAGTGCCTGATCACCAGTACCTCCTAAAAAGAAGCACACAAAGAAAGAGAAAAACCAACTCTTATTGGGGAGTGGATGTAGCGCAGTGGTTGAGCATCTACTTCCCTTGTATGAATCCTGGGTTCAATCCCTGGTACTGCTTGAAGAAAAAACTAAACAAACAGAAGAGAATTATCTTACCTGACAGCTGAAAACAGAGGGGGCTACAGAGGGGCCAACCAGATGTGTGCTCAACAAATAGATTTTGACCTCAATTGAAACACGGCTGGAGTTCAAAGATCTGGGAGTGCAAGCCAGGTATGCAGTTTAATACTATTGATGGATTCCAAAAAGAAAGATTGGAATATGTTTGTAAACTGATCTTTTCCTCTGGGCATATTAGATTATATTGGATTCAAAAATTATGTAAACCTCTTGTGCCAGTAGGACACTGAGTCCCTGCCCTTTGATGGGTGGAAACACACAGATAAAAGGTATGGCAAAGGGCAGAGTTAAGGTTTTTTGAGGATGGAGTTTGAATGTTGGAGTCTGATGCTGAAGCCTTAGGCTGGAGCCCTGGGAAGTAAGCCCACAGAGGAAGGAGAAGCAAGACCCTGGAAGGGAAGAACCCAGAAAGCCTGAACCCTCACAGATGACAGCAGCCATTTTGCTCCAACATGGGAAAATGGATTTTGGTGAGGGAAGTAACTCATGCTTTATGGCCTGGTATCTGTAAGCTCCTATGCCAAATAAATACCCATTATAAAAACCATCCAATTTCTGTTATTTTGTATCAACACCCCTTTAGCTGACTAATACAGAATTTGGTACCAGGACTGGGGTAGTGCTTTTGCAATTACCAAAATGCTAGAATGGTTTCATAAATGGGTAGGGGTATTTTCTTAAGGAATTGTGAAATGTTTGATGAAAAAGGCCTGGATTGCTTTGAAGAGACTGTTGATAACAACATGGATGCTAAAGAGTCTTTTTATGATGCCTTAGAGGTAAATGATGAAACTCGTAGTGGAAACTGCAGGAAAGACAATCTGTGTTTTAAAGCGGCAGAAAACTTAGCAAGGTTAACTCTTGGTATTTTATGGAAGGCAGAATTTAAAAATGTTGAGCCTGGGCATTTAACTAAGGAAATGTCCAAAGTAAATCTGGAGAATGTGACTTGGCTTCTGCTTGCAGCTTATAGAAAAATGATAGATGAGTTTGATAAACTGAGGACTGAACTGTTGGGCACATAGAAACCAGAAACTGACTCTGGAAATTCCAAGCCTCTAGAAAACAAACTCCCCAATAAAAGTGCCCCACTGGAGGACTTAACTAAATTTCAAACTTTTAAATCAGGATGAAAGATGCAGTTATGTCAGAAAGACTTGTGGAAAGTCTTACTGTCTGATGGCTTGGACACCTGCTTCCTGTATACTAAACCAACAGACTTTTTGGGAGAGCTGTATGAATAAAACCACCACAGCCTGGAATAAAAGGGACATGGAAAGGAGAGATTGAAGGTGAAATGACTTCAAGAGGAAAACCATGGAAGCTGTGATCTGAAATTAGGACATCACCTTGGGTCAAGAGAAGAACCTTACACAAGTGTACAGAGAGGGTGAGTTTGCCCCAGCAGTTGAAGAGGGTGAATGTCCCTGCCCAATGTTCTCAGAGAGTTTTTCCACCCCAGAGTACAGAGAGGTTGGAGCACATTCCCAAAGGTTTATGGCAGTTAAGGTCAACACTCCACATGTCTGAAAGTGTTTGAGCTGCCCCCATGGATTAGGGAAGGCCAGGTGGTCAACTCATTGCTCTGAGTGGGTTGAGCCTGCTTGCCTAAATTTAGGAGGATTGTTGTCTTCACAACACTGTACTAGGGGGGTTAAGACTCTATCCCAAAGATTGGGTAAGGTGTGGCAATCACCGCAACACTCTTGGTGGGTGAGAGCTGCAGGGATTTACACCCAGATGCTTCATGGGTGTGGAACCAAGAAAATGGCCTTTGGGCAAGCATGTGGAAAGTATGGGTTCCCATAGGGCACCAAGGAGAAGAAACCATCATTTTAATAATGACTCTCAGACAGAAATCAAATGGAGGATGCCCTGCAGGTTTCCTGAAAAGTAGAGGGCCCATGACTCATGTTTCCCTCCCAATTTCTCCTTATTGTAATGAAAATGCTTATCCTTTGTCTGTCCATTTGTGTATTGGAAACAGATAAATTGTTTAGTAAGTTTCAGAGGTCTATAACAGACAGGACAATGCCCCAAGACAAATTGTATTTTGTAAATTGATTATGATACAATTTAGTGATTGCATTGTTACTGATTTAAGGTTTTTTTGAATATTGTAATGTCTTCTTGGAATTCAGAGGGTGGAGTGTAGCATCATTAGGGCATTGAGCGCCCACCATTTAGTGGGTGGGCACTCACAGATAAAAGGCATGGCAAGGGACAGAGTTGAGGGTTTTAATGTTCAGGTTTTAATGTTGGAGTTTGATGCTGAAGCCTTAAGCTGGAGCCCTGAGAAGTAAGGTCACAGAGGACAAAGAAGCAAGCCCTGGGAAGAGAGGAACCCTGAACCCCGAGAGGAGCAAGACCTTGTTAGAGAGGAGGCCAAGAAGCCTGAGCCCTCACAGATGTCAGCAGCCATCTAGCTCCAACACATGAAAATAGACTTTGGTGAGGGAGGTAACTTATTCTTTGCAGCCTAATATATGTAAACTCCTACCCCAAGCAAATACCTTTTATAAAACCAAACAATTTGTGGTATTTGGGATCAGAACCCCTTTGGCTGACTAAAACAGGGCAGAAGCTTAAAGTCACAAGGTCATAAAGCATAAGTTACTTGCCTCATCAAAGTTTGTTGCCACGAGTGAGAGCAAGATGACTGCTAGTCTCTTACTCTCTCGGCAAGGCTTCAGCCTTCCTCTTCCTCCTGAGGCTCTGTGGTCCCAGCTCCTTTGGTTCTCAGCTGTAGCCTAGCATAAGGCTTGTCTCTCTTCCAGAAATTTGAAAAAAGTTTATTCTGACTTGTTTTCCCAGCTTAAATATTGCTTTAGTGGAGGGACTTTGTTTTGGAATTGTTCTATTCTGCCCTTTGAGGCCTGCACCTGGAATTTAGCTTTGTCTGCTCTCTGACCTCCAGCGTTGAATATTTCCTTAAATACCACCAAGAAGATTCTCTTTCACTCTCTGCTTTAGCTTGCTGATTAACAGATCAGAGCCTGTCCTTTTCCCTTCTCTATGCTTTAGTAGGACTTTTAAACAGGAACTGAATTCCAAGGTCCTTATATTTACTGTTTTCCCTATATCTGAAATGACAGAGGGATTGCACATGGCAGCCCATCTATTTCCAAATTTTTCTCACCTGGTTTTCTGTAGGTGGGCATCTTAGCATTTGTGCTGCTACAGCATGCAAGGGGCTATCTATATCCCAATACTACAATCAAAGGTTCTCAGTATAATCACAAAATTGTGCATTCATCACAATTCATTTTAGAAAATTTTCATCACTCCAAAAAGAAAACCACCTTACCCATCTTTTATTGATACATTAGGATATGCAAAATGGGTAACATTTGAACCCTGAAATTGGTATGTGTCATTTGAAATCTAAAAATTTAATGAGAGATTAGGTGTGTGGAAAAGGGGTTAGGAAAAAAGATTGTGTATCTCAATAGAGTTGAACTACTGAGGGAAATTGAATGTTAATGTGAATGATATGGAAGGTAGAAGCTGGATCTGAGAGTGGACTATGGGGCACTGATGATTAAGAGAAAAGACCTTAGGAAAAAAGGGGCCTAGAGTGTGTAGCTGGAACTGAGTGGCTTACAGGGAGCACAGTTCACAAATTACCTCTCAAGGTTAGTCGATCTAAGTAAAATGTTCCTTGGCTTCTGGGTTCCTTGGGGAAGGGATACCTTTCTGGAAAGATGCCTTCTGTTTGGTTGAAATTGTCCAGGAACTTTAGACTGTAGGTGACCTGGTTTTGATATTTGGACAAAGCAGCACCAAAGCATCTACTACAGAAATACACACTTTGAATTCAGAGTAATTGTTAATAGTGGGAAAAAGACAAAAAGAAATGGGACTGGTGATGGTTACTCCTGTATACAAGGTTTCCTTTCTTACTCTAATACACAAGTCACAAATATTGCAAAGTATTTCCTTTTATTTTTTACCTGGGTAAAATTTATGCATGTTTTAAAATATTATTTTCTTTATTTTTTCTCTATGTCTGATTAGTACATAAGTTTTCAAAATTAGTATGCCATGCAATTAATGAGACACTTGG
Source organism: Dasypus novemcinctus (assembly GCF_030445035.2). Classification (NCBI taxonomy): domain Eukaryota; kingdom Metazoa; phylum Chordata; class Mammalia; order Cingulata; family Dasypodidae; genus Dasypus; species Dasypus novemcinctus. The sequence continues at coordinate 81,800,679 of NC_080690.1, read as the reverse complement.
TTGTTTTCAATTATCTAATACATAATTGCATTTTATGATGACAGCATCCTGAATGCAGTGATTGAGGTTGTGCTTCATCTGACCTGCTTGTGCACAGGACAGGCAGAAGGTCAGTAGTCACATCAGATTCAGAAACATGAGCTCCTCATTCCCATGGGAAAGCCTCTCATGGAAGCCCAGCCATCTTCTCTTCATATACTTTATCAAAAGTTTCACTCTGTGCCACTGTGAAGTGATTTTTCCAGTCCCCAGTAATTCCTGTTAAATACAAAGAATGAGTCTCCATCACATGTACAAATAGGATCTCAAGACTGCATTCTGCTGCCTGTGTTTGTTCCTGCTTGCCTTCTTTCCTGAACACTGACCTGAAATTGTAGGCAGTACAGCAGAGTGGCTAAGAAATTCCTGTCTGTATTCAGCCAGCCATCGTCTCTAGTCCCAGATGTCTGGTTACATAATCTATTTGAGCTTCAAGTTTGCCAAATGTTAAATGATAAGGCTTCTGCCTACCATATGGACTCAATCCCTAGGGCCTCCCAGTCAAAAGAAGAGATAGTGTGCCTGCTTGGTGAACTAGTGCCCACGTGGTGAGCCAGGGCCCATGTAGTCAGCCAGTGCCCACACAAGTGAGTCACACAGCAAGATGATGATGCAATAAAAAAGAGATGAAAGGGAGGGTCAAGGGGAAACCCAGTAGAAAAAAGGAACTGAGGTGGTGCAGCTGACAGGGAATATCTCTCCACATCAAAAGTCCCTGGGATCAAATCTTGGTGAATCCTAGAGGAGAAAAAGTAAATAAAAGACCAAAAGATATAGATACAGAAGATCACACAGTGAATGGACACAGACAGCGAAAAAAAATGGGGGAGGGGAGAGGTAAAGGGGAAGGAGGAAAACAAAAAAAATCTTTTAAAAAGATAAAGACTGGAAAAAGATATGGGTACCCTTTACACATGCTCCCCCAGTGGTAACATCTTTCAAAACTATAGTATATTATCACAGCTAGGAACTTGGCATTGATATAATCTACTGCTCTTATTCAGAGTCTCCCAGATTTACTTCTGTGTGTGTATTTAGATTCATGTAATTTTTTCACACGTGCACATCCAGGTACCCACCACCACAGGTTAACTAGAGAACAGCCCCGTCACCGCAGGGATCCTTCAGGGTGCCCTTAAAAGCCCACAGCCCCCTCTCTCCCTCCAGTCCTTGGCCACTGGCAGTCATACCTCTCTCTAGCTCAATAGCTATCATCTGGGGACCTCTATGAATGGCATGCATGACCTTTAAAAGGACTCTGTCATTTTCCTAGGCTTTGTTTCCTCTAGGTCCCCCCACTGATTTTCATACATTTGTTCAAAGATTCCTTAAACATGGGCAGTGGACAACCCTCCTGTGGGACAATGTGGATAAAATTTTTTTTAAATTATTTTGGCTGAAAGAGAGATGTATGTGCACCTAAGGGAGATAGAAGCAAAAGGTGGAGATACTGGGGTTCTAACTGATTCTCACAGCAATGTTCTTTTGAGCAGGTGGACATGCCATGGCAGGAACTAGAACAAAATGCTGGAGAAGTGATTTAAAGGATTTTGGGTAACAACTGAGGTAAATTTCATGTCAAGGACAAAAGGAATGTGATCTTTCCAGGGCTTAGCACATGCAGCTTCAGTCAATTGTAAACAAAGAGAAGCCTGCAGCAAGGCAGGAATGGAGACTAGAGGGCTCAGTAGTTGTATCAGAAAGTGCACTGATTGGAAAGGAAAAGATTCTGATTGAGGAGAAGAACAATCCATAAAAAAGCAATCAACTGGAATTTGAAAACCTGCAGGGAAGGTCCAAAGAGAGGAGCAGGAGGGACAGTCTGCTGCATGAAGCAGGTGAGAGCTGGCTTAGTGCCATGCATCCCACAAAAGTATGTTCATAAACATAATCCAATGTGAGAACTCATTTTAATAGGACCTTTTTATGAGGTTCCTTCAGTTAAGGTGTGGCCAATGGATCAGGAAGGGCCTTAATCCTATTCTTAGAGTCTTTTATAACCAGAACAAAATTCAGACACATAGAGAGAAAGCCACTTGTAAAAGCCTGAAGTCAATGGAATCTGGGGAGCCAGGAGAGGCCACCATGTGACAGAAAAAACAAGGACAAGCCTTGCCAGTCTCCAGGCCCAGGACGCCTGAGTCTTCCATGAGAAAGCGTTGCCTCAATGATGATACATTGATTTTGGACTTCTAAAATAAAAATTGTGAGCCAATAAATTCCCACTGTTTAAGCCAACCAGCACATGATATTAGTTTTAGCAGCCAGGAAACAAAAACAGATAGTGTGAATGAAGTCATAGGTCATAGGATGTAACTCTAACATAATACACATGACATGTCCATTATGTTGCATATACTCTTCCAGGTAAAAGGCACACAGTCATGAAAACCACAGTCTCTGAGGAATGTTCATAGAGAGGCCATTCTAGAAGAGAGAGACAAAGAAGCACCAACCAATGTGCTAGATGATGAAATGTGTCAAAGGGAAATAAAAGGAAGTGACGGATTATAGAGAGGAATGCTTTTGTTAAAATGCTGTGGAGTGCTTCTTTGGTAAGAGGACATTTCTCCTGAGATGTATAAAGGTAATTAATTTAAAAAATTTGGATTTATTATCAAGTGATAATGGAAAGGGGAAAGAGAAAGATGAACAAATAAACATTGAGGTCTAGCAATCAAGGACAGAGAAGGCATAAACAGTATATCCAAGGAATATCTGATATTCGAAATGCAGAAATCTATAAAGAGGGTGCAGTGGGAGAACATGAGTATCCATGTGCCTGAAAAGGATAACTGGAAAACCTGTGAGGAGGCAGAGTGTGTAGACTATGTTAGGTGGTACTAGAGGTTCATTGATATCAAGGTTGAAGGGCAATGTCAGTATTTACCCTGAGAAACAGGGTTACTTGGATTTGAGGTACAGGAATTCCACCACTCCATAGAGAACCGTATTTTGCCCATTTCCATGAAGGAACCATTGAAAGAACTGTTTAAATGACTGGAGATTTTACAATCTTCATTCCTTTCAAAAAGAAATAGCCAAGAGTAATAACATCTCTGGGATTTCTGATTATGTAAATAACCTAAGTGGAAAAGAGAAAAAAAAGTGAGAAATAAATGGATCTCATTCCTTGGTTCCTAGATCTTAGAAAATGGCAAAAGAGCTATTCCCCATTAAAACATGTGGCTACATGTCAGTCTTCTCCTATTTGTTCAGTCAGCAATGTTTGTTGAGGGACTACTGTGTGCCAGAAATTTATTTAGATACTCTAGATGGAATATGAACAAGACATGGATTGTTTCTGCCCTCAAGGACATTTCAAAACAAGCCAAGGGAAAGTCCCCCAGTACTTTGAAGGAAAAACGGTGTTATGCAATATTGGTGCCACTGTGTAAGCTGACCTGGGGTGTGAATCAGGAGCCCTGAGTTTTGCTGGGACTCTGTCCCTGACTCCCTCCCTAATCAGAGCTATTCCAGGCAATTCATGCTCCACGCCCAGCTTCTTTACTATAAGTGTTTACTAAATCAGCATTTCCCAGTCACGAATCAGACAGATGTTAATGACTAACAGTGTACACATGTTCTATTTATTATAAAATTCAAAATGGTGGGATGAACAACTTTGTTATGCTGCTGTCAATTCAGAAATCTCAGAGAAAAATGGTATCAATAAACCTAAAAACAGTCTAGGATGTGCTGGATCCAGTTCTGATCACCTGCTTACCCCAGGGCTGTACCTGGACATGCCCGGAGTTCTGAGTCTTTAGTTATGTGACTAGTTCTAATGAGTTCCATTCTCTAAGCTTCAGTTTCCTTTTTTGTAATATTGCAATAACAATGTGGTAATAGTAATAATCAGGACAAAATAAAATGTTACAATAACTAATAACACTTGCTGAGGATGTACCATGTCAGCAACCAATCATTGCAGCACTTTATCTGCAGTATAATAGTATTTTTATGAGAGAAGCAAAATGTGTAATATTTTATGTTAAAATATTTGCTTGAGATCAGCACATTAGCAAATGGAAGAGGTGTGATTTTGCCACAAGAGGGTGTGCCTTACATGACAGCATGTCCTTTATGATCATATTTTAGTGAAGTATAAAAAATGAACAAAAGATAACTTTAGGGTTTGGTAAAATGATGACCATGCTAACCTGAGGAAAACATTGATGATATCACCCTAAAGCCATGCCTCATGCTTTCCCCATCCCTTTGGCACCCCCATGTGTGACCACACTCAGAAATATTTTATTTTTAAATTGCTTCCAAATGTGTGAGTTGTTTTCAAATATCAATTCATGTATGCTTTTAATATAAATATATCAATAAATTATATCTGCTATATCTAAATACATAATTATATAGTATGTATACAGTATTAACATAGACTGTATTTCAGTTTATAGTATATGAATAACATATTAATTATATGCACTGTAAAATAATTTAGTACTCATTCTACATGCAAAATATATGCATGTATCAATAGTTACATAATTATATACTTATATATAGTATATAGGTATATAATTTATAGTACAGTATATGTTTAATATGAACTAAAGTATCTATTACATGAACATGTAATTATGCCTATCAAGTAAAACACAATATTGTAGTACATATATTACTATGTCTATATATTTTATGTACATAAAATATATAAAATACCATTTATTTGTAATACACATATTTACACATATGTAATGGACATACACATGTTCATATAAAATTTTTATATAGCACAAATAATTTTACATGTGTTTCATATATTTATATATATATAACTATTTTATGTAATGTTATAGATAATACATAAGATATAGGTTCTGTAAGTACATATTTATGCAATATAAATAACCATATATTTCTACAATACATATATTCATACTCATGTTACAAAACATTTATTAGCTATTTTCATGAACATACCTATATATTGTTAAAATCCCTGCAGCCTTTCTATATTTGAGTAACTGTGACCATGAAATGTGACTAATTCCCAGGTTCTTACAGACGGCATTGCAACCAGACAGCCAGCAGTCCTGAGTGTTGCTGAAGGGGTGAAAGAGGGAAGGGGAGTATCTCTCAGACTTTCTTCTCTGCTGATGTTTTCTCTCCCTCTTCCCCCTCTCTCTCCTTCTCTCTCTCTCTCTCTCCCTCTCCCTTTCTTTCCCTCTTTCTTCCCCTCTCCCTCTTTCTCCCTCCACCCCTCCCTTTCCCTCTCCTTCTTTCATGTTTTCAGGAGAGAATCACATTGACATAGAGAGGAACTGGCCTACAACTAGGTTTTTGACCTTGAGCAGTTGAGAAAAGTTACCCTCAGCATGGCTGATGGAAAGCAGAGTTAGGGAGGCTCAAGGTCCAGTGGGATTTTTGTAGTAATTAAGGGGAGTAGAGATTTTGCATATTTTTGTGAAAGCATAAAGGTGAGTCATTATCATTTAAGCTTCCCGCATTCCAAGTTCTTCAAGGTATATTTTTTCCTAAATATTCCTTCTTCTTCAACTTTGTTATTTTGTCATTACACCCAGGCCCTGAAATCACTGCACATAATCAGTTTACCTCTCAGAAACCTCCTACCTCAATCCTCTCTCTTCATCCCCTTCAAGAAATAGTAATGAAAGAGGATTTCATCTGACATGACAGAGGAATGGGAACTAAACTAATCCTCCTGCCATAGCAAACTACAAAACTAAGTACACTATTTCACATAACAGTTTTCAGGCAGTTGCCAAGAGGCTGAGCAAGACTTGGATTCACAGGAGCAGGGAACTAAAAAATTGAGAGCCATGGTCTCCCCATTCTCTGTTGGGGACATTTCCTCAAATGCAGTGGAGTCAGATGCAATGTAAGTTCAGTCATGCTGAGGCACTGTGGTAGACATCAAGGCTTGGGGCCACTCGGATGACTGAAATGGACAGAACCGGACCCCAGAAAGGAGGCCAGTTCCAGAGAGATGGAGCCCGGAGCGGCTGCCAGCACACCCCATAAACTGAGGCACACAGCTGGGCTCCAGGCACAGCACAAGGTCGCTGGAGACTCACCAAGATGGCAGCTGCCCTTAGCTCATCAACACCCCTGCACCCAGGGAGGCACCCAGGCAGCCAGAGAAACATGCTAACGTTTTGTACAGTGTGAAAAAGGTGAGAATTCCTCCTGGCTTCTCATCAGAAAAAATATAGGCCAAAGGATCTTGAAAGCTGGCTTTAAAGTGCTGGAAGGAAAACACACACACACGCACACACAACCATTAGTCCTGTACCCTTTATCCATGACAGCTGAGAATTTATTACCTGCAGCTCTACCCTACCCTAAAAAGTGCTTGAGGAGTGGGACACATGGGAATCTCCTTTATCTTTGAAGGTAACATTTTGCATGATCTCTGTATCTTTGAAAGATAAATAAAAAATATATTTTAAAAAGGCTAAAACATGTCTCTCAGTATGAGAGAAAATGGTAATGAATCTATAGGAAAGAATAAAGTGCCTCAGAAACAGTAACTAAGTGAATATATATAAAAGATAATATTTTTCCTCCTGTAATTCACTTTAAAGGTAGACAATTATTTACAGCAAATTAGCACCACAGTAAAGAAGCCTTTACATCTATCATTTCAGGTGCCCACAGCACATTTGCTGCACTCCACCTCATTACGTCTCCAGGTTGTCCCCGCCTCAGCAGATCCCAAGCTCCAGTCACAGTTCAACACCCCAGCTTTCCCTTGCTCAGACCCTAAATGAAGGACCAAAGCTTCCATCCCATACTCCACCTGCAAACCCCTGCCCTCCTGGGAGGCCCAATACCCTCCTTATATTTCTCTCCCTGCTTCACTCTCTTAATACAATTATGATGGTTTTAAAAATAGGTTTTATTTCTTGAGCATGCCCTGGGGTCAGATATGATGTCAGGCAATCACTAAGCAGTATTAATGTATGGTTGTCACTAAATATAGTTTGACCCCTCATCTTTTTCCACTTAATCATGTAAGAACTGACTTGAGTTGACCTTAATCAGCACTTTTTTTTTTTTATGGAGCCTAATACATACTAGGTATATGTTATCTAAATATATGAAGAAAAAAATGCAGGAATGCATGCAGAAAAGAATAAATGAATTCAGGAATGAATATTGCCAATTTGAGCTTCAAAGGGTTGACCCCTAGATGGAAGTAACACAAAAGCTATACTGGGGGTGCTGCTTCACAGGTTTGTGTGAGAGGCATGCTCCTGCAGCCAGCCCCACTGCAGAGAGGTCGTGAGCCAGAGGAAACCCCACCTTCCCAGGGGAGAGTGGAAAAGAAGGGGCCTGCTGACCTGGCCAGAGGGATCCCTGTGGGGAGCAGCGGGCAGGAAGCTCTTGGCCTTAGAGGTGCTGGTCTTACCTTATCAATGGTAAATGGCTATTGGGCAGGTGAACCCCAAGGCTCAAAGGTCCTTGTGCGGATTTTTTTTAGAATAATGTAGATACAGCACCTGTGGCCTTTTGAAAACTGCTGATCCCTTAGGTGCTTAGGGCTGCAGGTTATCACAGTGAACACATCCAGCCTCACCCCGTTGCTGTCCTCCCCATCCTCCCTGGGACAATGGTCCCTAGCTTCACAATTCCTTGAATATGCATCTTTTTTTCCCTAGGCTTTTCTACATACACCTTCCCCTCCTTCATCTAACAATCTCACATTCCTTCTTGAAATCTCAGGGTAGAAATATTTCACTCACTCTCCCCCACCAAATACCCCCTCGTGATCACAAGCATCAGCTTTAGGATTCTCTCCACAAGGCCCCGTATGATGTCAGGTCCTTTGGATTATGGGGGCCTCTCTCTGCCCTTGGCATCAACAGGATGCCCCTCTGATCACCAACAGCCAATGGGGAGCAGAGAGCAGGCACTGGTGACATCAGCCCCCAGCCTTCCTCAGTTTAGGATCCTGCTTCCTTACCTGACTTGGGGTAAGAAAGTGTAATGACATCTTCATCCTCCACCACAAATTCATCCCGCAGAAGCTCCAGGTTTTCAACAGTGAGTGTAGAAAAAGGAATCCCGTCTACCCACATGTAATCAGCATCCATCCGGAAGGCATCCCGCCCAGCCTCCTGGCAGCTCCGGTGTCAGCTGCCAGCCTTTTACTGGAGCTGAGGGAGCTGAGCTCTTAAGAGAGTGGAAGACTGGCACAGACCAATCTGCAGCTTGCTGAGGTTGCCTTGCTGGGCCAAGGTCATGGAAATACCAAGGGTGACAGGACATGGTTCTCTAATGACAGCTTGAGTAATCATTAGCTAACAAAGTAGTGTCAGAGGATGGAGGTGTTGTGTTGGGAATAAAGCAAACAGACTAAAAAGGGGGTGCAGAACAGGCTTATTCAGCTGAAGTTGCATTCATCCAGGAGCAGCACTGACAGAGATTTCTGCTCGAAAGGGTGAGCTGGGGAGCAGCTTATATGGCTCCTTGAAACAAAGGGAAAGGGAGGGATAAAGGGGGCGTGGTTTAGGGTAACTTTGGGGGCCACAGGCACTGTTTGAGCAGGGTGTCCTTGATCACTTATTAGCAAGCAGGATGCTGATGTAAGATGGTGGCCATTGGGTGAGGACAAGCAGACTTTGCTGATGAAGGCTTGAAGTCTTTTCTTTTAAAGAATTATTTTTTCTTTCTTTCTGCCTCCATCCCTTGTATGTGCTCACTGTCTGTTCTCTGTTTGTTCATTATGTGCTTGTCTTCTTTTATTTAAGGAGTCTACCGGGAACCAAAGCCGAGAACTTCCATGTGGAAGGAAGGCACCTAATCACCTGAACCACCTCCACGCACTGCTTATCGTGTCTCTCGTTGTATTTTCCTCCTTGTGTCTCTTCATTGCATCATCTTGTTGTGCCAGCTCACTGTCTTGCTCATCTATTTTAACAGGCACTGGGAACCAAACCCTGGAACTCCCATATGGTAGGCAGGCACCCAACTCCTTGAACCACATCCACTTCCCACTTCCCATCAAACTCTGTTACAGTTCTTTCTCCCAGGCTGGGGCAGGGGTTTTTATCAGCACCACAAAGGATCATTGGTATGTCAGCCTGCTTCAGCTCACCTTTGTTCCCTCTTTATAATTTTCTGGATAAAATGGAAACTCAAGCAAATCAAGATGGTCAGTGAAATCATTGATCATCCCAACATCACATTCCCTCCTTTTGGTTGAGGGAGTCCTTTGAGTCCCTGAAGACCAGTAACACTAGTTTGGGACTTTTTGTGGACTGATTCTCTAGAGCAGGGGTTCTTCACCTTTTTTGTTCCATGGACCCTTTTGCCAGTCAGGTGAAAAACTCGGACCCCTTACTACATCCACACTGCCCAGTGTATTATGTAATAAACATATCACACCCTCACCAACACGTCCCGACAAGAACAGTTTTTTGAATTTCAGTTCAAACTCATGGACCCCTGGTTAAGAACACTTGCTCTAAAGCTACAGGCGACTGGAGAAGTCTGGTGGCCTTGAGGCGCCCTGTGGTGAAACTGGTGATGATGAAAACAGGTCGAGGAGAAGGATGAGAACCAGCATCACCAAGAGCGAGAGGAGGGAACACACCAAGGGGCATTAGGCAGGACCCCCGTCCTTGATTCCACATGTTCCTTGGTTGCTGGTTCAGGCTGTGGAGACATTTGGCTTGCTTCAAGATTTTCTGGATGTTCCCTGTTAACATTTTGGTCTACTTGAAGCAGGCTAGATAAGGAGTCAATAGATGGAAATGGAACCTGGAAATAGTCCACGTGGACATCGGTACCCCACGATGGCTGCTGGAAGACCTCTGCAAGCTTCTGCAGTTCAGCACAAGACCTCCTAAAGAAGCCAGGAGGAGTCCTGGATCTTCTCCAGGGGCCTCTTCCTTGTGCGCTCCTGGGAGATTGGTGGGTGGGGGAATCAATCAAAATACAAAGATCTGGGACTCCTCTGTTGCCATTAGCAAAGGGGTGGGGTAATTACTGGTTTAAAAGGCAAGCACCAAGGCGTCCTGCTCTCCAGCCGTCGCCCTGTCTTGGTGACCTATTCTGGCTTCTTTGCCCTGGACTGGATCAATACACAAGTAGCTCCAGGCATTTATAATCTGTCAAGGGAACTGCAGTCTGTAAATCGGCCTCTTTATCACTCTTCAGCCCCTTCGTCCACACCTGGGACAGACTGAGGTGGCATTCGATGGGATTTTCTGCTGTATAGTTCTTTTTGTTTTTTTAAAGATTTATTTATTTATTTAATTCCCCCCCTCCCCTGGTTGTCTGTTCTCTGTGTCTATTTGCTGCGTCTTGTTTCTTTGTCCGCTTCTGTTGTCGTCAGTGGCACGGGAAGTGTGGACGGTGCCATTCCTGGGCAGGCTGCACTTTCTTTCACGCTGGGTGCCTCTCCTTACGGGGCGCACTCCTTGCGTGTGGGGCTCCCCTACGCGGGGACACCTCTGCATGGCAGGGCACTCCTTGCGCGCATCAGCACTGCGCATGGGCCAGCTCCACACGGGTCAAGGAGGTCCGGGGTTTGAACCGCGGACCTCCCATGTGGTAGACGGACGCCCTAACCACTGGGCCAAGTCCGTTTCCCTGTATAGTTCTTTTTGTTATTAACATCAACTCCTAGATTTCTACTAAATGTAAATTACGTTTACATTGTAATCTTTCATTTTGGAAAATGCTGTTACCAAACTTCCCATAACCATCCATAACCATGTAGACTAGCTACTTCATCTCAAGATAAATTTCACCTTTAAATAAGCTTATTGAATTACAGTAAGCAACAAGTGAAACTTACCTCCACTACCTCTTCTACAACTTTGCATATCCGTTCAAGTCTCGTCCTACATATTTCCACCCTGATTTTATGAAAACCAGCCATCTTATCTTGGGAGAAAATACACTCCCTTAAACAAGCTTTCAGAAACCATCTCCTTATTTCCTATCACTTTTTAAAATATCCATACATTTTTTTTAAAAAAGATACTTAGGTTACATAAATGTTACATGAATTTTTATATACTTTTTAATTTTTAAAAAGATATTTAGGTTACATAAAAGATACATGAATTATATCCCCTTAAATCTAGTCTTGTATTGCTTATTCTGTTCTGTGAAGAACTAGTCATTTCAATTTTGGCAAAACAATTTTTTTAGGAGGTACTGGGGATTGAATCTTGGACCTTGTACATGCAAAGCAGGTGCTCAACCCCTGACCTACACCCACTCTGCAAAACAATTTTTTAAAAATGTTTGTACCAAAAACTTACAATTTTTATCATCTTAAAGATTTAACATACAGATGCTATATTAATTTATTAGTATCCATATAAACCTAAGGAGATTGCCCCCGAGTAGAATAAAATTTAAGTAACAATAGCTGACATAAGAAATATTTCCTTTCTTCTTTTCCTCCATAGGTTAAAACTTCTTTGTTTTCATAATACCTTAAATTTCTGAACAACCTAAAAAGCATCCTCACTCTCAGGCTCTAAAGAATGTATTATACTTGTTTTGTTTTAGTCATAATTAAGAAAAAACCTTTTCATAAATTTTAAGGGTTTTTTTCTTTACATGCTGAAATTTGGCCATTGGACTATTACTTTAATCTCAAAGCTGTTTAAATTTATTTGGGGGCTTACAGGACAGACTATAGAAAATCTGGTTATTCTGTAACATTTTCTTTGTCCCCACCACTCCTAATTTCCCCCACCTCCTAGAGAGAGTTCTAAGATAAACTTACTTTCTCTTGCCCTGGGCAGGGGGAGAGGCAGGGTAGGTCAAGGAGCCTAGGAAAAACCTTTTTTTCTAAAAAGATATTCAGTTTAAAAATTACTAAACTTTATCAACACTTATTTTATTAATGTGGTTATCCAGGTTTTGTTAGATTTAACAAGGACACAGAACAGAAAATATTAATGTTGTGAAATTTTTAACTATTATTCCTTGTTTTTTTCTATATAATATAGCAAAACTGTACAAATGAAACTATGAAAACACATTTTGTACTACCGGATTTGTTGAAATGCTTAAAACACTTTAGTTAATATACTTTGAAACAGGAATATGCAATATTTTAAACAAAGGTTAATGGCACATGTAGGTATGACTTTATTTCCAAGAAAAATAATGTAATGTATACAATTTAATTCTATATGAATTCTGAAACTTATGATGGTATTTTGTCTTTACAATTTTGTTAAGTGCTTTGGAATTATGTCTATATAGAAATTGTACAAAGCTTGGAAAGTAGTCTTTTCCTTAAATGAATTATTTTTATTAAAGAGGATATAAATAATACACATTTTTAAATAAGATTTATTTATTCTCTCTCCTCCCTCCATCCATCATTTCTTGCACTTCCTCTCTGTTCTCAGTGTGTTCTTCTGTATCTGCTTGTCTTCTCTTTTGGTGGACCTGGGAATGGATCCTGGGACGTTCTGGAGTGGGAGAGAGGTGCTCAATCTTCTGCACCACCTCAGCTCGCTGGTCTGCTGCATCTCTTATTGTCTGTCTTCCATGTCTCTTTTTGTTGCATCATCTTGCTGTGCCAGCTCTCCATGTGGGCCAGCACTCCTGCACAGACCAGCATTCTGCTTAGGCCTGCACTCCACATGGGCCAGCTCACTGCATGGACCATCTCTCTACCTAGGCCAGTTCATGGCACAGGCCAGCTTGCCTTTCACCAGGAGGCCCCAAGAATCAAAACTCCTATATTGTAGAGTGGAATCCAATGGCTTAAGCCACATCCATTTCCCAATATTATGCATTTACAATGTTTATTTTAGAGGAGTGGATGTGGCTCAAGCAGTTGGGCACCTGCCTCCCACATGGGAGGTCCTGGGTTTGGTTCCTGGTGCCTCCTAAAGAAGATAAGCAGACAATGAGTGTTCACAAGAAGCAGAAGACTGTGTCATCGTACAAGGAGAGGCAAGGAGAGACTCATTTTGTCTACCCTTTATAGAACAGACACAATAAGGAAACAGAGTGAGCGATGAGCAGAAACAACAAGCAGAGAGATGAGGGAGCCACCTTGAAGGGGGAATGTTATTTTAGGTTATACTCTATTTTTATTATAAGATTCTTAGATTGCAGCATATTGAAAAGCATCTTTGCTTTGCTTTTTTAAATAGTTCTGTTTATCTAAATTTCTGCATGCTGTCCTGTAAATTAATTGGCACAGGTTTGAGTATACCTGCTTATAAAACTAAATGGTAAGATTGAATTCTTTACAAGGACCTCTGAGTCTTCATTAGGATTTGGAAAATCTTATTATTATAGAAGGGGAGTTAAACTAAGTTAGATCCTGGAAGTTGAAGACAAGAGCACCAGAAGCTCAGATTCTCCAATTTCTGGGAATGTAAGAGTATTAATTTATCTTTAAGTTATTTGAATTCAGCTGTCTTAAGAATTTTTGTTTGTTAATATAGTAGTACCATGCAGAGGTAGGAAAATATATGTTAAACAAACAGACACAAATCACAGAAACACAGAAGCACAGATATAAAAAACTTACTTTTGCCCATGACAGTAGAGAAACAGTAAAGGAACAGAAACATAGAGTGTATGTAATGCAAATGGTTGAGTACCTGATGCCTGGTACCTCCTAAAAACAAGCACACAAAGAAAAAACAACTCTTACTGGGGAGTGGATGTAGCTCAGTGGTTGAACCCCTGCTTCCCATGTATGAGGTCCTGTGTTTTATCCCTGGTAACTCTTGAAAAAAAAATCAGAAGAGAATTCTCTTACCTGACAGCTGAAAATAGAGGGGGTGACAGAGGGCCCAACCAGCCTTGAGCTCAACAGATGGATTTTGACCTCAATTGAAGCATGGCTGGAGTTCAAAGATCTGAGAGGGGCAAGCCAGGTGTAGCAGTCTAATACTATTGATGAATTCCAAAAAAATAAAGATTGAATTATGTTGATAAGCTGATCTTTTCCTCTGGGTATATTAGATTATATTGGATTCATAGGTTTACTTGATTAAGTAATTATGTAAATCTCTTGTGCCAATAGGGCCCTGAGTCCCAACCCTTTGATGAGTTGGGCCTCACAGATAAAAGGCATGGCAAAGCTGAGAGTTAAGGGTTTTTGATGTTGGAGTTTGATGCTGAAGCCTTAAGCCGGAGCCCTGGGAAGTAAGCGCACAGAGGAAAGAGAAGCAAGACCCTGGAACGGAGGAACCCAGGAAGCCTAAGCCATCGCAGATGTCAGCAGCCAACTTGCTCCAACACATGAAAATGGACTTTGGTGAAGGAAGTTACCTATGCTTTATGGCCTGGTATCTATAACCTCCTACCACAAATAAATAACCTTTATAAAAACCAACCAATTTCTGGTATTTTGCAACAACATCTCTTTGGCTGACTAACACAGAATTTGGTACCAGGACTGGGGTACTGCTTTTGCAACTACTGAAATGCTAGAATGGTTTCATAAATGGGTAGTGGTATTTTTTCTAAGGAACTGTGAGGTATTTGATGGAAAAGGCCTGGATGACTTTGAAAAACCTGTTGATAATAACATGGATGCTAAAGAGTCTTTTTATGATATCTTAGAGGTAAATGATGAAACTATTATTGGAAACTGGAGGAAATGCAATCCATATTATAAAGTTACAGAGAATTCAGCAAGATCAACTCCTGGTGTTTTATGGAAGGCAGAATTTGAAAATGGTGAGCCTGGGCATTTAGCTAAAGAAATTTCCAAAGTGAATCTGGAGAATGTGACTTGGATTCTGCTTACATGTTATAACAAAATGTTAGATGAGTTTAATCAACTGAGGACTGAACTGTTGACCAGAAAGAAACCAGAATCTGATTCTGGAAATTCCAAGCCCCTACAAAACAAATTCCAGATGAAAGTGCCCCATTGGAGGACTTAACTAAACTTGGAACTTTTAAATCAGGATGGAAAATGCAGCTATGTTGTAAAGACGTGTGGAAAGTCTCACTGTCTGATGGCTTGGACACCTGCTTCCTGCATGCTAAACCAACAGACTTTTTGAGAGAGCTGTATGAATAAAACCACTGTCAGCCTGGAATAAAAGGGACATGGGAAGGAGAGATTGAAGGAGAAATGACTTCAAGAGGAAAGCCATGGAAGCTGAGATCTGAAATTAGGATTTCACTTTGGGCCAAGAGAAGAACCCTACCCAAGTGTACAGAGAGGAGGAGTTTGCCCCAGCAGTTTAAGAGGTTGTATATTCCTGTCCAATGTTCTCAGAGAGTTTTGCCACTGCAGGGACAGAGAGGATCAGCACATTCCCCAAGGTTTATGGTGGTTAAGGTCAACACCCCACAGGTCTGAGACTGTTTGAGCTGCCCCCCATGGATTAGGGAAGGCCAGCTGGTCAACTCATTGCTCTGAGAGGGTTGAGCCTGCGTGACAAAGGTTAGGGAAGGCCAGATGGTCAACTCGTTGCTCTGAATGGGTTGAGCCTGTTTGCCTAAGGTTAGGGGAATGTTGTCTTCACATCACTGTACTAGGGGGGTTAAGACTCTAACCCAAAGATTGGGTAAGGTGTGGCAATGACCACAACAATTCTGGAGGGTGAGGTCTGGAGCTTGGTTTACACCCAGAAGCTTAATGAGGGTGGAACCAAGAAAATGGTGTTTGGGCAAATATGTGGAAAGGGTGGGTTCCCTTAAAGTACCAAGGAGAAGATATCATCATTTTAAGAATGACTCTCAGACAGAAATCAAATGGAGGATACCCTGCAGGTTTACTGAAAAGTAGAGGGCCCATGACTCATGTTTCCCTCCCAATTTCTCCTTATTGTAATGAAAATGTTTATCTTTTGTCTGTTCATTTGTGTATTGGAAGCAGATAAATTGTTTAGTAAGTGTCAGAGGTCTATAGCAGACAGGCCAATACCCCAAGATAAACTGTATTTTGTAAACTGAATGTGATATAATTTAGTACTTGCATTGTTACTGATTTAAGATTTTTTTTAATATTGTAATGTCTTTTTGGAATTCAGAGCATGGAGTGTAGCAGTTTGATATGGTTATACATTCCAAAAATAGATATTGGATTATGTTTTTAATCTGGTCTGTATCTGGGCATGATTAAGCTATGATTAGGGCTTTGATTGGGTCACATCATTAGGGCACTGAGTCCCCACCACCTGGGGGGTGGTAAAAGACATGGCAAGGGACAGAGTTGAGGATTTTTGATGTTGGAATTTTGATGCTGGAGTTGGATGCTGAAGCCTTAAGCTGGAGCCCTGAGAAGTAAGCTCACAGAGGAAAGAGAAGCCAGCCCAGGAAGAGAGGAACCCTGAACTAAAGAAGAAACAAGCCTTGGGAAGAGAAGAACCCTGAACCCTGACAGAATCAAGGCCTTGGAAGAGAGGAAGTCAGGAAGGCTGACCCCTCACAGATGTTGGCAGCCATCTTGCTCTAACATTTGAAAATAGACTTTGGTGAGGGAAGTAACCTATACTTATGGCCCGGTATCTGTCAGCTCCTACCCTAAATAAATACTCTGTATTAAAAAAAGTGAATTTCTGGTATTTTGCATCAGCACCCTTTTGGCTGACTAATACAGGGTAGAAGTTTAAAGTCACAAGGTCATGAAGTGTAAGTTACTTCCCTCAGCAAAGTCTGTTGCCACATGTGGGAGGAAGATGAGTGACAGTGTCTGTCTCTACCTCCTATGGCTCCATGGTCCCTGCTCCTTTGGTTCTCAGCTGTAGGCTAGCATAAGGCTTGTCTCTCTTCCTGGGCTTGGCTGCTCTGGTCTCTTCAGGAGGACAGCTGTAGAGTATCAGTCTCATCTCTCTTCTCAGGGCTGCAGAATCCTGTCTAATGATCTGTCTCTCCTTCTCAGTTCTCTTCTCCATGTTTACTTTTGTGTGAGTGCCAGGCTAACAAGGGGTCAGGGACTCAATGTCCTACTGACATGTGGAATCAAAGCCCTAGTCTTAATTGAATCAAGTAAAAGAGAAACCTCTGAATCTAATACAATCTAATATGCCCAGAGGATGAGACCAGTTTACAAACAAAATCCAGTATCTATTTTTGGAATTCATAAATAATATCAACTACCACAGAGGCTATTGTCCTCACAGCTTGACATTATGGTAGGAAGTATGAGATGGTAGGAGGGTAAATTAAAATGCCACATCATTCTCTTACTAAATTAAGCAGCTTCATTCTTCCCTAAGTGTTCCCTGATTGTTGTATGTTTTTTATTGGATTCCAGAGATCAGAAAAAGTTGGTTCTGACAGTTTTTGCCAGCTTAACCATTGCTTTAGTGGAGGGACATTGTTTTGGAATTACTCTAGTCTGCCATTTGAGGTCTGCACCTGGAATTTAGCTTTGTCTGCTCTCTGACCTCCAGTGATGACTATTTCTTTAAATACCATCAAAAAGATTCTCTTTCACTCTTTGCTTTAGATCGCTGATTAACAAATCAGAGCTGTCATTTTCTCTGTTCTGTGTTTTAGTAGCACTTTTCAACAGATACCTAATTCCATGGTCCTTATATTTACTGCTTCCCCTGTGTCTTTGAAATGACAGAGAGATTACAAATGATAGTTCATGTCATTCGAACTGTTTCTCACCTGGTTTTCTGTAGGTGGGCATCTTAGCATTTACACTGCTACACTATGCCAGGGGCTATCTATCCTCCAATACGGCAATCAATGGCTCTCAGTATAACCACAAAATTGTGCATTCATCACCATAATCCATTTTAGGACATTTTCATCACTCCAAAAAGAAAACCACCATACCCCTCACTCCCCTGCTTTTATTGACACATTAGGACACGGGTAAAGAGTAGTATTTGAACCCTGAAATTTGTATGTATCATTTGAAATCTAAAAATTTAATGAGAGATTAGGTGTGTGGAAAAGGGGTTAGGAACAAAAGATTGTGTGTCTCAATGGAGTTGAACTATTGAGGGAAATTGAATGTTAATGTGAATGATATGGAAGGTAGAAGCTGGATCTGAGAGTGGACTATGGGGCACTGATGAATGAAGAGAATGGACCTTAGGGAAAAAGGGTCTTAGAGTGTGTAGCTGGAACTGAGTGGCTTACAGGGAGCCTAATTCACAAATTACCTCTCAAGGTTAGTCGTTCTATGTAAAATATTCCTTGGCTTCTGGGTTCCTTGGGGAAGGGATACCTTTCTGGGAAGATGCCTTCTGTTTGGTTGAAATTGTCCAGGAACTTTAGACTATAGGTGACCTGGTTTTGATACATGGACTAGGCACCACTGAAGCATCTACTACAGAAATATACACATTGAATTCAGAGTAATTATTAATAGTGGGAAAAAGACAGAAAGAAATGGGACTGGTGATGGTTACAGAAAACATGGTACTGGTGTACACAAAGTTTCCTTTCTTACTCTAATACACAAGTCACAAATATTGCAAAGTATTTCCTTTTATTTTTTACCTGGGTAAAACTTATGCATGTTTTAAAATATTATTTTCTTTATTTTTCTCTATGTCTTAATTAGTACATAAGGTTTTGAAGTGAGTATGCCATGCAATTAATGAGGCACTTGGTTGTTTTCAATTATCAGATGCATAATTGCATTATATGGTTAAAGCATCCTGAATGCACTGATCGAGGTTGTGCTTCAGCTGCCCTGTTTGTGCACAGGAGAAGAAGGAGGTCAGTAGTTACGTCAGATTCAGAAACATGAGCTCATCATTCCCATGGGAAAGCCTCTCGTGGAAGCCCTGCCATCTTCTCTTCATATACTCTATCAAAAGTTTCACTCTGTGCCACTGTGAAGTGATTTTTCCAGTCCCCAGTAATTCCTGTTAAATATAAAGAATGAGTCTTCAACACATGTATAAATAGGATCTCAAGACTGCATTCCACTGCCTGTGTCTTTCCCTGCTTGCCTTCTCTCCTGAACACTGACCTGGAAATTATAGGCAGTACAGCAGAGTGGCTAAGAAATTCTGTCTGGGGTCAGCCAGCCATCGTTTCTAGCCCCAGACATCTGGTTGCATAATCTATTTGAACCCCAGTTTGCCGAATATTAAATAGGATTTTCCCTAATATTTGCCTCCTAGCAATACTGTGAGGATTGAAAAGTGATAAGGCAGCAACAAAAATAATATCTCTCATGCGTTAATTCTTATATGCAAGGTACTGTTGTAGGATTTTACGTGTACACCTGATTAATATTCTCATCTCTGTAAGACAGCAGCTGTTTTATTCTCCCAAACCACACTTAGGCCTGGCCATCTAGGTAGAAAGGTTATTCTTCCTACTCACTTCTGATTCCAGGCCACTTTTCTTCACTCTCATTTTTTTTTAAGATTTATTTTTATCTATTTCTCACCCTCCCACCCCATTCCCCCTGTTGTCTACTCTCCATGCCCATTCACTGTGTGTTCTTCCATGCCTGCTTCTACTCTCATTAGGTGACTCTGGGAACCAATCCTGGGACCTTCCAGTGTGGGAGAGAGGTGTTACTCTTGAGCCACCTCAGCTCCCCTTCTTCTGCTATGTCTTCTTATTTTTTCTCCTCTGTGTCTTTTCTTGTGTCATCTTGCTGTGCCAGCTGTCTGTGTCAGCCAGCATTCCTGCAGGGTGGCTTTTCCCATGTGAGGCAGCATTCCCACACAGGGCAGCTCTCCTGCACAGGGCCCAATTACCGTATGGGCCAGCTTGATGCGTGGGCCAGCTCACCCTCACCAGGAGGCCCTGGGCATCAAATCCTGGACCTCCTATATGGTAGACGGGAGCCCAATTGGTTGAGCCACATGTTTCCCTCATTCTCACTTTTCAATCTCATAGCAACCAGCAACACTACCCAGAGAATCTCTCCAATCTAGCTTTGTACCACCATCAGGTCAATGCCTCATTCCATGAAGATTCAAACTCAAGCACACTGGATTTCTGTTACAATTATCATAGAAAGCTTGTTGATTTCAATTTCCATATAATGGTCCTTCTAACAGTCTGGTTTGCTGTTCTTTGAACTTATATCTTTGAATGATCATATCCTTCTCCTTGTAAGCCACTCCGCTCAAAGTCACTTTATTCCTAAGGTCTGTTTCTGTTCAATCATCTCAGTGCCCCATAGCCTACTCTCAGATCCAGCTTCTACATTTCATATCATTCACATTAGCATTCAATTTCCCCCAATAGTTCAACTCCATTGAGACACACAATCTGTTGTTCCTACCAACTTTTTCCACCCACCTGAGCATTCCTTAAATTTTTAGATTTCAGATGGCTCATGCCGATTTTAGGATTCAAATACTACCCTTTTTCCATGTCCTAATCTGTCAAGAAAAGCAGGGGAGTAAGGGGTAAGGCTGTTTTCTTTTTGGAGTCATGAAAATGTCCTAAAATGTATTGTGGTGATGAAGTCACAATTTTGTGATTATACCGAGAACCTTTGATTTTATACTTTGGAGGGATTGTATGGAGTATGAATAGAGCTCACTAAAACTGCTTTTAAAAAGCATGGGAATTCATTGCACATTCATTTCCTGATTTGAAATCAAGAAAAATTTCTCACCTTTTCTCATCAATTGTGCTTTGCTGTGATCCATTATGGTATCTGGTAATTGAGAGAAATTGCTCATTTTGTTATCTTTCATGACTTGGAAGGATATGTTCTTTAGGACTGAGTTCATTTCTTCTGGGGTTAGCTTGCAGCCCAAGAACTGGCTGATCAGCTCCACAGTGCCTCTTCTGTCCTAGTAGGAAACACAAGAATCAGAACGTGGAAATAAAATTTAAGAGAAAAAAAAACTGAAAAAAGAAGCAGAGGCACAGGGGAAGGAATACCAGAAGGAGATAAAAATGAGAAGTGGGAAGAGAATGACTAGGTTGTACACATTTAGAAAATAATCAAAATGGGATAAGGGTAAGGGAGTAAAAAGAAAACCATAGACAGTTGGAGGTGATGGAGAAATGGAAAGGAGATAACCAATGTTAAAAGACATCCAAATCGATATTTATAAACCCTGCACCAGGCAACAAGAATGTGTACCCTTCTCATCCTCTCACTCAATAAAACTCCAATTTTGCTTCTGCTTGGGTACTTGCCTGGTTTTCAGAGGTCTCCTGAAGTGCACCAATGAACAAAACTGTTAAGCTCCACTTGAGTAAACTTCTTTGATAAAAGCCACCTGTTCCTATGAATATACTTGAATATTTACATATATGTGCATGCTAGAATCACACTTACATTCTCTTAATCTGGGATTATTTAAATATTTCTTGTACCAATCTCAACCCTGCCAAGTCCCATCTTTCTTTCCATCCTGACATTGCTAATTGTTTCAAGATTACATCAGATCTTTGGCCACAGAAATGTTGATGACACTTTTCAGCTTGTGTACATCCCATCAGGCAATTCCTCAGTGCATGCCTTAGATGTTTTAAGAAGAAATGAATAAGAAAAGTAAAGAAAGAACACGTCCTATATATGCAGAACAATGAGGAAAAGGTGGACAATAGCTCAACTTGATCTCCTCACTGGGATAATCTTTAACTGAGAGGATAGAATAGAACCATTAAAAATGGAGGTAAGTTAGACACTATGGAGTGGGAAAGGGAATGAAAGTTTTGGAAGAATGGTCACCTGATGCAAGTCCTCATATGCCACTACCAGGAAATTATCTTTTCCCCTCATTGACAGCCAGCCACGAATATGGTCAAACCATGATCCAAATGACACTGCAAGAGAAGTGGAGAGAAAAGGTGTCATTTGGGTCACCCTTGTGTGCCAATTGCTTGTAATACTCTGGCCAATTGTAGACATGCCGTATGTATTTGAGGAGTAAATGAGTGAAGCAGTGGACATTCTTTTCCATTTCCCCAATTCTAATGAGAAATAGTATTCTACACTTACCCCACTGATGGCAAAACACTAGTTGCTCTATAGGATAAAATATTTTAAAACCAATTTCACATATGAGAGAAATAAAATTCAGAACTTGAAGGAAATTGAGATAGTAAATTAAGGAGTTAGTGTGTTATGGACTCAATATAATATGGAGTGAAATTTTTTGTTCTTTCCATTATGAATATCATTTATTTCCCCGATACCAAAAGAAAATGTGATTAAGTGTAGCATATACTGATCTTCCTGTTCTTCACCAACCCCATACCTTTGAAACAGCACATTTTATGAAAAGTTTTACTCACACATTTACTTTATTCAAAGGACTGTAGTTTAAGAAGTCATGCCCTAAGGTATCCCATTACTTGAATATTGCTGATGTTTCCAGACTGGGGTTTATGACCCATGATGACCAGTGCCTCTACCCAGGACATGAAGAGAAAATTAGCTGACCCTTGCTGTCTCAACAACAAAATATAGGTCCCCAATTCTAGGAATGGTGAGCTCTTTTTCAGATAATATTGACAGGAAATAATAGAAACCTATGCTGACAACAAAAACAAACAAAATTCTCAAGCAGAGATGCAGGATGTTCTGGTTGACTCCAGGGTTCCAATTGTTCCTTAGTAAGGTCGAGGTGAATTCCTATATTGCAGTCACTGATAAAGAATGACATTTTCATAATTCCCTTTTTGCTTGAGTAATTTGTGATGTTTAATGTTGTTTGCAAGTAACAGTTTGGTCTAATTAAATAGGACCTCTGGTTTTTGAGGTGATGGCACCAGGGCTCATATGATAAGTTGAGTTTCTGGATATAGTGTAGATTATAAACTCCAAGCAAGACCTTGGAATCAGCATTCCAAAAATCAAAATGAAAACTATTTCTTACCTTGCAATAAAGTCACCCAAATTTTTGAGTACTGACAAGTTCTAGGCACTCTATTAATACATCCCAAAGTCCTCTTTAACCAAGAAGCAAATTGGGGCTTAAAGAATTTATGCCATTTGTCCTCTGAGAAACACCTAGTAATAGATTGAATAATCAAAATTTGATCAGAGAGAGTAGAAACTCCTAGAAAAGAACACCTTATGTAGAAATATGCAAGATCATAGCCAATTAGGGCATATTGTGCTGTTAAAGGAAAAAGGCTTGTAGTGGAGAATATGTTTACTCTGTGGGTCTGCAAGGGAGTCTCCTAAAATGTGAGCCAATTGAATAATGTGAAAGTTATTTTGGGTATTACAACCCTTTAAAGGTATCTTTTATGGAAATCCATTTGCATAAACCCAGAGTACCCTTCTTAAATAATTATTTTTAATAGAAATACAGGTTGAAGTCCATACTTCTTGATCAGGAAGGTATTATTAGCTTCATTTCTTGTCAAATCTCCATGGCCTTTTCAATATCCCCAGCTCCAGGTGTGTGAAACCTCTCCTTGTGTGCTTTCCGGTGCTTGTCCACCAATCTTAGGCAAGTGCTAGCATGCTCTATAAAATTTTCCCCACATCTTAATTGTTTTTACTTAATAATGGATTCTAGAGACCACTCTGGTAGGAGAGAAGGAGTCATTTTTTATGTTAATTAGGATTCTGTTACATTGTTGGCAGATAATTTGTTCTAGTTTTTGTTTTTTCCTATTATAAAGAAGGCTGATTTGAACAGCCCGGTACATCCCTCCTTTTTGCACTTTTTCTAATATATTCTTTCATATAAAGAAGTAAGAATCCTGCATCAAATGGAAAATGCACATCTAATTTTGTTAGATTTTGCAAAATAAGCCTTCCTAGGCTTGGACCATTTTCCATTCCCACCAGGAACAAATGATCATGCCTGTCTACCAACAGTCTCATCACCAAGGCATTTCAAAGGTTTTGAACATTTGCTGTCATAGACAGAGAGACATCCACATTAAAATCCCTGGAAACTATGACTATGTTAATGCTAGATTAAATTAAGGATCTTGAGAAGATCTTGATTATACTTGGGGCCAGTGTAATCAAAAAGGTTCTTCTAATAGGGAGGCAGGTGTCAGAGTCAGAGAAGAAGATGTGATGGTGAAAGCAGAGTTTGGAATGATGTGGCCATGAGCCAAGAAACATTGGTTACCTCTAGAAGCTCAAAAAGCCAAGAAACAAATTGTCCCCTAGAGCCTCCAAAGAGGAATGCAGCTCTGCTGATAGACACCTTGAGTTTTGCCCATAAGTCTCATTTCAGACTTCTGATCTCCAGAAGTATAAGATTAAAAAATTTGTTTTGTTTAAACCTCTAAGTCTGTGGTCACATTTTGAGCAGCAATAGGAAACTAGTACACTGGTCAACACAAGAGATGAGAAAAGGTAATATAGTTTAAATTCACACCTGTCTTATATTGAGTGAGATGTAGTACCTTTGCATATGTTTATCCCTTACTGTTTCCATGGTGATATCTTAATTTTGCTTGAAAATAGTACAGGGGAATAAGATGGGTGACAATAGGATGATTAATAGATGATAATTAATTGAAAAGCATTGAAGCTGGGCTGTGGGTACTTTAGCAGAAGGATCATTAACCCATTGTCTTTACAATTGACTATGTATTAGTGAAGGTTCTCTAGGAAAATAGAATCAACAAGAGAATCTGTCAATAGTATGTGATTTTGTAAGAGTCTCTCATGCAGCCTTGGAAATGGATAAGTCCAGGTTCTGTAGGCAGGCTGCAACCAGGGTCTCCAAATAAAGTCCAGTGAAGTTTCTTGAGGAATACTAGGAGCCAATGACTGTCCAAAACAAACTGGGAAATTCTCTCTCAATGCTGGAATCACTTCCCATTTTAAGGCATTCAGCTGTTTGGGTTAAGCTTCACTCACTGCTGATGGCAGTCTCCCTGATTGATGTAATTGTAATCAGCGATCTATGATTTACCACTGCAGTATAAAGTCAATGGTGACTGAAGTCCATAGATGCCCTTGCATTACAGTTAGCCCAGTGCTTGCTTGACCAAACAATTTGGCATAATTACCTGGCCGAATTGACACACTAGTTTAACCATCACAATTATCTTTTATGTTTTCCATTAAAAAGCTATACATTATCATCTGAAATGCTTGAAAAGATGAGAGAAAGCTAGCAATTGATTTTACTGCAGGAACCGAGTCGACAGAAGTAGTGACAGTTACACAAAGCATGGTGCATTTCTTTCTTGTTTATATCATCATAGTTTAGATTTAAAAAAATATTTAAGCCTTTTATCTTGAAATAGGTTCACAAGCAGTTGTAAGAAAGACTAGAGAGGGAAGTGGATGTGGCTCAAGGGATAGGGCTTCTGCCTACTATATGAGAAGGCCTGCATTCCATCCCTGGGGCCTCCTGGGGAAAAAGAAGAGAAAGTGTGCCTGTGCAGTGAGCCAGTGCCCTTGTGGCAAGCCAGTGCCTGCACAAATGAGTCATGCAGCAAGATGATGATGCAATAAAAGAGAGACAAAAGAGAGGGTCAAGGTGAAGCCCACTAGAAACCAGGATCTGAGGTGGTGCAGCTGACAGGCAACCTCCCTCCACATCAGAGGTCCCCAGGATCAAATCCTGGTGAATCCTAGAGGAGAAAAGGTGAAAAAGAGAAGACCAAAAGAAATGGATACAGAAGATCACACTACAAATGGACACAGACAGCAAAAAAGTAGGGGAGGGGGAAATGAAGAGGATGGGGAAAAAAAATAAAGTGAACCTTAAAAAAAAAAAGAAAGACTAGAGAAAAACCTGGGTACCCTTTACACAGCTTCCCCCAGTGTTAACATCTTGCAAAACTGTATTATATTATCACGGCTAGGAACTTGCTTTGATACTGTCTACTGATATTATTCAGAGTCTCCCAGATTTACTCCTGTGTGTGTGTTTAGATTCATGTAATTTTTTCAAATGTGCACATCCAGGTACCCACCATCACAGTTTAACTAGAGAACAGCCCCCTCAACACAGGGATCCTTCAGGGTGCCCTTAAATGCCCACATTCTCCTCCCTCCCTCCAGTCCTTAGCCACTGGCAGCTGTTCCTCTCTCCTGCTAAGTAGCTATCATCTGGGGTCCTCTATGAATGACAAGCACAAACTTTCAAAGGACTCAGACATATTCCTATGCTTTGTTTTCTCCAGCTGCTCGCGCCGATGTGGGTAGATGTGTTCAAATGCTCATTAAGCATGGGCAGCAGACAGTCCTCATGTGGGTTAATCTAGATAAAATCAGTTTTCATTTATTTTGGCTGAGAGATGCCTGTGCACCTAAAGGAGATAGAAGAAAAAAGGTGGAGATATTGGAATTCTAACTGGTTCTCACAGCAATGTCCTTTTGAGCAGGTGGACACTCCATGGCAGGAACTGGAATAAAATGCTCAAGAGGCAGCTTATAGGATTTTTGGTAACAGCTGAGGTAAACCTCATGTCGAGGACAAAAGGAATGTGGTCTTTCCAGTGCTTAGCACATGCAGCTTGAATCAAGTGTGAACAAAGAGAAACCTGCAGCAAGGCAGGAATGGAGATGAGAGGGATCAGTAGTTGTATCAGTTGAATGGAAAGGAAAAGATTTTGCTTGAGCAGGAGGACAAACCATGAAAAAGCTATCACCTGGAATTTGAAAAGGTGCAGGGAAGCTCCATGGAGAATAAACTAGAGGGGTTCAAAGAGAGGAAGAGGAAGGACAGTCTTCTGCATGAAGCAAGTGAGAGCTGGCTTAGTGCCATGTATCCCACAAAAGTATGTTCTTAACCATAATCCATTCCTGTGGGTGAGAACCCATCTTAAATAGGACACTTTGTAGAGATCACTTCAGGTAAGGTGTGGCCAATGGATCAGGAAGGGCCTTAATCCTATTGCTGGATTCCTTTATAAGCAGAATGAAATTCAGACACAGAGAAAGCCACAAGAAAAAGCCAGAAGTCAGTGGCAAGTGAAGCCAGGAGAGGCTGCCATGTAACAGAAAAGCCAAGGACAAGCATTGCTGGTCACCAGGCCCAGAACTCCTCCATCTTCCATGAGAAAGCATCACCTTGATGATGATGCCTTGGTTTTGGACATCTGGCCTCAAAAGTCTGAGCCAATAAATTCCCACTGTTTAAGCCAACCAGCACATGGTATTTGTTTTAGTAGCCCGGAAACAAAAATGAAGTCATAGATCATGGGATTTAACTCTAACATACTACAGATGACATGTCCATTATGTTGCATATACTCTTGCAGGTAGAAGGCACAGAGTCATGAAAACCCAGTCTCTAGGTGGGTTCAAAGAAAAACCATTCTAGAAGAGAGAGACAAAGAAGGACCAACCAATATGCTAGATGATGAAATGTGTCAAAGGAAGATAAAAGGAAGTGAAGGATTAGAGAGGAATGCTTTTGTTAGAATACTATGGAGCACTTCTCTGGTAAGAGGACATTTCTCCTGAGACATATAAAGGTAATTAATAAAAAATATTTGGATTTATCATCAACTGATAGAGGAATGAGGAAGATGAAAGATGAAAGAACAAACATTGAAGTCTAGCAATCAAGGGCAGAGGAGGCATAAAGAGGAAATCCAAGGATTAGCTGATATTCAGAATAAGGAGATCTACAAAGAAGGTGGACTGGGAGAACATGAGTATCCATGTGTTTGAAAAGAATAATTGGAAAACCTGTGAGGGGGCAGAGAGTGTAGACTAAGGTGGGTGGCACTAGAGGCTTATCGACATCAAGGTTGGAGGGCAATGTCAGTTATTTACCCTGAGACAGTGTTACTTGGATTAGAGGTGCAGGAATCCACCATTCCACAGAGAACCATATTTTGAGACAAACTCACCATTTCCCTGGAGGAACCATTGAAAGAACTGTTCAAATGACTCTGGAGGTTTTGCAACCTTCATTCCTCTCCAAAAGAAATAACCAGAAGTAATAATATCTCTGGGATTTCTGATTATGTAAATAGCCTAAGTGAAAAGAAAAAAAAAAGTGAGAAATAAATGGATCTCATTCCCTTGCTCCTAGATTTTAGAAAATGGCAAAAGAGCTATTCCCCATTAAAATGTGGCTACACATCAGTCTTCTTCCATTCATTGCTTTAGTAATGTTTGCTACTGTGTGCCAGGAATTTATTTAGCTACTCTAGTTGGAACAATGAACAAGACATGGGTTGTTTCTGCCCTCAAGGACATTTCAATACAAGCCAAGGGAAAGTCCTGCAGTACTTTGAAGGGAAAATGGTGTCATGCAATATTGGTGCCACTGTGTAAGCTGACCTGGGTGTGAATCAGGAGACCTGAGTTTTGTTGGGACTCTGTCACTGACTCTCTCCCTAATCAGTGCTCTTCCAGACATTTCATGTCCAGGTCGCAGCTTCTTTACCTATAAGTGTTCACTAAATCAGCATTTCACAATCACCAATCAGAGAGATGTTAATGGCTAACAGTATAAAAATGTTCTATTTATTATAAAATTCAAAATCGTGGGGTGAACAACTTCATTATGCTGCTGTCAATTCAGAAATCTCAGAGAAAAATGGTATCAATAAACCTGAAAACACTCTAGGATGTGCTGGATCCAGTTCTGACCACCTGCCTACCCCAGGGCTGTACCTGGACATGCCCGGAGTCCTGAGTCTTTAGTTATGTGACTTGTTCAAGTGAGAGCCCTTCTCTGAGCTTCAGTTTCCTCTTTTGTAGTATGGTGATAACAATGTGGTAATGGGAATAATCAGGACAATATAAATAGTTACGATAACTAATAACACTAGCTGAGAATATACCCTATATCAGCAACCAAGCATTGCAGCACTTTATCTGCAGTATAATAGTAATTTTACGAGAGGACAAGCAATACAGCATAATATTTCATGTTAAAAAATTTGCTAGAAATCAGTACATTAGCAAATGGATGAGGTGTGATTTTACCATGGGAGGATGTGCCTTACATGACAGCATTTCCCTTATGATCATATTTTAGTGAAGTATAAAAAACATGCAAAAGAAAACTCTAGTGTTTGGTGAAATGACGAACACGTCAACCTGAGCAAGAGAACATTCATGGTATCATCCTTCCTGCGTGCCTCATGCTTCTCCATACCTTTGGCACCCCCATGTGTGACCACACTCAGAAATGTTTTAGTTTTAAATTTCTTCTAAGCAGATAAGTTGTTTTATAATATAAATATATCAATAAATATTATCTACTATATGTAAATACATATTTATATAGTATATATACCATATTGACATATACAGTGTTTTTCTGTTTATAGTACATGAAAAGTATATGAATTATGCACACTATAAAAATATTAGTACTCATACTATTCTACATGCAAAATATATGCATGTGTCAATAGTTACATAATTATATAATTTTATATAGTATATATGTATATAATATATAGTGTAGTATATGTGTAAATTGAACTACAGTACACATTACATGTGTATGTAAATATACGTGTCAAGTAAAACACAATATTGCAGTACATATATTACTATATGTCTATATATTTTATGTATGTAAAATATATGAAATACCATTTATTTGTAATGCACATATTTACACATATGTGGTAAACATATATGTATTCATATAAAATTTTTATATAACACAAATAATTTTACATGTGGTTCATATATTTATATATATATACATAACTTTTATGTAATGTTACAGATAATACACAAGGTATAGGTTCTGTAAGCACATATTTATACAGTATAAATAACCATATATTTATACAATACATATATTCATACTCATGTTACAAAGCATTTATTAGCTATTTTCATGAACATACCTATATATTGTTAAAATCCCTGCAGTCTTTCTATACTTGAGTAACTGTGACCATGAAATGTGGCTAATCCCCAGGGGCTTGCAGAGGGCATTGCAACCAGACAGCAAGCAGCCCTGAGTGATTGTTGCTGAAGGGGTGAAAGAGGGAAGGGGGGGGTCTCTCAGACTCTCTTCTCTGCTGAAGTTTTCTCTCCCTCTCTCCCCATTTCCTTCTCCCCCTTCCCCCCCTCTCTCTTCTCTCTCATGTTCTGTTTTTTTATTCAATTCATTTTTTTAAACATTACATTAAAAAAATATGAGGTCCCCATATACCCCCCACCCCCCTCACCCCACTACTCCCCCAATAGCAACATTCTCCTCCATCATCATGAGACATTCATTGCATTTGGTGAATACATCTCTGAGCACTGCTGCACCTCATGGTCAATGGTCCACATCACAGCCCACACTCTCCCACAGTCCACCCAGTGGGCCATGGGAGTACATACAATGTCCAGTAATTGTCCCTGCAGCACCACCCAGAACAACTCCAAGTCCTGAAAATGCCTCCACATCTCAACTCTTCCTCCCATTCCCCACACCCAGCAGCCACCATGGCCACTTTCTCCACACCAATGCCACATTTTCTTCGACATTGACATGGAGAGGACCTGACCTACAACTAGGTTTTTGACCTTGAGCAATTGAGAAAAGTTACCTCACCGCATGGCTGATGGAAAGCAGAGAAGGGGAGGAAAGTCATTTGCATTTAAGCTTCTAGCATTAGAAGTTCCTCAAGGAATATTGTTTCCTAAATATTCCTTCTTCTTCAACTTTATTATCTTGTGATAACACCCAGGCCCTGAAATCTATGCAAATAATCAGTTTACCTCTCAATAATCTCCTACCTCAATTCTCTCTCTTCTTCCCCTTCGAGAAATAGCAATGAAACAGGATTTCTTCTTCTGCTATGATGGAGGAGTGGGTACTAAACTAATCCTCCTGCCACAGAAAACTATAAAACTAAGTATTATATTTCAGACAACAGTTTTCAAGCAGTTGCCAAGAGGCTGAGCAAGACTTGGAGTCACAGGAGCAGGGAACTAAGGAATTGAGAGCCGTGGTCTCCCCATTCTCTGTTGGGGACAATTTCTCAAATGCAGTGGAGGGAGCTGCAGTGTGAGCTCAGTCATGCTGAGGCACGGGAGCAGAGGTCATGACTTGGGGATGCTGGGGTAACTGAAATGGAGAGAATGAGACCGCAGAAAGGAGGCCGGTTTAGACAGATGGAGCCCAGAACGGCTGCCAGCACACCCCATAAACTGAGGCACACAGCTGGGCTCCAGGCACAGCACAAGGTCGCTGGAGACTCACCAAGATGGCAGCTGCTCTTAACTCATCAACATCCCTGCATCCAGGGAGGCACCCAGGCAGCCAGAGAAACATGCTAACGTTTTGTACAGTGTGAAAAAGGTGAGAATTCCTCCTGGCTTCTCATCGGAAAATATATAGGCCCAAAGAAAGTGGAAAGCTGGCTTTAAAGTGCTGGAAGGAAAACACATCCGTGCACGCACACACAACCATTAGCCCTGAATCCTTTATCCATGAAAGCTGAGAATTTATTACCAGTAGCTCTACCCTACCATAAAACCTGCTTGGGGAGTGGGGCACATGGGAATCTCCTATATTTTTTAAGTTAACATTTTGTGTGGCCTATGTGTCTTTTAAAAATAAATTAAAAATGTATTTTTTTTAAATGCTAAAACAAGTCTCTCAGTATGAGAGAAAATGGTAATGCATCTAGGAAACTGTAAAGAGCCTCAGAAACAGTAATTAAGTGAGCAAATATTAAAGATAATATTTTTCCTCCTGTAATTCATTAAAAGGCTCTTGACAGCAAATTAACAGCACAGTAAAGCCATTTTTATGTCTATCAACTCAGGTGCCCATGGCACAGTTGCTCTGCTCCACCTTGTTCTGTCTCCAGGTTGTCCCCGTCTAGCGGATCAAAAGCTTCAGTCACACAGTTCAACACCCCAGCTTTCCCTTGCTCAGACCCTAAATGAAGGACCAAAGCTTCCATCCATACTCCACCTGCAAACCCCTGCCCTCCTGGGAGGCCCAATACCCTCCTTACATTTCTCTCTCTGCTTCACCCTCTTAATATATTTATGATGGTTTTAAAAATAGGTCTTATTCCTTGAGCATGCCCTGGCATCAGATACAATGCCACACAATCGCTAAGCAGTGTTATTGCTATGGAAGTAGCTAATTATAGGTCTACTCATCATCTTTTTCCACTTAATCCTTTAGGAGCTAACTTGAGTTGACCTCAGTCAGCACATTTTTTTCTTTTATGGAGCCTAATACACACTAGATATATAATATCTAAAAATACACAAAGAAAAAAATGCAGGAATGCATGCATAAAAGAATAAATGAATTCAGGAATGAATACCACCTATTTGAGCTGCAAAGGCATTGCACTATTGCTCTTAAAAGCTGGAAAGCCAAGATTCAAACCAGAATTTTCTGAAACAAAACCCCTATAATTTTCCAGACCTTGGTCTTGGGTCATTTTTGTTTTGTTTTTATTCATTCTTTTCTTCATCCAATATTTTCTAAAGTCTCTATGTTGTACCAAACATTATGCCAGGTTAGTGTAAAATAGTAAAAAAAAAAAAAAAAAAAGTAACAAAATAAGCATAACTTCCATGCCCCTGGAGAAATCAGTGAAACAAATGAACCTGACAATAAACAAGTAGAGAGAAATATAGCACAACATTAACATAATCTAGCACACTGTGGTTTTAGAATCCTTTGATAATACTTCTACTACCATATCACATAAGATGGTTTAATGAGGGAGTTTCATGTAAGTTACTCAACATCTTTGGTGTCATATGATTTCAACAATAATCTAAGGAGAATACACATTTGCATTTATTGGCCCAGGGTCACTCAGTGTTAGAGCCATACTTAAGAACTCCTGGAATTATCCATGAGGCATGTGGAGCTTTTTTAAGGAGTGGGGGGAAGAACCAGGGATTGAACCCAGGACCTCATACGTGGGAGGCAGGCACTCAGCCACTGAGCTACATGTGGTGTTCTGATTGGGAAAGCCATGCCATGCATAGATGATATCACGCTTGGAGAAACACAGCTGGGTTCCAGATGTGAGCAGCAAGCCATATTTCCTCTGAAATATAGGTTCTGATCTATAACCTATAAATGGGCAACTCAGTGTTGGGGTGAGACAGTGATCAACTTACTAACGAAGACAATATTTTTGGGAGCCACCCCACAGAGTTTACTTAATGTCAGACACTATAGCTTGGAACAAGGTTGTCTAATATGCTCACGTTAAGAAACCACATATTAACTCGGACCCTAAAACACGGGCATTCATGATGCCCTAGAAGGTCAGAGGGCCGTTGCCCTGGTTTGCTCACCTTGGCTTTGGAACTGAAGAATGACCTGGGGAAGAGCTGAATGGGGAGGTGGGAGGAGTAGAAGCGTGGGCCTTTTTGGGGTGTACGCTTCATTATGTATTCATAACCATCCACACTTTCTATCCACGGTGAGCGATCCCAGGTGACCACAGACTGGACCCAGCTGGGGTCTCCTCTGGAATGAATCAGGCTGATGATCTCCACCAACCAGTTGGTTCCTAGATAAAGAAAGAAAAAAGTGATGCCTAAGCCAATCTGACCTTTGGCCCTGCCTCTTAAAGGCAGTTTTCTATTTCAGAGATGATGCCCACGCCCATAAATCCAATTATGTTGATGTTCCTTATTTGCCTTCCTCAGCAGCATTTGGTCAGTTCTCTGCACTCAAAACACCTCCCTGGGCATCCCCTGCTCCTGCTGCTCCCTCTTCTTTGCTCCCTCCTCATCAGACACACAACACTCACCCCTAACCAGTTTATCTCATTCCATATCTAGAGCTAGGGTGAGTTTGAACCTGAGGATTTCAGAATTGATGGAGAGAAAGAATTAATCACTAAATGGATGTAACACAGAATCTATACTCAGGGCTGCTGCTCCACAGGTTTGTGCAAGGGGCAAGCTCCTGCAGCCAGAAGCTCCCGGAGGCTAGCCCCACTGCAGAGAGGATGCGAGCCAGGGGAAACCCCACCCTCCAAGGGGAGAGCATAAAAGAAGGGGCCTGCTGCTGTGCTGGAGACAGCCCTGTGGGGAGCAGCTGGCAGGAAGCTTTTGGCCTTAGGGGTGCTGGTTTTACCTTATCACTGGTAAACAGATGTTGGGCAGGTGAACTCCAAGGCTCAAAGTTCCTTGTTTGGGTTGTTTTTAGAAGAATGCAAATTCGGCACCAGTGGCCTTTTGAAAATTGCTGACCCCTATGGTGGTTAGGGCTGTAGGTTATCGCTGTGAACACATCCAGCTTCACCATGTTGCCCTCCTTCCCATCCTACATGGGACAAAGGTCCCTAGCTTTGCAATTCCTTGAATATGCGTCTTTTTACTCTAGGCTTTTTATACACACACCTTCCCCCCTTCACCTAACTAACATTCATACTTGAAATCTCAGGGTAGAAATACTTCACCAACTCTCCCCCCAAATACTCCCTTGTGATCACAAGCATCAGCTTCAGGATTCTCTCCAGCAAGGCCCCGTATGATGTCAGGTCCTTCGGATTATGGGGGCCTCTCTCTGCCCTTGGAGTCAACAGGATGCTGCTCTGATCACCAACAGCCAATGGGAAGCAGAGAGCAGGCACTGGTGACATCAGCCCCCAGCCTTCCTCAGTTTAGGATCCTGCTTCCTTACCTGACTTTGGGTAAGAAAGTGTAATGACATCTTCGTCCTTCACCACAAATTCATCCCGCAGAAGCTCCAGGTTTTCAAGAGTGACTTTAGGGAAAGGAATCCCGTCTACCCACACAAAATCAGCAGCCATCCCAAATGCTTCCTGCGGAGCCTTCTAGCAGCTCCGGTGTCAGCAGTCCTGGAAGCAGCTGCTGGCCTATTCCAGGTGCTGAGGAAGCTGAGCCTTTTATGAAAGCAGGAGCTTAGACAGACCAATCTGTACCTTGCTGAGGTTGCCTTGCTGGGCCACAGCCATGAAAATGCCAAGAGTGACAGGACATGGCTCTCTAATGACAGCTTGAGTAATCATTAACTAACAAAGTAGTTTCAGAGGATGCATGTGTTGTGTTGAAAGTAAAAAAAAAAGGGGGTTTCAGAACAAGTTTATTGAGGTAAATTTGCATTCACACAGGTGCAGCAGCTACAGAGCTTTCTGCTTGAAGGGGTGAGTTGGGGAGCAGCTGATATGACTCCTTGAAACAAAGGGAATGGGGAGGGAGAAAGGGGGCATGGTTTATGGTAACTTTGGGGGCCATAGGCACTGTTTGAACGGGTGTCCTTGATCGTTTATTAGCAAGCAGGATGTTGATGTAAGAGGGTGGCCTTTGGGTGAGGACTTTGCTTATGAAGGCTTGAAGTCTTTTCTTTTAAAGATTTATTTTCTTTCTGTCTGCCCTCCTCCCTTGTATGTGCTCACTGTCTGCTCTGTCTGTTTGTTACGTGTTCATCTTCTTTTTTTTAAGTAGTTCCAGCAACCAAAGCTGGGAACTTCCATGTGGGAGGGACACACCTAATCACTCTAGCCACCTCTGCTCCCTGCTTGTTGTGTCTCTCATTGTGTTTTCTCCTTACGTCTCTTCAGTGTGTCACCTTATTGTGCCAGCTCACTGACTTGCTCATCTTCTTTAGGAGGCACCAGGAACCAAACCCTGGACCTCCCAAGTGGTAGGAGGTCACCCAACTGCTTGAGCCAAGGCCTCCCCACTGGTCCCCTAAGGGCTAATGGGTGGGGCAAGCAAGGGGACAGCAGGCAGCTGGGGGCCTCCCCACAGCAGGGCAGGGGAGGAGAGGGGAAGGGCTTTACTAAGGGCAGCTCCTGACCCCAAGCGCCCCTCTTCCTGGAGCAGCCTGCATCAGCGTCTGGGTGAGCACTTTCCTCTCATTCTCAATAAACCCTTCACTGGCCTAACTAAACTGGCATGCTCTGAAACTCTTCTAGGTGCCCTAGCCAAGAGCCCAGGGGCCTCCTGTACCTTCTGCCCTCAGTTTTGCTTTTTAGGAAAGTTTCCTGTGGGTCTCAACTTGTCCAGGGATGTTGACCCAGGTTCAGCAGGGTGTGCTGGCAACAGCACAGACACCTCCCTCCTCTGCCAGCAGGTCACCTCCAGCTAACTGGGTATCCCTAGTCAGGGCTGCCAGGCTTCCAGGGTGGCCCTGAGGTTGCAGATGATGATGGCTCTTGGTACCTGAGACCTACCCAGGGGTTGAAAGCCCAGGTCTGAGCCCTCCTCCATCATGAATTACACATGGCAGTGCTGTGATAGAGGCCGCAGCTATAGTACAAACCAGAGGAGCAATTACAGGAGTTCTCATGGGCACTGGAGCTGCAGCCCAGAGGGTGGCTTTTATCTGAAAGATGAGGGAAGGACATTTCAGGGGAGACCAGAGATGCCAGGTGCTGGCATGTGTCTGCACCTCTAACAGCCTGACTGAGTGTGGCTGTTGCCAGAGTGGCAGCCAGTCAAAGAAGAAGTTAGAAGAGGCCTGTGAGTCTGGAAGAGAAGCCTAAGGGCTCAAGCACAGGTGCTCAGCAGGTGCTGGAGGGAGAGGGGCAGGCTTCCTCAGGTGAGTGCTGTGACAGTGGAGCTTCCTCCACAGGCCAAGGACACTTGCTTGGAGGGCACCTTCTTACAGCACCACACACGGGGACCCTCCAGAGGAGTGGGCCATAACACCAATTGTGTTTTATCATCCCGTGCCAGTTCCTCCAGGCCAGTCATTCTGGGTAGCCATAAGGCTGCTTCTTCATCACTTTTAGGGCTGAAAAGTAGGTTCCAGGTACTTAAAATATCTAGGGAGCTAATAAGTTACACACAAAGCATATAGCATCTTAGGGCTTAGAAATAAAAAATAGAGATCAGAGAGCAGGCATAAATGACTGCCACAAGAGCTTTAGAGTCTAGGTACTAATTTCCTTAAATAAAGCTATTTCTAGAGATTATTAACTATAACTTATAGTAGAAGTTACATTTCATTTTACTTTTATTCTTTTAATAATCAGCAGGCAAGATATAATAAATTTATGCCTTGCTTTTCCTTTAAAGTCCCTTTTTATTTACAATAGGGTGACTGTATGTTCTTTAAGAGAAGCAACAGAGCAAAACAGTGTAACTGATAAGAGATTTTGGTTGGTTGTGTAACATCAGATTTTTCTAAATAATTAAAACTGTACCTTTTCCCCTTTTGTGGCCATCACTGAAGCAGCAGTGGCCAAAAGGAAGTTCAATCCCTTTGTCACTTCTAATCGGAACAAGAACCGTAAAAGGTATTTGTAGCAGTTTGATATTATTGATGAATTCCAAAAAGAAATATTGGATTATGTTTATAAACTGGCCATTTCCTCTCAGCATATGTGATGTTAGGCTATTGTGTCAACTCTGCAGGTAATTGTGCCCAGTTGTTTGGTCAAGCAAGCACTGGGCTAACGGTAATACCAGGACATTTATGGACTTTAGTTACCATTGACTTTACTGCAGTGGTAAATACAAAGTAAATGATCGCATACCCTATTTAGGCCGACTTTTAATTGGTGTGCTTCAATGTTCCTTATTCATACAAATATAAAATAATCCCTAAGCTTAAACCTCAGAGAAGTTTTAGAGGGATGAGTTACAAATTTCTGGAGTTAATTATTTTTTTTATTCTTTATTTTCTTTTAAATGTTACATTCAAAAAATATGAGGTCCCCATATACCCCCCACACCACCCACCCCACCCCTCCCATGTCAACACCTCTTCCATCCTTGTGGAACATCTGCTGCACCTGGCAAATACATTCTGGAGCTGGAGTTAATTATTAAGCAAATATTGTTAAAGACATTTGATATAAAGTGATTACATAAAGCTGGGCGCAGTCAGCCTGGCAGTGTATGGGTTTGTATGAACTTGGCTGACGCACTTGAACTTCAGGAGCCAGTAACCCCTTCTTGGAAGGGGAGAAATTGTGCAAATTAGTGAGAGTCACATTAAAAGGATATTTAAAATATTACCAGTTCATCAACATGTGAAAATTATGTTGTTGAGGTCATGAGTTAATATGGCTTATACACTTTTTCAGACCAAATATGCAAATTGAAACTAATTTTATTAGTAGAGTCACAGTTTGGCATGAGTTTTATTGTACAATTGGGTGGGACTGTTTCACAATTCAGTGAACTATAAGTTGTGTGATCTTGGTAAAAGTTACCAGAGACTGGGGGTGGTTACAGGGCAAGGAGTAAGAGAATCAAGTTGATCTTAATAATTTCTAAATCCCCTTAATTCCAAAAGTACATCTACATTTCTTTGAAGTTCTGCTTGCTTATTGACTTCATAGGGTTTCCCCATCCCATACAATTAAGTCCACGTAATCTCAGAAAGTTACCTGAGTAAGCTGCTGTTGGCTAGAGAGCCATTCCCTGTCCCCTCCCCATTTTTATAGCAATGACCCAGAAAGCACCCTCACCTGTGGACTTTTCTCCCACAATCTCTCTGCCCTTTGTGCCCAGATCTGGTTCTTGGAAAAGATTGTCTCCCTTGGCCCAAGTACACAGAGCCAGCTGCCTCGAAGACTGCTGCCCCTGGAGCCCCCAGACCAGCATGGCAGGCTGTTTTTCTGGATGGATACAGATTATGTGTGGCTTGAGGAGTTCCTTTCCCCAACATTGTACACAGTATTGAAAACCTGAGACCTCTGAGGGATGAGTTTGTAGTGAGGGATAGAGAAGCCACTGCACGTGCTCATTCAAAGTCAGAAAAGGCTGAAGGCTGTGAAACAATGTCACTGATCACATGCCTGGAGGCTCTGTGTTGGTGGTGTGAGTGGGGTCCCATTGAAGCCTGTGGTCAGAGAGGCAGGAGGGCGGTCAGTTACAATTCCAAGGGACGCAGCAAGTGGGCACTGCAGGGATGCAGAGATCCTTAGAGGACAGACAGCCGATGAAGATTCTGGTGATTATGTGGGTCATGGTTAGAGGGGCCAGGGCGAGAGCAATTTCTATACAGAAAGAAGCATCTGTCCTGAGGAGTCCAGAGTGAATGTGAACACGTTCAGTGTAAAAGCCCTCAGGAAACGGATGTGGCTCAACCAGTTGGGCTCCCATCTACCATAGGGAGGTCCAGGGTTCGGTGCCCAGGACCTCCTGCTGAGGCCATGCTGGACCACGTGGAGTGCCAGCCCATGCAGGAATGCAGCCCCATGCAGGAGTGTCCCCCTGTGTGGGAATGCTGCCCAGCATGGGAAAGCCACCCCGTGCACGTGTGCCAGCCAACGCTGAGAGCTGGTGCAGCAAGATGGTGCGACAAGAGACACAGAGGAGAGAAAACTGAAGACTCAGCAGAACAGGGAGCTGAGGTGGTGCAAGAGAGTAATTGCCTTTCTACTCCAGAAGGTCTCAGGATCAGTTCCTGGAGCAGCCTAATGAGAACATAACAGACACAGAAGGGCTCACAGTGAATGGACACAGAGAGCAGGCAACGCAGGGAATGGGGAGTGGGGTGGGAGAAATAAATCTTCAAAAAAAAAAAAAAGGAAAAGACCCTGAGGTGTGTTTGAGAACCTGGAGAGACGGGCATAGGACCTGTGTGTCATGAGGTGAGGCTGGGCATGCTTCTGAAGGAATGCACACATTAATCAGGCAAATTAGTGTGGATCTTGCAACTCCAGAATTAGGGAAGTATCTGAAAGGCAATGGTAGCACACAGAAGTGATATGAGTGTGTATTTTAAGGTCCCTGGAACCACTCTATGCAGAACGAATTAGAAGGTTGAGGTTAAAAAGAAGAAAAGATGGCTATAAGTAGATAGGGCAAGCATTCTCTGTGATTAGAACTTGGCCTGTGAGAGAGAAGATAGCAATATTTTGACCGTAGGTTCAAAGTGCTTTGCTCACTGGATGGGGTAAGGCAGGGTTTCTCAACCTCAGCAGTATTGGCATTTGGGCATGGTGTTCCTTTGTTTTGTGGAACCGTACTATACACGGTGGAGTGTTTGCAACATTCCCCGCCTCTACTCACCCTCAACCCCAGTCACGATAACCTAAATGACTCCAAACATGGCCAAATGTCTTCTGGAATCACCTGATTAGGGATCGAGGGTGAGGGAAGCTCTCCCACATTTCTTAGGTTGCCAACAAGGAAAGTGGGGTGAACATTGATGTGGGCCTTGAGGCTAGTAGACCAGAGAGAAGTGTAACTACAGAGGCTGGCAGGAGGAGCAAGAGACTCCATGGCTTAGATGTCCCAGAAGCCACGTGAGCAATGGGGAGATACGAGTGGGTTTAAGCTAGCAGCTACAGCAGTGACCAGCATGACAGCACACTTGCACTGTGCACCAAGGGGATGTGTACTGTGTTTGCTTAAGAAAATTATGGGCCAGGCATATTTTGTTCTGCTGCCTGATTAGGACTAGTGTAACTGAACCAAGTATTTTATTACAGGTACAGACAGATCTGGTAGAAAACACTGGGCTAATTACATCATAAACAAAGAATGAAATACCCAGAGACGGGCTCCAGAAGTTCCATGATGCAGTGCAGTAGATTTGCAGGCTCCTCTGCCTGTGCAGCTTCCTCCAGAAGGCTGCTAATGGCTGCAGAACTTGTGTGCAGTAAGTCTCTTCACAGCTCATTCAAAGTCAGGAAGCGGGTGGTCATGTGTGACAGGGAAATGCCCTCTGGTTGACTTTTTAAAAATCTGAGCAGGATCTGTCTTTCCTTTCTGAAGTCTCCCAGGACACTTTCTCTTATAGATCATTTCCAGGGATCAAGTCACAGGGTCAACCCTAGCTTCGCTAGCACAGGAAAGAAAAAGAATACTTGGCTCTTGTAAAGTCAGAAATAGCATTTAATTCACTGAGAGTCTGTAATACCACTTTCCTTCCCTGTTCTCTCTATAGGCCGTGCATCAATAAGGAACAACAGCCTGAAAGACGGTAGATTTCATTCTGATGGAACTTTGAAGATCTAGCAACTTTCTGCCTTGATGATTCTCCCTCTACTTTGCCATCTAGTAAGTAAGAGAGTTGTGCATATGCAGGAATAAGACAAATTAGTTAGGAACTTCTTTGAAAAGGAGGAAGCCAGCAGTTGAGCAGTAATAGCTAGAGAAGGAGGACAAACCAGGTGAGTGTTTCCTTATGGAAGCCAAAGAACAGCGTGGTTCTAGAGTGAAGAGTTAATTGAACACCGCTAGTGAAAGAGGTAAGATGGTGAATGTAAGCAGCCATTGGATTGGTGGACATACACATCACTGGTAAA
The DNA here is from genome assembly GCF_030445035.2 of Dasypus novemcinctus. Taxonomy (NCBI): domain Eukaryota; kingdom Metazoa; phylum Chordata; class Mammalia; order Cingulata; family Dasypodidae; genus Dasypus; species Dasypus novemcinctus. The sequence goes on along the minus strand of NC_080690.1, from coordinate 81,759,720 downwards.
TAACATAATGTCTATGACGTGGCTGCAAAGGCAAAAGTCAGTTTGAAGTAGGTGGCACTCTTTTTTCCTTCCTTTTGTAGGAACCAGTTGGATGTTGGAGATCATCAGTCTGATCCTCTCCAAAGGAGATTCCCAGATGGATCGTTCACCATGGCTGGAAAATATATATGTTGAAAATCAGAAAGGCCTTACAGGCTAAATTCCAAGTTTTTCATATGTCCTAATAATGTCCTTTTGAGCCCTTTCTCCTAAGTTATTAGATCTGGTCCATTATCATGTATTGTTTTTAATTGTCATTATCTCTTTAGTTGCTCTTACTCTTTTTTTTTAAACCACATTGTGGAAACACATTACAGCATAAACTTTCCCATCTCAACCACCCAAGCACACCATTCATGGGATTAAATCACATTCACAGTATTGTGCTACTCTCACCACCATCAATTACCAGAACTTTCTATCACTTCAAACAGAAACTCTACACCCATTATGCATCAACACCCCCAATGTTTAGAAAATAGATATTTGATAGATAGATGATAGCTAGCTGATAGATGATAGATAGATAGATAGATAGATAGATAGATAGATAGATAGATAGATAAATAGATAGATGATAGAGGCAGTGTGGTAAAATTTTACAATTGGGGGATCTGGGGGTGGGGAGTGTTGGAGTTCATAGTATGGGGTTTGTATTATTTTTATAATTGTCCTGACAGATTGAAATTATTTCAAAATAAACAGTTTAAAAGAAATCAGAAAAGCCCATACCTCTATACCACCCACCTCCCCATTCAACTCTTCTCTGAGTCAATCCTCAATTCCAAGTCCAAGGAGAGCCTATCTGTAATAGCAACAATAGTACTGACCATTCCCCTGAACTCCCGTGCTTTAGGCATAGATATAAAATGAAGTTCATCAAAGTCACCATACTAGACAACCTTGTTCTAAACTAGAGAATCATTTACTACATGGTCTCCTTGATGTGGCTTCAGAGAACACTGTTTTTAATTAGTTTAATCCCTGCCACATGCCAACCTGAAGTTCTTGACGTTGGATCGTCCACGTGGAAAGCAGAAGAATTACAAATAAGCACCAACAAACAGAAGAAATATGGGCTTGGTGCACCTCTTTGAAACCCATTTGGGCTTCTCTAACATGATATCCTCTGGATAGCCTGTTCTCAGTGGATAGCTCTACAGTCCTCAGATGCATAATTCCAAGAGTTCTAAAGAAAGAATGGAGCCTGGAGTATTCCTGAGGCTATTTAGCTTAGATTTATTCTTATGGCACAGTATACACTATATCATATCATATAGTGCCATGCTATATTTATCCCTTCTTGTTTATTGTCAGGTGCATTAATTTGACAGTGATCTCCATGGTTACAGAGTCCTTGTACAACACTCATATAAATAATACTTTGTTACTATTTTTAACATTTTATACCAACTTGGCATAATGATTGGCACATAATAGAAAATTAAGAATATACTGGCTAAATAAAATAATAAATGAAATAATAAACAGAAAATAGCCAGAGGCCAGGCTCTGGAAAATCATTGATTATGTTCAAGTTCTGGTTTGGATCTTGACTCTGTAGTTTTTATTTATCGGCAAATAGTGTATTATCATTGCAGCTCGGGTACTGTGCTTAAATGGGCAGTATTCTTTCACTCCTGGTATCATTTATTCGTTTATGCATGCATTTACACATTTTTCTTCAGACATTCAGGAATTATGCATCTAGTATGTGCTGGGCTTTCTATACAAGAACTGGGAAGAATGTGATGACTATGATCAACTCAAGGTGCTTTCTGAAGGAACGTATGGATTAATTGGCTAAACAAATAATAAACAAACGATTAATTTCCATGTTGATACTATTGTTTACATACTGTGGCAGTTTGAGATTATTTATGAATTCTAAAAAGAGAGATTATCTTTGTAAACTGGTCTGTTTCCCTGGGCATGATCCCCTTTGATAGTATTAGATTCAGCTGCAGTCTTTGATTAGATTACGTTCAGATTAGGGCTTTGATTTGACCATGTCAGTGGAGTGTCAGTAGAGTTTGAGTCCCTGCCCCCTTAGTGGGCTATATAAATGGACACACAACCAAGGAGTCACACAGAAGTAGATACACAGAAGAAGATACACAAGAATAGAGAGCACTCCATAGACAGGGTAGAGCAGAGAACTTGATATGGGGCCCCGAGGGAGATGAGCTATTCTCCCAATAGTTTGCAGCTGGAGAGACCAGTGCCCTGAGCAGCTAAGAAAGCCTAGAAAGTAATGAGCCCTCCAGCCTACAGCTGAGATCAGAAGAAGATGGGCCCACAGAGCCTTAAGAGGAAGAGGAAGGCTGAACCCTTGCAGACAACACACACCATTTGCTTCAACAGGTGACAACAGACTGGTGAGGAAGAACCTTGTATGGTGTCTTGAGCTGGACTCTTTAGGGTCTTGTAAATATAAACTTTTACCCCAAATAAATACCCTTCATAAAAGCCAACAGAGTTCTGGTACTTTGCATTAGCACCCTTTGTGGCTGACTAATACACAAACTATACTGCAGTATCCTTGATATTATAAGAATATAATGTATAATATAATATATGCTATAAATACATGAAGAGGATGAAGCAGGGAGAAAAATGCAGGGAAGGTTTGGGGCTTCCCCAGGAGGTCAGTGCAGGGGTTCAGAGATGGGGTTAGGATACCAAAGACACGGTGACTTCATCAGCAACTGAAAGGTGAGAGGAAAGGCCAAGCTAGTACCTGAGTGTGAGCAGAGCTTGGGCTCTATGGGGGCAAGAACAACAGGGGAAGGAAGGGGTAGCGAACGTAACAGCTGTCATGTAGAAACCTATGAGATGCTAACTGATAATTGGGAGGCCAGAGACTGGGGATAAAGGCCCATTGGAAAGGGAGAGGTGGGGATTTGGGTGAAATCACAAAGAGGTGGTGTTACAAAAAGAAGCTTGGGGAAAAGGCTAATTCTCTCCACTGAAACCACGAGTTAGCTGTCAAAAACTGTCAAAATTATTTTCATGTACTCTCTGATCAAAAGCTTCCAACAACCAGAGGGACCCACAATGAAAACAAAAGCTGCTGGGCTTTGGTAAGAGAGCGTGGTGGCATTTGAATTACCTGCCCACCATTCCCCGACAGCTTTGAAGGTGGCATCTCGCCTTCCTGGTGCAGCTCAGTGATGCCAGGGGGAAAGTATGGGTTTGGACCTGGGAGAAATGTTTTCATGTGCTCTGACTTGCCTGGTGGCTCAGGGATTTGCTTCTGTTAGTGCATCTCACAGCTTCTGCAGGACTGAGGTGGCCTCTTAGGTGGTGTGTTTCAAAAGAATTTGAAATCACGTCTTCTCAACCATCGCTAGAGCAGGAGATAACTGCCAAGGAGCACAGGAGATATACCCATCACCCAGGGAGAAAGAGTCTGGGGAAGGAGATGCTGGGAGGAATGAGGGCTTTGAAAAGGTCCTACAGAATAAAATCGATAAATACCCAAAAATAAATTAAAATAATGAAAGGTTCCAACACATCCTGAGGGTTCATAAGGCCACGTACCTGGCCAGGCAGGCCAAAGGTTTAGGACACCTGCGAAAACCCTTAGCATTCACCACTTGCTGAACTTTAGGCCCCACAAAGCAGGAGGTGAAGCTAAGTCAGAGCTGTAAGTGACTGGCTAAGTGTGGAAGGGGAGTGTATTAGAGTTCTCTAGGGAAGCAGAATTGACAAGAGATATCCATCCATAGCATGGGATTTTATGAGTCTTTCACATAACTGTGGGGATGCACAAGTCCAGGTTCCACAGGCAGGCTGCAGGCAGGGGCCCAAGGAAAGTCCAATGAAGGTTCTTGATAAGCTCTGGGGGATGCTGGCTGTCCAAAGAAGAGCTGGGGAACTCTCTCTCAATGCTGGAATCACTTCCCCTTTGAAGGCATTCAGCTGATTGGGTTAAGCATCACTCATTGCTGATGGCAGTCTCCCTGATTGATGTAATTACAACCAGCTATCTATGACTGTTCATTTATTGTGGATGACTTATGGCTACTGCCATCTTGCGGCATGGGATCACACAACTGGTCGCTGCGGATAAGGTGGACTGTGAGTGACCGTGTGTACTACCCATTGCTAGAGTGGACAGTGTAAGGGACAGTCAACAGAAGCTATCCTGCCCAAATCCAGTTGGTCACATCGAGGGGATGCTGCCTCTAAAGGCATCTTCCAACCATGAAAGATGTTTCCGAGCAATGCTGTTACGTCTATGGAAGCCTGGGGAGGCCCTACTCCCCATCTCAGGCAAGCAAATACGTTGGACCTCAGTCCAGCTGCACAGGACTCGAACAACTAGGGGACTCCTGAAGCACCTCGGGGGACATTCTCCAGCTTGTTGAAAAAACACCAAGTGAAATAAAACCTACCTGGCACAATGCTCACGTTCACCCACCCAATTCCACGGCTCGATCGCTGCGTGTGTGTGGTTCAAGTCATGAAAGGAAACGGAGACTCAGAATGGTTAGTCGCTGGCCCGTTCCTGCCCAGGGACGAACGGGGACATGTCGTGTAGGGATCCACGTTCCTCCACAGATGGACGCGCTGCCCCGGGTGAGAGAAGCCTGTTGTGTGCCTCCACTCACACGAGACGCCGGAACAGACAAGTCCGAGAGACCGCCAGCACAGCAGTGGTTGCCAGTCCTGGGGGCAAGGAGAGCGGGGAGGAATGGCAAGCGGCACGGCGATTTCTTTCTGGTGCAAGGAAATTTTTCTGATGTTGATTGTGGTGGCGGCTGCACGATTGTGAATATATGAGAAACCCCTGGGCTATTCCCCTCAAAAGACTGACTCACAGTATGTTAACTGTATTTCTATAAAGTTTTAAAAAATCCTCTAAGAACTTGAATTGACAGGTTTTCCAGGATATGATAACTGGAAAAGTTTGCTAAAACTTGCCTCACTAATAACCTCCTTTGCAAGCAGAAAGTACCTGAAAACTGTGTATCAAAAAATAAAATCTTATTTCTGAGAGAAGGGATTGCCAGTGATATTTTCCTCCATTTTCATTTGCCATTTTTTAAAAATGAAATTGTTCCTTACAAAAATGATTAAAAAGTTACATTAATGTACAATAACTAAAGGAATGCTGAAATATTCAAAGAGGTCAACATTAAAAATCAGTATAAAATAAATCTAAAATGGCTGGAAAACAAGAGAAATGACTCCAGAATAAATGTTGGGAATTTTGTAAATGTGAAGGTCGAATGTCATCCGGGTGACTGAACATCAGACAGTGCGGTTTTCAAGGAAGGAGGGGCAAGCACCCCTGGGAACTCTTTTTTTATATAAAATTGTATTTATGTTTTTCTTATTTCTCCCCCTCACCCTCCCCCCCCCCCCCCCCCATGGTCTGCTCTCTGTGTCCGTTCACTGTGTGTTCTTCTGTGTCTGTTGTATTCTCATTAGGCAGCTCTGGGAACCGACCCTGAGGCCTTCTGGAGAGGGAGAGAGGCGACCATTCTCTTGCTCCACCTCAGCTCCCTAGTTCACTGCATCTCATGTTGTCTCTTCTCTGTGTCGCGCTTTCATTGTGTCATCTTGCTGCATCAGCTTTCCATGTGGGTGGGTGGTCTGCCCTCCTGCGTGGGGGCCACCACTTATGTGGGGGCCCCCTGTGTGGGGTGGCACTCCTTATGTGCAGCAACACTCCATGTGGGTCAGCTCGCCACAGGGGCCAGGCGGCCCTGGGCATCACACCCTGGACCTCCTATAGGGGAGACGGGTGCTTTATCCATCAAGCCATATCCACCTCCCCTGGGAACTCTCTTCTGGAGAGAAATGAGTCACAGCCTTCTCTAAAGTTAAAATGCTTATCAGGTCATATAATAATTATTCCAATACTCTGTCTACCTGAGTGGATGTGTAAGAAGCGTTGAGTGCTGTGTTTGCGAGGACGGGGTCCTGCTCTTTCCCTGCTTTGTGTTCCAGGCTTCATCTCGCATGCCTGATGCTTCTGTCCACCCTCCTGGGAAATTCTCCTCAGTGGAGAACTAGCAAAGCTGACTGCCTAGGGCTGAGCATACACTGGGCCACAGCTCACAAGCAGGCAAGTTCCTGTGGCAGCCCAGGATGTGCATCTGTGAAGATGCTCTCCCCACTTCCATGCTCTTAGAAAGAGCTGTCCTCGCTAGTGGGACCTGAGCCTAATGACATTCGACCCTCACATGTCAGGCAACTGCATGGCCGGTTCCCACATGGCCAGGTCCTGGGCCTCTCCCTGAAGCAGGAGCTGCCCAGGGCTGCACACTCTTGGTGCCAGGTGTCTGCTCCTGCAGAAGGTGGAAAAGAAGGAAGGTCACCACGTGGACCAGAGGAGGCCACGGAGACAGGGCCTGGAGCAGCGTGGAGTCTTGGGGTAAGCGCCAGCCCAGCATCTCTGGCCTCTGTCCCAGCTCTGGTACCACAGGGTATCTCGTCTGCCTGCAGCAGCGGCACGTGGAGCTGCGTTGTCGGGAAGCTTCCGTCCGAGGAGGGCTGGGAGGACGTGGAACCCACCTGCACCAAACTGCCAGCGCGGCGCAGTGCAGCCCGACCAGGGATCCCGCGGGGAAGCTCCTCCACTTCTATTCAGGGTCTTCTCTCCCCACGAGCACGCAGACCCCACAACGCAGGTTCCTGGGGGTGGCCGTGGTCTGGATGGCTCTGAAACCCCCAAACAGCCACAGACCGTTTCCCAGGAAAGGCCCCGGTTTCTAGGATTCCTTCCAGGGGCAAAGACAGCGTGGACCAGCTGAGACAGAGGCCGGTTTACATGAACATTTACCCCAAGCTCGACTCAGGGATGGGACAATCAACCAGTGGGGTCAGCGGGACCCCAGGCCCTGCCCGCAGGGTCTGCGCAGAGCTGCCTTTTAGGACTAAGCACATCAATTTCTCCCTGACGTTTACACCCGCGTCCTGCCCCAGACTGTCCTCCTTGGAGCTCTTCACTTACTCGGCAGTTAATGAAGATTTCCGAACCCCAGCTATGCTTTCTGTTCAATGTTTCCTTGGGCACCAAACTCAGGTCTAAACTCCAGAAACGATCCACAGTGCGTGTCTCAGCACTGGTGCTTGGCCAGCAAGCAGCTTATCGGGTCTAGACCTTGCTTTTATCCTGAGTATAATAACAGTAAATTCAAGGTATCCTTGTCTAAGGCCTCCCCGCCTAAATACCTGCCTCCTCAACCCTTGACCCTGGCCCTTTGCTGTGTCCAACGTCCTGTGCCCAGGCTCGGGACAGGCTCCCACACCAGCAGATGCCCGCAGCCTCACGCCACCACCAGCCATTCATGCCCTCACAGACAGGCCAGGGGCCCCGAGGCCACAGTGGGAGGCTGGAGCAACCCCAGGCCCCAGCCCCCACCCTCCGCTGGCCCGGGGGAAACACACAGAAACACACTCTCAGAAAGCAGGTCTACGTGTGACCAGACAAAGGGATTGAAAGCATCAGTCGCTACAGTGATGGGACATAGGTTTTTCAATTATTTACTGTGATCACTTCCATTTTTCAATTTATTTTCATCAATAAAATGTTACTGTTTTATGTCCAAAGGCAAAACAATGTTCTCTGAAGGCTAAAGAAAGGGGAAGCAGCACATATTCACTTACCACAATTGCTACTTTAAAATGAGTATCCTCTGGATGCTTCCTAAAGAAAATGAGAGGGCAGGGGATGTACCTGAGGAGGCGTTTCTGCGCTCTGGCTCCTTTGCTCCCCCAGGGCTCCCAGCCCCCGAGACCCTAATGTGCAGGTGGGTGAAGGCAGGAGCCCTGCTGCCCACCTCTCACCACGAAGGACAGACCGAGCTTTACTCTGGCAGTTCTGCCCACATCAGGAGGCTTAGGAACACAAGAGACCCCGGGCACCCCCGCCTGTCCCGCCCACACATGCCTCCCCTGAGAGTGCATTTCCCTAAGTAGCCTGAGTGCACAGACCCCCAAGAAGGGCTTGGAGGAAACTGGACAGCTGCCCCCTGAAAGGGTGTCCCTGCTCAGCTACGTGTCCTGGTCATCTTCATTTCCCTGCTCTCTGCCCTCTGCTCCTCAAACTTGAGAGTGCACCAGAGTCACCTGGAGGGCGAGGTCCACTCCCGGGGGCCCACCCCGGAGCTCCGGGTCAGTGGGCCTGGAGTGGGGCCTGGGAAGCTGCATCTCTGACTCTTCCAGGAGATGCAGGGGGCAGAGGCCATGGGGGTGGGGCCATGATTTGCAAATGACCCACCAGCCTGAGGAGTTGTTATTCTCAATTTGCCTGAGGGTCATGAGCTCTGACTCCTAAGATGCCCTGTCCCTGAAGCTCGAGAGTCAGCCCCATGGGAGACTCCCACCCCATGGGGCCAGGCCATCCTTCTGCAGGGAAGGTGCCCTGGCAGGACAGTGGTGGGGCCCACCTGGCTGCCAGGCCACCCCCAGGCTTGGAGGGTGCCTTCCACCCAGGCTCAGGGACTGTCATGGTCTTGAATGTAAGAAACGAAGATTAGTTTAGTTTTCACATAAAGGAAGAAAATATTGATTAATGTAACCTGGCAGCCTACTGCCTCAGTCTCCCACTTCCAGGTTAAACAAAGGAAACCAGCTTAAGCCACTCCTATAGGCAGTAAAAAAGATGCCCAAGAAAGAGCTACCAATTGAACACTAAATTCCATTCCTTATTTGACAAAGGGGAGCAGGTAAAAACTAAAATGGTTGGAATGTGATGGCGGAAGCAGTTAATCACAAACTTTTGTGCCAGAAAGTTAGATCTTCTCAGATCGGCTGTAACTTCTGAAGTATCCAATCTTTGGAGAAACAGAGGAAGGGCTTGCATGCTAGGCTTAGGGGTATAAATTGTGTCATTTTTATTTGTTTGGTGCGCCAGCCACGTTTTCTGATTGTGCGCCCCTTCTTGCAAGATTGAGAATAAATTCTTTTCTTCTCCACAATTGGATGAGCCTTATTTCCTTCCAGAAGAAGATTTATTTCTAACAGCTTTGGGGGCTTACCCGGGATTCTGAGGCTTCAGAGAGCGGACCCCTGCGTTGGATGACAGGGAGGCACACCCAGCTGTTTATGCGGTCTTGGACTCCACTGGTGGGGGCCTCACCTCTGGCAGCCAGGAGGCCTGAGAACAGACACTAGATCTGCTGATTGTGGGTGAGAAAAAGGGAAGGGAAAATCTGCCTCTTGCTGACCAGGTGACTCCATGCATGGACCAAGGTAAGAACAAAGGCTATTAAGTATTACCTTGGCGGTCAGGAATTCTGATGAGTCTGAGGTTCCCTGTGTGTGCATGAGATGTGTGACATACAATGTGAAGTGAGTGCAGAGTCCCAATTTGCATTTCCCTTCTCCCGTGAGGTAAAGGGCCAGAGAGGGACAAAGCAAAAGATTCAAAAGAAAGATACCCAGACAAGATTCAGAATGGGAAATAGAGGCAGTCAGGCGACTGGGAAAAAGGGGAAGGGGTATCTGTTGGATCTCCCAGATACATTCCTCCAGATAGTCCACTAGGGAGGATGTTAAGCATCGGACTGATAGTGATGGTGTTGTAGAATTTAAGAGAAGTTCAATTATTTGAGTATAGAGAGGCCAGGACTCAGGAATGATTTTGAGAAGGAAAAATGGTTTATTGACGGCTGGCTGGACTCGGGAACTTCTGTTTGAATCCCGAGCCCCGAACAAGATTTTCAAATATCTTTTATACAGAGAGGAAAGGCCAAATGGTCCCTTTGTTTCAGTTCTCAATAGGCTTCAATTAGCATATATCTCTTCCACATCTTAGGTAAGCTTTTAGTATGGACTCCAGATATTCTAGATAAGCTTTTAGCATATTTACTTTTTGCATTTCCCCTAAATACTTAAAGTTTATAGCCCTTGCATTATTAAACTGTTTCCTGGGACTGGAGCCGCTGCCACTGTCCCTAAGGGCAGGACTGCAGCCTCTTACCGTTCCACACCCACAAGTCAAACAACTTAGTTATCTCTGAAGAGACAAAGAGCCTTCCACCCATGGCCCACATCATTCTCCCCCTTTTGCCAAAGTTTAACTTGCTAAGCTTTGGCATAATTATTGTTGGAGCTATGAGGTAGATGGCTGTTTGTTGTCTTGATTGATTATTTATCAGTCTTTAGTACAGCATCCAGGACTGTTTTTAGAAGTTTAGAACTTTTCATTCTGGACAGCAGAATCTTGGGCAGGGGCCTCCTGCAGTTATTCTGCTGCCACTGGCATTCACATGGATTTCCAGTCAGGTTCCAGATCCATCTATTACTTTTATTTTACTCTTAAAGAGTTTACACCTTTAATTTAAAAGGGGTGCTGAAGAGAGACGATCTCTTTTCTGTAACTGCTTCCTGCTGGCCATGGGCTGTAGTCATTGCCTAATAAGGTGTAAAACTCTTAATTTATTCTAACTGGAGGAAGATGGATCTGGCATTCTGTACGAAGTTGGATGAAGTTTTCATATGGTTAATAAGATGTTCACTCTGAAAGAAACAAACTTAATTAAAAATTTGGAATACCCGTTTTTAAAAGAGGATACATTGGATTACAGAGGTAGACAAGGTTAGATGCCTATAAAGATGGCACTCCTTAAAAGCTGGTGGAAACAGCATATATATTCTTTTTTAAGTTATCCATCTTTAGAGAGAAATTGCAGCAGACACTTAGCTTTGTCTGAAGACACATTCCAAGCTGTTTAATGATTGACACTCATTCACTCTGTCAGATGCTCCTGGTGAACTGGCACTCCTTGGGTAACTGGCTTCACTCAGGATTAGAACACTAATTTGGAAATACTCTTAGTTTTCACCTGTGGGAGTGATCAGAACTACAGAATAAAGATTTTTACACCTTGGTTTTCATTGTACAATTTCTAGCAATTTTGACTTGTTCAGTAGGTGACTCACCATCAGCAAGCAAGCCTCACCTTTGCTACATAGCAGAGTACAGCAGAATATAGAAGTTGACTGAGACTGGCTGAGACTGCCACCTTATTCTATAGACATGTTATTAACTGTTTAGAAAATGATTTTACCAGGAATTTAACATGTCTAATATACTTCTGCACTTGATCCAAAATAGAAAAGATAACATTACAATTATTAGGCATATATTTAGTACAGGATAAAAGTACAGCACTTAATATTAACTAATGTATTACTTAATGCATAAGGATTCAGAGTTGCAATTATTAGTTTTGAGTTTCAGGTTTGTAATACCTTACATGTTATCTCTCCATGAGAGCAGGCCATAATGCCAATTGTGTTTAAGTTTCACTTACAGTATCCTGGTATCATGGCTCCACTTAGCATGTTCTTCAACGCAGTGAGCAAGTTGCAGCATCCTTCATCTTAGAGAGATTTTCCAGTATTCCACTAGCCTGGTGCATAGTGCTCTCTGGCACTATGGAACAGTGCCAGTCTGGAGGCGATATCCATTGTACACTTGGCTGTACCGAGTCATTATTGGCTGCTGCAGGAGCTTGAAACTGCAATATAGTTTCCATCGACTTCAGGAGCAGAACCAGAGGCTGATATAGCACATATTTTAATTGAGGGGTCAGTGACCAGCCTAGCCAATAACTCACATGGAGAGGCCACCTGTAATGTATTCAAGGCCTGGTTTGAATGCACAAGAGTTTGACAATGTTAAAGTTTATTCCTTGTTTTTATATATATTTTAAACAACTTAATGCAACACATATATCAAATGACTGTTTACTTACACAATTTTACTATGGTACTTTACTTTAGTAAGAGGAAAAATATTATTTTTCATTGTTAGAATGAAAACAGAATATTTCGAATAGAATCAAGACAACTTTTTATTACCATTTACTTAAATGTGTACTTTGCAGTGGCCTTCAGACAGGTTTATTATCATGAAGTTATTTCTGCTACCAATACCAATCTAAGTTTTTTAGTTAACAATGACTTCTACAACTAGAACTATTTAAACATTTTCAGTTTGGAAGATGTTTTACAAACTCTTTATAATTGACTATAAGCACATTGACTAGCCACCTCATGTTTAAATAAACTTACTAAATTACAATTACCAATGAAAGAAATTCACTCTTTATTTAAGAGAGCATATCTACAATCTTTTTCCTTTAGCATAATTTCACTAATGTGAACTTACAATATTCATTACTCTAAAGATTTCGTACATAATGTTAATTTAGTTTATAAATTAACTATGGGAGATTACACTCAAGTTAAATAAAATTGAAACCATAATAGTTTATGCAAGGAATGTTCTCTTTTTCCCTTACAGGAAGCTAAAAATTTCTTTTCTTTAAGTTATGAAAATTATTAATTTAAAAGCATACTGACTACCAGGTTTTAAAACACATTACACAATTACTTAATTTTTTTTTTTAAATCATAACCCAGGAAAGATCTTTCCATAGTTTTTATGGACTTTCCTTTACTTACTGAAATTTGTTAATAGAGCCACTAATTACCTTTATTTTGTTGGAAAGAAATCTTCTGGAAGAAAATAAGTCTCACCAGATTGGAGAAGAAAATAATTTATTCTCAATCTTGCAAGAAGGGGTGCAGAGCCAGATATGGCTGGTGCCACGAACAAAGAAAAATGACACAGTTTATACCCCTAAGCCTAGCATGCAAGCTCTTCCTCTGTTTTTCCATAGATTGGATACTTCAGAAGTTACAGCTTATCTGAGATTTAACTTTCCCATGCAAAAGTTTGATTTAACTGCTTCTTCTATCACATTCCAACCATTTTAGTTTTCACCTGCTCCCCTTTGTCAAACAAGGAATAGAATTAAGTGCTGAAATGGCACCAACTTAGTTAGCTCCTTCTTGGGCATCCTTCCACCACCCATAGGACTGGCCTAAACTGGTCTCCTCCACTGCTGTCCAACCCGGGAGTGGGAGACTGAGGCAGCAGGCCACCAGGTCACATCAACATTTTTCTTATGTGAAAATTAACCTAATCTTTGTTTTTCCCTTTTTTTTTTTTTTTTTTTTTTTGCATTTTATGGCTGACAAAGGTTTAAACTGGGAAATTACCAGGCAAACTGATTCTTAATTCCCTAGCCTAGTAGATAGGTTTAATCTGCTATACCTAGTCTTGCCTTTAAAGCTCTTGCAAAGAGGAGGCCCTTTCCCAATTGTTTCTATAATCAGATTTCTATGACTTTTTCATCCTGCTTAGTTTAATTTGGGCTTTAAGAATATTTATAAATATAACTGCATATTTAACCTCAACAATTTGAGCAAATAGGCAGATATAAATAGTTTGAGACAAAAACATAACTTTAATTACTTTAAACTTCTAATCTTTACAAAACAAGTGTGACTGCAAACATTTCAAAGACTCTTGAAACTCTTCTTAATTTGCACTATGACCATGCAGTTTACCACAAGAATTTTCCTTCTTACTTAATGGACTGTAATAACCAAAATGTTCTCAATGCCTTAGCACCATTTTGTTTTAGAACTTTATATTTTACTTTGAAATTAGCAGAATTTTGGATAAGCAACAAGATTAATTTTGTATATATTTACTGAGGCTATTTGAAGCCTCAGGGAGACAGACTGCTTTCTCTCATGAATTGCCACTCTTAGGAACACTGACCGTCAAGGCAGGAGACTTCTCCCCCTCCACCCCCCTTTTTGATTTTGGAGATAATAAAACTCCAGTGGTCATTTAACCTTATTCCATCAGGCAGCCATTTATTTAGGTTACACTTGAATTCATGAGAGAAAGGGTTACTAATACCAGGAGAGGAGACAGTGATGTCCCAACTCTTCTCAATTATGAAATAACCATAGGCAAAGGCAAAGGGTGAGGTTAGCCTTGAAGTAACCATAAACAAAGGAAAGGTTAGTTTAGAATTTACACTTAAATAATAGTTTCAGGCTAAATTCACCCAGCTATAATTTCAGTTATTGTCTTTCCACTGTTTTGTAATATAAATGCATTTATAAATGATTTTAACTCTTAGTTACAGTTTTTATTAATTTTTTTAAAAACCTATTAATTTTATAACACCTTTAAATACCTTTCATTCAACTTATAACATATTAAATGAACTTAACCATTACTTTAATTTTGGAGGAGGAGCCTGACAAGTTAGAATGGAAGGAGGAGGAAGTAAGGGCCTTAGAGGGGCTCAAGCAGGCATTGGTGCAAGCCCCTGTTCTAGCCCTTCCCTCCTCGAGAAACCTTTCCATCTGTTTGTTACAGTAGATATGGGGACAGCCTTGGGAGTCCTGACCCAGATCTGGGGAGGCCAAAGGAAGCCTGTGGCCTTCCTTTCCAGAATCCTGGACCCTGTCTCCAGGGGATGGCCAGGGTGTGTTCAGGCTGTGGGCAACTGCTCTCTTAGTAGAAGAAAGCAGGAAACTGACCTTAGGAGGGGCCTTGGTTGTTAGCACCCCTCATCAGGTCAGGACTATTTTGTCTCAAAAAGCAGGAAGATGGTTAACAGATTTCTGAATTCTAAAATATGAGGCAATTCTAATGGAAAAAGATGATTTAATACTAACAATTGACCATAGTCTGAACCCAGCTTCTTTTTATTGGAAAGGTGCCAACCAAATAGAAACTCCTGAACGTTATTATTTAGACTTAATTGAATACCAAACCCAAGTCCGATCTGACCTAGGGGATCTTCACTTACATTCTGGGGAAAAATTGTTTATAGATGGGTCTTCTAGGGTCCTGGAAGGAAAAAGACATAATGGCTATGCTGTTGTTGGTGGACTAACTTGTGAGATGAAAGAAGCTGGCTGACTGCCCAATGATTGGTCAGCTCAAACTTGTGAGCTGTATGCATTAAATCAAGCCCTTAAATTGTTAGAGGAAAAAGATGGTACAGTCTACACAGATTCTAAATATGCCTTTGACGTGGTCCACATCTTTGGAAAAATTTGGGAAGAAAGGGAATTGATCAATAACAGAGGGAAGGAATTATTCCATGTGGAACTGGTAAAACAAGTGTTAGCCAGTCTGCTCTTACCAAGGGAAATATCTGTGGTACATATAAATGGGCATCAAAAGTGCACACTTTTGAAGCAAAAGGCAACAGATTGGCTGATGAGAAGGCCAAAGAGGCTTCCCTCTGTTCCCCTCTGGAACTAATGGCCCTGATACCCTCCATCCCCAAAGAAATTAGAGTCCCTGTATTCTCTGAAAAGGAAATAAAAGAACTAGAACAACTGAGGACAACCTTAGATAGCCAAGGGAAGTGGCTCCTCCCAGATGGCCAGCAGATGTTGAATAAGCAAATAATGAGGGAAGTACTAGCGGTTTTGCACGAAGGGAGTCACTGGAGAGTACAGGCCCTGTGTGACCTGGTCCTCAAGCATTTTGGGTGTATAGGTCTTTATACTATAGCCAAACAAATAAGTGAACAGTGCATAATCTGTCAGAAAGTTAATAAGAAAGTTTTAAGAAAGCAAGTGCCAGGGGTGAGGGAGCCTGAGCTCAGTCCATTCCAGAGCATTCAGGTTGATTATACTGAAATGCCCCTGTAGGTTGATTAAAATATGTTCTGGTTATTGTGGATCACCTGACAAGGTGGATAGAAGCATACCCTCTTGCTTCAGCTACAGCATCAGGAACTTCAAAAATTATCCTTGAACAAATCTTTCCCTGATGTGGGTTAGTAGAAAACATACATTCAGACAATGGTATTCACTTTACATCCAGAGTGTTGCAAGATATTATGCAGGGTCTAGGTATCACATAGAACTTCCATACACCCTGGCACCCACCATCCTCAGGGAAAGTGGAAAGAATGAACCAAGCCTTAAAAAAAACTCTCTAAGTTGGTCTTAGAAACCAAATTACCATGGGTTAAAGGTTTACCTATAGCACTGTTAAGAATCCGAACTGCCCCTAGAAGGGAACTGGGAATTTCTCTTTATGAAATGCTCTTTGGTCTGCCCTTCCCTGGGAAGTCTGGAGAACTCCCCTTCTTTGAGTCGAAGGATCTCTTTCTTCAAAATTATATACTGGCCCTGTCTTCTACTTTGTCATCCCTCAGACATCCAGACATCAGGGTTTGCTGGCTCAGACTCCACCTCTTAAATTTGCAGTCTACCAACACCAACCTGGCAGTTGGGGACTAAATCAAGTCATGGAAGAGTCTAAACTCCAATCGACCTGGGTAGGACATTATCAAGTCTTGCTGACAACTAAAACAGCAGTCTGAATGGCAGAAAAAGGCTGGACTCATTACACTTGAGTAAAGAGACCAGTACCTGAACCGGACGATAAGTACCCAACAAATTCATCTCAGTCTTGGAAAATAATTTCAGCCCTAGATCCCTTAAAGATTACACTGAAAAACAATAACTGGGGGTTGGGGGGGAAGAGGTTGAGCTGTGTAATGTCCTAATTAACAATGGCCCTAGTTCTATCAGAATACCAAAGGAGAAATTCAGATCTTAAGTTACGGGTGAAAATAATATTACTAAACATGATGTTTCAAACCCAAGAAGCAACTAGCTCCATCAAATTAGTTTTAAATGTGACTGAAGGTCTGGAGTCTCAGATGGTGCAGTTTGATGTCTGCCAAGTAACAGACTGGGAATTTAGAGCACCAGCGATGGCTGAGTGGGGAAAATAAATACCTATGCCCAGAGCCGGTGGGGAATGGTTACAGTCGAGCCCCTCCTTGCCCCTTCTGGGATGATGTATGGTAGACTACCCAGTATAGGGGATGTCCCATGAATATGGGATGGGTCTTACCAAGTTCAAGGCCATTAAAGGGTAAGATATCATTTTATAAATGTAATGCCCCACCAGACTGCAAAAGTCTTCAGTGAAATCCAGTAGTAATAACTATTAAGAAAGCAGACAAGTTAGAAACTGGGAGCAGTGGCAGGGACCAAGTGGTCGATAGAGTCTATGGAATGGGAGCAAATGTTACAGGTAAAGATCCTCTGGGGAGGTTCTGTATCTGAGTCCTTCCTCCCCCTGTAGATATGACATCAACAATGCCCTCTCCAGCCAACCCTTCAGAATACCACAAGAAAAGCCACCAAAGACCAATTCCCTAATTCAAAATTATCCCAAAGCAGTTAGGATACTTAAGGCAGAAGATTTAAATCAAACTATAGAAATAGAGACAGGATATGGGGACAAAAATGCCTGGGTAGAATGGATCAAATATACAGTCCAGAGTCTAAACAAAAGCAACTGTTATGCTTTTGCAACATGCCGGCCCACAGCTCACATTGTACCCTTTCCACTTGGTATGAAAAAGCATGAAAAGGAGTTGTTTTTTTTTTTTTTTTTGGGGGGGGGCGCCAGGACCAACGATCACCAGCTGCCCAGGCAACAAAAATTATGCTTCCGAAATCTCTTGATGTCGATTCCGCACGAAGAGCAAGCGAGGCGCCCTACGTGTGCCACTCACGACAGAAGCCCTTTTTTGAAAAGGAGTTTAAATGCATGTTACTCCTCCTTCAAAATGCTACTCATGGTGCAAATTGTAGTATGTTGTCCTCTCTCTTCTCACCGGTCAAAAGCAGAAACCTCAAGGCCATACCAGCCTCCCATCTGGGCCCAAGGAATCACTCCGCTTGTCTCTCTAGACAGGGGAAAGGATTCCAGGACCTTGGAACTCGTGTACACAAGTGTGGAATGTAAGCAGTGATCATACTGACAATTTCTCCAGTTTGGTCAGACCTCGAGCAGACCTGTGGTGCTACTGTGGAAAAGGTGTTCTCTGACCAATACTGCCTGAGAGGTAGGGTGGAACCTCTCCTCTGGTCCAATTGTCTATCCCATACACCTTGGCATTTGAAAAAAAAAGCAAGAGTATCATCCCAGGGAGGGAGAGAGAAAAGAAGTTTACTTGGTTCTTTTGATGAGCAGATCTATTTAGACAATATAAGAGTTCCCCAAGGAGTCCCCGATGAGTTTAAGGCTAGAAATCAGGTAGCAGCTGGGTTTGAGTCATTCTTATTCTGGTGGGTCACCATTAATAAAAATGTAGACTGGATTAATTATATCTATTATAATCAACAAAGATTTATTAATTACACCAGGAATGCAGTTAAGGGAATTGCAGAACAATTAGATGCTACTAGCAGAATAGCATGGGAAAATAGAATGGCCTTAGCTATGATGCTAGCTGAGAAAGGGGGATTCTGTGTTATGATTGGAGGTAGTTGCTATACATTCATCCCCAATAACACTGCCCCTGATGGAACTATCACTAAAGCTTTACGAGGCCTAACAACCCTATCTGAGGAATTAGCAGAGAATTCTGGCTTTAGTAATTCACTCACAGGATGGCTTGAAAATTGGTCTGGAAAATGGAAAGGGGTTGCACTGCCCATCTTAACTTCCCTCATTATCTCAGCTGGGGTGCTTACCACAGTCGGATGCTGCATCATTCCATGTGCCCAAGGGCTAGTTCAAAGACTCACTGAAACTGCCCTAACCAAACAAATGCCCATACAGTGTAGGCAAAACAATCTATACCCCCTTAAAGGAGGAGATTCTTATGATGAAGAGTGTGATATAGTGCTTAGAAAACTTGAAGAATGGAATTGTGAAAACTAAAAAGAATTTAAAAGAAGGAGGGGGCAATTGTAAGAAATGAAGATTAGTTTAGTTTTCACATAAAGGAAGAAAATATTGATTAATGTAACCTGGCAGCCTACTGCCTCAGTCTCCCACTTCCAGGTTAAACAAAGGAAACCAGCTTAAACCACTCCTATAGGCAGTAAAAAAGATGCCCAAGAAAGAGCTAAGTCAATACCAATTGAACACTAAATTCCATTCCTTATTTGACAAAGGGGAGCAGGTAAAAACTAAAATGGTTGGAACATGATGGGGGAAGCGGTTAATCACAAAATTTTGCGTGGGAAAGTTACATCATCTCAGATCGGCTGTAACTTCTGAAGTATCCAATCTTTGGAGAAACAGAGGAAGGATTTGAGTGCTAGGCTTAGGGGCATAAAATGTGTCATTTTTCTTTGTTCAGGGTGCCAGCCATGTTTTCTGGTTGTGCGACCCTTCTTGCAAGATTGAGAATAAATTCTTTTCTTCTTCACAATCGGGTGAGCCTTATTTTCTCCTAGAAGATTTCTTTCTAACTTTGAATCAAGTTGAGAAAAAAGAGGGGGCTTTAGGGGGTCAGGGGCTCAGGGACCCCGAGAAGAGGCTGAATAGGTATCGCTAAGTAGCCTACAGTGTGAGAGGCAGGAAAGCTAGGGGTAACTGCAGAGGCGTAGCCACATAGCTCCCAACGACCTTGCTTTGTAGGCTGCCCGGTGAGTGAAGCCTTCTCTAGGTGGGCCTTTCCTACTGGGGAAATGGGGGTTGCAGTAACTACTCCTGGGGTTCAGTGATGAGAGAAGAGCAAGAGCACTGCACCCTTTGGCACAAAGGGGTGCAGAGGACACAGTAGCTATTTTTAGCAGCTAAGAGTTCTATTAAGCAGCTCATTTCTGTCATGTTTGAAGCAGCTACATGCCAGCCACTTTACATTTATCACCATAAAAAAGAAAAATGATGCAAAACAATCACTGACCTCCGATGCCAGGCATTATTTTAAGATCTGAACATGCATTAATGCTTGAATCAACCCCATGAGAAGGTTCCTGACACGAAGCCATGAAGCCAGGAAGCTCAAGAGGGTACTTCTGACCTCAGACAAGGTCAGAACACAGAGTGCCAACTTTTAGCCAAGATGCAGGAGCCCCATAACAGTAACACAAAGAAAGAGCCTGCATTCCAGGTGGCTGTGAGGGTCCAAGTCAGTGCCAGTCAGGGTCCAGGGTCGGAGAAAACAGACTGATGGGTCATCTTTGGAAACACTACAAGGTCTTATGAAATTGTCACATAACTGTGGGGACACACATGTTCAAATTCCAGAGGGCAGGCTGCAGCCCAGGGCTCTGATGGAGGGCCCTGAGGAGTTCCCAGGAGATGCTGGCCGTCTGAGGGTGGGATGGGGATTCTCCCTGCTGAGACCACTTCCCCTTTCCAGTCCATCAGCGGACTGGTGCATTGTCACTCCTTGCTGCACATGAGCTCCTCAGCTGGCTGTAGCTGGAACCAGCCACCCATGCAGCCAACTCACTGAGGATGAAAGCCCATGCCCTGCCCTTGTGTTAGTTAGCCCAGTGTCTGCTTGGCCTTCCTCCCTGGCTGGGCTTCGTCTCCCAAGAGTGGCTCCTGGCCCACTCCCTGGCCCTGGGCTGGGGCACTGGGTGGCCTCCAACCCGTCCTCCATCACCCCATCAGTTTACTCTCCAGAAACAGCCCAGCTCTGGTGTCTCCCAGTTTGAAAATGCTTCCAAAAGAGGGAAGAGGCACCCTATCCAAGGGAGCACCCCACCCTTTACCAGCTCATGGGCAGGAAGTACCCTGGCTGGGGTCAGCTCTACTGCCTCTGTCCTGCCTCCACCTCCTAGGAGCTGAGGGACATCATACAATGACCCTCCCTGTGCCTCGGTCTCCTCACCTCTAAAAGGTGAATGGCGGCAAATGGGACATGCCTCGTTGGGCTGTTGAAAGTTAAATTCAGTAATGCCTGCACAGTGCCACGTTGGGTCCTGGTGGAGGCTCACAGATTGTCAGCATCTTAAGGAAAACTAAGAACCTAGGGCAGTGTTTGTCAGTCTGTCTGCTAGGACACATCTGGGCAATGTCTGGAGACAGTGCAGGTTGTCACAGTTGGTTGTGCCGCTGGGATCAGGGGGTTGAAGCTGGGAGTGCTATAAAACATTCTACACACAGCAGAGAATGATCTGGTGTCAGCAGCACCATGGATGAGAAACAAACCCTGGATGCACCAGTGGATGAACGCCGTGTGATGGCTAAGCACGCGGGTTCCAGTGTCAGACTGACCTGGGTTAGACTCTCGGTTCTGCTCCTTACTAACTGGGTCCTATGGACAAGCTGTTTAAACAATGTGCCTCCTTGTCCTCAGCCATTCAATGGAGAAAATACTAATCTCATGGCTGCTTGTGAGAAGTAAAGGAAAACCTATAAGCCCTCATCCACTTATTGTTGAAAATTAATTTCACATGAGCTGCAATAGCTGCTTCCATTGGTAATCTCTTTTCCTCTCACGTTTGAGCTTCTGGATAGATTCTCAAAAATTGTGGATACCAGTTGTTTTCCATGAAGCTACACAAGGGCCACAGCCCAGCAGCATGTTACATTTAATGTTTCTGCCAGCTCTTTTTAAATCCCCTCCCCTTGTGGCTTGCTTGCTGTCTGCTCTCTGCATCCATTCACTGTGCAGTTTTCTGTGTGTCTGTATTTATTTTTATTTATTTCCACTCCCTCTTGCAGCTTGCTTTTTTTTTCTTTTTTCTTTGCTTTCTGCATCCATTCCCTGTGTGCTCTCCTTTATTTGTTTTACTTGCCCCCTTTTTTTATTGAATCACCTTGCTAAGTCGGCTCTCCATGGCACTTGGGCTGGGCGGCACTTTGCAGCGCTTGCAGACCAGGTGGCACTCCACGTCACTTGTGAGTCAGGCGGCACTCTACAGCTTGCAGGTGAGCCTGCCTTCACCAGGAGGCCCTGGGATGTGAACCCAGGACCTCCCATGTGGTAGACAGGAGCCCAACTGATTGAGCCACAGCCGCTTCCCCTGCCAGCATTCTTTTGTGCACAAATTCAATCAGCCAGTGATGACCTTGTAGTAGAGGCTTATTCTGAACTTCCCAATGGCCCTTCTTTAAAACTTGGGAGTTTAAACTGGCTCTGACTCATCATTTGCTGCCATTTCTTCTGTGAATAAATCTCTACAATCACCCTTCTGCTCACATTCTCAGCACTTTACACCCAATGTTGAGGCTACAATACATACTTGAAAGTTGCACCTGCAATCACTCACATGTGCTGTCTGTCAAAAGGGTTTATTTCTACCTGAAGCATGATTAACAGAATGGAGGTGGCGAAAGAGGGGACAAGCCCAGATCTCTTTAGGAACTAGAAAGAATTAATGAACTCATGACTGTTAGAGCCAAACAGATCTTCATACCTTATTGGAATCTCCTTCATACATTATTAGAATCTCCTTTTAAAGCACAATACCTGCATACAAATACAAATAAACTGGAGAGAAGGAAATTGAATAGCTGCTGTGTATGGCAGGAGATGCATAGAGAGATTGAGAGGTGATGAGATTTGTTTGTTTAGTTTTTGGTTTTTTAGTATTATTATTACTAGAAAACAAAAATGCACTGAACGATTGAAGAGATGAATACCACTGATTGTACAGTTTGGGTATTTAATCTTTATTAATATGTATCAATAAAATTGATGTTAAAAACAAAACACAATACCTTCAGATCCATCCAAGACCAACTGAGTCAGCCTCTGGAGGGGTGGCCAGGCACAGAACTATGGGAAAGGGCTGAGTTTAATTTTCACAAAGGGGCAGCTGGAGCAGCTCTGCCGATCAAGGAGGGACGCAAAGGGGATCCAGCAGCTTTTCACGCCAGGAATTTGAAAAGTGGCGCCAAAGCGAGATGGGAGCAAAGGTGAGTGCTGCGGGAGGGGCCAAAGCGAGAACGGCCAATGGTGAGAACTGAGGGCGGGGCCAAATTAAAAACACCCCAGGAGTGAAGCAGCCCCAAGCCCCAAGCGGCAGAGCCACCAAGTGTAGGGACCACGGAGCGATGGCTAGAGCAGGAGTGGGTAAGTTAGCTACACCTCTCAGGTAGGATGTAACCCCTGAAGTACCCAATTAATGGGGAAAGGGGAGGTGCCTGCGTGTTAGGTTTAGGGTATAAATGTCAGTGTTTCTTGCTCTTTCATGCGCCAACCATTTTATCCAGTTTGCGCACCCGTTCTTGCAAGATAGTTAACAAAATTCTTTTCTCCTCCACAATCAGGTGAGCTTTTGTTTCTTACACATGCAACTTTCTTTCTAACAGTATTATTTCTCTTTTTTTAAAGATTTTTTTTTTGCTCCCCTTCCCTGCCCCTCCCCCCTAGTTATCTGCTCTCTTTTTCCACTTGCTGTGTGTTCTTCTGTGTCCGCTTGTATTCTTGTCAGTGGCACCTGGAATCTGTGTCTCGTTTTGTGACCTCATCTTGCAGTGACTGCTCTCCGTGTGCGCAGCGCCATTACTGGGCATGCCGCAATTTTTTTGCACTGGGGGGCTCTCCTTATGGGGTGCACTCCTTGCACATGTGGCTCCCCTATGTGGAGGACACCCCTGTGTGGCAAGACACTGAGACTCACTCCAGAGAAGAGGAGTGCCTTGTCCAAAGCCCCAGTCAAACGAGGGTGATGATGCTAAGCACAGCAACCAACATGTGAGTGGTCATTGTGGTGCCCTAATTCTCACAACAACCCAAGCAGGCACTATTATCATTATCATTTTACATAGGGGAAACTGAGGTACAGAGCGTTTATACCTTGCCTGAAACCCAGACCTACTAAGGCCAGAGCAGGGTCTCCAAAGATCATTTCACAAAAGGGGAAACCGAGGCCAGGAGACGGTGAAAGTTACCAGCGCACCCTTCCCCATGGCTGGGGCAAAGGTTGAGCGCCCCGGAGGAAGGGGCGGGGCTCAAGCTTCCCTTACCCTCTCCAAATTTGCTCCCTCTCTTTCCAAGGGGCTCTATGATGTTGCATAGGGACTAGGAAGGAGTGTTACCATGGAGACCAGAAATGCTTTTGGAAAGCCCCCCCAGGGGTCGGTCCTGTGCCTCGCCATCCCGCCAGGCAGGGGGTCGCACTCCTCTCCCGCAGCGCCTGCTCAGAGCACACGCAGACCCCGCCTCCTAGGACGTTGACAGGGGCTTGCACAAGACCTGTGAACCCCACACCCTGAGGAGGTGTGGGGACGCCTCAACGCGCTCGTGCACACCTGCCGTGCCCTTTAAAGTAGGCGTGTGTCAGCTCAGCCAATCGGAAGCCTTCCTCCAGGCAGGCCCCGCCCCATCCTTCAGACTTCCGGTGTCTCTCAGTCTCCAAGGCAACCCCAGGGCTCAGAGCCTGGGCAGAGGGGCCCAGAGACTTCGGGCCTTTGTAGTCTTCAAAGAACAGAGAAAAGGAAGGCGCACTAATTTGTAAAGTGGAGAATAAGTAAAACATCAGCGGCTTTTAAGTGCTTGTAAAGGCTTTCGCCCACTGATGGTTGAATTCAGAGAGAAGGATGGGGCCGCAAAGCCGGCTGGGAGTTGTAGTTCAGCGCATGCGTTGGGACCGGGGTGATTCCGGAAGTGCCGAGCAGAAGCGACGGGGCAGCCGGTGTGAGAGGGGGATGTCCCCGGACCAGGCGTCTCCTTCCCACTCCCTGCCTGGCGGGGCCGCAGCGGTGGCTGACTCGTTCCCGGGTTTCAGGGCCGTTTGTAGCAAGCATGACTATCGCTAGGGGAGGTTTTCTATGGGCGTCTTGGTCACCATGGGAAGACCTTTCGCTGTCTCTCCCCCCCTTGCTGGGTGACGTCAAGCGACTGCCGCGGTGAGGCAATGTACGCATGCGCCTTGGATGGGAGGAGGCCGTGAGCGCGCATGCGCCTGAGTTTGGAGGCGGTGGTGGTGTTTTTTCCGTGGGAAGCACGCTTTCCAGGCGGTGGCGGGACTTGAGGGGTTCTTGCTTGACTTACTCGTCTGGTGCTGGTTGGGAAAGGCTTCGCTTAGTTCACCATAACCAACTAGCACTGTAGAAAACCCAGACAGCGGTGGAGGCAGCGTCCGCTCGCAGCCCTGCCTGTGTCCACGCTCTCTGAGTTCTTCTGACAATCCTTAACATCCCCCACACCTGACACCCCATCTAAACATTCCTCACTTCCCATAGTGAAGGTCTAGTTTCTCAAGCAGCAGGGCCCCTACTGCTGCCCTTTATCTTAACATTTGGTAGCTGGCGTCTCCTTGACTTCAGCCTGCTTGACCCCTTTTCCTGGGACAGCCACATCGGAGCAGAGAGGCAGGCTCCAAAGACCTTAATCCAAAGAAAGGGGCAGGGGTGTAAAGAGAGGGAGAGTGAGAGGGACACAGACAGATGAAGAAAGTTAGAGACAGAGAGTAGAGAGGAAAAAAGGACAGAGAGAGCTTGTGTGAGTCTGCAGACAGAGTTATGAAGGTGAGCCAAGGACAGGCCAATGACACTTAGCAATTTCACCCTCTACTTTTCTCATCAAACAGTTGCCTCCAAGAAAACATTCTTGCTTCTGCTCTTAACTCATCCGCGGGAGAGAAATAAGAGGTCAGTGTGTATTGAGCTTTCTAGTGGCTGGCATTTACTCCTGAGAGTGAGTTTGAGATTCAATTGTATCTGAAGACTTTGTCACATTCATTTCTCTTAAAGTTTTTCTCAGAAGGAATTCTCAGTTGTCAAATGAGGACTAAGCTCTGGCAGAAGGTTTTCCTGCATGCCTTGCATTGATAAGTTTTCTCTCTGGTGTTGGGTGATATGCTGAAGACTTTTACACACTTGCTGCATGTTGTATAAATGAGTGAAACACGGTCCCCTGTGCATTGTTTCCTTGTTCAAAGCAGCTTGGGACCATACAGTCATTTCAACAAGCATACAGTTTATTATAGAAACAGTGGGGAAGGGTGTTTGATGGGGAAATTCCTACAGATGATTATCAGCTACTTTCTGGGCTTATCTTCTCATAGTACAGGAGATGCTTTCCCACCCTGCCTTTGAGAAGGCAGGTGTTAGACTTCAAAGGACCCAAGTCATTACCTTCTAACTTAGCAGTCCAGGGGACAGAGCAGTTTGGAAATGAAAATATCTGGGAGATGGAGGACGTTCACAGATTGAGCTGAGACAGAGCAGGGTCACTAAAAGGAACAGCAAGGGTCATTTCTAAGAAAGAAGGAAGAAGAGAGAAATTTATTTATGCATTTATTCACAAATTCATTCATTCTCAAATTCATTGCCTCAACCCCCCCAGAGTCCTACATGACCTACCCTAAACCCACCTCCTCCCACTGTCCCCTCAGACCACTCTCCTCATTGATTATGCTCCACCTGCTTTGTGCTTCCAACTCTCCAACTGTTCCACCACCTGGAAGGCAATTCTCAAAGCTCACTGTGCTGTCTCCTCTTCATCTTACAGCACAAACATCTCCTTGTTGGAGGGGCACTCCTGACCCCTCCACATCCTCTCTGCCACGTCCTTTCTGTCGTACCACCCTGTTAGTCTCTCTGTAGCATACAAGCACATCCATGTTGTGGTGTGTATCAGTATCTCATTCATTTTTATAGCTGAGTAGTATTCCATTGAATGGACATGCCACATTTTGTACATTCATCAGTCGATGTACACAGCTCATTTATTTATATATTCTCTATGGCCATTTCCACTACAGTTGCAGAGTTGAGTAGTTGGACAGAGATAGTATGGTCCACAAAGCCAAAAATATTTACAATCTGGCTCTCTAGAGAGAAATTTTGCCAATACCTGGCCTAATGGGTCAGACAGATACCCTCATACCAAACATAAAATATGGTGCAACTTGTGCTTAAAAATATGGCCGAGGAGAGCATGAAATGCCATTCACTTCATTCAGCTGTCCTCCCTGTATAACAAGAGCTGTTTTTAGCTTCTCAACTAAAGCCGTGCCTGGCCGAGTCTTGATGACAGGGGTGCATCTAGGCTGATAAACGGCCCTGAAGGCTACTCAAGGCAGAGGGACCAACATGTGCAATGGCATAAAGGAGGGGGACAAGTGATGCTCTCAGGGGACTCACAGATAGTTTAAAATGGACAGAGAATGGAATGTGGGTGGGGATGGAGGGGGAAAGAGATGTTGAAAAGGGTGGATTCGATAGCTCTGACATTGAAGATGGAGATGACCACATGAGAAGAAGTTTGGGTGGTCTAGAAGAACCAAGAGTGACCCCAGCCCACAACCAGCAAGAAAATGGGGACTTTGGACCAACAGTTTAAGTGTTAGATGCTGCCAACAGAGTTAATGAGCTTGTAAGTGGATCCTTCCCCAAGCCTAGAGGTAAGAGGTAGTCTGGCTGACACCTTGACTTCAGCCTGGTGAGACCCGAAGCAAAGAACCCAGTCAAGCCCAACTAATTCCTGATCTACACAACTGAGATAATAAATGGTGCTATCTTGGGCTGTTAAAAAATAAATTAAAAGGTGGGAGAAGAAGGAAGGGTTGAGAACCTGAGAACCCTTGGATGCCACCCATGACAAGGGGTTGAAGTTGACTGGGGGAGTTGCTTTCATATCATGCTCTGTGGAACCCTGGGATCCTTCAGGGGTTTCACATATGCATAGTTTGATTCTTGTTTCAAAAATGAGACTATTTTTCAAAGCTGTCATAAAAATAGCACATGTGCTCAACTTTTTCAGGTTGGAGACCTACCCTGCTGTACTGTTTATTTGTGAAAACCTTGGAAGAACCACTGTTAACTGAAAAGCTTCCTGAGATTACAAGGCAAGCTGTTCTATAACTTACCAAATGCAAATACTTATCTGTATAGATTAAGATTTTCTCCATATAGGACAATCAAAAGAAAACACTGACAGAATTTGGGGAACAAAGGCTAACATAAAATGGCAAAGATCATCTGTATCCTCTGCTTGCAAATCTCATCGGTTGGCTTCCTAATAAGTAAATGTTATACAGATGAACTTATGCAAAGTATTTATGGTGATAAAAAGCTACTTCAAAATCTTTTCTATTTTGAGATTCCATGTAGAAAGTTGTTCTGGTTTTATTTTATTTTATTTTTTAAATTTGAACATCACTGTAGTTGGTGAAATCCCACTGAAGGGTTTCAAATGAGTGGATAGGGGGTCATATGATGGGGTCTGCCTTTTTAAAAGAGCACTCTGGCTGCTGAGTGGAGGATGAAATGCAGGCAGGGCAAGAGGGGGTGTAGGGAAGTCAGAGAGGAAGCTGATTATAGCCATCCAGGCAAGCAAAAACAGGTGAGAGAGCTCTCCTGTGAGTCCACTTCTCATCCTCTCCATCACCCAGACCTTAGCTAGTCGGAGTCACCATCAGCTCTCATAAGGACTGAGTAGCCTCCTGACTGCTCTCGCTGCTTTACTGCAAATCACAGGGCCATGTCCCTCTTCCATTAAAAGCCTTTCAGTGGCTTCCCATGGCTCTTGGGATTAAGTCCAAAATGCATGATGTGGTCTGCTTGTGTATATCACATCTTCTCCTGCCACAGCATTTCCACCCCCCTCCCTCTTCTCCAGCCACCATCCTTCTTTCAGGCACTTTGATGCTGCTTTCCACCCAGGGCCTTTGTGCATGTTGAACCCTTCACCTCAAGTCTCTTTTGCCCATTTTCTGTCTGTCTGACATCTCCTTGTTCTACACATCTTTGCTTTAATGTCGCTTTCCCAGGGAGGTTTCCTTGACATCCCACCAGTCCATGTTAGGGCTCTTCTCTTTTCTCTCTCTTAGAGCATCCTGTGCTTTTCCTCTGTAGCTCTAAGCATCAGCTGTAATCATATACTTATTTTTTCATTTCTGTCTCCCTTGACTGGAATGCAACCCTCATGAGGGCAGGAAACATGTCTTCCTTGCTCACTGCTGAATCCAGGATCCAGTATACAATAGTAGCTCCAAAAATTTTTGTTGAGTGGGTTCATCAATAAGTTACACATAGAATTACCATATGACCCAGCAGTACCACTCCTAGGTGTGTACCCCAAAGAATTGAAAACCTGTGTTCAAACAAAAACTTATACACATGCATATTCATAGCACCACTATTCGCAACAGGCAAAAGGTGGAAACAACCCAAATGTCTATCAGCATGTGTACAGATAATCAAAATGTGCTCTATTCATACAATGGAACATCATTTTCTCATAAAAAGGAACAAAATTCTGATTCATGCTATGACATAGATGAACCTTCAAAACATGCCATGTGAAGGAAGCCAGACAAAAGAGGGTCACATATTGTATGATTCCATTTGTATGAAATATTCAGATTAGAAAAATCCTTAGAGACAGAGAGTAGACAAGTGATTTCTAGGAACTGTGAGTGTGAGGGGAAGCAGAGATAACTGTTTTGGGGGTGGTGAAAATGGGCTGGAATTAGATAGGGATGGTGGTTGCACATTATGAATGTACTAAATGTCACTAATGGTAAGTTTTATATTAGGTGTCTTTTACCACAAAAAGAGATTTTTAAAAATTTATTGAGTGAATTAATTAATGAATGCCACCATCTTTCCATGACGCCAGAATTTGTAATTCTCTTCATTGGCCTTGTCAAGTAGTGACTTGAGGGTGGGAGTGATGATATTATAAATAAGTCTGTGGTCCAAATTAGAGTTTCTGAAACCACCTGAGATCCCTACCTCGACACTAGGCAGCTCTCCCCAATAAGGACAAAGCCCCTCCCCATCATAGGATACCTGACATCCAAGTCTGGGTTACAGTTGTGGCAGAAACACTTGAGAGGATGATGAAGGAGTGCACCGGGAACAGAGAAAGGAACAGTGAAGTGCAGCAGGCTGGTTTCCATCTCCACCTTTTCTCCTTATTTCTTTCCCCATTGTGAAATCCTCACATTCACATTGTGAACTCCTTACCACTCACTGCTCCCATGCTCTGCCCATCTTCTAACCCATGTCCAAGGTGTCTCTCTCATAGCATCCTGTGCTTTTCCTCTAAGCACCATCTGTAATCCTCTACTTACTCTGCAATTTCCCCTCCAAGTGTTGTCTTCATGTTGTTAACCTCTTTCATTACTTCATCAAATTTGTCGGTGATAAATGTTCTGAGATCTGTCATTGCTTGTGTGAAGTTCTGCTCCCCTTCCTGATTTTTGGTTTGTTGATTGGATTCAGCCATGTTTTCCTGATTACTGGTTTGGTTTGTAGATTTTTGTTGCTGTCTGGTCATCATATTATCTTGATGGGTTTAATCAGTTCCTTAGCTTCTTTGTCTAGTCTTGGAGATTAATTAGCTGTTGTTTTTGCATAAGTGTTATATCTTCTCTTTGTCACTTTGTTCTTCTTATTCTAATTTCTTGTTGCTGGTTAAGTTCACTTTAAAGGAAAGTATTAGTGCCGGGGAAAGGCAATTGTGTAAGCAAGGAAAAAGTGTAAAGTAGTATTGGTGATATATGTTAACAAAGCAAGAATGTGAGATCTGGGAGGATGGAGGTTAGATTCATGTAAATTGTGTAGAGTTATAGCAGTAGGTAGAGTACGTATTATGAGGTAGATGACTGAATATGGGAGAAATATGGTATGAGCTAAAAAGCTATTTTTTTCATGAGAGAGGGAAAGAGAAAAGAAAGGTAATAGTTTCAAGAGTGGATAACAGACAGATAACAAAACTAAGGTATTAGAAATTAAGAGTTAGATACTTTGTGGATCAAAGAAAGGGAGGTGGGAGCTGGAATATAGGAGAGACAGTAGATGATGGTGGATATCAAGATGTAGGGGAAAGGGGATAGTGTAGGTAGCCTAAATCAGTTCACACAGAAATGAGGCAGTGGAGGATGAGAAAACCCAGCAAATATGAGATGTTCCCTGCCACACCTATTGTATAATTGAGTTAAAATAAAATAAGTAGGAAATGAGGGACAAGAGGGAGAGAGAAAACAGAAAAAGAAAAGAAAAAAAACAAAAAAAGAAGAAAGAAGAGAAGAAATGAAGAAAGAAAAAGGGGGTGGGCAAAGGGTGGGGAGCAGGTAGGGGAAAGAAAAAAACAGATATACATGGACCACAATTGCAACACCAACTACAGCAACAACAAGGAAAAAAACCCTAAATAACTGAATAAAAAAAAAGACTTTGGGGGATACACTGGGAGAAAAGACTAGGGGATATTGCAATATTAGCAATCAGGACATTAAAAAAAGTAAAAAAAAAAAGATAAAATGAAAATAAAAACAAAAGAAAATGAAATGATAAAGAAAAAATGCAAACGTTGTAGGCTAGGGCATTCAAGTACCTCAGCTGGACCTCAGGGCGTGATGGATTCAGGGATGGAAAGTCTGAGCTATTGAAGGCTCAAGAGGTGTGAGACTCTGGGGTGTGGGCCACCAGAGTTTAGGGGATTCAGACCAGGCAACCTCAAATCTGGTCAACAGGAAGCCTAGGAGCCCTGCAATCTAACACAGCCCTCAGGGATCCCCGCAGCTGGGTGCCAGCCCTACGGAGGAAGTCAGATCCGCAAACTCTATATTATGTCTGAACCCTGCAATTCACTTACTCAATAGGGTTAATTTATGTGGGTATATCGTCAATTCAGCTTTTGGACAGCTCCCCCCCTGTGTTCCCACAAAATGGCCACATGAGGGTGCCTCTACACCGCAGCCAATTTAATGACACAGACCCGAAGCCCGGCCCGTGGGTCAGGTTTCAGTTGGAAACACCGAAAACAGATTCCAAAACCGGAATTCCCAGGCTTCGCAAAATATTCCCCACTTGGCTTCCAGATGTGTCCCCCTCCCTCGCCGCACCCTGTAACAATCTCCCAATTACATCCCTTTTTTGCCAACAATCTAATTCCGTTGCAGATCGGCAGCCGGGCTTATGGGGGCGGGGCTCCAGGCGGAAGCACTTTTATTTGTGTCCGCAATCAAAAATTCCCCCGCTTCACAACAAAACACCGTCTGTCTCCCCAAATCGATCCGCAAAGGCATCCCATCCCATCAACCCCCCAACAGCTCACCCAGGACTCACAAACTCCCCAGCACCGCAGAGCCACCAAAAAGCGGAGCTGCCCCACCGTTACTGTGGCTCCACCCACCCCCAAAGAGGGAGCAACCCGTGTGCAGGTCTCACCTCCAGGAAATAGATCCCAAATTATATCTTACAGACCAATCCTGTCCGTTACCTTTCCATCAAATCAATGTCCAGACACTTCCTGCCCTGCAAAAATCCTGAAAAAGCCCATCCTCGGAGAACCCCCAGCGGCGCCCAGCCACCTCTTCCCAGGAGAGACCACAAGGCAAGTTCACTCAGCCACCATCTTGCTTCCTCCCCCGTCTGTTCTTGATTTTTTAAACTCATTGCTGGATTGGATTTGCTAACAGTTTGTCTAGGATTTTCACATCTATGCTGTGGAACAGAATGACCTGAAATGTTCATTTTTTGTACCGTCTTTGTCAGATTATTGTGTCATGTTTATGTGGCCTTTAATAATGAGCTGAAAAATGTTGAATTATTTTTAGCGTCTGGAAGATTTTGTGTAAGGTCATTGTGATTTCTTTCTTAAAGTTTGGAAGAATACTGTATTAGAGTCATCTGATCTTGGAAGGTTTTTTGTATATGTGTTGGAAAGTTAATTACAGATTAAATCTCTTTAATAGATATAGGACTGTATTGCTTTTCCATCTCTTTTTTTGATTCACTTCTGGTAATTTATATTTTCCTAGAATTTTGTCCATTTCATCTAAATTTTCAATTTTATTGGCATGGCTTTTTTCAAACTGACCATCTTTTTAATACCTGCCGGATCTATCATGATATTCCCCTTTATCCTTCCTGATATTGGCGATTTGTGTCTTTGCTATTTTTTTTTTCTTATCAGTCATGCTAGGAGCCTAAAGTTTTATTAGCCACTTTATTTTTTTTTAAGATTTATTTATTTCTCTCCACCCACACACACACACCCCGGTTGTCTGTTCTCTGTGTCTATTTGTTGCATCTTGTTTCTTTGTCATCTTCTGTTGTTGTTAGCAGCATGAGAATCTGTGTTTCTTTTTGTTGCATAATTTTTGTTGTGTCAACTCTCCATGTGTGCGGCACCATTCCTGGGCAGGCTGCACTTTCTTTCATGCTGGGTGGCTCTCCTTACAGGGCACACTCCTTGTGCGTGTGGCTCCCCTATGCGGGGGACACCCCTGCATGGCACGGCACACCTTGCATGCATCAGCATTGCACATGGGCCAGCTCCACATGGATCAAGGAGGCCCAGGTTTTGAACTGCAGACCTCCCATGTGGTAGACAGATGCCCTAACCACTGGGCCAAGTCCGCCGCCCAGTTAGCCACTTTAAAGAATCAGCTGTTAGTTTTGTTGGCCTCTGTTGTACATTTTGTTTCTATTTCATTTCCTTCCATCTACTTAGTTTTATTTTGGTTTTCTTTTTCAAAATTCTTTAGATGGCTACTCAAATCATTGATTTTCAGCCTTTCTAACTTCTTTGCTTTTAATATAAACATTTAAGATTTCAAATTTCCTTCCAAGCAGAGCTTTGGCTGCATGCTACAAGATTTGAAATATGATAGTCTCACTATCATTCAGTTCAAAATTTTTCCTAAGCCTTTTGCAGTTTCTACTTTTACTTTCAGAAGTTTATTAATTTATAGATTTTTGTTGATTGTATTAACTTTTTGTGAGTCATATCTAGCCTAATTCCAGTGTATTCA
The DNA here is from genome assembly GCF_030445035.2 of Dasypus novemcinctus. Taxonomy (NCBI): domain Eukaryota; kingdom Metazoa; phylum Chordata; class Mammalia; order Cingulata; family Dasypodidae; genus Dasypus; species Dasypus novemcinctus. The sequence goes on along the minus strand of NC_080690.1, from coordinate 81,726,390 downwards.
AAGAATATATTTTAAATGATTTCAATATGAAATTAATTGGGGCTTGCTTTATGGCCCCAGCATATAGCCAGTTTTGGTAATATTCCATGTTACACTGAAAAAGCTGCATTCCTCCAATGCTGGGTGTTTATATACCCAACATATACATACATGCACACACACCCACATATATATATAAACTAAGTCACATTTGTTACTTGTGTTTAAATATTCTATATTCTTAAATATCTACTTGTTCTATCATCTTGAAAGCAGTAAACATTTAGGTGGTGTTTGTTTTCATCCAGGCTAACAATCTGAGTCTTTATTGGGAATAATAAATTCAATTAAAGTCAGTGATGGGGGCAAGATGGCGTCTGAGTGAGTGCACCTCATGATCTCTCCTGCAAAGAAGTGGCTGAGTAGGGTTGGAGTCCTGCTGGGCCAGGTTGTTTCAGGTGTTTGCAGGGCAGGAGGTGTCTAGATGTCGATTTGGTGGGACGGTGACAGAGGAGATTCCTGCAAGAGGTGGAATTTTGGGTTTCTGACATGGAGGTCAGATGTTGTAGGTGTTACCCCTCCCCCTAGGGCTGGCACTCTGGCCATAGTGATCCCTGAAATCTTTCTTGTGCTGCAGTGCTCCCAAACCCTGGGTGGGCTGTTTCAGAGGCTTGCAGGGCAGGAGCTGTCTGGATGTTGATTTGGTGAGACAGTGACAGGAGAGATTCTTGTGAGAGGTGGAATTTTGGGTTTCTGAAATGGAGGTCAGAAATTGTGGGCGGGACTCCTCCTCCTAGGGCTGGCAGCCCGGCCACTGCCAATCCCTGAATGCTTTGTTGTGCTGTGGTGTTCCCAGGCCCAATGTTAACCAGATGCATGGTTCCCAGGTCTGTGTCTCCTAAACCATGGTGGCCCATGTTCCAGAGATTCACACACCCTGAGTCTGCAATATCATGGACTTCCCATCCCCAAATCCACTGCACACTGAGACCCATCTGAGGACTTTGATTACCCTAGCCCTCGGCATTTGGTGTTGCTTCTCTCTCTCTCTCTCTCTCTCCCTCCCTCTCTCCCTCCCTCCCTCCCTCCCTCCCTCCCTCCCTCTCTCTCACTCCTTGAACTTGAAAGAGTGTACCAGCTGACTTGGGGAGAGTCTGGAAAGAAAGGAGAGGTGAATCTGCTGAGAAAGTCTAATTTACCTAAACATCCTGGGATCGGAAACTTGGTCTGGGACAAGGTGGAGCCAGAAAATCAAATAGACTTCTAGCACACCTAAGGGGGAGGGACTGTAGGAGGTGCTATCCAAGCTTCCAATAAATATTTGGGATTTCTGGTGAGGTGTAGGTGCTCTCACACTGGAAATAAAGAGTCATAGTTTTCTTTGTTGAGTTGGTTCAACAAGGACCTACTTGAATCTCCTACAGGACCTCTCAGGCAGCTTTCCTTCTGCCCTGGGAGAGACAGAAGTGAGGAAAGGAGAAAAGGGTAAGGCCAGATCCCTAAGTGTATTATTTAACTGCAAAGAGGATTCCTAGTTTGAAACGTTGGTGTTTTTTGTTTGTTTGTTTGTTTTTTTGTTTTTTGTCATGGTTAATATTGCATGGTCTCCTGATCTTTTCTCCTGTTTTATCCCCCAAGGTCCTTTTTCATTTATTTAATTTTTTTTCTTTTTCTTTTTCTTGTTTCCCCTCCTTTTCTTTTCTCTTTTATTCTTTTCTCTCTATTCCTTCTTTTCTTATTTTATTTTCTTTACATAATAGGTAATACAAGGAGCAATTCACACTTGCTGTGTTTCCTTATCCTCCATTTCCTCTTTTCTGTGTGTATTGATTTTGGCCACCTACACTATCCCTTTTCCCCCACATCTTTCTATCCTCCATCATCTGCTCTTTCTCTTATATTCTACCGCCCTTTCTTTGCCCCCCAGTTGTCTGACTTTTAATTTCTAATACCTTTGTTCTGTTTTCTGTCTTTTATCCACTCTTCATATTATTGTCTTTCTTTTCTCTTTTGCTTTCTCATGAAAACACTGGCCTTTTAATTCATATTATATTCCTCCCCATATTCAGATGACTATTTCTTTATAGGTACTCTACTTACTACTATAACTCTACACAATTTACATGAGTCTAATATCCATTCTCCTAGATCTCACATTGTTGCTCTTTTAACATTTATTATCTATACTAATTTATACATTTTCTTTTCTTACTCATCTTGCTTTCCCTGGCCCTAATATTTTCCTTCAAAGTGAAGTTAGCCAGCAACAAGAAAATAGAGGACAATGAGAGTTCTGAAAGCTGCAAGAAAAAAGGAATATTTTACATACAATTAGATTGAGAAGTCATTAATTTCTCAACCAGAACTCAATGGAGGCAAGATGGCAGAAAGCTGATATACTAAAAGTTCTGAAGGAAAACAAATGACAGACAGGAATTTATATAGTTAGCTGCTCTTTCAAAAATGACCCAAGTATGATCCTTGGGACCTCCTGGTAAAGGCATGCCCACATGGTGAGCCAGGCCCATGCAGTGAGCCAGGTCCATGTGGCAAGCCAGTGACCATGCAGTGACCCAAATGGTGTGTCAGTGCCTGTGTGGCAACCTATGCACTGAGCCAGTGCACAGTAAGCCAGTGCCTGCACAGTAAGCCAGTGCCTGCACAGTGAGCCAGTGCCCATGTGGTGACCAAGTGCCCACATAGTGAGCCATGCTGCAAGATAATGATGCAACAAAAAAAGAGAGATGAAGGGGAGTCAAGGCAAGAAAACAACAGAAACAAGGAACTGAGGTGGTGCAAGTGACAGAGAACATTTCTCCACATCAGAGGTCTCCAGGATCAAATCCCAGTGCACCCTAGAGGAGAAAATGAGAAGCAAAAACAAACAAAAAAGAAGAAATAGACACAGAAGATCACACAGCAAATGGACACAGGCAGCAAAAAGAGCAGGGTGGAGGGGAGACAGGGTAGAAAAATATGAGGGAGAAATTAAGAAATTCTCTGTTAAACAAAAGCTGAGGGAATTCATCACTACTAGACCTGCCTCACAAGAAATGGTAATGTGAGTTTTTCAGACTGAAATGAAAATACACTAAGTAGTACTTCAAAACACCGTAAAGAAACAATGATCTGCAGTACAGGTAACCATTTGGATAATTGTAAATGCCAGCATTATTGTATTGTACTGTTTGGTATGTAACTCCACATCTTGCTTCCTACAAGTGCCTAAATGCAAATGTAAAAAAGGTAGTGATAAATAAAGCCTTTGGTACATTCAATGCACAAATATATAAATGATAACAAGTAAAAAATGATGGGGGTTCAGAGGCTTATAGTATACAGGCAAGCTATTGAAGTAGTATGGATGACTACAGGAGCTACTGATTCTGTAGTTTAGAACAAGGTTGTCTAGTATGATCACTTTGACAAACTTCATTTTATATCTGTGCCTAAAGCACAGGAGTTCAGGGGAATGGTCAATACTATTGTTGCCATTACAGATAGGCTCTCCTTGGCCTTGGAATTGAGGATTGACTCAGAGAAGAGTTGAATGGGGAGGTGGGTGATGTAGAGGTATGGGCGTTTCTGATTTCTTTTAAACTGCTTTTTTTTAGAAAATAATTTCAAACTTTCAGGACAATTGCAAAAACAATACAAAACCCTTACTGTGAAAGCCAACATTCAACCCCTATCAGCTCCCCCAATTTTAAAATTTGCCACATTGGTTATATCATCTATCTATCATCTATCTATCTATCTATCTATCTATCTATCTATCTATCTATCTATCTATCTATCATCTATCTATCTATCTATCATCTATCTACCTATCATCTATCTTAACATCTATTTTCTAAACATTGGTGGAGTTAATGAATAATGGGTGTAGGGTTTCTGTTTGGAGTGATGGAAAGTTCTGGTAATTGATGGTGGTGAGGGTAGCACAATACTGTGAATGTGATTTAATCCCATGAATGTTGTCCTTGGGATTGTTTGAGATGGGAAAGTTAATGCTGTACTATGTTAAATGTGATTTATAAAAAAAAAACAGCAAAGGCAACTAAAGAGATAATGACAATTAAATGTAATACGTGATACTGGACTGGATCTAATATTGTAGGGGAAAGGGCTCAAAAGGACATATGAAAATCTTGAAATTTAGCCTGTAAGGCCTTTCTGATTTTTAACACATATATTTTCTAGCCATTGTGAATGATCTCAGCTGGGAAACTCCCCTGAGGATGATCAGACTGATGATCTCCAACATCCAACTGGTTCCTACAAAAGGAAGGAAAAAAGAGTGCCACCTACTTCAAACTGACTTTTGCCTTTGCAGCTATATCATAAAGCCATTATTTTGTTTACTGGTGATGTGTAATGACCACCAATCCAGTGGCTACTTATATTCACTGTCTTACCAGTTTCATTAGTGACATTCAATGAACTCTTCTCTCTAGAACCATGCTGTTCTTTTGACTTCCATATGGCAACACTCACCTGGTTTGTCCTCCTTCTCTAGCTATTACTGCTCAACTGCTGGCTCCCTACTGTTCAAAGAAGCTCCTAGCTAATTTCTCCTACTCCTTCATATGGTACAGCTCTCTTAGTTAATAGGTGGCAAAGTAGAGGGAGAATCATCAAGGCAGAAAGTTGCTATATCTTCAAATTTCCATCAGAATGAAATCTACCATCTTCCAGGCTGGTGTTCCTTATTGAAGCACTGCCTATAGAGAGAACAGGGAAGGAAAGTGGTATCACAGACTCTCCGTGAATTAAATGCTATTTCTGACTTTACAAGAGCCAAGTATTCTTTTTCTTTCCTATGCTATCGAAGCTAGGGTTGACCATGTGACTTGATCCCTGGAAATGATCTGTAAGAGAAAGTGTCCTTGGAGGCTTCAGAAAGGAAAAACAGATCCTGCTCTCATTTTTAAAAAGTCAACCAGAGAGAGGTCCATGCCCTGTCACACATGGCCACCTGTTTCCTGACTTTGAATGAGCTGTGAAGGGACTTATTGTGCACAAGTGCTGCAGCCATTAGCAGCCATCTTGAGGAAGCTGTACAGGCAGAGGTGCCTACAAATCTATTGCACTGCATCATGGAACTTCTGGAGCCCATCTCTGGGTATTTCATTCTTTGTTTATGATATAATTAGCCCAGTGTTTTCTACCAGAGCTGTCTACACCTGTACTGAAATACTTGGTTCAGTTACACTAGTCCTAATCAGGCAGCAGAACAAAATATGCCTGGCCCATAATTTTCTTAAGCAAATACACCACACATCCCCTTGGTGCACAGTGCAAGTGTGCTGTCATGGTGGTCACTGCTGTGGCTGCCAGCTTAAACCCACTCACATCTCCCCATTGCTCAAATGGCTTCTGGGACATCTAAGCCATTGTGTCGCTTGCTCCTCCTGCCAGCCTCTCCAGTTATGCTTCTCTCTGGTCTCTCAGCCTCAAGGCCCACATCAATGTTGACCCCACTTTCCTTGTCTGCTACCTCAGAAATGTACATGAGCTTCCCTTACCCTCAATCCCTAATCAGGTGATTCCAGAAGACATTTGGCCATGTTTGGAGTCATTTAGGTTATCGTGACTGGGGATGAGGGTGGGCAGAGTTGGGGGATGTTGCAAACACTCCACCGTGTATAGGGCAGCTGCACAAAACTAAGGAAAATCATGCCTGAATGCCAATACTGCCGAGGTTGAGAAACCCTGCCTTACCCCATCCAGTGAGCAAATCACTTTGAACCTATGGTCAAAATATTGCCATCTTCTCTCTCACAGGCCAAGTTCTAATCACAGTCAGTGCTTTCCCTACCTGCTTAGATATTATATCTACCTGCTTAGATACTCCCCCCCCCCCCCATTGTCTGCTCTCTGGGTCCATTTACTGGGTGCTCTTCTGTGTCTTCTTGAATTCTCATTACGTATCTCCAGGAACCAATCCTGGGACCTTCTGAAGTGGGAGAGAAGTGATTGCACTCTTGTGCCCCCTCAGCTCCCTGTTCTGCTATGTCTTCTTATTTTCTCTCCTCTGTGTCTCTTGTTGCATCATCTTGCTGAGCCAGTTCTCAGCGTCAGCCGGTACTCCTGTATGGGATGGCTTTCCTGTGGGTGCCATTCCCACCCAGGGGGACACTCCTGCATGGGGCTGCATTCCCACGTGGGCTGACACTCTGCGTGGGCTGGCACTCCACATAGTCCAGCATGGCCTCAGCAGGAGGTCCTAGGCATTGATCCATGGACCTCCCTATGGTAGATGGGATCCCAACTGGTTGAGCCACATCTGTTTCCTGAGGGATTTTACACTGAGTGAGTTCACATTCACTCTGGACTCCTGAGGACAGATGCTTCTTTCTGTATAGAACTTGCTCTCACCCTGGCCCCTCTAACTGTGCCCCACATAATCACCAGAATCTTCATCAGTGGTCTGTCCTCTAAGGACCTCTGCATCTCTGCAGTGCCCACTTTCTGCCTCCCTTGGAATTGTAACTGATCACCCTCCTGCCTGTCTGACCACTGGCTTTAGTGGGACCCCACTCACGCCACCAACACAGAGCCTCCAGGCGTGTGATCAGTGACATTGTTTCACAGCCTTCAGCCTTTTCTGACTTTGAATGAGCACGTGCAGTGGCTTCTCTATTCCTAACTACAGACTCATCCCTCAGAAGTCTCAGGTTTTCAATACTGTGTACAATGTTGGGGAAAGGAACTCCTCAAGCCACACATAGTCAGTATCCATCCAGAAAAACAGCCCGCCACACTGGTCTGGGGGCTCCAGGGGCAGCAGTCTTTGAGGCGGTTGGCTCTGTGTCCTTGGGCCAAGGGAGACAAACTTTTATAAGAACCAGATCTGGGCACAAAGGGCAGAGAGATTGTGGGAGAAAAGTCCACAGGTGAGGGTGCTTTCTGGGTCATTGCTATAAAAATGGGGAGGGGACAGGGAATGGCTCTCTAGCCAACAACAGCTTACTCAGATAACTTTCAGAGATTACGTGGACTTAATTGTATGGGATGGGGAAACCCTATGAAGTCAATAAGCAAGCAGAATTTCAAAGAAATGCAGATGTACTTTTGAAATGAAGGGGATTTAGAAATTATTGAGATCAACTTGATTCTTTTACTCCTTGTCCTTTAACCACCCCCAGTCTCTGGTTACTTTTACCAAGGCCACACAATTTATAATTCATTGAATTGTGAAACAGTCCCACCCAATCTTACAATAAAAGCTCATGTCAAACTGTGACTCTACTAATAAAATTAGTTTAGATTTGCATATTTGATCTGAAAAAACTGTGTAAGCCATATTAACCCATGACCTCAACAGCATAATGTTCACATATTGATGAATTGGTAATATGTTAAACAACCTTTTAATGTGAATTTCACTTACTTGCACAATTTCTCCCCTTCCAAAAAGGGGTTCCTGAATGCTGAAGTTCAAGTGGGTCAACCAAGTTCATACAAGGCCAAATGACACTGCCAGGCTGGGAGTGCACAGTTTTATGCAATCGCTTTACATCAAAGGTCTTTAACCTTGACTTGCTTAATAATTAACTCCAGAAATTTGTAAGCCATCCAGCCATTTTAAATTCATTTTATATTGATTTTTAATGCTGACCCCTTTGAATTTTTCAGCCTTACCTTAGTTATTTTACATGAAATTTTTAATCATTTTTATAAGAAACAAGTTCATTTGTAAAAATGATAAATCAAAATGAAGGAAAATATTACTGTCAATCCCTTTTCTCAGAGATAAGATGTTATTTTTTGATACATAGTTTTCAGGTACTTTCTGCTTACAAAGGAGGTTACCAGTGAGGTAAGTTTTGGAAAACTGCCTTTCACTTATCGTTTCCTGGAAAGCCTGTCAATTCAAGTCCTTGAACCCGCTTGCTCTCCTGCCCGTGCCCTCAGCGGCCCGTCCCGCGTGGCCTGTTCCCGCGTGGCCAGGTCCTCGACCTCTCCTCGAAGTGGGAGCTGCCCAGGGCCACACGCTCTCGGTGCAGGAGCCTGCTCGTGCAGAAGGTGGAAAAGAACAAAGGCCACCGCGTGGACCAGAGGAGGCCACCGAGGCAGGGCCCCGAGGGAGCGGAGTCTCGGGGTAAGCGCGGGCCCAGCACCTCCGGCCTCTGTCCCAGCTCTGGTACCGCGGGGTATCTCGTCTTCCTGCAGCAGCGGCACGTGGAGCTGCGTTGTCGGGAAGCTTCCTTCCGAGGAGGGCTGGGAGGACGTGGAACCCACCTGCACCAACCTGCCAGCGCGGCGCAGTGCAGCCCGACCAGGGATCCCGCGGGGAAGCTCCTCCACTTCTATTCAGGGTCTCCTCTCCCCACGGGCAGCGCAGACCCCACAACGCGGGTTCCTGGGGGCGGCCGTGGTCTGCATGGCTCTGACACCCCCCAAACAGCCACAGACCGTTTCCCAGGAAAGGCCCCGGTTTCTAGGATTCCTTCCAGGGGCAAAGAGCGTGGACCAGCTGAGACAGAGGCCGGTTTACGTGAACATTTACCCCGAGTTCGACTCGGCGATGGGACAATCAACGAGCGGGGTCAGCGGGACCCCAGGCCCTGCCCGCAGGGTCTGCGCAGAGCTGCCTTTTAGGACTGAGCGTGTCAATTTCTCCCTGACGCTTACACCCGCGTCCTACCCCAGACGGTCCTCCGTGGAGCCGTTCACTTACTCGGCAGTCGATGAAGATTTCTGAACCCCAGCTACGCTTTCTGTTCAATGTTTCCTTGGGCACCAAACTCAGGTCCAAACTCCAGAAACGATCCACAGTGCGTGTCTCGGCACTGGTGCTTGGCCAGCAAGCAGCTTGTCGGGACTAGACCTTGCTTTTATCCTGAGTATAATAACAATAAAATCAAGGTATCCTTATCTAAAGCCTCCCCGCCTAAATCCCTGCCTCCTCCCCCCTTGACCCTGGCCCTTTGCTGTGTCCGACGTCCTGAGCCCAGATCGGGACAAGCTCCGGCGCCAGCAGATGCTCGGAGCATCACGTGACCACCAGCTGTACTCGTACCCCCAAGGACAACTCAGGGGCCCTGAGGCCGCGGCAGGAGGTTGGAGCAACCCCAGGCCCCAGCCGCCATCCTCCTCTGGCCTGGGGGAAACACACAGAAACACAGACTCTCAGAAAGCAGGGCTATGTATGACCAGACGAAGGGATTGAAAAGATCAGTCGCTACAGTGATGGGACATAGGTTTTTCAATTATTTACTGTGATCACTTCCATTTTCCAATTATCTTCATCAATAAAATGTTACTGTTTTATGTCCAAAGGCAAAACAATGTTCTCTGAAGGCTAAAGAAAGGGGAAGCTACACGTATTCACTTACCGCAATTGCTATTTTGTTTTCTTTTTTTAATACTTTTTAAATCATTTTTTTAATATTACATTTAAAAACTATGAGGTCCCAATATACCCCCCACCCCCCTCACCCTAATACTCCCCCCCACAGCAACACTCTCTCCCATCATCATGACACATCCATTGCATTTGGTGAATACATCTCTGGGCATCACTGCACCTCATGGTAATGGTCCACACCATAGCCCACACTCTCCCACCTTCCATCCAATGGGCCGTGGGGGGATCTACAATGTCCCGTAATTGTCCGTGAAGCACCACCCAGGACAACTCCAAGTCCCGAAAACGCCTCCACATCTCATCTCTTCCTCCCATTTTCCGCACCCAGCAGCCACCATGGTCACTTTTCCCACACCAATGCCACATTTTCTCTGTGGACATTGGATTGGTTGTGTCCTTTGCACTTCTATGTCAAGAGGGGGCTTAGATTGTGAGCTGATAAGCCTAAAATAAGAACAAGGCCTAGAGCAGCATTGTGCCTGGGAATTTCCTCCTGTCAGCCTTCATGTTACTCAAATGTGGCCAGTCTCAAAGCCAAACTCAGCATGTAAATGCAATGCCTTCCCCCCAGTGTGGGACATGACACCCGGGGATGAGCCTCCCTGGCACCGAGGGACCACTATCAACTACCAACTGATGATGCAACTGGAAAATGACCTTATATGGAAGGTTCAATGCAGATCAGCAGAATATCCCTGTCTACATAAAATAACATGACTTTAAAATGCTGTTTGACCTAATGTAAGGGGGAAATGGAAAGGAGAAATGAGTTTATATGGCTACGAGTCTCTAAAAAAGAGTCTGCAGGATGTCAGAAGGATTGCCCTTATGCACAACTGAGCAGAGTCTGAGAGACAGATAAAGCAGATACAACCCCCAGGTATTGGTTCCTTTGAGGGCTAAAGAGACCCATGGGAGTTATGGTCATGGCCGATGGGGTTAACTACCAGGTCAGATGGCCCCTCTTTGGAACTGGTGTTTATGTGTGATGAATCTGGACTCAGATGGGATCTCTCTTCATAAGACTTTCATGCTAATGTGCTGGAGGTGCAGTTAGTGTTGGGGTTTAAGATATATTTAGGGGATTTGAATCTCTGGACTGACAATGTGATAGCCAGGTCCTGAGCCTCAACAGACTCCAGCA